>NC_087515.1:66347219-68747219 GCF_963921805.1 Phalacrocorax carbo
TTCTGAAAAGTTTCCTGACCCTCCATCAGACAAATCACAGAGAGAATCCATTGACCTCCTTTTCTCTGTTTCATTGTGGCATGGATATTTATCTTCCATCAGACTCTGTTGTACAGTCCCATGGAGGCCACAGTTAACTTTGGCAGGCATTGTATCAGTGACTCAGTCTGCCCTGGCCCCAAATCAGAGTAGAAGCAGGAATGTCAGGCCCCTAAATTAGAAATGATAAAATGATGAAAATGGAGAAAGGAAAGGGGTTAAAAATATTTATTCTGGGTAGGATTCAGAGAAGCCTCTGACCTTGGCCTCTTTGCTCACCGGAGAGGACACTGTCCTTAACTTGATTATGAGATAGGGCTGAAATGCAATGTAAAAGTGATTCCAAATATCTGTTGCCAGGAAGCAGATGACATACTAAATTGCTCTGTAGATTGAGTGCTTAATTCAGCGATTTCCTGCTGCAGGAGTTGCCAGTATACAGCCATTTTGTCTTTTTTGGCAAAGTGGCTGCTTTTGGACGGCTGTCTCCAGTAGTCTTTCCTATGCTTCCTGTTGTAGGAAGGCCTGTTTCCTGCTGCAAGATTCCTGATTAGGCTCTGCACTATTTTAGTCTGCAAAATGCCTGTGTAGCAGGTTGCTTCTCTGCATTTGATACTGATTTGTGGGAAGTGAAGCCAGATCACAGACTGGCCACAATAGAGCATCCAAATCCTTTGAGAAATCTAAAAAAAAGCCGTAGCTTGACTGCAAAGAAGTAATGCTTAAAGTAGTACTCAGACGTACAATGGAGATCCAAGTATTTATTTTTTTAGTGAAGTTTCACTCTGTTTGTTTCTTTTGATTTTGGTAACCAGGGCCTATCAGCTTTACACTGTCTTTTCTAAGTATGCCCCGAGGTTAGTTTTCTGCCTTCAATGTTCACAGGATCTCCTGGTCCAGATCCTTTGTACCTCTCTAGGGATAAAGATGTTTTCCATCTTCTGCTCAGTATATTGTAGACTTAGATTTTTGGTTTTGCTGGTAGCAGGGATGGGGATACAGTCCTGACATAACTGGAATGACTTTGCAGCTCTATGACTTCTTTTGACATGGGAGTGTGTGCTCAATGGCTGGCACTAAAAAGGAGTAAAAGGCCTTTTATGCATCCCCTATAGCCACAAGAGTGAGGTCCTGTTCTAGGTCTGAACAAACTATGAGTTAGTATTGCTCGGGCCCCCAGATATTTCTACTGCACAGTTACAAATGGCAAGAAATTAAATAAAGTTTTGTCCTGACTGCTACTGGTAGCAAGGACATGGAAGGGGACTTGTAAAAACCAAAATAATTTACTTTGGAATATTTTTTCTTTCATACGTTTTGCTAATATGCTCTATTTCCCCCATGTTGGAAAGATTCCAGCATGCCTGGCCACAGACAACCCATTGCTACAGATAAGGGCCTTTGAATTCCCAAAGGCAGAGAGAAGACAGTTCAAGAGTTTCTTCGTTTCTTTATGAGTTGCTCTTCAGTCTACATCATTCTTCTGTAAAGCAGTCATGCAATGCCTGTTCTTGCTCCTGACCTCATGTTTTCCATATTTTGGGGTGAGGAGATAGATGCTGACTTCAGTGACACTGGAGCTCATTTGTCATGGCCTCACAACATAAGATAGCAAGGTGCTGTTCCCTCTGGGTTGCAGCACAGGACATTCTTTAGGCCTCTCCCCCCCTTTCAACCATTCAGTTTTTTCTTTGTTTCTCATTATGGTTTTTCTTCATCCTCTTGTTGACAAGCCCAACTTCTTTTTCCTTTACCATGCTTCATCTCTCTTCACTTTCCAGCTCAGACGATAGAATATATCTTTTCTGGATGCAAATTTATATCAAAGCTTCTTTAATATTCTTCAAAAAAATATGGGGAAGTTAAACACAGCAGTCCTTATCTGATATTTGAATAAATCAGATGCTTAGGCAGAGGCATGGAAATTTGATGTTAACTTAACACTGGTCCAGACTGCTGCATCTGTGAAAGAGTGATGCTTTTCTGTGGCTCTGGTGCAGGCCTGCCTTCATTTTAGCTTTACTGAACCCTTTGTAGTGTCTTCTGTAGCATTGCTGTGACAGACAGTTTTTTGTTTTTATTGTTGAAATAAATATATTGGCTCTTGCATACCTTTGTTACTCCAACTCACTTTTGTCAGGAAAGAATTAGTCCCAACCTGCCATCCCAGACTGAAAGTCACTGTGGTTGTGTCAGAAGTACACAGACACAGACATAGACACTCAGTGATTTGTACTAACTGGCAAGCTGCAGCCCTGTGACTTCCCCCGACACAAATGCAAGCCTGTTTCTGCTGCTGCATTTGCAGCTGTCGGAGGGAAGCATGACCTGGACTGTCAATAGCAGACGTGCTCAGGCTTGTCTGTGAAAAATATTGTTCTCGTAACATAAATGAAGTCCTCATACATTAGAGGATTGGAGCGTGTATTCTTCTGGGAGGAGGTTCCTTGCAGAAAGAGACATTCACTAAACTGCTCCAGGGAGTCACAAGGTAAACAGCAAGCTCCTTTGCCATATGTTGTAGCTATGAACCCAATAAAACTTATATGGACAATACAGTAGGGTCTCTGCATTCATTCTGGGATTTTGAAGACCAGACCAAAAAGGGTTTTTAAGCTGTGAAGTCTTGGGTCAGCTGCAGAACTCATTGGTCCTCTAATCAACTTAAATTAGAAAAGGTCTCCCTAGTTTTCTACTCTAATGTTCTAAAGTTCTGCTTGAATGCCAACATTTCTGAGGCAAAGAAGGCTGAGCATAAGGTACCCTTTTTGCTAATTTCTTGGGAAGTCAGTATTTGTTACTGACTGGTCACCAGAGTCCCACCTGCCTTCTTGTCATATCACTCACTCCCTGAATCCCATTCCCTGCCAGCCACGCTTTGACGGTTGGTCAGAAATCCTATGAGGTTTTTGTCCCTTCTGCCTCATCGACTCCAAAGGGACAGTGGGCCATACGGCTAGGAAAGTTGGGCCCTGCTGTTGAGGGAGACAGGCCAGCATGGGGTTTATGGCATGTGCTTAATTGAGTGAGTTACCAGTGTGCTGTTATCACACCATTCACCAGGATCACGTTCACATGACACTGCAGCAGGAGCTGTATATTGTAGTCTGGTCAGTCTGTCCTATACTGTCTGAGGAAGGTCTGCATGAGATTACTGGCATTAGCATGCACATTTCTCTTTTAAACTGAACAACAGTCAGGGAGCTCAGAGCAGATCAGCGAAATCATTGGCAAATACAACCAACAGTATGAGACAAAGCTGGGGGAAACTAATTGATCAAAAGATTGAAGGACCATGAATATTTATCTGGCTTGGGAAAGGAGTAGTATGAAGAAGGTGGTTATTTGTATTTGCCAGAGGGGAAAGAGGCAACGGGGTAAAATTGCTGAAATGACTTAGTGAAATCGTGAGGGGAAAAATACAGCCTCCTGAGCCAGCTGAGCGCTCTGACTTGGAAGTACAGTCCTATGCTAAGTGCCAATCGATATTTTCTGTTTGCTACCTCTGTATGCCTGTCTAATCTCGGCTGGTATCTTGGACTTGGCTTCCATCTCCCCTCCTATTCGTCTTTATTAACGTCACCAACATCCACCTGCAGCTAAGTAAACGTTAGCTCTAGCAACAGTGTGCTCTTTGGAGCAAACTACCTGGCTACGGAGCCAAGGCTGGCTCTGCAGAAAATGTTAATCAGAAATACTTTAGGGATCATGGATTTGATCCCTCAGTGCAAGAAAATGGATCAGTGGCTGCTCCTTAAGTGACCCATGACAGGACAGTCTGACAAGAGTTGTGTCTTCATTTAGCTTTTGACCTTTTGCCTGACGATACGGTTACATGGTTGAGTAATGGCAAGGTCAGTGTGAACAAAGACAGGGGCTCCCCATTTTTTTAAATCCAGGACTCAAAGTTTCTGTCTTTTTCTCCACATACCCTTCAGGGCCACCAGCCTTGGAATCTTCTGCAGGTCTTCGCCTCACTCACATTGCATCCGGGGCACTGCCTGCCTCCTCCTGTCCCCTGCATTGCCTGGCATCTCAGAGCTACCCTGTCCCTTGAACTTATTATTTTGCCACAGCCCAGTCCTGTCCTCTCCAAGAACAGAACATGTGCTTTGATTCTGATGTTGGCTAGCTTCACCGCCAAAGTATGTCTCAGTCTGGATGTGAGCTTATAGCATTGTGGTTACCTTGCAGTAATCGTCCTCTTAGAAACACATGCCATAGATATGAAGTAGTTTATCCTGCTTTCGCTTAGGAGACAGGTAGTGCACAGCTGTGGTTGGGGAAGGACTTGTGCACAGGTTGGTGTTTTGAAGCAGCAAACAGGCAAAGGAGTTGTGGTTGAGTATTTGTTTAGCCATGTCTGGTGTTTGGCTAATTCATATTTCTCTGGTTCAGGTAGGCATCTCTGTTTTCGAGGACAAAATCCTATACAGGGTAAAGACAGAGTAAACAGTTTTGCTGTACTTCTGAGCAGTAATGACAACTACATCTTCTCTGCTTCAGAGAAAAGTAGGCCTGTCGGTCTCCAGAGAGGGCATTAGTATCTGAATTATGAGACTTAATATTTGATGGTGGTTTCTGGGCTTGAATTTTATAACTTCTGTGTTGGAAAAAACAAGGGGAAAATACCAATATTTGTAAATAAATTAATAAAAATGGAATTCCATCTACAAAAAACCCTTAACAATGGTCTGAGGAGTACATGCAAAACCAGACAGAACTGAATTGTCAAGCATTGTATTTTGATAAAAACACAACCGGTGTTGAGTGTCAATCAGTATTTCCTTCTTGCTGCATTTGCACACTTATTTGATACCTGCCAATATTTCAAGCTTTGCTTACATCTACCCGCTTATTCTTCCTCATTAACGTCATTAATATCTACTTGAATTCCTTGCAGGCAGAAAAACAAAGTGAGTGCCAGTGTGCAGTAAGTGCAAAGAGTACTTGTCACCATGGCTAAGTGTTAACGTAAATCAGCAGGGTTAATATGTAAGCTTATCAGATGGCTTCAAATGTGAGTGAAGTCCTACCTGCTAATACCACTGCAGACCAGCTTTTCTTATTCTTGCATATTGCCAAAACACGGAGCAAAGAGTTTTCCCACCTGATGCTGGTTTATTTTTTTTTTAATGAAAGGTCAGGTATGACCCACAGTCCTTTCTTTCTCCCTAGTCTGCAGAGGTTGAGGAGTTCTGGCACTCACAGTGGAACGGGCATTTATTTAGGAAGAGTGAAGAGGAATCATTACCTGGCTTCTCATGGGCTGCCAAAAGACAGCAGAGAAACCTGGACTGTACACATGCATTCTGGTACATGGTATAAGAGGATTTTTATTTCTGCGCAACCCACCAGGCTATGAGAATGGGAAAACAGGATTTCTGGAAACTGACTTTAAGTGCATTGTATTACCCTTAATCATAGTGCGGTGTGTTTCCTACTGACCTCGATGCACAACTTAGACACCTAAAATAAAATTTTGTTATGTTTTTATTTTATGTAATTATAAAGGAGTCAGAACCTCAGTTCAAGAAACAGAGTTTGTTACAACAGAGCAAATCACAGGTCCTTTAAATGTAGATTTCTGTTCATGGTGCCATGATTCATAGGAAGGAAGCCTCATTATTAATGCACCTGGTCAAACATCCAGGGCTGCAAGACAAGGAGGAAGGGGAGAGAGGAACCTATGCATGCTGCAGGCAGCACGGATGTAGGGCAGTGATGCTGGAGGGCCAGCTGCAGCGCCTACAGAGGACTTTAATATAAATATGAGCCACATTTGAGGTCCTTAGTACCCAGGACAGGTTAGCAGTTTAGTAACACTCCTCACCTCTGGCTTAAATAGAGGGGAAATGGTTTTGGGAAAGTTCATCTCCAGGTGGGTGACGACACATGGCAAGTTGCTGACCCCAGGAACCTGCCAGGGTTGCTGACGCCAAGGTGTCTGCCAGGGTTGATGGCCAGCAGGGAAGTAGGAGAGGAGTCTGTCGCACTGGACACTGTTCTGTTGGCTCTGTAGAGGGTGCAGTGACCTCTGGGGCTGTCTGGCATTGAGGGTGCTGGATGGGAACAAAACCTCAATGTCTCAGTCAGGCTGTGGTGTGGAAAAGCTCCAGCAGGACAGAAGCAGGCCTAGGAAACACAAGATCGTGCTGCCCAATTCTCCAGTTGCAACATAAATAATGATTGGTGTGGACATGATTAAAAAGCAGTATTTTAAAAATAATCCTGCAGTATAAAACAGAGCATGAGAATAATTGCTTACACCCAAGTATTACAAGGCTGTATGTTTATTTGGGGCCCCAGAGAAAAACACAAGTCATTCAAAGGTCACTTGGGAGCTCTCTCAGGCCATCTGGGAGAGGTGCTTTCCCAACCCCTATAGACCTAGGGTGAAATAAAATACTCTGAACCAAGGCTAATTCAAACACAGAGTTTACACACTGTTTTAAAGTAAGCTGTAGTTTTAGACCAGTAGCTGGACTGCATGCTGGAATAAAGCAGAAAAGGAACATGACAGAGTCAGGTGTTAGTCTCAACTCAAAGACAACACCTAATTCCTCAGAAGCAAAGCTGGTGTTACTGCCTCCTGGCTGAAATTCTCAGATACCAGTTTATTAGGGCACTAAGCCAGCAGAGTCAGGGGCTCACTGGGACAAAATCTGGGCTGTTGTGAAATGCAGAAAAAGCCAGTACTGCATGTTTTTGTCTTTTAGGGGAAGGAACAGCCACAAACTATGTTCAGGTGAGCTCCTTAGTGCCTATAACTTTGTTCTGGGTTATGTCATCCAAGCTGGCAGGGAACTTGAGTTGTTTCATTTCTCAAACCACATCTCTGAGCAATAGATGTATTACATATTTCATAAGCCATAGATTATATTTCAAAATCATATGACTATGCTCTCTTTGCAAATCTCAGACCTTGCTCTGTCTATGCCAGAACTTCTGCTACTTAGTCCTGGCCAAGTTGTGACTCTCCACTCCCAAACCAAGAAAACTCAGTTGGCAGGAGGAAATGAGCATTTCTGTGTTTTGGGCAAGGAGGTGTTTCTGGGGAATACGGATGTAATGAACTAGGAAAGAGGATGGTTTGGCTTTTCTTTCTGTCCACACAGCAGAACTGTACCAGTGTACTGTTTCTAAGGACTTTGGGTATGGAGCATTGAAAAAAACCCATTTCCGGTTTTGGTACATCAGGACTGAGTAGACCACTTTTATCACAGAGATCAGTCTGAATTTCTTCTGCTGCCTATAGCATCCTTTTTGCTGTTTATACAGGTATCAAAAATGAAAGAAGAGGGGCCAGTATTAATTGCTTTCTGCACAGCTGGTAATGAAGTGTAAATGGCAAAAGGATCTTTCCCAAACACCCTGCTAGATAACTGGCCACCCCCAACCGCAGTCCTGTTTAAGGTCTTCCCTCCTACACTGTTGCATCAGAGAAATGGCACAGCAGGATGCATAATTATAGTTACATTCAGCACAGCAGCATCTCTGCTGCCAGTGAGAGCCAGAAACACATGGCAAAGCAACTTCTGCTCAGGTGGCAGGCTCACATAGCAGTGCGTAAGATAAGCTGGAGGATATCTGTCTGTCTAGGACGTAGCGTCACTCCATCCCCTGATGGGATCTGCCTCAGAATTTTATCTGCCTGCCTCATTGCACTCAGCACATCGCCATTAAAGAAGGGGAGAAACAGACCTAATCATACAGGTGAAAGCAAGTGATTCAAAACCCATCTGTACATTAACAGCCTACATAAGTGGCTGACTGAATGACCTGTCTGTGAAACACAGAGGTTTCTGTTTCTAAGCTGTTCCTTATTCCCTTGTAAATAAAGTCTGAGGCACTTTTGTCACTTCATTTATTACTGTTAGTCACCATAGTTACCAATAAAGTCCAGGCTAAATTCCATGGAATTGGTGAAACTTAAATGCATAGTATAGCAAACAAAGAAATACCTTAGATTCCAGATGTTTCTGTGTATTTGTACAAGCAAAAAAATACCTTAACACTGAAAATAGTAGTTAAGGCCTTTATTTTAATTTTGACCCAATCTGGAACACACTGTGACTATTTTGGGGGTACTCACTTATTTTTCTTTTCATTGAGTGCCTAGCAGTCCTACCTATGTACAAGAAACAGTGATGGTAGGTGCAGTACAAAACCCAAGCACAGTTTGTGTCTTAGGCATGTTACAGCTTAAATTATAAAGGGAGGAAGAGGCATAGAAGTACAGTCAGAGTAACAAGTAGACACAGCAACTGTTTACATCTTGACAAATTACTTTTATAGGATTTATAGCCTGCAAGAAAGAGTTTTCGGGAGGATCTTGAAGAGGGGAGCTTTGCAGAAGTTTGTAGGGAGATTTTCCTAGGCATGGGGACAAGTTTGGAAATACAACTTCTAGGTGACATACGCTGCTAGCAATATTTTTTGGAAGAGTCGTCAAGTCAGTAATGAATGAGATCGCTGAATCACAAAATCACTGAGGTGGGAAGGGACCTCTTGAGATCATCTAGTCCAACCCTCTCTTCAAGCAGGTTCAGTCAGAATAGTTTGCCCAGGACTGTGTCCAGTCGAGTTTTGAATATCTCCAAGGATGAGGACTCCACAACCTCCCTGGGCAAAGTGTTCCTGTGTTCAACCACCTTCACAATGAGAAAGTGTTTTCTAATGCTTAAGTAGATTTTCTTGTATTTTAGTGTGTTTTTGTTGCCTCCTTTCATATCACTTGATACTTCTGAGGAGAGTCTGAGAAGAGGCATAATGGTCTGTGAAGAGCTATAAAGGTAAAAAGAGCCTGTCTCTTATGTTAGAGAAAAGGAAGAAGTGTGAAACATATCTCAGATGAACACAAGCCATACGAGGACCATCTATATGAATAGAAATAAGTGAAACATGACATACCTGTCCATGGCAGAGCTAAGGGTGCTACTGAGATGTGAGAACTCCTGAGATGTGAGAACTTAGTGGAAGACTATAGCTGTGTGGATGGACTGAAAGGCTATTCCTTAGAAAGCAGTCTGGGCCACATAGCAGAAGTGCATGTTAGCTTTTGATCCATCTGATATACATTAAGTCATGAATAAGCTTGCCTATTTTTCTACTATGAAATCCACTATATATATAGAAGATGGATGTTTGGATCCAGCTGCAGGATCTGACATGATACATCTGCAGGATCTCTGACATGTGGTATTGACTCCTACCCACTGCCTACTGCTGCTGAATGTCCAAGTCACCGTGGCTAGCTATTTCCAGCTTGCCAGTGAATTGTTGTACTGCCTCATGTATCAAACATAGCCTGTGAGCATATTGTAGCAAGGCAGGTGCCTTCAGGTTCCTTCCTTCCTTCCTATCCCCGGATCTGTCTCAGCTGTACACAGTATAGTGATTAGCCTTCTTGAACACCTGGTAGTATTAAAATCTGAGATTAATTTAAGATTAAAATAGCATCAAGACTATTCATATATATGTATATGTATGTATTTGTATATATATGGGTACATGATGCTGACTGTAACAATCCATTGAAAATTAAAATAGCTTTTTCAGATATTCTTATCCTGGTATTCCTGAAACTCGTTAGGCTATTTTGACATCATTCCTTTAATTATCCTCATTCTGAAGTTGTTTTTAAATGCATCCTGTTTTCTGCCTATACTGTTATCCACTTGATTTATTAGAGCTCATCTTGATTTCTCTGGAAGTTGTGGATCAACAGCTAAACCACTGAAAGAGGGGAAGATAAGAGTGCCTCCCCCACATGGGATTTCATTCATTTGCTTTAAGTGATGTTTGCATTGTAGACAGCTCTCCATGCTTAGATTAACTTTGCCTGTTATGGTGGAAAGGGGAGGGAAGGGAAGAAGGGAAGGGAAGGCAAGGCAAGGCAAAGAAAGGAAAGGCAAGGAAAGGGAAAAGCCTCTACAAAAAAATGTTTAGAAGTCAAGTGCCCAGAACATGGGGCACACCACAAGTATTCTCTCAAGGAGAGATCTGAAAATGCTTCATCTTCAACTATGATGAAACGAAAGTTAGTAGAGAGCATGTTCCCTTTGAACTGATGGGGCCCCTGAATTAGATCGTATATGTCCCATACACTGCCATCAGACAGTTTTTTCCTAGTTTCCATGAGCCGTACCACTCCTACATTTTCAAACTCCTTGTTACTTGGTGAGCAGTTCATCTGCTGACTCAGATGAAATAGCACAGCCCTGTCTGATGAGCTACTCCGTTCAATCTACTCTGCTCAATGTCCATATGACCTCTGGCAAGTTATCAAGGTGGCCTTCAGGTGAACTAAATTTAAAGATGAAATGTAGCTGGGGCTGCAGTTTTTCATAAGCAATGCCCTCAGCATGAGATTGAATATTGTCAGAGGAACTGTGAATATGTTTGATGGAGTACTATTCTTTAAGTCAATGCTAGTGTTTGATAAGGCTGGGTAGAAAAGGGGAGATATCCATCAGGAAAATCTCACTCAAGTAAAACAAAGTTAAAAACTTCACAATAAATCTATTTAAAGCAAAACCATGATATTTTATGACAAACTGAAATGAAAGTTTGTCACTTTGAACCAAATCAATGTAGTTTTTAGTTTTGCATTCATCCATTCTCCCCATTCCTCAAGAACTATAAATAACAAATGTTATATGGTTCGAAAAAGATTTTCTGTGATGACGCTTTTAGATAAAACCAAACTTATTGGTTATTCTTTTCATTGTTCCAGATGCCATTATTTCAGAAGGTGTAGCTTTTTTATCCTTTATGCAAATGTTAGTGTGGCACATTGGTCCATACCAAATTATAAATACCAACTAAAGACTGCAGGAGGAATTACTGCATGTTGTTAGTGCACCGGTAATGTGTAAGACAGTTGCCATATTTCTGTCTGGAAATTCTCAGCAGGATATATGTCCAAATGTTTGGAAATAATGGAAAACTCTGTCAGAGCAGAAAGAAAAGTTGCATCCAGGAATCCCAAGAGTAATAGTGGGTCTGTAAACTGAGTTATACCAAACTAAATGAGATTTTTCCTATTGCCATTTCATAGAACTCTCTGTTGTTAACTGTTGTGAAAAGTAGCTTACGTGCACTAGACCCTCTTTTTTCCAACAATACTAATGTCACTGATTCTGTTTTTCCCTTTATCCAATAGAAAATTCTAGTCCAAACAGTTGGCCAGACAGCCTCCATATTACATTTAAAATATCAAAGACTAGTTTTGCTCTCATGGTCCTCCCCATGTCTTCCCGAAGTTTGATGGAATTACATACATACATGCATGAAGGGGAAGAATAATGCCTACTTGTTATAAAAATAAAAGTGAGGGGGGTTTTCTACTAAGAAAAAGACTAATAATCTGTTCTTTGTTTTTATTCTTCAGTCTTTAAAGGAAAAAAAATAGCTAAGCTGATTTAAATTAAATTTTACAAAGCATATGCTCCTGGGCAGAAATCTTATAAATCCACTTTCAGCCCAAAGCACATTTTTATGGTTGAGCTATAATAAACCGCTCAGAACAGGGATTCCACTGGAATTGCTTACAGAATATAGTAGCACAAAAGGTATTATTGCTATAAAGCTTCACAGTAATGTTTGAATTTAGTTGACAGAACCAGCAGGGCCATTTTTATTTAGTTTGACCTCTCATCACAAGAACCTACTAGAGTCTCATGCTACAGAGAATAAAACACAGCCAAAAATTCAAAGCAGAAAAATGATTAAAATAATAAAGTGGAGGCCAGGGTGTCCCAATGCTATAACACATTTGATGCATGAATGTTGCTATTCTGAGTGTCTTGGCACAGGGAAAAAGCAAAAAACGGAAAGCATTTGTGAAGTAAGTTCCCGTTCATAGACAGTTAAAAAGCCAAGGTGAACTGCGATGGATGTGACTTTATTACAAACTTAATTTAGCAGATGCCTGTTAGCTTACAGTGAAGTTCAGTTTGCAAAATAGGGTAATCTGTCTAGTGGTTATGCAGTGTAATGTTGCATGGCAGTGCAGAAATATACTAAGAGGATAATAGGTGACAAGGAGAGTTAAAATAAAGAATGAAATAGGAGAGAAGGCTGGGCATTATCTGATGATTATGCGAAGTGCATGTTAAAGGACTAATGATAGCTGTTCACTGTTGAAATGAAATGTTTACATAAATACTTCCCCATGCAGACGCCTCTGTGCCCTTTGGGTAGATTGCCGGGTTATTTAATGACCTGGTTACTCTTGTTTCAAATCCAAGGTATGGTGTCTATTTCACGTGAGAGAAATATGCTGGCTACTAAAATTGGAAGATCTTTTTCTGTCTTATTTAGTAGAAGCATCTTAGTCTGGCTCTTGGGAGGGGGCTAGGGTCACACAGGAAAAGGTGTCAGAGGGAAAATGTACACCACGTGGCTGCATTCTATAATCCCCTATGCTTGCTATTCTCCAAATTAGAAACAGTGCAGCTGGTACAGCTCCAAGTATCAATAGCACCACCTTGAACATAAAAGGCCTGTTCCTGTCTCTCAAATATAGCAAATCTCTGGTCTCAACACACTACCAGAGTCAGGAAAAGAATATGCATACTCTTCTTCTATATTCCTTGCTACATGCAAAGCAAAGCATTGAAGTTGGGTGAAAATCACCCTCAGTAATGTCTTATACATACTAAAAGGTAAAGACATTGTGATCAAAATTAATTTTAGCTAAGGAACTATGTTTGGGGTCGCTCACACACATGGTTGGAAACGAAAGACAAAAGAAAGGGGTGATAGGGGAGGGATGTGCTTCTGTGGGCACAATAGCAGCTTTTAGCAGAAAGCCAGATTCTGACTCATTGAGGTGATATGAAGTAGGAGAAAGACAACAAGTTTGAATAGGTGAAACTGGGATGATAACCTGATCATGATGAAAGGACGGGGTATTTTCTTAGCTTCACGTCTGAAGAATCTTTCAAACTGTCAAGAACATGAAGGTGGCACGAAAGATGGGCAAATATGTGTCAGGAAAGATGTACAAATGTCATGTCCTTAACTGAGAACCAAAAGGGATCACGGAATCAATGTGTTCTCAAACAAAAAACACATGAAGTGAGACAGGAGGGGGCTGTCAATCATATATGCCGCTGTGATAACATCTTTGAACAGCTTTTCTGCTTTCTGTTATTTCAAAGGGCGCTAGAGTGCATCAGTAGAGGCTGAATAACACAGTGGTGATGCAGGATGGCTGCTTGTCTGTATCTCTTCTGTAAGTGCTAAGTCAATGAATCTGTGAAATGAATGGTAGTGAAGGAGGAGAATGGTTGGTGCCTGCAGGATGAAATCCTAATCCTTCTTTAGGGGAAGAGCCAGCCAGTTCTGTTTTCCTGATCAGTGAGTCAGAGAAAACTGCCAGTATGATGGGAACTTTAACCACCCATGGATGACAATTTAAAACTGACTCTGTTGAGTAAGATATCTCTCATCCTTGCCATCAGCACTTATGGCTCCTTTGAGGGAATTCTTGGCACTGCAGATAGTGGTAATTCATAAGGAAGTATTTCAGGCTGTTACCGTCTCATTCAGATACCTCTATGACTTTAAATTTTTTTATCCAGCTCTCAGACTCTATAGAGTAGTGCCTCTTTTTTTTTTTTTTTTAGCTAATTAGTTTCCTCTGAAAGTGTATTTGACCATCTTGGAGGTAATGTTAGCTGAGTCAAGTAAAAGACAAAATTCAGAGCTTGGCTTAATTTAACAATATATGCAGCCAGAATATAAAATCTAAACCACAAGTTATTCAAGTTATTCAGACATCCTCAACATGTATGATTACCCATCAGAATCACCAACAGACTTCTTGCATGATTACTGATACCCCTAATTCCATCTTGGAGTTGCCAGGAAAATACTGTGTAGGTAAAAAATTTCCTCTGTGGTATTGACAGATGGAGATGGGATTTTAAAAAAGTGTTCTGAGCTCTCACCATGCTTCTTTTATTTACAACATGTATTAAAATTTCTGTAGGGTGCTTTTCCTCCTACTTTCTTCAGATAGATACAAAACAAATCAGCAGAAACTCTGGGGAAAATCACACCTCTGTGTGTCATATACCTTCCTCTAACAAGTTTTCATATTTGGAAAGTATGCGGTGGCCAAGATGAAGCATGTGTACAAGAACAACGAGGTCCTAGTCACAGTCTGTATCTCCTGTTTTCTTACCCTTTCAAAGCGGCTTCCTTACTATCCCAAGCACAGGATAGAGAGGCAGCAGTACACAGTAGGAGGACAAGTTACTGACAAGACATGGGTGTAAAGTGGGCATGTAAAAAGTAAGCAGCTGTGCACACGCTTCTGCTCTTTGCTGGGGCTCTGCATGGTCAGAGCTGATTCAGAGCATACTGCAGGCTGGAGAAAGGCACCACCTGAATCCAGGGGGTCTCTGCAAAACTCTGTGTGTGTGTTTCCCAGGGTCCTTGGCACAGCTGTTTTTTCATCTGTGCTCTATAAGCCTAAAATGCAAAACCATCAAGGTCTTCGTTCTTCTGAATGTTCCTAAGGTTCATCCTCTGACTGTAGGAGAAAATTCAGTGATGAACCTGTACATGTGTAAAGCTTTCTGAGGTGCTTTCAAGACGTACTGAGATTATCTACTGTGCTTAAAGGCAGAGATTCAGTGAACGTGTGACTGAAAAACAAGCATTTAAAACCCCTGAACTTCCACTGCAGATCACTAAAACATGCTTATTGACATTTTTCCTCATTATATGACTATTTAAACACTTTGCAGAAGGATATTATTGAGAACATGCCTTAATCTGAGGGTATTTTAATGTAATGAGAAGCTTAATAGAATCTGTAGACTGCTCCAGAGGTTTCTTGAATAGAAGAAAAGACTATTTCAGGATCAGGGGAAAAAAGATACACCTGCTTCCTTCATTAGGTTTTTTTTTTTTTGTTCTTTCTTTTTATTCACTAATTAAATGAGAGAAACTTCTGCTGTCTTTTCAGACGTTTCACATGTTTTGCATTGTGCATATGTAGGAATGGGATCCCCTTGCGCTCACTGACCAACAGGCCAGCTGGGAGGCTGTATGCAAAGCAGAACCCTCTAAAATGCAGAGCTGACCCATTTTGTAGCTGCTGCTCAGGATATCCAGTCCTCTTTGGGAGTGTGATACAGATTGCAAATGTTCCCAGTATAAGAAATTACGCAACATGCATACACACTCATTCAGCCCAATCTTCCTTGCTCTCTCTCAATTTCTTCTCTATGTATACCTCTTCTTGTCTCAGGGAAACAGGGAAAGCCTCTCCTTAACAGTTATTTAATCCTGGTCCTCTTCCACCAGTAAAAGCATTGATAAAGTCATGTTACAGCAAATTTACATCTGGCCTTTTTATCACCATTGACAAGATTAAGTGTAATTGTGATGGCAAGACAGTGTTATAACTTGTGCAGTCATCAGTGGTGCCACAGAGAGAACCAATACCAGTGTTGGCCACAGAAAACAGCTGAGTTTAACTTTTCAGCTTGAAATCCTGATGAAAAAATTAGCCTTTTCATTGGCACTTGTGGGCTCAGTGTCTTCTGCAGCTCACTCTATTGCCTTCCTCCTCCCCCTCACTGCCTGCCTGCAGCCTGATGGGAAACAGTAATCTAATCTTTGAATCTTTGTTATTTAGTAACTAGTTTCATGTCACAAGAATCAAATGTCTTTTAGAAACTCTCAAGAGAAATGAATATGACCCCTGCACACTCAGAGACCTGTTCAGTGCATGCACAATCCCCCCGGGGCGCTGCTGGGCATGTGGCTGCCAGCCATGAAGGGTCAGGTCGCACTGCTGTGAAAAAGAAGGAGGAAGGAGACAAAGAAGAAAAGACATATTATAAACAGTCTCTCACAAAATATTGTTTCCCTGTCCATAAAAAATGGTTGTGGAATGAAACTGGTTTAGAAGGAAGGCCCAGGGGTTTATTTAGTTAGGCAGATTTTGGCACAGAAATCCTGGCCCAGCTACAAGAATACCTGACCCCTTCCATGGAAGAAACACCAGCCCAGAGCAGGCACTGTCTCCACATAACTTCTGCTTGTCAACACACCTTCCTAGTGCCCCTGGCAAATGTCCTCCCCTTGACCCTGGAGATGGGGCTTTTTCCTTCTCTCTGGCCCCACAGAAATGTAGGTCCATAAAGTCACCTTTCCTTTTGCCTGGAGTTGAGTATAGGACAGCATGGACAAGTGTCCTCACCTAATTTTGCATTGTAGCTGGGGTGAGAACATGACCTGAGGCTGCTAAAGTGCAGGGAACACCTACCTACTAGTCCCAATAGCCCTCCTTGAAGCTGGAGTATTCAAGAGCACTTGCTGAAGGCAGCACATCTTCCCTGCAATGATGGTCTTGGAGATGAGGACATGTCAACCCAAACCAGCCTTTCCTGAGGATAAGGCTGAGATAAATTGCTTGGCTCTTCTTAGGTTTTCCTAACATGTCAGGGATGTCAGGGAGGGCAGGCAGTTGCATTTTGTCAGAAATGAGCTGGCCAGGGAAGCCAAAGAAGGGGTTTGCTTGGGAGGCAGAAATGGGTCTGCTGGTGGCCTGGGCCAGCAGCCTGGGGTGCCCAAGGGCTTTGGAGTGCGGAGCCCCGAGGGCTGGCCCTGGTAGGGGGCAGCTGTGGCCGAGGGGCTGCACAGTCCACAAGGCAGCCTTCTCACAGGGAGGCTTCACACGTCTTCCCAGTGAGAAGGTTCGAGGCAATCTTTTTGTCCATCACTCGAGGAACCAGAAACCTGCAAACTCTGAATGTGTTTCCGAAACAAATTACCTAGCTTTTTAGTTTTTACTGAATAAAACCTCATCAGAATTTCCATCTTGCAGGAAATATTGTTATTTTCCTTTTTAATTGTAACTTGAAGCACCTGAAAAAGAACACTGAAATTCCCTAGAAGACAGAAATTTTGAATTTAGCCAGCTTTGTTCACCTTTCACGCTCCAGGCTCTGCAGCAGCTAAGGCAGAGAAACTGCAGAGAATAACCTTTGTCATTGCACATTTCATTCATACCAGAACAACTCCATTATGTGCAGTGACTGAAACAAAAAGCCTGTAAATAAAGAACAAGTGATCCAACAGCAAACGTCATTACCATAATGCACATGAGCAATGGATCTATATTAAATTTACTGTGTTGTCCTTACTTCTGGAGTTGCTTCATCCCTTCTGAGTACTGGTCTTTGCAACCGTAACATTTTAATTCGGGCATACTTTGTGCTTTTGGAACAGTGCTTTGAAAGCACACTGTATAATCTAAAGGGATTTAAAGCCGTCCCATTAGGATACAAAGAAAATTAGGGACAAAAGTATTTATTCCAGTACGGACATAACAATGCATGCCTCTAAATTAAGGCCTGCATTTGTTGTAAGTACAACTCAAGAGCTTGTATCCAGAACTCATGATTGTGATTTTTATGGTGGAAAAATGACTGGAAAAAAAAGTGGTATCTAACACAGTAGCACCTAACATTCCAAAGGGGAGAAAAATTATCCTGTCATGAAGTTTCCAGGTGGCAACATGGTTGCTGGTGTCAGGACAAAGGAGTAGTATAGTCTCCAGTACTTGAAGAGCTCAGCACATTACTTTGCTGAGCCTAAACACAAAACAGACTGGTTTTATCAAGCAGTTGTGAAATAGGGGAAATCTTCATTCTTTTGAAAAAATAACTGAATTTGCAATATATCACTTTATATCCAATATCTCCTGACCTAACAAAAAATGTTCTTTTGAGAGAAGATGTGAGGCTTCTGAGATATACCATAGATAAATTGGTTTCAGCTGCCTGGTATGATCTTACTGCTGCTTTTGTATTCATCTAAGCATGACTTTTGTGTTCAGTGGAAAGGGGGAGTGTTAATTATTTACACTGCTATAAATCTTTAATTACTGTGATATGGTTTCTGTAGCCCCTTTATCATCTGGGGCGGTGGAATGGCTCTTGCTGTGGTAGACACAAAATGGATGTGACTGAAATGAAAGCTGTTCATCACTGGCTTGTATGGGAGGCAGCGGTACATCTTGGTTTAGCAGGTCTCCGATGTCTTCAGTGACGAGCATGTCACTTTGTAAGCAAGCAGGATGTGTGGCCAAGCTATTTACAGTGCACTAAAATAATACAGTGTGTATATGGATAGCAGCAGGTATAATTTGCTGTTTGTCCTCTGGTAACTCAAAGACACTTCTCACATCCCATGAGGACCCTAGTACTAAGTCGTATCATCATTCAAGCAGTCGTTCCAGCTTCAATGGGACTATCTGTGCGCTTACAGTCAGACCCATAAGTAACAGCCGTGTTGGATCAGGCCTTCTCTTGTCTTGGTATTTGGGGATTTTTCAGCCCTATTTTGCCTAGGATTCAGATATGACCACATTTATCACAATCAATGGAGAGTGAGATGGAAATAATAAGTGAAAAAGGATAGCAAGCTTTTTGACTTGGCTTTTATCTTTGCAGCTATAATTGCACAACCTAGCTGGGTCCCTACATAATTCATGCAGCCTATAACTAAAGATAATCAGGAAAGCAAAGAGGGAACACAGTACGTTCATACTTTCATTTATATGATGATGTTGCCCCTGTTAGTGTTAAACTCGATCTGCCATATCCTGGGTGGTTCTCTCCTGTCCTGTGTTACCGTCTTCCTCACCATGTCACAATATTTTTTCTGGCTTGTGCTTCCAGTATTTTGCTGTTTGTTAAGAATAACCTTCCTTTCCGCAGAGGAGGGCCTCTGCTCAGACCAGCCTTAGCTTCTTTCATCTTCTTCTGAACAAAAACACTGGGTAGAGCCTCCTTCTTGGACATAAGCATTGCTCCTGCTCAGATTCAATTTAACATGATCTTTGGCTCTGGACTCAGCAAGCCATGACTATTACTGAAATTGTTTTTCTCTTTTCTATAACAGACTGGTGGTGACCCATGAGACAACTTTTGCCTATATGCTAGAAACACCTCAGGATTTTGCTTTTCTTTGGAAACAAAAAGTCATGTTTTCTAGCTTAGACTGTGATACCGTGACAACTTAGATTGTGTTAGTGTGATTTATCCGCAGACACTGAGAACGTATGAAGCTGTATGAAACTAATAGCTGTCCTCTGTGGGAATTCATACATTCCTTTTTCTTTTTTGCTTCAAAATTGTAGCCAAGCGCTGGAGCGGCCTGACTGGGGAATGGCTGGAAGCGGCAGGAGGTCCCTGAGAGCCCCCTAGGGAAAGGCTCTGGGGAACGAGCTATGTACCGTATGCCTGCCCTGCCCTGGGAAGCAGGAAGGATCAGTGACGTCTTCAGCTTCCTTCCAACCTGTTTTTCTGTTAGTTGAGTCTGTACCTCACCTTTCTCCTCTCTGTTCTGGGACTTGGAGTCCGACATGAATTCCCACATTGGGAATTGAAAGAGATATGTCATTATTCAGCAGTTAAAGTTCGCAGTCGTGTCTTACATGCAAATTGTGATGATTTTGAGTCATCCGTCAAATTGAGTCCATCACTCTCAGGTACACTCTGTTGTGGCACTGCTGGTTTGGCTTAGTTTAAATATAAAATAATGTAAAAGCAGATTTTTAATGGTTTACAAGTGAAACCATTAACTGAGCTAACATTTGCGGCAGCCACTGTACACCATCATCTGACTTCACTGGAGCGTACGAACTCTGATAAACTTGAGCTCAGTTTTTGTTTAACCACTTATTTGTAATGAACTTACTTATAACATCCTTTAGCATTGAAAACATAATTTTTGTAAGAAGAGATTTAATTTCTGATTTTAATAGCAAAATGATGACTTGAAATTTACTGTTAGACATTTTTTTCTCAGTTATTTCCAGACTTTTTTACAGTTAGAACTCTAAAGATTGAAGTGTGGAAAAAGTATGTAGTTATCGGAAGTTAGCTGGCAGAAATATTGAATATTCAAAAGAAGATTAAAACCAGTATTAACTGTACAATACCTAGTGTACTTAAGATTTTTTTTATCAGTAACTGAACGGTTAAGACGTAAAATGCAGAGGGAACTGGCAACTACTGTATCTGAGCACACAAACCTCCAGTGAGAACACCAGCCAGATATGTTACCATCTTTTTCTAACATGACTGCATTAATGGGTTAGTGCAAATACTTTGTGGAAGATGTGTGCTTCCAAATACTGTCTTACCTTTGGCTTTGAATTTTGCTCTCTAATGTTTTCAGGTTTTTCTCTCAGCAGTATCTGAAGTCTGATTCTTAGAAACCATCTTACTTTGAAGTCACTCTTTTATTGCTCCCAGAGAGATCTTTATTCTATCAGTTCAGTGCCCATAGCTGGCTCCCTGGTGCAGCAGCAGCACATTCCCTGAGCACACGCTACCTCAGTGTCTGGAGTAATAGAGTTAGCATGCTATGCTCATCAGTGGTTTCATTTAACAAAGGAAAATCCTTTTCATTGTACTACAAGATTTTTTTTTACTGATGTATAACGTAAAATAGTTTCTGAATGTGTGTAAAAGAGTAAGGAAGCAGGTAAAATTTGGTTACATATTGTTAAGTCATTCTCTGAAGCTTAGCTTGTCCTGCTTGATCAGCAGGGAGCTAACGCATACAGGGAACAGTGTGCAGATGCTTGGTAATGGTCCAGTATTGCCCCTTTATTCTTAGAGGTTATAGCTTGCCTCTTGAGCATCCCTTACTTTTCCACAGGAGTGTAGACCAACATTGAATTTGAATTTTGACTTTGGTTTCATGACTAAAATAGAAACAGAAGATTCAAAAAATATCATCAAAGGGTGTGTAGTCACCAACACTGTAATTTTTGATTGAAAAAAGGAACATTATTTTACAATGCAAGATCCAGTTGCTTTTGCTGGAGATTTAACAGAACATTTCCTGTTTCACTCCTGGGCAAAATGAGTGCAACAGGAGCACTGGTCTTACATGTCTGTTTGAATGAGTTCAGCTGAAAGCCAGATTTGTTGCTTACAGTGTCTATGCTGCTGTGCTCATTCAGGGCACTGAAAGGACCCCGGGGTTTATGGCTGTTTGTGTGTATGTTGAAAATATTTGTTTCTTTCAGTACCTAGGCAATGTTATGTAATATCACATCAGCCTATGCAACGTGGTACAACATTGCATAAGGCTATTACTTCTGCCCCTTGGCATGACAGAGAATAAAAATGGGATTTAAATTGTTCCCTTCATACTTGAAATATCCCAAGGCTTTTGTTTGAAGTAAAATTCTAAATTATATGAAGGAAAGCTGAGTGGGTATTAGGTAATCAGCGACATCCTGGACATGGCAGCAGAGAGAAAGGCTTCTGCTTTCTTTGCAAAAGGAGAATTTGTGGGCCAAGACAAATGTGCTGTGTTTGAAAGCTCCACATGCAGCTGACAATAAGAATTATTTGAAGTTCATCATGCTATTTTGCACTATTACAATGGGAATGGATTTTGTGGTCAGATCTGTGTATTTTTAGATATATTCAAACCACAATCATTACTTGGATGTTGCTGCAATATGCATTGTGTATGTATTAATCTCATAATTCGGTATTATATATGTTGTGGTTTAACCCAGCAGGCAGCTAAACACCACACAGCCATTCGCTCAGTCCCCCACAGTGGGATGGGGGAGAGAATTGGAAAGAAGGTAAAACTCATGGGTTAAGATAAAGACAATTTAATATGACAGAAAAGGAAGGGAAAAGAATAATAGTGATAAAAGAATATACAAAACAAGTGATGCATGGTGCAGTTGCTCACTACTTACTGACCAATGCCCAGCCAGGTCCCAGCAGCGGCTGCTCCCCCCTGCCCAGCTCCCCACGGTTTTTGTTCTGCATGAAGTCATATAGTATGGAAGAGCTACCCCGCTTGATAAAGTCAAATTCAAATTTTGAAAGTACAATTCCCATCACCTCTGTCTCCCAAAGTATTTAAGTGTTAAATTTCTGCAGTAAGAACTGAGTTTCATGAGCTGTAAAATTTATCAAACCTTTCTTCTTGTATCTCTTCTGTACTGTTTCTCTGGTGTCTGATGGATAAATGCTTAAGTCTTTTCCTATTTTCCTAGAGTCTGGGTAACTGGTTGTAGGTGGGCCTGCTTGAGTGGTGGCTGGACATGATGACCTCCCGAGGTCCCTTCCAACCTCAACCATTCTGTGATTCTGTGAATAATTTCGATCTGTTTCTTCCTCCTTCCATTGATTTTCAAAAAACTTGTTCACCATTACTATTCCAGAAAAGTTGTTGTGGCTGTCAGCCTTGGCTGAAGCTGGTGAACAGCTTCCAAAGCATTTTTAAGGACTCTGACAGTTGAGTGGCACAGGAGCTTTTGTATCAATTCCTAGGAAGTCCAGTCCTAAGAATACGCAGCATAAAAACATTAAAACAGTTACAAAGGGATCAGACAAAGGATCCATCTAGTCCTGTACCTTTTCTTCAACACTGGACATAAGTAGGTGCTTCAGGAACAGCAATAATAAGATAAACTTGTTTGTCAGGGCCCCAAGAATAAAAGGTTTATTTTCTATGTACTCATCTGGTTTCCTGGAGAACTCACCTCAACTGTAGTTTTTGTGACTTCTTTGGGCAGTGAATTTCATAGTTCTAGCACCTGCTGCACAAAGATCCGATTCTCATTGCTACAAACCTTGCTCCTGCCATCTTCATTCGATGAGCCTCATATTTTTTATTAAGAGGGGGTGAAAATCTGATGCCTCTTCACTCTCTCCAAGGCACTTGTAATATCGTAGACTTCTATCATTTGTTGTCATGAGTTGTCTCTTTCCCAAGCTGAAGAGTCCCAGCCTACTCTGACATCCTTGTGCCAAATCAATTACCCATCTTAGAAAATACTTGTTGTCCCCCTTGAATCTTTCTGATTATTAAAAAGAAAAAAAAGGGACACAAAGAGTGAAAGAGAGAAGAGAGAAGCGATAAGCAATCTCAGCCTCACATGGGCCTCGGCATGTGTTTTTCAGTGACGATGAGGGTTGCAAACCATACTCCCACAAACTTAATTACGCGTCTCAGTACTGGTGTGCCTGTCATTCAGACATTCCTTGCACTTTTTGAAAGCACAGCTGTCAATGTTTTCTGTGGCACAGAAACAATTTAAAGCACAACTTTTAAATAATTGGGCCACTGAGATTGTGGATGCCTTCCAAAGTGTCTGAGGTATAGCAATATCAGTGATACTACACTGAAAATCAAACCAGCATTTTACAATGACAAAAATTAAAACATTTGCGATGCTATATGGACATAGCTAGGAGAAAAAAAAACCTCAATTCTATGAAAAACCAACACATTGCTATCTCAATGTGTACAAACTCAAAGCAGGAACAGGTTACTTCTTCCTTTAACTCATTGGATTGATCAAGGCATATGTAATCAAGAGTAACTTTAGGTTTTGGTTTCAATTTATCCTGAAGTACTACAACAAGCAATTCAAAGGCTATACTCTTCCATAAACTGCATTTGTAGTGATTTGGTCAGGATCTAGGCTTCAGTCATCTTTTCCTGGGAGAAGCAAACAGCTTTGTCTTAGAAGTTGACATACAGAGGTTGACCAGTGTACCCTGATATTAAGTGTAGCACTAGTTCACATGAAGAACAGTACTAAAGTCAGTCGTTACACACAATACAGACAGCTGAGTGTCCAGTTTTGTTCAATAAAAATGGTGTATTAATAGAAGGAATTTACTTTTTGCATATGTCTATCCTAATTAATTTTGTACCTATGATTAGTTTGCTGCCAGAACTTCTGGATGAGCATTATAACCAAAGGCTTTGTAGTCATTGTCATTCTAGTGCCATCCATAAGTGCCATAGATATTGCAGGGACACGGTCTCTAACTTTAGGAGTTTATATTGAGACAAATCATAAGCATAAATAGGAATGGAGGAGTGGGAAAGACAGGATAATGGTTAGAATAAAAACAATCTCATACAGTTCTTTAGTGCACAAGCATACCTAACTAATACACATTTGTTCCTGGTCCTGCAATAATGGCTTTGATGGTTCTTTTTCCATACTAATGAAATTCCACTGGTGATACAAAGCAATGAGAGTTTTTTTAGGATGGACATGAATGAAAGGAGGGAAGTCCAGCATATTTCAGGAAGGCCAAGAATTTGGAATTCAAACTATTTCTTTTAGAAATACAGAGCACGTTTCAAGGTTTTCCTGCTTCTGAGGTGACTGATATTCCCTAGTATGGATTTTTTTGTATCTAGTGAAAAATGTTGAATTCTTTTCCTGAGTATTTGAGCAGAGGCCTGCAAAAAAGAGGACAGAACAGAGAACATTTTAGTAAGCTTTTTTGCTTTGTCCAGCTATGCTCTTAAAAGATTTCTGAGCAAAAAAGGGAGTGGACTAATGTTATATGAGGGAAACCCTGGATAGAATTGCCAGAACACCGATAAATGTAATTACAATCAATAGAACAGGTCAGCTAAGGATTTTAGTGTGCGCTTCTGGACTTCTGTGTCACAAAATTTACACCTCTCTGCTGAAATTGTCCACAAGATTTACTCACTGGGGCTGGTTATTTATGATGCTGATTTTTAGAGTGCTGCTGTGTGTCCATCTCTCACGGCCTTGAAATGAAAAACTCATTCTATACAAAAGAGACACCATGCAAAGTGGTCTGGCAAAAAGATAACGTGATATTTCCGTTAGATTGGTGCAACACCTAATGAATGGTGTGAGCTTATAGCTTCTGTCACACGAAGACCTGAACCATAAGAATGTGTACAAATGAGGCACAAAGAATAGACAGGTGCAATGATAAGCTACAAAGATCTTCCAGTTCTTCACACCTGAACCGAAAGTTCCGGCATGTCAAAGCGTAGGAGGTTAAAAGTCAGTGAATATTATTCACCTTGGCTGGATGCCAGACACCTCTCCCCTCCAAGTCGCTCTCACTCCCCCTCAATAGGTCATGGGGAGAAAATATGATGGGCAAGCTCATGGGCTGAGATAAAGGCTGTTTAATGAGAAAAGCAAAGGCTGCACACAGGAACAAAGCAAAATGAGGAGATGTAGCCTCTGCTTCCCATCAGTAGGCAATGTCCAGCCACTTCCTGGAAAGCAGGACATCAGTATATGTAGTCATTACTTTGGAAGACAAATGCCTTAACTCTCTGCCACCTGCCCCCCGCCCCCCACCCCCCCCCCCCCCCCCAATGCGCTTTCTCTCAGCTGTTATTGCTGAGCACGACATTGTATGGTGTGGAATATCACTTTGGTCAGTTGGGGCCAGCTGTCCCAGCTGTGTCCTCTCCAAACCTTTTGCCCACCTCCAGCCTACTGGCCTTTGGTGGGGAAGGTTGGAGACACAGCCTTGATGCTCCGCAAGCACTGCTCAGCAACAGCCAAAACACTGTTGTGCTCTCTCAGCTCCACTCTAGACACAAATGCGAAGTACAGCTCTATATGGGTTGTGATGAGAAAAGTTAATTCACCCCAGCCAGATCCAGTACAATTACAAAAATGTGAATTTACAGGGTTTTTTTTTACACAAGTGGGCTTATACACAATGATGCATCATGGATATTTGCAAACCTGGGTACAAATTCCAAAGGAGATTTCTTTTATCGGTTACAATCTCAGTTCCCAATCAGGAAAATAAATAAATTGGCAGTTAAACTTCTTTAAAAAAAGAGCTTGCTAAATGAATTCCACCTTGCCTTTTAGGCCCTGGGGCCAATGTCCAATATCATGCTTTATATTTATATGGGGCTTGTCAAGATGGTACATTAATGTCCCCCTTAGTACAGAGAAATTGGTGAAACAACCACTCAATACTTGGAAAGTGCTTGTGTGGCCTGAAAATGAGGGTAAGTGTTTAAAGCACTGATTTAAGTTAACCCAACTTGGACATCATGAACCCTGCACCTCCTTCAGTATTTCTGGCAGCTTCCTTAACAAATTCATTCTGATGAGTCTCGTAAAACAGGTTAAACTCTGCATGTGCCCCATTATTGATATTGCACAACTTTTTGCAAGCTTTAGCAGGGATGGTAAGTTTTAAGGAAAATAAGCCAGTTAATTAATACTGAACTGTCACACATTCCTACAATTATGATCTGTGTTATTGTGAAAGGGTTTATAATGAGAAAGCGCTCTTTTAACATGTTATTGGCTTAATCATGTCTTCCCAAGAAATACATTTCCCAGCATTGGTAGATTTCAGAATCATTTATATATTGAAAGCATGCTCTTTTCCCTAAGTTAATTCTTATCATGTGGACAGCAATCTTCTGATATGAAATACTGTTAAGAATATAAATGAGAAATGTATTTGATGTCTGCTTTTCCCCACATCAAAAGAGCTGAAAAGCTCATGAAAAGAATATACTTATAAAAAATATAATACATTTAGCAAAGCAAAGCATACTAGAATACACCGAACACCAACTGTAGAGCGGGGAAAACCATGGCAGAGATAAACAAAGAGCTGCTTATGAGCTGTCATTAGTTCTGGAGTGTGGGAGAGCAGTGCAGCTAAATTCTACTGCCTTTTATACTAATTTTTTTCAGTAGCTTTGTATTTTGGTGACCAAATTCCCAAACTATATGAATTATTCCTACCTGACTAAGCTAAGGCATGTATTTTTAAAAAAGATTTGAGAATATAAAGCCTTGTCAGCTATGGGCAGATAGAGATGGGCGCAGAGGCTGACATCACCTGTCTTGCTATAATTCCTCCCATTGTATCAAAGGAGCATGACACTCTTCCTCTTCTTAGCTCTTGGATGCTCTTTGTTCAATCTCAGCTGCAACTTGACTTCTGCCATGAAATGATCCATATATACCTACTAAGTATGGCATCTTACTGTTAGCAACTTTTGGTTAGATGACTGCTATATTGCTACACACATACAACACCATTTTTTAAAATCCTACAATTATATAGGGAACTGGCATTTGGGTATATCCCAGCTGCGTTTAGCCCCCTTCTTTTCATTATAGTCCTAGTAAGACATTTAGTCAAGATGTAGTTGGTTTAACTTCTTGGATAGGGAAAAAATCCAAACCTGCTGGCTAAATGGAATAAAGGGAAGGGCAAACTGAGCCTACCCACTCCTTTAATAAGCTGCTATTGCTTTTCCAGTGGGAAGAGAGGAGCTTCTGTCTGACTTCACTGCACTCCACTATGGGCAGCAGCCTATGAGTCACTGCCTTGAAGAGATAGTGACTTATTTTAATTACCCTCAGTGAACCTGCATTTGCAGGAATGAGTCATAGCCTAATGCAATTTCATAATAATTATATCAGAAGTATTTTAAAGTGATGCCTTGTAGCTTTGCCTATGTTGTTCGTTCTCCAGGGTGACTGAAGAACATGATTCATTTTAAATGAGCTAGTAGTATATATTATTCACTAGTAATAATTACTTCTGTTATTTATAGATAGTGAGTGTGCGTGGTTCTATACAGATCGACAATATGATAAGGTTCCTGAGCCCAGGGGCATGCAGCACATAGATGCAGACATCAGAGTGATTAAAAATATGGTGGGTGAGATTGGTGCTATGATAAGCAGACAGAGCAGCTCTCTGAAGAGTGTTTTGCTTACCTTTTAATGAATAATGTGGGGTCAGGTCACGTGCTCCCAATCATGTACAGGGGTGCTAATGGCCAGAGGAGTGCATGAAGTAGAAAAGCAAGCAGTGCAGTTTGAAGGGAAGTGTGTAAGAACTGAGAGTAAAGACCTCAAACCTCCTTTCCTTCTCTTTTACCACTGGCAGACACCATTTTGTTACAGTTGCACTGTTTTGTGGAGGGTTATCAGGTTGGACAAAGCATATTTGCTGGAAATGATTCCAAGAGTTTGCTGATTGGAAAGCGTGCATGTTTTCCACTTGGTGCTGGGAAGGACATCTTGTATGAGGTAACTGATTAGACAGTGCTCTGGTAGCAATGTGCCGTTGTTAGAAGGTGGTATAACAACACGCAGGGTATACCCTTCTACATGCTTACTAGGGATTTTTGCAGGAAAGTGGGGGAATCACCACACAGCACAGTGGCATATATGCTTGTGTGAGAGCATGTAATCCCTGTAAGGCAGCCTGTTGCTAGGTAGAAAAGACTGGAAGCTTGGTGTGGGTTTTTTTGAACTGTAGAGATCTAGTTCAGGCGTGTTTGTGTGCTGCTGGGGAGGAGCTCGTTTATGAAAAAGGAATTTTCTTTGTTTTCTATCCAGCTGCCCATTGCCCTGGGCTACCTTCCTTGGGTGGTGTCTACCTACTTACCATAAGGCTTGGTCTTCTTGCTTAGCTGGTGTTTGCTTGCCCAACACTCTTAGCATAGATATAGACTTCAGGGAAAGTTTGGTTAAGAAAGTGGGTGTAGATGGATAATCACAATATAGCACTCTTTATGGTAACCTAATTACTCATATATGTAACTAAAACTGGTGAATGTGCCTTCCACTGTCAAAATGAAGGAAATGCTTACGTTTTCCCAAGGTGGTTTGAAAGCCCTGTTATCATAATGGTCTCTTGGGGAAGGAGAATCGAGACAAGAGGTAAGGTAAATGGTACAAACTCATAGAGAAATCATGGTTCTGCTTAAGGAAGGGAATCCATATGTCTTCAGTCGCAGGCAAACTATCTTAACCACAAGACCATTTTTGCTCCTGTACAAACAAGCAGCTTGCTTTCATTTCTTTCTTGTCAGTAGTTATGATAGACAGTTCATGCATGAATGTTAGTGGTGGAGGATTTGCTATAAGAAACGTGTTTGGCATGGAGACTTGAAAGATGAATGAGTTAAAGGGTTCATGGAAAGAAAAGCTTTTTCATTTATATGAAGACTATTATGGCCTGGTATGTCAATTTTACTTCTGAAAGGATTATCTGGAGCTGGAAGGTTCAATCTGTGAATCAAAATGTGTACAGGTATTGTGGGAAACCGGAAAGAACAGGCTACTTTTTAAATCATTCTGTCCATCTGCATATCATTATTATGAAGTATGTCATTGTTCTTGGATTTAATCAGGAATATATATATCTGGACCACCTATTACTGTGGTGCCTGTGCAATAGACAGGGCAGAAGAGAACACTGACAGGTTTCCAGAAGGGTTTGGTCTAAATGTCAGCAACTGGTTTTGGTTGTGGTACCAGATTTTTCTTTTGCTCTGATTCCTTTAAGAATATGTTCATGAGCAGTGTATCTTCCTATGCTGAGATCATTAAACACAGTAAGATTTGCAGTATATTATCTCCGGCAGAGGGAATTTTACTGAGCACTTACTGCATGGGATGTTGTGTTGTATTGTTCCTAGGAGTCCAAATGGGAGTTAAAGAGTCACTTGGAGAAAGAGCATGATACCATCATAATTACTGTAAGTTTAACTCACATCTGGCCTGACTAATTGGACCACACATTGTTTATCTGCAAACATTTTATTTTTCCCCTTGGAAAGGACTGCCAAGGACATAGAGAAGGGGCAAAGACTGGCTTTCTGGTGGTGAACACTATTGGTTGGAATCTCATCTGGTGTTCAGGGAGGATCAATATTAGAGCATGTTGAAGTATTTCCTTGGTAGTTTGCATGTTGGCCCTGAAAATTACAGTTTCTGTCAGAGCAAGTGAGAGCTGCTGCTAGAGCTGTCCGCTGTCCCTCCCCGTGTACTGGCTAGATTTGATACATGTTCTTTTCAGAGTGTTAACAGCAAACAGTGCAAGAATGCTTGTAATAAGGACGCTTGACACATCAAATTAAACTGCATAAACCCAGCCCTGCTTTTGAACTCTGCTCCTGTAAGGGGGGCTGTGGCCACCGGCGCCTGTGGCCGGATGACAGCTCGTTATACAACCGCAAAACAACAAAGTTGACTCCTGAGAAGCCTTGTGCTTTGTTCTACAAAGGCTCGAGGAGAGAAGCGGCCGCTCTGCTGCTTCCGTGGAATAGCTCCATTGTTAGATAGACAATAGTTGGACACAAAGCACACATACCTTTTGAAGCCTCGGGGTCCAACATAAGTCTCTTACTTTCACTGTATGAAGCATGTGACATGCTTGTAAAAGAGGCACACACAACTGGCAAAAGCTAAGAGTGCAGAAAAGTTGGGCTGATGTATAAATAACATATTTGACAATGTTTCTGGCTTTCTTTTTAGGACTTTCTAAAGACCCTGGGTACAAAATCTGCGCATGTGAGAGTGGCCAGCTGATGATGGTAAGACTTTATAGATGCAGCTGTTTCTAAAAGAAGGACCTTTTCTTTTTCCTTATTATACACCCATAAAAACCTGCAAAGGTAGAGATGAACTAGAAGAGGTCATGGAGTGAAGAAGTGTCATCTGGTTTTCTGAGGATATTCCTGAATTATTTCTAATGCTCTACTGCAATGATCCAAAAGTGCAGCACCTCCAGAAACAGAGGGATTGAATGTTTTCAGAAAAGTGAAGCACAGCTGATTCCAAGTGCAGTGAATAAAGTGCTTGAAAACTGAAGCACGACTATGTTTGTCCATTTCTTTGCCCTGGCTGAAGATGAAAGGTTGGTTGGAATACCTATGAATAAATTATAAATTAGTATTTTTGTTAGCGTATGCCATTTCACCACTGCCAAAACAGCATTTCAAAGCAATATTGGCACTGACAAAATTAGAGAGAGGGAAAGACTAAGAGATCTAAAGTATGAGAAAGCAACTTTGCTTCTCCTAATCTAAAGAGACCCAGAAGGAAAGCTTTGCTTTCAATCAGTGCCAGAGTTTGTAACAAGCTCACCTGCATGTTTCAAATATCAGACCGAAAATAGGCTTTTTAAAACAAATGTGATTTGTGAAAATGGCTGAAGAGGATTGCTTTCAATCTGTGCTTGTGCAGAATCGGGGGATTGGTATGGATTAATGCACTGTTTCATTAGTATGGATATGTGAACTGGACCAGCCCTCTAAAATGCTGAAGTTCTGATATATCTCTGAGAGCATCAGACATGCTGGTGAGGCCAAAGCAAACGGTGGCAAGATGGGGAGAAGCTGTGACACCAGAGAATACATCCTCCAGGGTGACCTGCTCCCCTGGCTTCGTTGCAGCTTGCACTGCAGCTTCTCTGCCACACATGGACTTCTCTGTCACAGCCCTGGATCACACTTCTCTCAAAGACCTGAGCCTGGCGCCACAGGTCCTGCTGAAGGAGAGAGGCAGTGGTGCTGTGTGGCAGGTACCAGCAATGCAAAGCTGGAGAGTCAAGGTGGCGTGTAAAGGAGTAGGTGTTGTCTTCAGTCGGTGGGATCTGACTGGCTTGAATTTAAGGTTTCTTTCAACATGCATAGTTTTAGAAATCTTTGGAGTCTGTCACACCCTTCTGTCAGCTTTTTGCTCTGGCGTCATTTGTTCAAGGTTTGTAACAGCATGTCCTCCCTTGCTGTTTTCCCAGGTGGAACGTTTATATTGACCTCATGCAAGTTATAGAGTGACTTAAATACTTCCAGTTTCCCTAATAAACTATTTCTGGCACAGAGGCTGCTCCTGAGGTTTTTTTAAACAGGGCTGGGCTCTGCAAGTGCCTGGACAATTAGGGTATCTTTTTGTGAGAACTCAGAGTACTCCTTCAGAGGAACTTTTCCTTGTGTGGTGATTACCCCAAAAGCAGGCAGGTAGAAGGAAGAACAAAAGACACAGCACTTCAAAACATGAAAATTACATCACTGTGAACATTAAACATCCAAAGAGAACATAGCACTGTAATGTCATGAATCATCTGAGTAAAATCAAAACCTCTCCCTGAACCTGTGGGGTGACTCCTTGACACGGTTTCCTATGCAAATAGTTGCAGGAGGGAACCCTCCTGGTCAGGTCTGTCAATCTAATGACAGGTTCTTTGCCTGAAGACAGGGAATTAAATCTCTCCAGACATTTTCAGCAGCTGCCATTTCAAAACCTCCCTGTTAATAAGAACCAAAATTAAAAGCCCATTAGTTTTGAGTACTTTTTTGGGAGTTTTAGATTCTTTTCCTCTTTTCTTCTGCCCATTTAACTTTGCTTAGGAGGTGTACTCTGTATTGGACTTTCATCATATCCAAGGCCGAGGACAATGAAACTGTTTTGGTGTAAAATCTGTTGACATGAGGATCAAGCTGCTTGGTTTCTCATGTTTTACTGTGAAATGCCTAAACTAGAAGTCTGTGACCAGCTTCAGTCAAATATTTAGGTGGAATAACAGTTTTGGTTACTGCCTGCTATTTTTAAAAAATGATGTGGCCTGTTGGCTTGGTCATGTTATGGTGTGTTTTGTTCACTGATTTGATGCAAGGAACATATATGTCAATAGAAAATCACTCAGGCCTTGTGTCACTTCAGACAATACCCAGGATGTGAACACAAAGTTCTTGGAGGCAAAAGGAAAATGCTTTATCCTGCCTCTTCAGTCAGCCCTCCATGGACTGACAGGAAACCAAAGTACACACCACCCTCCGACAAAGGGGCCCTTATGTTTGGAAGGGACAAAGAAGTAGAAAATGTTGTCCATGACATATGCCATTGGTGAAGCAAGCACTCGATTTTCCATGTGGATGTTCAGTAAGGTCTTAAAATGCATTGCAAAATTCGAAGTTGATTTGTCCCACCCCAACACTTTGCTAATGACGCCTCCAAACCAGAATATAGGCTGGTCAATTGCTTTTTGTTGCACAACAAGATGGGAAAGTATTGACTAAGTTCAAATCTTTAAGAACTGGCCCCCCAAGCATTTAATTTTGAGAGTTCTCACTGCTGACACTTCAAAACAGCTAAAAAAATTTGTACCTCAGATATGACTAATCCTGAAATCCACGGAATGATTGGAATATCCCATCATAGGAGCAAATCTTGGGAGATTATCTCCTTCATGTGAGAGGCAAGTCCTAACAGCTACAAAATAAATCCCTCCTGTTCCTTGGGTTGCTTTTGTTAATTTGTGCACCAATGGCAAGGGAAAGGACACACAGTGTAGTTGTTGCAGGACAATTTGGCATAGTTGTAGGAGAAGCATTTTGCTGATGGTGTTTTCTCTAGGCAAATAGTCTAGTCTGAGCTGTAGCTACAATATGCCGGCTAGAAAACAACCTGGAACAGAGAGTCAGCGTTTTAATGTCAAAGTGCAATTGTTGCAGGTTTTTAAGTTTTCATGAAAAGCGCAAAATAAGTGGCTTGTAAGAAGGTCTTTTCATTGTCATAGCTTCTTAAAATTTTTGCAGTTGTTTGTAAAACTTGTCACATGGTCTTGCCAGATACCAGCTGTGCTTGTTCTGGGGCTGTGTGTCACCCTGTATATAAACTGTATACAGAGAGCAGCACTGCACCTCTGGTTTGAGTGCCAGGTTTGCCGTGCAGCATAAAGTTTGAAAGGTGTTGTGTGGGGGGGACCTGAGACAAATACTTATCCTATCCTCCCAACCCAAAGTCACCACTTCCTGGTCAGTCTTCTCTGCAGTCCTTGCTGGGTCTGCCAAAACCACAGATGAGCTCTTTGAATTTCTCTTTCACCTTGTTACCTTTCTGGACAGAAACTGAAAATAGTTTTATAACTACCAGCTTTACACACAGGGATCATTTGGAAGTGCCTGGAACACATCCAACTTTTGCCTTACTGGATGTTCACCAGATAACAACCTTGTTGTGGCTGCATCTGGACTATTTTTGTCTCAGAGGCCTGGAGATTAATGGCTCTGTATGTTATTACAGCTTTACTGGTCCATTAAGCATTGCTCCCAGTAAAAATACCAAAATTCAGCATTGCAGCCTTCACCCCCATAATTATATTTGCATTTCATTTAGCCCAAAGAGAGCAGGGATAACTTCCTGCAGTGCTGTAGGGTTCTTTTCTTGAGAAAACTTTAGGGAAATCTCTCCCACATGCGTGTTGTCTCTACCATGGCTTATTTGTCTGTGTTCTTTTTTTTAACCAATCCTGAGACTAATTTAATTTTGTAAGCATTCTCACGGTGTCATCAACTTAATGCTGCCTGTCAGCTGATAAATTGTACCTTTTATTGAACATACTGCTAATTATAAAGAGTGATGCTTAAGCAGCATGTCAAAGCAGGTCTGACACTAGAGAACTATGAATCAGTGTGAGGCTCTCAACCTGCAAAATAGTTTACAAGAGGAAGGTTTTCATTTCCACACTATTTATCTTTGTGTTGAATAAAATCATTCCCCCAGGAACCTCCGAACTTGAAGATAGACATGATAGATCAAACATAATTTCTATGGGAAGAATTTGGATCAAATACACACTGCACCAAAACCCATGGTTAGTGCCAACGTGATAAAATAAAACACATAAAGCTGTAGAAAATATCTGTCTGGCTTACAAAATCTGTCTCAGGGAAAGGAGATTGTTTTGGTTTTGTATAAGCAGCCATTTCCACTGGATTGCTTCTTTGCTAATGAGTCCCAAATGGAAGCAAGGGCCTTGGCTCCAGAGTCTTTGTCCGGGGAGCACTTGTTTACCTTAGAGGCTACTGAATTTCATTAATAGTAAATAACCTTTTTGCAGATTGCCCTTAGATGTCCTGCTTGCATTGCCAGCTCCCTGTGGAGGGGTGGCTGATTAGTGAAGACGGACAACTGTTTATTCCCTGGTCCCTCGTGGTAGGCCAGGATCCTGAACTGCAGCTCCTGATCGATTAGTTCTGACAGTGCATGGAAATTACAGTGCATCCTTTTCTAGGGCAGTCTCCAGATTCAAAAAATGCATTTTAATAGCTTGATAGGTCTCCATGAATGTGGATATGTCCTGGAAATTGGCTGCTGTGCTCCCAAAATTACATTTTAATATTCCACTGTATGCAATTGACTGAAAAGTACTGAATAAATAGGAAGGATAATTGGTTTAACTGCAAAATGACAGTGATTAAGATCCTAGCCTGGGTTCTGGATCCTCTCTTTTAGCAACAACCTCCTGTGTGACTCAAAGGAAATCAGTAAAGGTTAGGTTTCTCCATACCCTGGGAGGCCTGAGTTTTAGTTTCTCTGTGCAGTCTGCAAAGTAGGAACCACAGCATCCTTGCATTGCACGAGTTTTATCAGCGTACATGTTTTAAGCAAATGTGCTCAGACACTGAAGATACAAATGTATATCTGCTCCATCAAGTTAGGAGAAGTTAGGCTAAATCATATTATCAAAACACAAATCCTGACTTCTGTGGACTGTTTCATGTGGCTTGAGAGGAGCAGGGAGAAGAAAGGGAGGCTGAGCTTGAAAAGTTCCTGCCGATGTGGAGTGAAGCAGTTTATGAGGAATGTCCTCACAGGACTGGGCAGAAGATTTGGTCATACAAAGGTAGGGGGTTGCATTTTGTCTGCCTGCAACCTGTACCAAAGCTAGCTCTAGAGCAGCCTCTGCCTGTGAGCATCTCTGTGTCTAAAAGTCCTGGCTCAGGAGCTACAGCTCTCTGTGTACCTGCTTGGAACGATTGCTAGCTACTTTGCAGAGAGCAAAGACCTAAAGCTGTCAAAGGAGTAGCCAAACACGCAAACTCTGAACAAATGTTGGGGCAACTCACTTCTACTCCATCTCTTATGCAAGGTGTGTCTATTGGGTGTCATCTGGTACATTTAAAAAAATGACACCAGCTACCATTCACCAGAAGCCTGTTGTCCGAAAAACTGCGGCTGCTTACAGCACAGTGTCTAACCATGGCCAAAAAGTGATGAACCATTGGTTTATCTCCTTTCCAAGACATTTAAAGCTCAATGCTTTTTCTGTTGTGCTGCTTTGTGCCTGCACTGTGTCGAGCGACTGGACAGGAAAGGGCTTATGTGAAGTTATATGGGGTTTGGGTAACACTAAGGTACAATTTCCCTTAGGAAGACCCAGCAAGGTCCAGCAAGAATGCTCCCTTTCTTAGTGGCTTCTTCCCTACCCCATGGTCAGGTGTGGAAGGTCATCAGAATAAGGGATACACTGACAAAGTGGCAGTCTTTTGGTTTTTTGCTTATTTGTTGGGGCCTTTTTAACTGGAGAGGGGGGTCAAAATCAACATAATTGCCTGAGGAAAGATAATTATGAGAACCTAACATTTAGTGTGTGAAATTTGCCTGGCCTGAAAATGCTCCTGTGAAATGTCATCTGTGGTATTTGTCAGCCTAAGTAGCTGCTAAATTACATTATAAATGTATATGATGGATTAAATGGATGGCTATATAACCACCTAAGCCTTATGCTGCTGCTTCAGTGCTCACAGTAATATGCCCTATGGTTTTTTTTTGTTGTTCTGCAACCCATCCAGAAAGAGCTGCCAGTCACATGTCACAGTTTTGTGGTTTCACATGTCCTGTATAGGTAATTTGTTTAAAGGATCCATGGTAGATCTGCTTGATTTTCTAAATCGGTATTACTTTATTATATCCAGATGATTTATGCTATCTGAAGAAAATAATTTGCAAATTTGAGACAGTTAATTGCTGATCAGTGTTCCGGTCTCGTGTCAACTGATTTACGAATTAACAGTCAGTGGTAGCTGAGTGCTGCCTTCATTTCTAGTCAAGGAGGTTATGCTTGGCAGACATCATTGTTCTGTTGTGTTCAGCTAATGAATGCTTACTAAACTGGTACAAAATAGAAAGGACTAGGGGAATAATGTTTTGAAGTAGAAAGTTCTGGCTAGAATGGTCTGGGATGTGTGGGGAGGTGAAAAAATATTTGGTCAAATTACATGTTCTATCATGGACTACTAGGTACATTGGTTTAATACGGTAGTACTTAACGATGAACGTAAAGAACAAATAACTTTCCCCAATTCATCCACCCTGCTTGGATTTCTAGACATCTGTGGCAATGACCACACACACACACATGCTCCTGTAACAAGTATTGAGGTTTATTTAAAAAACAAGGATGGATTCCTCAGGCCTGTGCCAAAACTCTAGTAAGGACCATGAAAAAGGTTTTTAAGACAGTTCAGTCAGGTCTTCCAGCAATGTACAACTGGGCAAACCTTTGCTCTGTCTTGTTTTATCTTATACTTTTATTGATCTTCACTTAACCTCAGAGGCTTGATTTTCACAGTATATATTTGAATACCTGCTTCCATTGTTTTTTATCCCTCAGGGAGTACACAGATTGGATGCTCCGTGATGTCAACAGAGGATTTGCAATGTCAGGCTTTTGGGAACTAAATTCTGTTATCAGCCAAGATATTTCAATGTACTGACCTCACTAGTTCGATGCGTCAAGTGCAATCATGTATGTGTGGGAACTAGAGGGTATGTATTACTAATGTGGGACTCAGTCATTTGAACTTTATGATATCTTGGTTTTCACAATCTGATTTTTTTTTTACTAAGGGGAAGCATTCTCTTTCAAACTAGAACCCAAAACAACTAATTTCTATTCCCTGTTGTTTTATTTTGCACCTATTGGCATCTTTTAGCCACTCTGGATCACGGTTTCTCCATTTGTGAAATAAGATAAAGTGGAAAGAATGGGACAGCCACTCGATACCATAATTTTTATGGTTACTATTGAGTTGGTCAGATCTGAGGATTTCTTTGTACTGATACGAATAATTGCAAGCATCCAGCTTCAAACTTAACACACTCCAGAACACCTTGAAGGTTCTAGATCCACAATTTCCTTCATACCAACAATAAAAACACAAATAAAAATTAAATCAGATTAAATAAAAATCCATTTGAGATAAGCTTTTTGGTTTGCCACTAGGGAAGAGCCCTGAAGAAACCTGTCCCTGCTCTCACAAAATACCTAAGAATGAGTCAGTATGTTTTTGTAATCTTGTTTACAGTATTTTCTTTTAAATTACAACAACAGCTAAATATATTTAAAAGAAAGCTAGTTCTGCCAGGTCTTTTCCTTGGCAGAATTTAGTAGTAAGTATGCTTCACTGTTGGCATGAAGAAAGACTAGATGACGCCTGGGCACTTCATTCTAGTCCCACCAAAGCCAACAGGGCCCCAGTGTAGCACAAACCCCATGGAAGCAGGACCAGGATGAGGCTGGTCTGGCTTCTTTCTTTCCTGCTGAGGACTCTCTTCTTGGTGATTCTTCCTCACCTAACCTGCCTCACATGCAGTTTTGCGGAAGATTCCCAACAGAGACCTTTCAGTAGTTACAGCCACCAACTGAATATCTGCTATTTTCAGGTCTTAATAAAGTATGCCTAAAAATAGTAAAAATAACAATAGCAGTAATATTTTGTGTATATGCCATCAACCCTGAGGACATGAAAGCCCGGCACCTATTGTGCTGACTTGATTGTTACAATGATTGGCATGAGAAAGGAACATCACAGTTGCTTTGATACCTCAGGGAACAAAGGCACACTTTTCATCCCGGAGTTTACTTACAAGACTTAAGGATGAGGCTGAACAGTGCAAGGACTTGGCAGTGTCAGTGAGAAGGGGGGAAGGGAGAAACCCACAGCTTTTATTTCCACAAGTAAATAAGGCTTGTTTTTATTAATTCTGCTCTATGAGTTGAGCCATGCGCTGTAGCACTGTATCACTTCAAGTGGATGTTGTTGCAACAGAAAAAGGTATTTTCCAACGCTTATCCACCCACAAAAGTATTACCAAGAAAGGTCCTTCTAATATGCATGCCTCAGGAAGCAAACATTTATGATCCCTGATGTTAGAAATGTGCCTGCTAGTACTGGCATGTTCTGCTTCCTCCTGTCTTTATTTGGACATTTTCCACTTTTTTGTTCTTCTTATGGTTACTAGTGCAACCTTACTCTTACACTGATCTGCTTTATCATGCCCCTTCAGCTGAACCTGCAAGAGAGCTTCAAATCTCAGCATGCCTCAGTGCTTGAATTACGACAGCAGCCATTTGAATTGAGAGTATACCTCACTGCAAGGCAGACAGGCGCGGCCCTGGAGCTTTGGACAAAGTGTAGACCTGAGATGCAGTGACGAAGTAGGGTGGGGTAGATGTCACAGGCTATGAAACTCCCAAAATGTTATAAGATGTAAGTGGAACTAGTTGAGGGGGAGGATGCAGGTCAGCTGTTGCAAAGAATGTAACCAGACTGACTGATCAGCTAGTTTCAAAACACTGGGTTCCCCTTTTATAGTTGCAAAATAATTAAGCACAAAAATCTTTTCTGTTTTCCAGAAATGGAGAGAAACTGGTATATCAGCAAGGTTAATGTCCTTATTAAAAGCAGAATTGCCATTATTTTGAGCAGAAGCTACTAACAATATTTGACTTTTTCCCAAAAGACTAAGAAAAAAATATCTTTTAATTACTACAGTTATTTCCATATTTTACTGCATTTTCTTTTTCAGTTGCCTCAGGGTTTTATTCTTTACCAGTAGTTGTAGGGCACGGATAACCGGTAATTAGTCAAGCAGGTTGCAGATCTATTGCTGGTTTACCATCTCAGAAAAAATATTACGGGGTGGAGTATGTTGTTTAACTATACCAACATGGAATTGCTTCAGTTCATCACCGAGTCAATATACTCCAGAGCTTTTAAGTCAAACCTATATGGCCATTTTCAATAACTCCACCAAGCAAAAAGCTTCCAAATCATTACTACTTTAGAGCATACAGTCTGACTATAAGCAGATTTGAATCACGTGGATATTTTGTTTACCCGCATTCGGCTGCTTATTTTGAGTCCAAGTACGTCTCACCAATATTTAGCCATTAGCCATGAAGGCAACAGTTCTTCACTACATGCATCCTGAGGAAGTGAAAAGACCAAGTTTCTTTAGCATATTAACTTGATAAGCGAGAAGCGCTAGCCAGTCCCCTGGTCCTCAGCCAGGGTTAGCATAGTGGGACGGAGCTATTCCACACCGGGCTGCTATGCTGTCTACCACCGCAAGCAGCAGTGAAAAGTATACCAGCGGTTAGTTATGTTTGTAAATTTATTTCCAGATTAACTCACATAACTTACATACCAACTTTGCAATTGCTTGTGTAAAAGCTTCCAAGAAAGCCCTCGCTTAGATGCTATTTATTCTTAATGTTTTAATGGTGATTTTTAGCATAGAGAGATTAAGATATGACCTAATGTGGTATTTATTGCCATTTATGGTGACTCTTAGGAAGAGCTCTATCTTTTGGAGAGAAAACAGAGTGAAAGAATGCTGTACCAAGACTTTTTTCCGCCTTATCTCTATTTCTAAAAATCCACTTGACCATTCGCTATGACCGTCTGAATATGTTTATTACTGATTAAAATAATTAATATTAAACATTTAATATGAACATTTTAACTACATTCCCTTTAAGTTCCTCAAAGGAGGGGAATGTAGAATTGCAACAGACCGCTGTTAGGCATCTATCTCTCTCTTCCATCTAGTGTTTGCATTCAAATATCTCCGAAGGAGAACATAGGAGGATAGCGTTATGGAACACCCTGCCTGGAGACGTAACTTCTTACTAATCTTGCTTTAGAGTATTTTGAAAGAGAACATAATGTCATACTTTGTGAGACAGTTTCCTGATCCTGAGCACTGAGAAGTGTTAGTGTTGTATTACTGGAATAGAAGTTGTGGCAAAAGGCGTTGAGGAAGCTCTCCGGTATCAGCTGCCGTTCTGCAGCAAGGCCGGGCATCGATTCCTCTGGCTTCGCAGCCTGTATCCACCTCACCTCGAGTTCCCTTTCTTTAGGGTGCACGCAAGGCAATTTACCCCTTCTTTTTACTGAAATGTACTTTTAACTTCACAGGTAGTCTTCCATTTCCCTTCTGCGTGCGCGAAATCATTTCTACCTTCTTCCCTCCTTTCCTTGCGGGCTTTACTCGGGAGAAGAAACCAGCGCTTGGGCTGCACTGTTGAAAAATCGCTCCGTAGACGCGGCAGTAGCCGGAGAGATGCTGAAGGACGCCCCACCAATACCGCCCTGTGACCCCCCAGGCCTGCCGCAGGGGTACCGGGGGTCGCCGGGGGCAGGACGCAGCGGCCGGTGTGGCGGTGCCCGGGGGGGTGGGGGCTGCGGGCGGTGTGGGAGGCAGAGAGAAGGCGGCCCCCATCCCCGCCCCCGTCCCCGCCGCCCGGGGGCCGCCGGGGGCGCGCAGCCGCGGCAGCGGGCGGCAGGGGGCGGGAGGGCATCGCCCACGGCCCCGCGGGGAGCGCCGGTGGCGGGGCCGGTGGCGGGGCCGGGGGACGCGGCGGCGGGCGACGGTCGCTGCCCTGAGCCACGGCGGGACCAGCCTGATCCTTGCGTTAAAAAAACCCCCCAAACTAACCCCAAGTAAGATGCCTGGGGGCAATTCAGTGCTGCAGAGCGGCCCGACAGGGCGTCAGGAGGTGTAATTACTAAACGGGCTCTCTGACAGCCGGGCACCGCTGTGACCTTCAGGGAAGCCTAGCGTCAGAATAAAATCAGAAAGAGCCGATTTTCCATCTTCCGTGCAGAAACTGGGGTCTCCATTTCAATCCCCGCCTTCTCCTTCTGCTTGTCATACCCTTTATGCAAAGATTGATCATGATGGCGTGACGTGATGTAAACGCTAAATAAAACAGAGTCTCTCCAAATGAGGTTTGGCTCTTTATTTCTTCCCAGTGTGTCATCGTGTGCCCACTTCCTAAAAAGCAGCCCACAGCAGTGATGTGGGTTGCTGTCACAGTGATGAGTAAGACCAGGAGAGAAAGCATCAGGCTGAAAATCATTTGTAGAACTGTAAAAGAATCCAAGCTTACAGTTCTGATAAAGCCAAATTCATGCAGGGTAATACAAGGCCTACCATATGCTGTAAACAGCCTCCTTTGAACATTTGCAAGGAATTGTAAAAAAAAAAATAAAAAAATCAGCTGATAGTCATCAAATGCTATTAACCGTTTGCAAATGCTAAGGGTCTGAAACCTTGCTCTGTGTGACCTTTTCCGCTTTGCAGTGTGGGGGTTCACCTTGTGCCAATACTCAGAGCAGCCAGAACTGACTATCTGCAGGGCGAGGTGCCAGGCTCCCAAAGATGCCCCTGAGAGCAGCTGGGGTACAGGCAGGCTGCCCGCTCGTGCGTGGCGCTGCCAGCAATCCCCCCCTGGGGCCGGTCAGGCCAGCCGCAGGGCGGCCTGGCACCAGAGCAGAGCTGTCCCAGTGCCACAGAGGATCGGGGTCACTGGCTCCTGCTATGCATGGCCTGGACGACCTCCTAAGTCCACGGTGGCCAGGGAGTTGAAGGGCTGAGGGTTACTGCAATGTCATGTTTGCAGTATCATGGTAATTTACCCAAGATTTAGCCACTCAGGCAGTAATTGTGGCAGGAACACTCAGGGTAGGTCATTACACTTGTAATTTGCCAGGCCTTCAATTCAGCTTTTGTTGGGGAAAATAAAAAAAGACTTGTCGCCTGAGTATTACCAAGCAAAACAAAAACCAGTGGCTGGCTAGAGATTGCCCATGAGCTTCATTTTTAAGAGGGTTAGCAACACTGTGATATTGTTCACATGCCATGCTGACATTTAGTCCTGCCTGATACTATAAGTGCCAACTCCAGCAGCTCAGGGTGGTGTAGCCTAATACCCCGTTTATGCCCTCTGCTTTTCTTGTGGAGCACGTTGCTTTGCCTCTGCTCGTTGCCACATCTCTGTCCTCCTGAACAGCTTCTTCTCAGCTGTTTATTGAGCTTGGAAATGCTATCCTTATTGCTTTATGTCCTGAAGCACAGAATCATAGAATGGTTTAGGTTGGAAGGGACCTTTAGAGGTCATCTAGCCCAACCCCCCTGCAGTGAGCAGGGACATCTTCAGCTAGATCAGGTTGCTCAGAGCCCTGTCCAACCTGGCCTTGAATGTTTCCAGGGATGGGGTCTCCACAGCCTCTCTGGGCAACCTGTGCCAGCACCTCACCACCCTCATTGCAAAAAACTTTCCTTATATCCAGTCTAAATCTACCCTCCTTTATTTTAAAACCATCGCCCCTTGTCCTGTCACAACAGGCCTCGCTAAAGAGTTTGCCCCCATCCTTCCTATAGTCCCCCTTTAAGTACTGGAAGGCTACAATAAGGTCTCCCTGCAGCCTTCTCTTCTCCAGGCTCAACAAGCTCAACTCTCTCAGCCTGTCCTCATAGGAGAGGTGCTCCAGCCCTCGGATCATTTCTGTGGCCTCCTCTGGACCTGCTCCTTCCTGTGCAGAGGGCTCCAGAGCTGGACACAGTATTCCAGGTACTCTTATTCTCTGGCTGATCTTTTTCCTCACACCTGCTTCACTAAATGGAGGTGAGAGGTAGCAACCTGTTTATAGCCACTTACTACTCAGGTTCCTGTATTTCCCATTTATTTCATTTTAAAAAGTCTTTACAGACACCCACAGAAAAACGCTGGCAAACAGAATGGCAAGTGCCAGGAGCCACAGCTCGGAGTGGCATTACCTGGCTCTGCACCTGTTTATTGGCAGATGCCTGGCAGGTGAGATTTAAGAACAGCCTTGAACTCAGAGCACGCCAGGAGGTCTCTGGGATACCCGCATCCCCATGAGATTTCTCCAGGAGAAATAAAGCCACAGGTCAGATTGTCCCCGCTCTGCTGCCTACTGGAAGATATGTCTTCCAGCTACAAAAAAAAAGTGAAAAAAAGGTCACAGAAGGCCAGGCTGAAGATTTTCCTGCTACTGGTACCCAGAGGCATAGCGAGAAGCTTGGCTGTGGCTTTTGCAGTACAGGATACGAGCGGAAGAGACTTCTGAAATGGGAAGAGTCTGGTAGCACGAGAATTGTCTTTCACACACCTCTCCATAAACTACGCCTACGCTTTTCGGTGTCGCTGAGATGAAACTGGAGATGGATACATGCTCTCTGTGACTCAGAGCAGCTGGTAGGGACCGTGGAAGGAAGCGGTGTCAGGGCTGGTGGCTGATGGAGTGTGTTTGCGCTGGGGCCAACGGTACTGCACAGCTCTGGTCGCAAGCTGCAAAAACAACCATTGGCCCTATTATTGCTGTTACTATTGGAAAAGTGAAGAAAATGGGATGCATCCATTTCGGCACTTAAAAGCGTTAACAATCTCCATACTTTACCTCACTGTTCTTGCTGACATGATTAATTTTCAAAGGAGTCTGCATGATTGCCAGATTTTGCAAATATCAGAAATCATTTCCCAGAAGCCTTCCTTTTCAAAATTGCTTTGTTAAGGGTGGCATAAATTATATTCCTGTTGCTTTAATAAACAGGCTATTAACAGACATTTTGATAGGACAGTAATGCTTTATCCAGCAATTCAATTTATGATTATGCTGCACTGTTTTATAATGACCTGAAATTGTGCATTGAACAGCAACATACATTGTTTTAATATCCTGGTGACATGGCCAGCCTTGTAAAACTTGCTGCATGTTCATCAGTTCAGAGCCAGGTATAATTCATATTGGACATGGGAAAATTACTTTAAAATATAAAGGCATCATTGATAACAATCATTGCCGATATGTTCTTTAAACACAATAAAATGATCATGTCACGATTAAGGTTGCCAACACAGGGGGATTTCCACTTTTTGCAAGTGGATAGAGCAGTTTTGTACAGTTTCCTGATGAGTCTGTTCAGCTCAACACCAGCAAGGCTACCTCTGCAAATGACAAGCTGGCTGCCAAACCTATTACATGCCATTGCACAACCTTCCTCATCTGCCTGTACAGGGCTGTGGTATACGGTTAAGTGGTGGGATAGTTCAGCCAGGTTAGCTAATAACCAAGACGCTTGAATATCCATCTCTGGAGGCTCCATGAACAACTGGGGCACATCAGGAATGGTGTAGGTCAGCCTTTGGATAAAAGTGACTTTTCGGAGTCCTGCCCCTCCTTGTCCCCGAACATCAGCTTGACCAGTAGACATTCAGGATTTTGGAATGGAATCCAGACCAGTCAGGATTTTTACTGGAGAATCTAATTTTTTGGTCTTTAATATGAGCCTGTTTTAATTAGAAACTAAACAGTAATATTCTATTCATTTGCATCCCTAGTTTTGCTCGCCTGAAGCTGTGCCTGTGGAGTGCTTTTCAAGGCCCTACCTGCAGAAACTGATTTTTGCTGTCATCCTTTTCCTCTGTTGTAAAATCTTTGCATGCAGAGGCCGTATGCAAACGCAGAGTACTGGCTGTAATGCAGTTACAGTGTTGTATACAAATAAATCAGTTTCAGCTATACTGCACTGTAGCCAAGAATTTCTGAAGCATACCTGGAACAAAGAATAATGTAATTTCAGTAGAATTTAATGAGGTTGTAACTCAAGAGACAGGTAGTGGGGGTAACTATAATGCAAGAGCAAAGCTTTAGTTTCCTGAATCCTAAAATAGGCTCATTACTTTAATGGATGTTCTTCTGAATATATGTCAAATAAAAGGCATGGTTGTTTTTACATTTCTTTCTCTGTTGCATGCCTCATATCATTTTCTCATCCTCATCTGTTCTTTGGCTTTTGCCCTCCTTTTATGAGTTCCTGACATGCTCCCATATTATACTGGTTCACAAAAGTTCACTCATAAAAATTTCAGTATTTATTTACCTTGTGCAACTGTCTTATTATATCCACTCTGAAAGTACTGTACATTTCTGATTCCAGAGTAGTACATGATATTCAGGACACCTCGGTGACAAAGAGCATGCGTGTATCTGGGATTACATGCACACACATCCACCATTTTACAGGATTCTTTTCATTTATGCTTACACAACAAACCACTGCAGTGTTTCAGATTTTTCTTCTGTTTGTCATAATTCTTCTTAAAGTAAATAAATGCGATTGTGAATAATGCCACATTGCTTCTTGTGTTCATTACAATAATGATTCCTACTGAAATCCCACCTTGCATTATTATATTTGCTCATTTAATGAATCCACTGAAGTTTTACTTCATGATTCCCACCCTGACCTACAGCTTAAGGGATATTGCCTTGTTTTGCTCAGCCCTGAGCATGCTTTGCTCTTCAAGTATATACAAAAAAGATCCTTTTGTATTTGGTATCGTCCTCTGTTGTATGTGGTCCAAAGTGCATGTTGGAATCCTCCAGGATGTCCGAATCAGGAGCAAATAAAATATATTGCAGATATATAATAGACATGGTGTTACATATCATAATGTTTATCACAGTATAATATCTGTTATTAATAAACTCTTACGATATTATATAAAGCTTTTATTTCATAAATGGGTATATATAAAGAAAAGGTCAACAAATACAGTTTTTTCCTTCGTAAATCCTGTGTGGTTGTGTGACTCTAGAATAATTGTGAAAGCCTCGGTCCCCGCTGCTGTCTTCCATTGCACCAGAGAGATGTGGCTTTTTTAAAAATTGTAAGTCTTAGGTTTCCTGTAGCAGCGTAGAAGGATTCTGCAGTCTGTGGTAAATGGAAGCAAGTGAGCAGGGGGCTCTTTTATGAGTTTATTGCCTGTGAGTGGGCACACTACAGGAGGACTGGGTTTTATTTGTGCAACACACTCGGTCGGTTCCAGTCCCATGTTTGTCATAGGTACACCTATCTATTCCCAGGCATCAGCTTCTGCAGTTCCAGATTCAGAGACATGCAAGGAATAGTTAAGCTATTGCTAAAGTTCAACAACTTTAAATTATATTTGACTTTTACTTTACATTACACCTTTTATAACTTCTACATTTTGTTGCTGTCTGTAGGCAGCAGGGTGTCTGGACCACAGGGCAAAGGTCTTCATTGAAATGGGCATAAATATATGATATTTTTTTTCATGATAGGTTCTTCAGTTCTTGCTTTTCATCTATTATTCATTTTTTGTATTTAGCTAAATCCACTCTTTCTGTCCTCTTAAAATTCAAGTGGTTTGAAAAGGTCTCTGATTCACTGTGGCACCACTTCGGTGTAATGCCAGCATCATTTAACTCGTGCATGAATAGTCACAGCTTTCATAGAAAAAAGGACTGCAAGAGCCAGGAGAAAAATGAGCTGCCATCTCTCCCAGGCCACCTGCCTACACTGGAGGAGGTAAGGAAGGAATTCCAGGGCAAGCTATTTTTTAAACATAGCACAGCAAATACATCCAGAAGACAATACTTTATAAGTCATTACAAAGGTCAGATCAGTTTGTCCTCTTAGGTCATAAATATGACACTGGCGCTTTCAAAATTCATCTGCCAGCATCACCAAGCAATTAAACTCCTCTCTCCTGCTTTCTTGTGTAGCCCCCCTGCAACACACAGAGGTCCATCCCTCCTTCCCTCCTGCGGTGAGGCAGTGAGAACTTCCCCGAAGTCAGGCACCTGGGCAGGTGGCTGCAGGTAGCCCTGCAGTCAGAGACCGAAGGGGCTGGGTCGGCCAGGCTGCTGGTCTAAAAGAAACCCATGGGACGCAGAAGCTGCATCTCCTGACAGCTGCCTTCATCCACATGCATAAGCCCTGTATTTTGCAGCTAATACAGTTAGCTTGCTGCCAGCCTCCTGAATCCTCTTTTTTTCCATGTTTCTTGGCGAGCTGATGGGGATTTAAACAATATTTGACTTGGAGGTACTACAAGGCAAACACACAAGCCATCAAAGGCATGTTTTATAATCATGGGTTAACATGATTCTTTTCTTTGGCATTTGACCGAAAGAAAAAAAAAAAGATGAAAAATAATTTTAAAAGTCTTATGATTTTAAGCATGCAGAATGTCCCAGCCTTCTATCATTATGAATCTGTTTTCCCATGTTGAAGGGGGAAAGTTTACTCGGGAGTAATAAGCAGGTCCCGTGGGACTGCAGCGTGCTACTGCAGTCATGCACAAAGTGAGTCGGCCAGGAAAGGGATGTCAGCCAAGAGCCTGGAGTCCTACACTTCAAAGGACACCTCATGGGCAACAGCTTTATTTTCATTTTAAGAAAATGATCTGACAAGCAGTTTGCTGCAGTGCTGCCGAGGGACACTGTCCTGTGCATGTGGAGATCTAAAGAGGTGGTTCTTATCTTCTGTACATAAGCTGTGGTGTCCCAAAAAGGTGGGCTACATCACATAACGAATTTAAAAAGACCATATGCCCAACCTCATTACCAGGCCTAATAGGCAGCAGGTGAGAATCAAGTTAGTGGGACGCTGTTTCCTCAGGAGAGGTCGTTGCTTATCTGCATCTTATCACTTTAAGCTATTTATAGGTATTTAATCGCTCAAGCACTGAGGGTAAAGCCTTCTTGGAGAAATCTATTTTGGAGTTGGTTACCTCCGTGTGAGGTAGGTCTCATTTAGCTTGGCAAACCTCAAGAGCAGCACTGCAGATTAATGGTAGGTGGGAGGGATTCCTACAGGGATGACATGACAAATGTGCCAGGCCAGCCCTGCCGCTACCCCCCGACAAGGGTAACAGAGTTTATGGGGAACTCTTTTTGAGCTGTTTCAGAGCACTGCCTTTGCCTGGATAACTGCTATGAACTGCTGCTCTGCCTCATGGTCATTTTGCTAATCCCCATCCCATGGGGGGTGAGTAGGGGGAGCGAGGACTGCTGAGAGCAGGGTGCAAGTAGATCTGAGAGCCTGAGTGATAAAGCCTGCCCTCCCTGGAATGACACTCAAAGTGAGGTGAACTCACTGAGCTTTGGAGGTACACTAGGATTTGGTACGTTATGCAAAGCAAACATTTCCTAATGCAAAGCAAGCAGTAAGGTCCCCCTGCAGTGGACAGGGCTGAAATAGTTTGGAGCTTCATTTAGAAAGTGTCAGCCTCGTGGCAGAACCTGGAATTAGCACCCATTAGGTTGTGCAACCTCATGGTTAATCTCAGCATCTGTTGTTGTAGGTGCCTGCCTAAAAAGTGTGAGTCTGAAGGCATATGGGTTTTCATGTGATGTTTATCACATTTGTGCAGGACTTAAGTATAGCTGTAGAGATATTTCCTTCTTAATCTTTTCCCTTCCCGTTGACAGGTGTAACCCATTGTTCAAGAAACAAGGGGTTTTGTCTATTGCTTTTTACCTTGCCTCCATGACTGCAAAACTTTATTTAATTTACCAGTGTCTACGCTTTTTCATCAGAAACTCTATGATACGGTATCCAATTTTCCACTGCACTATTTGGAAATCAGATTCTGGGTTTTTTTTTTTTCAAGAAAAACAATCTCAAATGGGAGAATTAATTACTGTAAAGACTCAATTCTAGCTTGATCAAATATTTAAAAAATAGACAGGCCTGAGAAAGTAAATCCCTTCACTGAGTAAGGTTCCACATTTTATTATTGTTGGGTTTTAGAGTTTGTAGTTGCAGTAAATCCAACATGTCTACACTTTCAGCTGCTACTTTCATGGCAATGCCATGACCTGGTAACAGTTCTCCTTTCCAGTCTGAAGCAGAGAAGCCAGTGGGGGATGATCAGCTAATATATTTGTCACGATATCGGAGTCCGGGGAATGAGAGAAGCAGGGATTTTGCAATCCAAAGGTTACTGCATGACAGTTCAAGAAAGTACACATTGGGCATCTGTGGAGTTGCCTAAAACTATATTGCTTAAATTATTGGCATCTTTCTTTACCTTCTGCATTAAACAACTTCTGCCCTCTGCTGAGCTCCCAAAGCTCACAGGATGGCGCTTTGAACTAAAAACACGTCCCAGCCCATGCACTGCCAGGTCTTTCACCACCCGAGTGGCAGCTAACACTTGGTCCTGGTCTTCTCTTCGTGCCAACATTTCAGAGATAAATCCCTGAACAGCTCGTCTTGGATACTATGTTAGGGCATCACTTTGTGACTGAGAACAGTGGCTACAAGAGCCATTCTTCCTGTCTGATTGTTGATCTTACTGTACCCACAGTCTTGGTTCAGGTACCAGCAGTGTTTCCGTATTCTGACAAGCCAAAATGAGTAGGCAGTGAAACACTTATATCTTGCAATTTGGTAACCTCATTTGTTACTAAATATTAATAATGTGCTATGCAATGCCCCTTGATCGGTTCTTTCATCTCAGAAAAGTCTGAGAACAGGCATTTTTTTTTCCTGGACAGAATATATGTTAGATCTGCAGAGCTACCTGGAGAAGGCAGCAGACTTCTTGAATTTTCTAAGAGTATTTTAATACTTTTTGGTCTCAGTGCTCAATTGCTGGCCCTCTTGAATATTGAAACACAAGAGAGGACATTATTTCCTGCAGAAGGAGTCTAGGGAACTTTCCCAGAGGGAAAAATATGAAGAAACCCCATCAAAGGCTCGGTTTTAACATTTTCATAGGGCTTAGCATGAGTCACCGTGTTTATGTCTCCACTTGGATGGGTGTGGGGTAAATGCTTACTAACCAGACAGAGGAAGCATCCAGCACACTATCTATCTTTTCATCTTCTTTTATCAGTAGACAGTTCAAGTTAAAACAAAAATTTAACTTCTTTCATTTAAAAAAAAATATTATGCCACAGTGGTTGATTTCAAGAGTGGTCACATGTTTTGCTAGTGTTACCAGGGGACCAGAAATGAGTGCAAACCTAGTTAAGACTGAATGTCATGGCCTGAGCAGCAGCTTCCCTGAATGATCCTGTGACGTAAGATGTTACACTTGGGTAGCTTAAGTAAAATCATCAAGTATGTTGAATTTATAGCCTGATTAGGAGTAAATGTAGAGCTGAGCATTAATCAGACCAGGTATATTGTAAAATTCACTGCTATTATACCAAAAGATTATAAGGTGAGTTTTCTAGCAAGGCTTATTTCTCCCACTGAGAGTGCTCAAGATGGGTGGAAGACAAATTGCAATTATTTTTATCTTGATGCAGAGCACAAAATAAGTAGTATTTTTTTTCCTGTGCTATGCTCCACTTTGCAGAAAAAAAAGGCACATCTTTGTACTGAAAACGTTGCTCCTAAAGGTGTGATTGCTTCAGAGAGAAAGCATTCTTGCAGGTTGATTTCCAGAGTCATGGTAGGGGCACAGACAGCAGCATATTATGAAATGAAGTATTATCTACTAACTAAAGCAGAGAACTAGAATCACAGCTGTGCAGTGACATTCTTACCCGTGCTGCATCACCGCATGCAGAAGGTTAAATGAGGTCCTGCTGTCCTTGTTTCGCACCTTCAAAATCAAGTTTGTAATCTTTCTAACTTCCCAGTAATAAACTAATATTGACAACATGTTTGGATACCTGAAAGTTAGGCAACAATCTCTAAAGGGAAATCCAGCGTTACTCAGTTTCGCTGATGTGCAGCACACAGCTACTGGTGATGTAGCCCTTTACATGGGTTGTGCAAAAGGGTATCTTGGCCCATTCTGCTCTGTGCCCTCTCTGTCCATTCTGGTGGCAATTCCTGTCTCTAGCTAAAGTATCAGAACATTTATTTTGACTTTTTTGTCTATTAGGGCATATCAAGTGAGGGCTGAAGGTGATTTGGAACCTCTGAATGTGCTGGCAATGAGAAGTTCCAAGGGATGAGTTCAAAGGTATTTCTTTTGCAGAGAAGGGGATTGTACTTCCAGACAACTGAAGCACCACTGGCCTGGTGACGGACACTCTGAAGATCCTACACAGGCTTCTTGACCTCACCACAGTCTTAAATGCTTCCTCCAAGGAGAAGCGTGTTAGTGGGGTTCTGCTTCTCACGTCGCTTGTCTTTATTCAGGTGCTCGAATCATTGGGTTTTACATCACCTTTGCTTGCACAAGAATGGCCTCTTCTCAGCTCTCAGCTCCTCTGAAGCAACTGCCAAATTCTGTATTCTTTAGCATTCTCTTCTGTTTTGGTCACCCAGTAGAGGAGAAACCAGGGTGCTCTCCTTGTCTGTATTTCTCCTTGTTACAAAGATATCAGGCATCTGCAATCAAAGCAGGCCTACTGAAGTGTGAATGAGGTCACATTTTAAATGTCTCTGTCAGAAAGGAGCCAACACAAAAGGAAACCAGATATATTCTGAATATCTCACCCTTAGTCCCTAAATATAGGGGGAATAGATGTCCCTAAAGGTACCCATCTGACCTCCCTCTGCAGTCAATTTAGAATAGGTCCATCTTCAAAGGGTCATTTTGGGGGGTTTTACTGACAGTAGAACATGAGGCTTTATGTTCCCATCTGGACTAGTCACCGCTAAGCAATGCCTTCTAGTCACTCCAGAATTTATCGGAAGTTCCTTCAAGTATTAAGAGACTCACTTTTGGACTATGTTGGTGAATTCATCATCAGAGGAAGAGGAAATATTTTATTTTGTGAAGTCTGTGGCCTGTGCAAATGTGCATTTCAGCAGGAAAGTTCACAGAGAGTGATCTAAGGTTTTACAAATCCGTTTGAAGGAGACCAGCAAAAAGCTTGGGTGGACCTGTTTGTTATTCTGGAGATTGGTGTTCCCCTGAGACTTCCTAGAGGGGTTTATTAATGTTGCATGGTGTGAACACTTTGATCTGCAGCAGAAGTCCTCGGAGCTGACAACAGATGCCTCTCATCTTCCCCCAGCGCTTCTCTACAGTTTGGCCAAGGAGAATTTCCTTCCCAGAGCTGAAAAGGAAAATAAAATCAACAGGGGAGGGAGGAGCAGCTAATTTAAATCTGTCTCCAAACTGTTGCTAGGTGCTGATGGTTTAATACCTGGGAAACCTTGCTGGGAACAAATGCATACTGATGTCTCACCTGTCCTTTTCTGTTAGTCTCATTGTGTCAGCCAGGAAGGTTGCTGTATTTCCTAGGAGAAGGCTGGCTGTTCCTGGCATGGGAACAAGTGACTCTGGTGTGACTCACTGGTGCAGGAGAACCTGCTGGCAGCCAGGCACTGTCCTCAGGGGTGGCAGAAGTCCTCTCTGCAGTTCAGGCACGGGAAACACAGCAAGCCAGCCCGTGCCTGAGTGCTGCAGTGTGACAGTCTGATGGCACAGACCCGGTAAAGCAAAGGAAGCCCTGAGGGCACAGAATGGCAACAAATCCTTGCAGAAACGACCACACAAGGTGCCTTTCCTGGTCTTCCCCACATTTCTGCAGGCTGACCAGCTTTATCCTTGGAATAATTTTTCTTCCTCTGCTTGCTTTGCCATAGCAGACAGTGCCACAACCCTCACATCCATCACAGATAGTGAGAGACAGCTCCTGCCCGGCTTCCCCAGGCAGCTCCAGGGCTGGGCCATGGAGATGATGAATGATGCTCCCCGCAGTGGCAGTCACAGTGGCCAGGGTGGCCATTCATCACCATTGCTTCTGCTGCAAAAGGCACCCCACACAGTCCTTTCATGAAAGAGATCAAATGATCCTGGGGTTGTTCTTGTAGGACCCAGATAAATATGTTTACAACGGCTGGCATTTAATTCAATGAGTAGTTCCAATAGCTACTATGAAGAGTTTGAAGAGTAAAACATTACTCCTCATAAGAGTTTCAGGCTTTGGTTGTTCCTAACACAGGCTGTTCCTGGCAGGTCCTTTTCCTCTGAGGTTAGTCTTGTCTTCTGTCTTAATATTCTTCATGGATTTCATAATTTTCTGCTCTCTTTTCTGCTTTCTGCAAAATACCTAGAGATAACAATTATATTAGAAACTGACAATAATTTGAGAAGAGCTGAAGGTAAATCCTGCACACTGATGTGAGATCAGGAATTATTAGTATTCTTGCTGCAAATGGGATAAGTGGTAAAAGGAGAAAGAAACTGATTTGCTTGATGTTACATAAGGAATCCCTGTGAAACTGCTGGAGAAAAAAGAAGCAGTTAGGCAAGCAACAACTGCAGACGTGTTTTCCTGCTTGGGATGCTGAGGGTCATGCTCACGTGGTTAATATGTGATCCCAAAGGAGGAAAGATTAAAGATAGCCTCTCTGTTGATCAGAGATGCCATCAGCTGATCTGAGGCTACAGTAGGTCATGTGAGGCAGTAGGACTGCGTGCTGCCTTGTGTGCTGCCTTTGTGATACCAGCACATCCCCCTTGTGCGTCACTTGTCTCTGTGCGAATGTGGATGCCTCCTTCCCAGGGCTCCTGTGACACGTGGGCCACCCTGCAGCACTGCCTGCGTCTGGTGGGGGAACATCTCTGGTGTTGCTATGGTGTGGCAGAGTGACTCTTCACAGAAACCTCTTTATTTTACCTCTTAACACTCTTCCCTGCTTTCTGTGTATGTTGGATGTGAAAAAAAAAAAAATCCACTTGTGCCAAATCAAATTCTAAATCCAGGTGCAAAAAATAAGATTCTAGTGCCAAGCTCCTCCTTTGAGGGATGTCACAGACCTTAGTGGTACTACATCGGGGTCAACCGTGGCCAACTGACCTTAGAGATCGAAAGGTCTAGGTCCTAGATTTGAGTCTTTGCCAAAGCAGCTTGACAGCCTTTTTCAGTGAAAGATGTGAAGGACAGGGAAAATGCTGCATACACAGTTTATCTGGATTTTAGGGATACTATGGGCACAGAAGCACACTGATAGCATAGAGTGACATTGAGGGGCATTGTTTGTCAAACAGCATAAAACAGGTGGATGATAAAACTGCCTGATGGGAGGGATGCATCAAGCAGTCAGCAGTGGTGTTATATCAGAATAGGACTTGCACCAAGCATGGTTCCCGAGATTAACATATGCTACCATGAATAAGATTATTCTGCATAGTTATTAGCAAACTGGGAAAACGATACCGTTCAGCCATAGCTGAATGTGAAGCTGGTTCAAGACACATTAGGTGCAGAAGCATACAAATAAGGTATTACTGGATCGGAGTTTTAAAGGAAGAAAAATATGTATGGAATTATGTATTTGGGTAAGAAGTGCACAAGAAAACTAAATAGCTGCATTACAGAGTCTTTCTTCTACCTCTGATATGGCTCTATTTGTGGTCTTGTGAAAGGCTTCAAGTTAGACCCACAAAAAGACTTAGATATCAGACAAGCACTGTTGACCATTAAATCTAAAATTACACTGTCAGAATCTGTCTGTTGGTTCCTCTTAGTTTTAGAAACAGATGAAGTCACTAGGCACTTATGCTTCCATCACTAACACTGCTTGTGTGTCTAAACTTATGTGACATGCAACACAGGGTAAAAGACCTCCAACCTGGCTTCAAATTATTTGGCACACATAATTGCCACAGTGCAGTGCTGTGCAGAAATATCAGCCCAAGAACCTGAAGCTGCGACGGCTTGCTGGGCTGGCGCTGTGAGCTGGCAAAGTAGCCAGGGCAAACAGCTCCACTGCAATGGCTCCCAGGGCCCCAGCTCACTTAGCTGCAGCCTGCTCCTAGGATGGCAACAAGAAGGTTAGATGTACCCTACGTGTCTGCTGCGAGGTACAGAGAGCAGAGCTGATCACGGTCTTTGCAGCAGTGTGCAGCTGGGTGCCCATCTCAGGCCCATGCTGACGGGCTGTCAAAGGAAGATGAATCTTTCCTGCCCCTTCTTGCCGGTGAGATCTGAGCTGATAAGAATTTTCTGAAAATCACTGGCAGTTTAGGCTGTGGGCAAAACAGGGAAGATAGTGACTATTTCTACCTGTTGAGAACTTGCTTAATGCTGGAAGAATTCACTCATTAGGATGAGCAATGTTTGAATCCTGCATAGGTGAAAAGGATGCTGGACCTTATCCAGCCTCCAGATAATTGCCCCAAGCACAGAGTGACCATGTGGTCTCTGGTGGGCCTTGCCTGCTCTCCTGTGCAAAGCAGCACAGCCTCCCTGGTGTAATTAAACACGTATTGGTTCAGAGCGAATTAAAAAGATTCATGCCTGGGGCTTAAAAAACATCTAGAAAAGTTCTGGGTCTGTTCCAGACCCCTTTCTAAGTCTTTGTACTGGACTTGTCTACAAAGACTACCCAGTTTGATGCTTAAGATTCCTAACTCATCTGTACTCCTGGCATATAGAGAAAGCAGAGAAAACCAGACTTCTGTGCCCATGTAGTTCTGAACATCCTGGCTTGGGAGATGGTGTAAAGGTTACTTTCAAATCCCTAAGTACGGATTTGCCCAACTTATTTTGAAAATTATCAAATGAAGGAAAGGAAAAATGATCTTGTGACTGAAGCAGGAGGCTGGCATTCACGAGCTTGGGGCTCTATTCAGCTGTTCCCTGGGCTTCCTGCCTGCCCTGGGCAAGTCATAATCTCTCCATGCCAAAGTTTCCTCCTCTGTAATGTGCAGATAAGGGTGCCTACTTCACATGGTTTGTGTGAAGTTAAATCCATTATAATATTCTCATGTTTTCAGGATCTCTTTTTTTCTAAGATTTGCACTCCTATTGGAAGCAGAAAGAATTATTTTAATCATTATTGCTAACAGTAATGATGAATGCATTTCAGTTTGGAATGTGCTTGCTCTCACATGTTTGTTTATAACTTCAGTGTATAATAAATAATTCTGTAGATGCAATCTCTTCATCTTGCTCCCCAGCGCTCTGCTCACCCGGTATGAACCTGCAGTTACACTGGCAGTCCTAGACCGGAGCTTCAGGGCTAGCTTGGCCTGCCACATTCCCTCACAGAGTTTATAACCAGTAGGATCATCTCCAAGCATAGCCTCCCTCAGCACAGTATTACTCTACCATGGTTCCCAGGCACCAGCATCTGAGAGGAAGGACAGGAGCATATCTTTCCTATAGGTCAGAAGTGGTCTACATAGCTCCATAGGCAGTGTCTTTGTTCCAGGGCTTATGAAGATCCTACATCAACTGTGGTAACTGTCATTTCATGCTCCTACGAGTGTGAAAAGCATTGCCTTCACCATATTGTTTTGTCTGTGTGCCCTGACGGCCTCTCCTTCTCCCATTACAAAACTCCGATGATTTTGTTTCCACCTTCCCTCTTTTTTCCTGTCACTCTCCCCTGAGTTGTCCCAAATTGCTTAATTTTTCCCTTCCTCTGGTATATCCTCCATCCTTTGTCCCTTCAACTTAGTGACACAGGCAGACCTATGAACTCCAAAAGCTAATGTTAAAGGAAATCCAAACATGCTTTAAAACATGGGCATAAGTTCTAAGTTTACCACAACACAACCTTAACATTTTTTAATTATTTTGTCAGCTTTTCACTGGTCTTCCACTCTTCTTGCACTTCATTAGTTTTGCCACCTGTTATTTGTTGCTTTCATTCACTGTCCCATTTAAAACCAGAGTCCCATTTTGTAAAAAAAATAGACATCTGAGTTGCAGTGTTTGCCGCTACCCAGAGTCCAGTAGTTAATTGCACTGCGAATGACTGCATGTGCTCTGGTCCTTGATGTGTCCCTGCCTTAAAAAATTCCCAAGAAAATGGGACATGTCAGTAACTTGAGAAGGACAAGCTGCCAATATTCAGTTTAAAGGCTTTTGCAAGCTGACAGGGGCAGTCCAGCTGCAAACTGGTTCCTTTTTGGAAGAGGTGGACATGATGACATGGCCACGCTCCTCTAATGCGGCATGGACATACAGCCAGTGGGCATCATGTGGCATGGAGTGGGCAAGTCACAAAAGAGGGAGACCACAGTCCCTAGCCACTGATAAGCGTACCATATATAATTTTTCTTTGTTAATGTGGTACATGGAGAAGTCTCTATAAGTATTTTGTCACGCTTTTCTATTCCTCTTCTTTTTCTAAATTATGTATCACATTTTCTACTGACAATTTTCTCAGTGCTGATCAAGACACCATGTAAAAATCTTTTTGAATTGGAGGGAAATTAATCTCCCAACCTTCTCTCTGAGATGTTCACCCACGTATCTTGGTTATCCTTTTTCACAATTCTGCTAGTATGTCAGATGCTTTTAATCTCACCTCCCAACCAAAGGAATTGCTTGTCCTTGCACACCAAGTCTTGGTGGCTAGTCATGAATGTGATCTGCTGTCTAGATCTGTTCCAGAACATGCCCAGGCTGCATCCTGGCTTGTTTGTCTAGTTCTCAGCTGTTGTTTTGTGACCCAGCAATGTCACCCACATTTGTTTATTCCCTCAGTAAGCATGACTGTAAATCTGACAATACCTCCTTGCAAGCTGAGCACTGAGACCATAAGGCAGAGAGTGTCTTGACGTCACCCCAGAGCAAGATCTCCACAAATAAGATCAGCATGTTCTGGCCAGCTCAGCACACCAGCTCCCCTTTCAAGCTGCATCACAGAGGGGTTAAGATTTCTTCCTCTTTTATGTAGCAATAAGGGAGCAAAGAAAATTCCCTTTTAGAGCTAGTTTGAGAAGATCTGTCCTTCATCAAAGTCTCTGAGTTATCTTGGTTGAGTTAGCTTGGCCCAGAGCAATGATTTGAGGCAGGTAAGTCTCTTGGAGGAGCTGCACCATATATTTTCTGACCTTCAGTTCCCTGTATGTAAAATTTTTCTGCTGAGAACAAACACCTTCCCAGTTGGGATGCACGGGGCTCCTTTATAGTACTGTGAACATTTAGCAGATCTCTTTTACTTTTTCCTTTAATGGTTGTCTGCCTGAGGACACTTAGAGGTAGAATATTCTGAATAACTGTAAATTCAAGCAAACAACCCCCTTCTTAAAAAATCTCTCAGGGGTAAAAATAACTGCAGAAACAAAAATGTGGGGGAAAACAAAATAGCTAGTCAAAGAAATGAAACTTTACTTATTTAGTTATTGTCAAGAAATATCTTACCTATAATTCAGTTAGCATGTGGAAAGCACTGCTTATGCTGCAGGCACGTACACAGATGTGTTTAAATTCTTTTCCACTGCATAAAGACAAATATATGCAGTAATAGAGATATACTGCAATGTAAGGTGCTTACGGGTAAGTTTGCTTGCTGGCATATCTCTGAACAACAGGAAAATTTAACTGTTGGAAATAGAAGGCATCAATATTGTTAATATATAACTGTAAAAGAAAGTCGTGTTAGTACAAACTTAGTGTTTGTAAGTAGTCAATGCTGTAATGAATACAGAGAAGAAATATACTTCTAGAAAAATGTCTGGAAAAGGATATCTCTGTATATATATATTTTTGTGTAGTTTACTCAGCACAGTCTTAAGGTCCGAGAGTAATACTGGTTTCTGGTAGTCGTTAAGTACCTACACAGTACTTTATCATCGTAGGTAAAATGCTGTAGCTGGAGGCAAAATTAGGCATTGTGTATATAAATACAACATAAATTAAACACTTCATCCAATAAAATAATCTTTATAATGCCACATAATACATTTTTTTCTTTGTAGCTTTTCTAACTGGAATTGGATCTGGATATTCTGATCTTAATTTCTGCTCTGATCTTTATGTACTTCATCTGCAGTAGTGAAGATTTGAAACATGTTTCCCACTCTTTCCACTCTCCTGTTCAGAGGGAAAAAACACTGCATCAACATATTATTTTAATTTTTCTCCAGGTTTCTCACTTTTTTTTGTATCAGACCTTCAGACACCTTTCCCAGAAGAAAAATCCCTCAGAACAACAAGGCGTCTAATCTGGGTTTCACATCTCAGCCACCGTTACTGTATAAACGATTCTGTTTAGAGGCAGCTTGGCAGCATGTGACACTCCGTCATCAAAACCCAGCAAGTCTCAGCCACACATTTACTGCCACCTCAGCATCTTTGTTTATAGCAATTTGTCATGTCCTTCAGAAAAATAGAAGTCAGGTTTTGAGAGCTTACACCTATTAAATGCAGCGCTTCACAGAGGCGATGAGTTTTTATATTTTTGGCCTAAAGGGCACACTTGAAACACTGTAGGAGAAGTCTTTGAGAAAGAGCTATGCAGTTTAGGTAGCAAAGAAAGCAGGCAACACATAGCAAGGTTCTGAATTTGGTAGTAGGAGCAATAACAGTACAACAAACTTTTATTTATATTTACATAATTTAATTTCATAATTTAATTCTGCTTTTATACCTATGAATTTGTGTCAAATACAAAAGCACAAATCCAAACTCAATTTAGTAAAGCTATAATAACACATCAAGATCCCACTATATAATTACACTAAGGCTTTGATGGGTAACCAAATTAACCTGTTATCCTTTCTCTTGTCCTTGTTCGGTGACAGTCATTTGTTGTGCAGCTCAAACTGAAGCAATCTTTTTTTCTCGACTGTGAATGCTCACATTGATATTTCACCATGTCTCCTCTGTAGCATGGGTAGGTTGTCTAAAACAGAGCATAGTGTATGACCTAAGCACTAGGAAAACCAGGTCTGAACTCTGCAGGAACGGTATGTGCATTTCCAAGAGATGGTTTCCTCTGCTTAGGTGATGGGAAGTCTATGGGCACATAAGATCTAAAGTGGTCCTTTAATGTGCTGTATTTGGATCATATGTTCAATCATGGGCTGATTTTAAAAATTATATTAAGTTCAAGAGGGCTGTGAGCTCATGGAAAGCAGAAAGATATTGACGTAGTCTTTGGTGGACATTGTTACTCTTTGGGTGGTTTTTTTTTTTTGTGGCAGGCACCTCTGGCAGTCACATGGCAGTTCAGACCTCTTTTCTTAATTTGGAACTCATGACACATGTGGGGTAAGCTGTATTGGCAGCTCCAATACTTTTTTTTGCTGGTGGCAGCCATGACAAAATTTTTTAAGTGGGGTGGGGTGGGTGTTGCTTTCTTGCTTGTGCACACATTTAACACATTGGAGTTTTAAGAGTACAATATTGTCCAAAAGAAGAACAGCATAGAGTATCCACCATGAAGATAATAGTATCAGTGGTTGTTTCAGGAGCAGAGCTCTCTGCAGCTTTACATTTAGCTGTAGGGTCCTCGGAGAAAGGCCTGCACTTACAACATTTCATCACCCAGGTCCATAGTCACTGGGAGTGAAATATAACTAGAGACTCACACTTACATTGTGTTTGTATGTAGCCTTATATCTTGGTTTGCTTCTCCTGTTTAATTAGGCTTTAAGTTCTTGTAGGCAGAAGGTGTCTTTTGCTCAGTGTTTGTATGGCACTTCAGAGTCCCAATCCTGACTGATGCCTCCGGGTGCTGCTAAAATAGTAATGAATAGCTTCATTTCACATCCTTTGCATGTGAGCCATGGCCTTAGTCTTGCTTGGCTAGGTAAGACATGGTGCTTTTCCTGCTCACTAACTGGATAAACATTCTCAGCTGGCCAGAGTGAATTAATTTCAGATGCAAGTAGTTTTCAAGGGTCTCTGTTGGCCTGTTTGTGTTTTTTGTTTCATTAGACCGTGTTCTTTTCAATAACCAATTCAGCTAAATAGAGGTAATGTAGAAAGAAGGGAGAAAAGGTGTAGTTAAGCTGGTAAAACAGGCTTTCCTATGGAAAGTAGGCTTTTCTTATCTAGTAAGCAGAACTGAAGAGCTTGATTCTCTGATATCCTGTATCTTGTGACACTGGTAACACTAAAGCAAATACTTTTTTCTAAGCTGGTAATTTTTTCTGTCCACTTTGCATTCAGGCAAATACCGATTCAAAGAGCCAAGGGAAAATCATCCTATAAGAGCATCCATAAGAGAAAATAATGAGTGAAATAGCAAGATAAAGGGACATTATGTATTCACCTTCATGGCTCTTTCCTGGCCCAGGTGAAACATTTGTTTTCATAATCATGTTATTTCATGTTATTTCATGATCCCAGTTAATGTGCAGCATTTCTAACCCATGTTTAGGTAGATGTTGCTGCTTTCTACACATTTTTTTAACCTATGATGTAAAAGCATTACATGAAATGAGCACTGTGTGTAACACAAGTGTGCCCTTGCATTAAAATCACATAATGGGAAATGCATCTATAGCTATTTATTTTGCCAGTAAATGATTTACTTACTTAACCTTCTTAAAGCCTGTGGGCAGATGCCTTCAAAAAGCCTGAAAATTAGAGAGAGATCTAGCAGAGGAGCTGCCAACAGTTTCATAGTTCATCTTGTTTGTCTGTTCAGGCAACAAAGAGGGCCTGGGAAAACTGTCCTGGGTTGAAATTACAGCTGTGTCACAGGAATGACACGAGCACAGGAAATAGTTGCCTTATAACTGCTTGCTGGGGTCCCAGCTGACTTCAGTGACATTCGCTCCAGCTTAAGTTTGTGTATGCATCAGGAGCAGCAGAGGAATGTTCCCAAAACCAGCACTCCCTGGGCCAGCAATGGGTTTCTCTGCCTCATCCAGGCATTCTGTGAACAGGATGCTTGGAGAACCAGATGGTTTTACAGGGGGTCCTTTACCACTGCCTTACTCTCTCCACAGAAAAGTATCTAAAATGAGGGACACTTCTATTGTTTTTGTCAAAGAGAAATATAAAGTACTTACATCCCTTTCCAGTTAATTAGGTAATTATATCCTTTCGTGTCAAAAGAGCTTCAAGTGATTAAACTGTTGAAAGTGGGAGCCTCAATTAGAGGAAGCCTCCAGGGATCACATTATAGCTGCAATACCAATAAATAATAATTATCCTCATAATAGCAGATAACACAGAGTCATGCTACTTCTGAGTTGTCCTAATGACTGCACAACTTGATAAGAAGAATGCCATTGCTGGTAGATAAGAAACACTTGATACTTTACTCGGTCAAAATTAAATTACTCTTTTTAAAAAGTTTTTGTAATCAAAGCAATTCTGTTCTCTGGTATGACAATTTTGGATGCTTCCCACTAAGCAAATTAATTATTTGTGAATCAAGATGTGAGAAGTCATACAGGCCAAAGGAGGAAGAGCATTTTATATAAAAAATCACAAGTGATCCATGTGCTGAAATCTCCTTTCAGACTTGATAGCAGCAAACAAATCAGTGACATGCAGTTTTCATAACTTTGTAGTTCATTGTTAAGTCAAAAAGGAAAGTAAACACATATAAGTGTAATAAAACAGGATTGATATCTGCAAAGATCAGAAGATATGTATGTGCATATCTTTGTCTATTTTGTTTTTCTTTGTAATTTAAGATGTTAAGTTAGCTCATTGTTAACAAATGATTATCTAAAATCAAATGCTGTTAACTTTCATTTACTGTTACCCCTTCGATTTTTGTATTTTACTACTGTTATAGCTAAACCCAAATGTCTCGTTTTAAACATTTTGCAAACACATGGGGTAAAATAATCCAGGAATCTTAATAGACAGCTTTATGAAGCATATTGGGCAAATGTAAACCCAACATCACAAGTATTTATTTTGCAGATTTTAATGCAAGTTTAATTTAAGGATCTTGTAAGTACCAAGCTAGCTATTGACATTTATGTACTAGAGTCCTTTCATTTCTAAATTTTGTACGTTGTTTTTTTCCACAGCTTCAGTTTCTCTGTTTGGGAGTATGAACTCATCCTCCCACCAAAACCCTTTGGATAAGGAGGAACAGAATGAGTAGGAAAGAGAACCTGCAGGAGTCTATGACCCTGAAATTCAGGCACTCCTGCCTCTCTGTCAGTCTATAATGATATAAAGCAATTCTAATTAACACTTGTGTAACTGTTTGACAGCAAAATAACAAATCTTTGGGAAGTTGTCCCCTGGCTCTGAACTCAGTTTCACATCATTACTTTTTATTTCAAAGTATCCCAGACTTCCAGATGAGAAAGATAACACAAAGCAAAAATGGTGTCTTGTCAGACACCTCGCTTGGTGTCTGTAAGGTACTTCACAGGGAGATTCATCTTTGCTTTTTTATAAAAAAAATTACCTTAATGGAGCTCGCTGTATGATAGAGGGGAGGAAGCTAATGGTGTGTGGGCAGGAAGGAAAATGTAGGTGATATAGTAGGAAATTGAGAAAATGACAGGTCCCTCACTTCTTCAAACACAGAGAGAGAAATGCTGCACTTCACAAACACTCCATAATTATGGGGAGATTTTGTAACACAAAAATAAACCCTTTAATTATATGTAGTGCTGGCTGCAGATAATGATGGGGGTTTAGTCTGGAATGGATTAAAGACATGTGAACTTTTTTTTTTATTCAGGCAGTGGTGTTTTTTCCCTGCCAAGCCATTAGGACAAAGTAGGAGGCCCACATGGAACAAGGACCCTCACAACATTCTTCTTCAGAGTTGGGCAGAGACCAGCTCTGCGTCAGTCCCCATCCCTCCCCTCCAAATGTCCTCCCCACGCGACTTCTGCAGAGTGCGAGGGCAGCTTGGCTTGTGGCTCCTTAACGAAAGCCCTGTCCACACGTGCTCAGGGCAGGACAGCACTATGCACAGGATCAAAGGCTGGCTGTTGCTGAGTCCCTGTTCCCGGTGTGGTGCTCCTTTGCAGGTGGAAGATCTGAATAGGAAAATACCCAAAAGGCCTGTACTGGCAGGAGTTATGGATGTCCATAAATGCAATGGGTAATTGGTTCTGCTGAGCTTGCAGGATAATTTGTGGAGCAGAGAAGGCCATAAATAAATTTTTCAGGATCCAGTTCAAGTTGCGACTGATTCTTCCTCTTCTATTTAGAGTCCAGAATGACATAGCTGATTTCAATGTGTAAGCACAGGCTTACTTCTGGGTTTAGTAACCACACTCATTCAAATATTCTCTTCCCCTGGAGATATGCTTACAGCCATAGAGAGCAGAGGGAAGAACAGCCTTTTCCCACCATGCGTGATGCAACAGGCAGATTGCACACAGGACAGTACAATTCAGACCCCACCTGAACTACTGCGAGTCAGGATAAAGCCAGATGTATAGCCTACGCACAGTGGCTTATAAAATAATACACCAGAAGAGATCCCCTGATCTCCTACTGCACCTCAAGCATGATCATAATTTTTCTTGCTCCAAGCAGGTGGCAGTGAGGGAGGGACTCTATTCCTTTGCTCTAGGGTAGTCTTCTCTCAAGTACCAGCCTCCTCCCATACATTCCTGGAACTTGCTTTATACATTTAGGGCTGTTGCTGAGTGTGCCATGGTGCCTGTCCTGCTGGCCAGCTGCTGCCAGTGCTGCTCCTCAGCTGGGGAGAGCTGGGAGCCAGCAAATGGCCACAGCCCTGCCACATGGGACATCTGGAAATTAAGGCTGAGGGTGTTTGGGATCTGAAGTTACTTTTTGGGGAATTAGGTGAAGGGAAGACCAGATGGGCCAGGGCCTCCTAGAGGAGCGACCACCAACACCTCGCATGCTAGCACCAGCACCAGCAAGTCTCTCCCCACAGCCTCCAGGTACAGTGATACACCTCTCATTCCCTTTCTATGGCAGGAGCTGCATGGCCTGAGCCTCTGTCCTGAAGCTGCCAACATTTTTCTTCTGCCATGAAGACCCCTTGAACGGGCTTTGTCTGGTGCTGCTGCACTCCCCCTGAGGCTCTGATGTCTGACCGGGAACACCTCAGCCCGGAGCAAGTCTGCAAGGAGCTGTACAAGTTTTGTGCAAAGCTCAACAGGGCTTACAAAGGCCTATTTTGAGACAGCAATGACAATGTTGATAAAGGCTGGTGAACCTTTATTAATTGATGATGTAACTTAACTAAATTCACTGCAATTGCATCATTAGCTTTAACTTACTTTGCCAAAGGGGTAATCTAGAGATGATCCACAGTCACCAGAGGGAGAGGACAGCCAAATGAAACATTCATGTTTAAATTGACTTAACAAGCAAGGTTAAGCCCATCTTTGGACATTGATCGAACAGTCTGGCCAGACAGTTTATACCCTCAGCTACTGTAAGGCAGCCTAGCTTTAGTGAAGGTGAGACAGCGATTTCCACCTGGGTAAGCTGATAAATCCAGAAAATCTAACTGCCGCCTGGTGTACCTAAAATAATACAGCAGCCTTTGCACTGACATAATTTAGAAATAAAATATTATTTTACACTGCTTTACCTAATTCCATATGGAAATTAAAAGGGGTGTTGAATGGCCATGGATATGGTCATATTTATATGGCTGTACAGTGGCTTCTACCTGAGGGATTTTATTGCCACAGTGATTCCAGTTAAAAAGAATTCACATCTCTAATCAAAATAGTCGGACAAGTAAAATATTTGAAGCACAAAGCAGGCCTGAGAGGGTGTGCCGGTCTCTGTAGTCAATGCCAGTAAGATAGGAAGGGTTGGTGCTATTTTAAACACAACCATTAGTTACTTTTCCTGCAACACCCCTGCTTGTACATCTAGCCTGCTTCGCACTTAGGTCCAAAATGGGTAGTTAGGAAGCTGACAGATTTTGGGTGTGTTTGAACTTTCATAACCCCCTCATCTGATGTGCTGCAATCTCTGCAACAGCAGAAGACTTCTTTCTCCCCACACCCAGAAGAAATAAATTCTCATTGCTTTTTCTAGAGTTTGGGATGAGAAAATACATTTCAGTCTTACTTTTCTCTTTTTCTGACTGACCTTTGTGGACAACTGCAACTCACTAGGCCAGTTATAACCCTTTTTGTATTCTTGCTTATTATTTTTCCTTCGTTCTCTCACACTGTCCTTGGGTCCTTATCTTCACCCAGATTTGTCAGTCTTCGCTGCTGATTCCTCTCCATTTCAGTGCCTGGTCTTGTTTCATACCCTCCCTTAGTTTTAGTTTTTTCAGACCTGTCCATTCCCGGGGACCAGGATGGAGATTTGTCCTTTTGACTCCCACCTGGCCCTCACTCTAGGGGAAGAGATGTGACAGCACAGGAGTCATATGATTTTGTATGCTTTCATGCTCTGGGATTGCTTCAAGTCTGTTTTCTTCCTTCAGCATCCAATTTTTCCTTCTTTACACAGTTTTTGTGGAGCGATTCTGGCAGCGGGTTGCTGCTGCTGCTAGAAGAAAAGCCGGGCTGGTGCTTGATCTCCTGCCACCCATCTGGGACACCAGGCTTCTGCAAACCCTGCCTGACTCAGGTGCCACCTGACTTCAGCCCATGCTTCTTGACAACAGCAATGAGAAATTGTCAGTTATCCTTTCCATCTAAGTATCTCCACGTGCTGTGTATATATGAATGAAACTTTAAAGCATTTCTCTGGGATGAGTAGGTATATAGGAAGTACTCAGGATCAATTAGTGAATAACTAGAAGGAAAATACAAAGACTATAAGTCACTGGTTAGACCTTTTTTACCTCTTCCTGACTCCTTCCTGTGTGACCATGTACAAGTCACAACTTTTCTGTGACTGAGTTTCCACTCCTCTAACAATGAAGTAATAACCCCTGCTTTCTAGGAATGCTGCGAGGCTAATTCTTCAACCATTGTGTAGTGCTTTGGGATCATCACTCAGAAACGTCACAACAAAGAGTAACAGCAAGGGTCCAGGCCTCTGTCCTCTTCTGGTTTAGTTCTCAGCATGAAGAACCTCCTGCAGAGGTTCACTAGCCTTGGCTCTGGTGATACACTTGCGCTACCCACATCTCGCGGTGAAGAAGGCAGAAAAAAATAGTTATCTGTGTGAGTTTCTGTACGAGGCTTATATGTTGTAACGTCTTCTGCACGCAATATATGTTGTGCCATTACTAAAAGACAAGAACTTGCAGAAACACAAGCAAAGGATTCAAGAGGCAACTACCTGACAGTAAAACCCGAATTCCTCAGTCTGCATTTGTGGAGGGGAACAAGTCACCTGCTATAGAGAAAATGCTGAGCAATTACCAGTTCCAATCCAATGGAGCTGCAGTTTCTAATTTTATTTGAATGAGGATTTCATCTGTGATTTATATATCTGAATTCAGAGGAATTGCTATTATGCCTTGTCCTAGGGTGGCTAATGAGCCTTTTCGCCACTGATGGTGTATGTAGCTCTTGTCAGCAAGAGCTGTAGTAATATTTTGGTACCAACAGGGAAATAACTCCCAGAGCTTAGCAGTACTTCTGAAGTGAAACGGAAAGGAGAAAGCCTTTCTATTTTATTCCTGTTCTCCTTTTGGGAGGGAATTTACAGCAGCTCACTGTGGCTTAGTCAATAAATCCCCAGCTGGGATATGAAACTCATGACATCAGAGAACAAAGCATCTTTGCTGTGCTAATGTAGGCAGCAATGATGTGTCATCGGCTACCACGCAAATGTTAGTGTATCTTGAGGGTTCAGTGCTGTTTTGGTGACAAGGAGCAAGCTTATACTTTGGTACTATGTAAACACTAACTCTATTCACAGTCCCTCTCCTTGTGTAATAGTTCTCACATACAAAGTAGCAACATGCAAAAATCATTCTGCTGATGAATGAATCACTTTGATCACAGCATTTTGTTAGTGTTCTTTATTTTTAGGTAGTGATAAAAGAAGCTTCATTTGTATGAGAGTTGCAGGCCAAGGAAGTAAAAACATGATTTGTATAATGTGGCAACAGGTACAGTGGGGTTCCTGGAAAGCAAAGGGTAAGGAGTAGCACCCAGAATACTCCTTTATGCTATCGCTATTTTTTGAATGTCAGACAAATAGAGCAAGAGCATAGAAATTGCTGCACAAATTCTTGTCACCAGTGATCTTAGCTCTGTTTTCCTTTCTTAAAGAGTACCCAGCTGCCACAAACTAAAAAAATAATGGCCTTTAGTTAACAGCGTCAAGACCTCAGCCATTGCTCAGTACCTCCACATGCTAAATGCTAAAATGTGCATAAAATGTTTATACATGATTACCTAGTGCCAGCTGCTCCGCAGGAACTGTGTGTTTGCACAGACTTGTCCTGTGCAGCTTCCTGACGCAAGGTGAGGCCTCGTCCCCTCTTGCAAAGGAGGGAAACATCTGCATGCAGCTCCCGTGTGGTTGCGGATGCTGCATGGGAAAGCCCCTGCCCACCGCAGAGTTTCTGACTCCATCAGAGCTGCTGAGTACCACACACGTGGAAAACATACCATGCTGTGCTGTGCCTGCATCTAGGTGTGGGTAACCTATCTGGAGGTTACCTGCCAGGAACTCCTGGTACCGTCACCCTCAGTCACCCGTGACAAGTTTCCACCTTACCACGGTGGTGTGGGGGCAGTGCCTGGCCTTGGGGGGCTCAGCCGTGGCGGGTGAAGGTCACGTGTGCTGGGCCCCAAGTGACCAACTGCTGCTTACAGTTATTCCTGTTCTCCATGGAAATGTGTGTTTACAAGTTTTCAGAAGGTGAATATGTTGGTGTATTTTCATAGCCTAGCTTACATATGGTTTATATTTCCTGTGTTATTGCTTCATGTGAGTTACCTCATTTCTGCTCCCCTTCTCCATCTCCCTCTTACCTTTGATAATTCAAAACAGACTGTAGTTCAAGACTGATTTATACCCTTCTAAAAATCTTCTTACATTTTTATTACAACTGAGAGTATTCTTGTTATTACCCCAGCTCTCCAGGAATATAATTAACTACTTGAGGGATTTTAAGAAGTCATGTCATCGTCATTATTCCAAGCGGCTTCACCTCTACAGCAGCAATTTTGAGGGTAAAGATGATCTAAGTAACTGGCAATATTTTAATAAACTAGGTATTGAATTGTAGGAGAAAAGAATCACCTTCTTCAGAAGTATAAATGAGACCTAGGAAGAGAAGATAAACAGAAAAATATTGCTAGAATATTAGCTATTAACCCATCTGGGAAATATCTCATGGCAAAGGTGAGGATATCAATCTGTCCATCCTTTTCAGAAACATTATTATAGCATATAATAACACGAGGGTAAGCCTCATCTTTAAATAAAATAAACCCCCAAATTAATCTTCTACTTTATTGCAATTATTGCCATTTTATCCCCTTCCCTCGAGCACTTTATGCATTTCAGTCAACAGCGCAAAGTTCCTGCATGATCATAAAATCTGGGGGCTGCAGTATTACATATTACTAGCTTTAAATGCCCCATTGCCCTGAAACAAATGAACATAAATAAATATTAAAAAAACCCAATATTCAAACCATTGCAGTAAATGGTGGAGGTGATATCGACTGTGTTTGTTGGGAATTAATTTGCAATTGTCCTGAGTAGTAAAGGTTGTTCTGCTCTAGTTGGTTTTGTCTGGTTTGTTTTTAAATGATAAATCTCATACCATTTTCTGCCAGGGAGAGGAAGGGGTGAGAGGGATGGAAAGGACATTGAGAGAGGTGCAGCTCAGTCTGCGTGGCAGTCTGCTGGGTGACACTCGGGTGATACAGCAAAGAGTCCAGTCTAAGAGCCTAATGAGAGTTGTATTGTGCAAATTAGAAGCAGTGTTTTCTTTTTCATTTAATTTTTTTTTAATTTATATATTAAATGAAACAAAGAATTTACGGTAACATTTCTTACAGTATTGCTCATTTTCTTCCACAATTCTAAAACACTGACTATGCTTTTGCACTAAAATATTTAAGTAAGTGCATTCACCTTTTTCATTAAGAATCAATGCCAGATGTAGTGTTGTGACACTGTTATTCGAAATGTTAAGACTGCATTATTAAGAACTATAGTGCTCTGAGCCATTCCTATAGAGGCTGTAGAGAAATCTGAATTAAGCCTTATCGTGGACAACCAAGGACTTAACAGTTTCTGGAAAACAGCAACAAGTAGACTGTACTAGTGCAGATACTCAGAAGTGACAAAGAATACCACACTTAGTAGAAAGTGCTTGGATATCTTGCAGTGACAGTAAATATTAGACATGAAAAATCATCCTTGAGAAGGAAAAGGCTTTTGCAGTTGGATTTTTGGGATAAATCTGAAAAAGAGCCTTTAATTAAAAGCTGTATGTAGTAGAACAAATGTCAATCCTGTTGGCACTTGACATAATACAGTAGTGGCAGTCATCAGGGAAAGGGTAAAAGGGCAGTGTACGGATGCCATATGTAAATCTCTACAGCCTTTTGAGCTTAAGTTTCTGCCTGTCACTTTGAAACCATGCTAACATGACAAAACAATGGTTTATAGCCAAAACATTTCTTAAAATTTTCTAAAATAACCCAAAATAGCACAAAAATCTATTCAGAGGCTAAAAAGCATATAATTTATTTTGTATCCTATGTATAATACAAAGGTTTCACATTAAACAGTAACTCACTCAGGATTTTCAAAATGTCGTAGTCCTCAGGGAGGGTTTTTGTGGTGTCTTGTCTAATGGTAGAGTGATAATCTATTCAGCAGCTAGAAATAGCCCCAAAGAAACTATTACAGTGGAATAATGTACTGGAAAAGAAATAATCAGAGCCCACAGAACTGGGAAGAAGCCTTCAAACAAAAGCATTTTAACAGCGATTGCTCCCAGCAGAACTGTGAAGCCTGTCTGGCCATACATCTTGAAGAGCACTGAGAGGCACAGATATTCATGGACTTGGCTGGCAGCTGAGCAGCAGATTTCTGTGCCCCTGAGGGAAGTTAAGAAGCCCAAACTGCAAAAAAATCACCCAGAGAGAAATTAAGGAGTGAGTTACAAGCAGCGATAGCTTACAGGTTCAAAGGAGTCTGCACATCCAAACAAGTGCCCCCACCCCCCAAACCCAGACATGGTGGGGGCACCGCTGTGGCTCAGCCTTGCTTGCTTTAGCAATCAAAACATGTTCATTTGGAGAGAAAAAAAAAGCATAGAACACGAAAAAATATTTTTTCATAACTAAATACTGTTTTCATCTGGCTTGGCCTACTTCATTGATTGCAAGATGAAACACTGACTTGTCCTAAATTTTGTGTAAGCCACAGGCTGAGGAGCACAATTGTTTCATTAGCAGTAAGTGACACCAGAGACAATGGTTGTGAGACCACAGTCACCACTGAACATCCGGAGTGGCCAATATGTCATGCGGAGATCCTAGTGTTGGTATGGTAATTAACTGTTCCCATCTTGCATTCCTGAGCAGCATGGGGTGCCGGCGCATAAGCCCTTCCTGAAATCCAAATTTTTTTTTCTAGTTCTGCTTAGTAAACTACATCTGCCCGGAAAAATTCACAGTGATTTAGTCAAAGCTTCTGAAAAATGTAGACTGAGCTATAGATGGCATCAAACCTGCAAAAAGCTAAATCTCCTGTTCAGCTGGTGTCAGCAGCAACAGATAACAAGAAGTAGTCTTTAAGAAGTTGCTTAGTGTTGCCCAGCTCTAGCTCAGTGAAAGGGATTTGGAAGAATTCTGAGAATCCAGAAAAGCTGCCCAGAATTAATATTTTTCTACAGGGCTTCTGAATTCTGAAGGTTTTAGAATTTTGCTCAGCAGGTCTCAAAATAAACCAATGCAATTATGGCTCAATGGCTTCTTAGAATAAAACACTTCCTTTCACAGAGTTTCCACTAGGTAGGTTTAAAAGAGCAAGGTTTGTATGTGTGTAAGTGAATAAATATTTTATAATATCTGTACAATATCTAGGAACTGACATGGCCTCATTTCTCACTGTCTCAGAAGGCAATGACACATGAATTCCTAGAAAAGCAAGTAGGAAAAAATATGTCAGATTTGAATTTTGCTTACATCCTCCACAAAACACAGTGCAGATAAGTATTTTGCTTTAAAAACCTTAAAAAGCTGTTGAGATAAGAGGCACATCAGTCATCGATGATGCAGAGCAAAGGAAAAGCCCTGAAAAGCCAAGTTCAGGTCAGCACCTAGTGCCGAACCCTTCCACAACCACGAGAGGCAGGCGTGAGTTTTCCAAGTTTAAGAAAAAAACCCACCCTTATATACATAAAAGAGCACAGGAATTTTCCATGGGGGTGGGGAACAACAATAGAAAAGTGATGACCTTGGGATGGCGCCTAGAGACCGAACAGCTTGGCTATTGTATGGAAACAGCTGACTTCTGCACAGGAAGCAATCACTGCTGATTAGAGACTCCAAACCCCTGCCTCTATTTTTTTTGTCCTTTTTTTGTACGTAAGGCAAAGCTCCCGAGGCCTCTTCAGACTCTCACAATTTCACCCCCTCGCCTGCTACAGCCGGGTGCATGCGTCACGGGCCGTCGGGGAGGCAGCAGGCAGGGCAGGCAGAGACCCGGAGGAGCCGTTCTGTTCCTGCGCTGCAGCTCCCAAGGGACACAGGACTTGGGCACAGGGTCAGCCCAGAAGGCACTTTTGTGGGGACGTTCGCTGCTATTTGATGGTGAACCTGGGATCTGGCCTTCTGTTTCTCATTGCGCTTGTTCCCTGCTATCCCAGTTTAAGAAGGAGTTTTTATTTTTAGTGCTTTTAATGTTGATTCTCTCTACTGCCTTTTTTGTAACAGTCAGGTTTTATCGATGAGTTAGATGCTAAATTAATGCTAGATGGAACATGTTGTCAATTTGAGGATGAGCTCCTTAACAAAAGCATGCTGTGCTGAAAAGCTTCAGCCTTTACTGACTCAGGGATAGAGATGCGGGGAACATAATGAAGCACAAAAACAGTCTCCTGGAGAGTAACAAAAATTGTAGCTTTAATTGCACGCCATCAGTTTTGTTAAACCAATATACACTGAATGCATGGAGGCAAAAAGACAACCACAAACACTGCAGCCAGCTGGCAGGAGGTCAGTGGGAAGGTGTTCGCAAGTCTTGTGGAGTCAGATGGGAAAACCATCTCTTTCCAAAGATATGGGGAGCACTAAGTGGAAGTGAAGGGGGAAGGACAGAAAGGGGGAGGGCACTGAAATGCTCGTTAAAGTTCCTTCCCTCACTTTCTTCCGGTGCAGCAACCAGGGAGGAAAAGGCAGTGGGGACAGCAAAGCTGCAGAGTGAACTGGCTGGAAATGGAGAGGAGAGCAAGCTTTGCTCCAGAAGCTGCCTCCATCTCTATCTCTTCCTGGGAGCTCAGCCCGGTGCTGCTGTGCTCTGCAACAATGCCTGGGTGTTTTGGCTCATGGCCCAAAGAGGAATGCAAGTATCATGAAGAATTTAAGCACCTCCAGGCTTAACCAACAGCAAAGCTAAGGTTTTTCAGACTTTAATGTTGGATTTGCGTGTCTGTGGAGGCAGTTAGGGACTTAAGCTGCTTTAAGTGTATAATATTTAGACTGTAGTCATGCTGACATACTTTATCTAGTGGCACCCACATTCGGTGTTATGCTGCTTACTCATCATCTGCCCAACCCCGGGTAACCAAGAGATGCTATGACTATTCTGCCCCACTGCAGTGCTTAACAGCTCTTCTACTACCTGACAGTTTCAGATGCTGTGGCCAATTCCTAAAGATGCAGCACTGTGGTAAGCAGTTGAGATCCACGCCAATGAAATGTCACTGAATTTTACATTAAGTGATTCAGACTGATATCAGATAAAGGAAGGGAGAGACAAAGGGATGATAGTCCCTGCTGATAGGACTTTTCTTAAGGTAGGCAGTTCTCTATGGAAATAAAGAAAGAATACCAGTGGTACCAGAGGTCATGATACCATGTTTACTCTTTTACTACTCTTGTTTGATACTTTAGACTTTTGGTTAATAAACTGGTCTCATTCATGATAATTGCATTATTTAATTTCCACCATGCTTTTAAATATCACATTAAGTGAAAGCAAGCAGAAGCAGCTGTTGAGTCTTGGCAAGCTTGTGGGAGGATGGCCAAAGCTGGAACTGCATAAATAACAATGCAACAACTGACTTAAGAGGTTATGTTCCTCCATCGTCTCCCTTTAAATCACTACCGGGACATCTCACCTTACTCTGCTGACCCTCCCTCTGTTTCAGGTACACTCTTAAGTGCCAGTGTAATTCTTTCAGGCACTCACTTCTAGAAGAATGTATTTGGGATTTAGAAAGATGTCTCTTCAGAGATGCATTGAGAATAATGAAAAACACAGCATGTCTCTGTACAGAGGCAGGAGTCAAAATACTATTTATGTTAAGTATCTCCAAGATCTTCAGCCTTCCAATACAGAGAGCTTTTTTCAACACAGAGAATCTGAGAAGCCCCAGAAAAGGTTTAAGCATGTTTGGAAGTGATGCGCCTGCTTTCTAAACAGTGCTTATATTAAAGACATGTATTACTTCGGAAAGACACAGCCATACTAAGACACTCCTTACCATATGGTACTCCACCAGTCAACTCCATTGATTTCTGCAGTGTGGGAACAACATATTTCAGCAGCACCTAACTTCTAAAATGATGTCTTAATCTCAGAAGCTCTGCAAATTAAAGGGTTGCTTTCTGTTGTATTCTATTCTTCACAACGCTAATGCCATTTCTAGTATGACTGCCATTCAGGTGAAAGACACTAAAGCTGGAATTTATTTCACCTAGCTTAAATTGTCTAAAAGTTATGGGAATAGGCTCATTGTAAACCAGGATCCCTCTTGAGTCAACTCAGATCAAGAGGAAAATGCATCCTGTCCCAGTTCAGGTCTATCAATTCACCCTGAACCTCCCTGTGTGAGGCATTAAGGTTCCTGTTGGTACCCAAATGCCAGCCATGGAAAAAACGATGTGTTGAATAGAAGACACAGTACAGGTGACCATATATATATTTGTCTACCTGGTAGTGGCCATCGTGTTTCTTTGTTCATCAGATGCTGAGCTATTTAAGATGACTGTTGTGCTGAAGCTTTGAAGCTTCTCTTAGGGTAGTTTTTTATACAATATTATTGAGTGGGCGCTATATGCTTATACAGCATTACACACAGCAAAAGCCTAACTTAACTGAAGTCTTTGGGCACCATTGTAATCCTCAGTATTATTATAAAAATTCTCACAGGCCATAATTTTTCCTAACATTTGACCAAAAATTTCCTTTGGTCACCGGGCTGAGTTGCTTTCCCCTTGCTACAGTAAATTAACATTTTAATAAATTGGTGGTCTCCTGATTTCTTTAATGTGTATCCTGCTGCCCTTTTCTAAATATGCCCTGACCTGTCTCAGTAAGGAAAGCAAAAATTTACAGATCTTTATAAAATATTTAATTCCCCCCTTTTCTCTCTTTTTTTTTTTTTTTTTTTGTTATATTCTTTGGTGTGATTTTCCTTTCAGTCTGCCTTTGCTCTAAGTTCTGATTCCAGTGGCTCTTCTCCAGCAGTATTGTGGTGCAGGCAGCCTGCTTTCCTGCCTGCCTGCTGTGTTACCTGTCCCAGATCAGCCTCATCCCACAGCTCTGAGCCCACCCAGGAAGCCTTGTGATGTCTGGATCCAGACAGAGAAGTGATCAAGAATAAAAAAGGGCATTCTTCTCCATTTCAGACTGCATGGCACTTAAATCATTGGAGGCAGATGGAAGTAAGGATATTTTTTTAGAGTGCCTAAATAGGTGGCACGAAGGGGATCAGCCAGCTGTATTTCTAGATATGAAAATTTAAAAATAGATATTGTCACCAAAGTGGACTGTGAGGGATGATGCTATTTTTTGTGATAATTTCCTCCTCCCATACAACATACCACCCATCCCCACGTACACTCTATGAATTTTTGGTCTGGCATTTCCCTCCCTCTATAAACCTCTCAGGGTGATTAAGGAGTAGAGCTACCCCCAGCTACCAAAACCTGCTTGTGATCCATGAGCTGGGCTCAGGCCTAATGCTCAGTAGTTTGTGAAAGACAAGTTACTTCCAGTTCCTTCTCACCACTCTCGTCTCATGCAGTTTGAGCCTTCCTGAAATACTTCTGGTAGGGAGATACCAAATAAGTAGAACACGTGTCTGTCTCTTTCCACAGTACCCTATAGCAGAAAAGGGGATTTATTCCATAGGTTTTGATGAGAACATTTAGTCCTCAGAAAGGGCTACATTTTGTCCTTATACTCCCATATTCAACTACACGCTTGCCCACATGGCAGACTTATACAGTACTCATTTGTGCTTGCAACCTCAGCTTAGATCGCCCTTGTAGTTAATTACAAGATTCCATGAACAACCAGAAGTCCTGCAAAGTCACAGCCTGAAGCAGAAAACCAGTCTGTAGCCATATGTCAGGAAAAGCACTGTTGGGTTGAGTTGCTTTCACAGTGCCTTAGCTCATGGCTGAAGTGACTCTCTCTTAGTGACAACGTCCTTCTCAACTGATTCTTGTATAATCAAATCTCTGTCAAGCATGGTGAAACAACAGCGTGTAACACTCAGCAGACTCCCAGCAGTTGTAGTTTGCCCCCATTTACAGTATTGCTCTCTGGAGCTTAAATTGTTTAGAGTCATAAGTGTACATGGCCTTTCCTCGCCGAGAGAAACTCTGAGCAACAAAGCACACAACATCACCATGACTAGATGCGAAATGCTTTTAAACCCTTCTATAACAAGCGTGCTATTCATATGGAGAGGGAAGGACAAGGAGGAGGTAATTCGACATGTCATCCACTTCCACCAGAAGCTCCTGAGGATACAGTTATTGCTCAGGACTACTGTTTTCCACAGTCCAGAATAATGCCCACCAGCCAGTACAATGTGTGCCTGCTTTAAGGTGCTGCCATCCATCCCTCTGGAACAAACAGAGGAAATGCATCAGGAGGCCTCGGCTGCAGATGGAAAGCACATCACCGAGCAGCGCTTACGCTGCGAGATCCCCCAGATGAAAGCCGATTTCAATGAGCATTGTGTTTCAAGGCCCACTTCCTCCAACTCTGGAAAGCTTAAGAAGGAACATCCCACTTGTGTCTGCACACACAAAGAGCCGCTGTGGCTCGGGAGATGTTATCAGCCTTCCCGTGCCACAGCAGCAGCCTTCCAGTGGCGTCTCCCAAGAATTACTCATTGTTCCTGGGGAGGCTTGACTCCTCTGGGTGGGATCTCATGGCATCCAGTTCAGATGGAAGTAGGTGGTGCTGGGAGACCAGCCAGGCTCATGACAAAGATCTCTGGCTATGGGGGAGCTACATTGGGGGACCAAGCTAACAAAGTCCTTAGCAACCACAGACGTGGATACTGATTCATAAATATGTCCTTTTTTGTTGGCTGTAGTTAGTAAGTACCATTTGGAGCAATCAAATCACTGAATAATGTGAGTCTCAGCTCCTAGTCTGAGTCTAAGAAACTGAGATGTCTTTGTTCTTTTTTGTCCGTGCTCACATGCACTATTAATTTCTAAAACTGGGATCTCCAATAGTTGGGAGCTTGGGGCTTGATTCTGTCATGGCCATCTTAAATGGGGAAATCATGAGTGATCCATGCTTTTAAAGACCTTCATTAGAAATCCAAAGCTTCTGGGAGACACACACAACCCTTGAAAAGCTCCAGCCAGGCTCAGTTTGCAGAAGGCTCTTGCAAGGTAGATGTATGTTCACATTATCTAAACCTCTTGCCTCTAAAATTAGAGCAGAGGTATAAAAAGCAGCTTCCCTGGGAGACTTCCTAGAACTGGTGCTTCTGGTGCCAACTGAAGATACTGGGAACAACCACTTTCCTCACAATGATTTGGCACCATGGCTTCCAGACGGCACCTCGAAGCACAAAAAAGGAAACGGAAAAATGATCTGAACATTTCCGGATTTCAGCAAATCTTTGATTTGCAGTCTGGCAGGCTCATGTTTGAACTAAGGAATTTATTTGTTCTTTTTTTTTTTTTTCTTTCTCTCTCTTCTGTCCTACCAGTAAATCCATCTCTGGCTTCTTCTTATCTCTCTCTTTTTTTTTTCTTTTTTAAGAGGTCAGTGGGAAATAAACTGCAAAGAAAAAAGTCTGTCAGCAGTGATTTCTTACATATAAATGAAAAAGATTGAAAACATATGTTTTGGAGAGGTATGGGAGAAAGGCGGCAGAGACAAAAACAGATAGAGCCTTTCCAAAAAGAAAACATTTAGTCTGCCTTCCAAGCAATGGAAATTCCAATTTTAGAAATTGTGCTACAGGCTAATAACGTACAACATTGTTGGCTATGGCACATGGAAAAAAAGAAAGAAAAAAAGCTTTTGTAATTCTGTCCCTCTCGCCAGGGGAATGACTTGAAGCCAGTCAAGCACATCAGGGGCAAATGCTAATTTTCCACAGATACAGCCTAAAAGGATTCAGCTAATATTGGTCCTGCATGACTATGTCTTGTGCCCATGCTGTAGAGGTGTATCAAATCATTTGGTAAAACATGAACTTTTGAGTTTTCCATCAATGGCAACACTGCAAGCTCCAGTCAGCATCCCAGCAATCAGCACGCAGGGAGCCTGGCTGACTGAGGACAGAAGTTCATTGCATAGTTCTCCTAAAATAACATTGCTATTTTGTGTAGCATGTGCCACAACTCCATGGCAACCCAGCTAGGGAAGATGGTGACTGAATGGTGACCTAATAGCCTCACTCGCCCCGTTTCTGGAAAAGTGTCATGGTAGTCAGCTGCTGATGGCATGTTGCCACCAGCCTCCACCAGACAGAAGGAGAGGGAGGTTTTCAAAGAACTGCTGACAAATAAGGCTAACTGTATGCCTGGACTAACTTTTTAGTTTAGTGGTTACCTCAAAAGTGGCCTCTGGCTATGTTTAAACCACTTTCTCAAGGATGCTGTGCTGTTTCTGTGGAGGCAGGGGACATAACTGTGACACATAAGCACAGTAATCAGTGCAGATATATCCTCTGTGGCTCCTGGAGTATGCCGTAAGGCTCATAGAGAATGAATGATACTATTAACAGCTGACATGATGGCAGTGAGGTGTCCTGGATGAACAAAAAAGGAATCATTACAAAGGCAGGGCACAGAGAAATTCATGGTATCCCTGCATGAAATCCCCAGTTCACTTACAGGCCTGAACTGCAAATACTTGGCACAGTTTAACAAGAGAGAAAAGAATAAATCCATAACTGTTTTCCCATGGTACAGAGCACTTTGTGGTGGGTAATTCCTACTGCACATCAGAGCAGCCCAAAGAGTGCCAGTGATGGGTCAGTTCAATAGTTAGGGGTCTAGCAGGGCCTGAGGCAGCTCTGGATGTACCCACTAGTATTTGGGTACACCTTGAGATGGCCATAAAAGTCCAACAACATACAACAGTGAAAAATCCTATGACTGTTAGAGCTGTCCTTCCTCAGAGTAGTCAAGGTGGACCATAACTACTAATCACACATATTATTGCTTAAAATTCCTAAGTTAACCTAAAATCCACTACAAAGCTGTAGCTCAAAGTAGGGTTTTCATTTAAGTAAAAATGTACAAATTTAAAAAAAAAAGATAAATTCTTCACTTGTAACTAGGGACAGACTTTTAGATGCATTTGAGTGCCTTTGGAAGCATATATAATATAATACTTGCATGGACTGGAAAAAAATTTCAAGGGACAAAAACTGTGAAAAAGCTTAAAAAGCCGTCACACTTAGCATGATGGCTACTAATTTATAGTGGTCTGGCCATGAGACATCCCTGGACTGAGCTGCACGAAGACCCAGGGAAGGGAATTGCAAGAACAAATCACTTCTCTCAGGTGTGTTACTACGAAGCTGTTTCTGACCATCTCTCTCAGTGACAGGGGAACTTTGCCACTCACTCCTACAGGTGGTAGCAGGATGGAGCCTTTAAGCCTTATGGGACTGTATTTAAGTGCCCCAAAATAGAGGTTAGATAGAATTTAATACCTAAACTTTGTACACCTGGCAGTTCCTAACTCCCACTAATTTGTAAACTGCAGGGTGATGCGCTGTGGAGACTCCCAGTCAGTGCCTATCTACATGTTTAGGCAACAAACAGCATTGACACCTTTAGCTGACAGTGATCATCTTTAGCCCTGGTGCCAAGGATAATACTAATGCAAACAAGAGTTTAAAAAACAATAACATGCTTGGAATGAACTTCAGAAAGGGGTACCCCCAGTTAACCACAGTAGCAAGCCCTTCTTCTTCTGGAAAAACATGATCATGGAGGACTCCTGGAATCACCGCCAGGAGATACTACCTGCTCACTTTGGACCTACTGATACTGAGGGAGTGACAGCTCTATTGCAAAAATGCAAAGAGCTCCTTTGGGAGCAGTACAACTCTTCAGTCAGATGGTGATAAATATGGATAGCTTCTGGACCAGGCTAGAGGGCTGCCAGGGAAAGCAACTTGCTGAGAAAATTTATGTACTTTTGCCACTGTTCCTAGTCTGTGAGTTGAAAGTGACTTCAAGGCAATTCCAGACTAGGAAGGTCTGCAGAGCTGACAATAGAAATAGGCAGACATGGCCCAAGTCCTTAGCAGAATTGGAAAACAAATGCTAAAAACCACTTGCTAAATGAGCATGATAGATACCGTTTCTTTGGTCATGTACTCCTTTTCTTCCCCACCCAAAGCCTCACTGATGACATGAATATTTCTTAGAGCTTCCTCATTCAGCATTCAGAAGTGGGGGGTTCTTTTATCCGATTACTTACCTCTGTCCTGGCTGTTCCATTTCTTTTGGAGATGCGTGTTTCCAAAGACTCAGCTGTGATTCTGCATGAATTGCCCTTCCCTAGCCGCCACTTGGGAACACGACCAGTTGACACCTACTGCTAATGTTGTTTATACTGCTTGAGCATTGAAAGCATTTGCAATCTTAGAGAGTTGCATCAGGCCCAAGGAACAAACTAAGGTGGTGTTTCCTCTTAGTTAATGCCATCCATTTCTGCCTGCAGGCGGCTACTTCACATCATTTCCAGGCAGTTTGAGTTGTCAGGAAAAAAATATTGAAGAAAGTTTCTTGGTGCTCCCTTAGGACAACAGGAGTTCAGGAGTGCATGAGTCCAGCTTTTCTGCTCTGATAGAAAACTATTCGGCACAAAAAAGAAAAGCAAACGGCTAGCTACTTTTTGCTGCTTCTTAGCTGATATACCTCAGTCTGCTCTGATCCTGACCCTGAGCAATGACCCTCTTGACCGCACACAATGGAGATGTCAGGATCTGTCAGTACAGATGTATAGGAGGTCTGGCACATACTCATTATTCTCATCTGATCAGTAAATCTCCCACCAGCTCTATCTGCTCAGCTTTGCTCCCAGCTGACTTGCTGCAACCATGACACCATAACTTACCTGGAAGCAAACTGTGCACCTTGTTCCAAGAGTTTCTGATGGTTTGCCTTCTATGTGGACAAAGTTTCCCATGCTATTTTTAGAATATTGTGGTGTTGGAAAGTCCAGTAGTTCCAACCACCACAAGCAGCCTAAGGTTAATGTGTACAAAAAACCCCTTTAATGCCAGGTTTTACAACAGCAAAAGACTATATATAGCTTTGCAGGAGATAAGGCTAATTCAGCCTGATATTCAAAGGCATAAAGTCATCAGCAGTGAGACCTGGAAAGAAATGCTTCACTCCATGTGTAGCAATGCCTAATTGGGTAAGGACAGCACGTTTTGTCTGTAATTCTATTTATCAGCACGTGGTACTTGTTACTACCCAGGCTGAATACCAGACAGGATTGGCTAATAACTTCACCCAGCGGGCCAAATCTATGTTCTGAAATGATGGTTATTTTTAGGAATGCAAATCAGTACAGAGCCTTACTGAATCAAATTTAGGTTTCATGTCTTTACCTCAGAAAACCTTATAAACCTTTTTTATTTCTATGACAAAATTATGATAAAGCTCCTATCTTCTTTGATCAGTGCCAACACTTTGGACCTCACTACCTTCTCTTTATGTAACACAAATTTGTTATTTCTTGCACAGTGTAACACCAGAACTCCCTCTTTGAGCGGATCTCCCTCTTCCCTGTCAGTTCCCTTCCTAAAGCCAGTATCTTCATTCAAGGTCTTAGGCAACATAAGCAGAGCAGGTTAGATGAGTACTGTTCAAAAGTTCTGTTCTTGGTTTTGAGCAAGCCCATCACCCATTTTATACCTCATTTTCCTCATATATAAATGCCACTGGTAACAGTTTTTAGAGTTAGTAATAATCAGGGCACTATAAGAATCACATACCACAGCATAATATCAAGACTGGGGACTATCTGGCTGTAACTATATTGCAGACTAAATGAAGTGGTTCCTAGCCCAAAAGGTAGCAGAATGTCCTCCATCCATGCAACTCCATTCCAGTGCTTCTAAAGCAGCGTGGCTACATTCACACATTGTAGTAGTTGGCCCTGTGTCTCTTTAGGTTCCACAGGTTATGTCTCCAGCTTTATGGTACAATGATTATCCTTTTTGTGTTTTTTTCAGCTCAAAGGGATTGAAATAATGACAGGGTTGCTTTGCAGCCCACCCAGGTGGTGTTTTTGTGTCCTGACACTGAGGACATGCATGCTGTGCCTTGAGGCTAGAGGTCATGTGGAGTCATTGCAGGGGACAAAAGTACTGGAGGACTCTGTAAGGTAGGGGAGCCAATTCTGGAGCATCCATGAAAACTTTTGAAACCAGTCCATTGAGTGACCTGTCACTCAAACTGTGCTGTGAAATCTGACTGCAGTGATCCAGCCCAGACTGAGGTAACACTTAAACAATGTAGACATGTGTATGTGTAGCGCTCAGCTGGTCGTCTTTCATTTAGCAATGTACGTCTCACAGACACCATTGTGCAGGGGATCTAAAGCTAAAAGCAAAGGCTCACAGCAGGAAAGACTCCAGGTCTATAGTCACTGTCAACTGGCAGAAAAAAGGCTCTATAAAACCTGCTCACCTTTGAGGTATACCTCTGTGCGTGAACGAGAAGATAGACTTTCTCAGAAAGACGTTTTGGAGCAGACCCTGGCATGCCTCCTTCCGTGTTTCTCTTGATATCCACCTCGTAGTGGAAAGAGGAAATCCAGAAGCCGGACGCTTGCCTGTGATGTGGATGCACCAGCAGAGTATTTGTCCAGGGTGATATTCTACTGGGTCACGTACCTGCCAGTGTCAAGCTGTTTCAACAAGAGTGGCATCAAAAAAAAAGACTTGAGAGTAGTGCTTACTACTTCTGCAGTTGCCTTCCCCTTTTCCCTCCCTACCTACCTTGCCTTTGCCTCAGCCTCTTCTGGAAAGAAGCACTCGCTCTGAAGCTTAGGTAGATAGATGTATGTGAGTCTTTGCAGACTGCCTATAATGCATCCATCCTGGCTTACGTGGAGCTGCAGAAAGATGTGCCTTTCTCTCCTTGGCATTGCTCATGCCAAGGGCTGTTCATACAAGTCTGCGGACAAGACACATAAAAGTTAGAAGCAGAGTGCTGCAAACCGAGATTCCTTTGTCCTTGATCCTGCCTTAGAGACCCAATGGAGTGATACACTGGTTCTGATTTATGTGTCTATCAACAGCAAATTCTCACATCACCCTCTTGGGCCTCCTCCACTTTCCCAGCCTTCTCCCCAGAGACTGTGGGTGTATTAAATCCAGCTGGGCACACAAGTTGAGAGAGCCCCTGAGGAAGAGAAAGAGTGAAACAAAAGGAAGAGAGGGACACTCTCTTTCAGTGCTGTTTTGTTTTGCTCCAGGAAGCAAAGAGACAGCCATCCAGACAGCAGAAATGACAGGTCACAGAGGGGGCACTTCCTACGAGACAGGAAGCCGTAGCGCTGTTTACACGGGGCTGCGGCAGGCTGCAGGCTCCATTCCCTTCTTTGGGCTTTTATTGCCACACCACGCGCCGTGGAGGCTCAAAGGCACTGCTGCAATGGGCAAGCCACCCTCCTGCAAGAACAGCTTTGCGTTCAGTGTCAGGTGCTGAAGTCTCAGGCTGAGTTACAAGGAGCTGCGCGATGCCAGCCGAAGGACCCGGAACACCGGGAACCCAGTCACTGGGTACCAGAGACACGTGGCTGAACTAGTGTGGATCATGAGTGGTGGTCATACAGCACCTTTACAAGGAGGAAAAAGCAACTGGTAGACACCCAGACTACCTAAAATATGTCTTCATTGATCTGTTCGCTGGCTTATGTCATACATTAAATGGCTAGTAAGGTTATCAATGTGAAATGTTAAGGGTTATCTGAGAAGAGTGTAATTTTTTTTGAATGAAATTTATTTTAAAATAAATTACTGCTCTGCCTTCCATTGTTATCTTGTAGGATATATCCTATATTTATTACTTGTAGTGTAGTTGCTGTTTATATTTCGCAAATGCTTGGAAGCTCTGGGCATGGACTGTAATGGTAGGCCATGTCCAAACACGACAAACTTAAGGGTCCTCCAAGTACTGATGAATTACAGTCTAAGGAATGTGTTCCCGTGACAGAGCAAATTAATACATGGGAGAGGAAAATCTGGCTCCTGGCAGGAAATGTTCACAAATATAAACATGTACATATATTTATGCATGCATATGTTCAGTTTCTACTGGTTTAATTGAAGGGAAAGCACAAGGGGGTTAGCTGTGACTCTAATTTAGGAGTCCCAGCACTCAGATTGGTGCATCCCGTTGGTTTTCCTACTCCTTGCTGGTCAGTAATGGCCCTTTGCCATCTGTGCATTGCCCCAGAATGGCTCTAACTGTTAGGACTGACAGAGGGTCACATGAAATGATACGTATTAGCCCTTCAGAGCCTGTTTTGCTGCTGGTGCCACCATCAGCGAGGGATATCTGCCAGGCGTTTTATTCTCATGGAAGTGCAAGTTAGCAGTTTGGCTTCATACAGCACAACTCATTTTGATTCAAGTGATGCCTTCGGTTGCACTATAGTGATTAATGCTGTCAATACACAGACATTAATAAATACAATTAATACTCAGAAATCTGGGGTTAATTTACTATATCAGAATTATTAGGCTGTCTTGAGCTCAGGAACCAGATGTGACACAGTGTTTCTAAATTTAGGTTTTTGAACTATCTTCCCAAGACAAAATATGCTAACATTTTAAATAGCTAAAAGTATGAAGCTAAGACATGAAAGTTAATACAGGAACAAAGAGACCAAACTATGGAAAGACCCCAACCTCTCTTATCTTTCTGAAAAAGCAGTGAGTGTAGTGATATAACAAAAAAATAGAGGTGAATGAAGCTCTGAAAGCCTCTAGGTTTCAAATTGTTCCAAAAGTTGAGCTGTTGAAAAGCAGATAGATAGAAGTCTGCTTTGCTCTTGTGGTTTGTGCTGGAAAGCGTATAACTGTCAGTAAGAAGGAATGTGACCCAGTGAAGTGCTGAGATACTTACACACCAGTAAGAACCAGCTACCAAATGCAACAGGCATGGTTTCTAGGGCTATGGGGAGAAGATGAAAACAGCATGGAGAATTTTGTAGGGAAATTACCGGAAATTGGTTAATTACAAGGGTGGTGGAAAGTGATTTTATATGAGCACCTATATATTCATTTACTTAATGAAATGTGTGTTTCCTAATGGATGAATACTTCTGGAAAAAAAATCCTCATCTTTATTCCAGTTAAGCTGAGAGTACTGTTAACTGCTCACATTCTTTTTCATGTAAGTTCATCCAGTTCTGGGTAAACCCAAGGGGGTACTTCATTACACAGTAAAAGAACATAAATACCAGTCTAGGCTTGTTTCAATATTGAGTAGGTTCACTTAAAAAAAAAAAAAAAAAAAAAGAAAAAAAGCAGTTAGTAATATTTTAAGAATTGTTTAGAAAAGTTTCCTGCTAAAAAGACTACATCTTCTAAGTTGCTAAAATATTTCAAATGGTGAAAGGTGCAGGCAATTTCTGAATTACCAGAATTTTTCAAGAGCTGTTTTCCTTAGGAAGAAAAAAAAAAAAAAAAAGGCAGCAAACCACACCTCTAATTTATTGTATTTGGAAAAGACTTAAAAAGGGCACCACTCTGATTTCATCTTGCCCATAAGCTCTCTGCTTTCATATCAGCTTTGCCTTTTATAGAGTTGCAAAAGATCTGGGGAAATTCAAGCAAATTATATCACCTTCTACAGAGCAGGAAACACACTGGAAAAATTCCTGTGACAAATGCAAGCTGTCGTCCGTTGTCCAGTCCTTTGTTCTCACTGCTGCACAGAGCAAGGGGGTCACCTACAGAAAAATAAACTTTTAAAAGTCATGACCCTACCTTAAAATGTCTGTGCTGGGTAGATCATGCTACCCTGCTGAGTCCCTTTTGCAACCATTTATACCTGGGCCAAGTACGTTTCCAAGTGGTCCCATAAGTTTACAACTGCTTTGTGTTGCCAGACTGTCACAGAGCAGCAGGATTAGACAGATAAATTTGATTCCAGTTGGTTGGACTCAAAGAAGAGCTGGACAGAGTCCATCCACATGATGCTTGCATTTTAAGTGGGGTATCTGCTTCAATAAACAATGTGCTGTGTTTGCTAAGTAGGTTGGATTTCAGCTCAGGTGTCCCGGCTGAAGTGTGGCCTGAATACAGTCCCAGCTGGGGTGGGAGGGCTCCAGCAGAGAAAATGGCTTTTGGGTTGAATAGACAGTTTCTGCAAGAGATGAGAACTCTGCACTTCATCATAACAGTCTGGTTCAAAGGTCATTGAGGCTGATGGAGAACCTCCAGCTGAATTCGATAGTCCTGGAGTCAGCTAATGTGTGTAATTTATACTTCTGCTTTTTTTGTCCTTAAAAATTATAGATATCTATTTTCCTATATATAGCCACGCCTTTCCTATTTCTTATTTCTTGTTTGCCTTTGACAAATATTTAAGAATCCTTCACAGACTGGACAAGAGTGAGACAGAGGGGAAGTGACCAGAGTTATTAGTCAGCTTGAGGATATTTCTCAAGTCCTAGGGTGAAAAAAACCTCCAATTTGTATTTGTTTTTCCATACTTCTAGTCTATTGTCATCAGGATGAAATATTTGCCTTATATTGCTAAATAAAAAGACCTTTAGAAAGCATTGCAAAAGTATGTTTATTAGTCACTGTTTCATGAACTCTCTGAACGTGAGAAATGCTAGCTAGTATTTACTCATATTAAAAAAGGTGAACTTTTTATTCCAAAAGGAGTACATGCTGATTAAACTGATATTTCTGTGTTTCTCTTAATATTATTCCACTGGTTTCTTCCTCACCTAGAATGTCTCACCTTGGACAAACCTAGAAATTTCCCACAGCCTTTTTAATCTGCAAAAGTGCTATTTCTAGGCCTGACAACTGATGCCCTTTTTGTTAAAATTAATCAAAGAAAATGCAAAAAGCATTTTCTTTTTTACCAAAACACGATGAAGGATAGATAAAAGAGTATATTATTGAAAGATTAGTGCTATCATGTTGTGTACCAGTCAATTATAGTACAAATTTGTGATGTATTAAACAAAGTGTCAGAAACAGTGATTCAGAGAAAGCACACACATATAAAACTCAGAAAGGCTGTCTTATTGTGATAGTCAGTTATTTCCTACAGCTTAAGGAAGTGGACGTCCAGAAATCAGCTTCTTGCTTTGCTGTAACTCTTAGCTTTCTGTGAATGAACACATTGGCACTGTCTTACCATGATGTCTATGAATCCATTCAGTATTATCCAAAGATAAGGGAAGGTCTCATATGATGAAATGGGCAGATGTAAAATTCAACACCCTGGTACATCCTTTTTCTTAGTCATTGTGTAAGGTGCTGTGCTACTACCTGGTCACATAGCAACTCCTCACTGATAAAGGTCCACATGCAGGTCCACCATGCTGGCTTCGTTGCAATGTTTCAGGGTTTGGTTTGTGCCAGTGGAGGCTTTGACTTGCTCTGCCCCATACATGAATGCCATGATACTGAGGTGCACCATTCCACATGTGGTTTTCTGTGGAGGACTCTGAGTGAGGAGGACCATGCTCACACTTTAAAGGACCTGGGAATTTTGCTACTTTTATTTATTTATTTATTTTTATTCATTAGACCTCCTGGTGTTTTTCCAAGAGGCCATTTTACTACCTTCACTTCCTCAATTTTGGGGGTATTACGTTTTGCTGAGCAAGTGCAGAACCAGAGGCATGGGACTGAAACCATGGGCAGAGACTATGTCTTCATCCCTTCTCACTCAGATTATCTGAAATGTTGGTCGTAGGGCACAGGAGAGCTGTGGGTAGAATATCATAGGGTGTGGGAAAAATGGGATGGACGGGAATGAAAACCTTTTAGATTGAGATGCTCTTTTTTCCCCCTTGCTATCAACTTCTGTTTCCAACTAAAGTGTCACTCGGCGTAAGTGAGATGGAGTGTGGTCTTAGTTACTTTGATCCCTCCTATCTCCTGAGGTCTTACCCAACCTTGTGATGAGGGGAAAAAGAGCCTGCTGTTATCAAAGAGAGTTACCCCCCATTAATGATGAAAAAATAAGATTTGACAAAATAAGGGGGTTTACTTCAGTTCTTGAAACAATTATTTCTTTGTGGTGGATGAAGGTATTTGTTGCCAGGAAGTTGTTTTTCTTTATATACGTAAGAAATCTTTCAGACACTAGGTAATCTGATACTTGTATAGCAATAAGCCAGATTTAGCTTCCATTAAAGCAAAGGCAGACTTTCCTCTGACAACATTTAAATCTGAGTAAAAATTACTACTATTTACACAAATCTTTCAATTTCTGAAGGAAATCAGGGTGCTTTTCTAACATAGGGAACTGATTTTGCAGTGAAAAAGCAATCTTAAGTTGATTTCCTCAAACAGGTATAAGAGACATCAGCATTTTGACCACCTGTCCTTATCTTCTAACATATATGTACTTTTTGGTTACTTGGAAATAAAATGGTTGCAATAGGAAGCAATTTCTAATTATGTTTAACATTTGTGCCAGTTTAATGGGCAGTGCAGTCTCTTATAACATTCTTGTTTAAGTAAGTGCCACTAAGTGAACACACATGGGTACTCGTTTCACAGGCAGAACTGCAGTCATCCATCAACAGTTGTTCAATGAGGAGGGAATAAAGCTTTTTTTTGAGTGAAGCTAATTAATTTTTAAACTTTTTTCCCCAATCAAATGAAAACACATTTCAAAATCTATGGCTGTTTTCTTGTTATTCCCACTGGCAGGCTTAGCACTGAATAACTCAGCAGACTGACTAGCCTTTGCCAAGTATAACCCAAAATCCCCAGACTTACAAAACTCAATTTCAAGTTTCTCACCTTAAGCAATACATTTAATAAATTATGTATTTTCCCCTCTAATATACATTTTCTGATGGATTACAAATAGCCGAGACGCTATCCCCTGATACTATTCGTTTTCATATTAAAGGAAGAAAAAAAGCTGAATATGTATAATTACTTCCCTAACCAAAAGCCTTACTGTTTTTTTTTTTCATTGAATATAACCCTGGGAAAATGTGGCCATACAGAAAAATTATTCTCAGTTCCTGTAATCTGCACTAGTTACTATTGCATGAAGAAAACGAGAGGTAAACATCTAATTAAAAGTATAATCATATCTTTGTGTAATTTGCCAAAGATATAATTTATTCTAAATTTACTGAGAAAAGTACAGAAGAAGGAATAATCAGCACAGCCTGGTAATTAGGTATGTGTCCTCTGGCACGTGGCCTAGCATATTTTAGACCAAAAGTGGATCTGAGCTGCACATTTTTGATGCGGATCTTGACTGATTACGAACTCTCCAAAACCCAGGGTGCTTGGCTTAGGGTGCTGGCAGAGCCCGGCGGAAAGGGTACAGTGGCGCCTTGCATCCCGGTCAGATTTCTACATCTGTCGACACTCACGGGATTTCAGATTGAATTTTAGCCTTATCATGTTCTCACTGATACATACCACAGAAAGTAATTAAGATGTTGGGTAATGTAAGTGATTGTGAAGCTTGTTAAAGCTGCTTGTTATCCTCCTCAGGAGAAGCAAACATGGGGAAAAAGAACCATAAAGAGCTACTGTGACCTCCTCTGACCTCTCCTCTTTTGCCTCTGAAAGAGAAGAGTGAAGAAATGTACAAGTGCCTGTGTTACTAACAGGCACATGTCCTTGCAGGAGGATCAATTCATTTCCATTAGCGTCACAAGTGGAAGCAGAGCAGTGATCTAATCTACACAGGCTTTTATCAAACAGCTTGCCTTAGTCTCCTCCACTGAGCTTTCTACTTTAGTTCCTTGCCAAATTAACCTTGAAGGTATAACATAAACTTCTAGACCCTACCCAGTGTCTGCAATTGAGTTATTTTTCATTTTAAAAAGTGGTGGCGGTCAAGGACAACAGCATTTTGACATCATTAAAAAAATAACACATTATTCTAACTTAGAATAATCTTCAGATAAGCAAGGACCTGATCATTATGCTGGGTGCTTTGTGGCCATATCCACAGAATGAGTAGAAATGATATCTGGATTCACATTCCTGTAGTCAGCCTACAAGAGACAGATTCTCTCACTTATTCTGAGGGCTACTTACCTACAGGATGCAGCAAGACTACAGCCAAAGCAAAATACTGCACTGCATGTACCCCCAAATCTCCATGAAGAGAAATGACCCCCAGTGACATTACTAGGACCAGTTGTATAGGAGACACCTTTTGAAGGGACAAGAGATCATCGCCTTGCCAACTGAGAGCAAAGGTTTTGGAATCTGTCTCTTGAGGGAATGTGATTGGAAAGGTGCCTTTGGCAAAGGGGATAAAAGAAATATAGCAACAGTAGAAACAAGAGAAACAGTTGGAAGGTCTTTAATGGGAAACATTCTCTAGGAAGACTAAGGGGAAAGCCTGTGTTATATCAACTATTTGACAGATTGGCTGGAGGTGGCATCTGGAAACATGTAGGAATTTGCATAAAACCTTTAACTTTCCTTGAAAGGCATTTTTATGTTAGACAGGACTCTCAGTTTGTTCCACAGCATGAACAATTGCAACTTTGTCCCATCTGAAGAAAATCAAAAGAAAATTCTTCATTGTCTTTTGTCTTTATTTAGAACTTTCAGGTACATTTGAGAAACACTTTATATGGCAATGGGAAATAAGTGGCCACTTAACTTTTCTGGGAAGAGCCACTTGAGTTGACTCAGCTGATTCAGTCCTGTGGAGTTTAATGAAATACAAAAGAAATGAATTTTTTCCATCCAGCACATACAACCATTACAATTTGCTGCTTGTTTGGAAATAGCTGCTATCTTTCTTAAGCCAGCTTTGTAGTATCATAAGACCTTCTCTGCTCTCTTGAGAAATATGCTTTTTTAAGAGCATATAAACTGAAAAACAAAAGAACAGTGGAAGAAGAAACTGTGAAAAAAGGGATCATAAAACCAAGGATCAGAAGCCACCGAGGTTTTTCCTGCCTGCACACAGTGACATGGGTCTTCATTCCACGAGTCAGCCCCTCTCTGTTTTCTTCCTCTGTCAATTGCTAAAGCTCAAAAAACTGCTGAACCAGGTCCCCATCTCCTTCTAGAAGGCCTGGCTGGTAGACACCTATGTGGATGCTGCTCTGAGCAGAGCCTCCCCTCATGGCCCCCTGGTGCAGGTCACTCTACCTGGGCAAGGCAAAGTGCCTGTAGGCCTTCTGAACTCTGACTAGCAATGTGATCCGCTCCTCCTTCTTCTTATCAACATGTGATTTTTCTTGCCTTCAGAACCAGTTAACAGATAAAACAATATAGATCTCCTCCAAGGTGCTCTACTGTTCAGCTAGAGCATTAAACACAAATGGCAGATGATATACCTGATGCACTGATCAATATAAGAAAAGTTAAGTTGTATTAGAATATAAATAAAACCACATGCATCCTCAACTCTGAAGAGCTTTTCAGTGCATTTCTCTGGCTAGGCCTTAAGATTAAATACAGCTTTTTCAACTAAGAAAACAAACTGCAGCTAAAGAATCCACTACAACTGGGTCAGCACTAATTACTTGATCATAAATGGTTAAAAAAGAAGTAGGCAAGGTGAAAAGGGGAAGAAAGGTAAACAGAGAACATGCTGCTCTGGTGGCTTTCCTTTTTGCCTCTCTTCAGAGCTATATGAAACCCTCTGGGAAACTGCTGGCACTTCGGGCCGGCCTCTGTTACTCATACAACCACTTACTTGAATGGATGCCTTTCAGATTCAGAGAGCAGCCCAGCTAATAAACAGAGCTAACTATATACAATTAGCTCTCAGGACTTGGTGCATGTTGTATGAAGTCTGAATGTGTAGGCGCAGATGAGCTGCGCTCACATTTGAATTTCCCTGAGGAGAGGATTTGAAGTGAACTTTAAAACCCTCTCCATTAACTCTCTCTGCTACGACTCAGCTGAGCACGAGGAGCTGACATGCATCTGCCTGCCAGGAAGCACAGCGCCTTCTTTCCAGCTGCTTCAGAGCCAGTGGGAAATTGCAGCAGTGGGAAAAGCCTGTGTCCTCCCCACAGCCGGAGGATGTGAGCCAGGGTGCACACCCTCCTCTACGGGGTCTGGCACAAGGCAGTCCCCTCCTGTCTCCCCTTAATGGGAGCTGCACCTGTTGTTGGAGCTGCCTCTGTCCCCAGTAGTCATGCTGGGAAACTGGTACTGCAAGAGGGCTGCAAGTGTCAGAGCGGGTGGGCGAAAGGCCGAGGACTGCAGGATGTCCCCAAGGCGATAAAAGCATGCAACACGAGTGCCCATCAGCAGCCCCTGGCTACCACAGCTCACAGAGACTGGAAACCTGGGGATGTGGAGGAAGCTAGAGAGTGTAAAACAGCCTAAAAAAAGTCATAACTGAGCTTTAGTTAATGTATGAATATATTAATTACTGATCAGAGAAAGATGTGCAAATCATTTAAAACCAAGGGAAAGGAAAAGTAAAAATTATAATTTGACAGTCTCAGCTCCACAGCTTGAGGGGAGCAAGGAAAGATGAGGGAGGGTGAAGGACTGGGCAAGAATGGGATGGAGAGGCCTTAACCTGCGTAAGGACCATGTAGCATGAAAATGCCCCAGAAGATATAGGGTCTTCTGCCAGAAAGAAATAATTTTTGTTTTTAACTCACAAAGTGAAAGAAATAACTATAAAGGCAGAGAAGGGAAGGAAAAAAGAAAAGGGCCAGCAGGAGGAAATCAGGAAGAAGCAGGCAAAAGGAGCATTTCCCCAAACTGTGGGGGAAGAAGCAGTGTGCCCAGCACGTGTGGGAAGAGGCTTATGCATGGGACACAGACACTGCAAAGGGAAAAACAGATCCCGAGGCCAAGTGCTGGGGATGTGAGCAGGCATGTTGACAGGAAATTGAAGAGGAGATAATGCTTATTTTCCCAAGATTACTGTGACATCGTCTGTTACTTTCTGATTTCCTATTTGAACGTTTGCATCTGTCTGTTTTCTCCTCCTGTTGCCAAGTGTATTCTGACATCTTACACAGCACTGTGCTCCACCAAGAAAAAGCCAGAGAAGAGTCTCGTGCAGAACCCTGCCTCAGCCCTGCCTCATCCAGAGGGGTTGGGTTCAGTCACACTTAGCCTGGGACTCTTTCAGCCCAGAAGAGTCGCTTTTCACAATGAAAGCATGATAATGGCAGGTTTCACAGTGTGATGGACATGGTAGCCCAGGCGTTTCATGAACTGCTAGAAACATCTAGACATTTCATAAAACAACTGGATAAAAAGCAAGCTAGAAGACTAGTCAGTCACCGAAAGCCTGCTACTCATTCCGCTAACTGGATGAGTGAAAAATTACTGCAAAATTACTGAAAAATTGTTGTCATTTTTCAAAACGACTGATTTCACTTTCAACTCATCTAGAAGTTCTCGGAATCAGAAATTGTATGGGGACCATTTCTGCAATGGTGAGCTGTATGAAACATAAATTCTCAACGTAGTCGTTCCTCTTACACAGTTAATTAGACTGAAATAGTAGCTGAAAACAACTAAAAGGCAGACAGCGCAGCAGTGCCTTCTTCCTCGCTTAGACTACCTCTAAATTTGACTTCACACTTTGAAGGAATTGTTTTCCTATGATAGGTCTGCTAAAATGTAGTAGTCTGTGGCAGCAAAGTCCTGACACTCCTCTTAATGTACCATCAAACCTGAGAAGGTTGGGAACAGCCGAAAACTGGGGAAGGGAGGAAATGGGGGAAGAAGATATCTCTGTGCGGCATTCTGATTTGGCAGATGTAAAAATACAAGACACCAAACTTCTTTTTACTCTGTAGCTTGTGAGGAAGAAGAAAAGTGCACTCTCAGCTGGCTTTCTCCTCACTAAGAGAGCACAAGAGAAAGAAGTTGTGTCCCCCCTGTACTTTCTGTAGCCATTTCTCCAGCCCCAATCCTCCATCCTTCTGGCTCCAGCCCTCCTGGCTCAGCGATTAGGTGAGATAACAAGTTTACCTTGTAAAAGGCCATGTCCTTTTGCAACATGCAGAATCTTGTCTGCTGTTCACTAGTGGGTCAGACAGATGGATTTGTGTAATGAACTTCCTTGTTATTGCAATAGGTAAAAGCCAAGAAATTCTAAGTATATGATTGAAGAAGGGACTTACATAGTATTCAAGCATGTATTATTAAAGGAAATGCTTAGGTAAATATTTAAATAAAGCTGAGAACTCCTGCTCATGTCCTGTCAAATCCTGAAAGTACCTAAGCTCCCCAGCTCGTTGGCCTGGTTTTCTAAGGAAGTAAGTTAATGATTTTGCACTGTCTGTGTGCCTCCTTACGATAGCTTTTAAACCCTTGGGACAATTCACATCATGCATGGAAGATGGCTGGAGCCTCAAAGATAGTTCTGTTCCTATGGGTTTTGGGAAAAGTTGAAGACAGTGTAACATCAAGCTTAACAGAAAGCCAGAGGCAAGAGGCTTAGATATCCAAAACACCTGCAGTGATTTGGTAGCTATCATCAGTTTATGTGGGAATCCCACCTCTACATTGCAATCTGTGCTCTGTTATATCCCACCCTATATATTTTTCCACCACATCCTCTGATGATGATTCAGCCTGCCAAATATTTCCCTGAGTAGACCTTGCACACCAACAATGAACAGTTGTGGCTTTCTTCATAAATTAAGGCCAAACGAGAACCAGTGCCCTAGCCCACTTTTAACCAGACTGTCTTAGCATCACAACCTTTGCCTGGCGAGTGATGGACCATCAGGGATGCATTTTAGTTAGGTCAAATAATGCAAAGTTGGAGTAACTAAGAAAGAATCAGAAGGCAGCACCTCAGCTGGTGAACATTACTATAGTCCCACTGGTTCTTTAATAGAGCTTTGACAGGCCTAATGTCAGCTGAAAAAGGATCACGTTTCTTGGTGATGTAGAAGTGGTCAATGCCCATTTCTCTTCATGTTCTTGGTAGAAAGGTTAGACAGAGTTCTTGAAGCCTGGCATTGAAATTTTTACAATGGTGTTCTGGAAAGTGGCAACTTCATTATTAACCAATGTTGGTTTATTACTGTATACATGCAGTGCTAGGTAGGTAGGTACGTTTTTATGTACATATACACATACACACAATATACACGATACCTTTGTATATATATTTAGCATACAGACAGCTTTAAATATAAACTTTTCTGTGCTTTTTTTATAAGTGGAGCCATTTTAATTACATACTTCCAGACTCTGCATGCTGCTCTGACATTAAGTTCGGAGGCAGCTTCTAAAATGTGCAAAGTGAATTAAGAATTTTCCCAGACAGATTAGGTACATACTTAAGTTTTATAAACCTAGCCTTAACCCTCTTTTTCAAATCTCCTTTTCTAGGAACTCCATTAATGCATGAAGAACAAAAGTTTGATTATAACTGCTGTAACACAAAGAGCTGCTTTATGTCCTGGTGTCATGCTGTTGTTTCAGTGAGCTCCAGAGCAGAGAATGATTTGATGCAGAACCTTAGGGCCAAATTTTCTCAAGCGACTAGAAATATGCCTCTAAATATACTCTCTCACCTGCCACAAAACTGTTTATATGGTATGATTAAAAAAAAAAAAAACAACAAAAAACAAGTAGCCCCAAGTCTGACAGGCTGGATGCCGATGCTAGAGAGCTGAAGCTACCTGCAAGGGAGAGGTGTGTAGAAAAGCAGGAGGCTGTGTCTACGTTTAGGCTTGTCAGTGGCAAGACTGACTTTTCTATATCATCTCCTTCACAGCAAAAGCCCTGAAAAGCTAAGTTTCTGAGGCCCTCTGGAATGGCAAGTGTGGCTGTGCTGACATTTTGGCTTGGAGTAACAGTGTGCTTCTGCACAAATATCTTGGCTGTTCCCTGACTGCTTTGGTTGGGTTTGCATCGTGGTGGACTTGGAACAAAATGGGAAGATTTAATTTACTGATCCCCTCCTACTGTACAGAATTACATGCTAATACAGACACAATCTGTAACGCCCTGGAAAGGCCCTCCTGCACACACTGGTGTTGCATTTACCTACGTCAGCAAATGCCCACCCCAGATACACTGGAAATGGATTAAACCCTGGTTGAAAAAAATAGCTGATTTGCAAAGGGTGTGGGTAACTGAGATAAAGACTGTTTGAACGGAACTGAAACCTGTCAAGCATGACTCTATGTTTGTATTTTTTCATGCCATTTTGCTATTCTTGTACTTCTGAATTCCCTGTGACATAGTAAGCTATGGCTACACTGCTGGAGAGAGATACACAGACGGGCTATAGATGCACAACTAGTCTTCTTAGGAGCCTGGTAAACCAGCCTGCCTGAATTCTGTGCTGCCCTGACTGCTTTTCAGTTATTTTGTAGGTTAAAGACCTTCAACGCAAGGTCATTCCAAAATCTTGTGACTGCGCCACTGTCCCTGCAAGTCAGCACAACCCCTTGTACAATTTGGTCCTAAATGGAGCAGAACTGATCCTCTGAGGGAAGAGCTAAGAAATGAAAGCAGACATGATGTTGCAGCAATATGTGAAGATTTCGTTATATGTGTGCGATGAAATGGTAGAACACTTGCCACAGGGGAAAAAAAGAAAGTTACATTTGATGTAGCTGCATGTCCAGTTGTAGATATCTGAATTTTGTGCGCAGTTTCCCAAGAGGCTTTCATGCACCAGTGACATATAGCTTTCCACACCTTCAAGATCTAATTTATCATCTGTAGATACTACACATAAATTTGGACACAACTGTTTCGTTGTTATTTGATCCAGCCGTTCTTATGAACTGGAACAGTACAAACAAAGGAAGACATGTGAAATTAGTGGTAGTCTGAGCACAGGCTAGTTTCAATAACGCTATTTAATTGTTCTGGAACCACAGTAAAAATATTATATAGTTCACCTTACAGACTGGCTGTATAGTCTGCTGATCCGTTGTGTGTGGTGGTGTTACAAAATTCATGGTATTTTCATTTCATACTGTTTCTAGTTTGTTGCTTGACTATATAATCCAGGGTATTCTTTTAACAGTTGACTAGGAGATACATCTCCCCATTTGACCCTGGTTAATTCTAAGAATTTGAACCTCTTTTCAGTGCCACTCCGTCTCTGGGAACATTTTTTCCAGAATCTCTAATGAGTACTTGGGGTAGCAGTGACTGCTAACAAGCATACTCATCTATCTTTTGATTAGAGGGGTTTGCAAAGGACTATGTCCATTCTGTGAAAAACATGAACATTTCAAGTTTTATTTTTATCCCCAGTTGGGCACAATGATGTTTCAGAATGGCCCACAAAATATCAAAAGGGCCTTACAAAATGGCTATGTCAGAATGTTTAATTTTGACTCCTGGTTTCTACACAGGTTCATCATATTCTTCGCATTTATGTTTATGTATTTTTAGAGAGAGGGTCCAACAGTTATTTACACTCCTGTGAAAGGTTTTGATTTCATTGAATCACTGCTTTCTATCAGTGTTTACCAGAAAAGTTTCAACACATTTTACTCTTCATTCCTAAGCACTCTTTATCAATATTTATTGAGCATTGTCTCCTATACTTCTTTGGAAATCCCATTATCTTTCTTAACCTAGTGCTTGGTTATGATTTAGGATGCTTTTCTAGTTGGCATGGCTTATCAACTCAAATACTGTGAAAAGTATGTTGTTCAGACTAGTCTGTACCTTTGGATTTCTAATCCTGTTAGTTAATGAGTGCACTGTACTTTCTTTCTCTAAACCTCTCTCACACTTTGTTTGGAAGCAAGGCAATAGCGCTACTTTTTTGAAGGATTAGAAATTCATCTCATAAGTGCGTATACTCGTTGTCAGTTAATTACCTGTTGATGCCAACAAGAGCCGGTTCTAGCAGCATTTGGCCAGAAAGTTATGTAGTACAGTGAATAGGACAAAAGAAAACATACTCCTGCTGTTCCGTGGTCTTTGATTTGTCCAACCTTTGCTTTTAAGTATTTTCCAAAAGCGAGTCATGGTTGTTATGTAAAGACCAGACTTGGCTCCTTGCTAAATAGGTTGGGGTTTATTTTTTCTTTTCCTGGTCCTGCACTGTAATTTATAATTGAATTGAAGGAAGGTTTGCTAAACAATGGTCACATGGAGAAGATTTGAATGCTTCAGCTGATCTTTGAGTCCAGGAGGTTCTCAGAGATGTTGTTGAACTGTCCGTGCAAGCATGACTAAGAGAGCTAAAACTTACGCTGCTGTAATTCCTCCTCCTGAAAGATGGAACACACAGTGTGTCTCTTGCTTCCCCTGTGAAGACTTTCTCCCTACAAGTGGAAAGTTTCAGAGTTTCAGCCCTGAAGTAGCCATTGTCCCCCAACGCAGCACCATGTACTGGGGCAGCACAGGATATACTGGGAAGTACTGGGCAGGCTGGAGGGGAGCAGGATCACATCCCCCAGAACATCCCCAGTGCTTGCAGTGCAAAGCCTTCGTGGTGTCCTGCTGCACCAGCTGCATGGGACCAAGGAACTGTTTCAAAGCTGCTCATGTTCTGCTGGCAACACTGAGTTTCCTCAGCTGCAGCAGGAGACTGGGAGAGAGAATTTGAAGTCTCTACAGTTGCTGTCAGAAATGAAGCACATAGGAATTTCTCAATGCCAGTCACTCTGGGCAAAATACCACTGTGGCAAAAGCAGGGAGGAAAGGCCTGTCTCAATTCTCACATAAATCATTTATTGCCCCATTCATGAAGGCACATAAAAATAACCCTTCCTAAGTTTTCCAATCTGAATGTACTTAAAATAAAACTAGTTCAAGATCCCCTACCTCCTCCACAAATTTATGCACCTTTGTTCCTTCTTTGTGTGTAACTACCATTTATGATATGACCTCACATACTTTCCTTTTGGGAGTGAAGACATTGGAAACAGTGGACCCAACAGAGCTGTAAGGAATTGCTTTGCCAGAAAGTGCACTCAGGGAGAATGGAAACTATTTGTGAAGTTGGATCTAAATCAATAAATGTTTTCAAGCAAAAAGCAGTTTGTGTTTGAATCAATCAGCTGAAGTTGAAGGGTTGTGTTACAAAAAAAAAAAAAATTGAAACATGTTCTTGGTTACATTTTCTAAGGATTTCAACTTCTGGTTTTGAAACAGATCTGATTTTACCAGGTAAAGTATCTCCCAAAGTAAAAAAATGAAGTATTTCTTTTTCAATTGACCACAGTGTTTCAACTTAGCAGAAAATGAGGTTAGTCAGCTATTTCATTGAAAAATGAAAAACAAAATACGAATACATTAGGAAAAAAATATGTTGTGAGCAGCCTGGACCACTTGGGATTTTTCAGTCTTAGCTTGACATCCCAGAGAAACACAAGCTTACATGAGTGCTCTGTATAACTGTGTGCACCTTGCTTAATCTCCATCAACATTTTTTGTGATCACTGATTTGAAGCTGTCTTGGCTGAGGTGCAGATAGGCTGCAAAGATCTTTAACTCTCTGCAAATTTTGTAAATAATGGGAGACTAGAAAGAGGCTTAGGCTCATTACAGCTGAAGGTAGGTCAAAAAGAGGAAGAAGCACCATGATGATCTTGACTAAAACCCAACCTAGGGCAGCAGCACAGGTTTGATAAGGCAGTGAAGATGAGAGCCGTAGGACCATCCATAGGCTGCATGGCTTCTGCTGCAATGTGGTGTCCCATACAGTTTCAATACTGTCCACAGCCTTTGCAGCCTCCTCTCCTTCTTTTGGTACAAGGTCCCAAATAACATGCTTTCCTTCCTCCAGCACACCACGTGAATATCACTCTGTGGATTACTGTGATTTATAGGTGATGGAAATCATGCCAGTATCAACAGGAGCTGACTTGGATCCCTGTTTCCCCTGTACTGACACTCCCACACCCATTTACTGTTCTTCCTTGGCTAGATCTGGTTAATTCAAAGCAATCTTGTTCAGGTACTAGGAGGAAAGAATGACTCGCTTGTATGGGTTGGTGAGAAGACAGAAATGAATAGGATTCTGTTAAAAAGTCAGTCACCTGCAAAATCCAGAGGAAAACAGACAGCTTTTGATGACTCTTCCAAAACTCCAGTCTTCAAACAGCTCTTGAGTCCACATCATACATAAAAAACCTCCATAGCAAGCAAGAGTTGAGGGTATTGTTTTGCCTGTGTAAAAAGAAAAGGGAAAAGTAAACACATGGCATTCTGTACCTGCATGGAAGTGTGGCCACATATTTGCTTTTGTGACAGAAAACTGCTTTCCTAATATGCACAACCATTTTCATTATGAAACCATTGTGTTGTTTTCCATTCAAAGGAATCAAGTCACACTGACTCTATACTAACAGCTTAAAGATCAGCAGAAACAATGAAGAGAATAGACCGTATGTAATCCTCAGCTGATGCCTGGGTTTGAAGCCTTGCCCAGTGCTCCCATGCCAACTTCTATTCGTTTTCCAGATGTAGCTCTGGTGCAGGTGAAAGGGGCTCAAGAAGGCGTATGAGGAGGAGCTACTAGAATTTTTATTGAACATGCCTTTTGCAGCTCTTGGGTTATGCACAGTTTTATTATTATTCTATTTTTATTCATGGTTTAAATAAAGGGACAAAAAATCCCTCCTTTAATTCAGTTAACATTAGACAGGAAGAATAACTCTTTACAACATGATCAGTGGAAATGTGTTCACAAATATACTGTGCTCTTTAGCTTCAGGCTTTTACTACGCTTCAGTGTTTGCTGGCATGGATTAACAGGTATAACTACATCCAGAGCCCTTTCCTGCCCTAGTGGTAGGTAGATTTATCTTTGCCAGTATGAAGGAATCTTTGCTAAAGTTTTGCAGCTCACCTGTGTTCGTTAAACACAATTCTTGTGTCCATATTCCTAACCAGTATTGAGCACTCTGTGGAAGAACTGGTTTTGGGTAGAGTTAAATGCCAGTGGACTGCTGTACTGTGCAAAAGGAGACATCCCCATCACATTCATTCACCAGCAAAGAGTGAGCTGCCACCATGTGCAGTTTGATTCCACTAGAACCCGTTTTATTCATGAGTAGAGCTGGGTGGTTTGTGGAGAAAGTATTCACATTTCTTATGAAAATGGAATTGCTTCTCAGCTTAATGTAAGCCATCACTTTTTTTTTACTTTCCCATTAACATACCTGCGTATCAAACTTTTATTTGGATACAACGACCATTATTTAGGTTGCTGTTCTTGTATCTACTGCACATTTACAAACCTGCACATCCCCTCTGTTTGCCACTGCACAAGCAGAATAAAAAGACAGTGAATTTACAACCTGTATACAAAGCAAGGTAGAGGAGAAGAGGCCTGGTGACTTGAGCTTCCTGACCATGCTACCACCAGTGACTGACCTGAGATGAGGGATGGCAGCTGATGGGACAGGATGATCCTGTTGCCTCTAGAGCAGGGTACACCCCTAGGGTAGTTACCCCTCTAGGTAGCTACCACAGCTACAGTAGGTAGCTACTACCTAGCCCTACAAAAGTCTCCATGACCTGTAGTAGAAGTCAGCCTGGCTCTCTAGCAAAATCAAAGTAAGCAGTAAAATCATGGTCACTTTTTTGCCTGTAGCAGAAGACTAAAACCTTTAAGTGCTCTGAGAGATTATTGGTACCTTCAGTAAAAGCTTATATTTTGCAAAGCACATTGAAGTAAAGCAGGCGTCAACTTGCTTTATTTTAAAGAGGAAAAATTATTTTTTTGCCACAAGCTGTGAAATGTCTCTGTTAAATAACAAGAACAGAAGGTAAGACATGCAAAGTACTTTAGTGTATAGGTCCCTATTGCTAATTTATTCTTTTAAGGATTGCAACGTGAGTACATTTTCACTGAGTCTTGATGATTCTTAAAAGGACACCTACAGTAGACAATTGCTCTCCCTTTGGAAACATGGTACATAACAAAAAATTTAAAGAAATGGACTTTAACAAGTAGAGCATCAATATAAATATCTAGCCACTGGTGTCAGGCTACTGCTACAATGAAGGTTCTTACTCTATAGTGTTGCATTAATGTGACTCAGATGAAGTTCTACTTCTGAATTACCTCTTCCCTCCCTCTGTCCCTCCTGCCCTCCAGAAAATACGCTTTCAAGGTCATTAATTTCCATGTTAAACCCAGAGATCTGCAAGCTCTTTCTTCTTGTGGTATATTGTTGCTTGTATTTAAACTAAGTATGGATAGAATTTCAGAAAGCAAGGAATAACTATATGTATAATTGCATTTACATGTATGCATGTGTACTTATTCACAACTTACTGAACCTTGCTGATTTCCTGTGGTTATCTGTCAGGCTTATCCAACTGCTTCTATCCCAAATGAGAAAGGTGGGCAAGCCTCCTCAGCCCCTTTGCTCTTCATAAGGTTTTGCAGCTTTCCAGCTTTACATCAACTGCTGTGAACTTTTAGGTGGGTGGCAGGGCAAAAGGCAGCAGGTGAGACATTCTGCTGTGTGCTTCACAAGTACTCTAGGAGGCAATGTGGCAGGCAGGCAAAGAGCCAGGGCCTTGGCAGTGCTCAGATGGTCTGAAGGAGCTGACACCTGGCTCAGCAAGGAATTCCTGCAAGATCAGCTGGATCACGTAGAACTGGTACAGAGAAGTGGCTCTTGTTCCAGGCCAGCTCTTTATACTATTCCCTGGTGCAAACTGTACATTAGGAGAGAGACTGAACATGTGAAGCATTTGCAGGGCAGTAGTTCACTACCACTGTCCTCTGCGGAAAGGATATCTTTATCACAGACACTGTGTGTGCAATATGAACCCCTCCTCAGTTCTGTCCCTTGTACATGATAAATGGGCTGCTGGTAAGTGCTTCAAGGCGTCAGCAGCCATCAGCTCCCAAAAGATCCCCCCCCATCCGGTGGAGGTTGTCAGCAAAAGAGGATGTGGTCGCACATTTTTTTCTCTGCCTGAAAATCAACACTTTTCCCTAATTTTCAGTCCAAAGAGACTATTCTGATCATGACATCTGACCGTCTATGAAACAGGGGCTTAAAAAATGACCAGAGGAAATACTGACTGACCCAAATGGTTAGCTTCATTACATGGTAAAGCAAAGGCACAGATGATGAGAAAAGGAGGATTTAGTACTTTGTTTTCATATACAAAGCAATGGAAATTAATCTGCCTAAACTTGCCATTCAGTTTTTATTGAAGATATTTTGTGTTTATATATGTGTCTATACATATATACATGTGTGAGCTATCATATAATATCAGATTCTAACCTGCTCCATAAGACAATGATATCTGAAATGCGTCACTCTTTAATTGTCCTTTTTCTTATATATAAGAACTTAGGGCTTCTGTGTTCTAAGTCTTCAGAGATTTCAACTTCAATATTAACAAAAATAACTTTAAAATCCCAAATGTTCTACTTTGTCTAGTTTGCATTTCACTTCGTAATATAAGCACACACAGGCTCAAGGATAACACATCTATCTAGGCTAGATGGCACTTGAATAATGCCAGTTGTCATTTTACATTTCTCTACTTTGATAAGTATAAATTTTAGGTCCTTTTGAAAGAATGTAATTTACTTATTTAAATATCTATCACAATTTAAATTGACTGTGATTTATGCACACTATCCCTTTTTCTCAGTGGAAGAAATCATTGCTCTGGTGATAGAAATCAGAATTAAAACCAGTGGAAAATGTGAGCAAAGTGAAACAATCTGAGAATCTTTAAAAAAAGCTGCCATTTACAAACCCATTTGAAAGAAATACAGTTTGTTTCTACTATGAAATATGTAAGAATAGGTAATACATCATTTCTTATATATTGATAGTATTTGCTATTTTTCTGTTTATATTATGGTTTTGATTGTTAAATGAAAATGGCTGATAATCTCAGCTGTGGATAACTCCATGCCTCCTATGACCAAGCAAAAGGACACAGCTGATAAAATACCGTAAAATGAGCCATCTGGAGTGTACCATGCCATATTCTTTGTGAAACCCATTTACTTCTGAGTAATTGCAGCGGGAATGAATCTACCTCCGTTCAGTTTAGTAAATCTGAGCATAACTAAAAGCACAGTCTGTATAACATGTGACAGCCTGTATATCATGTGGACATATGAAGTTCGTGTGATTATTATACTTATTACTATGAATAAGATGAACAAGTCCTTTTGCCACACTGGCAGAGGTTATAATATTAATATATTTATAAGGTGTTGGAACGTACAGCAGCTGTCATGAGTAGTAGCTGTAAAACATGGCCCCTTTCTTCTGTCTGTGCTTGAAATGTCTTACATTTAAAATGAGGAGCCCTGTGGTGTCCCCCAACTTTGCTTGCTGTAGCACTACAGTGGAACATTTGCTAATACATTAGATACTGTCATGAAACTTGAACTATAATCTGCCAAAAACAAAGGTTGCCGGGTCAACCTTCTGATAAGTACGGCTGATTTGCTTCAATACAGCAATGGAAAATATGCAAATTTACAGGGTGACTAATTACCCCTTGGGAAAACTTAAGCAACTGGTCTGAACTGTCCTGTAATTAAAACCATCCAGATAATGTAAATAATTGTCTTGTAAACATTTCGTATTGGAAACTTTCTGCAACTACTTATTCTGTGGCCTGGCTTCTATTTGCCAAACTCTTCAATGCATTTTAAGCTCATTAAGGTTTAGCTCCTGCCAAGGACTTTCTGTCCCAAGTCACCCAGTCCTCACAGGTGGCAGTCCTGGCTGGAGGCTTGAACTATATCACTGCTAACTATTCATAGCTGAGGGGCAGAACATCACATGTCTGTGCTCCCCAGCATCAGCAAGACCAGCAACAAGATGGGGTAGCCTGACTTCTCAGAAGCACCTGAAACTTCAACTGAAACTACTTGGAGGAGTAATGACGGGAAAGAAACGTGGGGAAGGGCGGGAGCTCGGGGTGCATATATATGAAAAACAAAGGTACTAGGTCTAATTAAAGTCAATTGCTTGTTACTTTGTTTTGTAAAACTTTTGCTTTGTTTTCTTGCCCCATCTTTATCTGAAAGTGTCCTTCCAAAAATGTTAATAAAATAGTGAATTAAAATACTCTTAGCTGAGACTTCTAATCTAAAGAGTAGTAAACTCTCCATGTGTGGAGGGAACTGTAAATAAGTACTTTTATCACATGAAATAAAAAAGGTGATTCCAGTTCTTTGCAGAGTGGGCTCAGTGATGCTGGGTAAATTGCTTTTACTACAGATTTGTCATTGATGGCAATATTTCCCTGTGAGACATGATTTGGATACATGTTCTAGACATCTCTTGCCAGGCACTGAAACATGAAAGTCGAGGTTGCTTCCTTCCACCTTCCCCAGCTCTTCTCCTTGCCATATGACAACAAATTCACTGGTGAATGTAGAGGCTCTCGAATCTTCTGGTGATGACTTGCAGAGCTCATTTATTAACTCATAAACTAATGAATAATATTGCCTTTGGAAAGGGATTTGGCTTGTGCAGAATGAGAGCCACTGGATGAGGAGGAAAAAGTGTAACATCCAGTAGCTGCCCGTCACCTGAGCATCACGTATTTCAGGCCCCAAGTGAGCCAAGGGCTAGTGTAATCTGTAGCTGTAATAAAAAAAAAATCTTTGCCATAAGGCATACATGCAGGACAGCTGAAATAAGACGGGATAGTATACTGTAATGCTGGAACTTGCTGATTTCTTGAACACTTGAGTTTGCAGCACAGTATCTGTACATGTGCATGCATGTGTGCATGTGTGTTTTGTACCAGAGATTGGTCACAAGAGAGCAGTGAATCGAAATTCCTATTGCATGGGAGTTCAGCCAGATCTATGCTCAGTAATAAACTTCAATCTTCATAAGAGGCAAACAGTTGGACTGAAAGACATCATGTTGTGTGGTGCTTAGAATTTAATCCCGGACCTAAGCGCAGCCAAGCTGTGGAGCTTGATTGCCTCACATATGAAGTAAATGCAGTTTCAGGAAGTCATCAGTTGATGGTCCAGAAGACTAGTCCTTTGTTTACCCACAGAAAAGGTATAGGACAGACCAACACACAGATTTCCTCGTGCACTATACTGAGGCATTCCCTTCTCCAAAACTGCTCGTTAGCTTGGCTGGGAGTAGACATCTTCCAGAAAAAAAGGGTTGGGGAAGATCAGGATTTGTGATTTGCCTTAGTTCCCAGCCTTATTGAGCAAGGTCTCAGCAGAGCCTTTCAGAAAGTTTGAAATCTTGTTGTCTGGGAGTTGCACTTTTGCTGAGGCTCAGCTGCAAAAATGAATTGCCGCCCACTGGTATCCTCCATCAGCATTTCCAAAACATTTGACAGACCTTACAGCTGCAAAATGGAGAAAAATGAGGCAGAGGAGCAGGACAGAGACATTTTTTCCTATTCTAACAGTTCATATTGCTATTTCTTCAGTCTCAGTGTTAGGAATAGTCTGTAATGTAGAGTCACAGAAGAGAAAGTAACCTCTTACCACAACCCAAGATGGGAGAAAGACCCTCCTATCACATCCTATGATAGGGTGAATCACTCACTAGAAGCACATCACTGCCTGACTAGGGACCCTAGGCTAGCTGCCTAATTTTTTGATGGCTGGCATTACAGGAGCTGAATCCAATCCCATCTGTTAAATGTTTCTCTCTACAGACCCTCTGCAGGTGGCTTTAATAGCACTAGCGTGTTATTCTGAGGACTTATGGTGAAACCTAATTGAGTAAAATTCCTCCTAGGAGGTTTATCTTGGGCTGTGTCAGTAGGCTTAGGTTGTTCTAGCACCACTGATGTGAGCATAATGTCAGAGGTGGACTTCCAAAGTCCAGCTTCATTTCTTTTTTGGTCCATAACCTTTTATGTGCTGGATCTTGATCTTACTGCATTGTCTCCTTCTCAGGAATTTTAATTTAAAGACATTTCTACTGAATGTAATCTCCAAGGCAAGAGTTATATATTTGCTTTTCAAATTGATAAAAAGCTAGCTTTTTGCAGATTTTGTGAAACAGAGGTGGATCCAACCCTGAGCCAAGCAATAGAGCACAGGCACCATCGCACTTTACACTGCCAAATGATGAAGGAGCTTATATCCTTCCAGCCTCTCCTAAAGCAGGTGGGGGACACTGAAGTCCTTTCAGTTCCACTTCTAGATCTGTGCTTGGTTAAAAACAGAAACAGTAGAAGTAAAGCACGGGAAGTGGTTGCAGTTTAGGCTACCAAAAGTATGTATAAAGGGCATTTGTTAGCATTAGATACTTTTCCAGTCCAGAGCACAGAGAAAAGATGTAAATGTCTCAGAAGAAACTCAGTTTCTGTTCCTCTCTCTCTCCTGCTGGTCACCAAATGTTGTGGAAGTCTGCCTGAGGCTCTGTAACACTAAAACCATTATCTATCTAAATCTGGGGCAGCTGAAGTTGCATTCACATGTTCATTAGAGCTATTCTGGCAATAGAAAATGAAAGATTCTGAGGTTAGATTACATCAGAGAAGAGTCCTTTTTCATTCTCACAATGCTGCTGAGGTTATATCAACATGGCAGGTTGCCTGTTCTCATGTTAAATTAAACCAAGGAGAGCTGCATACTATGACAATGAAATACCTCCCAGTACCCTAGCTGTTTCACTTAAAGCCACCTGGCTAATCTGCTCTGAACTCTCTGCCTGTCAAAGTCCTTACAGCGGAAAAAGAGCAGGCTCTGCCTGTGCTGCAGGAATTCTCCTGGACTGCTGGCTACCACCTAGAGAGCTGAACAAAGGGCCTGTTAAAACTAATCTCATTTCTGTTTTTTGGGGAGGCTGTGCTAGTACTCCAGAAACAGTTAAATCACTGTTAAGTTGCCAAAACTTAATACAGTATCATTCTTCAAAAGTGATTTTTCATGTATCCAGAATGTATTCTTCCTCTCAGATACATTTTCCCAGATAGAAACGAACCATGTTTCTGAGTATTTGCAGTGTGAGGTTTGTTTAGTTTTGTGTTGTTTTCCTTTGCATTTTCTTTATTTGCCATATGTCTTGCTGTCATGTTTTGGAATTATATTCTTTATCATTTTCATTGCCATGGAGTTTGAAAACCCAAGAAAAAGATCGTCTCCTTAGTGACAGGCAATATAGTAACACAAGGGGGAAAAAAAAGGAGGGGGGGCATGTTTTCCAAAGAGCTATAAGGTAACAGAAAATTGAGAGGCAAAAGATGGAAGCAACCAGAATAATAGGTCCAGTACTGACCAACATGTCTTGGATAATTGCCTCAGCACATCAGAAGCTTAACCATTGCCAAGGTTTCTGCACAAAAAAAAATCACATGGGAATCTGAAAAACAATTTCTTGTGATCGTTTATAGAGAACTTCCTAGTGCTAACTACCTAATGCAAAGAGTAGCATGAAGTAAATAATAAAAGTTCTCTTTTCCAAGCAAATGCAAATCAAAAAGGAAGGACCTGGGTAGTCAGTAGATGACAGAAATGCTGAGAAGAGGAAATAAGGAGTTAGATAGGAGGAGAGTGGGGAAAACTGGAGAGAGAAGAAATGAAAGAGAAGCTGATTATTACAGCCTGGGGAGTGTGAGAGAAGAAACAAGCAGCAGAAAGACTATCATCAGGTAGGCCTAGGTGTTTAGCATAGGCAGCAGCTGAAGGTAGCAGGTCATGCTGAGGTCAGTGGTGCCAGGTCATGACACAAATGAAGCTGGCTCTCAAGAAACAATGCAAGAGAGAAGTAGACATGACATGATGAAGGTGTTAAGGGGATCAAACATATGAGGTGAAGAGTTAAGGCTGGAGAGAAGCCAGGGCTGGTGGCAAGGTGAAGAGAGGCCAAGCCAGGTGTATGGGATTTGCATTTGGATTCATGGGACAGAGGGATGGATTGCAATGGAAGGGGTAGTCAGAGCCACGGACACATGATCCCAAAGGGGAAAGGAGAAGGGCAGAGAAAGGGGAGAAATGGGGGAAGAGGAGAATGGTGAGAACTGTTGGGGAATGGCAGGCAGGCAAGGAAGGGGAACATGATGGAAACCTTTCAGTGGGCACATCTGAGAAAGCTGATAGAGGGAACCTTCTGCAACAGCAGCAATTTCCTGTGTTTTCCTATTTATAGGCATCTTATTTGAATGACCCAGATAAAATCGCAGTGTTCTCCATCTTACTTTTCTAGTACAATATTGACATTTATTTTTTGTATGTGAAGAAGATGTGCATGACTAAGAAAGAAATATTTCAAACAAGGAAATGGCATTAGTTTTATCTAGTCCTTGCTGTTGTCTAGATACTTGGTATTTCAGAGATTGGGCCTATTGGAAGAAAGAGCCTTTTGTTTGGTGCAGGGCTATCACATTGAATGGTGCATGGAAAATATTTTCCCTCATAAACACAGTGGGAACTTGCATAATAACCCCTAAGTATTTCATACTTGCATATGAACCAAACCACCGGGCCTGATTCACCACTATACTGCTTCAGTTTTCTACTGCATGAAATCTACTGGCACAAGCAGACTTAACACTAGCATAACACTGGAGTAATGCAGGAGAGATTCCCACCTCCTAATTGCATTAGTGGGGCATTTGCTATTGTATAAACTTGTGCCATTTGGAGTTTTTAAGAGATTTCTAGGAACAGTAAGTTTATATATGCCTTTTGTTTTTTAAAACAAACAAACAAACAAACAGTTCTCCAGGGGTTAGAAGAACCATACTAAAGAGGAGCAAAAACTGGAAAATGCAGACTTAGAGCCACATTTTTTCCAAAGTGTTTCATTGTGGCTGATTATAGGCAAAAGTGTAGCCAAAAAAACCTGAATGTAAAATGATACCATTAATATGCAGATCAGCCTTGACCAAAAATGACACTGTAAAGAAGAAACCCAAAATCCTAGGGAGACCTCTCAAGCCACTGTGCACTCCTGCCTTTCAGAAAGGTAATGTAGTCATCAAGTGCACTGTTGGTTTGAGCATGCTCAAAACTGCTGCTGGACATGAACCCAGAAGAAGAGGTATGAGACCATGGCAAGATCTCACTACAGCTGTGAACCAATATATCACAAACTTCATGAGAAAGGACCACTTTGAAGAGCAGCAGACAAAGAGTCTTTCGCTGCTGTTATTTAGTCTTGTCTAAGGCTGAGAAGGGACATGACAGTTTTTCTGAGATAAACCTGTTTGGAGACCACCTGTTCGTTCATCTGTTTTAGGAAGCCATTTGTTACAAGCCTACCCTCTACATACATGACAGGGCTGGCCTTTCATCTTCTCATTCTGTTGCAGATCATTTTATAAGTTTTCTCTTAATACCATCTGCCTTTCGGGTGTGCTGGGCACATGAACACCACCGAGGAGAGGGGTTGCTATGCTGTCTTTGTAAATTCTGTCATGACTCTTTAGTGGTTTATTACCGTGTCTGAATACATGCTTAATGCTGGGCAAAGAAGAATACAGCATGCATTTATGCCAAACCAAGAACTGAAACCACAACCACAACGCCCACCAAGTTATGTGATTTAAAACCATGTGATTTTAAAAAATAGCCATGCTGAGTTCTTCTTTTTTTTTTTTAAATAAAGTGAGGATTTGCATATTTTGGACTTTTCAGTGGTGTGTCTAAAACCTCTTGGCTTTCACTTAAATGAAAGTTGAGATTTCTCAGTAATCACTGGACTTCTGAGGAAGCCTTTAGGAATAATGAATTGTAAGGCTGACTCTAAAGTCAGCAGAACTAGTTACAACACATCCATACCCTAGAGATACAGTCTAAATTAGAGCCAAGTTCTGCTCCAAGCTGTAATGGTATGACTGTGGAGTAGCAGACAATCAGATTTACTCCACAAAAGCTGAAAACATATATATACACTGAAATGAGACGTTCCAGATGTATTTGTATATTTTTTTTGTATTACTGATTTTTTAAAAATCTAGAGAAACTGGAATAAATGAGGTTATTTTGCTAAAACACAGACTATTTTCCAGTTAAAAATTGATTGAGATATTAACAAATGATGTTGTCTAGACAAACATTATAAGCTTGAATGTAGCCTTGAGCCAATAGTTGTTGCTACATCAGCCTACTCAGGGTGTGTTCATCCCAGGAAATTTAGTGTACTGAAGGCACCCAAGCCAGTAAGTTCCACACATCGTGGAGCCTGGAGGATGCCCTGTGCCAGCACTTGGCTGACAAGGCTGTTAAGCTTGTAAATTACCTGGCACTTCTGGTTCTGGACCCAGCACAGGGGATATGAACTTGGATGTTTCTGCATCTCCTTAAGTGTCTGGTTCATAGGTTAGACATCTAAACCATATTCAACTAATGGTCTCTCCTTGCTGTCCTTCCCTTCTGGTGACTGTATCAGCAGTAGCTGTAGGCCATGGGTCCATATTCCTCTTCACCCTCTTTGGGAAAACCAGACCTGTTGGGAAGCAACATTTCCATTATTTATGAGTAGGTGCCATGGCTAGCTTTGCAAAGGTTGCAGTAAGCAAAGAAAAACCTGCTCAGTATATAGGTTGACATTTGATTTTACTGCTGTCAATGGCTTTATAATTGGATATATTTATGTAAAGTGAGGTATATACTATCTCCTTCTACAAGAAAATCATCACTGCCAACCATAATAATATAATATAATGTAATATAATATAATGTAATGTAATATAATCGTACATAATATTATGTAATATAATATTATGTAATATAATATTATGTAATATGATATATGATATATGATAAATACTGACTTGCAGCTGACACACTGTTGCTTGTTAACCGAGAAACCTCTCAAGAGCAAGTCAGATAGAGCAGGAAAGAAAGCAGCAAAATGAGGTTGTGGGAGAGTAAGAGAAGAGGAGCCCAGGCACGGAAGATGAATAGCCATTAGAGAGTAAGTGGAGTTATAAGTGGTTATTTAGAAGCCCCAAGGATTCCTGGCTGCCAATTGTCAGTGCTGAAAACATGTGTTGGATGGGACATGCGAAGTCAGCTAACACCTGTGCCAGCAGGGCTCCATGTACAAGGAACCTGAGCACTAGTAGGTATGTGGCTGGAGGACTGATGAAATCCGTTTGGCTTCTACTGGCTGCCTCACAGCTTGCTGATATTTTTCTCTCCTAGTTATAACAATCTCTGTCTGCAGAGCTGCTTCCTTTGAACACTATCCTGTATTTATATACCCCTATAAGCAGGATGACTACAGTACCCAAGTGGAATATCTGGCCCTTGGAGAGACTGGCGGTCTCTCCCCACAATGTTGCTGTTCTATGGCGAGGGCAGGGTGGGGTACTAATCACGTGCAGAGGGGCTGCCAGCTTCAGCCTCTTTCCCAGGTCTTCTTCAAATATATACTTCAAAGAGTCTGCATAAATCAGACCACCCCTAGGGTTACTGTCCAGCTTGCAGTTGAACTTATTTTTCCAATTATGTTTACTGAAAGCTGCAGTTGAACACATTAGCGAGTCAAAATTAGAAAGTCTTTACGTCATTCCTGTAGATTTTTTTTTCATTTTCTAAGAAATAACTAGGTGCTTCTAGCTTTGCCAGGGGAGATGAATTACAGAGGCAATTCCTTTTCTCCCTTTCTTTCCTTCCCTTCCTGTCCCCAAAAATGAGAAATACCATTATTCCTATTAAGGTAACAACAGATAACACCGACCCAATTGCTTTACTGTACTGGCTCAAAGCACACTGCTCTGCACAGAAATTGCCTGGTTTATAGTGCTGTTTGGCTATGTTGAGGGAGAAGAGATAGATCTTTAGAGTAAGGGCTTAGAAAAACATGGACTTCTATGGCAGAGCTAAACTGTAAGCTGCCTTCTAAAAGTCATATGTAAATGAACCTCATGACAGTTCACATTACAGTTATAAATATAAAAGGGATAGAAAAGGCCTGACCTAGCACCCTGACTGGCTTTTGCAAGTGTTATTTTGCATTCCTACAAGTGAAAATTCCCAAACACTGGCTGGGGTCCAGTGATATTTCCCTGTGCCCTGGCTTGCCTCCTTGGCTGGTTTTGAAGCACAACAGTGCATTGCAATTGGTGGTTTTTCTGAGACCATCCAGCCCAAGAGTGTAGCCAGGGAGCATAACCGGGGATGGCAGCTACTTAGAGCCTTGCTCCAAGGCTCTTGGCAATGCAGGATACACGTGCCTGCAGCACCCTATGTGCATAGTGAAGTCAGCTGGACACAGACGAGGCAAACAATGTTGAGGAAATGGGGTCACCCAAGCTGGTGTCATCTCATTTGGGTGGCAAACAGAATCATCAGGTTAGGGATAAGAAGGCATCTGAAATGCCAGGCCAGCTTTATCTATTCTGGGAGAGGTTCACTTCTTGTTTCAACGTGACCTTCTGGACCTGTTTCGGAGTTGTCTGCAGCACAGCATCAGGTGTTTTTGCATTTGAAAACCTGAGTTTAAGTATTGTACAGAGAAATGAGTTAGGACTACAGGACTGAGAGGGAGGGAGTCTTACACAATGGTAAAAGCGTAGGGCAGGGGGTCCAGGTCACCTGCAGTGGCACATATCTGATGTTACTGATACCTCTGTTCCGCTCAGTTCCTCCCTGGTAGGGTTGTCATAGACCTTGAGGGACATGATCATCCTGTGGCTTCTTTGGAAAACCCCTTTGGGAGCCACTGAGCAAGGCTGTCCTTGAGATATTCTGAGTATCACCCTGCCATGGCAACTCTCAGAGCAACACAGGCCAGCAGTAAAGCATCTGCATGGGCCACTGGTGCAACTCAGAGAAGAAAACAGGGCCACAGACCAACATCTGAAGCACTTCTTCAGTGATCTCTCATCCTCCATCCTCCCACCACAGTTATAAGTTTGCTTCACATCCCTTTGTCCCAAACAAACACTGGAATTGTCTGTTAATTTCAAGATGTATTGAGAATCACAGATGGCTGCAGTCTTGTCACCTTCTCCTGAGCCTCAGGGATACAGCATGGTCTTTTCTGTAACCCTACTCTCCCAGCCTCAAGGCAGGCTGTGTTTTTTTGTAATTTCATTTGCTGACTGTAAGATCCCCACTCCACACTATGCACAGAAGATTAGAAATGCTGTGTGTGGAAAGGATTCTTCCCTTGAATATATACTGTGGAAATTAAAAAGCCTCCTCCATGACTCAAGAGCAGCTTCATTGAGCAGAGTGGAGAACACCACTGTTTGGGTTTTCCTAAGAAACTTCTGCTACCCCAGCAGCAGGACTTCTTGAGAAAGTTGTTTCTGTGTCACAGGAAGAAAGGATCCTGCAGTTTGTCATTATGGTCAGGATAAGAATCCAGGACAGAAGTTCTTAACATCTTGTGGTTTGCCACTAAGAAAACAGGGAGAAATGAGTCACCTGTAGGCCAAAATCTAAGAAAAGAAGGAAAACACCAACCCCAAAACTAATAAAAGCTTTTCCTTGCACTCTGTATCCTAGTTTCAGCTAGGAGGCTCTGGGAGACACCGTGTAACTTCAGCTTGTGAGTGGCAGAATTAAGATGATTTGAATAAACCTGTACCACAGACACAAGCTGGAGGGGAAGGAGAAATGGATAGGATATTTTGATAGACGTGGGGCAACTGTGTCCTGTGCTTCTTTCTGTTCAGGAGCTATTTTAGTTTGCCTGTGGAGCAAACAAGGCAGTATCTCTGAGATAAAACAAACTCGTTTCCTGTTCCTTCAAAATCAGAAGTTTTAAAAGTTTAGGAAAAGAGAGAGGAAAAGAAAATTAATGTATACCTAGATGAGCCACCCTTTTTGATAGAAAATGATAAACAAAGCAATACTGGTTTTAGGATTAAGGACTCAAAGCGTGCGTGTGCTGACATACAGCTCATTTCTGAGAATATCTGTGCTGGAAAGAAGCCTTTGCTCACACCTGTGAGCTTTCACAAAGGAACAGAGAGCACCCCACTCCCTGCCCTCATCAGCAGGCAGTGCCTGGTGACAGCGCAGTGTTTTACTTTCCACTGATGGTAAGAGCACCCCATGACAATTCTTTACCAGGCAGTCAGCTGAAAATATATCTTTGTTTGATCTGGCCACATTACACACACAGTTAATCCAGCTGAAACTCCCACCACAATTAAAAACTCTGATTTAGATCCTAGGAGGACATTACCTTGCTATTTCAACCACCCATTTCTTTTTATGTTAGCTGTTACACCAAGACTCAACTTCCAAATTCTTCTCTACAGGTCAGACAGGTACCCATGAGGGAGGGGGCTGGCTAACAGGGCTGTCATTGCTGGCCATCCCAGTGCCAGCAGCAGCACCTACTAGACACCAGTGCGATTTGCTGGCCATGCCAGCAGGCAGGTGATTGAGGGAGATGCTGTTGCAAGATATACTCACTACTTTCCAGCTGCCAGTTTCTTACAACTCTTAACCTAAAAGCACCCTGAGTCAGCAAGGACACTATAGGTTCAGCGTGACTACAAAATGCCTATGCTGCCTGGGTGCCAGGACCTAGCTGCAGTCCCACAGCCGTGTGGGTGTCCGGTCGGTGGTGAGCAAGCTTTGGCACAAGCCCAGTCAGCACTTCTGGAGGCAGATGTAGCTCTTGGGACCAGAGCAAACTTTCTCACCTAACTTGCTGACTCAGGATGCTTCAAGACAGTGATCTCATGTCCGTTTTCTCTAATCCTCTCTCCCCTTTCAGGAAGCAACTGTTTACTGTTTGTTGGTTGGCTAGCTGGTTACGTTGCTGGTTTTGAAATCAAAGGCATAATTAGTTGTTCTGCTCTGCCACAGATCCACTCGTACTGACCTTCAAAATATTCTCAGCTTAAGGGTCATCTACAATTACAGTCTAGAGAGCCAGGAAGGGATGCCATTTCTATTCCATAAGAATTCACAGTGATTTGACATCTGTTTCCATTCTGAACTGGAATGAAAATTCAACGTACTCAAACTTTTCATGTCACTGAGATTCTTAGTGTTACATCAAGGAAGAAGTTTTATTCTATAATGCTGCAGCATTTGCCTTCAGTAATGCTGAAACATTGCAGTATAATGTTGGATATAATTTATGAAATATTAATATGTTAAATTTAATTTAGTGATGCATTTAGATATAGTGACTTCATAATGAAACATGACAATATATGTAAGTGAGGAATTCAAAATATTAAGTGCATCAAATATAATTGGGAAATTTGAGACAGCATATTTAAATCTGATTTTTTAAATGTAGTGGAATTTAACATATTTCTGTGGCATCATCTTTCTGACAGGAGACATTTTTTCTGTCTTCTGTCCAAAAGCTATGGCTGGTTCTAGTAATCTGATGGTGTCCTGATTCAGCTAAATGGAGTATCTTACCCTGCTCCTTAATGCAACAGTTCTAACTCCTTTTCAGCCACTTGTTCCTTTGCCTGTAGCTTCTGGGGACTTTTTCTGGATGTGGGATGGTGATCAACAGTTAAGTTGACAATGCGGGACCCCTCAGTTAAGCGCTGTGACAGACCTTTACAACGCCCTGCTGCAATGCGCTGCCAAATACCTATTGAAGAAGGGGTCCCAAGCTGCCCGTGTGCCAGCTGTTTCCAAGCAATGTGTGAGCAGTGGCCCACAGCTGAGGGACTTGTCCTGATCCCCTGGACTTGCCTAGCAGCAGTTTTACTGCTTCTCCTTTTCCCCCTGTAGCCAGTGTCGGTATTTTAAGGAAACCTTTGGGACCTCCTGTGGCAAAATACACGTTGGTATCATTCAGGCACTCTAATTAGCGCAGAATATGTCTGACTTCAGACCTTTGCTTCAGGAAAGAAAACCATAGTAAGCCAGAGGCCTGCACTCTTTTCTAATTAGTTTCTGTTCTGTTCTTCATATGAGATCTTCTAACTCTATGGCATTTAACAATGTGGGCCTCTATCGTCCCAGCGACTGCTTTCCTCTCCTTGAGACATGGCAGCTGGTTACAGTGAAAGGACTGAGACATGGTTTTTCTGGGTGAAAAAACACATGGCCTAGTGGCCAGAGAAAAACATAGAAATGCCATGAGATTTTCTCTCTGATGGTATCCAGACTGGATTCCAGATTCCAGATTCTGGAAATCCAGGAAGGTTCATCCATTCTCTTGGACTTTGGGGAAAAAATATGTAAGACATGGTTAAAGAAGGTGATTTTGGAAAGTGGCTCTAGGGCACTAACACTGCATGCTTTGCTGCATGAACGTCAAACCTTATGGAAGTGCCCAGACTTCTGGACAGGTACATTTTGTATAAGTTAGTGTTAAAATGAGTTTAGGAAACAATTCAGATATGTGGGCTTCCACTCCCTCTGCAGTGGGTATAAGATTTATGAAATGTTTCATGCAGGACCTCTCATGATGGGTCTTTTGTTGTTTGTACCTTCTTGCTTGCCAATTTCTTTTAAAAAAAGAGCAATTGCGCCTTGCCCTTTTTTTTGCCATGGAGGTACTATTACTTATGGTGTTCAGAAGTAAGATATTATTGGAAAATATAAGTAGTCACCACAATGACACCAACAATATAAAAAAAAAAAAAGAAAAACTGAGACTAGTTCAGTGTTGTGGCAGAGCTCAGAGATAAACTTATCCAAAAATAAAAGGGGGCATCTCACATTTTGCATTCAAGGTAGGATATGAAACTAATAACAGGCTAAATCCAAATCCAAGAAGAGATTTAGGCATTGTGAATAAAGTGAGCATCCTAGCACCTGTCTGATACTTAGAGCACTTTGGAATGTGTTTGTGTATTTTGCGTTAAAAAGTCAATGAATAAAACCCATAAAAATAGGGACCTCTCTCTTTCAAGAGATCTCACTGAGATACTGTTATGCTTCTATGACTCTCCAGCTTTGTGAGCTTCCTGTTGTCCTGACAGTGGCTAATCTTGACCAGGAGACACCTCACCTTATTACTTTTCCTGCCATGGACCATCTTCCGAGGATGTGGAAGATGACACCCTGTTTCCCCTCAGCCTCAAGAGACCTGAACACACACAGGTCTTTGCCTCCCGGGTAAGTGCTTTAACCAAAAGCATTCAACAAAAATAGGAGCGACAACATCTCCTCATCCAGGAGCAGCAGCAAGTATGCCTTCTAAGAAAAGAACGAGATGGCTGTCTGTGCTTGAATGGGTGACTCAGGTACCTACATTTTGGAAGTTGTATATGTGTTGTGTATCCAGTCTCTCTGCCTCTAAACTCCCTGTTTGCAGCCGTGGGAAAATACATGGCTCAGACAAGGCTCTGAATTCCACTTTCATAGCCAGGACCTTAGAAATTAAAGGGTAACAGTACATGGTATCATCATGCCTATACCCCTTGAGTTCTTAGAAGTGGAAAAATAGCCTCTGGATACAAATGCTATCATAAAACAGGTGTAGGCGTGGTAACAAATTTTTTCCCTGCTGACCAGCGTATCTCAAACTGTCATTTCAATTAAGTAAAAATACCGCAAACATTTGGGCACAGTGATAAAGGGAAGCCACTGTAAACATATCTGAACCCCAGAAACAATCATGAGCCCCCATCTCCACAGTAGCTGCTCTCGAGCTTCAATTTCTCTTCCAGAATTAGAAAGCAAAGAAATTCAAAGGAATAAACCCACATCTTTTAGACTGTAAACTTTTTTCTGAAGTAAATTATCCTTTGATACTTCGGTACAAAGCTAGCAGAGCAGAACTTTTATGTTAAGTTAAAGCTGTGTGTTTTAAAGTTCCGTTCTCTTATGAAGACAAAACGCTATGTGTGGGAGTCACCATTTACAGATCGGACCTCAAAAACTTTATCAGCTGGTATCCCTAGAGAAATTGAAGTCTTTTCCTGCAGGGTTCCATTTTTCACCCCCCTTTTCTAGTTTCCTCCTCCTTTGAAATGCTTCATTTTGCACGTTTCTCTTTGTCAAACATTTTTAAAATGCTTATGGAAGAAACATTTTACAAGAGGGGAGGATGCCCTGGGCTTCTTCCCGGAAGATAGGAGACTATGCACGGAGAGGCTGACGCCAGCTCTGCAAACCTTGTAGGTCTGCATAAAAAAAGCTTTTTTTACACTGAGTAAACAATGGAAATCCATTATTTACAGCCTGTATTGTAAACATCTGTGGCAGAGAAGTCTTCTTATTGTATGCCTGTAATGACAAGGGCAAACCCAGCACAGGAAGGAGGAAAGACCAACCCACTTAACAGAATAAGACATATTTGAATTCATTTTAAAGCCACCAACAAACAACTAATGGTTTGGCTGATGCAAAAACACAAACAAAAAGAAATATTCAGGATGCCTACATGACATTCTGGCTCCATCAAAATGAGCAGGAGGTTTGACATTGGCATTATGGAGTCAAGACTGAGTTTCTAATATTTTTTTCCTAATAAAAACCCAATAAAAATGTCTCAGCTTAGACTGTAAAGAGAGCGGTAAAACTATAGTTTTCTGATGAACTGAGGTACAAGACACACATTTATTTAAAACGTCCAGGATACGAAACTACAGAAAAAGAGAAAATACTGTGCTAACTCTAGAAAAGGAAATCCTATGATAACTTTTAAGGACCTTGGCAAGGGACGTTTCCACTTTGCTACTGGCTGGCTGAGCTCTTGGCCTTAGGTCGTCAGTTCTTTCAACTTGTCATTAGTGCTTTCCACTTCAATTGTTGTATGGCCTTGTAACTGCTCCTAGATAGGGGAGACTGTCCAGCATTGTCTGCCATGTCGCACTGAAGGATCTCCCCCAGGAAATCCCCATAGCCTCTGTGATATGTCGCTCATCCCAACTCTGAGCCTCCAAAGAATATTGGGGCAAATATTTGCTGCCATTTTTTGACAGAAGACTGAATTTGTAACAAAACAAAAATTTCCCCCATAAATAATCTCTACTTCAACCATTAAAAGCAGCCAGAATTAGAGCTATGGTTTGGTTCTTTCCCTTGTTATAGATTTTGTATTCTTGCAGTTAATCAGATGTAAAAAACTAAGCCAAGAGTTTTACTTCTTCTCATTGTCTAAAATGAAACTCAGAGAAGCAGTCATATAGTCAAGTCTTTCTGTCATTGCTACTGGTAAAATAGTACACCTGACGATCACTTCTGCACTCAAACAAGTAACATAACTCTTCTGTAAAAGTTTTCTTTGCAAATACCTTGACAGAAAAGTACAACTTTTTCTTTCCTGTACAAAACCTATTACTGGACACTTTCTGGTTTTCATTCAAATGAGATGAGAATTGATTCAATTTGAACATTTTTGTCTTGCGGGGTGGTAATTTTTGGTGTCCCTAATATAATTTTCCTGCTTTCCTATCTTGCTTTTTCATGAGATGGCAGGTGGGCAAATTAGAGAGGACAGAGCTGAAAAGCCTCCATGTTACTTTCTTTATGATGAGCCCATAACTGCATTGAAATTAAATTTTTAATTTAAAGCTCACCAGCTAGAAGCTTGTAAACATCAGGTTTACTTTTTTTTTTTAATTTATTGCCACCTTTCAGCCAGCAGGGAGTAGTTCCCTGTGACATCAACCAGGATCTCATGAAAAAGCCTTAAAGTCAGCAGAAAAAAGGATGAGGTTAAAGAACTTGGATTTTACTACTCACAGTGAGCCATACTGTGTCTTACGCAGAAATCCTCTGTACAGCACTCCAAGCTAGTAATAACATACAAGCCTGTGCGATTTATTTGCACAAATTCTACTGATTTTTTTCCCTTTCTTGATGGTTTTTTGAGGTAAAGATCTTCCTATATATTTAGCAGAGCAGCTTCATTTACTAAGCACAGATTATTACATGGACAACTATATATGGCACAAGTGAACACACTCACTCTGTTCACCTTCAGAATAATTTTGTCACACTGGGAATGAATCTTGCCTGGAGCTATTAGCCAAGAACAATCTCTCCAGTGAAAGGGAGTTTCTAGCGACCTACTGACAAAACAATTATTCTAATTGTACAAGCTGAAAAGGAGTCAAGACATAGACACAGAAGCTGGATAGGTCGTTTAGTCCCTTCCTGTAACAATGCAAGATTGTTCCCTACATAGCATTTCATGCAATGTGTTGTCCTAGCCTGATTTTAAACATCTTAATTTTAAAGTTCTCCACTCATTTTCCTGTGGGCTACTATTCACAGTCTAACAGGTTGTAGGAAAACATTGTTGCTATTCAACCTACAGCACCATTTTTAAGTGTAAATCATGACTTTCAGTCACCCCAATGATTCTGTCTCCTCTCAGCTGATAGACATCAAGGACCTTCTGGGACAACGTCATTCAAGCCTACCACATTCCTGCTAGTCATGCTGTATGTATTTAGTGCTTCCAAGCAGACCGGAAATCAGTGTCATCAAATATGAAGGAAAAGAGGGGAGAAAAATATAAATTAGTTAAAGAATGCAAGCTTATATCTCTATTCTTCATTAGATTAAAATGTTGCCTGCAGCCCGGGGCAGCATTTGCAGGTCTTCTAGCTTGATTCTGTTATAGTCAGACAGATGTTGACTGACCTAAAGTTGGGTAAGTATCAGCAGAAAAGGCCCAACAGGTATCCAGGGTAATGTCAGCTGCTGCTTTCATTTGCAGAGTTCACAGCCAGTGACCCTTGCTCTGTGCCTAATCCCAAAGGTCCAATTTCCCCAACCATTTATTTTTAAAATATTGACTTAAAGGGAAGGGACAAAAAACCCTGTGGAATGTGTCCTGAACACCCACAGGAAAGGAAATGGTTTAGAGACTGCTGTGGCTGCCAGCAAATTTGCAACATTGCACTTGAAAATCCCAGTCCAGGTCTCTGACCACAAGCAAAAAGCTAACATGCTTTGGCATAGACAGCGATGCTGCTGTCCAAAACAGTCCAAGTATAACAATCCACAGTACGAAGCAACGTGTGATGAGAGGTTAACGTCATGAATTTTCCAGTGCTGAAGGGTAGGACTTCACCTTTGAAGGCGCAGCCACCCCAAACTTGGATCCTCCAGTAGTGGGCTGGCAGCCAGGGTGGTGGACTGCAGAGCAAAGAGCAGCTTCGTGCCTCAATGTCAGCAGTTTGGCTTTGCTGAAAATTGCCATCCTGAACTGTCTTCCACACGGATTTTCCTGTGCACATTATTTGTCAAATCCTAAAAGATCCCTTAGAATAAGCAATTAGGTTTTTTGTATGCTTTCCAGCAGAATAAATGTAAAAGAGACAATTGAAGATGTCCCTGCTCACTGCAGGGGGGCTGGACTAGATGACCTCTAAAGGTCCCTTCCAAACCAAACCATTTTATAATTCTATTAATTCAGTGGGTGGAATTTCTTCCTTGTTTTTTATCTCAGAGTAGTTCTTAAAAGTACAGAAAATAGCCAAATACAGTTCACGTTAATGACAGAAAGCTTTAGGTTCTTGTGTCAACTCATATTTAATTGCCTTGATGAAAAGAGAGCAAGAAAAGTTATAACTTTTCCCAGTTATTTTTTTTCACCGATATAGCAAGAATCACTTATATGCTAATTGCACATAAATTATGCAAACTTCCTTCAAATATTAATATTAATGTCTACTATAATGAAGTCTATGTGAAAACTGAAGAAGGTAATGCTCTTTTGGTATTTTATAAATGCGCATTTCTTACCTTAAAATAAAAACCACTAATGATGATCATTTCAGCCTAGTTTAATCCATTCTGTTTCATCCAGCATAACCAAGTGACCTGGTCTTTTAAGGGAGCCTAGGACTGACATTTGGCTAGGTCTAGCATAGCAGTTCTGGAAAGGTAATAAATATGAAGTCAACTGGCGGGACGCACTTGGTTAGCACCAGGCTTGTTAGGAAATATAAGGGTAACCTCAGGTGTGTAGTGAAGAAAGAAAAGGCAGATTTTGCTATGAATGTTTTGATACAAACTGGGAAATCCCTCAGAAAAAGCAGGCAGTACAGCCTAGACCACAGGAAGAAGAAAAAATTGGTTGGACTGAGAAACAGAAGTTAGTGAAGGAAACAGAACGATTTTTTAGGTTGCTGCCACAGCCCAAAAGGAAGGGGACAAAAGGAAGGTTTATCCTCCAGAGTCGGTGGACACCTGTTAAAAAGGAGAGTGTTTCATTCGGTCTGGGTGTGTGGGACAAGGGAGGTGAAAGTCAGAGAGCAAAAACTGAAGAATCTGAGGGAGGAGAAGAAGCTCGAGTTTATCTGGATTCATATAAAACTAACTGGTGCCATGAACTCCCTTGGCAACCATAAGTTTAGGCTGCACTCTGGCTTAGAAATGCTAGTGGCTAGTGGATGGACAACTGAGGCAGCAAGGGAGCAAAAGAATGTACTCTTGGAGTCACTGCGGTGGCGTGTAGCTCTGCTTCTATTGTTACAAATGTTTTAATTATATTTGTGAAGACCTCAACCTCACTATCACTGAGGTCAAGGAAACATAGACTTCATCTGGCAGATGTGCTGTGGAGTTTAACATGACAAAATCATGTTCACTTGGAGCTGAAAATTTGGATGAAAATTTCGTATTTGCTACTGAAAGTGGGTTTCTCCAAAACAAAAATCATTATGAGTGTGACATCTAATGTGGGAGATATAAGAAGACCATATCCTGGAAAAGATGGAGCACAATGGAATTGGTGTCCTGCCTGATCTTTTCCAAAGCTTTCAGCTCAGATCTGATGGAAAATGCCATTCCTCTCTTTGTTGTTACTGCCTAAGGACAGACATTTTTCAGGCCCCTTTTCTGCAGCTGACTCATATCCTAGCTGCTTGGTTTTGATTCTTAATGTCAGATTCATGATAACATTATTAATAATATTAATTGGTTGTCTTAGGGAAGTAAATTTCAATCCAGTAGAGGCAGCATTGGGAGGTATATGGCGAGAAGCCTGCAGCAAACTAATCTACTGCTGAAAAACCCCTCCCATCTCTCTATGCTTTAACTTAGCCAATGCCATTGTTTTTTTGGATCCAGTGCTTGAGTACTTCACTTGCATTATACGTATTTAGGGGAGTGTAGGCTTCTGTAATATTTTCCCTGAAATTAAATCCCACAGCTTTCATTCTGGAAGTGAAAATCCCTCCTAGAAATTCTTTCCAGCCTCTCAGTGTCCTTTATAGGTACCCTGCGGCTGCAACCCCTTCATAACACAGACCCCACGCATTTCAACTCAGCTGTCCAAACACAGGAATGGCCTGGACAGTTACAATCACTCAATGCTTTTATCTGTCCCACTTTAGCCTTTTGGAAACAACTTTTCATTTTCTCCAGGTTTGTATCAGGATAAGTCTGAATCAGCAGCTCTTCATCACAATACAGCATCTCTAGGAAACACATTAATAATTATTAAAATTAAGGGAATGAAGCAAGAAAGTGTGTGTTGGCAGGCACATATAATCCAAAAGTTTAGTGTTACCATGATGCAGCATAGCTGCCTGAAAAAGGGAGGAAAAAGCAGGTATTTTTTTCTTTAATTTCAGTATTAGAATATCCCAAGAGACAGACATAGTCTCTTTAGAGCAGACATATTCCTTTTTGGTTTTTTAGTCCATCTGCAAATGATTCGGAATGTGTTTCAAAATTTGAAATCTATAAAGATTTCTTCATCTTCTGACTGCAAAATACAAATAATTTTTCAGATATAGTTTATTGAAAAATATGTCACTATTCAATAGATTTCCACATAGACCGATCATTGACTTCACTTACTATTCCTTTACAGAGGCAGAAGGGGATGAAATGAAATTATTAGTCAGATTAGCAGGACAGTTGAAGCTGAACTTGCTCAGAAATGAAAGTTCATGCAGGAGACACAAGAAGGAAAAAATCCCAAAGAATTCTTAATGACCTTTCTAGTCAAAATGTCAACATGGGCAACCAATTCAGATTTTAAAAATAATGTAGAACACACTATTCACCTGGCTTTGCACCACATATCTTTGCTGTCTTTTAGTATATCATCTGCTGCCTGGAGCTTGATGAACTGGAGAGATGTGTTATCATAATATAACTTTGCTGTGAACTGTTTAATTGCAGTCACATTTCTCCCCACATGTGGTTGCTTTTCAGTGGTTGGGAAAAGCAAATCCTGCACACAGAGGTTAAAACTACAAAATGTTTTCTGTTAAAAAGCACTACATAAAGCCAAGCTATTCATAATATCTGTGTTATTAGAAGCATGATGTCACTTTTTCCAGTCAGATGGTGCCTGATCTAATGTCCATCTAAGCTGATGGAAAAAATTTCCATTGATTTAGGGGATACTGGATTGGCCCGAAACTCAAAACAAAAGGAAGCAAAGAAAAGAGACTGCAAGCAAATCCTGAGTGTGCAGGGTTGACTCTCAGTGCTTCACAGGAGTAGAGGTATCGAAGGCTTCCTAGAGTTGGTATTTCTCCTCAGCCATGAAGGATCCAATGTAGGAACTGGGGGAGCTGGGTCTGTAATCCAGTGCTACCTTGCCTGTCAGGTGGATATAACCATTCATTAGGGACATGGTTTCTCCCTTAGGCACTGAGATACTGCACTCGTGACTTTTCCATGGCCTAATCTTCTGAACTGTATGAAGTCTTGCAGCTAGGGCACTTGGGATGTAAGAAAGGGAATTTCAGCTGTAGAGCCCAAGGCCTCTCATTTTCTTGGGAAGAAAGCAGATGGATGAAACAGATACCATGAGTAATTTTGGAGGGCAAGGAGAGGGAGGCTTTGGACACAATTGACAAGCCATCTCCCAGATCAGGCCTCAGAGCATGTGTAAGAGCCTGAAGACCCATTTCAAATATTGTATCAGACTAGGGAGTCAACTAATGAAAACTGGCACCTACACAGGTAAGGGGGACTGCCTGGTACCTAGCTACACTTTAGGTTTGTAAATCTGGGGTTGGGCAGATGGGCTGTCATCCTAGACACAACCTTTTTCTAAACCAAATTTTCACCTAAGAGTTGTCCAAACTCAATGGACTTTGCTGGTGGTTTGGTGTTCCTGGTCAAATCTCAAAACCTAGTCAATTCTCAAAAGGCAAACTATAGACAGGTTGTACCCAATGTCGGTTTGTTGTGCTCAAGCACAACTCCAACCCCCAAAAGCAGCAAGTTCAGCCTGAGTAAACTATAAGACTGTTCATGAGACAGTTTTCTTCTTCAGAGCTCATAGGTGGATTTACATGAGATGGGGTATTTTGCACTAGCAGGAAGTGATGTTTAATCATATGAGAGGTCTCAGCTAAGCTTTGTGTCAATGATTTGTATAGATTCACCATTTACAAATGATATTTCCATATGCCTATGGAAACTCTAAGCCTATTTCTTAAGGCTGTGATTTCACCATCACTCTTTCAGTCATGAACTTTCTCAGCATCTTTACTTTGTCAATACATTGCTCAGAGGTCACTCCAGCCAGTAAAATGACTGGGTAAAAAGAAAACCCAACAACTTTTTTCCTCTTATCAAATTAACCAAAATGGTATTTAGTGCTGATTGTGATGCTACAGATAGGAATACTTAAAAGAGATGCCAAAGAGCTAGCCAGGTTGGCTACAGATGTAGATGTCCCTCACTTCATCTTTTGCATAACTGGCTGCAAGGACTCCTAACTAAAGTCTCTTTATTCTTGTGCAAGCTGCTGTGAAGATTGCCCAAGCTGTGACTGGAGATACAATCTGAGCACTGTGACTCTGCATTCCCAGGAACAATGACAAAGTTTTGAGACAACAAATTTGCATACTTGTATCTGAAGGCAGAATCTGGCTTTCAGTATCTTGATCACAGGTGACATAGTAAAGAGAAAGCATCAACATAACCTCAATTGCCTATTGTGACTTTGTGTGCCTGGCAAGCATGAGCCTCACCCTTTCACCTGTCACTGAAAGTGATTTGATATGGAAATAAGGCTGGAATTCCACAATGCCGTTGTCACAGTTATTCACATTGACTTCAGTGGCTATTACCATAATAAACATCACTCAAACACCAAGTGCCCAGTCCTGATGGATTGCTTCATTAGCTAATATCTGCAGGCCATTACCAGCTTGACCCTGTACAGTGTATGCTCTGTCCCCTTGAAAGTAACTCTTAAGAAACCATCACTACTATTTTAAAAACTTTCCTCAGAAGTTCAGAAAGTTTCTTACAATGCACTTTTTAAAATTTGTTAAGAGAAATACTTCTGGTTTAACAGTAAGTGTTCCGAGTCAGACGATCCCTTCTCATACCACTCTGGAGACGATAGCTCTGTACTGAGTAATACACTTTAGGATTATCTGAAGACCCTTTTATATCAGTGGACCAAAACAAAGTTGGTTTAGTGGAAATGAAAACCACACTGTAAAGATTCACAAAAATGTGTACTCCTTTCAAAATACCAATAAGCATTTAATAGAATTCAAAGTGTTCTTCTAACTGAAAGCAGTGCATTGGTCTCACAACACCAAAAAGTCCCTCTGTGACTGTAATCCCTGTAGTAAGGTCTGCAGTTCTTGCAGAGCTGGATGGCTGGATACCAGCATATTAAGAAAGCAAATTAATCCACAGGTGTTGCCCAGATATTCCAAACTCACTTGGCTGACATACATGCAGTTCCTGTCCAAGCCTCAGAGAATAAATCAGCACTTACTACCCCGAAGCCAAACCAGGACACAATACAGGACACATTGTTCTTCTTTAGAGTTTCCTCAGTTCCCCTGTGCAGTCCCAGTCTGTCTGTCTCGGCTCTTCCTGTTCCTGAACCATACAGCTCTTCTGAGTCCCAAACAAAGGATGCTCAATGCAAATAAAAAGATAGGCAGATAATGATATCTTCTAAATATTTGGTAAGGGTGGGATTTTCCCCATCAGCTGACCTAGGGGAAAAACAGATAAGGCACAGTTGCCTAAACCAAATATCCCTAGCAGCCAACTTGGAAATGCATACCAGTCAGCAGAAAGACTTTGATTTAAAGTATCAGAAGACAATAAAAGTAGTCAAAAGGGGGATGAATAAGGAGAAGCCCCTGCCAATAGTCACTGGTTTTGACGTCAGATCATGTATCCTGGATCCATTTTCACTGTTGTAATAGCTGCATGAAAAGCTTTTTAGTGCTTCAAGGATCATCCAAGTGGCATGTGATTGCTAAGAGGACCCAGGAGGGAAGGGGCTGAAGGATGGGGAGAAGAATGGAAAGGAGAAATGTGTGGAAGGCCCAAATGCCTATCTTAATATAAACACAGTTAGCATGAATGCCTCGACCTTTTGAATTGCCCACTATTGCTAGGTGTTAAATCCTTCTGGAAGAGGTGCAGTGCTGGTTTTGTTTTGCATAATTAAAGGAAGTTTGCATTCTAATGCCTTCATCTGTGGTGGTGTCATGAACCACTGAAACTCTATGAGTAAATTATGCAAAATGGAGGTGTGACACAACTTCCTGATTTGATCATTTTGTGCTTATAAGCTATGGTAAGTCTCTTAACATTACACACACAGTTAAGTGCCATGTATAAGGAACCACCTCAGGCTGGAATGTCACGCTCAGTGATAACTTGCTTAATCAGCCAATTGAAGTCATCCCATGTGTTTGACCCCAAACTTCCTCAAGAGTTCCCACCATTGATCAAAAGGAGGTAGTCACAGACACAGGAAGTGATCATGCTACCAAAACAAAAACAGATTACGGTTTGACAGCCTCATAGGTTATTTATGCTGCACATAGCAAAAGCACATTGATGAAGAGATTCAAGCCATAAGTATTTTTGATTATCAGTTTAAAATAGACTCGTTGTGTCTTCATGCTACTTCATACTTCATGTTTTCATCCAAATGACTAACAACTAGCAGTTAGTAAAAAACTAACTAACTTCCTGAATTTGATTACGCTGTCATTTTCTCTCCCTGGGGCTGAGTTAGAACAAACTGAAATAGCTAGTGAAGCCATCACAGTGTGCAAACCAACAAATGGTTAAAAACTGAAAAGCCTCTGTTTGTCTGGGTCCTAAAGCACTCTAGAAACTGGATTGAAAACAAGCTCTTAACGAGATGTTGAATTTGCCTATGTGATTGCCTAATTTGTCTGGGTTACATCTATACAATTCAATACTATATAAGCTGATGTATAGTCTCATTTTCCCCTCTGGCTTTCTCCCTTAGTAGTCTGCATGTTACACAATTTAATGATCAAGCTAGACAGCCATGTGGATCTTGCTGTACTTCCAGTAATCGTGTTAGAGCCTCCAAATGTTGTAGGCCATTTTCAGATTTCTGTGGTGGGCCTAGTTGATGTGAGTGGGAGGCACAGGAGCTGAGGACATCCAGCTGGAGAAAATCAGTTTCAGGTAGAACAGATCAGGAGTAAAAAATACCTAAAAATACAGTGTCTATATATATATATTCAACCTGAAAAATAACGAGCTTTTGTTTTGTTTTGTCTCTTGTTAGGACTGTGCGCTCTTAGAATAGGTTTCTCCATTTAGTGCTTAGGCTTCCTTTGGACACCACAAGGTTCATAGTAGAGCCAGTGACAAATCTGATGTTGGGTTTGATGCACCCACATCCATGCTAACACCTCAATTATCAGCCACAATCAAAAGATGAAAGAATAAACCATGAGTAAAAGGAGCTGCTGCTTGCTTGCCTCTGTCCTAATTACTCCTCTGGCAACAGTAAGCCACAACCTGCACTTGAGCACAGGTGGCAGTGCAGTGCCCCTCCAGCCTGCAGGGACCGGAAGGTGTTTTTCTCCAGGACAGGATGATTCCCTAGAAAAGCAGCCTGTGGTTTCACACTCCAGTGCTGCTCCCAGGGGCTGAGCGGTCACCAGAGCAGTGTTGGGAGGCAGGAAGTGGGGAAGGCAAAACGCCCCAGGAGCAATGCAAATGCCTTTGCAGAGGCCTCTGAGGTCAACTTTGGCCATGCTGCTCGGCCTCCTGCTGCTGCCTCAGAGGGTCTGCTGTTGGACATGTGTCATAGCTGAGTTTTTCTTCTTGGTATCCTCAGGTCTGGGCACCTGGATTGCTCTGCTTGTGTTGTGTTTCACGCGAGTGTGTAAAATTGTCCTTCTCACTGACCTTCATCCTATATCTGTGCTCTTTCATAAATAAAAAACTAGCCAGATGCAAGGATCAAAATCCTGATCTTTGTACCCTGTCATCTTCACTACCTTCCAGAAGCTGCCAGGTAGATCCCAAAGCCTGAGAAGATTATCCTTACCCTCACCACAAAATGCTTATGAGCAGCTTGGGAATTGCAGCATTATCTTTAAATATGCTCTTTAACTCAGCAGAGCAGAAACAGCTGTTTCTGGTTTTTGATGAGGTACCTGACATATGTTTGGAAATTCCAAATGGTAAACAAATAAACAAATATTGTCATTTCTGTGAAAAAGTTTGCTTGCTTAAAACACAGTATGAGAGGGGAGCATTTTTGCACAAGTACGTTTGAATTCTGATTAAAATTATCCATTTTTGGGAAGAAAGGTGCAAAAAAAAATTGGTTGTTTCAAAGTGACATTGAGAAAGAAAAACATTTTCATATTGTTTCTACTCACAATGTCAATTTATTATTTAAAGAACATGTTGTAACAACATTCCTTTGGTCCAGACAAAACAGTTCTCTGCTTCTCTTCTAGCTCCTCCACCTTCCATATCTCTATCATCTGTCTAAAAAACAGATTCCTAAAAACAGCAACAACTGTGTAAAATTTATTAGGCATCCTAGTGAGCCATTCTGGATTTTGTTCACATTCCTTTTTAACTGCTTTAACTCTGACCGAAGCTGATGGGAATTTAAGCAAAGAACAGAAGGACTTGGAAGCCACTGTGCTGCTATGACCTAGTCGCCATTACTGAAACTTGGTGGGATGAATCCCATGGCTGCAGTGCTCTATCAATGGCTACAAGCTGTTCAGAAGTGACAGTCAAGGAAGGAGAGGTGGACAGTTTGCCCTCTACATCAAGAAACGGATAGAGTGTGAAGACTGTCTTTGAAGAATAGCCGCAATCAGGTTGAAAGATTATTGGTAAGAATTAGAAACTGAGGCAACAAAGGTTACCTTGTTGGTGGTGTCTACTATAGGCTGTCTGATCAAGGGGAGCCTATTGAAGAAATCTTCTTATTCCAGCTATAGGAGGCACCATGCTCACAGGCTTTCATCCTGCTGGGGGACTTCAGCCACCCCAACACATGCTGGAAAAGTAGCACAGTGTGCTGTAGCCAATCCAGGAGACTCCTGCAATGCATCGAGGGTAATTTCTAAAGTCAGGCAATAGGCAGCCCTACCAGAGGTGATGTAATACTGGACCTGATGGTCACCAACGCAACTGAACTAATTGCTTATGTCAAGACTGGAGGGATCCTGGGCTGCAGTGATCACGCACTGGTGGAGTTTGCAGTCCTGAGAGATATGGGTCAGGTGAAAAGGAAAGTCAGGACCCTGAATTTTAGGAAAACAAACTCCCATCTCTTCAAGGAATTAGTCAGCAGGACCCCCTGGAAAACTGCCCTCAGGGACAAGGGAGCAGAAGAGAGCTGAAGGATCTTTAATGACATGTTCCATACAGCACAAGCGCACTCAATCCCCAGGTGTAAGAAATCAGGAAAGGAAGGCAAGAGACCAGCATAGCTGGGATGAGACCTGCTGGTCAAACTAAAGGGCAAGAAGGATTTGCACAGGTAGTGGAAGCAGGGAAAGGTATCCTGGCAAGACTGTAGGGAGGCTGCCCGGTTGTGTAGGGATGGAGTCAAGAAGGCCAAGGCACGGTTGGAGCTAAACTTGGCAAGGGACACAAAAAATAATAAGAAAGGCTTCTACAGGTATGTCAGCCAGGAAAGGAAGGTCAAAGAAAGCATAATCCTCCGATAAGCAAGACTAGCAGACCAGTAACAACAGACAAGGAGAAGGCTGAGGTACTCAACAACATTTTTGCCTCAGTCTTCACTGGCAACCTGTCATGGCTTTAGCTGGGATAGAGTTAATTTTCTTCACTCTAGCTGGTATAGTGCTGTACTTTGAAATTAGCATGGAAAAAAACCTGTTTAGATAACACACAGATGTTTGGGCTGTTGCTGGGTAGCGCTTGTACTAGTCAAGGACATGTCTAGCTTCCCATGCTCTGCTGGGGGCACAAGAAGCTGGGAGGGGAGGGGGCACAGCTAAGAGAGCAGATTCAAACTGACCAAAGGGATATTCCATATCATGTAACGTCATGCCCAGTGTGTTACCTGGGAGGGGCTGGCCGCGGGAGGGAGGCAGCAATCGCGGCTTGGGGACGGGCAGCGTCGGTCGGCGGGTGGTGAGCGGCTGTATCGTTTGTGTTTCCGTGTTTTTTTTCCTGTTTTCCCTTTCCCTTCCTTTTCCCTTTTATTATATTAACATTATTGTCATTATTATCATAATCATTTATCATTATCATTTTATTGTAATCATTAAACTGTGCTTATCTCAACCCACAAGTTCTTTTGCTCTTCCGATTCTCTTCCCCATCCCACAGGGGTGGGGGGAGTGAGCGAGCGGCTGCGTGGTGTTCAGTTGCCAGCTGAGGCTGAACCATGACACAACCTCTTTTCCCACATCTCTAGGGTGGATGGACTACAAGGCAGGGACTGAGGGAGCAAAGTCCTTCCCACTGTAGAGAAGATCAGGTTTGTGACAGCCTGAGGAACCTGAACATACATCAGTGTATGGGACCTGACAAGATGCATCCCAGAGTCCTGAGGGAATTGGCTGATGTAGTTGCCAAGTCACTCTCCATGATATTTGAAAAGTCGTGGCAGTCAGGTGAAGTCCCCAGGGGCTGGAAGAAGAGAAATGTTGTGCCCATTTTTAAAAAGGGTAGAAAGGAGGACCCTGGGAACTACCATCCTGTCAGCCTCACCTCTGTGGCTGGGCAGATCATGGAACAGATCCTTTCAGAACCTATGCTAAGGCACATGGAGGGTCAGGGAGGTGATTTGAGACAGCCAGAATGGCTTTACCAAGGGCAAGTCCTGCCTGACCAACCTAGTGGACTTCTGTGATGGAGTGACTATGTCAGTGGACAAGGGAAGAGCTATGGATGTCATCTACCTGGACTTCTGTAAGGCCTTTGACATGGTTCCACACAAAATCCTTCTCTCTAAACTGGAAAGATACAGATTTGATGGGTAGACTGTTCAGTGGATGAGGAATTGGTTGGATGGTCGCATCCAGGGGGTACTGTTCAATGGCTCAGTGTCAAGATGGAGATTGATGACAAGTTGTGTCTCTCAAGGGTCCGTACTGGGACCAGTGCTGTTTAATAACTTCACCAATGATGTAGAGCATGGGATTGAGTGTACCCTCAGCAGGTTTGCAGATGACACCAAGCTGAGTGTGCAGTTGGCACACCTGAGGGATGGGATGCCAACTAGAGGAACAGGACAAGCTCATGATGTGGGCCCATGTGAACATCATGAGGTTCAACAAAGCCAAGTGCCAGGTCCTGCACCTGGGTCAGGGCAATCCCCAGTATCAATAAAGGCTGGGGTGGGGAAGGGATTGAGAGCGGCCCTGCAGAGAAGAACTTGGGGGTACTGTCAGATTAAAAGCTGGACATGAGCTGGCAACATGTGTTTGCAGCCCAGAAGGCTAACCATATCCTGGGCTGCATCAAAAGAAGCCTGGCCAGCAGGTCAAGGGAGGTGGTACTGCCCCGCTACTCCGCTCTGGTGTGACCCTACATGGAGTACTGTGTCCAGCTCTGGAGCCCTCAACACAGGAAGGACATGGAGCTGTTGGAGCAGGTCCAGAGGAGGCTACAAAAATGATCAGAGGGAAGGAGCACCTCTCCTATGAAGAAAGGTTGACAGAGTTGGGGCTGTTCAGCCTGGAGAAGAAAAGGCTGCGGGGAGATCTTATTGCAACCTTTCAGTACTGAAAGGGGGCTTGTAAGAAAAATGGGGACAAATTTTTCAGCAGGGCCTGCTGCAATAGGACAAGGGGTGATGGTTTTAAACTAAAAGAGGGTAGATTCAGACTGGATATAAGGAAGAATTTTTTTACAATGAGTGTGGTGTGACACTGGTGCAGGTTGCCTGGAGAGGTGGTAGCTGCCCTATCCCTGGAAACATTTCAGGTCACGTTGGACGGGACTCTAAGCAACCTGATCTAGCTGAAGATGTCCCTGCTCACTGCAGGGGGTTGGACTAGATGACCTCTAAAGGTCCCTTCTAACCTAAACCATTCTATGACTCTATGAACTTAAGTAGCAATCTCAGCAGGAACAAGATCACGTCCTTTCAGTGGAAATGTCATCACAGTCTTCCATAAACTTGTTCATGTAGAATTTATTCTCTTTCAGACTGTGTATGCATATGAAAACTATTCAAGGAAAAAGAGCGACTGGGAGAGCTTCCTTCTCCTCTTTTCATTAAATGACTGTCTCATAGGTGTCTTTGTAAACTAATTTGGGATGGGATTCACTTAAGTTTCCAAGCTCCTGTAGCTTGAAATCTGCACTGCAGCACCAACTTCCTTAACACTAACAAGTACAGAGAAAATAATTGTGCCAGTTTTGCAGTCTACATAGATGAATAGATTAAAAGAACAAGCAGAAGAGGAGTTTGCACCAAAGGCAACAAAAATTAAGGGTGTCTTCTGTGTTACTTTTTAAAAAAAAAATATTCATAAATCCGTAGGAATTTAGAAAAGGAATTTGCCAGTTTGATTTTCAATTATGTGAGAAGCCATAACAAGTTAGTCTGAGCATTGCTCAAAGCCTGGATTTAGCTGCTGTGAAACTGCCATTGGTAAATAGTTGAATTTTCTGCATGTGAGAAGCAGAAAGGTGGCTGCTACTTATCTGTCCTACTTTCATGGTAGTGAAGCATGACTGGAAGATGTTCCTGCTTACAGTGCCAGTCCTAGATACAGGTTATGTCCACACAGCCCCATTGGAATGCCAGAGATTTGACCTCAATATCTTACTTTCTGGGAGGTGGAGTTGCTTCAGATGTTAACACCTGATATTTCTGTGTGTAAACATTAGGTAGTTCAAGGCACTGTCAGAGTATAGGAGCTGGCCGTGCAATCATGTCAACATGGCTATACTGTAAACGTGAGAGAAGGGGACCTAAGAAGGGGGTGCTGAAAGTAGGTAGAAAACAGCCAGGACCCTAAAGAATCCCTGGCTTTGAACTGGAATAGGTCCAACTAGATGAAAGGTGGAGGAGGATGAGGATTTGTTATGGGCCTTCATGTGTACAGTTCATGACCTCATGTGCTCCAGTACTTATAGGTGCTACCTGAATGTTGACTCAAAAACCTCTCTCTTCACTTCTGACCTTTTGCCTACTGTCCAGTCTCTTATTTCTGGTTGTGGCTCCAACATTTACTACAGTTGTCCAATACTCGAATTTAAAAGACTCTGCTACTTTTTCCTCCACAACAGACTTAAATATTTTTCCTCTCTAATTACATTTCTACCCATTTTGCTTCTTGTCTTCTCCTAGCTTCAGGCAGGCTGCTTGCTTGGGATCGTGTCCTCCTGAGTGCTTTACCATGCATTTCTTCACTGTGGGGGCTACCTCCACGTTCTTATGCACTAAGCCTCCTACTTTTCTTTTTCAGACAGTTCTTTAAAACCTTTTTATCCCCCCACCACCCCCGCCCTCCATGCAACATTTGCACTTCTTTGCATTGGAACTGCTACTCTGTACCTGGCTGACTTTGATTGCAAACGCCTTCAGGCAATTTTGAGTGCAAGAGCACAGTTGCAAATTCAGAGTTGCACAGTACCAGCTCTACTTTCCTGCACTGACAAAATGTATTTGCTGCTGAAATGCAAGACTTTCTTCTCTATGATTCACTATTTCATATCTTACTGCTTTCTCAGACATTGCAGGAGTTCAGAGAAGGGAAGTTTTCCCTTGAATTTGGTTCTTATGCATAAGCTTCAGAAGAAAAAACAGGTTTCTTTAAGATACGGAAGTGTTCGGTTCAATACCACAGTATGGGCAAGCGTATAACCTGTGTTTTTCTATGAACAATAATACATTAGTCACAGAAGACATCAGCAGTTACTTAAGGCAACACATTTCCTTGGACTTCTCAAACACTAGCCCCTCCCTAAGCATTTTGCAACTATTTCCTGTTCCTTTACAGGGTGATTGACCTTTTGTACGTTTTAGGTATTCTCATTAAGGGCATTATTGAACCCATATCTTAAATAATGTTAGAACAAAAGGTTTCCCTGAGAGGTTCCCAAATGTTCTGGCTTGGAGCATGTGACGCTAAGTGATTCTGCACCGGGTACCATGTAAATGTCTTGCTGGCCAGTTTTCAGAATGAGGTGTCAGCACACAGCTTCCAATCAACACACTTCAAGTCTCCTTTTCAGTTTCACTGAGATTAATTAACATTTTTAAATGCCAAATCCAGAGAACTGTTCTGAGTCCCGGTGCGTTTGATTTGTACTCTGTTCTTGCCTGAGTAGGACCCTCGTTTGCTGGCACAGGCAGTGCCCACTACTGTAAGGTACCGCCCTGCATTCTCACAGGAGACATTTTGGACTAAATGGAGGAACAGAGTCTGTAGAACTACCAAAAATTAGCCTGGCATTAACTTCTGTGAAATAGTGGACATGTCTAGAAGAGCTTTTATTGAGTTGAGACCCACGCTAATTACCTTTCCTCCCAGTACTGAGGATTTCATCAGCTTGAGCCTGATTAACTATGCATAGTAACAGGAACAAGAGTTCCCCTAAATACAGTCACAAAGCAATAGCCATTTATGTGCGTGCGTGTGTAGGGGGTATAAAACAACTCGGGAAAAATTAGTGTGTAAAAGTAGCTCTCAGAGACACAATTACTCACCTTTCCACCACCATGTTTGATGCTGCTCTGCCTTCTACCCTGTCTGCTGTACTGGTCTCTCTGTGCAGCTGTAAGATCAGCAAACTGTGATCTTTGCTATTGTACAACATCTGGTACATCTGGAGCACCATCAAAATTATTTGGTTGTGGCAGAAACTAAATCAAAATAAATCAGGAATGAATCTGTGCACTGCACTTCCCACTTCCTATTCTCCTGTCCTGGTTACACCTACTGTAAGCAAAGCATAAATAGCAATACTATCTTTTATAGCAGCAATAACGCTGACTAAAATATGGAACCAAAGGTTCATGGGTGCCAAATAAGGCTGTGCCTATGTCTACAGAAAAGGAGTTTACTGAATGCAGAGTTAGAAATCTTCTTTCCTCAAAGACCATTCTTGTCTACTCCTTAATGAATAAGCAAGTGATAAATCTTTCGCCAGTGAAGTGCTAAGCAAGTAGATCACCTATACTTGACAGTGGCACATGAATACCAAGTGAGAATATCCTGCCTGGTACAACCTGTACTTGATGTTTACCCAAAGCCCTCTCTTCCATAAAGAAGAGATCATGTATGTGTGTGTGTGTCTGTATTTGCATCTTTGCCTATATCAGGAGGGTGCTTTCGAAATGGGTCTCCCAGTCACCCCCACATGCTGCATGCTATCATATCACAAATCATCTTGGGTTACACGAACTGGACTCCTGAAGACACACCCTGGGGCTGCCTGTGGATGCCCTGTCTCTGGGACCAAATTGGAGACAGTGTATAGTGAAAGTCTTGTAGGTGTTGGGCCTTCCTTTTGACTGCTATGGGTGTCTAAAATAAGACAGAGTGATTTGCCCTCTGGAAGCTCCTGTTCTCCTCATTTGACTATGCAGGCAGCTGAAGCTGCCTAGCTCAGATACAGATGACTTATTTGACACATATAAAGCTAGGAAAGATAAATCCCACCCTAGGCATCTAACTCTAGGCTGCATGAAATGCTCTTTGTTCTTTTAAACACAGTCACCATAACAGACAACCTTAATATATCTTCCTGTTTCTTTTTTTGCCTTCACAGTGCAGAACACACTGTTGACAACACATCAAATAATGACAGGTACACAAGTGTTCTTACAAGGGTGTGGCTGAGTCTGGCTCTTGAAGAGTTCAGTGGTTGAGTCCTGGTCTCAATTCACAGAAAAAAAATCACTTTTCTAAAGGTGGGGAATGGTAAGTTTCACATTTACAACAGCTGAATATTTTCTACATCAGGACGTGACAACGGATAATACTCCTACTGCAAACAACTGGCATTGCTCCCATGTCACCAGCCCTGACCTTTGGCCAGTTTGCTTCATTATACAGGTCCGTGAACTTGAAGTTTTGCCATCAGCAGCAGGCCAAAGCACAACACTGCCATAAAACACCTCACCATAAAAATCCACGTAAAACAATTCAGCCTTCCAATGGTTAAAAAGAGCTGAAGAGAGTACAGGCCAGGCCACCAAGGAGTCCACGCAAGGTTGTCTCTCCTGCTGGTGCTCTGCCCAGGCTCTGCAGGCTCCTTGGGGCAATCAGCTGGGCAAGGCTGGTAGCTGCAGGGCCAGTCGTGCACATTGGCTCCTGTGCCCCATTTTGCCCACCTCTGTAAGTTTTTCACTGCCCTGACTCTTTTATACTATGCTATTTTTAATTGTTTTCTGTTACTGATATGCAGGCCCAGGATCATGACTATCAAAAGGAACAGTCAGGGCCAGGGACATTGCTTGGGAGTTTTTTGCGCACACATCCCTCAGATCAGAGGAGCTTTCAATCAACTTGACACTGCAATTGTTCCATTATTGTAATTTCTCTTCTTTGCCACTTCCTCTTATGCTACTTCTATCCTGTGGCTCAGCACTTCTGGTCATCACATTTATCTGCACATCAAGAAAAAATGAAGCTACAATTCTTAAAATCTGGCTACTTTGCCACATGAGCTGACGTAGGAAAAAATGTGTCCTTATTGCCTGAACCTGCTCCTGTCATGAGAACACCAATTCTATAACAGGAATCTTGGCCAAAAACATAGTCAAGATTTCCTACTGTGGTTTGCCACATCGAAGTTATAATACACCCATCAGGTTAACTTTTAATACATGCCACTGCACTTTGCTTCACAGCCCTTGGAATGAACGAGGTGTGAGTCCATTTCCAATGCTGAGTTCAAGCCTCTGATTGCATGTAATTTTCTAATGAATCTGATAAATATTTTCCTGGTTCAACTTGGGGACTTTCCATGCATCGATGAAATCTGGGTCATGGCACAAATGTGTTCAGTGGTTGGACTTGTTTTAGTGGCTCACATTATGCTGCCTCCAGGGCTCACCTGTGCTAACCCAAGCCACAACTAGGAATTAAATTCAAAAAACACATGGAGGGGAGACAGCGTTCAGCTGCCTCACTTCTTCACAGGAAAAATACTTTTCCCACCCAGCCCAGCAATCCCCCTCCATTTTCCAGGGTAGTCAGAGAGTGAGAATGAGTTAAGCTGTTCTCTAGAAAAGGAGCGGTCACCAACTCTAGTTTGCTGTGTCAACATCCTTGCACCTCACAGGCAGCCTCTTTCACACAGCAGCTCTCTTCTCTCCTGCAGAGAAGCCACATGACAGGTATATTATCAGTCACCTTTCTTCTCTCTTTTAAGTTTTTCATCCACCATGTTTCCTGGCTTTTGTCTTTATCTCAAGGAGCATGAGTAAGTATATTACCCTGCTTTTTACCTGGAAAAACAGAGTTGTCCTGCAGTAAAGGCAAAATATGCAACACTGCAGAGGTTAGTTAACCATCTGACATCTGGAAGGGCCAAGACAGAATGGCAGGGGGTGAACAGAGGTAAATGCGAGAATAAGAGAGAAATGTGGGCAGTGTCTGCCACTGGGGCATCTGCTTGCATTGAGGACCTCTAGCCACTGTAGTCTGGCACTCACTGCAGCCTGGCGCTGCCAAGGACCTTTTCTCCTCTGGGACATTGACTCCCTGCTGGCCAAAGTCCACCTGAGCTGTAATTCCACCCCTTTCAGTGGAGTTACACCATATTAATTCAGCTGTATGATTTTGTGGGTAGGAGAGTTCCCTATTAATAATGTTCACAAGATTATGCTGCGAATCTTCTGGGAAAATTCAGTTTTATGAAGAATGCTTTAGCTTTCAGCTGACCTAAAGCTGTGCAACATTCTATTACTTCACACTGCCAGTGGGCACAAAGTCTGACTCGTAGCTGTTTACAGGCAGAAACAGGCAAATTAAGAGCAAGCAGTTACAAACAAGAGGATTGGTATTTCACTCCGTATGATCAGCTTTTGTCTCATTGCCTGTACATCTTCAGAGTTTATGGTCCGAAAGATAACTAAATCTTTTCACTATAGCCCTGGCCATTAAACCTGTGCTTAAAATATAATTTTGATAAAGCCATGCACAACTCTGTTGAAACTAACCTCTGTGAGCTCTGAGTATTTGATTTTGCGGTTCTTACAAGTAAGTATTTGGTTTCTGACTGCTCATCTGGCCATACAGTAAATTCAGGTTGCGTTTTGATGGTTCATCTGTGGTGTGGATTTTTGGCAGCATGAGAATTATATAAGTGGTTGTTTTTCTAGTACTGAAACATGAATGTCATGGCAGGTCCTACCTGCTGAGACATCCATGCCAGTGGGATGCGTGCTGCTCATCAGCAGCAATTCTAGGGTAAAAAATGAGTAAGAAAATAAGTCACTGCTTTTGCGATGACATTTGCTTTGACTGATCAGCAGGATTTAAACCCATGACCTTCAATGTCATAACACAGATTACTTAAATAATGTCATTAGCTGCTAGCAGAAGGAAGGTGTTATGCTTTAGGCAAAGAGTACACATGTTTTATAAACCAGTTGAACCAGAATATTGGGACATCACAAAAAGACAATGACAATTTCATTAGAGTGCTGTTTTATGTTTACATAATGAGAATTTTACGTATTTTAAGGTTGAGGGGAAGGGTAAAATGAGGTGTTTTCCTAATAGGGAATAAAGGTTTCTTTTTTCCTCATATGGTCCCATTGCTAGAGGAAAAGTGTCTGGCAGGAAGTAATCCTGGACTGAGTCCGAAAGTCTGCATTATGCAACACTTGGAGGGAATATAGACTTCCCACAAGAATAGCATCCAGGCTCCCTCCCATACTGATGGCTGGCTGACATCCTTTGGTCATTATAATGAATAAGGGAAAGGCAAGCATGTAAATGCTCAAGAAAAGAGCATAAAATTGCAGAGAGGACTCACCCCGTTTCCCTCAAGCTAGGCTAGTAAGACTTTCTCCAATTGCAGGCTGTGGACATCAAAGGGAAGAGAACCCAACTGATTACTGCTGCCAAACTTAGGCACTGTTTATTTAAATTGCCTTTAGCAATTGACTTGTAATGCTGGAAAGTCCCAGTAGATTTTATTCCATTGCTATTTCTGGCAGAGGCGATGGAGGTGAAGATGAAATTGTGTTCCATCTCAGTTATCATTAATGAACAAAGGTACCCAAATGTGTCTTCTGATAAAGGCTTTTTTGGCCACAGCAGGTCTCAAAAGGGAAGCAAAGAACATGCAGCTGTTAGGTACATTGCTGCTCTGTGCACAGTAGGGATTGAATTGAAGGAAATGCATAACCTAGCCAGCCTGTGATAACAGCTTCCACCTAATCCCCAACCAACCATCCCCAACCTCCAAACCCTCACTGGGGATTTTGGAAGCTGACTGATAGGTTTGCAGGGTCCACCTCCAATATCTTTCTGAACATTTTAGAGGGATTCTGGCTGTTGTCCTCCAAGGAGGTTCTTTAGCTTTTCCTTTAATTGTTTGACAGGACACTTCAAAAAAAAAAAAAAAAAGCAGTGCATATGTGAAAGAATTGCACCTGCCGTCGAGGTGCATTAAAACTGGAAACTACAGGCAAATATGTCACCTGAAAGCTCTCAAGAAATCAGTTCATAAAACACATCATCTGATATCAAATGCAGAACAACACAGCTATATAAAGAAGAAGGTTGGCTGACATAATTGCCAGAAAACCGTCCTCATTGATGGAGTCTGCCAACAACAGGTGATGTAAGAGCTGGCAATGAATGAAGCTGTGAATGTGAATGTGATGTCTGGCAGTATTTCTTGAGAGATGCTCACAGCACAGCAGTTGGAGACTTACAGAACACCATTAAAAAGAGATGCCTGAGGATAAACCTGTGCAGTCTGACTCCTATGGCCAACAGGAAACATCTCCTGCATGTTTCGTTCTTCCTTTCTGTGCATCTGGCTTGGGCTGGATTGAGCATTATAACTCATAAGCAATGAAACAAACCCTCTAAGAGATTCCTGGCCCCTCAGTTGTTTGCTCTATCCCTCTGCCAGTGTCCTCACGGTAAAGTGGCAAAAGGTGGCATGACATAAGACAGGGTCAGTCATGTAAGTGCAGATGCACTGTCATCAGAGCTATGAACTGTAACAGCTACAGGGTGAATGCACATCGCCCTCTGCAATCCCTGCTGTGACTTGGAGGCGGGAAGCTGCTCAGAAGGCTGGAGGAGGTCATGGCCACTTATCTCATGGCTGACAGGGCCTCACTTGGTCCCACCAGAGTCCCTCTGCACAACAGTAACCCAGCTGTGTTTGCAACACTGTGTTGTTACCTGTGGCTAGAGCGAGGCCACTGCCTGTCAATTCACTGGCACTCTCGGTCTCAGTCATTCAGTCATTTGAACCTCAGTTCCAGGCAGGCTCCATCCCTTCCTGTTGCCTGGTGTGCCTGGCTGCCTGAAATGCTGGAGCTGCAGTTTCTTTGCCAGGACACTGTTCAGACTAGCATATCTATGTCTGACTGGATAGGCTCATTGTCATCCTTTGCCCTTCTTGGCATGCCCTCTATCTTGTTGGGTGCTTGGCAGCTCAGCTTGCTGTTTCTGGCTGCCTTGTCCCATGAACAGCGCCGGGCAAAGGCTGCAATGTGCAGCAGCCTCGAGCAGCACGGACAGAGCCTGGCTCCGGCTGAGCTGCCTGGGATGCTCTGGTGGGAGGGCTGAGGTGGGGTTGTGGGTGGTGCAGGGACACCTCTTGTGTGGGTGTTTGAACCTTTGTCACCCATGCTGCTCCAGAGTGAGGAATGACAGGGCACTGAAATGAAATTCAGGGATTGTCAGTCTGTTTCTCTGGAAGCAGGGTTTTTACTCTCAGCATGGTAATTCTGGTCGTATTGTCCAACCAAATGGAAAAAGAAACAAATATTTTGAAGGTTTCAGGGGAAGTAGAAAATGTCTCAAGAATTAAATGGACTGAAGGATAAGGAGTCTCTATCAGTGAGTGAGTCAATGTATCCTTAAACTAGAGTTGAATGCTTAAAAACCTGATGGGTCTTATGAAATGTCATGGTTTCTCCCTGTTTGAGAAAGCACATTCACATACTGAAAAAATAGCAAAGACCAAACTAATGTGCATTACTTGCCAAGTGAAGCAGACAAGCCAGACGGATATCCAGTATGCTGCAATCCAAATAGCAGCCTGGATAAAGCTCTGTAGCTGGGCAAGAAAAAGAGGAGCATGGGCAAATACTTGCCATGCATATGCTCAACAGCTGCTGCATGTCTTCCACAGCAAAAACACATATTCCCATGTGTCCCCCCAGTACGGTGCCACAGTAACAGCAAGGCTGAGGAAAGGGCTGTTGCCATGTGGCTCTAAAGTGTGGTGTCTGTGACTGCATGTGTGCCTGCAAAATGACCCATTTTTTACAACGATACAGTTCTAGATTATGAATCAGTTATGTAACAGAGTAATTAGGGCCGTATAAATATTATCTAGACAGAACATGAATTCTTTCCAGCTGAGGAAGTTCCCTTTGAACCGAGCCACGTTGCCAGAACACCGGAGCTGGAACAGCTTGTAGATGTGTGTGTCCCTCTCTAAAGGACCTTCAGTCCTCTCAGCTGTTGAATTGGCATCTTTCAGTAGCACCAAGTTCACTTTGAAAAGTAGCTGATAAGTAATCAGGAAAAAATCTTCCTGCAGACAGAATATTATCTGGGGAGTCCTGTCTGCAGAGAGCATTATCTTAGGAGAGGCCTTCACCTAAAAAAGTGAAGGTAGTCCAGAATTTTTCTTTCATTCTCTTGCCTTCTGCTTCTCATGCCGAGACCTTTTCAGTCAAATCCAGGTTCGCAAAGTAAACTCTTTTTGAACAGAGAAGCAGGAACATATGAGCTGCTTGTAAACACTTCAAACACCATGAAACGTTTCTCTTCTGGGAAGAACTCTAACTGTACCTGGTGTAGGTATGCATGCTGCAGATGAAAGTCCTGTTGTCCTCCTCTAATAAATCTATCTACCAGGGAGCAAAAAGTTCTTTAGCAGTGAGCACCCCACTCTTGCACTAACTTAGGAAATGCCCATAGTACCATTGCAAACAAGCTTGAACACCCTAAAAACATCTTAAAGGCACCTGAAATGAAGAACAGGACAGAGAAGAATATAGATTCCCTTAGGATGTCTGTCTCTAAAGCAATGCTGAGGACTTCAGAATCCAATGATACCGGCCACGTGATCTCTGAGAGGATGTGACAGAAAGGAAGGGGTTTATAGATGGGTGATGGGGCTGAGAAAAGTCTCAGAAAAACTTAGATATGTCAGAGAAGTCGAAAAGATTGGAATCATTGACCCTAGAAGGGAGAACAGTAAGAAGGGATACAATACAAGTCTGTAGGATAATGAAAGATCTCGAGATGATAGATGCACAGCATCACTGCTCATGCAGCAGCAAGGGAACATTCAACAAAAGGAGAGACAGCAACTCAAAACTGGCAAAGGACTTCTCTTTTTTTCTCACCATGCATAACCAGACTGTGGAATCACAATAGTCAAGAACCTACAGAAAATGAAAAAGGAATGAGCATTTGAATAAATATCAGGAAGATGCTTTTGTCTACTGGAATAGTGTAGCACCTACACATTACAGATTAAAAAAAAAAAATTAAATGAAACAAAAATCTGCAAAGATACAAAGACCTTGTCCCACTTTGCATTAATGTGTTTATAATCTTTGGTATTTAGTAATTTTATTGCCACTTGCATTGCTATGAGGAAGAAATTTCTTCAGATGAAGATAAGAAAACATGGTTAAGAGGAGTGCTCATGCAACTCAGTGGCAGAGCACAAGGACTCCTCTCTGGGTCTGAGGTGAAGTCAATTTGATACTTTGTCAATACACTGCAATTCTCTTAGAAGCTGGTTTTCCTTCAAAAATGGTTTTGTTTCTGAATATTCACTGAAGAAAATGTGCAGAAAAAGTGGACATTCACTCTACAGCATAACTGCTACCAAAAAAAAAACCCAAAAGAAAAACAAGATGGATAATGATGACCTAGGAAAGCATTTTCTGTGCCTTTTTTTCCTTTTTATAATTGAATGCTTTAACAATAAATTATGATCTCTTCCTTGACTGGGAGATCGTGGAGCATTCTGATGGCACTGTCAAATGACAGGGTCCTTCCTACCCTTTGTTAATTTACAGCATCTCATTTTTTGTGGAAAGAATAATACCAGCATCACAGCAGATTCAGAAGAATTTTTATGCAGAGTGATTTCTAGGAGGCGGCCCAGCACATTTCATAGAATAAAAGAAGCCTTATAAGGGCTATGTAGGGGGACTGGAGGAAAGAAAGACTGTGGGCTTCACTGGGAAATTAAAAATAGCATGATTGAGAACTGTTTTGCTATTATTTGTTGTATTGATACTGCACAGAAACGCAGCAAGATCAGAGCCTAATTGTACTAGAAGCTATACAGACCTGAAGAAAGAGACTATGGCTGCCCTGGAGAATTTATATGCTAACTAGATGAAACAGACATAGAATGGGGAAAAATATATTATCTGACTTTTCCAGATTAGGGACTGAGCCACGTGGAGATTAGTTGAACAGCTGAAGCCTGTGCTTGAGCCAAGAGCTGAACGTGGATCTCTAGAGCCCCATTAATCACAAGACCAACATTCATAACCTCAAACTGTATTGTCAATGAAATGATCACAGCTAAACAGAAGACTTAATTCCAGGTCTCCAAAGAGCAATGTTAAAATATCCTTTTACATATTATTCCAGTAGTGCCCAGGGACCCCACATCTGGTTGAGGACTCTGTTCTGTTGGACACTATATAAACTTAGCAGAAGAGATGCTCTTGGTCAACCAAACAACAAAATACAACGAGTGGGGAACAACAGCCACTTTGTATATAACACTATACAATAAAGGAGTTTCCTTACTAATTATGCGCAAGGATTGCCTGCAGTCTGTACGTAGAGGTCTTTGGTGTTTTATTTCTTATGTTGATTATACACACTGATTGAAAGCATACTGATCTTTCCGAGATTCTTCTCTCTGCTTTCTGGCCATTTCAGGCTTCACACTATAAAGAACTGCTGAATTACGCTGTTCTTGTGTGGACAAAAAATTATCTATAATAATTTTGAAGTTTTTTGAGTAGAACCTGTCCTCTGGTCTCCTTTTACTATTTTTGTCCTCTGCTCTAAAGGGTAGAGATTATTGTGCTCTCATCTGTAAATTTGATGTGCTTCTGTTGGTAAGTCTGGATTAAAACAAAGACTGATAGGCATACAGTAAAAATATAAACAATGTTTGAAATATTTTACTCTGTCAGTGTTAGATAATTTGTCCTATTTGGAAAAAAAATAGTGTTTCAATAAAGGTGGTCACGGACTTTAAAGGGTGTTCATGCTTTAACAGATAGCTGAGAATTAGACTAAAGCATTGCATTTTCTTAGTCTGATTGCTTTTATATAATATAACTTACTGTAATAAGATATATAATAATGTCCTTAGTTATAAAACACTTGTGGGTACAAGTCAGTCACAAAAAAGACTGTCAACTGCTTATTTTCCTTTGGTGCCCCCCCTCTTAACACCTTAAACACAGTTGCCATGTATACCTTATTATTTCAGTTATATGCATCTTTACATGGTGAGCTCTAGCATTGTGCTGAGAAAAATAATTTTTATTCTGCCCATTCCTGGAGACTGAGGACCTTTGGGATGGACACACTGCAAGTTTGTAGTCAGGAGGCTTTGCTGTACCATGGTTGGCTAAAAGGCATTTGTTTCTTCCATCTGGAGTTATCTTGGTAAGACATGAGTGGACCTTCCAGATGTGACCACATGGGTACGAATGGCTGGAAGCACACCTGATACTGGCTGGTGTTCATAGGTGAGCTACAAACCCTGCTGCTTCTGCTGGAGCCACGCTTGGGCTTGCCTAGACTGAACCGGACTCGCAGCAGGATTGGATGAATGCGTCCTTTCAAAGGTAGATCTATCAGGGGCTGGAGTGTTGGGAATTAGAAAAAATCCCCAAAGCCATGAGACACTTTTACTGTAGTGCTTCCTGGAACACAGTAAAGGGCATTTTGAAGAGAGATTAATGCACCACGCTCCATCAGAAGATGTGCTACACAGGGACCTGTATCCTCCTTTATGTCAAGGGGGCAAAAAAAAGGGTTGCCACACCACAGGGAGTGAGACCTTTTATCCTCTGTCACATGCTCTGAGAAAGTGCATCCCTAGCAGTCCCCAGCAGTCAGATTTCACCAGACCATAGTTATTTAGCTCTTATCTAATTCTGATGGTCCATTTTTCCTAGAATTGGGCTTAGATTTTTCACCTTACAAGCATGTTTGCTACGTTCTTCAGCCTCAGAGCAGAGGGAACTTTGCACCCTTAGCCCCTGTGCAGCCTGGCTAAAGGCAAAATTGTTCCTGAGTAGGTGAAAAACTCAAGTCAGGTCACTGCAAGTTCTTGCAGTATGATATACTACTAGCAATATATAATGAAAATTCATCTCATGTTGTGAAACATATTGAACTACTAAAATCAACAAAATGCTGGCAGGGAATGTTCTTTGAGGTTATCTTTAGATTGAATCTGCTTGGACTTTTGACACCTACTCAGCAATGTCTCTTGGCACACAAGAAACATCTTATCAAAATGCTGAAAATGTTTAGTCAGTAACTAATTTATTCCCTTGTAAATGTCTTTGCTTCCTGAATTCTCTTCCTCTTTCCTCTCTTTTTCATTTAGTGTTCGGATGCACAACTATAATCATGTAACAGGCAGGAGGGGATGTTCTTGGGAAGGAGATAAAACTTGTGACCTGGAGAAGAACTAATCTGTCTGTTTAAAAGGACAACAGTTTTCATTTAAATACTGTTTCAGTAACTTTTATGCTTTCAGTATATTAAGTTGTCCGTTGTTACCACTGTAATGTTATGTGTATTTATTTTACACAGATATGACCTGTAGTTTTGTCTACTGGTGGGCAAACTAGTAGTTTTTAAGGAACCATACACTAATGCATTGCATGTACATATATTAATGTGTTATTAAAATATAATATAAAATACAGCTGTCACTGTGATATAGACAAGTATTTGTATAAGTGCTGATGTCAAAGCACATACTTATATACATATCCAACTGTTGCAGAGCAATTAAGATTATATATATATATGTTAAAGGTGATTACATATTAGCAACCAGAGTAGTACCATACAAGACGACAGCTTTACAACTTTCTCTCTACATCTATTCATGTGTTCATACAAAGCTAGGTAATCTGTTTAATGGAAAACTGTAGAAGTTGAAGCTGTGTGAACCATTTCTTAGTATAAATTGTAGCACATGACTACCCAAAGCATGTAACTTCTCATACAAGCTCATAACCTTACATTAAGTTTGGAGGTTAAAAGTATGGTAAGAAACAAGTCAAAATTAAAAAGAAAAGGTGGTACACACAAACAAATGACACATTCCTCATGTACAAGGGATCTAAATAAAGCCTGCTGTGTGGGAGCACAAATCCACCTAGGGAAGCACACATGGAATTAGCACACGTACAAATGAAACTATGCAGGCTCACACCTACAGATAGTATCATAACCTCAGCTGCAAACTGATGACTCTTTTTCCAGAATATAGATTTATCACCTACTTAGTCATTAGCACTTTGCTCTAATAATTGCATTCAGCACCCTCACAAACTGCAGTCATACATTCCCTCCAAATCTCCACGCTGTCTTGCCTTTGGATTTTATTTCTGCAAGTGTTTGTTTCATGGATTCTTTAGTCTAACACTCTGACCCTCCTTACTCAGTCCTTGAACTACTTCAAGACAAAACAATACAAAACTGAATTCTAGATGAAAGACAGTACAACTCAAGTACACAAAATATTTCAGAAGTAAAAAGACAACAGAGATGTATCTTTTCTGGCTGTAAAATCCCAGCAGGAAACCTAAGTTAGGGCTTTAGCAGAGCAGCCAAAATATTTGTAGTTCAATCCAAAGGTGTGAACATGCAGATACTTTTCCAAGGATGAAAGCAAGACTGTAAATTCTGAGCTCCTGGGACCTGCTACAAAAACAAGTCAGAAAATTCTTCTTAAATGTTGTTTTTGCTAATCAAGAGAAAAGCAAGGATGCTATGGAGGTTTTAAAGGAAAACATTCCTTTTCCATAACTGGTAAGCTTACTATCATTGCGGGAATCCACTCCAGGAAGGGTTTCACAGCTGTCAAAAACATACGTCTTCCTAGGTATAATTATAATACTAGACTTCACCTAAAAAGTAATAATGCTAGAAAATGAGAGATGTGCTGCATGAAAGGTTATAGATGTCATCATATGTCACATGTGAGTTTAGTAGCATTCCTATGTTACAGAATTAGAGCAATACAAACTCTTTTGGTGCAACAGGGTTGAAGCAACAAAGACAAATCTTTAAATAAGTGACCAGCTTTATGTGACATGTTCTTCTTTAGCCCAGCCAGCCTTATTGCAAGCAGGTATTGTACATAAATCTTATTCTCCCCAGGAAGGTTTTAATGCAGCCAGTAGCCAGGTGGAACAATACTGCACTAAAGCAGAGTGGAAGAGGAAATGAAGGAGAATACCACACTCAGTGGAATTTTTATTGATTTCCATTCTATATTCCTTCTCCTTAAAGAACACGGTGCTATTTCCAGACCTAATCTCATCAGGAGGGACTCCAGCCAAAGAACCCCTTAACAAGCAGATATAGACTCTGGCCCTCTGAGCAATGGTGAAGACAGCTCTCTGCTCCTGTGCGGAGGGCATTGCCTCTGTTCCCAGGCTTTGATTCATGTAATTTCCAATGTAGGAACAAAGTCTGAGTCTTTCTCTCCCATTAATGCCTTAGCCTCTTTGGTCTCTGGGGCAATGAGATTTTAAAAACAAAGCCAAAATGTTTATCTGTGTAAAAAAAACCCTTGCCAGAATGAGTTTACTGAATAGCACATGCTATTATTTCATTATAATGCTTCTCTCTCCACCTCTCTATTCATTTGTAGTCAGGTTCCCTGTGACTGTTCTTATTTTGATATGTCCTCTTCCTTTCCATTTTCCTCTTAATTTAATTGATTTTTTTCCCTTCCTCTTTCCTTCCCTAACAGAGCACAGACACGCTGGCATTTTACTTTGTATGAAACTTCCCAATACACCTATTTGCAGAGGTTTCTCTTTAGTAGTAAGAGGGAAGTCAACTTCCCTTATTCCAGCTTCCATTAATTGTGCTTCAGCAGGTCACAGGAAAGCTTGAGATACGTGCACAAAGTTGACTCTATAGATCATTAGTAATGGAGATTAAACCTTCTTCTGAAGTCTCCTGGAGGGAAGTGATTACAGCAGTAAAATATCATCTTTGCAAGAAAAATTGTGTAATAATAACTTTGTGGGATTTCATATTACTGCTGTAACTTAGAGATGAGGACTCGGGTGCATCAAGAGCTTTAATAATGTATGTGTAGGTAGCAAATTATCCATAATGAATCTACTGAGTTGTGGATAATGTTCATTTTATATTCTCAAAGATAACCTAAGCCTTTGGTTAGATGTCGTCTTACGCCCCATGGTCATGACATCTAGGAGGAATATTGAAAGTACAGCATACTGATCCCTTCCCTCAGTATCAGCGTTCCTCCTCCTGCAAGCAGTATGAATTCCTATGGAGGCAGGGAATGAAGCACATTTGTTAAGGGCATTTTGGCACAGAATAAGCTAAACTTCATGTCAAGGGCCTGTACGAGTCTACCATACAACATTTCTGTGCTCTAAATTAGAGGGTACTTCTTGCTGGAATCACTTTGGTGTCTGATGATCCAGAAACACAAACAGGAAACACATAAATGAGAGGGAGTCCTGCAATCCAGTCCCTTTATCTGCAGATATTCTGTACAAAGTAATGCGATAGCCGTTAATGTAGCAGCTGGATTCCTGCACTCCCTGCTTCATCCACTGGATGCCCAAAGTGGACTCCCTCTTGCTCTCTCTGTCCTTAAGAACATTTGATTGTTTCATGTTAAGTGGAAGAACTTTAACAGAAAGGGTTGAATGTCTCAAAAGCAGAAGCATTCATGCTTAGTCCAGTGCAGTTATTGATCTAGCAGGCCATGTTAAAAAATAATCCATGCAATGGGATGTTAGAGCTTTTGCTTTAATTGACAGCTGGGTGGTGGCTTGTATTAATAGAAAATAAACAGCCATGAGCTTGCACGAAAGGGAAACCTCTCCCTGCCCCTTTCAAACATCCCCAAGCCTGAGATAGGACTGTAGTCATCCCTGCATTGATCTGGGGCCAAGATTTTTATGTAATCACCTGACAGAAGTATTTTGTTCTATCTGAAGTGATTTTGGAAAAGACACAATGTCCCAATGTGCAAGACTGTAAGATTATCAGTCTTTTACATAAGTTTCAGATAAGTATGCACCTTGAACTTCTGTATCCTCCCTTTCCTTGAAGCTTGCCACCTCCGATAATCCCTTACCTCTTCCTGCTGGGACTCCCAGTCACTACAGCTGCTCATTTGAACCAGACCTTTCCCCAGCCTACACTGCTTGGCCTGGTGCAGCAGTGCCATCTCCTTTGTCAAGCAAAAATGGAGCTGCTAGTGACTAGCTCCTCTAGAGAGCATCAGGCTGAAAACCAGCTGTGTTGCTTCTAAATGAGGCAGCAGTGTCTTCTAAACCACTTCCCCGTTTGTTGCTGTGTAATTGGAAAAGCAGTATCAACTCAGTCAGTTCTTACAGATGCAAATGGAGCTGTAGACCCAGTCCAAGGTTGGGATCAAACTAATCACAGCTGTGCTGGGTAGGCAGGTCTGCCAGAGAATTTATACCTTGGCCTTAAAACTACTCTGTTAGCAGAAGTATAACACACCTTCTCAGGACAGAAGGATATTAACATTAAAAACTCATTTGGCTATTTTTAAGTGGCAGAACCAAAAAACTGCCCACTGATTACTCTTTTCTGAATCCTTCATAGTACAAAAAACATTTTTCTTGCACTAAAAAGAAAGACAACTGTAAAGATTTTGAAAAAAAAAAAACAACCAACCTCATATGCTAGCTATTTTTCTAAGGATTATCATTCTGAACATTTTATACATGGAGAAACAATAAACAAATTCATATTTCTGAAGAGTCATACAACATTCTGGGAGAAAATGAAGACATTTTATTTGGGCTCTTCCTATATGTTTCTTTATGGTATGTGGCAGGAAACTCTGGCATATATTAATTTGATACATAAACACCATGGCCTTGAAAGCATTACAGGATCATTATGAAAGATATTCCAAACAGTTCAAAATCCTTATTTGTGTCATGCAAAGCAATTCCAATATAGTAAGTGAGTTACTAAATATAATGAACTTGAGAGACTTGCCAAGCTCTTTGTACTCCATGTTTGGCAGGCAGGTTTTGTCCTTGTCTCCTGCTAGGGACTTTAGTGGGTTTATTTATCTTAGTTTGTCACCCTGAGCTCAAATTACAGCTACGTGGAACTGCACCTTCAAGCCACTCGGAAATTATAGCTCAAGCAACACAGCAGGAGACAGTCTTTCATCTGACTCCCACCAAGGGCTCATGAGCTCCAGGGTCCTGGACACCAGCTGGACAACTCCCAAGTTAGTCTTCAAATGAGCTGCTACAGGGACTATTTCTTTCCACATCTGCCTCTGCTATAATCGTGCAATGATGGTCAGCAACCTGGCAGCAGCTTCTTTCTCTGAAGCATTTTGGGACTGGCCACCGGGCAGGGCTGAGCAGTTTGCATTGTACCTTTCCTTGCTGATTCACCCATAACTACATCAACAGCAAGGCAGGTGTGTGAAAGTTATTTGCTCTCCTCAGACACAGGCTGCTGTGGGCAAAATTGAAATAGAAACAGGAAGGATTTTTCCTCAGTCAGTGTCTTCATCTTATGGTGGGTAAGTTTTTAAAAGCAAGGTTTAAAATCTTGAGCATGGAACTGCCTCAGATAAGGGGGGGAAGAAAAGAAACAGTCCCTCAAGCAGACCTGATTGTTCCCTGAGGACAATGCTTAAAATATCAATAATGACAAGAATTTCTGGACCTCCCTGTACAAATTGAATCCAGCTGATTCCAAAACCAATAGAAGGAAATATTCTTGCCCCAAACATGCAGCCAAACTCACACAGCTCCTTGACACAGAGCATCTGCTAGAGCCTTTGAGCTGAAAGGACTACCAGAAAGAGCTGTGCCCGCAGGTATCTATGTCTTAAGGAGTAACTAGACACAACTAGGAGCTTGTGCATGTGCGAAGTCCTGAGGAATATCTAGAAATAAAATAATCTATGCCAACATGAGTTGTGGAAGAGAAAATACCTCTTGTTCAGTAATTCCTTGCGCAGGAGACCTGGTCAGAGTCCTCAAAAGTCTTAATGCAACAAGTTCCTTGCACTCTGCTTTTTGCTGTTGCTTTGAGTTCTTTTCACATATCACTTCTAGACCAGCAGGTTCTAGCTGCCTGAAAACAGCTCTGAAAACCTCTGCCAGTGCACATCCTGTCTTCTTGTCACTGCTCCCCTGCGAGAGGTGACTTTCCATCCCATTTGGAGGGCTCAGCGTTGGTCAGCAGGAGCTGTGCAGGTCAGCCCAAGCAGTGGGCACTTCTGGATGGGGACAGGCTGAGGCCACCCTCTTTGGAAGATGTCTTTAATGGTAACTGATCACTGGAGGAAAAAGTGCTACAATGGTGACATAGGAAATGAAACAATCTTTTGATTGGAAAGTGAAGAGTATCTGCATGTGTTTTTGAACAGGGCTTCAATTATCTGTTCTGTACTAGTGGGGGTTTTGCTTGCACAAGCAAATATAAAACATCAGGACCAAGTGCTCACGTGAACTGACAATACAAACTGATGCATATATTATTTCACTGAATTATTAAAAGTCACACAGCCATTGATTTACAGAAAAAATTGCTATTTCTGTTGACCTTTGAGCTGAAGACAATGAACAAGAATGGGCTTTTGGTTTGTTTCTAAAAAAAATTGGGAATTCTTTGTTGTTTTCTAAAAAGATTTATCATAAAGCTTAGAACAGTGTAAACAAATCTTTATAAGAAAATTTTAATCCGCTTTTTATTTTTATTTTTCAGAAGTTTCATAATTCAGAAATTTCACATCTTTTGAAGTGACTGAGAATTTTCTAAAAGTGGAAGAGTAGGGAGAAAAAAGTTGCTATTTTGTCCTGAACAAGACTTTTTCTTTAGTTACCTAAATCTGCTTTGGCAGTTTTAAAATGGAAAAGCTTTGAGTTTTTTAACTGTTTCCATTTATTTTCCAGTTTTTGCTACACCTCTGTCTGGACTGATTATGTGTTTATAGCAATCCCTTTCAAAATACTACCTTGGGATGCAAATGTTCTTTTCCATTCTCTGCATGGTCAGATGCCTTTTGTATCCTAAACTTTATGGAGGTAGTCTTATGATTAAACAGATTTACAGAAAAAGCATGCACCTGGCTATATGTAATAAGGGTCTGATTGAATGTTGTTGATGATGTAAACTCAGAAGGGAAGTGATAATGTGCATTAGCGCGTTATATTCCCTACCCATTGGCTGTGTTTTATTCCACCTGCAAACAAGTAAACATGACAGGAGATACATCTTGCACAGCTCCTGAACTGAACACCGTGCCAGGCTTAGCTTACTAAGCATACAGTACACCTGCACTGACTTTGCTGCTCACACGCTGTCAGGCTTGATATGCCATCTCTTAAAGGAGAGCTTATTTGAAGCCCAGGGGCTCATCCCAGCCTCCTTATCCTGCAAAAAGATGGAAGAGGTGCAGGCTTTTGAGAAAAGGAGTTGTCTCTTTTTACAATCCCCTGCATCCTTATCCTCAGAGCTGAAGTCACCGAGAAAAGTCAAACCCAGCATATCCTGCAGGCTTTGAACCACAGGGAACCAGTAAGCACTTCTGTTCTGCACCATGGGGGTGGACCCACTGGGTAGTAACTGCCTCATGAAAATAGGTGAACATATGAGATGTATGAGGAACTGACCAAAGCCTTCATCCCAAGGTCAAGCCAAACCTGTTGGGAAATATTTTCCATGTTCAACATACGTCACTTTGACAAAAACCCAAAAATCTCATGCTGGCAGATTCCTCTGCCTCCGTGTTTTCTGATTCTAAGCCAAAATGAGAAATTGCTTTTGGGTTTCTTTTGTTGCATTTTAAGGAAGAGCAGAGCAAGAAAATGCAGCTTGCACAAGAAACCAAGTTCCCATGAGAGATTTTTCTCTTTTTCTTTTCCATTTTTCAGGTCAGTGTGTTCCTTGTGGTTAGGTGACATTTCATGAAAAATCCAGACTCTTGACTGGCATCTACTTGAAATGAAACTGCAAATCCAGACATCACTGATGAGAGCTGTGACGCTGGTTGTTCTTATCCCATCCAGAGCACCTCTGTGAAATGACATCACCAAGTACCTAAAAGACCTGACATCATCACAAAATTGCATTCTACTTCCTACTGTAAAAATACATCATTGTTATTTCTGTGGTCTCTAAAGAGAAATTGATTTTTCTGTGCCTCCTGTGGATGCTGCAATGCTATTTTAGTGTAATGCTTTTATGTCTATAGCAGCTGATTGCTTTGACCCTGAAGTCCTTCTTGCAGTGCTGCTGACTTGCTGAATCAGAGTTCATTCACATCCTCTTGCCAGAGAATAATAAGCTGAATGTAAAACTTGCTACAGCAGCAATATAAAAAATGAAATGAGATAACACAAGAATAAAGCAAAAGAAAAAAATAGAGAAAACATAAAATAGTAATAAAAGAGCTGTTAAGTTCAAGTAAATGTGAATGGTAGTGTGACTTTATATGCCACAAATTTTAAGTATTGCACTTCGTCCCTGAAGTGTTCACATGAAACCTTTCTCTGGCTTGATATTTCAGTGATGATAAGGACATTCAAGTCAGGGAATTCAGGTCTGATTCTTGCAATACCTTTAATTACTCCCGTGGGGTGTGAAAACTTCAGAATACTATAAAATGGTTTCAGAGGGATGGAGGCTCCTGAATCTTTCCTAATTCCAGTTTTGGAGATGTGACTTCTGCATATCTGTGACATGATCTCAAAGGTATCCAAAGGCATTTTAGGTGTTATAACATTAAAGTTCTTGAAGTATCAGAAGTTCCATTTCCTGAAAGGAAAAACCACTAAAAGCCCTGATGCTACCAATGAAGAAATTTGGACTTAATTCCTAGTTGAATGCCCATGCACATCAGTGCAGATTAATCTCTGCGTTTCCTTTCCAAGTGCATCTGCCACCCTGGCCTCACCATTGTGCATCTGGCATCTGACATGCTTGGTATCTGGGCTCACACAACAGGAGGGGGGTTTTCCCCTGCTGCAATTTAACACAGAAGGCACCTCTCAACCATATCAGATGATTTGTTGTGCCTGGATTCACCCAACCTCTCATCAGGTGGACCTGTACACTTTTGCCTGCCTTGTGTCCAGCTGGTGAGACTTCTGTACTGGGAATTCAAGGGATTTGCATGTACTCAGCTTTCTTTCTGGGCATCTCTATCACCTGAGGGAGTCATCCTGACCTACTTGCTTAGAGCACATTTAGTACAGCACAAATCCGACAGGCTGCTAACCTCCACCCGGGTGGAGATTAATCCTCTCTGAAGCAAAGCATGTAATTGTTTCTTTTCTTGAGTCAACTCCTTTAAAAAAGGGGCTTGGTGGAAGGTTCTCCTACGCCTGTTGAAAGCAGCATGGTGTGCAGCTGGAGCACTCCGGAGGCAGCCGCCTTCAGTCCCTGGCTGCCCCTCTGAGAGGCATGGGTGAGCTCTCCCTGACTGGCAGGACGCAGCTCCCACCCCAATCCCCTGCCAGAAGGTGAGCAAAGTCTTCACAACCAGCTGGTCAGAGGGTGAGGGAGCAAGGCAGGAGCAAAACCACAGGAAGAAGGTGGGAACACTGAGATGTGTCCTTGACTTCTGTACCCCCAAATCCCTAGCCTGTATCTCTTCCTTTCTGCATCTTTTTCTGAATTACCTGACCTTCCCCATAGAGGGCAGGGGGAGTCTGGGTACCTAAAGGAGGACTTTGAACCCTGCTAAAGGCACAAGGCTTGTGACCCCAAAATCCTGTTGCAGATCTAAGCATCAGTTTCAGTGTAGTGTCCTGCTAATTACAGCTATAAACAGGCTCTTGCACACGGTGGCCACACTACCTTGCTCTCCGTTGGCAGGACAGTATGAAGTGCAAAATTCATCATGGACAGTAAGACCTCCAAGTGCATGAGTGTGCTTGGATACTTTTCTTAAACTCTGGAACTGATCAAATCTTCAAACCATGATGGGCGTCTCATTGCTTTTTATTTCTTCCTGCTGTGTACTGCAGCCAGAAGCAGTGTTTTTTTATGATACTGAAGTGAATACAACCTAGCGGTAGAGAAGCATGAAACTCAGTGGGAGAAACAGAGGAGACAGATTTTTTTCCAGCCACAATTTAAAACGAGGTTTATTGGGTTTCTAAAGGATTCTGGCCTTCGGACAGCTGAAATAAAAGAGACTGCTAGGTAATAACGGATAACTTGCAGACCTGTATGTACAACCTGAATTCCTCTTTTAAGAGACATTATTGGAAGATCAAGGACTCTCTGTGTATACCAGCTACAAGTGCTATATCCCGCTAATTCCATTTTCAGCCTTACCTTCTTTCTCCTGTGTGGATACCTCCTAGATGTTCAGCCTCCCCCTGGCAAAGCCCACAGTGACCCATTTTCCCCAGCATCCCCTTCACTGCAGTGTCCTGCCTGTGGGGGCAGCAAAGCAGGTGGGCCAGCCACGAGGGCCACCCGGCATGGACCCCCGGCACCAGGGCATGCATGGGGGCACAGCCCCTTTCATGCAGCTGAACAGATCCACCAAGCACAGAAGGTGATCGGGTGAGACCTCTGTGCTGTGCTCCTTGAGAGCCTAGCAAAGGAGGCAATTAGGGAGTTGGAGCTTAGTCACAGGTGGACTGAGGAGGGTGAGAAAGGAGAGGAGGTGCTGTCCTCTCCCACCTCATGGGCTGCTCAGTTTCCCATAGTGAAGTTATCATACTGTAACCTTGTGAATGTACAAAACAGTGGTGCACACTACAGAGTAGGGCTTTGATACACAGCTAATTACTTAGGGATGCAATGAGACCGTTTAAGTCAGATTCTTGCCAAAAGCAGCACTTTTGCCTCATCAGGTTTTAACAGGGAGACACAGCCACTAAGTGCCACCCAACTCCTACTACGCCTGAAGTCAGTTAATGCCTTATGCGCTTACAAGCTGTTTGACACGGCCTGCATTTCTGCTGCTTTTGAAACTGGTGGACTGGAATGGAAGTCTGCCACGCCTCAATGCTCAGCAGTCAAAACAGTAAGTAAACCCTCCCCACAAAAAAAAAGCATTTACAAAAATCTTTTTTTTTTTTTTTTTGTAGCAGTAGTTTTTAATGGAGATTAAAGACTGGGCTTAAGCTGTCTGACACTAGCCTACATTCAAGAACGTATCATGAAACAGAACTGAATTTGTGATGTTACCCTGTCTCAGCTTCTGATGTTGTAGAATAAATACCCCATGTCTACCTTTAGAGCAAGTCTTGAAAGTTTTATATGGCTCTTTTTCAGGGACTGCTGCTGTCGGCTTCCATGAGCCTTAGGATTTTGGTTTTCTCTTGCATGTCACATGCTTTCAGATGAAACACAGGTTCCTAGAGAGTCAAGTTCAATCTCCTACTTTAGGACAAGGAGACTTTTTCTTTCTGTAACAGTAAGAAATAGAAGGAAAGGTGGAAGGGAGAAGAACACATTAATCTAGGATTTACTGTCACAACAAGTAAGCAGTGTTATTTTAGGAAGCTGTTCAGATAGAGGATTCCCTTAGTCTGTTAATTCACTGGAAATAAATCACTAGCTAACCCCTCTCCCTGTGTGGCGGTCACACTGGGCAATCCTATTCTCTGCACACACATGCAAGTGGTGACCCTGAGCTGCAATGAAAGCCACCCCGATGTTTGGAGGTATAACTGGGTATAAATGACTCACTAATCCTTTAATACTTCCGTTCACAATGAGACCCAAGTCTAAATGACAATGACATGATCCTTTTTTGAAAACAAAAAGGGATGAGTCCTTCTTGTCTACTTCCCACCACCTTTGCTGCTGTTGTTCTTATATTCTGAATAAGATGGTGGCAGTGGAGAAGCAAAGTAAAGGAATAGAAAATCTTTAATCTGTTCTAGACATGTCTGCTGAGACTCTACCTCTCACCTCATGATCTTGCATCTGTAATAACTGGTGTCAGTGTACTGATCAGCTGAGGTGGCTGGAATAAAGTCCAGCTTCTACTGCACATGGAAAATCTGACAATGAAGTTTGCAGAGGAGCTGGGCTGGGCTCTGTGGGGCATAGTCAGAGCTGAGTTATGCCCTATGGAAATGCAGCATTGTTTCTGTATCCCATGCAGGGGGTGCATGGCTAATATCCACTCACTGTGGGAGAGGGAGAATGGGAACATGCTCTGGGACTTGCTAGTTTGGCTGCATTGCTGAGGAGAATAAAACAGATGAAGCAATGGCATAGCTCCCGTGAATGACAAAGAGTCCTAGCCTGCCTGAGTCTCCTGACCACAGTCCCACATAAACAGCAGAATGAATGTGCTGGGAAAAGAGATCCTGGTCATCTAATAAAGACAACCACACAGATGAAATCAAACAGACCCAGGCTGGGATTTAACCATGTTACCAAAGCAACCTGCAGCCTGTAAATATCTGAAAACAAATTTACATAGGGTTCATGCTGACTTCTGCCAATGAGGAGTCTGGCAGGAAACCCCAGGGGAGGAGAGCCTGCTGGAGGACCCCAGCAGGGTGGCAGGTGCCCACCTTCCCCAGCGGCACCCCGCAGGGGAGGAGAGCAGCCCCGGGGAAGGGGAGGGCTCCTCTGGGACTGCCAGGGGACGTGCTGGTTCAGGGTCACCTCTCAGCCCTTTCCTGCCTACCAGTGGGGCTGCCGCAGGGCAGAGATCTCAGCAAAGATCTAACAGCACCATGGTACTACTTCTGTGAACAATGACTATGCCTTGAGTGCATGAAGGTGAGATTAGCTCCAGCTCTCTACCCTGCTATTAGTGCATGTGACACCAGATCTGTAGCATACTATAGCAATGTGTTAAGACTCCATAAGTAATGCACTGGGTGACTCAGACATAGCTTGTGTATATCCAGTGCATCTCAGAAGAAAGGCTCATTCCTTTGGAGGATTCCTCTGTTGCCATTTTTAGGTTATGATGTCTGAATTCAAGGACAGTCTGTCATCGGATCACGAAGACAATCTCCTTATACTTTATAGGTAAAGGGAGGTCAAGGTTTCTTTTTTAAATATAGTTATTTTGAATATGTTAAGATTAGCATGTTCCTCTTTGTCAGATGTTTGATTAGAGTTTTAGAGTATGTTTATATAAAGTCAAACTACCACCACTAATATGGCATTGCCTTGATAAATGCTATTTCCTGACTAAGTCAATATGACTTTATACTGCTTGCGACTCCATGGTTCTTCAGAAACTCTATCCACTACTCATGTCAACAGTGCCTGAAGGATCCAAAATACTTAGATTTAGATCAAAGATCACGTGCAAGCTCAGATCCTACTGGAGATCACTGAGTTTAGTCGGAATTAGAAATATTTGACATTACAAAACATTTAAAGCATTCATTCCCAACAGGAGTAAAGAAACATAAAATAATAAAGGTGATAAAGAATAACACATTTCCTTTGAACTCTCTACTTATACAGCATGTTTTACATAAAGACTAACACAAGGCTGCAGAATGCTATGTTTTAACAAGAAAGAATCACTGTTCCAACAACCTCAGCGTAGTCATCTATGTGGTGGAAGTAGACCTTTAACAGCACATCAGAGTACTGTGAGTTTGGATATAAACTACAGTGTCTCTGAAAATGTGGGGGAATACAGACAAAAGGAAACCAATAACCCTAAATAGAATTTGGCCAGGAAATGAGGCTGACTCACTCTCCCAAGAATTATATTGTCTTCTTCTAACTTTTCTTACAAAAGATTAAAATCTAGTGGCTTACAAGATATTGTCTGGTTCTAATTGTCATAATATGCCCTTATCGAGCAGGTAAGGTCGCATTTGAAAGGACTGTCTAATAAAGGGCAAAATAAAATACAGAAAAACTTCACTGAAGTATCTGTTTCTGTTGTGCCTCTGCCTACTGTCTCAAGATCAGTCCTACTCTCACTTGATGTAATGGCAAAACCAACTCTGATGACAACATTGCAGTGTTGGGCCCTGAGGTTCCTCTTCCCCTGTTATTCTACTGTTGTGAGAACTGTCCTCTTGAATGCTTCTTTAAAGGGACATGCACAAAACTACAGCTGACAATGGAAAGCACCAAGATGATTGTGTCACAAATCTTTCAGAAACCATGAATGGCTTGGAGATACATTTATAATCCTCAAAACTCTTTCCAATACCGCGCTCCTTTCTCATATGCCTGTGCACATTGGCTGAAATTTTCCAAGCACTGTCATTGCAAGGTGAGCTTTATGAACATTAATTCAATAGCTGGATGGCTAATATAGTCTTTTGGTCTCTAACAGAGTCCATGTCAATGCTGAAAATAACCTGAAAACACATTATCTTGGAGACTGTATCTGAATCAATGAAGTGATCCAATTCATTTGTTTGGAGCAGCTTTGTCACTGGGCTGTGAAGCTCTGGCTCCAGCTTCTGATATATTTCAGATGTTTTAACTGGAAATCCTTTTAATGTGCCAGCCCATACACAATTAAATTGACCTTGTAATATATTAACCTTTAAACTAAAACCGTTGTGGGTAACTAGAAGGAATTGCAATTACTTTATGATGGATAACAGTGAACAAGTGAAGAAATCATAACAGTTTATACAGTGTTTTCCTTAAGATGATAAATGGAATAATTTAAGATCAATCATTTGGATGTGTGTTCTCCAAAGTAACGCTGTCACTATATTGTTCTTCTAACATAGAAGGCTTTGTAGACAGAAACACTAAGAGCATTTAAGGCAGGAATACTGTTAATCTCAGATTTAGTAGCCCAGGTTAGATTACCAGAGAGGAAATTGCTCATCATTGCTTGTGAGCCTCTAGAAATAGCCCTGACCTGATGTAAGTAGTGCTTAAAAATAAAGCCATTTGCACTGATAACAGAGAACTCAAGTTATCGCTAAGAAAGGGGGAACCCCTTTGAGGCACCCCCCACAGTGTGTACTTGATATGACAGAGAGACTCCCAAAACACAGAGTGGAAAGGACACTCTATGTGGTCCAGCTTGTCTACTGAGAAACGAGCAGTGTAAGAATAAGAACTAACTAGATAAAAATTGCATCAATGATAGAAGACTATTTTTGTGCAGTATTTTTCTTGGGAATTGTACTGAAATATATCAGTTCCTTGCACGCTTGCTGCAGAGAGGCTGTTTGCTATCACACATCTCTCTCCCAAGGCATCTTCCCCATTACCAGAGAAGTCAGCTATTCACGTCATGTCCCTTCATGCCATTTTTAATCTATTATTTAGTTAAGCCAAATATTTAATTAGGCATTTCAATATAAAAGCAATTAGCAAGCTTCCTATGTACTAAGCAATAATTACGAAGCAGCTTAGTAATAGAAGAATGACTAATGAACAACATTTTGTTGAAATTCTGTTTGAAGACTTTTGTGATATATTTTAAACTGCTGATTTATTTTTGACTCACCAGCCCTGCTTTAAACCAAACAAAATCCTCCCAAATCTCTTATTTTGGGTTGTAGTTCTTCTTGCTTAGCAAATGCCAGTGTGTCACTTTGCAACACAGTGACATCACAGCTGAAAATCATGTGGTGATGGCATCACATGCTTACACCATAACATTGTAAATTAAAGTTTTTGTGAGCACAAAAATAGTTTCTAGGGTATTAAAGTGCAATTGCATGTTCCAGGATGTGGACTCACCTTGGTAAAATCAGGCTGATCCTATGAAAGCTGAGGCTCCAGCCAAAGCACTTATGTGCAGCAGGATGCTTTGTAAGAACAGAACCAGATAAACAGGAAACACTCTCTCTGTCATCTAAATAATAAGCATCCTCACCAGACTTCTATTCATGTAGAAGAAGTCTTGTAATTAATGGATTTATGATTATGGGGTTCAGGTGAGAGGTAAGAACCACTTTGTCTGACAACTGAGAGGTAAGAGTTTGTGGAGTAAAATGAGGAAGGAGGGATGGAGCTGCTGGAGGACGGGGCAGAGGAAGGAGGGAGAAGTAGGCAGATGCCGAGGGAGTGGCAGCTGGGGTTTAGGACCTGTGAGATGTGCATGCCTGTGGCTTCTTGTGTCACTGGAATGGCGCAGGAAAGAAGCAGGTAAGGAATTGAGCTGTGCGTCATTTGCTTTATAGGGGGTAGCATCTCAGAAAACTCTCCCCTTGGAAGCAATTTTGAAAAACACTTACAGCACTTGAACACAACATTTTATAGCAATTATGAATACCAACTTATAAAGGAGTTTGTAGGCACTCAAAAATCTTTCAGAAATTAGAAATGCTGGTTATCTTAATTTCATTTCTGCCTCTAGAAATCAACTTCTCCAACCACCACACATCTGTCCAGGTTGCCAGCTGTCCTACCTCTGTTTTCATATTAATTTTAGCCAAGTGATAGCAAAGAGATGGACCAGCCATTTTGTTCCCTTCACATCTAAAGCAGGAAAATCTCACCTGAGTCATAATTGTTCAAGGGCATCCATGTGATCAGCAAGACTGGAAACAGACAGAGGCTGGATGCTGTGCTACAAGCTTTCCCCATGCTGCTGTCCCTCCACTCCTGTCTCCCTCTCTCCCACTCCCAAAACTCAGGCATCCCCAGCAAAGTGAGAGTAATGTTCTCCAACAAGGTAGCGAAATACATAAGATTATCACTCTGCCTTTATGTTCGTAGACTTCACCACCAGTGGATATGTAGCCTGGTTAGGGTAGACCAAGGTCATCTTTACGTATGTCCTACCCAGTTTTCCCACAGGTAATTCCTAGTATCCCAGCTGCCATTATAAAGTGGATTCGTAGAGAACCTATAGACAAAGTCTGTCCTTGGGGGCTGATACTCTTGATGCTATAAAATAAGAAACTACGAGCTTCCTCCATTCTCAGATGCTCTTTCATTACCACCTTCACAGAAGGGAGCTAGTCAGAACTGAATGTAGGTAAAATTAAGCAGGTGCAGGCAGAAGAGAAAGTAATTTGTATGCCAAATGCTCATATATATAAGGTTTCCTGCATTTGCATGGTGTTCTTGGATGGAGTCTTTACCTGCTACAGCAGAAAACAGCCATTTGTTGTGGCTTTGTGAAGGGTATTCTTGAACAGAGTAGCCGTCACTTTTTATCACCATAACATTATTGTAACTTCAATGCTTTAAATAATCTGAGTCTGCTAGAAAAAATAACTACAGACAATCGTAGCCTATTTTATCCTGCATGGAAATGGTTAAGGTATATGCTCATTTCCAGATAGTAAGCTTAAGTAAGCTTCATTTTGTTTAGAAGCAAGACCAAATACTCTGGAAAAGGCAGCAGGTATTTGCTGTGTGGAACGGGGCTCCTTTCACAGCTTGAGCCAAATCTCACTGAAACCCCAGGAACCTTCACATTCAGTTGAACTGGGCCCTGTGTCAGGGCAAGTCAGTATAATTTTCCAGTAAAAGACCTAACTCACTTCAGAATGCCTCCTAAGTTTACTGGGAGAGGATATGTCATAGGGTCTGCATGCATCCTATACAGCAAATCAGCCTTTCCACCTTCAGAGCTAAATACAAAGCTGATCTCTCTGATTTGTTCTTCCATAAAGCATTAAGAAAACAAAAACTAGAAACAAAGACTCCTAAGAAGAAAAAAGGATTTGTTTTTGAAAACCCTCAACTCATAGGAAAGATAAATGAACTAGTTTATTAAGCAGTGGCTGGCTGGTAGGTAGGCAGATAATCTAACAGGAAACTTTTGCAATTCAGGTCTGTGTATCCAAATTCCAGTGAAAAGGACAGTACAAGCCTGAGGACTGTGACAGGCTGAGTACTGTCACCTGTAAGAACATACTCAGTGTGACTGAGGACATTGAGAACTACTGGCTAGGAAAAGCTGCACACCTTAACATTGTGTTTAATGGAGCGCAACCTACTGTCTAATCAGTAATTTTTGGAAAGCCTGCACTTTTTTTTAGGAAAAGAGGAGTACTGATGTAGGGTCAGACACTGTTTCCACTGATATTAATGGCAACACATTTCATTATTTCTGTGGGGAAAGGATCAGGCCCTTAGGTGAAGGCATGAAAATGTATCTACATACTAATGAACCAGCATCAGCAGGAGAGAAAGCATGTTGTGTGAAAACAGCTAATTGTAAATGCAAGTTCAAAAGACATTCTGCATTTATGTCTGCAAAAAGACAGGCAAGACATGAAAAACAAGCCTTTTAGCCAAGGAAAATGGGTATTAATTCAGTTGCCCAGCTAGGGGCACCTGTGCAAACAACACCATCCCCAGGCAGTTAAAACAGAGAACTCTGTAGCTAATAGGGTAATGTTGATTAACACCTGACCATTTCACAGGGAGTAAAGAATAGATTTGGCAGACTTGCAAAATGAAAGGATGTCACCTAAAAAGCCATTTCACACTCAGTGCTTCAACAAGAACTTCTAGATTTGAATGGTTTTCCTCAGCCAAAGTGGAATGTTTAACTATTTTTGTGAGGTTAGAGAAAAAGTTTTTATTTAGTAAATCTAAATATTCCATTAATATATTTTTAAAAAATATTTTGCTTCTAACCATTTAAAAAGTCTGAGCATTTTTGGTGCAAACCAAGCTATTTTTTTAACTAGAAAAATATTTTGACACAAGTGAGTATTTTAATAATTTAAAAACATTCTCATAATGTTATTCCAAAGTATAAATTTAATTAAATCAACTGATGCTCATGATATATCAACTTTTTTTTAAAGTTCAGTAGAAAGACTTCTTATCAGGTCAACTCTGCTCCAAAACATTCTAGGGCAAGAGGTTTTGAGAAAATTCTGAGAAAATCAGTTACAGCACCTGAAGACCTTGCTGCAGCAGATTATCATGCCAAGATCTTGCAGGTGGTATTTGGCTTTTCGTTGGAAGACTAAATTTGGAAGTAGTTCTTGGAAACATGTAGAAAACTGAGACAATCTCTTTTAAAGGAAAAAAAAAAAAAACCAACAAGTTTCCTTGCCCAGGAGCTTTTATTCTGTGGAAATCACGCTTCATTTGTGTTTGCATTCAGCTCTGGTGGTTCCACTTTGGGAGGAAAATGAACACCATGTGTTGATCACTGATAGTAAAAAAATCCAGGATCTAAAAAAATAGCCAAGAGGCCTGTTCTTATCCTATTGCTAGGAAGACTAGAGATTTGTGGGACCAGAATAGATTCTATTTTATATGAAGGTCTATAACTAGATTGACAAGAGTTAAAGTAATCAGAACCCTTTAGATATTTTTAGTATCGTGCACAAATATCACCTATCTAGCCTCAGACTGACCTCAGTTTAAGGTTAACTTGAAGTTTATTACAAGTTAATTTAAAAGAAAAAGAAAACCGAACCCCAAACTATTAGGTAACTGCCAACAGCTGAGCAGGGCAGCAGCCTGTCATGCAGACTGGGGCTCTTCTGAGCCTCTGACAGCCAGCTCAAGCCATTCCTCAGCTGCTTAAAGCAGCCTATTCAGAGTCCAGCAATATACAGACGGTTTTTATTTACAGCTTGCCAGTATCAACCAGACCAGCAGCTAATTGAGACTGTACTATTTTCATGCTTGATCTTTGCTGAGCTATAAATGATGAGCACCAAAAAAGTATTTTCCCTCATATGTTTATACAGTGCACCTTATACTTGCCGTCCTCAGATTTCCAAGCAGTCACCGAACAGTGCCAAAAGCTCATTAACGATTATGGACCACTGAATCATCGTGAAATAATTTTTGAGTGACCTAGGAAAGCATTTTATATAAGAAACTTTGTGGATTGAGGGGGAAGAATGTAAGCAAGAACTTTTGGTGCAGATTTGGAACTAGGTGTAGGACATTAGGATTAAAGCTTGGAAACTGTGTTCATTTCAATTTGTTCCAATCCTAGCTTTGCTGGGTGAATCAAAGAAATGCTGGCAAGCAGCTGTGTGAGAGACTACCCTCACAGGAGGTAAAGAAACACTGTAGGATACACTGAATACCTCTATCAACTTGGTTTCATTGCTGTTTAAAAAGAAATTGCAGTGCAGGACCCTACCCCAGCTTTTACGTGTACTGACTTCTTGCAGGACTCTGCTGTTAATTAGGTTTGCAGAGCAGGATAGAAGAGAGAATTTATATAAGGCTGTGGATATGGAGATTGAGAAATTTGAATTCAGTCTGCAGGAGAAAGGAGAGAAAAATAGGAGTGAGGAATTATTGTGCTAGAAAGATTGCTATGTAGAGGCACATAAGGCTGCCAGTGGAAGATAAAAATACAAAACATGCTTAAAGTAAAATAAGCATGGAAGGATCCCACTATAGGAGGACAGAATTATTTTGCTTCCTATAGGGACAGTTTTGGGGGCAACAGTCATGCTTCTTTACCATTTCCTATCTAGATGAGTACATAAGACTCTGTTGTCCATTCTATTTACATACTTATTATTCATGTTATTAAGGATCAACCAGGAATGGAGATCTACTGTCTTAGGCACTGTGTGGATGAAGAGAAGGAGACAGTCTACACCCTGAATTGTTTACAGTCAAAACAGACAAGACAGCCAAAAACTAGGGAAAGGAGATGAAACACAGAAATCCACAGCAGCAAAGACTACGGTACTTTCACAGCCCTGGTTTCACTGGAGGCGGGGACAAGAAGCTGATAAGCAAAAGGGAGAGTCCATGCAAAGAAGAGAGAGAAAGAAGAAAGGCAGGGAGGAGGGAGGAGGGTGGAATTATCAGAGGCAAGTCTAGGGGAGATGGGCAATGAAGAGCCTTGGACGAGGCAGGCATGACAGCAAGCAGCTGCTTGGCACCAGCTAGTCAAAACTATAGAAAAATATTATCAGTGTCCGTGAAGCTCATCTCATGTTTTCTGTGGCTGTTGGCAAAAATGCCCAGTTACGCCCCCGAAGGCCACACATTTGGAAAGACAAGGTGTCCCAGTCCTACAGACAGATACGATTTTTCACTTACATGTTTCTAAATATGGAAAGAATTGGAAACATTTTTGTCTATGTATCTTATTATCAAAAAACCCAAAAGATTCTTGGATCAGGCAAAATTGCATGGAAATCCGTAGCAAATTTGTGAAATTGTTTCAGCTAGGGAAAGAAATAAAGGAATGTGTTTATTTAAATTCAACTGTTTTACTTTGACATTTTTAAACAAAATATTACCTGGATTTATTTTTTAAACTGATTAGATTAAACCGTATCTTCATTTCATTGGGCCTCAAATGAATTTTTTAAATACTGATAAGGCTGAAAAGTCATTATGTAGTGTCCTGGATGCAATATGAGCCTAATGCTATTTGCCAGCAAACAGAGGAGTGCAATGAAAAGTTTGCAGTTGTGCTAAGCACAGCATTCAGAATTTATCTTTAGTGCTACTTTTTAACATGTATCTTACATAATAGATTGCTTTTCTGCTTCATTTTTGAGATGATCTAGACAAATGTACACCTGATCAGTTGACCCAGTAAATTCTCCTTGTTCATCTCCAGATATGCTCACTTACTCCACCCTCAAAACACACTCACACTTAACCTACTTTCTGCTTTTCAGGCTCTGGACCTTTTCCCTCAAGCACTGGAGGAAACACAACTGGATGCCTGTTACTCCACAGGTTGGATGGTTCAAGGTGAGAGGAAAGGGAGCCCTGGAGTTGAGCTCTTTCTGTGGAAATTACCTTTCCAGAAGCAGTTTTGCACAGAAAATAAGGAGTTCCTATGAAGCATCTCAGCAGTCCTCTGTTTCCAAGTTCTCACACAGGCAAAGGGGCAGCCTTTAAGGAGCCATTTCCAGATTTGGTTTAAGTTTAAAGGTAAAAGACAATACCCTAATTTGCACCCAGGAATTAAATTGAAACAGAGTGTAGCACAGACCACATCCTTCAAGAAAGCCTGGTCAGCAAGCCAGGAACAGCATTCCACCCCAGCTGTAAGTAATCCTAACCCATAGTCAAACTATGAGGGCCTAAACTGTGCTCTGCACTTGGCACAGTAAAAAGGCAATCTAACGGGCAAAGAATTTACAATCTAAATTTAGATGTGCTGCTACAATAAGAACAACTAAGATCATGATTACAGACTAAAGGAGTAAGAGAACCACAGCCTTCACCTCAAAAGGTGACTGCTTGGGTCTGGCACAAGTAATGTTTTGTTGACGCTTCTATTAATTTTAAAGATATAATTGAATAAGCTCGGGCCTCATCACAAGAGACGTATGCTTTACTGGGTGGTGGAATGAGAGTGGGACAACACATCTGCGAGTAAGACTTCAAGAGCCCTTCCACTATGAACAGATTAGGGACAGGAAGAAGAGGTCACCCATGCTCGGATCAAGGATGCAGTCTTTGAGACATAACTGCAAACAAGAACAAGAAGCACTTAAATTTGCAGTCTAGAGAGTTACAGAAAGTCTTTCAAGCCAGTACAAGGAGTCTGAATGTGATATGTGGTTGTTAGGAAACCAATGAAGGTTTTAAAGGGAAGAGAAGCTTGGATGAAAAACACCCTTATATTATTTTTGGCAAACTGAGAGGGAACAATGAAGAAGACCATAGAGGAAACCACTGCAGTAATCACCCAACCACCAGTGCATTCCTGCCCCATATCCAGCAGTTAGTTGCACAGTCTAATCAGGGAGGCTCCACGGCAAACATCCCTTTCCAAACATGGACTTGGGGAAGGAACTTGGGTCTCGCTGTGCTTGCCACACAGAGACAGCAAACAGAACCAAAAAAGCTGTTTTGCCTTGCTGTGAGAATTTTAACAGATTTTGTCAATATTCTCTGCATGAAAGGAGGCCAATAAAGTGACAAAAAGAGAAATGTCTGATGTTACCCAAGAGTCAAACACACCTCCCTCATGGCTCTTCACAGTTGCTGCTTGAGGTATATATAATCCTCTTACTTATCAGGCACACGCTTCTGCCCACCCACTTTCAAAACACAGAAGTATTTAGATCAGTGCAAAGATGCAGGTGAAGGTGAAAAATGGTTGGGCAAAGTGAACAAATTTTGTACAGATCCATTATGATTCTGTTCATGTTTTGCAGCTTCAGAAGCTCAACTGACATAAAAATGTTAGTTTAGCTACTTCACAGCAGACTAATGTTCAAAATGGAAGCTGAGAATTAAGTAAGCTATTAAAATTATGGGAAACATAAGTCCAACATACAAACCAAATACATACTGCCAAATACATACTACCGACTCGCAGAAATACAATATTTTAAGACAGGTCTTCTATCATATAACAAGCAGGGTTCCGTTAAAATGAAAAAACCTAAACAAACCATGGATTACTTCCTCAGGTAGTGCACAGTGATGTAGCTGCACTCATCTTTCAGCCATGCACAATGAGAAACTGAGCGTCTAATTATTTAAAAAAAAAATACTAGTTCTCTGGCAAGAAAACTGTGAATTACACTCACAAAAATATTTGGTGGAGTTTACCCAAGCTCATAAACATGTAGAGGTTCACCATGAAGAATAAGCAACTGAAAAGTCTTTTCCAGGCAAACATGTTCTGCTTTTTCATTTGCCAATGCTCAGAAATGGTCATTGTGTGTTAACCTGCCATTGCGGGAGTTTTATGTTTTTCAGAGAAGTATCTCTTCTACCTTGTTTCTAGCTGTGATTTTATTTCACTCTTTCTTTAGGACCAGATTTTGTCTGTCTGATGGGACAATAGACCGTGGGAGCAACATCTGACCTGTGGAAGATATCTACAAGTGCTGTCATCTGCATCTAATTCAGTTGTTTTTAACTCACCTCAGAGTTAATGGTAAGGAACAGGCAGTTCCAGAACCTGATTCCACTCATCCATAAGTAGACTTCTAAAAGATGCTGTGTCCTCAAGAGCAGGAAAGGAAAGGACCCCTTTCTGGGCACTGACTGAAAAGGGGAGGACAGGGAGACTAGCTAAGAGACAAAAGAGAATAAAATAGGTAAGACACTATATATTTCAATTGTACATACAAGAGAGAGGCATAATGTCTTGAAACAACAATTTTCTTCCATGTTTCAGAAGCAGAAATATTTTGCCCCTGACACTGTGTTGCTTTTTTTTTCTGCTCTAATTCCACAGCATTAAAAACTAGACTTTTTTCTTTTTCTTAGGAAGAACAACTTTCAGGATTTCAAAATAGAAATGAAAAGGTATCCAAAAGGAACAAATCTGGAATAAACAGATGTTCTAATGATATAATTGAGCTAGGCAGAGGAATAACATGATCTAAAGAACATCTAATAAAATCAAAACCACATCTGCATCATTTTATTCATATATCTTCTAGGCAGAGAGAGAAAACACGGTGCAGAATCTGAGCCCCATGAAAAACAAAGGGATTTTTTTCCATTGCCTTTTATGAAAATTGGATTCGATTCTTGGTGCTCATAACAAAACATCAAGTTTATTAGAATATCATCTAGTAAAAAAAAAGAAACACAATGGGAACATATGTACATTTTGTAAAACTGAAAGGCCTGCTTTCCCCTTTTGTTTCAGCCTCAGGGTCTTCATTTTAAATAATGCTATCTACAAGCATTTATAATTCTCCAGGCAACCAACGTGTTGCAAGCATCGGCCACTAAATAAAAGTCTCAGAGGACAGAAGAGGGGGAAAAGCAGATAACCTGAGTGAATTACAAACCTCTGTTCATTTATCAGGAAACAGAGGAAACATTTCTTTAAGCATGTACATGTTGGACTTTGTGCGTACTTACCAACTGTCTTACTGCAGTTATTAAATACAAGGTCATGATGGTATTAAATATGAAGTGCCATGATACCACACCCAGGTGATATCTCTGGCATGTAAAGGTCTGGAAGTAACCTGCTGCTTATCAGAGCTTTGGGCAGGGCTGGACACTGATCTGAAGGAGGGGTTGGGGAGATGCAGGAAGCCTCCCATGACCCCATGAAAGCCACATTTGACACACCAGACAGTGCCAGTTGGAGGAGAGCTACTAATTCTGATGTCTCTAAACCTTCCTGGTAAATCTATGCATTTTGTCGTTCCAGGCAGGATAGAAAATGAAGCTCCAGGCTGCTTTTCTCAAACCTGAGCTTTGTTACCTGTGACAAATAACATTTTGGTAAAACTCTCAGTTTGCAGCCAAATAGGTTGCGCAGCATCATGTCAATGTGCATTTTTCCAGGTTATCTCAGCAAAGGAAAGTATGGAGTACACTTCTTTAAAGCCTGGAAATGATGGGGATGAACATACAAAATCTTTAAATCTGGAAATGTGTTACTGTGATGCACTGAAGTACAGCCTAATAATCTGCAAGCAGGGTTGTCACAGCATGGTGGTCACATGAATTAATGGCTGTAGTAATATTCCTGTAAAACTCTTATTTTGCATGTGAATTTTAAGATTTTGAAAGGGAATGTTCTACTCTGTGGTTGCAGATTTTTCCAAAAGGACATCTGCTTCCAGTTATTCAACACAGTCTCTGCTTCCAACCTGAATATTATAGTTTGATATGGAAAGAGAACGCGTATGGAAAGAGCGCGTGTTTAGATCACAGTTCTTAACTGAATCACGTTCGATTCCAGCATATGGTTCAGAATTTCATTTTAGTTCAGATTGAATCAGTATTAATTTTGTATAGTTTTTACATGGTTTTGTGGCATTTGTATGGTTCACTTATTTCTGGTCTGATACGACAAGTAGTCTTACGAGATCCTGCCTTCAGATTACCAGCTGAAGTCATGTACCTTTCATGATTTGAATAATACATGTCACTAAAGACACAGGGACAAGTTCTTAGTGTCTTGGTGATTTATACTGCAGCACACCACTGTCCTGGCATGTTGAAATCTACAGCACACAAAACGTGACAGTTCTGTCTTTCACACACTGATTATTATTTTAAAACTCTGTAAGATAATCAAGGAAGTGTGAGAAGTCATATGACTACCTTCTTGGCACATGACACAAATTATTTCTTTTTTATTATTATTTTTTTCTTTTTTTTATTTTTGGTGTGGTTTTTTTTGTTTGTTTGTTTCCCTGAATGGTCTCTATCCCTGGAGCAATACTTCTGTAAATAACCACTTGATGAAGAAGTGAGAACGGTTTGAGAGAGTTCCAGAAGTTTTCATATTTCCTGCAGATTTTCCCTGTTTGGAAGACACAAATCTGCTATTCTATAACATATCAGGCTTGCAGCAGGTTTGAAAGGCCATGTACAGCAAAGGTACTGTCTTATATCATGCTCTTTCCCCTCCAGTGCTCCAAAAGGAGACATTGAATGCTGTGTGGGAATCTTCCTGAATTCCTAATACTCACACCCTTTGTGTCTTTTGCAGATTAAATAAATTATTAAATTACTAGTACTCATTCTGACTGTATGACTGGATTTCTCAAGCATTGGCAGAGGTGTATGTGCTCATCTCAGTACACCTCCTTAATCAGGAATCACTGAAGTTGTTTGAGGGCTACAAGGTACTGCTGTGAAACACCATAGTGTGTTGAGCAAATACTCTGTTTGACAGCCCATCTTCAGAGCTGATCCTGGATCCCAGATCCTCAAGCACACTGAGGTGCCTAACTTCACTAAACTGAGGATTAGGGTCCAACTGTTTATTCTGTCAGGCATTTCTAGCCATAAGCCAGAGGAGTGGGTGCAGATGGAGAATGAGTTTCTTTTCCACTTTTAGAAATAAGCATTTGAGCTGAGGAGAGAAGCACACTGAAAGTTTCTAAGACATTCCTCTGCACAGCATAAGGATTTATCTCTCTGTTAGAGAGCCTAATGTATTTCATTGCGTTGTCAGCAAAACAGTCCTGGTTCTGTCCTTGTGCACTTTGGGAGCCCATGGCTTCATTTTTTCAAGCCCAGTGATCTGTCTGTATTTCCACCTGAGGCTTCTGATGTGCTTCTGATAAGCTACAATTACAGGTGAACAAGTAAAACAAGAATGCAAGGGCATTGTTGAAATGCTGGGCTCAGCACCCCTTACTCCTCCCCTTCTATCACCACCTTTGTTTTTCTACGTTAAGAACATAACAGCAGCTGAGAAAAGAAAAAGCATAAACCCATGCCTTTCTCTGCCTATTTATCTGGAACTCATCAGAGAATCTGACTGCTTTCTATTTGCATGAGAAAAAAAGGGCAATGTTAAAGTCCATTGAGAAATGTGAGTTAGTAGTAAGATGTATTCAGATACTCAACTAATGATAGGGATGGATAGATGCATGGATGTATGAAAGTGATTTCTGCATAGTAAAGTTAGTTTGCAATATGAAGCTTTATTTCTCACTCCCCTCCCATAAATTCAGCCTGAAGAGTGGAACGGGATACATTTTCCTCAGAGATATATTACAGAAAACCCATAGATTTCATGGTCATTTCAAGCCAGAAATACACCAGAAAGATGCAGTCCTGTTCACCTTCACATTCAATTTCTTTTTACCATCTTCTTCCCCTTCTACTGCAACCGCACCTATGCAGCATGCACTCCCACGGGTGATATGACTGAAACTAACTTGCAGAAAAAGAAAGTGTGCCAATCTCTCCCTCCCCACTCCATCCTCCCAGTCCTGTGGTACACAGAGCCATTGTGATTTTGCTAGAACTGAATGAGAGAGAGTAGCAGGCAATCAAACGGGAGAGGAGGAGAGAGAGGGGAGAATGATTCTTCAAGCTATCTGCCTACATATCTAACTATGGCAGGACCCAGGGAGGGTCCAGGCACAACGCCCACACCAGGGGCCTCTTTTCCTGCTCTGCCAGACCTCTGCAACTCTTGCTTACAAAGCTAAAATACTGTTTGATTCCTTTATGTAGCTGTGTGTACGTGCCTATGTGTGTACGTGCGTAAGTGTGTCTAGGAGACCTGATATTTCAGTAAGAAGGTAAACATTTGTGATTCCTACCTGATGAGAAGTTCATTCCAGTATCTCAGCAGGGTTGGTGGATAGATTAACTAGTCATTGCTGGAATATGAGGGCCATTGCCAACTGCTTTGCAAGTAGGCACTTTCCCCAGGAAAGCTGGTGTCATAATACCAAATGGTACAGTGATGCAGATCTGTAACACAAGCATAGGGCTCTTGCCCTCTTCTGCCCCCAGCCTGCTTTGCACACTTATTCCCTGTCATACGATGAGGCAGTCTTATGACCGCACAGCCTTTCCTCTCCTCTCCATCCACATTCGGGTTTTACCCAACTCCGTAATCTCCATCTCCACTAGGTTGCAACAGGTGAAAAAAATGCGAGTCAGATACAATGGTAATCCCAAACCAGTTCACTTCTAAAATAACATAAAATGTGAGCACTGCAGAACTCAGTCCATTCTGTTTCATGAATCCCAAACGAAGAGTCATTAGGGGGACCATCGGGGTCACCTTTGGTGCCTTTTCCTATAAGCCTGGAGTTTAGCTAATTTCTGATAACTCTAGCCACAGCTGATGGGCAAGCAGTTCCTTCCAGGGGAAGATATCAATGTCATTGTGAAGGCCTGCCTTACATACATTACCCCTCAAAGGCTAAAAGCAAAGTATACCTGCATGCAAACAACAGCGCTGAAAAAGTTCAGATGATGCTGGCTGATTGCCTTCAGCTAAGTGATCCCAAGCAGGGTGTCCTGGTAGCACTTATTCTTGCCCTTCTAAGGCAAAGAAAAACAGAAAGACCCTATTTTAACGGCCTGTGTCTCTGCCTGGCGTTTGAAGTAATGAGAGCTCTGAAATATATTCCTGCTACAGGTAGGAATTAGCAAGAGGTCAAGTGTGCCCAAAAATATTCACTCAGTGAGATGAAATTCGTGCAACATTTGTGTTGCTACCCTGTTGAATAGGCTGATAGACCATGTGAATAGGCAGGCAGCTTGAAAGAGCAGACTTGTTGGTATACACATGTGTTCATATACATCCATCTGAACTTTGTATTTATGGCAAACAGCTCAACAAATCATTTGCACTAAGTGCTTTTCAATTAGTATTATTCTTATCTTCTCTTCACTTCTTACCCATTAATGCTTTTGCCATATGTTTCCCACATTCTTCAGTTTTCGGACAAATGGTGTCTAGTCAACATTTAAATTGTGCTATTTCCTTTGAGCTGCTTGGACAAGCTACCTGTTCATCCTCTGAACCAAACAAGAAGGAGACAGCCAGATCACCAGGACTCCAGGCAGTGAGGTTGTCTGCAGGAGACACTTCTTCAATGGGGAGGACAGAGAGCAGTAGTAAACTAATGCTCAGATGAAGCCATCTTCCTATTCAACCCCCTACTTACTTCTTTTCTCAAGTCCAGAATCAAACAGGGAAGATATCCTCTATCTTGAGAGATGAGGTATCAGCCAAATAGTGGCTTTCATTCCTTTTCACCAGGTGGGCTGGGGGAAAAATGAAGTGTAAGAAGCTAACACTTGTAAGTAAGGGGATATTTAATCTATTAATTTCAAAAACCAAACAATGACTACTGAAGAAAAAAATTTTATTTTTTTCCTTAGGTCTGTTTTCAAGTGCCGTTTCATTGATGGACTCAGTTACAGCACAAGCCACTCCCTGTACCCTTAAAGAGCATTTAGGTCATTGCCTCATCTGAAGTGCAAGGGCTTCTTGAACCAGTTTCTACAGCAATCTCATTCTCCAATCACTGTGTCAGCTACATTTTCAGAACTCAAGAGGCTGTTGAAACTGCCCACATGTACAGTTGGATCCTGCACAATTACTCCATGCTACTGAGATGACCCAAGTTAGCTTGCAAACTGTGCAGAATCTCACCTTGCAAAGAACAGAAAGAAAAATTGACTGTGTTTACAGTAAGAGAAATAATCCCCAGATATTGCTTTAGAGCTGCCACTCTAGCCAGGGAGTTTTCCATATAGGTCTCAGTTTACTTCCCCACAGCCAGCTCTGCAGCTTGGCCCATATGCAGTGCCATAGACTTCCACCAAACCTTACAGCACCTCTCTCCCGTCCCCAGGCATGGTCCACAGTCCACTTCTGATGAGCCTACCACCTTTCCGCACAGACCAACAATCCACTTTGTCCCATTCCCATGAACAAGCCTACAGCTCAACTCTCCCACCCCTGGAATGCACCCTCAGCATAACTCCCCTTCAATGCATGCATGATGCTCTACAAAGCTCTGCACCCAGTCTCCCCAAGCCCTACCTCCTTCACAGTCCCTTGCAGTCATGCCATTGCCAGAGCAACAGCTAGGTGCCAGGATCCTAGGAGCTGTGTATTACTGGCATTTTTTTGAAGTCCATGATCCCTAGGTGCTTGGTTTGTGTGTTGCACATTGAACGAACCTCCAGCGAGTGCTCTGGGGCTGCTTGAAGAAAGCATTTAAGGGCATGACTAAGTTCAGGAGCAGAAGTGATGGCAATAAGGGCAACAGTGCTATTCACATACTCATAAATAAACATCTGCACCACTGCTTTGTCAGACTGGGGCTGATTTTGTTTGAAAATCAGCCTTACAGATGAAGCCCTTAGTGTCTGAACTTTTCTCCTGCTGTTTTTAATAGAAAATGCCCTCATTTAGAAACAGGTCTGTCCCATGAACACCACAGGGAAAAGTAATCACATGTGATAGAAGTCATGACTTCTAAGAGCAGATATAAGGTATCTGATTCCCTGCCTTCTTTATATACTTATGCTTAGATAATTGCTAGTTTAATTAACTCTTAAATTTTAATTATCTTGTGGACTATAGATCTGAATAAATGATCTGATGAACAAATCCTAGCTTTTAGGTCAGCATAGCAAAAGTATTTTTAATGTGTGAGGGAGAAATTGCACAATTTAACTACATGTTCTCAAATCCCCCTGGTCTACTTTGACCATCTGATTTCATTAAAAGCCAGAGCAGCTCCCATTGAAACAAGTCACATGCTCAGGGTGAAGGGAGATGCATGACTGTCTTGATCCTCCCTGCAGTACCTGCATTGTCACACTTGATCCCTATACAGTCAGGCTGCCAAAAACTGTCAAGTCTCACATGCTGGACATGAGACTGGGAAAGCAGATATTGGTTGCTTTGCCTTTTCTTCCTTATCTCCAAAATGCCCTGTGTCACAAACACCTGCTGAGCAGCACCCTGCTGCTGTGATCCCACCTACCGGGTGGAGCTGGTCAGTGGGTCACAGATCAGGTTGACCAGCTGCCTACAGTGTGGGATGGGAGGCTGGGGTGTGTAGGAGAGGCCTTGGCAGCTGGGGATGAGACCATGTGTCCCTGGGATCTTGCAGGAGGTAGCAATTGCTAGCCACTGCCTGTACGTGATGTGACATGGCTTCATCACCCTGGGGTTATCCATGGGGCTGGCTGCTTTCCCCTTCAGGGTGCTAGATGATGGAGCAGTCCTAGGCTCCTAGGGGCAGCGATATTGCCCTGATTCACCTTTCACTCCAGTGTCATCCCACTGGCCAACAGAGCATAAAACCAACAGAATCAAGCTTCAGTCAAAGCTATTGTGTTCTCCTGTGCCATGTACATTTATCTTGTCTGTATTCGTTCCTATGTAGAATGAACTAAATAGAAACAAATGAACCCATGTACTAAATGCGTCTAGGAATTTGGCAACCCAGCTTGTGCTTCCAGTGAGATTCAGTGGTACTAAAATTGTAAGCATTTTGACATACCTGCCTTAAGATCCTACAGAAAAAGCTGAAACCAAATTAAAAAAAAAAAAAAAACTTTAAAAAAGAAGAGGAAGTATTTCTACACATGTTTTTTCTTAAATGGGTTTCAAGAGCCATCTGAGGAAGACCAGCCTACATTCAGCTGAGAAGTGAAAGGCAGTGGCAGATAACCTGTTGAGGTGGTGGAGACAAAGGCATGAGGCTACGTTTGGTGCTGGTACACTCACTGGGAAAGATAAACTTGTGCAAGGGGATTTAAAGTAGAAAACTGGTATGACTTCCTTCAAATTTGGTATGCAGGCAAGGTATAAGCCAGGACAGCTTGTGCATTCAGGGGCAGGGAGGTCAAGAAAAGAGAGTTTGGCAGGACAGAAAAATCGCTTGCTACACACACTTGAGTCTTCTGTTTGCTTTGCCCAGCATCCCTGATGGCAGCTTCACATATTAACCATACATAAAGGTATGGTGTTACACAATATAAGACCTGGCCAAGGGCTGCAGCAGTCATGCCTCTTCAGAGCAGCCATGCCTGTGTAGGTGATCTATGCACAGTACATAATTTCCTGATGTGATACAGACAACTAGGCAATTCTTTACAAGCCTCCTTTTTCCAGGAGTGTTGCCCTTGGTCAAGTCTTGATAAGTTCACCGGGAGCTGGGAGTGCTCAGTACAAACGCAAATCATCCACTTTTGTATGAATGTAAATGCCTGTCTCAAGAAAAGAAACTGTGATCGAAGACATCTGTAAGATGAGGCTGCTGGTTCCTTAAATAATTTTTGCTGGGAAGATTCAGTCAACCTGATAGAAAATTAAAATTAGGGCTCGGGTCCCTCTTGAAGCTTTGCACGCTGGTGCTGCAAGATGAATCTCTGCATCCGAGACAGTCCTTCAGACTTGCCTTGACCATAAGGGAAGGAACGGATGGTCCTGGGACGTGACTCCCCTTGGCCCCAAGAAGATGTCTGCAACAGGGCAAGAAGGTGCCATCAGCCACTCAGCTGTCCCTGTCCCATCTCTGCAGAGGCCCTGGCAGAGTGTTAGGGGCATGCAAGCTCAGCATCTCCTGGATTGCAGGGGCAGTGCTTTTATCTGATTGCAGAGGCTGGGCTGTTAAGCTCACAACTGGTTCCCAAGCTGGCTAACTGGGGCCATAACCAGCCACCTGCCCTCTCTCTCACCACCACCACCACCCACCACCGGCAGCCCCCATGCTTTCTCTTCTCCCCGCCACGGGGATGCTGAGGGAAGCAGGTGCCTCTTTTCAGGGCAGATCACACTAGCGCTTCACTACGCAGGCCTGGGCAGCCATGGCGTGGGCCACGGCACAGGCTGCAGCCACGCGGGGTGCAGGTGTTTTGGGCAGGCTGAGGTGGGAGCTGGGCCCTCGGGCGGAGGTGTAGGGACAGCCTGGGGGGAGGCCTTCCCTGCTGGAGCAGCTAGGAGGGGGGGACATTGCTAAAGGGGTTGGTAAAACCACTTGAAGCAGGCCAGACCCACTGCCGGGCTTCCCTGGTGTGTGCTGGTGTGGAAAGCAGCCGTGCAGCCTCACTGAGCACTTGGAGGCACCTCCCTGGCCCTCCAAGCCCTGCGGAGCAGAAGGCAGCCCTGACAGGCCCTGAGCTGCTGCTCACTCCCCTCACTCAAACACGTTTTTTTAATAGCTGAGGTAGTTGAATTCTAGTTAGAATCATTGTGGCTGGAGGCCGGCATGAACCCACAGGCAAGCAATCGAGTGATTAAGAGCAGAAAACAAAGCCAGGCCTGCAGCACTTCAGGACAAGTCACCGGCAGCCTGACAAGGAGCTCTTTGTGCTCTGCTGGGCAGCACCGTCAGCAACCCCGCAGTGCCGCAGCCGCGCTGACGCGTGCCGCACTCTCCGAAAAACAAAACTCTGCCAGGGGTGGCAGCTTTGGGTTTTATTAGAGCATGCTGGTATTTCTATGGGGGCTTCTCTTCACTTCCCCTCCCACTTCATGTCCATCCCTCCCAGCTGCATTGCACCCAGGCAGCACAGCAGCCTGGGTAGCCCCACCTGCCAGCCCCAGCAGCTACTAACTTAGCTCCTAGGCTGCCCACAGCCAGTCAGCTTTTCAGCATTGCATCATTATTAACTGAGTCTACCAGAGAGGCTTGTGATCAGTAAAAGGGGCAGCTTTTATTGCAGTTGTCTATCCTTTACTCATAAAAACACCACCTTTTCATCTTCTTGCTGCACGGCTAGTCAAGTTGCTGGTCAGAGAGTAAAGGAAATGCCTACTTAGATATCAGGGAAGGTGACATGGCTGTCAAACATGCAGGCAATTCAACCTCACAGGGACCAGCACACTGGATGCAAAGACAGAGGCAAGTGTGGATGCATTATGCCAAAAGTAATATTCCAGCAGTTTGGGTGAAATGTTTAATTGTTTTAAATTAAACTGAATTAATCACTATGGAACTGCTGTACTACCATGCACACTCGCCTTTCTTCATACCTGGTCCTAATCCTCATCTGTTGCTGCAGCACTGAGGATATCTGGTGGGGTCAGGGAATTCCCAGACAGGAATACAGCATCACAAAGCATCTGTGCACAGTCTGATCCCATCTGCTACATTTGCGTACTTGCTCTGCTGTGAGTCAGACCTAAGCAGTAAATCTAACACGCCAGCATGTATATGACTACTGTGCGTGCAGAGATTATCTGTGTTGCATGTGTGCACTTGCAGCGATATAATCATCTATATGAAAACATACAGATGTTCTTGACCAATATCCAGATATGTAGATTATAATCACATAGCCCAGGAAGTGTGAAGGGACCGAGAGGAGAGAATATGAGAAAACTGTACTAGGTTTAAGTCTCCTTTTTCCTGCCTTAACGCTGTAGAAAGTGCAATTAGTATAAATCAAATAGGGTCTGCAGAAATTTCTTCTGTGGAATTCTATTGGCACACTGCAATCAGACACACAGCTAGTCCTGAGCAAAGGCTTCATGCCTTAGCTGACATGTGGCACTGAGCTAATGTGAGTTATGCAATTACCCACCAAATGGTTATCACTGAACCAATAGCTTGTACAGTAGTAGCTTTCATGGCTAATAACTGAAAACAGAATCAGACCTCACATGAGCTGTGTAATGTGCACCGTTTAAAATAAATTTCTATTACATGGTGTGGTGGGTTATATTTACACCACAGAAACAGATAACAAAGATAATTTTTGCGAAAATAAAATTACTATAATTGTTGCCTAGAAAATGAGATTTTTAATTTTTATAAGATGTTAAGAGTTTTTGAAATACATAAAGGCACAGAAATATTGGATAAAAAGAACAAATGTGCCTTTTAAAATTAATGTGCATTGGCCATCATGAATGAATAAGCTCAGTAACAAGATTCTTGCCTCAGAACGTTGGACACAAAAGTTAATTATCACTTTGCAACCTCTTAAATATATCTGTAATATTCAGACAGTCAGGATATAGCGATCTCTATGTATGCACATTACAGACGTTCCTCTCCCATGCTTCTCCACATGATGATCAAATGACGCTTGCTGTCCTGGAACTATATTTCATCCACACATCCCCTCCATCCTCACCCACTCTTCCCAAGAACAACAACAGAGAGCTCTGCATGGATATATTAACAGTGAGAAAGTGATGACTGGTTACATGAGTCTGGACTTGCTCAGGCTCACAGCTGGCCAAACAAACCTCCCTGCATGCTGTAGCCCGCTCTTCTATTGATGAATCACAAGCAGCAACTGAAGCATTTAAAAGCAATAAACTAGTTTCTACTAGCCTGTGTTTCAACCTGCTATTTTAAGGGGGATATGTTGGAGTGGGTAAAGTAGCTTGAGTCCTTCTTCTCCTTTCATTAGCTCTGGCTGGTATCAGGTGGTTTATTCATGGCTGCAGGGCTGACAAGCTTTCCCATTTCTATTGGGACTGAGCCCTGCATATATTTTCCTTTTCAGTAGTCACAGAACTTGTTGGCTGATTTGAACCAAATTTAATGACCCTCAAATATATTGTTCCTGCAAAGTTCCTGAAAGGGTCACAAGAACAGGCAGCTATTGGAGGGACTTAGAGGTGAGGCTCAGCAACTATGGATATTATCTGCAGGAAGACAGAGAAAGTCAGATAAAATCAATGAGTACTAAACGTGAAGCCAGATTTCTCACAGGGCTGTGTCTCTTGGCTGCTTTAACAGACCAATATTAAGATTTTCTGTCCCCTCTTCAGATTCCCCTGCACTTTTTAACCTTCCAGCTCCCCTCCAGAATAATGTTCTGTCAGTAAAAATATTTGAGGGTTTTATTCTTATCTCAAATTTGATTCAAATCAATGAGTAGGGTCAAAAGCTAAGGGGAAACAGAGCTATATATACAGACAGCACACTTAGGTGTGTTTCCATTTTTTAAAAAAAAGTTAAAAATGTGAACCAAAGGAGCATGCTAATAATTTTCATTTTACACCAAAGATTTTTTTTTTTCCTTCTGCTCACAGAATAACTTCATTTGTGACAAAAGGTTTTGTAAAAGATATTTCTCCTAGGCAGTTTGCAGAAGGGACCATATACTGAAAATAATTTTAGGTTTCTTCTTCTAGCAAAGCCTTTCTCTCTTTCTTTTTATCCGTCTGGAAACTTCAGAAATCTTTAAGCTTCAGGTGCACAGAAGAACTACTATGCACAAGCTTGTAGTTATTTGCCAGACCTGGGATAGGCTCCTCACACAGTGCAGGGGATCACTGCATGCCACAGAGTGGATAAAACAGGAGGGAAGCCAAGCTGGTGGGACACTCTGACAATGGGGCTAAAACTCCTGTATTCCACTTCTCCTTGCAGGCAGATATCTGAGTACTTTCACTTAGTATTCACAGGCCTTAATTTACATTAGAAAGGATATGTCAGTGCTCTCCCTTCAAATACACTGAGTGGATGTTACACTTTTCTTTAACACCATGACTGATGTTGGTGTTTACTTGCTTGTAAAACGTCCTTTTAACTAGAGTGCTCAAGTGAATGCCAGAAACAAAGATTTCTTCCTCTGGAAATCTGGGGTTTAAATTCCCCTAGACAGAGATAGGACGATTAAACCTGTGACAACTGACCATAATGCGGCTGGGCATTTTCTCCTTTACCAAGTACATAAAGACCACCTTCTCTGGCTATGTTTTAAGAGCAACCATCTCTTTGTATTTTGAATGCAGTGCTCTCAGTTTGGGGGGAGATGAGCAGGAAGAGTTCCAGTTTATTGATCCTGATGGGGAACAGAAATGAGACAGGCTTCAAGGTGCTCATTGCTGCCAGCCTGGGGGACTTGCATGAAAAGTTTGGGCATTGCTAGGACAGGCCAGTGGCTGAGAAGGACTTTTTGGGACTTTGTTTAAAATGTTTAACTTGGGTAGTGATATCCTTTTACTGGCCTGAGAGAATTGTTTGAATTCCTGCATGTCCCAAAGACTACAGTTACACTGAGCGTTTCAGCTCTTGGGAGAAAAAGCTCTACACCAGGTGCAAAGAAGAGACAATGAAGTATCTGCACCCTGAAGGCCCCTGGGACAATAAGGAATTCCAGCCTGCAAACTGCAATCCTTGCTGAAGATAAAGGGAAAAACTCTCAAGGTCCCTGCCTGACTATCTTGTGGAGTAAAATGTTTTTCCCACCCCAAATCTGGCTATTGTCATGACCTTGAGCATCAGAGGAAGATACACAAAGCAGAAGGCTGAGACCATGTAGTGCCTTCTGTCAGTGGTCTAACCCCACGGTTGTCCCATTTCCAGCTGGTGACCAAGGTCTGACACTTCACAAAGTGGTAGGTGGGTAGGGAAGTAATCAAAATACTTCTCAGAGGCAGAGAGAAGGAATCCTTTCATAGCCTGAAGGCAATCATGTGAGGTCCTCCCCACTGATTAAAGGCTGTGATTTGGAGTTTCTCCTACTGAAAGCCATTTATCAGTGACCAGATCTTGTAACGCCTTTGTCAGTAAAAGTTTAAAAGCTCTCTACTCTCAGATATCCATCCCATGTGCTAACACTTGTACAAAACACCCAAATCACCTCAGGCTTCTTTTTTTCAGTAAACTGAATAAATTATGGTCCTAATGTCTCCCCTCCTACAGTCTGCTTGGCAGCCCACAAGCCAGCTTTGTGGCTCCCCTTTGAAACCTCAACCTCCCTTAACCAGCAGGGACCACAAATGTAAGCCAGCTTCTAGCAGTGGCTAACGCCATACATTCACATCTCTATTTCTGCTTTCTAAATAACTATTAAACACTTTTGACAGGGCACATAAAGCACTTATTAAAGGTAGCAGCAATAGTGTTCCTGAAGGTAATCCTCCACTGCACTTGCAGTTACTCACCCGGGATTCAGGAGATGCCGGGGTTCAAATGCTGGGTTTGACACAGGCCTCTTGGGCAATCTTAAGGAACAAATTTGACCTTCCTGTGTTGCCACAACTCTTACCTCAGCCCCATTTCTGTAGGACATGTACAGTACTTGCACTGCTCTGTTTCCACCTGGTTTATCTGCAGGCTCATCTGCACAGACGGTAGCTCTGCCCGCACTCTGAGTCAGCTGAGTGAAAGCCTTCTCCAGGCTAGAAGTTGTTTGGACGTGTTACTGAAGGCTGTGCCCGTGCTAATGATTCCTGCTTCCCCACAGAGAAAAAAGGCACGTCAAGGAGTTGTATTTACTGTTGTGGTGCTCCTCAAGTGTAAAAACCAGTGGTGCTTTCCAGCACTTTGGGAGATGCAGAGCCCTGGTGCTTAGCAATCTCCAGTCTCACATGTTTCTCATCCAGCATCTAATTCCCCCGTGTTTGGGCTGGGCCTGCTTTCCTCCTTCAGCCCCTCCCCAGCCCTCCTGGATGGGCTGCATGAAGGCTGCATTATGGCAGACAGATCGAGATCTCAAAACCAAACAGGCTGGCAGAGGCAGTCCCTCCCCTGTCACTAACCCCATGCGAGGGGAGAAAGCATTTGATTTCCCCAGGAGCTGGGAACATGGTGTCCCCGTGTTGCTGCAGGGGAATGTTGTTGTGACACAGCAGCTTTGTCCTTTCTGATAACACGGAGATTCCTTGGGCTGCACAGACGCTGGGTCAGGTATCTCCTCTGTGCCCAGCTGCCCTGAGAGCTCTCCTGAGAGTCATGGCTACCACCATTGGCAAAAACACCAAACCTCTCCTATGCTGTCCCTCACTCTGCTATTGCAAGCTTTTACGCTGCCGTGAGTTTAGGATGAAGTACTGTATTTGCTCAGTCTATAAAATTGCAATTAATTACACGATCCACTGGCAGTGTTGTGGATTTATTACAGCTGGGTAATAAAATGATTATCTGTAGTTGGAAAGTGCTAAAAGCAATCAGCCTTGTTTCTAAAGCCTTTGTCCTTACAAATAATAAATAACAGTGTGAACTACAAGCCTCATTCTCCTCCCATTACCTCTAGTGGGGGAACAATGCCAATTTATGTCTTTACTAACATTAAAATGATAGCTAAAGTTCCTGGCACATCTGACTTAAAATAACCATAGGAGATTCATGATACCTTTCAAAGTGTGGGTATATGCAGGCGCTTCTACTGCGCAGAAGCAGAAATCATGTAATGTTTCCTATGACTTTCTGTGATGTCCCTGCACTCTCCCTATGCATGTTTCTGAGCCTGTGACAGCATTACAGCAGGGTTATGTCCCTACAGCAGAGAGGATGATAATTCAAATGGTAAATTGGAGAAGGAACACATAAACTCGTGAAATTCTAGGGAGAAGATTTTGGTATGGTTCCTGAAGCATGGCCTAAATTCATTTATTCTTCCACTTATAAGTTTAGCAATTTATTTGTAAGGTTTAAGCCTGGGATTTGCTTGTTTAATTCCTCTGAGCAGTCAGCCACTAAACAGTCTCTATGATGCTTGTTGTTGTAAATATATGTCTAGACGTAATTTAGATTAATTCACCATAACAATGCTGTCAGTTTGAATATATTACAATGTGAGTGCATAATGTGCAGTTGAAATGCAAACTCCAAACAGGCTTTGCTCTGACCTGCCTGGTGTGTCTTAAGATACTGTAATTATTCTAATAGAAAAAAAATAGGGAGCATGTGCTTCTCTCAGTTACAAGGGGAAGCCTTTACAGAGGCGTGTGGAGTTTAAACAACTCAGACCATATTCAAGGGCAGATCCTACAGTGTTGCATGGCTTCCCGTTTGACAACCACTGATCTCTCCAACCACTCTTTGATTCTTCTCCTCAAAAGGGTTATTGGGAAAAATCAGTGAATATCTTCTTGGTACTCATCTCCAATAGGTGTTCAAGAAACAATTATGCAGGGGCCATTGTCATCTTCTTGTACAGGTATGACAGTCTGAGACACTGTTGGGCTTCCTATCCCAATCTTCATTAGTTTTTTCACCATTTAAGGCTCATCCCTGGGTGCTTAGCTTGAAAACAGCATGCAGGGAGTGATTGCTTTGGAAGGCATCCTATCATGGTATGTTTAAACATAACTGAACATTTCTAAAGTGTTTTTCCAAGACACTTACAGAATAGACTCTGGGAACTCTTTACTAAACCTGTTTGAATGAGTGTGCCTGAATTTCTCACTTCTGCTATTATTTAACAAAAATAAGAACACATAAGCGCAGCAAGTTACTTTACATCAACTTGAATGAGAGCCAGGCCAGGTGAAGCCACGTGTCTGAGAAAATTCTAATCTGTAAAGTATTTTAGGATATATTTAAATGATTTTTTGAAGCCTGTGTCAAGCTTGCTGTTACAGAATGTGAGAAAGTATTATAGCTTATTATATGGGTAGCTCCCATCTGAAGAGAATTTCATTGCCATACAACCAGAGACTCTATTCAATCCACCGCATGTGCAAGATACATTTATGACTAAGCGGAAAAGACAATTAAAGCCCTTTGTAGTAAGAGAGAACAGGAGTTTCTAGAAGTTGCTGCCCCAGGCAATTGGCCACATGGCCAACCATGGTCACAGCCAAGGCACATGGTCTGAGAGATCTCCTTGTGCCACTTGAAAGCCCAGCATCAGCAACTGTGGAAGAAGAAAACAGACGGTAAAATCAGCCTAGTCACTTTCATCTGGGGTGGAAAGTCAGAGCTTTTTATGGCAAAAACTCTCTGGAAAAGAAATCCTGGAAATGGAGGGCAGCAAAAGGGATGGCTGCTCTTTGTCCCTACTGTGTTTAAGGGAATAAGCTCTGTATATGTTTTCTTATAATGATTGGGATTGCAAGGAAGGGAAATGTCTGATTTATAATAGTCATTCTACACCCATAGCAAAAACAATTCTGACTGAATATTAGCTAGTTTATCAGGCTAATTGGCTGCTATGTGTGTGTGGACATGCATATATATGTATGTGTATCTATGCTGACTCTGCTCTATAGTATGGTTTGATTCTTTGGCCTCTCCCAGGAGATGTTCACTTCTCTCTGCTGGCACCCTGGTTAGTGGAATATGTCGCTGCTTGGCATCTACCAGAACTGCACGCATCTCAAATTACACATTAGGTACTGATAATTTGATAGTGTGATACAAGCAGTGATGAAGTGAAGCTCCCAGCCCTCTCTCGTCCATACGTGTCCTGTCCTAGAGTAAAAAGAAGTTTTAATACTCAGCTACTTACTTGGGAGATGGACAAATTTAACAATTTCAGAGTAAGTGAATCTGGGGCATATAAAAAGTTAGATTGCAAGCTCTAGGCCACACAGAATCTCTGTGCTAGATATAGACATAGAATCTTAGTATCTTAGGATAGACCTAAGAATCTGATCTTATGCTTTGACCAAAGTCCTTCAACATCCTTCAACTTTTAACATCCTCCTCGAAAGCATGCAGTTCAAAAGGTGTGAAGGTTAAAGTAAGAACAAGTCTTCCCCAGGAGGGCTTCTCACAAATTATCTCTCTTGGAAAGAGCAAAGAAATCTGTTCCAAATTCATTCTGACGATATGAAATCACTACTGGCTTTGCAGGTATGAATCTAAATAAGCAGTGCATGCCAACCCTGCAGTACTACAAGCAGACTTCTCACATGCCTGCCTACATAAAACCCTGCAGGTAAAAGAGTTACTTTACCCAGAACATTTTGTAAACCATTAATCTAACTTACCCTTGCATGAAAGGTGAGTCTTACAAATGCTCTTCCCCTCATGTTTCCAACAGTGAACAAAGCACCCTATTAACTAGCTGTTTTCAGGTACTTGAAAGACATAGTCCTCTTCCACATTCTTGTTGAACTTCTCAAAAATACTGCCTGGTTTTTGTGTAGTTACCTTTCACTCCAAGCATTCCAGTAACTGTTGAACAATACTATAACTTGAGTGCACTAGAAACTCCACAGGAAATCAAAGAGCTATATTATTATGCATTATATTATACATAAGGTGCAAACTTAGTCTAATCAAATTACTACAGAGCCCTTTGGTTATAAGATCTTTGCTCCATTTATTGAGACAGAGAACGCTATCACAGTCTACATCCTTTGGCTGTCACAGTCTGAACCCTATAGAGAACTTCTCAGCAGTCTAAATCCTGTAGATCACTGCTGAGAAAATCTTTTTAGGTAAATACATTTTAGCATGAGATATCATAAAACCCTTCTTTGGTTCAAACTGAAACCCAGGGAATTTTCTGGGAACGCTTATTAACAGGAGGAGGTACAGAAATTCATGGGGTCCAGGAAGTGAGCTGTAATCATCTAATGTATTTTTTAAGTGTGCAACCCTCTCTTATAAAATTCAAGCTTGTAGAGAAAGAAAAGAGATGGAAAAACTTGTATGAAAATTAAAACTGTTTGTTTTGGGTTTTGTAGTCATCATTTTTTCATAAGTTCTCAAACACCTGGCAAACAGTACTAGAATTAAAATTTCCACACAATTTCATTTCTAGACATTTCCTTCACTAGGGCAATTCTACAATTAATTGGAATAAAACTTATAAGCTTTGGTCCTTCTTATCGCTATGCAATTGAAAAACATTAAGCTCAAAGAGCTCTAGCACTCTCTTCTCTCACACGACACTTGACAGAATAATTACCAAGCATGACAATATATCAGATTGATATTCAGTCATCATTCTCCACATGTCTCAGCATGCCAACTCAATAGAAAACACACTGGCAAGCAGCAGTGGCAGCACTCCACATGCCAGAGGGTCTCCCATAGACAAGAGTTTGTCCCAGGACACTCAAAGGATTAAAAACCACACGGTAATCTCTCCACACCATCACAGGCAGTTAATCTTATTTAAAGGAATATATTTTGCCTGTAGACATCATAGTCTCAGGGTATGACTGGAAGAGGGTACATGGAACAGAACAAGAGAAGGTCTCGTGGGTGATGTGATGTTTGGAGGCATCTTGGGCATAGCAATCATGAAATGATAAGAGTTTTCGATTTTTGCAGAAGTAAGGAGTGGAGTCAGCAGAACTGCCGCCTTGGACTTCCAAAGGGCAGACTTTGGCCTGTTTAGGAGACTGGTTGACAGACTCCCCTGGGAGGCAGCCCTGAAGGGCAAAGGAGTCCAGGAAGGCTGGACATTCTTCAAGAAGGAAATCTTAATGGTGCAGGAGCTGGCCATCCCTGTGTGCTGAAAGATGAGCCAGCAGGGAAGAAGACTGGCTTGGCTGAACAGAGTGCTTTGGATGGAACTCAGGAAAAACAGGACAGTTTATGACCTTTGGGAGAAGGGGCAGGCAAGTCAGGAGGACTAGAAAGGTGTAGCAAGGTTCTGCAGGGAGAAAATTAGAAGGGCCAAAGCCCAGCTAGAACTTAATCTGGCTACTGCTGTAAAAGACAATACAAAATACTTCTGAAAATACATTAGCAGCAAAAGGAGGGCTAAGGAAAATCTCCAGCCTTTATTGGATGTGGGAAGAAACATAATGGCAAAGGATGAGGAAAAAGCTGAGGTACTGAATGCCTTCTTTGCCTCAGTCTTTAATAGTAAGACCAGTTGTTCTTCAGGTACCCAGCCCCCTGAGCTGGCAGACAGGGACAGGGAGCAGAATGAAGCCCCCATAATCCAAGAGGAAATGGTTAGCAACCTGCTACACCACCTAGACACACACAAGTCTACTGAGCTGGATGGGATCCACGCAAGGGGTATGGAGGAAGCTGGTGGAAGTGCTCATCATTTATCAGCAGTCCTGGCTAACTGGGGATGTCCCAGTTGACTAGAGGTTAGCAAATGTGGTGTTCATCTACAAAAAGGGCCAGAAGGAGAATCTGGGGAACTACAGGCCTGTCAGACTGACTCGGTGCCAGGGAAGTTTATGGGGCAGATCACCCTGAGTGCCATCTCACAGCATGTACAGGACAAGCAGGCCATCAGGTCCAGTCAGCATGGGTTTATGAAAGGCAGGTCCTGCTTGACTAACCTGATCTCCTTCTATGACAAGGTGACCCGCTTAGTGGATGAGGGAAAGCCTGTGGATGTTGTCTGCCTAGACATTAGTAAAGCCTTTGGTACTGTTTCCCACAGCATTCTCCTGGAGAAACTGGCTGCTCATGGCTTGGACACGTGTACTCTTCCTTGGGTGAAAAATTGGTCGGATGGCTGGGACCAAAGTGTTGTGGTGAATGGAGTTAAATCCAGCTGGTATCCGGTCACAAGTGGTGTTCCCCAGGGCTCAGTAGTGGGGCCAGTTCTTTAATATCTTTATCAAAGATCAGGACGAGGGGATTGACCCTCAGTAAGTTTGGAGATGACACCAAGTTGGGCAGGAGTTTTGATCTGCTCGAGGGTAGGAAGGCTCTGCAGAGGGATCTGGGCAGGCTGGATCAATGCGCTGAGGCCAATTGTATGAGGTTTAACAGGACTAGTGCCAGGTCCTGCACTTGGATCACAACAACCCCATGCAACGTTACAGGCTTGGGGAAGGGTGGCTGGAAAGCTGCCCAGCAGAAAAGGACCTGGGGGTGTTGGTCAACAGCCAGCTGAACATGAGCTAGCCATGTGCCCTCATGGCCAAGAAAGCCAAGAGCATCCTGGCTTGTATCAGCAATAGTGTGGCCAGCAGGAGGAGGGAAGTGATTGTGCCCCTGTACTTGGCACTGGTGAGGCCGCACCTTGAATACTGTGTGCAGTTTTGAGCCCCTCACTAAAAGAAAGACATTGAGGTGCTGGATCGTGTCCAGAGAAGGGCAACGAAGCTGGTGAAGGGTCTGGAGCACAAATCTTATGAGGAGTGGCTGAGGGAGCTGGGGTTGTTTAGTCTGCAGAAAAGGAGGCTGAGGTGAGACTTTATTGCTCTCTACAACTGCCTGAAAGGAGGTTGCAGTGAGGTGGGTGTTGGTCTCTTCTCTCATGTAACAAGCAATAGGACAGGAGGAAATGACCTCAGGTTGTGCCAGGGGAGGTTTAGACTGGATATTAGGGAAAATTTCTTCACTGAAAAGGCTGTCAAGCATTGGAACAGGCTGCCCAGGGAGTGGTTGAGTCACCATCCCTGGAGGTATTTTAAAGATGTGTGGATGTAGTTTAGTGGTGGACTTAGCAGTTCTAAGTTAACAGTTGGACTTGATGTTCTTAAAGGTCTTTTCCAACCTATACGATTCTATGATTCTAAGAGTGGCCAGAGGGGCTTTGCTAGTGCAGGGCACAAGGAAAATGTCTGGGACAGAGCGACTACTTCCTCCCCAGGTGGAGACACAGCTCACAGGTGACCTCCTCATCCAGGTAAGGAAAGGATCACTTGACCCTGTCCTGATGTACCTCACTGCTTCCTGCCCTGCACAATGTAAATTAAGCCATTCCCAGAGCTGGATTGCTGGGTGAGCAGCTGTCAAAACACCACAGGCTTCAGTGAGACCAGGATTTCAATAGTATTTCTCAAAGAAGAGAAATTTAGTCTTTTACCGGGAACTGACATTGATGCCTCCTGGTAATGTTTTAGAGCCACCCCCCGCAACATTTCTTCTGCTGATACAAGAACCATTTACACTACAATGCCTGCAAAATCAACCCGAGAGTTACAGAGAGATTTCATTCTCTAGAAGGTGATTTTGAAGTACTTACTAATTATAGGAACTGCATTAAGATCCTCCCAAGGAATATATCAGCATAAGGGCAGAGAGAGCTATTCCTAAGAAACATACTAGGCTATTGGGCTTTTCTTTTTTCTGCTTGCAGAGCATCCTCCAGCAATATGCATTTACTTTAAATTTATTTATGTGAATCCATTTGAATTGATTATTGCCAGTATACTTCTATCAGAGGGACTTATGGTGCATAATTCTAAATCAGGCTGTGCTGCCTGGTTGGAAGCTGTCGGACAAGATGCAGCTATTCCCTGAGTGAAGAATGCAAGTATTTCCATAGCAAAGCATTCATGTTTAAAGTAAAGTCTCCTTGAGTGTGGGTGTTTATAATTCCAAATTCCTCTAGAGCAAATATTTGTGTCTATAAAATCATTTGCAAAAGATTTGACAGGATGTGTGCAGAAAATAAAGGTCAAAACCATGAAAGTGTACTGAAAAGAATAAAATCAAAGTCTTTGAAGTATGGTGTGTGTGTGTGTTGGTGTGCACGCTACAGGTATGGGCCATTTTGGAAAAATAACTGTAACTGTGTGGATGTAAATGTGCAGTTCAGAAAACACAGGCATTGTAGGTTGTTACTTCCATAGCCCATAGAGAGAGTGGGTGTGAGCACACATGCATGCGTGCATAAGCAGAGGGAGAGAGAAAATGAGGGGGAGAGTGGGAGGAAGATAGGTACAGAGCCAGAGTCCTGTTTTTTTCTCCCATCAAGATGGTTATAGTGTCCTTAGAAATAAGAGGGCTCTATTAAATTTTTTCACTTCAAAGAAAATTTCTCAGTGAAAGCTCATCTTCTCCTTCTCTCACTAGCAGGCAAAGAAGTCTTTAACATAATTGATAACCTAGTGTAGAAAATCAGAGGAGTGTATTTACCTCCCAAGTCAGGCAAAATATTTCACAAGCGTGTGACTGTCCGAAGTGAAAGAAGAAAGAGATGCAGCAAGACTTTTAGACAGCTATGAACACAGATGCACAACTATCAGTGCAACTCATACTTCTGACTATTTGAGGTAACCTTTAGAATAAGACTCCTGTGGTAGTTCCATTTCTGATGTCAGTGTCCTGTTTTCTCTACCAAATGTCTCTGCGTTGGCTTTTTTTCTTAAATCTGCATTTTAATTCCCCAAATAGACTGGCTCTGTGTGTGAGGGAAAATCTCTCTTACGTGCCTGTGTCTAGATGTTGATGGCTCCATGTGCTCTGTCGTGCCCCAAATGCTCCTAGCCATCTGCTGAAAAGCCTGCAGCTTTGGCACACCACCTGCAGTTGCAGGTGTGGGCTGAAGCAGATCTCATGGCTGCCCACTGCTTATCTGTGCGATCTGGGTTGAATCCATCCTGCACCCACAGTGTGTAGTGAGGAAGTTGCACGTCTGAGCAACTGAAAAGAAACATGAAAACCGCTGAGCTCCCCAACCCAGTTTATAAAACCACATCCAGCAGCTCTCACTTCTACAGTGCTTATGAATGATTAAGTCCTATTCAAAATTAAATTAATACGTGTTGAATAAATATTATCATGATTTTCAATTATCCTACTCATTTAGGACCAAGTCATAACCTAAGACGTTCACTTTGTTCAATACATCAGAGCCTAGAGAATTCCCATAGCCTTTGGAATCTTATCTAAGAGATTCCACTGGTCAAGTTTTATTAATTTCTCCAGCTGCACTTGTTCTTTTCCTTTTAATATGCTGTACAAATGGATTTTGTGGCAGCTTCCTTTTCAACACTGAATACTTTACAATCCTTGGATTTAATTAGCTGCTTTCTCATGTTATTACACAGGGGTTGAAACTACTATTTAGTGACAACAACAAAAATAAAGACTAAAGGAAGTAAAAAAAAAACCCACCTTTATTTTTTTCTCCCCCTTCAAGAAAGACTCAGCTGGCAGAAAAGGGAGTTGCAGGTCCTTTTACTGCCACAGCCAAAAGCACAAATCAGACACTGATGCTGACACAATGAGCAATTCTGTACTCTTGGGAAACTATCATTCAGCTAGTTTGCATTACAAAAGAGTCAAAGTTATTTAATGGACAAATATGGGTTGAAAGATGCTACGTCTAAGGCACGCCTGATCTGTGTCAAGTACGAAATCAGCTGTCTAATATTAGATGCCAAGTCTCCTGGCATAAAGCAGCGTGAATATGGAAAGACACTTTTCCCTGTTTTTCAATATCATCCTTGTGGTTGCCAAAATACATATGAACTGTAGAAATTTTATGTGCCAGAACAAAAGAATGAGGAAGGACAGGCTGATTTACTGCCTGCAGTAAGCTAGCAGATGTATGGAATGCATTTTTGTGAAATATAACAAGAAAATATATGACACAATTTTTACAAAGCCATGTGTCTTGTAAACATGCTGTCACTCCTAACCTATACTGCCCCACCTATTGCAGCACCTTTGTCAATCACATCAGAAATACAAGCTGCGTACTTAGTACCATTATCTCTTTCCTAGATTAGTTTCTGAAATGCTACCAGATCAGAACAGTAGCAATTTATGTCCGTTTTAGTCCAAATGCAGAGCTATAAAGACTAGACAAGGAAAAAAAAATACCATGTGAATTGGACATACTGTTATTTAAGAAGACCTTTACTGCATTTGCTTTTCAGTTTGTATGACTATACAAATTTATTTTGTCAATCCATAAACAAACAAAATTTTCTTTCCTTTCACTGTGGTACATAAGAACTCCTCAGCATGAGTGATGCCAGGAGTCAGCTTGTGCATGGGCAAACCATTGAGGATCCTACCACTTAAAGCTAAGAATATTATTAGCAGTTATCTCAGCATGCTTACAGTATATTAATTTGGCAATTCTGGTTTAGACTAGAAGAGGGAAATGATACCTCTGTCCATTTTCACCAGTCTTTTATTGTGATAAATTATAGACATTTAACAGTTACCAAAATATTCCTTAAAGACTGATGAAATAAACAAAATAAAATTAAAATAACAAAATATAAATAATCTTAATTCTTCTGAAGTCATACAGGGTTCATAGGAAACTATACATCTATTTCATTTCATGCCTGCAAACTTGAATAGTGGGGCTGGCAGAATAAAAAAGGATTATTTTGAAAAACATACCATATCAAAAGTAGCTTCATTTGGAAGTAATCAATTTCTGCAGGACTGCAATGTCTTACTTCACTTGTTATCTTTTGGTAACTTTTCCAGAAACAGGAGAATTTTAAAGGTGTGATGTAGAAAGGCAAAAAGAAAATGCAATAAAAGAGGTGAGGTGAAATACAAGAAAGATTGTTTTTACTCAGTGGTAAAGAAAGATAACATAAAATGAGAGAATGAGAGGTATTAAGTCCTTTCCTACCATAATAATTCAATACAACATAAGCACTAAAATGAGGATTCTTTTAACTTGCAGCCAAAGTCCTCTCAGAAAAGGTAACCCTACCCCAAAACTTTCAAAAGCCCAAGCAGATCAAAGACAGAGAAGCCACTGGGAGAAGGTAAGGCCCTTTACTGGCTGGAGTGGCACCCAGATGGTGGAGTGGTCCTGGTCCCTGCTCCTTTATACGTCTGCCTCCCACTTCACTCACAGAAGTGCTCTCACCTGGAGCAGTGCTTGCCGTGCAATGGCATGGGGAGGGGATCCTGGAGTTCGGGTGATCTATGTCATCAGGTCAGCAAGCACCATGGAGGCAACAAGCAGCTGAGCACATCTGTGCTTCATTTTGTCTCTGCTGCTCACAGAGTAGTCACTCTCACTAAGCTCCCTTACCCACTCTTACTTATAAATGTGACCTTCTCTGGGTTCAGCTCATAATTGCTTGAATTTCTGTAAAGCTAGGCAGTGATTGAGACTTCATTTTCACATAGCTCCAGGGGGAGTGTTTAAAATTGACATTGAAGCTAAGTACACTGGATTAAAGGAGACAGCCATACGTAGTAAATCCCGAGTCATATTGTAACATCGGAAGAACATTCTGAAAAAAAAGAAATCTTTCCTGAACTCTGCAGAGGCTCAATTTTTATCATCACTAGGTGGAATTTTCATGCATAATGACAGGAAGCAGCCAAACTTCATCATATTTCACCCAACCACATACAGAATTTGGATTCTGTTAGATGTAACACAGCGTAACATAATGTCTGCTCTGAATGAAGCCTGAGCAGTTGCTGATATTTTCTGCTATTGCTTATGTGATCCCTATGGCTCTTGCTTGCCCTGATGTCTGGATCTGTATCAGGTGGCAAACTCCTTTTTACATTACGAGGTTGATCTGGCTTTGATGTAAATTTTGGATGTGTGCTCCTGAAGTAGGTGTGATAAGGTTTAACCTTTAAACACTGAATACCCTGTAATGCTAGATGGTTATCTAGCATTAACCTGAGATATACCAAACTTTGTTACCCCTTGACCTTGTGTCTTGGAGGAGACAGTACTGAGCAAAGGCCAGATCTATCTGTATCAAAATTCAGGGGTAGGAGGTGGATGGTAACTCCCAGTCAGAACCTTCTCTGTTTGGATATCTTTCAGATGGACACTTGGATACTGATGTATGGATGTGCACGCTGAGCCTCTAATGGCTCCTGTTCAGCTACATGCTTTAAATAATTTTCTTATGTTTAACATAACCTCAAGGCCATGGCAAAACTTATGTAAAAGAGGCATGTGTGCTGAGTGCAGCCTGAGTGTAAGGGTGAAAAATCATACCTCCCCTAATAGCAAGCTGGCTGGCTGGAGGTGAGCCTCTGTACTGCTTACAGTAAGGCCACAAAGCTGAAGACATCTATGTTTGGATGTAGTTGTTAATGTGTTCCTGCTGACTGAGCTGCTAAATTATTGTTGTCTTGAACTCTGTCATGAAGATGCCATTGAGCTGCATGCTCTCCTTACACTCAGTTTCATCCCATTAAGATAAACGTCAGTGTATTCTGATTTTATTTTTTGCCTGGTTTCCTAGCTGGTGGGACAGGGAATGTTAAAAACAGCAACTGGGGAGATGCGGAAGGCATTAGAACATTTTTGGCCACAAACTGGGTGCTTGCAATCTGAAGGAGGCTGTCATGGTACCTCTTTCTAGGAAAAAGTACACTGAGTGTAAGTCTTTTTAGTTAGACCCATTCCCTTTCTGAGAAATTAAGTTGAGAATACAGTGTGTTAGGAATCCATGTGGTACTCAGGACAGTTGGGGGTCTGTATACAGTCCATCAGAAAAATGTCCTAGACGATGAACGGGATGGTTGTTCTTCTCATGACAGATGATCTCTTTCTTGCATATGCTACACAACCTATTGATTGCAGCTGAGTTATTTCTTATTTATTTGTCAGACAAGTGAAGCAAGATTAGGACTTGTTGGGTTTTGTTTTATCCTGAATGGTGGCAGCTAAAGTCTGAGCACCTGCATTAACTTGGACATGAACACCCCCACAACTATGCATCATCCCATGTCCTCCCTGCCCTGCACTTGTCCATCTGCACTCAGAACAGATGGAGGTCACCTGTTACTGATTTTGCTAATAATTTTCATCAGCTTGGCAGTTACAATGCCAAGAGAGCATTTCTCTCCTTCAGGAGTGACTTGCAGTAAGATTTGGAATGTTATTTAGTGAGTGGAAGTATTTTAGCCTAAATTCTTTGTAGCCCCAATTCAAGCCTGCCCAGATCCTGCAGAAAACTCAATCAGACTGAATATTTTCAGATTAAATCTGTTGTTTCCAATATGGATGATAGAAACAGAGACCTCGGTCAAAGTCAGAGTTAGGTTAATTCAGCTAAGTGTAGCCATCAGGATCTGTCAGTGAATGACAAGGTGACCCTTACTGGTTCTCTTTCAGGGTGAAGGACTGATGGTTTGAAGCCTCGGTTCCTTTCCTTGTTAGACTCTGAGAGGGTCAGAGTTTGCCCTAAAAGCAGTATGATGCAGCATTGTGTCCTCTCAATTGTCCTGTTGAACATGCACATGAGTCTCACTCTATTAATAAGTGTTAGATATGTGTCAGTACGTTAAGGATTCCCTGCTCTGCATGTCCACCTTCTCTGACCCATGTTGTGCAGGGAAATGAATGAATGACAAGCCTGCACAGACTTGGTGTCTGCCCAGTGAGCAGTAGCTGGATGAGTCCCCCTCTAGATAAAGCATAACATTATAGGGTTGGTGGGACTACTGGCAACAGTTCCACTGTGTTGCTGGTCCAGAGTCACCAGCCATTTGCATTTAGCACCTGGTTCTCTTACACTTACAAGGAACCTTCCAGTGGCTGCTGGTGAAAGGGGTACAAGCCCTCCTTGCAATCACTTTGGATTGGTCTACATGGCATACAGGGAGATTGCTCTTGTCTGTGCTTTGAATAGACCAAACACTGAGCAGCCATGGATTCATGGAGCTCAAAGCTAAGATGTAGCGCTGGATAAGAGTGCCTGGGCCAGAGCCTCCAGGTGTCTGCCAGACAGTAACTCTGAACATGGTTATGTCTCGCCTCAACACACAGCGCAAGTGTTGCCTCACTCACCAAAAGTCTTAGTCACTTTGGGAACAGGCTGCTCTCATGCTCACGACAAAAACCTGCCGTCTTATTCCCTGTGAAATTGAAGCTGATACAGCAGATAGCTGCCTCTGACTCAAGCCTTAGTACATTGAACTAGTGCTTTGATGCTTAGGTTTGGGTGATGATAAAGATCCGTGTGAAGGTTAAGGTTTTGTTTTTATCGTGTAATCCCTGCACTGATTTCAGAGCTGTTACTGGACAGGGAGTTTCTCTTTGGCCATGGTGACACCGTAGTCTTAACTAAAGACATCCAAGTAAGTAGTGAGTAGTTGACAAGCTACTTGTATGGATATTATTTTAAAAATTCTGTTTGAATGTGCCCAAGCCCAGATTTGCTGTCCTGCAAAACATGGTATGAATTTTAACATTCTTCTTGGCATGTGGGAGAGCAGAGGTCAAAAAATACTATATTAAATGCTTTTATGTAGGAAACTCGGTCAATTAGTTGTGGCTCCAAATTAATTTATTTAACATCAAAGGAACTGCATATAAAAAAAATCATGGAAACAGCAATGGAAGTGTAAAACAGAAAATTAAAGGATTTGCACATTAAATACACACTGATGGATCAACTCTCCATCACTGGATGATGGAGAAAGGCCTAACATCTTGCAACAGCTATTTATATAATGTAATAATGTCTAGTGAAAAAAAAGTGCAAAATGTTAAACATTTAAAACTTAGATCTGTCTGAAAAGACATGGTGAAAAAAATTTGCCCCCAAATAAAGAACTCAGAAGTTTGGATAGGTTTCACAGTGCTGACATTGTCTCATGACTCCTAACTAAAACCAATGGTACAGTATGCTGAGATAATCAAATAATGACATGCGTGCAAAGCAGTTTTTTGATCTGCAGGAATTTTTGATGTTTCAAAGCTCGCTCAGGACAAAGAGAAAAAAAAGGAATTCTGTGTGATGTCATAATAAAAAAGATTGTTTTAATAAAAACATGAATTTTTTTCTGATAACTGACTTTTATTTTTTAAACCTTTTCCATGATATATTAATAAAAATTGCTGAAGAAAAAAGGAATTTTATGTCAGAAAAGAAGGATTTCTTTTAAAGAACCAAAAAGGGGTATTTTGGCAATTGGAATGTGAATTATCCCGAGACTTACTAAAACCAACCTTCTTCGGTGAATAGTTTCAGTTTTGACATATGGAACTTTGTAATGAAAAGTGCTTTTTACTGGAAATGCTTTAATTAGTTTTACCTTTCTTTCCTTTCATGGCAGTGTCTGGCTTATGACATTCTAAAATAATAAGAAGTCTCTTTAGATTTCTAAAGCATTATCTGAATCATTTTCCATATGTTAACTTGGTTTATGGTAGATTACAATCAAATTTGCTAATTATATTTTTCCAGCGTCATCAGACATCTCTGTATGTTTGATCAAGAATGCAATTTGACATAATCAATTACGGGATGTGCCTCAGCACTAATATTAATTGTTAATGGATATTTTTGACATTATCTGAACCAAGACATTTATTATAACTGATCAAAGGAGTTTTTTAGCCTACCTGGAACTCCATGACATACTCAGAGAAACAGATGTACTTACCATAAATTCAGCCTCTGTGAATTCAGAATTATTGAAATTTCAAGGAGATAAGTGTAAGATTGCTGAAAAACCTTCAGACAAATACACAAATCCCAGGAAGAAATTTGAAGACAGATTTTTTGATGGCACCAGACTCCCATCATTGAGATTTTTGGAAGATTGCAAGTCCTGTGTAGGGATGAACGGGCTTTTAGACGGTTTCTCCAGTTGAAAGCACTGAGATCTTCTAAAATAGTTGCACATCTTGTTCAGTGCTGTGCTCAAATATATAGAATATATAGAATGCCTGTGTTACATGGATGATTTATAACGTGAGCAGTGAAACATGTCATTAGTATTTATGAAACGTAAGCCCAGGGAAAGCTTCTAAACAATCCAGGTTAAAATGGTTCCACTTTTCAATGTTAATACTGTAGTTTTTCCATCCAAAGGTGTGTCACACATAAAAATTTGTTAGAAATGCCAGCTAAATGCTAAAGCATATTACTGCTGAAGCCTGCAACTGTTACTCAGAAAAGTGCAAGTCTTACTGTGGAAGAGTGTTTAATATGAAAAGCCTGAAGCCATCTGGCAAAACAGCTTCATTTAGGGTGTTAATTTTCTCATACCTTGGAAATCTGTTTCATTTTCACAAAAGTATGCCCCAAAAGTGGCCCAACACATTTTCCTCACACTTCCAGACTCCAGAGAGTTGATCTTGAGGAAACTGAATGCTTCTCACTCCAGTGATGTGAATATTCACTTCACGGTTCAATCCTGGTATCAATGACATGGAAACAACACCCTTGGTTCAGCTGCAAGTCTCCCTGCTTTGGGCCACAAGTATACAGTGTTGTCAGTCACTTCATGCCCCTGTCTGTTGGCATTAATTACAAATACTTCTTCCTTCACTGTGTTATGTGTAACATCCCTAGGGTTTCTATGGAACTAGAGATATAGAGTTGCTCCCCTGCTACACCGCCCCACAGCTACAGTTTTGCTTTGTAACCGGAGAGGACACTGGAGAAGTTGTAAAGGAAGCATGGCTGATAAACTTCAGGTTATTAGTATTTTGTATTATTCGATAAAGCTCTCAGGCCTGTAGACATTGGACATGGAAACCCCAGAAAATGAGATCCCTGCTACAAAGAGCTCAGATTCCTAAACTGCTGTCTCACCAGTGCAAATATATAGGAGAAATACCGACAACTCTTACATTCAGAGTTAGGCCAATAACTGCTTTGGCTGTGATCTTCATGGATGAGTGTGAAGCAAAACATGTTAAAGGAGGGAGATGGTCATGAGGAATGTGATTTATACATTTAAATACCTTAGGAACAAGTTCATGAAGGTCTTTTCAGTGATGTTTTTCCATTCCAGATATTCAGTGCAGACATGCTCATACTTTATAAGCAATTACTAGATAAGCTCTGGTAGGAAGTGGCAGAAGCACCTTCTCCAAGGGAACAGTGGCTTTCTGTAAGAGGAAAAGCATCAGAGGACATGTCAGGTGCATAAGTCTGCTGAGCAAAGTAAAAAGTATGGGCTGATATTTCCCCTGTGATTCTGCACAGAACACTCAGGCCTTATCAGTCCATCTAAACCACTGCTTTTCTGTTTGTTTTTCCACCTAAACTAGAGAGTTTCTGTTGAGTTTGTCTGGATTTTGAGAATCAGGCAATATGAATCACAATTCTGGGAAAGCCTAAAGAGATGTGATTGCACGACGTTAGTCAAGAAATATAAAAACTACTGCAGACACGGACACAGTCTGAAAACACAGCAGAAGCCTCTGAAAATGGAGTCATTTTTCTGCCAGAACAATTATAGTGTAATCAAAGTTCCATTATAAATGAAACTGCAATTCCCACATTGCACATATGAAACAATTAGTGACTTTAATTTGCTTTACTATAAATAGAGGTTTGCTATAGCTGAGTTTACTGTGAAAATAGAGTCAGGTAATTCAGTCATAACGTTACCTGAATGTTTTCAAATTGCCTGTACACAAATATATTCTGATACAAACCTCTTTTGTCTTTAAACCACCAAAAGCATAGTCTTCTGGAGAGGCAACTTATTCCCCTTTCTCCCTGAGAATATGTCGAGTGTTCATGTGGACCCCACTGCTGCTCAGCCCAGGTCTTCAAAGTAGACAAAGGTTGGTAGACCTGGCGTTATAATGCAAAAATCAGCCAACATTCACACTCCGGTTGCCCTTTTGCAGAGCTAGATAATGATTTGGATTACCAGTGTGTGTGTGTCAGTGTTACACTGTGCCTTGGAGAAATACCACTTGCAAACACTCCTACACAGACAGCTCATACCTTGGGCCTGGCTGCAACAGGAGTCAGCAAAGCTACAAGTTTGGGAGAGAAGCAATGGAAGCTGGGTGGATCCTGGCTCTGTCTCCTCTATATGGCAGCCACTGTAACCGAACCGCATGTAGGTTGTTGCAATTTTTAGATGTTATGAGCCAATATTAATGAGCTATTTCTCCATGCCCCTCTCCCCAACCAACTGAACGAGCAAAAGAGTAATTGTGACTCATCTGATGCTTCTGAGGGATCAGATTTCTTGGGAATATTTCTAAATTGGTGTTCATCCCATCAGAGTCTTTTCCTCATCTCCATGCCAAAGAGTCACAAGCAAGCCCATTTTAGATGGAATACATGCTATTTGCTACGTGTTTTTGACTTTGTACCTTTTGGGTATTTGTCTTGTTTCTATAGGGCAAGGCAGAATGAAACAAAGGAATTAAATGTAGTTATTTACTTGACTGGAGTAGATGGAAAACTTCCATTCTAATTAATTGCTTTTTTAAATAAATGGGAAAAATTGCTACAGTACAGGGAGTGTGAAGGCACTGACCTAGAATACACCACGAAGAGGAACCAAGAGGGAGAGATCAAGAGGTACTTCCCCAGGGGGTGGCTTACTAGGGAGAGGCAGCTGCAAAAGCTGAACGTGGTAGTCACTGGGTTTCATAAGGGCAATCCAGTACAGTTCGTCGCTAGTGGCTCTGTGGTATGAGTGAAAAAGGTGATGGAGGCAAAACAATGTCCTGGGAAGTGAGCAGGTGATAATACTAGCTGATCTGCAGACAGAAAAATCTCCCCAAAAGTGAAGGACAATGAGACCTCACACCTAACCACTGTGACAATCAGTAGAGTTTTTTTGGCCTAGAGGGATGGTTGCTATAATTCGTTTCTCCACCTGCTAGTCAGAGCGAGCAGATTTCCACAGCATGAGTACTCAAGCACGCATGCTGAGCCTGCTGAGGAAAATGAACAGCATCTTCACATAAGACATGTGTATACCTGCCCGTAAAACTGCCCTTGACAGCACTAGCAAATGTCCTAGAAAAGTGTATGTCCTAGGTGTGATTTTTTTTTTTAAGCAAAACACACACATTTAAATAAACCTGTAGTAGAAAGCTTAGGCTACAAAACCCATGCAAAATGACAGTGTCTTCCCACAGAGCTTGCTTATTTTCCACTTCAAAAAACACTAATTATTCCACATTCAAGGTATCAGTGGTGGAAATGGAGACCAAGTCTGTTGTGGGTAACTAGGTATTATTAATGATTTCAGTCCTGTCTTCTCAAATAAACAGGGTAGCTGCTAACCCCACACCCACCCCCAAACGACCATGGATTTTGTTTAAATCTGTGTCAGCTTAGACCTTTATCAATGTCTGCCTGCTCAGGAACTGTATGTTTCATAAACCCCCATCCCTGTAAATGTTGTGACATGGCCCTATCCCTGGTGGATGGCAGGGGAAGTAAGTATGCGTGAAATAGTCATGATACAACCTTTATTTCAATGTTAATGCTTTTTTATTGATCATTTGCAAAGGTATTTTGTAGGGGTTTTACTTCCCTGCAGGCCTCCTTCTACCTGACAAGCTCTATGTGTTGGCCGGGGTCTTACACCGAGCAGCACTTCGCTAGCAGCTGGGAAAATCCCACTGATGCTGGGCTGTGCCACACAAGCGCTGTGCAGAGCCAGGCACCTGCGCCAGCCCGCACCGCGGGTGAACGGGGGAGCGCTGCAGAGAGAGCGGGCACAGAGAGCTCATTCAGCCCTGGCGCTGACTCTGGCAGGCTTTGCTGTGAAGGCATTGCTGGGGCTGAAGGGAGGTTTTGCTTCGTGAATGGATTCAGGGAATGAGAAAAGGAACCAGGGAAAATTATTGACTCGATAAGGTTTCCATAAAATTCAATTTTTTTCCCCTAATGCTTTTTGGCTCCCTATCTCTAAAACCCTTACAGATCAATCAAGATGCAGTTAGGAAATCGAATTAAGTGCCTGTGGTAATAATGATGACCTTCCTCTATCCTGTTTTTTCCTAGATTGGACTCTTCTGGGGAAAAAAAACAGCCCTGGCTCAAACAAAGCAACTCTATCTATTCCAGTGAAATTTTGCCTGCTTTAGAACCAGATCTCCTCTTTCCCTCTCTTTTGTGAATGTCAGATTTATTTCATGGTTTCATGTATTGTTTTAGTTTAATCCCTCCTCTAAGTAATACTTGAGAAAATGAGATGCCTGAAATAATAAAACAGCAAAAAGTCAAGTATGCAGAAATTAAAAACCAGCTACCCACTTAGGCTCTTCAGCTAAACTGACTGATCTTGGTCATGGAAATTTTCACAGTCTGAATCTGCTCAGGTCAGCAGCAAGAAAAGCTCATTCTTTTCTGGTGATTGTTTTGTGGCCTACAGGATATAGATGGATGTTTTCTTCCTATGGAATAGGTTTTATATCTCCAGCTCTCTGTAGGCTAGGAATGGGAACTACATGCGACTGCACAGAATGGGATTTCAGCTCACCTATGAAATATGGAACAATTGCTTCCAGGCCTGGAAGGATTTCAGACTATCAGACCTTCAAATTGCTTCTGATATTGTGTATGAATAAAAACTGTTGTAAACCATTTTTAAGAAGCTTGCACTGCTGCAGAGTGGCTAGACCTTCTTTTCTATTCAGCCAGCACTGGTTGCAAAAGGCTGGCATAGTCGATTGGGTCAGGCGAAGGAAGGGCTGGAGTGCTCTGGCAGATGTCAGCCTGGTGCCCCTGGCCGTGCCATATTTCTGAGCACCTCTTGAGAAGGATCTTCTTTCTTCATCTCTCACAGCTGAGGAAATCCCCCTACCCTCTTCCTTGGGCCTTCCTACTATACCATGAATGTTATGCTACCGCAGGAAAGTACCATAACTTTCCTAGGGTCCCATCACGTTTTAGTTTTTCCGTAAATAATACCAAGTTTGACTGTCACAAGTCTTTGTCAGCACTGTGAAGAGCTCATCAAAATACCTCTCAAAGGAGAGGGCTAAAACACCAAGTTGATGCAGTGCTAGTTTTGAGCAAGCTTCCAAAGTGCTAATCACGCTTTTCCTTCTTCGCAACCGCTTTTTATGTTAGCCTTTTATTGTTAGGCATTATATTGCCAGCTTTAATTTCTGGTATGTGAATGTGGTGATTGTACATGAGGGCTGTTACAGTGTCGGCCACTTCCCCATTACTTGCAGTGACTGGGAGCGCAAGGAGCAAGCACAGGTGAAGAAGCACAGGAACACCTGGCCAACAAGCAGCACCATGCAGTCCATATGGTTTGAGGCTGCATATGATTGGGAGCAGGGGTGGCAATGGAGCGCAGTGGCAAACACAAATAGGACTGGGGGAGAAGTGCTGCTTGTGAGTGTTACACATGAGAGCTGGCATAAGAGGTTACAAGGTAGATGCTGACAAGGCTGTTAGCTATAGCAGCAACCAAGGAAGTGTCAAGAACTGCCCTAAGGCACAGCTGAGACGAAAGCCATATGCAGACTCAGCTAGTCCCTTTTCTGGAGATAGATAAGGGCTGGAAAGGTCAAATGCTCATTCTTCTGTCTTCAGTTTTCATTCTTGCTCTCTGCACTGCTCCAGTGGTACTCCAGGAAATGAGCTGTGTCCTTCTTCATTGTTGGATACCAGGGTAAAATATCAGAGCCATAGTTGCTGGGAGGTATCTACCTTTCCCTGCCCACAGAGGAAGGAAGAGGAGGGGAGGAGCACCTGCTGACCCTGAGCAGCTGTGTAAGAACCCATAACTGGCAAGATACTAGAAATGATCTGCAATGCGGGCTTTTGGCCCATGCCAGAGATGTAAGCAACTTTGAAAGCACAGCAAAGGGAATCACATGAAGGGCTGTGATACTAAAGAGCTAAGACTTCACATTGAATGTTTTTCTTAGGAAGGGAGAGAAGAAGATTTAGGCTGTTAATGCTGTAGCTGATCAAAGTCATCAGTGTAATTTACTTGTTCCCGGATATACCCTGGACTGATTTACCACCAGTTACTTGTTACATTGCACTTGTAAGCGTTTAAAGGCAAGGCCAATTATTGGGATCATGTGTTTGTAAAAGGCACAGCAGAATGAGTTCTAGTCCGTGCTTAGGCCCCTCTGCACACTATGTTAATCTAAGTTTATACTACTCTTTCAAGAAGATCTGTGATGAAAAATCCTCCATGCTCTCCTAAGGGGCTGCTTCACAGGGATTCAAATATTACTGTGTGCTTTGCAGCTCTCCAAAATTTTGCAGCTAGAATAGTTGTGCATTTCTTTCCTGACTGCCCTGATAAAAAATTTATTTTATCATTGAGTGAGTATATGACAGTTTAATGGAAACTGCTAAAGGCCGTTAAAGCATGAAGTACCTGTAGGAGTTGTTTAACGTGCTTGGTACGTCTGGCAGGCCACCAAGTTGATGAAAGCCCTTGGTGTTTCATGACAGTCGAAATAAAGCACCACTGAGGGGGTTGTCTTGGCTCAAGTTCTTATTTTCCTACTCAGTTTTTATGCCTTTTGACTGCAGTTTAATGTAGTGAACATGGAGTTTTACACTTATTTCAGGTTTAATTATGAAGCCATGCTTTTGGCACCATAATAAAGTGGAAAACTTTTACTTAGGAAAATCTCTCTGGCTTTAAATCTTTGTCTACTGGTATAAAGAAAGATATGTAGGGTTCCCCTTCTGCTCCTCTTGAAGGCTTTCTACCTCTTGTGCTAGATGTAAGCTCTGCAGCCATCAAGTCACACTTCTGATGTCTGTTGTAAAAAAGTACGCAAATAAAACTCTTTGAGGCTACAAAGCCAAAGGGATTTCAGCTGAGAAGAATTCTTATCAAAACATGGATATCCTGGAGAAGCCAGAAGGGCTCTATGTGATGCAAGGATAGTGTCATAGCTCATTCCCCTCGCAGTAACATACCTGCCTCAAAAAAACCCTCCTACAGTACTTTAAAACTATCAAGCTACTTTAGAAACAGTTGCAGTTTTTTATAACAGAAATATTCTTAAGTGCATAGTTCATCCAGCTGAAAAGAGGCCACCAACCAAATAAAATGAATAGCAAAAAAAGTCCAGAAGCCAAGGCACTGGCACCAGGACCCATGAGATACATTCACAGGGGCAGTCGCCACCCCCAGCAGCACACAGGGTGCCAGGTTTAGAAGGCTGGAAGGAGAATGGCGTTTCAGCCAGCAGTGTGGAAATCTTATGGAGGAGGTACAGGCAATGCAAATGCCTTTGTGAAAGAGGAGATAGTGCCGGCTCCTCAGGAGAAATATCTGAGGCTGAGAAACAGATCAAAGCTGTGGCTGAATAGATCAAAGATTTCAAAAATAAATGTACGTGCACAGCAAGCTGCCTGGTTTGCCTGAGTGAAAGGCATTTTTCAACAATAGTTTCCTTGCATATCAGATTAGCCAACAAAGCACATGGTGCTCAGAACAGAGTACTGGGAGGTGCCGCTGGTAAAAATTGGATCGTCACCATTATCTACTTCTCTATCTATAAGCACCAGAATATAGGTCTCTCAGCTCTAAAGCCCAGGAGAGGATTAACAAGAGATTTTTCCCAAATGGCTAGAGACTGAGGGACAGGCTGTGGGGTGGAGGCGGGGGATGCTCAGTTCAGGGAGGCCTGGTTGAGGCATGTTGAGGATTCCAGATTTTCTGAAAATCCCTTCGACATGCCTCTAGCTGGGCACTCTGAATTGCTGGTCAGTTTGCAGAGGCTGGGCTGAATTGCTCCTTGCTGAAACCTATTAACTCCAGACGGAGAGGCAGAGTGGAAAATTCCCCCTCTCCTTGCTCCAGTGACAATTAGTCATACAAAGCCGAACAATTCAGATGAGATATTGGCTCTTCAGACCACTGCTTCAAACAGTCCTGTAAGAACACACCAGTTCAAAATTATGTCTTCTGTAAGGTTTGGACCTTGAGCTTTCATGTTCCCAAGAGACTATTCTGATTTCTGACCCAGGATGGAGCTGTACCTCCCTCCTGCAGTTTTGAGTAGAATTTTTCAACCTGGGCCCAAGAAATATTTCTCTGTCAAAGTGTTATTGTAACAGCTGCAAATGCTGCAATTAAAGACAAAAGAGAAAAGGAAAGGAAGGAAGGAAAGGAAAGGAAAGGAAAGGAAAGGAAAGGAAAGAAAGGAAAGGAAAGGAAAGGAAAGGAAAGGAAAGGAAAGGAAAGGAAAGGAAAGGAAAGGAAAGGAAAGGAAAGGAAAGGAAAGGAAAGGAAAGGAAAGGAAAGGAAAGGAAAGGAAAGGAAAGGAAAGGAAAGGAAAGGAAAGGAAAGGAAAGGAAAGGAAAGGAAAGGAAAGGAAAGGAAAGGAAAGGAAAGGAAAGGAAAGGAAAGGAAAGGAAAGGAAAGGAAAGGAAAGGAAAGGAAAGGAAAGGAAAGGAAAGGAAAGGAAAGGAAAGGAAAGGAAAGGAAAGGAAGGAAGGAAAGGAAAGGAAAGGAAAGGAAAGGAAAGGAAAGGAAAGGAAAGGAAAGGAAAGGAAAGGAAAGGAAAGGAAAGGAAAGGAAAGGAAAGGAAAGGAAAGGAAAGGAAAGGAAAGGAAAGGAAAGGAAAGGAAAGGAAAGAAAGGAAAGGAAAGGAAAGGAAAGGAAAGGAAAGGAAAGGAAAGGAAAGGAAAGAAAGGAAAGGAAAGGAAAGGAAAGGAAAGGAAAGGAAAGGAAAGGAAAGGAAAGGAAAGGGGTTTTGAATAAATGACATGATACTTGTTAAGAGAATTGTTTTCTTTAAAAATTCCAAGTCTAATATGAGTGCAACCAAATTAACTTGTTTACAAACGGTTAATAAGGGCTAGAGTACGAAGTGGGGAAATCCACATTACTGACTTGAAAATAGGTCATAGCCTACAAGCGCCTTGACATGGGATCTCAGTGAGGTGCATGGCTCAGAAGCCAGTGGGGTTCTCTGGGGAATAGCCATAGCAGTAGGTGTTAAGTTCATAGTTTCATCTCAACATGCAATAAGGAGAAAACTCTGCTGGGGTTAGGTGTTCTTATTTTTCAAGGATCTTCCAAAAAGGGGATGAAAGGGGCAGGGAAGAGTGACAGAACCTATTCAAGGAAAAGTGAAAATGACTTCCACTGAAAAATGTGAAATGCTCAGTCTATTTACCTAACCATAGAGATACTTGAAAAGTAACTGATTTACAGTGGACCAGTATCCTCAAATGGGGTAAAATTCTTTGTACTACAGGGCTGGCTGACCAATCTCATAGAGAACAGCTGGACAGGAAGGTACAGCTAGAACCAGAAGTCAGATCAATATTAGAAATAATGTCCTTTCTTGAAACTGAGGTTTATCAACCTGGAACATAAGGTGAGAGGAAGTAATTAAGTCTCTATTTTATTTTCCAGACCTTGCTGGAAAATATAGCTTAAGTAAAAGATATTTTACAGTTTAGTTAAACACATATTGTTGGATTCACTGGGCTTGGTGAAATTTAATTCAACAGAAGTTAATAAAAAAAGAGGATAGACAAGGTGTTCTTTCAAGATCTCTTTCAGCCCTACTTTTCTGTAATGAAATAGTCCTTCTGGTTCTGAAAGCTATATATCTATGTTTCTAGGGAAAAAAGGGGAAATATCTGAAAAAAATTTCTGTGTCTGCTTGCTTTACATTTATCTGCATTGTATGTGGTAGATGTACATTATTAGGAACCACTAGTTTCCTTTAAGCTCACTGAACTTCACAACGAAGCTCCAGTGCTTCTCTGCCTACAACACGTCCTGTCACATAACCCAGTGTCGCACTGATCATCGGATGGGCTTTTTTCCAAAGTACCACTGTCTAAATCGTTGCAAGGAGAGCAACATAAGAAAAACATTTTTTAAATTGACCTGTGTCTCTTTTCTTTTTACTGAAAGACTGGTCGCATATGAAATGAGACCTCTTGCTGTCGCTCTCCCAAGGGAAACTGTCTTTCAGCGCTTCTTTCCCTGAGCCTTCCTCCTATTCTTTGTATGGTTATTTGCGTTTGGCTGCTCTGCCTGTGCATCCCTCTCTCTCTCTCTCTCTCTCTCTCTCTGCTGTTGCCGAACTGCAGCTCCCACTGGAATTTGCACAATCAAAACCAGCTCTCATCTCAAACAGCAGTGAATCACACCACCTGAAGAAGAATAGCAAATTAAGCACAGTAGTCTCACTGCTTAAATAGCGTGAGGTACCAGTAGCACCCAGAGGATGGAAGGACCTGGGTTTATGTGAGACCCACTTAGCCTGAGATCTGCTGCCTCTGATCTGAAAGCTATCACAGGGTTTTATAGGAGTGTGTGTATTTAGGGGACGTTTTTAAGAAGCTAATAGCCTGCTGCATGTGAAAGCTGGAAAAGGCTGCTGCTGCTGCTGCTGCTGCTGCTGCTGCTGCTGCTGCTGCTGCTGCTGCAGTAGCTGGTGCAGCAGGATGAATGTGTAAAGGACAGCTGCCTGAGCCATGCCGGTGAGTGTCTCGTCCTGCTCAGTCTTCATTAACTGAAGGGATACAGAAGAAAACAGATGCACTAAGGAAGTGCCATACTGGATCTATCACTGTGTACCCTTCACTGTGGAAAATGGTCAACAAAGACATGAATGGATTTCCAGTTAAGAAGTGCTCAGCCTTCCAGTTTTTTAAAAAGAGGGTAAGATTGTCCTTTAATTCTTTCTTTTCACTTTCTTTTTTTGTTGTTGCTGTATTTGTTAATGTGCTAGAGCAGAGAGAACGTCATTGAAGAAGGAAGGTTTTTAATACCAGTCCCCTACTGTAATGAGCCCGTGGCATGGGCAGTTCTACTCATCACCAAGGGCAATAGCACTGTAGGTGAAGGGGAGCTGGGAAGGGAGGACAGGGACGGGGGACCAAAAGGCATTACGTCAGCAGCCTGTGCTGTGGAATGTATATCTTGATCACGGCTGACCACAGGGCTTGACGCAACACAGTCAGCTATTCAGACTGGGATAATACACTCCAAAGCAGAGTGCAGGGTTGTTGCAGCTTGTCTCTGACTCCCTCCTCCACACCCACCTAGGGGTATGACTCCCTTCACACCTTTCATTCACTTGTGTGAAGTGTGGCATTACCCACCTCCATTCATCATCTCACAGAAGGGGGAAAAAAGAGAACAAAGAGCTGTTTGTGAGCTCAACAAAATATTTCAAAGCTTGTAATTTGCCTGTAATCACAACTAATGCAGGAGAAAAGAATAAGACTGAGGTACACCTGGATTTGGTTTCTTTAATATTCTTTACCTTCGGCAGATATATCAGGATTTAGAAAATATCTGCTATGTATTATATATGACTGTTGATTTTCTTAAGGAAATGTAAGTGTAACACTCTACCTCATCACTTTAGTTAAGTCCTTGCTGTTTCTTTGACTATTATAGCGATGGTGCGGCACACTCTCTATTTAACTTGAGCAACGAAGTCATTTCCATGTGGCAGCAGGACAGGTATTCTGAGTATGTCTGGGTAGACCCAGACAGGAGAAGCAAAGCATTGGAAAGAGACTGGTAGCAGGGACTCCCCTATGGAAATGACTTCCTGAATGATTAAAACGACAACCCTCTCTTTAAACAGACTGGAGTAGGAGCAGATAAGCTGCTCCATTCACTGGTTCGTTCATTCATTCATTCACCCCCATTCATTATCTCTCTTCATTATGCCAAGAATATGGTCAGTCCATTTAACCCTTCAGGCAAAGAAAGTGAAGCTTACACCAGCTACTAATTCAAAAGCCAGGGTCAACCCCTTTTGGGCACCAAGATGCCAGATTTAAGGGCAGACCTAGCAAATACTAGCAGGGCTAGTTCAGAGGAAAAATGCGCAGTGTTTGCTGACATTTGTTGTTTCCAAGGTGGTTTGTGGAAGCCTCAGATAGATAGCCCAAACACCACATAAACTCAGCCCATAAAAACGGTTGTCATCCCAAGCTGCTTCTCATTTAAGTGTATTACTGTTGGCTCATGTATGTTTGATATTCAGCTCACCAGAAAGGTTTATCTGTTTTTCAGAATTGCTCAAAGTTGTAGTATAAATGTATTCTTAAAGAGAAAACAAAATAGCTTGCAGTCCCTGTATGAGGTTAATTATTGGCAGTTGTCTTCTCTCTCTGTTTAAAGCTAAGACAAGTTATCACTGGAAGCCTCTACATTATTTTGTTCTAGAAGCAGGGAAAAATGGGTTTTGTCAGAGCTTCAGGGTGAATTTGTCATTGGAAAAGATTAATTGCACTCATATTTGAAGAAACTGGCATAGTGATACAGTCCTGGACAGTGGATCAGGACAAAGAGAGATTTTTAGTTTCTGAGGGTTTTAATTTTATCAGATATTGCATTTTTGCTACTGTGATGAGGATAGATGAAATCAGTAAAACCAATTTAGAGACACAAAGGAAGGAAATTCCCTCCCTATACATTTCTGTCAATAGATATACGTATTCATTGATGTTTCTCTCACCCCCATTATCTTCCTCCCAGAAAATCCTCTGCATTCAAACATTAACCACATTGTACCTACATCAGTGCTCTAATCATGTACAAACATGAAAAGCTACATCTTCATAATGTGTTGCTGGTCCCCAGTAATATATCTTGCATTTGCTGGACTGGTGACATGCTGCATTTAACTACTGGGAGGATGGGGAAAGATGGGTTCAAGGCAGTCGATTTAGTTCCCTACCAATGCTCTGCGCACTCTGGCTGAACAAGCACCAAAATTCTGTGCATACAGAAGCATAGCTGCTAGGTTTCTTGATCTGAGTCTAGCGTGTGATATTGTTTGACAGTTTGCATCACCACAGCACCAGCACACCATAGCCAACACCAGCAACCCACTGTATGCCTCCTACATTCATAGTGAGAGGCAGGTTTTGCCCTGTGGAGCCTAGCAGACCTGCCTGCGGGGTGAGGTATTGCTATCCCCACTTTACTGACAGGTGACTGAAACCCAAAGATTTGTTGTCTGGGTACTGCATAGGCTTCTCCCAGATCACCAGCAAGGCCTATGATGAAACAAGGGATGGGAGTCCGATCACTCTAGTTTAAAATCACTGTGTCTGTCTCCTCAAAAAGCTCACATTTCTGGCACAGGTTCTTTTCAAGTCTAATTCTAAAAAAAAGCATATCAATATAGATTAGAACACCCAAAATTTCAGGAAATGCTACTATTTTTTCAACTTGGTTAGATTTTTTTTGGAAGAAAGTACCAGATTTATCTTAATTGTTTTCATTTTCCATTTATCCTTACGTTTTCATTAAATTGCAATCCTCTTTGTTGCTCTGGCCAAGAGTGCAGAAAGGACTGGCAGAGCTCTGTGGGTTTAGGCGAGGCTGAAAGTGCATTCAAACATTGACTTGAATTTGAGCACCAGAATTTTTTTTTAAGCCTGGCTTATTCTCTGATGACAAAGCACTGACCCTCTGGGATGATGCCTGCTGTGTCAGATGATTCAGGGTATGGGCTAATCACATCCGGAGGTCAGACAAGAGGAAGGAAGGTCTGAAATTAAAAGGCAGCACACTTAATTGAAATGAAAGGGAAAACAGAACTATTGGTTTTGCAGAACACCCTGTAGCATTCACTGCTGACAGGGTTGGAACAAACAGATAGGGCCTTCATCCACTTAAAACCTGTGCAGTTTGGAAGAAAACCAAATGATTTACAATGCCTGTGTTTTCTCGTTGCAAAAGGTGTAACAACCAATTGCGTCTAGGATCAGGATGATATTTTAGTAATTAAATGTTGGTTTTTAATGAATGATGACACAAATCTGAAAAGAGAAGGGAAGAGAAGAAGATGGGGCATATATGGGCACAAGGAGGGAATTTGAAGTTACTCTAATGAAGATACATTTTAAAAAATGTTGTCTACATAATCTGAGATCATGGCATAAAAGGAAGACATTCTGACAAGGCTGGGAGATTAAAAGACATTATCATCTCATAGCACATAATTACCTTCCTTTTTGTTACCATCCCTTTCCCTGCCCACTGATGTTGTGTACTGAATACCAATATAAATATCATATTGACTTGGTTTGACTACAAATGGCTGGGAAATATCTCTTTTTCATACACTAGCAGCATTTTGACTTTCTAAAAATTCAGTTAAAAGATTTTGTTAATTGGCAGAAGTCACATGCCGCTGTTGTGAGGGGCTCACAGGTCTCATCCTTCAGAGCTGTGCAAGATTACCCACGGAACTAGACTGTACCAATTCAAAGGATCACTGCGTGTGGTAAACCTGCAAATTTGCTATTGCTGTTCAGCCAACAGGACATCCCAGGGCAGAGGGGCCTTTCATTGATACCTACTGCTTGCACTGCCAGGTAGTTTTGGGAAGAGGGGGTTTGTGGTATTTGCACTGCCTTATTCTGCTGCATTTTCCTCCCTTATAAAGACATTTGGATAACATTTTGCAATATATGACCTCCCTCATCTTGAAATAACATACCATGTCATATAACACAACACAACCAACTTGTTAAAGCAGTATGAATGATGAACAGCCTGTGCCACTTAAACACTGGCTGATGATATGGTAACCTCAATGAACATGAAAATTCATTATCCTCTTAGGTCTGGACCAAGAGCTAATATAAATTTATTCAGAGTGTGAAGAAGATAAATGACTGATAAATGGGAAAAGAAATAGCTGTCTTCCATAAAAGGAAAAAAAAAAGAAACAGGGCATGTCTTAGAAAGGAAGTTTATTGCAGGGATTAAGGATTTGCTAGTCTGTAGCTTGATAAGGGAAAGAATATCCATAATCCTTTTTTCAGTGAGAAAATTTACATTAATTAGCAATTTAGGTCAAGCTAAAGTGAATGTGCAAGAAGGAAGAGAAAATCCCTGTCTTTGTTTCTATGCAGTTTTTCCAGGTATGTAGTTTGTGGAAACCATGCCCTTCTTCTTTCTAGGTTGATATTTTATGGCACTACACACCATCAGCTTTCTCCATATACAAGCTGAAGAGGCTAACTCATAAACATCATCATGCATGAAGATGACAGCTCAGCCAGCATTAGAACTCAAGGCAATGAGTGGCTGAGGGGACTGCAGAACTACCTGAATACAATTTTTAGTATTACAGTAATTTCGTGATACAGAAAGTCCTTGAAATCAGTACTTCCAGCTGACCTCCTACAGATTATGTTCCCTCTGGTAGATTGTGCTGGGCAGGGGCTGATCTCTGCTCTGACACTTTTACAGGTCTAGAAGTCCATTTCAGGACTGGAGTTAGGTTTTTTCCAGGGAAGTTGGGAGCTTACCTAAAAGAAAGTAAGTGAGAGCTGAAGCTGACTCTACTTTAGGCAAATGCCAGCTTTATGTGGAATGACTGCTGCTTTTCTTAGCTGCTAGGGCCAATGACACAAAAGTACCTAAATTTTAAAGTTGATTTCCAGAGGCAGGGATTCTGGCTGGCTGTGAGCGAGGCAGAGTTTTTCTGCAGTAGAGACTTCTTTCCCATCCACTTCTGTGAGGAGAGGTGCTGAGCATCTGTGGCTCTTCTTGGCGTCAGCCTAAGCTGTAAGCACTCAACCTTTCCCAGCCCAACACCAAATGCCTTTATCAGACTATAACGTGAGTGTTGCAGACCACAACTGCCACAGGACTTTAATGTAACTAAGATGAAGGTGGTCCTGTATCTCAGTCAGGCTTCAAAGGTCCTACAGTCACTCATTGAGATGACCAATAATTTTTCTCACCTTCTGTCTATCAATCCCTTTCCAAAAAAGCTGATTAAAACACAAGGGATGAAATATGAGAGCTGATGAGAAACTGTGTAAGGCCCAGGTACTAGTTTTCCATAAAGAACTTTGCTTTCCTCTGTCTTCCCATTAAACCAAGGTGTGCTTAGGGTTGCGATCACTGCTAATATTTTGCTTCTCAGCTAGCAATAAGAAAAAGATTCATGAGGCAAAACTGGCAATGTCTAGACAAGAAAACATCTGTGAGTCCCTTGTTCAAGCCTAAAATATGAGAGCATTGTTAAAATTTAAGTGTAAGAGCTTAGAATAAAATGAATAAAAAAGAAAATAAATAAGGAAGGATGAAGGAATGAGGGCAGAATAGCAGAAAAGTAGAGAAAGGAGAAAGAGCAAGAGAGAGGAAAGTCTTCTTTTCCTTTCCCCTTACCCTAACTTATTCCTTCCTGTTTCATAAAAATGTAAGACTAGAAGGCATGTCCAGACTCTTTAAGCTTGACCTCTTTTCCTAAATATGCCTCATAATTCCTACCACAAATTTGTCAAGCTGCTGCTTGAAATTGCTCAGGTCTCTTTCACTTTTGGGAAAATCACCCTCCTTGAAAATTTAGAAATCCTCATTTTCAGCCTAATCTTAACATATGGCCAATTTATTCCCATTTGCTCTTGTACCAACATAAAGCAACAACTTAAATGGTTCTTGCCCTTCCGTCATATGTACAACCACTGGTGTATTTATAGAGAGCAGTCATTTCTTCTCTCAGCTGCATTTGGCTGGGCTAAATAAGCCAACTTCTTTTAGGCTTTTCTTCTAGGACGGACTTTCCATTCCCCAATCACCCTAGCAGACAAAGGCAGCAGTGTCATTTGCTGTCCTGGAGATCTCTTTGGGGTTACTGAAGTATCCATATATTCCTCTTTTGCTGTTTTTTCTCATGGAGTCCTCTTCACCCTTCTAACCTCCATCCCACTCCTCTCTTCCCGCTCTGGTCCTTTTTTGCTGAGCAGGTCTTCTGTGTGTCACTGGCAAATTTTACGAGCATAAACCTAGGTTCTGTATCAAACCCAGCTCCAGTAGCAACCTTCCTTTTGTCAATTCACTTTTATCTTTTTCCTTTCTCTCATAATTATTTTTGTAAGAGCACTCTTATTTTCCATTTTAACTAATTAATTCCCATGTGTTATTGCTGTCTTACTGAGTTACTGAAGACCATATGGATTAGATTACCCACATTTGCCTCGTCAAAGGAAGACATCAGGCAAGTTTGGCATACTGGTGAATGCATATTGCATGTTATCTCGTTTCCTCTTGAACTCTTTAAAATTTGGTATCTCTTCAGATGTGGTAAATTTTGGTTTTGTACACATAGTCCCATAAGGCTTTTCCTCCCATGCTGTACATCACCCTCCTCCTGAAAAACTGGAGACCACAGAATTCATCTTAAGATTTACTTTTTATCTCAGCTCAATCCTTCTGAGAAACAGACTTCTTTTTTCCTCTTATTTTAAATTTTAGAATCTGACTGGATTTTTCCAGACTCACTCACAGCTGTTCTACCACTTTCAGGTCCTTGTTATCCACCATCACTAATGAAAGAGCAGTGGCAGGGGAGGCTCCTTTGAGAGCCTGCTCTGGCTCATTCCTTTCAAGATCAGATTAGATATTGCTGGAGACTGAATAGTGCTTCGGTCTCTCTTCATTACATGCCTTCAGAGCTGAGCACGGCTTCTGTTTGGGGAAGGGCCAGCCATGAGATCTCCGAGTCTTCTGCCAAGTGCATACTAACACTGTTTTAAAGGCCCCAGTGTCTGGAGTCAAATTCTTAGAGCAATCCTATCCCAAACACCATGATGTCACTGCTATCATAACTCAGCTCAGCAGCCTCAGTATCATGTACCCTCAGCCTGAACATCCAAATTGTCTGAAAAACATCATGATGGAAGAAACTGCCAGCACGAAGAACAGCACAAAGGATTTTGGACACCCTGTGTGGGAAGAGGTGATGCCAACTGAGATACTGAGAAGGTGGACAGCTGTGTCTTCTGAAAAATCAATGTGGTTCCTCTGGCAAATGAGGAGAGTGATAAATATGATCTGCAGGGGCTGGGAAGGACTAAGAATTTGGAGTAACTCAGTGTATATGGTACCATATCTACTAATTAAAGACATGGTTTTGATGAGTGTCACAAGCTCAGGGGAGGTCAAAGGTTGTGTCCATGGAGGAAGGAATCAGAGAACTGAAAGCAAGGGGAAAGCTTATATGCTTCCAACAAATTGGCTGATGGAGAAATTGGAAGGACAGCAACCACCTATGCAGAAAAGCATGTAGGCAGAGATGTTAAAGCAATGGAAAAACAAGCAAGATCTAAAACCACAAAAGAGGCTTGCAAAATCAAATCAATAACACAGAAGGTTTTTTCTAAATAGCATGTTATCATGAAATAATTGTTAGTGGTTGTTATTTACAACAGTTGCTTTTACAGCAAGACGATTAAATATTGAGAGTAGGAAAACAATGCATAGCTCCAAGAGCAATAAATTTTAATGTTTATTGAAGACTCTGCACTTACAAATCAGCTGACAAGCAATTAACCAAGTCTCAAAATATCCTGATGAGGTAGAAAAATAATTTCCATTTCACAGAGAAGTGGACAAAGAGAAAATAGGTAACTAAGTCAGTCAGACATGTTATTATGTAAGACAGAAGTTACTCTTTTTTCCTGACCTTTACTGTAACTTTCCCTCACTAGCAAAAAAAAAAAAAAAAAGATATATTTCCTTTTCTTGAAACAGCAGCAGCAAACATCTGCTATGGTTTGCTGTAACTGGAAGTTATTCAGGAATTTTAAGCAGCTTAATGACCTTAATGACATACGCACCAAAATAAATAATTTTTTTTTTTCAAATGGTCAGAAGTGACTGGTACAGCCTTGCTTACATGGCAGTGGCACCAGGAGATACTAGATGCTGTGTTAAGCTTGAAAAGCTATTACTTCCAGTCTACTCAGCCCATTAAGAAATTGCTGCGGAAAAAAAGCACGACAAGTAGAGATTCTGCCTGCCCTACAAAGTCAAGGGAGCCAAGGGCCATGTTTGTATTATGAGAGTCTTCCAGCATGGCCAAAGCTTGTTCCCATACTTCAACATGTTGGGAAATGGCTGAAGAGGTGACAGCTCGAGACTGGAGCCCGCTGTGCTCTGTAACCCAGTGGTTATTTTTCTTCTCTTGTGTCTCCCACAGGCAATCCCCTGAATATGCAAACTTCTGCATAACAGCAGAAGCACAAATGGTGAGCTGTGCACACACCAGGGCCTGCCTGTTTTTACTGTAGATAAGGACAGACATTCATCTGATGTGCACCACCACCAGTGGTAACCTATTTTACTTCCCAGCTCCAGTGAAGGAGAAGCCGTACACGTGGTCAGATGCTGCAGCTCAGTAGCCAAGGGGACACTTGTTCAGATGCCAACAACCTACTTGCTTGTGCTTTTCTGGGCCATATCTATCTGTACACTGTACCAAGCATACAGTGGGCGTTCAGTTGTCTTCTGAAAAGATCCAGAGGACTACACAGGGTGAGAGTGTCTGCGAGTTAGCTAGTACACATCAGCTAGTACACATCACATTCAAAGTCTACCCTAAAAGGAGGAGAGGGAACCCTGCATCTGCTGCCCCACTGCCAGCTGCCTACAGGTGTGATATGGGGCTGGAACATGCTCCTGGGGACTGGAGAGTCTCCACTCTCACCTACTCACAGCAGCATGCTTCCAGCGCACCAGTGGGCTGGGACCTTTTCAGTTGGCACTTTTAAGGGGCTACATTGCACCAATACTGGGTGCTAAAGGAGTACCCAGTAGAACAGACTTCTCACTGCAGCTCTGACTCTGGTGTAGTGCTTGACCCTGGGAATTCACCTCAGCTATCCAACAGGCATCCTTTGGCCGCCTGTCTAGATCACAAGCTCTTCAGAATAGAGAAGGAGAGACTGAGTTTCTACACTACCTAAACAAGTCAGGTTCAAGTCTCAGCTGAGGCTTCATGGGCAAAAATAATATAGTGAAAATCATTGGCTATTGTTGCTATAAAAATTATTTTTTATATGGCTGATTGGGAGAGAGCTAGGGTTTTTTGCAGCTGCAGATGGGAAAGATACCTCTTACTTTATTTCCTGCTCTGTTTTTATTAGATATTTGCTAGACTGCCTTGCTTCCATCAGTTCTTATGTATGCTTTTTATGGGGGCAGTTAAAGGTCTTCAAGTGTATAACAGAAATAAGTAAAAAAGGTTATTAAGCCAAATGCTTGAACTGTAGATGTATTGCAAAAAATTTCACCCAAGAATAGGCCACTAAAATGGCTTGAAATTCTTTCCATTTTAAGTAATTACAGATTAGTGAAAAAACATATAGTTCTTTCAGTATCTTTTGTTTTCCTAAAAGATCTCTGCATTTATCTAATGAAAGACTGTTAAACTTTAACAGCTCAACTGTAAGTAGGTTGGAATTTGATTAATGGTAATTTATTTCTTGCTTTAAAATTAATGACATTTTGAAGCACATTGTCATTGTTTGACACACTCTTATTCATGCAAAACTTTGGACCCCTCATTCCTAAAAGGTCAACTTAAAGGAGTGCTGCTTACAAGAACAGCCATTGTAACATCAACTTTTCTGGTTGGAGTGTTGGACTAAAACTCTATGCTATGGGAAAAAAATCTCTGTGGGAATCCTCTATGTAAAACTTTTCTGGCTAACTGCTAGGCTGTGATGCAAAGAAGACTTATTAGAAAAGGCGTCTGAAGAGAAGATAATGGAAACTAATATTGGAGGAGGACAGCCTGTGATATAAAAACCTATAATAAAGTTACCAGCTATGCTGCTGCTGAAACTATGTAGTTGGGAGAATGCCCAGTATTAGGAACTTACAACCTGCAGCTAATGCTTACAAACTGTGATTCATTTGTTGTTTGAACTCTTGTAAAATTGCCTTCTATTGTTCCCCTGTAAGAATTCTTGAAATTAAAAGTTATGTAGACTATTTTAATAATAATAAATGCAATTATGGAGATAATAATTCACAACATAGTACTCAAAATGTCATCTGTGCCCCTCAGATAAAGTGATATCTCCATGATCTGCAAGGATATATGTTCACTCAAATGAGGCCTGTTCTCTTATCGGAAAAAGGTCAGTGACATCAACAAAAATACATCAGATTCTCAGGATCTTTTTCCTCTGAACAGATGCTTAGGATTATCACCCACAAACTGTGATGAAGAAGAAATGATGAAATGTTTTCCCAACTATTTTTTTAAACTCATAGCCCTTCATTCTGTTACATCAAATTTGCTGTCTGTCCATATAACCAAGATCTCACCCTGTTGCACGGCACGTGGGAAAGGAGCAAGACATTTATGTGCCTAAAATGCCCAGGTACAATTATCTCGGTCTGAACTGGCTTTGGTGAGCAAGTGCAGCTGTGACACAGAACTAATCATACAAAAGTGCCAACTAGTTCAGAGCACATGTGGAGCAGAGGAAAGCAATAGGCATTATCTAGTCCCTCTGCCAGAAGTACTTTCAGAGATCTGTTCAGGTATTTCAGCTCATGTTCAACCCCAGGGCCCCAAACCAAAGCAATCTTTAGCTCAGTAGCATGGACTTTTCTTTTTATGCCAACAGACTGGAGGTGTGATGAAAAGCATGTCTGCTGTGGCCCCAGGTTGTGTGTTCAGTTTGCATCTTGGCTCCATGTTGTCATCTCTTTTGCCCCATGGACACCCCGTCCCTTTCTACAGTGATATCACTGACTTCAGCATGATTTCTTCTTTGTCTAGGAAACCAGTAGAGAAAGCTAATTAGTAACCAAGCCTTTTTATTTAGGACTATTAGTCAGGGCTGGTCTTGAACTCTCAAAAAAGAGATGACCATAAATGCTGTTCAATGCTCAGCAGCTCTGTGGATGTGCATCCTAAAGACGCAAGCTTCAGGCAGACATATTCATTGGTCACCAAGCTCACAAGATCTGTCATGGAGTAACTGTACTCCCACACTGAGTAAGGCTCAGTGGACATGTGATTGGGCCAGCATTGTCTGCACTGCTTTAAAGCCTTGGAATTTTCAGGGAACCAAGCAATGCCAGTATTCTCATTGCCTGTCTAAAACCAGGGCTTTTGATCCATCCATATTTCACATTTCCACAGTCACTTCTCTGTCAAGTTTATAGAATCACAGAATCATAGAATGGTTTGGGTTAGAAGGGACCTTTAAAGGTCATCTAGTCCAACCCCCCTGCAGTGAGCAGGGACATCTTCAGCTAGATCAGGTTGCTCAGAGCCCCGTCCAACCTGACCTTAAATGTTTCCAGGGGTGGGGCATCTACCACCTCTCTGGGCAACCTGTGCCAGTGTTTCACCACACTCATTGTAAAAAATTTTTCCTTATATCCAGTATGAATTTACTTTAAAACCATTACCCCTTGTCCAGTCACAATAGGTCTTGCTAAAGAGGTTTCCCCCATCTTTCCCATGGTGCCCATTTAAGTACTGGAAGGCCACAATATGGTGTCCCCGCAGCCTTCTTTTCTCCAGGCTGAACAACTGCAACTCTCAGCCTTTTCTCATAGGAGAGGTGCTCCAGATCATTTTTGTAGCCTCCTCTGGACCTGCTCCAACAGTTCCATGTCCTTCCTGTGTTGAGGGCTCCAGAGCTGGACACAGTACTCCATGTAGGGTCACACCAGAGCGGAGTAGAGTGGCAGTATCACCTCCCTCAACCTGCTGGCCACACTTTTTTGATGAAAGCCTTTTGGCTTTCTGGGCTGCAAGCGCACATTGTTGGCTCATGTCGAGCTTTTTAACCACCAGTACCCCCAAATCCTTCTCTGCAGGGCTGCTCTCAATCCCGTCACCCTTCAGCCTGTATTGATACTGGGGGATGCCCCAACCCAGGTGCAGGACCCTGCACTTGGCCCTGTTGAACCTCATGAGGTTCTCACAGGCCCACATCATGAGCTTGTCTAGGTCTCTGTGGGTGACATCCCATCCCTCAGGTGTGTCAACTGCACCTCTCAGCTTGGTGTCATCTACAAACCTGCTGAGGGTGCACTTGATCCCACTGTCTATGACACTGATGAAGATATTAAATAGTACTGTTCCCAGTACAGACCCCTGAGGGACACCACTCATCACCGGTCTCCATCTGGACATCGAGCCATTGACCGCTACCCTCTGGATGCGACCATCCAGCAAGTTCCTTATCCACCAAAGAGTCCACCTATCAGATCCATATCTTTCCAGTTTAGAGAGAAGGATTTTGTGTGGAACCATGTCAAAGGCCTTACAGAAGTCCAGATAGATGACATCCCTAGCGCTTCCCTTGTCCACTGATGTAGTCACTCCATCATAGAAGGCCACTAGGTTGGTCAGGCAGGACTTGCCCTTGGTGAAGCCATTCTGGCTGTCTCAAAATAACTCTCTGTCCTCCATGTGCCTTAACATAACTTCTGAAAGGATCTGTTCCACGATCTGCCCAGCCACAGAGGTGAGGCTGACAGGATGGTAGTTCTCCAGGTCCTCCTTTCTACCCTTTTTAAAGATGGGCACAACATTTCTCTTCTTCCAGCCCCTGGGGACTTCACCTGACTGCCACGACTTTTCAAATATCATGGAGAGTGACTTGGCAACTACACCAGCCAATTCCCTCAGGACTCTGGGATGCATCTTGTCAGGTCCCATACACTGATGTATATTCAGGTTCCTCAGGCTGTCACAAACCTGATCTTCTCTTACAGTGAGAGGGGGTTTATTCCCCTGGTCTCTGTCCTGCAGTCCATCGGCTTGGGAGGGGTGAGGAGAGAGGTTACCAGTGAAGACTGAGGCAAAAATGTTGTTGAGTATCTCAGGCTTCTCCTGATCTGTTGGTACTAGGGCACCATTCTTGTTCTCTGGGAATGGGGGTACACTTTCTGTGACTTTCCTTTTCTGGTTGTCGTACGTGTAGAAGCCTTTCTTGTTATTCTTTGACAAGTTCAGCTCCAGCTGCACCTTGGTCCTCCTGACCCCATCCTTACACAGCCAGCCAGCGTCCCTATACGCTTCCCAGGATACCTGCCCCTGCTGCAGTTCCCTCTTGCTCTTTAGTTTGACCAGCAGGTCTCAACTCAGCTATGCTGGTCTCTTGCCTTCCTTGCCTGATTTCTTACACCTGGGGATTGAGAGCTCTTGTGCTGTATGGAACCTGCTGCCAGCTCTCATCTGTTCCCTTGCCCCTGAGGACCGTTTCCCAGGGGGTCCTGCTGACTAAGTTAATTATTTCTGTTCTGGTTCATTCTTCCTGGCTCTGCTTCAAATTAAACAACCAGCTTCCTCAAACAAAAGGATTTTGCAGAACACATATCTGTGTGGTAGGGCAGAAAAGACCCTCCTGCTGTCCTGGCGCAAGGGCAATAGCTGGATGTCTTCTCCACCTCCTGTCACTGCAACCAAATCCTTGGCTGCATTGTGGTGATGTTAGGTGCAGCATCTCTGGCCATCACTTGCCTAAGTGTGTATAGGGAACACGAGATACCTGCTCCTCCATCCATCCTTGGCCAAGAGTTTTCTCCACTTCAAAACAATCATGCAGTGAAAGTGAAATTTGTGCATGTGTCATTTTTAAAAAATGACAGACCCCATTACAAATCCTCATGCACTGTCTTACAGTTCAGTCAAAGTATATGAGAAGACTGGGAGTAGGTCTGCTAGATTTGGTGTAGACCCATCTTTTGGGTCCCATCAAGGCAACGGAGTAGCATCCTCAGTGCTGTTCTGCTGAAGGTCCCCAATTAGTCTTGAAGATTTTTTTCTGCACTTCCTAAAAATTTTCCAGAGAAAAAAGCAGCTCACTAACTTTTCCAAAGGGGCCCAAGATTTAGACCTAACCGTATATGTATGTGCATGTTAACATACAACATACATAACTATATATGTGACTATGTATATAGGCATACATGGTTTTATCGTCACTTATCTTCCTGCCCCATGAAACAGGGTGAGTTTTGATGCCACACCATAAGCATTTCTCTACTGGTCTCTATTTTGGTTTGAAAAAGCCCATGTTCCCACGTAAGATGATGTGGACAGACAAGTTCTGGGCTACGTCTCTGCCTCACTAGAAGAAAAATGGATGAATAAGTCTCCCTTAAAATTTCCTTTTTATGGTTGTTTTAGGTATAATATTTCATGCAGCATGTCAGACAAAATTATCTCTTAGCTCAAGGCCTCTGACACCACCAAGCCCCTTGGAGAGATGGATCGGCAAGAAACAACGCAGTCCTCAGGAGGGGACTTAGAGTCTCCATTCATTACTCTGGCCCTGACAGTTCTCTTTTAGCTCCTTCATTTCAGTTTGACACTATCTTCCCAGTGCATAGTACCAGGAGTTATGATGCGCTTGGAGGAAATGGGAGATCTATGCTTTTGATAAGGAGATTTTGAGACTTGATTCATGTTGTCAGAAGCGTCTGTTACTGCCCATTCCTTCCTAAGCCCATGGTTTCCATGCATACACCCTCCACCAGCCCCCTGTGAGAGGAACAGGTCTCATTTTAGATTCAAAAGTTTCTTTATTTTTTAAGGCTCTTCTGTCATGCTGCACTTCTGAGTACAGCACTGAGGGAATAAAGGTGACTGCTCTGGGATATCTTGCCCAGACTCAATAAATTCTTTCCTTCTCCATTTAAGGTTAATTAAGAAATGCTGAAGGGAAAAAAGATCAGAGCTACTTTGAGACTGTTCACTCCATCCCCCAATTATTCAGTATATACTAAGCCTGAAAGAGGTGTAATTAGATATGAGAAAAGCCTGATGAGGTTCTCTTTCTGTATAGTTCCAAGCATGCTGGCAGTCCTCCAGAAGTTAAATATATAAATAAATCTTCTTTTCACCAAATGTCTTCTGTTCATTGTACTTCTCCCTTTTTTCTCTCCAAGGTCTAACTAACATAGACCTTCCCCATTTGGTAGCCTGTGCACTGAATAGGCCCATATAGAGATGGAGAGATTGCTGCTTCTCCACTGCAAACTGACAGAGTCTAGCTTAGCACTGTGCTGTATGAAGCTGTTGGAGGAACTTGTTTGAGCTTTGGAAAATGCCAGCAGCTTCTGCATCCAAGTATCTTTGCAAATCTGTGCATTAATATGGGATCCAGACACATGTTGGGTTTCTCTGTTGTAGGCATGCCACCTAAAAATTAGTCCCCTTGCCCTAGCAGGTTAACTGAAGGCAAGTGAGCCAGGCACCCAGGCTCTCCACACCTTCAGTGAGGTGAGCAAGCCACAGGGACAGTAAGGAGCCAAGAGTTTGGTGTATTTGCTGCTTTTGAAAATGTTGTCTTTAGCAAAGGAGTCGCTGGCCAACTCGGCAATGTTAGGCTGTGGTCTGATTTCCCTTATTTCATGGTCACATTACTAGAAAAACTATTCAGTCCATCTAAAACCCTGGCTAACTTGTGTGTCTCAGGCATTTCCTCCTTCTACTTCCCTTCTTCAATTTTTGTTTGCTTTAAATGAAGGTCATTCTTTAAACAAAGTAGTACCTCTTGTTCTATTTCACTTGTTCTTTTGCACAGTAATTTACATTGGTGAGTAGGAGCCCTGTAAAAATGATTTACACACCAAACTGAAGCCATGTAGATCCTCCTACCTGCAGGGTATTTTCAACAGTAGATACTTTTCGCTGATGTCATTGGATCAGCCTTGAATCCTCAAAAAATGTTGGCTTGCTCAGAGGAAAAATGTATTAGCTTCCAATGGCTTTTACCCGAAATGACTTCAGATTTTTTTTTTTCAAGAATTAGGCAAAAGAAAGCCCACACATAACCAAGCATGTGGAATAAGAGACTCCAAACAAGCTGCTTCAGTCACAGACTTCCCAAAAACAACAATCTTCACATTTGGGAGACTCTAGCCCTCAAGCTGATGAGTCAGTATTGGTGACTTACACTTCAGCTTTATTGCCATCATCTTGTAATAAAGTGAAGACCACGAGGAATAAAAGTACTGTGCAATATGTTTCCTGTGTGTTTGAGCATGCCCCTGGAAAAATACTAAACTAAGAAGGGAAATAATGTAAACAGCAGAAAGAAAACCTCCCTTGTTTCATATTTCTTGAGTGTGTCTGGTTTGCATCTGTTACTACATTTTTCACTGAAGAACTTTTATTTCTTTTATACATATGAATGACTGTTTATGACTGGCAGCTTGAAAATGTGGCTTTACTCTTATTAACTATACTTTTTGTCTGTATTTAGCCTTTTTTAAGACCGTATTTCTCAAGCTATGCTAAAACATGAGCAAAACCAACACATGGAACAATTTATTGAACTGCCAGGCAGGTTTGACAGGTGCAGGAGAAATTGCTTCGTTTCACAAATTGAAACAGCTGCAGTTTTATAGGTGATGAAATTGCACTGGGATGGGGTTTCATATTTGTTAGATAGTCTTGTGTTTGCTGTTTTGTTTTTTGAAGCACTGAGTCATTTCTCACTCTCCAAGGGGGACTCTAAGACATGTTCCTCAAGTGGATGAGGCATCTATTCTCCACAGAGCAAAGGGAAGCTTGGTAAAAATTCAAACAAATTTCAGAGTAGACTGAAATGTAACTAGAAAATAATAGTTTTCTCCTCATAGGACTATAAATAAATGTTGCTTGCAGCTTTGGGAGCAGGAAATGCTATAAACATTAGGTCCACCTTTCAGACAGACTGAGCTAGATTTCACCACATATCTTAAAAGGGTATCATGCACAGAAAATTTTGAATCATTAACCAATAAATGTTAACCTCAGAGTCTCTTGTATTAAGGAGTTTTACTTCCACTCTGTGCAATCGCTACAGGAAGACGTATGTTTTCTTTTCAAATTATTCAGGGCCATATGTTTTCCTACAGTGACAGGGTATGTATCAAGTGGCTGCTCCCCATAAGTTCATTTTTTTCATCCTTGCTAAGAAAAATTAAGACCAAAAATCAATGAAAGATCTTAAAAGAACTGGTCATATTTGTTACTGGATTAATTTGTCAAAATATTTGAATTATAAAACCTTCTCCTAGCTTAAATCCCCGTTGAAGATGGTGGTTTAAGACATAAGTTCGTTTGTGGCTCAGAATAAAGTAATGCTTTAAATCCTGATTGAAATATATTGGTGCCTCACACACTGCTATGCACAGCATCTCAGCTGGGATGCCATTTAAAAATGGCTAATTTGAGTGATCAGGACTTTCTGTTTTTCCTCAAAGTATTCGTAGCAACTCAACAGCAAAGGCAAACTGGCCACTAGAAAAAGCTATGAAGAGAAATGGTGGATATTTTCCTGGAAGATGTGCCTTTGAGCAAACATCTCTTTTGACTCAGGAGTGGAAGAACAAAGGCATTGTCCCTTGTGTTACCCAGAAGTCTGCTAGATGAGAGGACCGCCCCAGACCTCCTGAGTGCTCAAGTGGGGCTCCTGACTGGGGCTGTGCTACCCGCTATGGCACTGCCATGCCACACTGCAGGTGAGCCCGCATGGCCTGCCGAGGTCCCAGGTTCCAACCTAGCCTTGCCTTGCAGAGGAGCTGACCTCTGAAAAACTAGTCATCTCCCACCTGGAGCTGCTGTAGGAGTATTGCAGCTTTCTGAGGTATATGGTCTGTCTTGCAGCTCTGTGAATGTATTGGCATGTCTATCTTTCAGGGCTAGAAGGACTGGGCACCTTAAATCAGCTCATCTAATGGTCCTGGCTGCCTTAAAGACTGATAAAAAGTTAGGATGGTGTGCAATATTGTATAACAAATTGCAAGCAAGGGTCACCCTCTGCCAAATCAAAAGGAGATTAGTGAAGTGCAGTATCAGGTTCAAGTTAGGAATAAGAAAGTTATTCATTTCAGGCCGCACAAAATGTGCTTCACTGCTCTGAACAGTATGAAGCTTTTGACAGAATAGCTAAGTGCTGTATCCAGTCATCTATAGTGTTCTGCCACTGCAGCCATTATTCTTGTACTGCAGTAAAATATTATAATGCTGTGATAGTTCAGCCCAGATTACTCAAGGATGCAAAATAATTATTGCATCAGAAAACTGGATTGATATATTTAAGGGAGGAAAAGTACAGTAAGATATCCATTTTACTTGGGCTTTTTTTCATTCAGCTACCTTTGCAGCCCATCCACATCCAAACATGCTTTCTCTGGCTCCTGTGTCCAGCTCAGATGCTCACAATATACTGCAGACTGCTTTGAGGCTTTGACTGATAGATGTGGGAAGCAGTGTTTATCAGAACAAGAGTTAAAATAAATATTGCCTAGGTTTACTGACAATTAGCTTTGCTCACATAAAATAGAGAATAGAGAAGGTATGAGAGAACAGCCTCGGATTATTTGGATAGAATCTGGGGTTGTATTGTTCATGTTGTTTTTATTTGATCTAGATGAAAAGCATTTTTAACTTGGTAGCCTGGAAAGATTAGACTTGCACATACACAATAAACCCCATTTTGTTTTGTTTTCCTCTTTGACATAATACGCAGAGAGAGGGTGTTTATATATCAGCGTGGACAATGAATCTATTGTCTCATCTACTGTAGAAACAAGTGTCATCAGTGCTTACAATTGATCCAAGAGTACTTACCTGATTCCAACACATCAGTTATTTATTTATTCACAGAGAAAAGAATCTCATGAGACTAACAATTGTTATCAAGGACAACACGGGAGGAAGGAGGAGAGGAAAACCCTAAGTGGTGCCTGTTCAGTTGTTTAGATTTTTTGGTGCCACATTTCAAACAAATCAGCCAGTCAATAAGAGGACACAGCAAAAGCTAATTTAGCTATCAATGTGAGATTTTACAGACTTTCTCCTGCACCATTTGAGTTGGCAAAAGCTTTCCCATTGAGTGGTACAGGAAAATCAGCCAGGTGCTTGTCTTTGTACTCATTGACACTTGTTATTTGGGATACTGGTGTGCCTAAGATTTCTGCTGCTTTTCATGCCTTGACTTACATGGATGCAATTTGTTCAGTGACAATATTTAAGCACATGCTTAGAGGATCCCAAATTCCTCAAGTCATTTTGGTACCCATCTTCTTTTCGGATTGGTGCCTGACTGCAGTCACATGCTGACATATTTTTTAAGAATCTCGCCTTTGCTGACTTGCTGCTGTGACATGGAGACGTGTCATTCACACTTAAGATCATAAAAATCTGCCTTATTTACTTCAGGTGTTAACACTGCAACTGATGACAACAACAAATATAGAACTATTTACTATGCTTAGATCCTTTTGATTTCTGCCAGATGCTGTCATGGCAAGCAAAATACTTTGGTGTGACAAAGTCCATGTGTGCATGTGTGTGTAAATAGCAATAAGTACTGATTAAAAACCATGACAAAAGCCCTGAGATGCTCACCACAACACAATGAACCTGAGCAGAGATGTGGCACAGGACAGGTGAAATCCTCAGCATGTACCAGAGGTGTACCTGGGTCTGGGGGACCCACAAACACTTCCCAGCCCTCAGACTCAGGTGCACGCCCCAGCCCCTGTCATGCTGGGACAGCTGTGACCTCCTCCCTGTGCACTGGTTTCCATGGGAGGAAGGGGAACCATGTGTTGAGTTTGCTGAAGTGATGGACATATACACCAGACCAGTTTGCCCAGTGGCTGTACGGTATAGGTCTGTACAGCTCAAAGCAGATGGAGACTGTAGAAGATTATCACACATGCTAAATAAAAAATACAAAACTAGGATAAGTCAATCCTCTAATCCAGCCCTTATGGTTCCAGCAAGTGCTGGATGCCAGGAAGATCATGAAAAGCAACAAGGCAAGACCATTGCATATACCTTCATGTACTGTTCTTTGTGGTGTTAGAGTCAGACTTACAGGCAAACACAAAGGTGGAAACTCTCCACAAAGATCTGTTAAAGAATTTATGGTGAAACAGCAAAGGAAGAGAAGGATTGGAGGACAAACTGAACCCCAGAGACCTGGCACAGCTTTCCCAAACAGTGTTGCAGCCAGAATTGCCTTCCCCTGTCTTGCAATACCTGGTGCCCATGACCAAAGTGTACTGGGGCTCCTGTAAACAACATTGTCGTTCCCTGCACCCCTCCACCCGGAGCTGTGGCCAGTTCGCCTTTCTCCTAGATCTCCCTCACATGCAAAGCAACCTTTCTTCTGGCACACTCTCCATGAATCTAGGCCATGTTCATCGAGGCCTCGGTGGAAACAATGTGCTCTGTTATTTGACCTCAGCTTGCTTTTTCACGAGCAGCTTCTTGGATCGTAGAGAAAGCGGCAAATGATGGCTAAGCAGTGAGTTGCCCTTCACTTTCCTTTTTAAAATAAAATGCAATTATTAATCAACGAATTGATGTGTCTCAAGGCTCTGGAGGGGAAAAAAATAACTTGGGGTGATTTGACAAACTGATTCTTTTGCTGTGTTCCATTTTCCATGGGACACAACAAATTAAATGTTGAAGCCAGCTAGAGAGTAGTGATATATTGCAGTCCGGGCATTAATCAGCCTGCCTCTCATTTGCCACTTCCCATTTAAGTAGATGACTGTATACACTTTGAACAACTGAGCTTTTCATTCCATAATGTCCCTAATTGTAATTTAAATAAGTTTCCTGACAGTCACCCTCAAGGCTTCGGGGAGATGATTCCAAGAGCTCCTGTCCATCTAGAATTTACATAATGGATGAAAATTCAGATCCTGGTCTGAGGTGCAATTAGATATCGCCAGGAAAAGGAAAGAAGGGATCGGATGAACTGCAACCAGAGAAGTACAGAAAAGTACATTTGATATCACTGGGAGGCAGAACAAAAACACATGCACATGCACTGACCTAGATCACAGTCGGGGCATTTGATACTGTCTGGTAGGGAAATTAATATCCAGAGACTTTGTAGTGCAACATGTAGAGTAAGTAGGAGCTGACTCAGAGCCATAAAAACCCATGAACTGATGCAAACAGGAACATTCATGTGAAGGCTGGAAATATAAGTACAGAAGAGTTCAAGAACACAAGGTGGTTTATTCCAATCTCACACAAAAATAGAAAAAAAGCTTGTCCAAAGTTTCAGAAGAAGAAAATGCTGCCGTACAGAGCATACGGTTGCACAGACCATCAGATTAATGCGATACTGTTGTGCTAATGGGTATGGTGTTTCACTGAGGACTAGCTGATAATACTGGACCTCCAAGCAGAATTCCAGTTTCCCTTAAGCCATTCCAGCATTCAGTTTACCCTCAGTCCTCAGCAAATGTTTGCAGTTTTAGATACTCTGATGGCCTATCAAATTTGTCTAGAAGTTTATGCCCTCCTTCATTCCCATTAATATTTATGGCTCCAGAATATGTGACTTCACATTATATTGCTAAATCCTACTAAAATCAATAGTCTGTGGCAGGCACTGGGACTGAGTGCAGTAAAGTGACTCTCACATCCACAAAGGGCCTAATCCTGCCAGATGTTAGGCCTCTGCATAAGCCGCCTTTTTCCTTCCAGTGTATTCAGCACTCTTGAGAGTCAAGCATTCAGCTGGGAAGCCAGCAAACAAGCTTGTCGGTGTCCTGAGAAGCACCAGGTTTTCCAGAGTCTCCAAAGCCAGGAAGGACACTCCAGGATGGTCACTGGTGCCATTGGCACCTGCTTCTCTCCAGCAAAAGCCATATCTGCATCAGTAGCAGCTGCAGAGAACAGGCTGGTGTTTCTCTCATGGAAAATATTGCTCATGATTACAGTGATGGGGACTGGCTTATAAATACCTGATTAAAGTATAAAATGTGCTGAGTCGACTGATGCCATTGACAACTGAGCCATATGAAATGAAAAGCCGTATCTGTTTGCTATTACATAAGAGGAAAAGCCAGGAGTGGAAAAAAACCCTGGAACTTGGCAAATCTCTTTTAATCACATCTGGCAATTTTCTAGACTGAGTATCGCTGTTGGATATCATGTTTTTAGAAAGTAAAGCAAACAAAGAACTAGAGCAAATAAGAGTCAGAAAATAAAGAGCCTTAAAAAATATACTTATGCACATTTCAGCAATATTATAGGCCATGTTTGGGAAAAGAGTATTTAAAGCTATTCTCCAAGAACAGTTGCTTTTCAATTTAGTTTAGGATTAGTGACAGATGCCTACATATCAGAAGGGTGTACAACACTCTTTTGAACTTGCTTATCTTGAAAGAATGGGGAAAATTTTAATCAAATTTTTGTGGTCATTGCAAGTAATATAAGAAATACCAAACAACTTTGACTAGCTGCAAAGGTCCTTTGGTGTCCAAACAAAACCAGGAGTAAAAAAAAAATCCTAAAATGTGACAGGGTGGAGAGGTGTACTTAACTTTATTCCCAGCCATGATGGTCTGCGAGTGTGAAGCTGACTGCATTTGTTCCAAACAAATTGTTCTGTCTCAAGGCTAAAAAAAATAAAACATCATCATTTGACTTGAAACTGTGAAACTTGTTTGTTTGTTTGTTTGTTTGGAAAAGTTGAAATTAGTTGCTCTGACATTTTCAAAAATCTTTCTTTTCAGGAATTATTCAGGTTAGTAGATACATTAACAGCTGATCATGTTTCACAGATAATTTTGGTAACTTTCTTGCTTTGAATTTTTTCCTCTCCAAAGAAGGCAAGGCAAAGGTTCCCTGAAGCATTTTGAATAAACTTCAAGCTAATAGCGGTAAGGCAATATTTGACAAATCTCAAGACTGTCTGCGTGGATGGGTACAGATGATCTCTTACTCAGCCTTAGAAAGCAGCAAGAGACATTAGCCCTGAGCGCAATGGGGTGCTGACATAGAGCTACTGCACTACGGCTGACTGGCAGCTGCTCAGCTCACACCACTAGCAAAGCAGACTCATGTCCATCTGCATAGGCCTGTGAGGTTGTACCTTCAAAGAAATAGTGTGGGAATGAACAGTGAACCTCATAAATGCAGCTATAGCTTAACCAGAAACTGTTGGGCGTTCCATAACAGGCATGTAGTGGAAGCAATTTCTAGGGGATGCGAGCTGATGAGAAAAAGGCATAAAGAAACTAGAGTTGTGATGGGGCAACAGAAACTGGGAGCTCTTTCTGTTCTGCTCGGTCCTATTTGGATTATTTCAGTCACCCTTAAAGAGTCAGCTGTTTATACTCTGTAATGGTGGATGAAGTTGCCTGGGGAGTTTAAAGAGCCTTGTTTTGGAAATGAAAGTGCGGAAATCTTCAGAAGCAGTTCAGAACAGAATTGCTTCCTGCAGCTAGGAGCAGGCTTTAGTTTATTTACTGGTAGATGGATACCATGGTAAGAGTAAAAAAATAATGTATTTGAACAATCAAATACTCCTTACATCGCCATGAAGAATGATACACCTAGCACTGTGGTATTTGAGCATCACATAATGCCCTAGATAATAAACTAGCTCTGCTCCTTGTTAATCTGTCCTTGTCAGTCAGAGAAGAAACTGTGAGAAAATTCTTCAAAATTACTTTTCTTTTTTTGTGCAATTCAGTGTGGGAGTTTTTTAGTGGAAGTCAATTGAAAAGAAATGAAGATTTGTACTTTGAAATCTTTAGTGACATTTAGGATAGCCCAAGAAAAACAGAGCTATCGATCTAAGGCATTTGTCTAGCGTAGATGTAAATATCAAATACAGAAAAATCTTTGAAGTCTGTTAAGGTTAAAGCTAGACAAAACCCTGTAGTGTAGACTTACAATTCAATGACTAATATATACACATAACATTTCAATAAACTTAACTGAATCAGTCTGAAGAGTAATATATAATCTACAAACGTCAACAGAAACCCGAGACCTGCATAGCTAAACCCAAGGAAGTTGATTTTCTTCAGAAGTCTGCTCTTGGCCTCACTGCTACAAAGGTGCTGCCAATTCATTCTTCCAGTTTCAAATCAATATTTTCGATGCTTTTGGATAGGGATACATGTTGAAAGTCAGTGGTGAGTCATTCCATTTTCAGCTGAGGGTATTAGTAACAATTACCACACTTTTCTGTGCATGTTACTCTGTGTTATCTATGCATTTCAAAAGGCAAATGTAGGGTTTGTCTGCAGAGGGATACTGAGGGACATAAGCCTGAATTAGCTGAAGATGTGAAATTAATGGAGATTAGCTAAATGTCATTAAAATCCTCATGGACCTTTCAATTCAGAATAAAACCTGAAATTTTAACTTAGATAAATGAAGCAAATGGCTACAGAATGAATTAAGCCCATCTTAATTCTGAATGAAGCCGTCCACGCAAGGGTTGATTGTGTATTTACTTAATTCGTGCTTGGGCCAGCGGACATTAGCACATCCATGTAGGCAAGTTCTAAAAATAACAAACACACTGGCTCTCGACGTAGCGTGTTGGCACCCACTGAAGTGGCAGCCCCTGCTCAGCTCCCTTCAAGCGGCTGCCGGGCAGGTCTGGGCGTGCAGGCAGGCAGCGCAGAGCCCCGTCTTGGCGCCTCGGTCAGAGGCGAAGGCTTCAGAAAGAAGAAAAACAACTTCCCTGAGCTTAGCTATGCAGGTCTCAGGTTTCTATTGACGTTTGTAGATTATATATTACTTTTCAGACTGACTCAGTTAAGTTTATTGAAATGTTATGTGTATTTTGCTGAGTCAGCATGGCATCCTGGACTGAACAGACGTGGCTGGATATATACGAACCTGAACTTTGCCCGATTCAACGAAGGGAAACTAGAATTGTTTTAAACCTTTTCTCTGCCACTGCATTTGAACTGTGGGTGTGCTAACCTATGGGAACTGGTTCCAACTATTTAAAAAAAATTCCTGCTAATCCACTGAATCTCAAAGCTATATTGTCCTGAAATTTTCCTCAGTTTCCTCAAAACCCTATTGCATTAAACAGAAAAATAGTATGACCAGACCAGTGTTTGTAATCATGCTTCTTTTTTCAGCTCATAGTACAGGCTGTACCTATCATGTGAAATCATCGGTTTAATCCAACATTTTTAAGCAGCCAAACGTCATTCTGAGGAAAGACTGTGTACCTGAGTTAAAACCAGGAGTCGGCCTGGAATAGACAATAGTAAGAAAACTTGTTTAGGATTCATCCTGAACTCAGGGACCACTTGCTGATGCTAGAGCCAGATGATGTCACCTACTCTTGGCTGTGTGCAGCTTCATAAAATGCATGCCCTCTTACTTTCTCTCATCATTTCCATTCACACAAGTGAAAGCACTGGTGGGTAATTTTTAATTTATGATCATTATGCTGCTGGATGTATATTTCATTGCCATTAAAAGGTACAGCTACTAGATCGTTTGATACAGACAGATTTTGCTGTATCAGGAGTACCCAGATCACATTTTGAGTGCTTCCTGATACACAGACAGGCTAGAGACCTGCAAATGGAAACACAAGACAAGGAAACAACAGGTGTGGCTGCAACAGAAATTATCAATTAACCATGTCACTGCAAACACCCTGAATTTTAAATCATTAAACCAAACATCATTGGGTCTTAATGAAGCCTCAGACCCAGGCTTGCATTTGAATTCCTGTCTGAGCTGATGGTGTATGCAATTGAGTAGTCTCGAGCAAAAGACTGGGCCATGTCCCTTAAATTTTAAGAAAAACTGAACCTGTACCTCATTGCAGCCCAGACCCCTCTCAGCCGTCGGTTAGGTTCTTCTTTCACACACAATTTTGCATACTGAGTGCACCCATAACTGTATGACTGAAGATGCAGGATGTCAAGGAAGAAAGGCAGAACTGGGTTAGAAAACATTTAACTGATCACCAGGCCTAACTTATAAAGGACAGAATGAACAGTCATTTACTCAGCTCAGAATCACATTAAATACATAGTATGCTTCCTGTAATAAAACTGTACTGGAAAATCAAGCATGTTTTTTTGCTTTACCAGGAACATAATTATTCTTTTCAAAGTACCAAGTTCTGGAATTAGATCAAGACACACAACCATGAATTTACTTGGGGAGAGTAATATATTTAATGATGTGCTCAACAATCATAGAATCAATTATGCTTGGCAAAATAAATGTGTTTAAAATCTGCTAGAGTCAAAAGATCGGTTTTGAAATATGTTTATTGAAATGAAATCTGAAAAAATTAACCCCTCCCCCTACAACTTCAACCTACCAACCTGAAGCTAAAAAAGTCTGGATAAGGAAAACAGTGAGCCAACAATCTCTGCACTAGTAGGGAATTTCGGAATTATAAAAGGAGAGAAGTTCAATAAAAAACATACATTGGTGTTAACATCCTTGAAAAATTATCCTGCAGAACTTTAAGCACTCGGGTTTCATTTCCGTAAAATTTGTTACAAAAGCATGCAGACATGGCTCATGCCAGCTACAGCATCCAAGAGCTACAGTGAGCGATAAGGGGGGTTGGTGCTGCAGGGATGCTCCAGAGCATGGAAGCAGGGGCTAATATCATCCACACGAACTGATGTTGCTAAAATATGCAAATGGGAGTGCAGTGGGAAGTGGCTCGTTTGCCCACAGAAGGACATCTATCATCTATTTGCTTGGTTTCCATAGAAAGAAGAGAAAAATTTTCCTAACCTTGAGATTTCCAGCAGGTCAGCACAGCAGGGCAATTGTGGGTGTATCACTCACGGAGGAGTCACCAGCAGAAGGCTGGTTAGATATGTCTCATTCTGTTTGTTTATCATATGTGATCCTGGTAACCAGTTGCTGCGATATAGACTTCCACTGTTAATCAAACAATTGGCATCGTGTTCATGACTAATGTAACATAAAATGTTTATTTTCCTGATGTAAAGCATCCCGTAATGGCAAATATCATCTTCTAATGAACCATGGCAATGCTGAGGCAAGGCTGCTTTTTCTGGCTGCCGCCGGTAGAAACTGAGGGAGACGAGCACTGTGAACGCCTGTAGCCCTGCCCCAACTCCCCTGCACGGACGGGAGATTCAGCTCGCAGAGCAAAGAGGTTTTCTCATGTCAGTAGGAGGTTGGTTGGGCTGTCAGCTCTGGCTGTCTCCGCCTTCCTCCACTGTGCTGGTAAAACATATCCTGATACAACCCTATCTATCCTTCCCATTCAAATGAGAGAGTTTTGATCAGATTGAGTGCAAATACAGGACAGTTTATATAGCGGTCTCTTTGCTTTCACAGTACAAAATGACTTGGAAAAAAAGCTTAGAAAGGTCTTTAACTCCTCACTTACCTTGTTAGAAAATCCAACTTTTGCTTCACTTGGCAGAAAACAGTCACAGAAATAAAAGGAAGAGCAAAAAAAGTGCACAAGGCTGATGAGCACAGCATATTATGCTTGTAAATAGTGTCCGTCCTGCTGTAGTGCACCAGGTCCTAGCCAGGGAGCTGCAGAGACAAGGAGAAGGCAGGGGAAGGCAGATTAGAGGAGTCAGGGTCAAAATCTGTGGCAGGCCAACATGAGAAACTGACTCCTGAATGTAGCGGCGGGAGGCACAGAAAAGGCTGAGATAGTATATGAAGTCAGAGATAAACCAAAAGATATTGCTGTTGAAAAAGGACTGCAGAAAGCTTATAGTATTACAGTTGTAGACCTGCAAAAATAGTCTGCTTTCTCTCCATGGGGGGAATTGAACTGTCTAGGCTGGGAGTACTTGCTTTGGGTAGTTGTCTTTCTCTTCTTAGCAATCTAATGTATATGTTCATAACTTTATAAAGCCTGAAAGACAAACTTATAGCAGACTTGCACAAAGCAGCAAATGATTCTCAACATAAAGAGCCTGTCTACGGTGTGTGTTCACACACACTCCCTGCCATGGCCTAGTACTTTCTCTTATGGAAAACTGATCCTGACCCTATATGGTATCTGATTATTTTCCCCAATCTGCGCCTTTATCGTCATCAGAAGCCCTGCTGTGCCATCCAGGCTGCTGCCATAAAGCAAAGGGAGTCCGTAACCTCTTTCTGTGTTGGCAGGTACGAAGGTGGATTAAGAGCCCGATGGTCAGCGTTGAAAAGCACTCAAATGCTAGCCTCAAATACCCGGGGTCCACTGTGATGCATTTACCTCCAGGGGATTCGGAGCTGGAGCCTCCGCTGTGCCAGACCTGCCTGAGCGACCACCCTTTCCAGCGAGGGATCGCTCCTCAGGAGGCCGAGTCCTGCTCCTGGGAGAGCCAGAGAAGCAGCAAAGTAAGCCACTCTTTCCTCCCCCATACTTTGTTTTCAGGTTTCACATTGATAACGGGTCTGTACTTAGGAGATTGTGCTTCCCTCGGGGAGAGGGGGTTCTCCAAAATCCGAAACTCTGCTGACAAAGGCTGGGCTTTGCTTTCTACCTTGAACTTTGATACCCACAGACAGCATGAGAAACAAAGGGTTCTTCACAAAAGTACTTTGATGTAGTCTCTCAGTATTTGAACAGATCAGTAGTAAAACTAAGTAGTATTTCCCTGTTTTACAGAAACTGGGGTGCAGAGAGGTGACATTAACCTTCCAAGATAATGAAAAGGACCAGGACTTGCTAATTTTTTCTCTTCTGTTCCACAATTACAAGACCACCTTTCGCCACACCATATCAAGCTTTCTCTTTAGAAGTAAGAATTTGGCTCAGGGAGTTTTCCCAAGCAGGAGGTGAACGATTCAGGGGGTCTTTTAAGCGGAAGTGAAACCCTGGTTTGCCTAAAGTCATGCCAGTATGTTGTAAATGACGACATCATTCTGCGTGTAGTGCTGGGCAGTTGCACACAGATGTGAAGGTGGCAAGGCTGTAAGGGCTGAGATGAAATGGTCAGGAAGGGGCTTTTCTGAGGCAGACTTCAGACCTTTCAGTCATTGTTCAGCTCCGCCTAATCCCTGTGGAGAAAAGCCAAACACAGAACAGAAAGTTTTGCTCAGAGCCCGTCATCCCTGACAGAACCATCCCTGCCTGGAAACAGTGCACAAAAAAATGAGACAGTTGTAGAAACATAAAAGCAAACAAATAAGACTCTTTCCAAGTACAAAGCAGAGCAAATATGACAAGGCATTTATCAGAGCCTTAGCACACAGCTCACAGCAGAACCATTTTTCCATGCTACATCTGCTGCATTTTTAAACAGGGAAATTCAAACAGCAGGTAAGAATGGAAGTCCTGTGCACTTCAGAAACCCAGCAAAGGCATTGTGGTGAAACATTTGAACAAGCAGAGGAGCTAATTACTCCTGCATTTTACTTCATTAAGAAGATTAACTTTGCTCAGGCTGAAGCATTAAAAAATGAAAGCACCAAAGACGGAAGATTCCACAAATCCTTTGCCTTGCCGTAAATCACATGCACTCCTATACAGCCGTAGAGCTGCACGACTGATTTCCATTAGTCTTCACATGCATATGGGATAGATTTGGCTGAACGCAGATCCCCCCAGACCTCTCTCTCAGTCTTCTTACTGCAGGCAGCAGAGAGGCTGCTTAGTCAGCAGCTGGAGTCTGCAGCAAGCGGGATATTTTGCACGCTGCTTTAAAAATAACGTCGTCTGGCGAAAGACTCCTTGGCTAAAGCTATCCTGCATAAGGAGTCTTTTAAGTAAGTTAAAGCATAGAGTCTTTGATGTGATTAAATGTAAGGTCACTGCCTCTTTCTCTACAGTAAAACCAGGCAGGAAGCTTTTAATAATAAAGGCTGAAGGAGCTCTGTGTCTGACCTTTTCCAGGTTTAAAGAGAGTTGCTGGGTGAGATTCTGTTCAGGGGTTACAAATGGCACAAGCTGCATAAATGTGAAATAACTCCCTTCACTTTAAACCAATGAACTTGAACAGAGACTGTTCGTATTTCAAGGAGAACAGAACATGGTCTCTGTTAAGTCGGCAGAGAGCCTGGGGTAGGCCAGTTGTCTCTGCTGGTTAATTCTTGTCTCTTTTCTGACATTACTTTTTCTTCTCTGTTGATTTCAGTACAGCAATCAGGTTCAGTGATGATAGTTCCTTTGCACTACGCCCAATGCCAACACATACACTGTCCTACTGACCCTCCCCTTTTGCTCAAGGGCAAATTAATTCATAAAGAAATCATCTGTAAAATGTTATTAAAGGCTTATTCCAGGCAACAAGCTTTCTCTGACATGTTTCAGGCTATTCTGACCAGTTTGAAAAAGGCCTTGTAAAAAACAATCTGATTAAACCACATCACCCAAGAGAACACGTGTCTGTATTTCTATTCTTATTTCCAAAACAAAAACAGGCAAAAAAATAATTACTGCTTGTTTACTGTGATGGTAATTATGCAGTGGAGTCTTTAAAAATTGACTTAACATAAATTATACTGAAATTGAAAGTATTTTAAATAATGAGATTTTTTTTCTTCTAATATGCTTCCATTTCCACCTCTCCAGGCTTTTTTATTAAGGCATGTGTCTGTTGAAGTTTATAAATAATTATTGATGTAACCTCTACTAAGTGTCCTCTATTAATTGTATGACAGTGTATTATCTCTGTATTTTTGTGACTTTTTTTTACATTGTATACAGTGGACCAGATAATTTTCAAGCATTGCCACAAAACCATGTTAATTTTCACAAGACTGACTTACATAGGCATATTATCTTGTTTTGTAACCATCGTGGATTAGTTCTATGGAAGCTTATATCTGCTCTACCAGCGTAACAGCTGAAGCCCTAAGGCCTTTGGACCACTGCCAGGGTAATGATTTACAATAACCATTCCTTGCTTTTCCATGTCTTACAATAACCATCCCTCTCTTTTCCATGTCTATCTACATACTTCAGGTTGCATAAAACTCACCAGCTTGATAAGGAAAGTAAATTCCCTTTCAAAATAAATTGCCACACTGTATGATGAATACCACGTGTACATAAGTTGGTTTCGAAAGAGCGGGCAAACCACCTTTTAGACCTGCTTAGCAGTCTATTAAATGGGGAGAGGGGAACACGGTGAAAATAATTGGTGATTTAAATCTCTCAGGTGAGTGCTTACCAAGCTGGGTTGTTAGAGCTAAATTATACTCATGTACACACACACAGAAAAATCCTTCATACTCTGCATGATCTGTATATGCCGCTTCCACTGCATTGCTGTGCCCTTGTTTCAGACGTTTGTGTAATAAGCAAAACATAACAGACCTTGTTAGTGAACCCAAAATATCTTCCTCTTTTTTTCTCAAACAAAGCCAACAGCTAGGTTCAAGGCTTGTTCTGTTCTTTCCTCTTTGCGTAAAAAAGCTCCTGCCGCCCTAGCTATTGGCTGGCACCACAGACACATCTCTATCTAGAAGACCAGAGCCCTGAATGTTTAGAGATGTCCTTTATTTCCAAGGCTAAGCAAAAACCCCGTGCCGCCCCTAGCTAAGGGACAAAAAGCAAACTAATACGTTTACCTCATTTGAGCAACATGACTTTAAATTGCTGGGAGCATCTCTGTGTGTTGGGCGCAGCCACTGCTGCGTGACTGGGGGCTCAGGGGTGCTGAGCGCGGCACTGAGCCCCATCAGCCCCAGGAGGAATCTGTCCCCATGTCAGGTACAGTATGGTGGATCTGGCAAAGGGTTTTGTCTCTTCGCACTCTCTCGCTGCTTCTGTGGCGGTGGAAAAGAGATGGAGGCTACTTGAAAGAGTTTCCCCATCTTCCTCCTCCTACTGTGGTACATCCATGGCTGATGTCTTTTGTGAATGAGCATCAGGAAAATTTTGCTTAGGGCTGCAGGGAATTCAGTGCTGCCACCTTTTTGGACAAGTCCTTTGCAGCTTATTGGAAGTTAATTACTCTCAAAGGTACTTTTGGATCATGCTATTAGATCGATAGCAGGAATTTATTTTACTATTAAAACCCGTTCAAAGCTCCTGTGTATAAGAAAGCTTTGACTTCAGTCAGATTTCAGCACTTTGCAATATTTCAAGTCTTGCTTCTGAGATGAGGAACGCTGGAAAATATATACCCAAGCCAAAGGTAGGGCAATTATTTGAGATAGTTCTGCCTATAAATCTCTCCTATAAATAGCATACAGCTTCTAGAAACCGGCATTTGAAATGGGATAAGAATATGGTTTAGGTGAAATATATTGTGTAAAGGGGCATCATAAAAATAAATGCCTTTTTAATGGACTAGGAAAACGTGAAGATGAGAAAAAGAAATATCTGACTAGCTCTCCGTAAAGAAAGTTTGGTGACAGATCTGATTGGGCTTTTCAGGGAAAGGTAGCGTTCTCGTTCTCACGCATTTTGGACAAAAAGCCTTCCTGCTTTTAATGATCTGCATTGGCAATGAGGCACCATGTGATTTACACCCTGTTATGTGCTAGTTAAGACACAAACTTATGCACATACACAACAGAGGAAATGGAAATCCTGAAAGCCTAGTATGGGACAATTAATCCTGGAACAAATATATGTGAAAAGTGCTGCAATAAAACTTAATCTGGAAAAGAAAAGTAGGTGGAAAAGAAAGAAGTTTGGGTAACAGAATTGTTCAGTGAAATCAGATCTGGAGAGGACTGTGAGACCCTTTAATAAACCTAGGCAAATTAACAACCTGATAGCAGATTATACTTGATAGAGACAGAAACAGAGTAATGTACTTTGATGGAATAATTAGAACTACTCAGTACACACTGCAGGGTCTTAAATTGACTGTGATTATTCCAGAAGGCAGCCCTGGGTGCCACGGAGAGTAGCTTACTGAGGACCTTAACCCAGGGTAGCTCAGAAGGCCAGTCCCACAACCAGAAAAGTAGACCTTCTACCCATTTGTTGAGGAGTACATTCACTCCATTCACTGTACTCCATTCACTGCATATACTTCTGCCCCATATAGAAACACATGGGGAAGGTTTTGAAATAAATCTACTTAGTGTGTCTGAGGACAGGCCAGCAATACCTTGACAACATATGCCTGGGAAAGGCCTTGCAGGCCAAACTGTATCATTCTTTCCCTTCATCTATATAATGAGATCCACTTTGAAGTGGATGGTAGAGGCCCTGGTAAGTAGGATCCTTTAGGAAGAGATTGCCAAGGAGCAAAAGAGCAAAGAGGCCAGTGTTCCCATGGGCCTACAGCTCAGACTGACATCTGACGTGAGAAACCTCGTCATCTGGCACATGTTAGGATCTTCCCATACAGAGATTCAGGAAACACTTGCGAAGATCATCTCAATGAATTTTGGTTTCCCATTTGTCCCTTCTTGCAAGCAGGAAAAGCTGCTGTAAGAAAATAACCATATTCCTAAACTCATTCCAGAAAAAATATGGCCCTTTATTTGCCTGCTCCACTGCAACAATGAAATAGTAGGAATAGGTCTGGAAAGCAAATATGGAAAACAACAGAAGAGTTTCCATTTAAGCTAGCATATAGCATAGATACAATGAGAAATCTTCTATGTGGTATAAAAGACTGAATATTATAAGCAGCCTTTAAACATAAGTGTTACAGGGATCTGGAACTGTCTGTCAAAACAGAAAAGTCATATTTATTTACAGCTGGAGTTTAATATATTCATGTGTAGGATGTTCTTGCCTTTACACTTGGTTACTCCAGATTTCAGAGTATATTTTGCTACACCCCCTAAGACTGGGGGATGGGGGATTATCCGACTGAGTTTCGGAATTGTACCTTGTACTCATAAGAGTAACATACAGAGACATAATCTGTCAGGCAACCCTGTTTTCAATGCTCCACGTTGTATTGACAAGTATACTTCCAAAATAATCTGAAAGAAAAATATGTTAAAAGGAAATATTTGTATACTACATGAAATTTAACTTGAGAATCCTCGACCACAGGAACTCCGTAGCTTCTCTTTGACTATTTTTCACATACAAGTAAACCCAGTCATCACATTCTGCTCCAGAAAGGTATTACAGCACTGCCTGAAAACGAAAGAGTTTTAGAGAAGCAAGTGGTTTGATACGAGCAATTAGAACAGTAAAGAAGGTATTTTATACCTCTCTCCATTCAGCACCTTCTGGCTGCAAAAAGTCTCTATTTTCTGGATCATCACAAGTCAAAGTTGTAGCTTAATCCTGCAAGCTGACAGTTGCAAATGGAAAACTCATTTTCACCAGCATAGCTTACAGCTATTTCCTAAATAGTCGTTTCTAGCTGACTGCACTAAAGCTCTTTTAGCTATTGATATAAATGTGTCACTAATGGGTTTTTGATGGAATTTGGAATTGAGTACATTTGAATACACATCTCCACCTATAAGCACACACTTATGTATCTGCCAATAGGTGTCTGTACTTCAGGAATTTGATCGTGTGTATATCTGAAGATTGGTTACTCAAACAGGATTTTATTGCCGATCTTATAGCTTTAGCAAGATGAAAAGCAATCTTAGATCTCTCTGTCGCTCAGATTTCTCAGCATTTGTGAGAATCAGCTGTGAAAGCAACATGCGAATGAGGTGGAACAGGCTTTGTTTCAGGGATTAAATCTAAATGCAGTACGTACTTTCATGGTTTTGTAATGGATTGATATAGGGTTATTATGGATAATATTTATTTAGACGAGTCAAAAATGTTTAACACAAAAGCGTTTTCAAATGGAAATGGCAAGGCACAGTTTGCAAATGCACAGGCTAAAATTATGTGTAATTTCAGTGAATGGCAAAGACTGAATAGCAGACAATTGCCTGTGGGGGTTTTTATGGTCCCAACTGACAAAGTGAATGTCTGTATAGCACAGAGCATATAAATCAGTTCCATGACTCAAAGAAACGATGTGATACATCAATCATCTGCTGTACAAATATGCAGTGAGGCACTCAGTCATTTGTATATCCATCACAGGTCCCTTCAAGAGCCACACATTTAATAAATTAATTGGACAAGTCAATATCAAAAACTAAAAACATGCTCTCGCCCTTTCTGAATGCTGGTTCAACACTACTGGAAATAATTAAAATATCTTCCACATTAAAGAAACTAATTGTCAAGGGTTTTCCCTGAGGACTTCTGCAACTGGTAAATGTTTTATTGTGTTTTCCACAGGGTTTCTATAATACCTGGACTGGAAATGACATCTGCCTATCTCTCCTTTTTTTAAAAAAATATTTTTATCTTTTATGTGGCATTTATCTAGCACCTTTTCTGCTCAGAGATCCAAATTACTTTGCTGACAGTCATAGCAATCAGAAAAAATAATTAATTTCTACATTGGTGAGCAGTGAGTGTGAGGAATTTGGGCCAGACATCTTAGTAGACTAAATTTCTGTTTAGTTTTGTCCTGTCATGAAGGACCGACAAGGCTGATTTCTGATTAGCAAGTGGTCAGACACATAAAGTCAAGAGATATGCTTACTAGAGTGGAACAATGTTCTGTGTGTCTCCGGAATCCTGCTTCTGGCAATATTTTGTACCTGACGTCAAATAAGAAGATGAACAAAACCAGTCAAAAAGCACTTTGTTTGAAGAGAACATAATTTTTTTACAACCTAATGCTGTGTTAGATCCATTTGGTCTTCAAAAGTTATATTTAGCAAGGACAACTGGTGTTACTCTCCTCTATTGGAGTTTGATTTTAATCTGTTTAATCTGTTTATCTGTTTATTAATCATTGATTCAGCTCATTTTAAAGGTAATTCAGTGCTTCATAGTAGATAAATAAAGGAGTCTGTTGCATTGTGTGACAAGGTCATAAAAACGATCTGACAGGCAATTAATACTCCTTTCTTAAAGGGTAACAGCACCGAAGAGAAAACAACTCTCTCTCATACGCGTGCCTAAGACCATATATAGGTAGCTAAGGACTAGGTCTGTGAAACAGCTGGGTATGACTTAAAACCAGATTCAAGCCCATCCACCAAGGGAGCAATAAACCGTGGTCAGGGAGTCCAGGGCTGCACAAAAAGTGGGGAGATGCAGAGGGCAGGAGCAGCTGCAGGGCCACCTCGCCAGGGCCAGGGCCATGTCACCAGCATGACTGTGTGGAGCAGAGGGGTGAGCTGAAACCTCCTTAACTTGCCCACTCCTAAAGAGTTCCTCCCCTGGCCAGTTTGTGTCCCCTCCTCCCCACCAAGGGTCATTTCATGGCCTGCCTAGACCCTGCTTTTGAGGACTGGCAAGAGTTAGTCTTGTATGTCATTCCTCTCTCAAGAAATGCATCTCTGACCCAAAAACATGTTCCATAAAGGAAAGCTTGCTTCTTCCTCCAGCTACTTTATGTGCACCAGTTTGTCTGTCCCAAGGAGCCACAGATATCACAAGACATCCCAACTGTCTTGGTCAGTATGAGTAACACAGTGAGTAATTTTGTTCTCATCTTAGCACTGTAGCTGTTGCATTTCTTTGCAGATAAGTATCACTATTTTGCTGCCTAGAACTTCCAGATAACCTTTTATGTAAAATTTTCCTCTTTGCACAACAAGGTTATAATTGGCTGAGACTTCCATAGTAAAGTCATGCATAATCTAAATCCTGTTATACTGTTAGTTAATACAGCGCATGCTGCTCATTTAAGGTAATTTAATGCAATTCCCAGATCCCAGGACTCCTCAGTGTCTCCTATCTTAATACAGTGTACTTGCTCTGTATCCAATTATACCCCTTCCATTTTGTGAAAATTTTTCTCCCTCTGAATAATCAGCACAGGATGTCCTAAAAGAGTTTCTGTAATGTACTCTCTGGATTTGAGAGGTGCGTGATAAGTCAACTTTTTTGACCATTTGCATTAATGGAAAGGTAATTATTTCCAAAGCAGCAGTGTGGCTGCACAAAGGGTTTGTATGGTCTATATTGCATCACACCGTATTGACATTACCATTAAAACAAAAAAGCCTGCCAAGACTCGTAACACTTACACTGCTTCAAAATTATTTTGAAGCCTTACTGGCAAAGGCGGCACTGGTTTTAACATCCCTTGCTAGTTTTGTGTAGCTGTGGAATTAATTTTGGAGGAAAAGAAGCATTATGTTTTCTTGATAGAGAGCTCAGGGGAAGAGGGTAATCCCATCTGACATCTATAAAAGCACTTGAGTCTTGAAGAAGAGGGAGTCAGCCCCATGGGACTTTTATAGATTAGGAATGACCAGCTTTAAGGAACTGAAAATTAATCCAAAGCCTTGTAATTAAGAAATCCTTAGCAGTAAGCTGTCATGTGAAACCATGTGGTTTTTTTCTTTCCTATGCAACAAAGATTTTTTTTTCTCTTTGCAGATAAACAGATTGACAGATAGATTAAAAAAAACAGACACACACACACAAAAAAAAAAATCCCAGCAACAAACTACAAATTCAATAAATATTTTAAGTGTGTGATAGCACCTGATGACAACACCTGCCTTCTGGAGCAGAATCCATTGCCTACAGTTAAATACTAGACTGGACATTTGGGAGCATTTCTTTACTGAGAGGGTGGTCAAACACTGGAACAGGCTTCCTGGAGAGGTGTTCGATGCCCCAAGCCTGACAATGTTTAAGAGGCATTTGGACAATGCCCTTAACTACATGCTTTAACTTTTGGTCAGCCCTGAGTTGGTCAGGCAGTTGGACTAGATGATCACAGTTTCCAAATGAAATAGTCTAGTCTATTCTAGTCTAGTCTAGTCTTCTACATTGCAGAGACAGAATTAGGTGCTACAGAATAGTGCTGAGCAAACAAACAGAAAACACAAAAAGGGGCTAGATGTATTTCTCTAAGACAGGAAGAAGGATTAGCTTGCAAGAATGGTCTTCGAGAGAATGCTATAGGATCCACCCTTGCCCTTGAAAGATACGAGGAAGAGCTGCTAAGAGTGGGTACCTCCCACATATTATTGCTGAAAGTGTGAAGTGGAAGCCTGAGGAAAGCAGGGACTGGAATTTAGATACCTTTTAAAATCTAGTAGTTAAGGAAAACAAACACCTCCCCATCCCAAAGCATCTTCTAACTACTGCTCTGTAATAAGCTTGTTTTGGTTAAAGTGGATGATAACTGTGAATACATCCTTCTGCAGCTGCATCACTCTGTAAAAGCACACACAAAACCTGATAGCCTGCTCAAGCCCTGGGTAGCCTGCCTGAACACCCTTCCTGGTTAGATGATTCCTGGGCTCTGTTCACTGCTGCAAGGATTATTTGTGTGTTAAGGAGTTGCGGGATGAAGCACTGTTGTAGCTGAGAAGGAAAGTGATAGCTCCTGTCTGCTTCCCAAAGGTCTGAATCTTGAGAGTGGCTAAGTTTTACCATCAGGCATGCAACTTTATTTCAGGCAACCTCATGGAAAGTAAGAGAAAGATATTTGATTCCTCTAGGTTGGAAAGGCCTTAAAACAAGACCCGTCACAACCGGAATATTTGTTGTCAGGCCTGAGCTATTAGATAAAAACAGAGATTGACATCCTTGAGGTGCTTTTCAAAAACCACTTTTGAAAGGAAGGAGTTAGATGGCTAATGCTAACAGATTTCCCCCTCTACTGTCAGCATACTGGCTGTTTTTACTCTTATTATGAAGCACTAGGGCTGCTAAAGAGGTACCTGCTATACACCTAGAGTTACAGGTTTTACCCTAGAAAACAGATGTCTAAACGTTAGCATTATTAAGATTATGATGTTTAGTTTCTTAAGGGCTTCTTTTTTTTTTTTTTAATCTAGCCCATAGGAACCAAGGCTCTTTGAGAGATAAAAATATTTTGGATTAAAAAGCAGCGCTTTCATCAAAACAATTCCCCAAGCCCCAAGATACATCTACTGAAAGAAAAATATAGCTGCATGCAAAGCCAAATGCACACAGAAATATAACACAATCCTTTTTTCTACATAATAAATGACAGCTACTGAGGGAATGGCTACAGATGAAAAGAACAAACTTGCTTTCTTTTCAAAGCACCAAAGGGAAATGCACGAAACAATGGAACTGTTGAGTAAGACTCTGTCAAGATAAATATCATATATCTGAAAAGAAATGTATCTTTAAAATCTGATTACTATAACTGGAAGAACTGCAGAAATCCATGTACCTTGCTTCAATCACCAGTTGTTTTTGTCAGAATTGAAAGTCCAGTTTCCACTGTATTTCTGTTTAGCTTTGCTTTCATATTGCCATACATCACCGAAATGCCACAAGGTTTTCTGTTCTGGTTCTAACTGAAGGTGGCTTTTTTTTTTTTTTAAATTCAGCATGTCAGTAAACTATGCTTATTATATTCCTAATGTATCCGAGTAACATTTTGTACAAATATTTGGTTTGATTATGTGCATTGATACTAAGTTGTCAGATATGACCAGCAATTTTAGGCACTTCGGCTCTTGGCCACACATGCAGTGAGCTAGAAACACCCCTCACGTGCCAAGGAACTGTGTAGGACCTCAGGCCAGGATCTCAGAAACTGGGGCGCTCAGAGCTGGTAGTGCCTCTAGGAACTTTTGCTTATTATGTCTCATAGTACCCACTTTTTAAAAGCTGGAATTGAAGCTATTCAGTAGTGACCTTCAGGGATGACAAATTTTAGAGGGAGATACTCTCTCTGTATCATCTCTCTAGGACTGCACAAAGCAATACTATGAAAAGGGAGCATCTGTCCTACAGTGAAGTTACGTAGTTTTCACTGTCATGTCTTGGTTCGTATTCCCTTCAAACAATACAGCAACTGCATGGGGAATGGGGAGGGGAATTTCAAATTCTTCAACTTTGATTGATGCAATTTTGTCCTGAAGAGGAAATAGACAAGTTTTTGCCAATGTTGTGTCAATCGGTGTGATCGGCAGAGCAGAAGCTACACGCATTCTCCACATGCAAGTAGACAAGTTTTGTTACCACATCACCTTCTGAAAGCCACATGAAATGGGACTGACATAACAGTGCAGCAAGCAAAGTTCTTATCACAGGTTATAGGGCTGTTGACACATCCCACATTCAGGATACTGCTTCACATATGAACTGCAAAGTAGCTTTCCACCCTGATAAGTGCTGCTTAATACTTCCCACACTCTACAGTTTTGGGAGGACTCTTTGAAAATAAGTAACTGGGCGTTAATCTCTGGAAGACATGGAAACATCATAAAAGTATGTTCAGCTTGTTCTTCCTTCACAATGTGCCTCTTGTAGGATCTGAATTACAGGCACAACTGGAACATGAAACCCAATCACAAACGGGCCATTTCCTGAGGTAGTTAAAACCCACTCCCATGGTTTCAGTCCAGGGCTTTGCCTCTGGATTTGGAGGGGCATTTCACACCCAGTTCAGAAGATGCTCTACCAACAGATCTGGCTGCTGCTTGTCCTCCCAGGCTTGTCTGTGGTGACAATGTTTGCAGTCTTTGGCCCCTTTTTTATCTTTCAGCTATGGGATTGCTACTGTTGGCCGTGAATCTGTGTTTTTACTACATTAGCACATGCTCAAAGCCATGCTGAACCTACTACTTGCCTATAACTGGAGGAGCACAGGAAAAAGGCAATCTGAACAGTCTCCAAGTCTCTTGCTGGAAAACTCAGATTGTATCAGTGCCATGTACCCCATTAGGAACCTGATTCTTCCTCACATTTCATTCCAGCAATATTGAGAAGAGTAGAAATAAGACCTATAGGAATATTGGTAGATATACAAGTCTATATCAGTTTCCTTAGCCAGCTGTCAGCAGATCTTTAGATGTTGTCCCTTTCTAAGTTTTGCAAAGAACTTTAGGGAAAAAAAATGTGCCAGTGCCTTCCTAGAACATTTGTCAATATTTTTTTTTTTTCTTTCAGTGAAACTGCTGTGTATACTTAGTTTTGACTCTTCAGTGTCTTGGCAGCAGCCTTGCGGTGAGGCTGATGGTAACAGACTTGTTCAATTCAGTCAGAACCTCAAAATCTGTTAGGCTCCAGCTTGACTGTTGCCAAATTTGGGTGGGTTAAGAATCATATTCTACCATTTCACTAAGAATGCTGTTTCAGTTACTTTGGGGGAGAAACATAGGCTCTTGGACCAAAGCCACAATTCACAGATCAATTAATCCTGCTGACAGCCTCAGTGATAATGATGGAAGACTGGTTATGCTACATCTGCTTTAAAGTTTTGTGGACAGCTGGAAAGAAGACCACCTGCATGCTGTACATATCTTTTGAAGGAACAGAAAAGCTGAATATCTCTCTAAGAACAACTGGGAACTTTCATCAGAGAGATACATAGCTATGAAAGTGCATGCAACCAACCAGCATTCCCATATCTGACCAGGTAACTCTGAATGCAAGTGAATTCTTGTACTGTAAAAAAAGCTGCAACTTCCTTCCAGGGTTGCAATGACTGTTTACACTTCTTAGTGTGTTAAATATATTCCAATTCAACAAGTCCCCTTTTTCTTGTTCATATAACTAGAGATAAAGTGAGCTGCAAGAAAAAGTATAAACACATCCAAAAGACCTGTTCTGGTGCTTCTGTGATTTGCAATAAACAGTGAAACATCCCCTGTATTCCCTTACTCCTCAAAACTCATAGCTAGAGAAAGTCCACAGCAGCAGAGGCTAAGGACCAACATGTATGCCCAGTAGACATGCAAGTTAATTGCATATTAAACAGTACTGAAACTTTATGTTGAACCTTGGGCCACCACGTACCAGCCATTTTGTGTAAGATCAAGTCTTGCAAGTAATCACGCCATCAAATATCAAAGAGTAAAATGTTCAGAAATAAGACCCTTTGCAAATGCAAAGCCAGGCTGCAAGGACCACACAGGCCCTATTAATTGCTCTCTTAAAGTCTGTCTTGTGGGTAGAAACTGGAGCTAACAAATTTGATTTAAATCTGATTTTAAAAAGGTTCCAGCCAAACTGGATATTGCTGCATGGCTGATCAGTGTAAACAACATCAATCCAGGTAAGAACTACATTTGTACAGAACATTATAGCTTAAGTCCCTCAATTTATTTTTCGGGTAAAATGAAGTTTTAGAGTTTACCTACACCAACAATATCCCCAAGTCACGTCTTAAAGCCAACATGTACGTTTATACTAAGATATGTGTGTTGTGTTGGAACTAGGGTGGCTGACAGCAAGAGCAGGGAGGGATAGGATGCTGGGAACCTGTGCTGCCTGGCTAGCCTAACTCAGGAAAGTGTTGGAAAATGATCCCAGTACTAACGCTAACGCTGAGTGAGTCCATACAGAAGTCACTCTAAGGCTGTCAAAGGTGCTTTTGTGGGCACATATTCACACCATGAGAGATTTTCTGACAAAATGCTGAGAGCACACAACCCCATTATGCTCCCCAGTGCTGGGAGCTTCCTTGGGACCGAGCCATTGTTACGCAGGTCAGGGGAAAACTCCCTGACTGGCTCTGATGTGGTGGACATATGTTGCATACAGAGTTCATCTAACCTACACAAGTGACCCAGCCACTTTTGGCTCCTGTCATGAGACCCAGAAGAAACCCACTCATAAGAGCTAATCATGCCCCCGACATAGCCTATTTGGTCAAGTTATTTCAGTTTCAATTACTGTTTCTAAATGACAAACAACAATCACTGCCCTCATTATGAGGCCAGTATCACTCCACCTCCACCACCTCTTGCAAAATGTGGGTGTAGAATAACATGGGCTTGTAATAGTTGCATACAATTCCATTTCAAGTTTTGCAGACACACAACAGACAGCAATGGCATTATGTAGACATTCATTTATATCCTCTATACAGCTCAACTGTAATGACAGAAATAAAGCTTTTCTTCATTTCTTTCTCTGAGCACACATGCAACTAACATCGCAACCTTAAATGAACCTAAGTAAAAAAGGACACATTTTGCTAATTTGCTTTCTTTCCCTGCAGATGTTTGTAACATAGGTCAGGCAGCTAAAATGTCAATTGATTTTTCACATTCTCTGTGAATGAAACGATTGCTTCTGCCAGCTAGAATGTGTCCTTTCATTTTTGCCTTCCCCAAGATGTGAACCCTGAAGACAGAGTGAGATTTTCTGTTGTCTTAAACAGAGAACAGGATCAGCTCTTCACTATGTCATTGAACTGTCAGAAATTAATGGAAATATGATTTAAAGTATAGTACAGGTAGACAGTGACTCTCCAAAATCTCTTTGCTTCTAACCAGCCTCATTTCCTTTTTATCTTCAGGTCAAATGATTCCTTAGCAGGGAAAATCAAAGAAAGAACAATCAGGTACTAAGTAAAAAAGGATCAAACCTAGGTATGGCATGTTAATTCATGCACAACGGATAGTCCTTTCTTCTAAAAATATGTGCTTGACCTTGCTGTCATGATACTGAAATGAAAATATCCACACTTCAAAGTAAGTAGGACATCGAAGTTATCTATACGGCAAAGGCTGCTTGGCGTCCTCGGGATACGTACCTCTCAGGCAATGTAATGGAAGTCTTGATGCAGCAGGACAGTCAATGGCTGCACTGTGCACTTGCTACTGGTGGGTCAAGGTACTTGTCTGCTCCTCCATCGTCCTCACCTTCTGTTGTTCATTTGAGCATATCTGGTCCTCTTCCTGTATAAATACATCGGTGTTTCATAAAAGATTAAAGGATATGCTAGCCGGCATCCTTGTATACAGGGATTGAGATGTCTGCAGAGAAATCCCCACCACTGCTAGCATAGGCACTGCACAGGGGATGTAGAAGGGGTTACAGATGTAATGCTATGGTGGCATTTGGGGCCAGAACTGGAAACATGACCACTACCAGTCCAGGGAAGACTTACAGGACTTACAGCACCCCTCAGATAGCTTGCTCCTGCTTGTCTCAACAGCTGCAAGTTACAGCTGGCTCAGTGTAGGTCCTGCACACAATCGGAGCCGTTATCCTTCATCTCCTCTCACAAAGCTGCAAAGACCTGGAGCTGTGCTACAACAGAAGTAATAATTCAGAAACAAATTTAGCCCTGTTCCTGAGCCATTCACCCCTGATTCTGAGCAAACCCCATATACATGAAGTTTTGAGGGCTTGTTAGTCCTGCTGGTGGGATTTGAGATCCACTGTCTCTCTTAAATGAGTTCAGTCTCTGTGTACCTGAATACATGGCAGAACCACAAGCCTTATAAAAAGGATCCCCACATGCCTGATGAGCATCAAGAAAATATGCAGGAAAAAGGGCTTCTCTACTGGTATAAAACCAACTGCATGTGTAAACTGATTGTCATACTTATGTAAGAATGTATATGGGGATATCCCTTCGTCATGACAAGTAATTGGAAGATTTGGAACTGGAGTCAATTTGAACTGAGATTTAAGTTTGAACACATCTTGAAACACTTTGTTATTTATAGTTTCCATCTGTAAAATGGAGATAATAATTGTCCAACTAATCCTTAGGCTCGGTACTTGAAGATGCCATGTATTATCAATTGCCTCTGGCTTGTGGAAGGCATCCATCCCTACACAAGTGGTCACTGCTTTTATTTCTTCCCATGTACAGAAAAATAGAGAACAATACAATGTTGTAACTAGTTTTCTATACTAGTGCTTAGGACAGTGAGGGTGTAGTCTAGAGAGGTCAGTAAACTGCCTACACAGTAAGTGCACTTAGTATCTGAAGCAAAATCCAGTAGTGCCTTCTCCCTGGCAATATGTGCTATGTGACTGAATGGCCAGAGAACAATTGTCACAGTAGGTACGTGTTTGTTGCTGAGACATCTCACTTGCTCATCCATGGAAAAATGCTCCTTGCTCAGGCCAGAAGCAGTTCAAAGCAAGCCAGAATATGCAAGGGTCACTGATTATTTCTGAGGCTTTAACACCCAGGGCAGAGAACAAGTTCAGGCAAAGTGAGAACTGACCCCAACCTTTGCCCAAATCTTAAACCTGAAGTAAATTCAGTTAACAGTTCATTTCTCTGCACTCACTGTGCATGAGAGCAGGATAATGTACAACTGAATGACTCTGCTCTGGTTAGAGCCAGCAAGGACCAGAAAGTCCAGTCTTATGGCACTTTCAGGCTGATTCCTGGAAATAAGGGAAGTACATTGTGAGCCTTGGAAGATATCCATGGCTCCAGGGGACCCTGTGAACTTGTGGAAGCACTGTCCTCTCTAATCAACATACCTCATTCATTTTGAGTGTTGTGTCAGCTCTGCATACAACTACTTTTTTACTCCACTGTGCTACTTAAGAGAGTTAAACTCCACACTCAAAATTGTTTCAGGCACAGTTTATCACTTTTATTATAGGATATGATACATTAGTTCATTTGTGATAGTTAAATTGTAGCCTTTAGATTGATCCTCTAAAATCTACATAAAAAGAGAAAAATGGCAATAAATCCTGGGTTTGACAGTCTAGAGAAGAGCTCCATTTCTGTAACACTTTGCCTTATTTTGGAAAACACAGCTAATATTAATTAAAGGATTTTTTTTCCCCTGAACTCGATTTAGGATATAGGTACATGTTATTGTGAGGCAACTGCAAGGGCTCAAGTTTATAGCTCTGTTTGCTACTTTGTAGGAACTGTGTGAGTTTTTCTCTTGTGCTAAATGCAAGATTGTTTAACCCTCAGTGAGAGATGTTAAAGGCTGCGATGACTTCATCAAAAGTGAGTTTGAGAGTCAACTTGACCATGGCCTACAAATGTCTCCCTGGTGGAGCAGCTACTTGTAACACAAAGCTCTTCAAAGAAAAGACATGAAAGTACCCTGTGACTGGAAGATCAAGCAAAAGCAATGAATAAGAAAAAAAGTGGAAAAAAAAAGTTGAACAAATAACTCATATAAGGAAGCGTGGATTTTCAGTCACTGGAAATCTTGAACTGAAAACCAGATATGACATGATGCCAGAAGTGAGGGAGGTAAGGTAGCAGTAAACCTGGCAAGGTTCTGTAGCCACATTATGCATAATATCAGACAAGATCATTGTACCAGCTACTTCTGACTCTATAGTCATTGTGACTCTAACTCCGAATTCATGCATGCACCTGAATTTCCTCTCCATTCGGCACAGTTTGGCCTCCAAATTCCTATTTAGCCCCATGGAGCAAAACACAGATATGAATCTGAATCCTAATTCAAGCTCTGTCAAAATCTGAGGTAAGAAGCCTTGGATCTAATATTCTGGCTTCAATTAATTTTTAAAGTAAGAGTTTACCAGAGAAAAATGTAGCTTTTTAAAAATTATCTAATATTGTCTCATTTTTGCCACTTAACAAAAGCTGTCGGCTGCTTTATAATGAGCAATTCAAAAGGCCTTTATTACACAAATAACATTTATATGCATTATTTGGACCAGTGCAGTTCTTTTGTAGATAAAGCACGAGTGAATTTCATGTAACTGTAGGGAAGAAAAGTGTGGATCTTCACTGCTGCCCCCCAACCCTTCCCCGTGACTTTGTTTATACAAGAGGAAGGACTCTCAGTAACTGAACCGGTGATACAGCTACAGCGTGCCATACATCCATAATGAACTGGTACCTGTTTGATGCTGCATTTCCATTGTACTGCAGGTTTGCAGTTTCATTGTCCCTAGGTGCCCGTCCTGTGAGCCACAACACACTCCTTCAGCATGTTACATCAGCCGGTCCTATTCAAACAGATCTGTTTCCCAACATCATTAAATACAGCTCTGTTTTGCAGTGTTGAAGGCAATGAATCACAAAAGCTGTGATTCATGAAGTGTTGTTCAGTTATGTCCCTGAGCTTGTCTTCGGGCTGGGATGCAGTCTACTTGGTTCAAAAACACGTGGAAAACAGTTAACCCAGTCTGTCCTTCTGCAGACAAATGCATTTTCTGTCAGTTGGCAATGGCGAAGGAAGCTCTAGAAGAGGGTTATGGTTTTGCAGGTTAGATGGGAGGTACTCACAAATAGCTTGGACCTGTACTGATCAGCTGCAAGTTTTACAAAATCTTATGCAGTTAGTAATTCTCCTATTAGATGCAAAGCCAGCCTTTTGTGCTCTGTTTTAACTGAGTTTTTAGGGCAGCAATAATATCTGTTCTTCCCTTCCCTGGTAATCTTTGTAGAACAAAACATTGTCACACATAATGTCTCCCACAATTTGGTAATTGCCAAGGCAAAGCCACGATATTTACTGAAAATTAAAGTTGCAACCTGGATAAAAGATTCCTGTTACGAATGGAGGCCATTTTTCCAATAACCAGCACCTATGCCAAATGATTTTTTATTATATAGCAAAGATGTGATAAGAAATTATTTGAGTAAATCAGTAATACAGTTGAAGAACATTATTCTTGTTATTCTTCAGATCCCACTAGGGTATCTATATTGTGGCTGTTCTGGAACAAAAAAAAAGTGTTCTGCAAAGGTAAACCCTCTTCTCCTGAGAGAGAAACAAATCCACCTTCCACCTATGCTGCTCTAGTCCAGACTTCTTCGCATGTTACTAAGGGAACCCTTTTCATACAGGTGCATGCAGTCTTATCTCCAGGTCTTGAAAAATTGCACCTCCCATAAAAAGGAGATCATCCCATCTGCAAAGTAGTGCAGCAGGAGGGAAGTTGAAGGGTGAGGAGAGGGAATGAGGTTAAAATTATGCACCAAAAGAAGTGGAAAAAATAAAGACATGGTCTCTTCACCCATGGAACAGTGCAGGGGCCAGTGAGGCTTATGGTTTGAGGCATCCTGGCTGCAAATCTCTTCAGAAATTATGATCTCCACTAGGACACGAGGAGATAGGTGCCTGTCTGCAGACCATATGGTTTCTGACCTTTATATCACAAACATGGGACTTTCTGTAGGCTGAATCCTTCTGAGTCCCAGAAAAGAACAAAAATATAGACAGGCATCTTAAATGTTGTATTCACTGTGTGTTTATGGCAGTAATAGCCTTGAAAGCTGTGCTTGCAGCTGTGGGATCCTGCAGTCCATTGTGCCTAGGACTGGTGTCCCTTGCAGAGATGCTGTGCGAGGATGCAGAGTGCTGTGTGGAGAAACACAAAGGCTAGAGAAAAGATATTTCAGCACACAAAATGCAAACAGTGACCATGCCTCAACTTTGCAGCTCACTTAATTATGGCCCTTTAAATTGACTCCGTCACAGCATAATCAAACTCGCTGCAAGTCATGGTTGTTTTACGGAAATCTGCATCAGTGCTCCTTCCACCCCTAGGCAGAGCTTAGAGTCTTCTCATTTTTTAGAGCTCCACCTATGTACATTTCTGAATATTCTTTCACAGCCGGCCTGGGAGAACCTGCCAGTAAGAAGCTACAATAGCCATGTCCCTGTCTAGGCAACTTCAGATTTCAGACTCACCTGGGGTTCCTGCTTTGAACACCAACACAGGGCAGTCCAGTCTACTCTCATTTCAGAAGCTGCAGCTGACTGTGGTCACCAGAAGTGGTGGTGGCCCTTCCTGGGCACTAGGCACAGTGTTAGTCTTTTGGCAGCTACTTAGGACCTTGTCTTGGATAACACCACTGAGACTTCAGCAGTGCTGAAGCCGTCATGCCAAGAGAAATGCGGGCAGCTCCCATTCATTTCAGTGGATAACTAGTTTTAAAGCCCAATTACAGACATTTTACCACCACCAGCTTTATGAATATTTTCATTTTAGGTGAGCATTTCACAAACACAATACACAGAGCTAATTTACACTCAACCCTATCACATCCTGACACTGTCTTCATTGGAAGAGATTGTCTACAGGAATGAAGCTGCAAATCTGAATATGTTAAGTGTCATAAAAAATTCAGTTGCTTATGTGGATAATTGAGAACCTCAAGTGAAAAGAGTATATCAATTGTCATCGCAGTAGCAAAAATATGCTGGATCCCAAGGCTGTCTTTTGCTGAATAAGGTAGGTCCTCTATAGGACTCCACAAAACAGCAATGAAGGCAGATAACTTTAATAAATGAGTATCATTTGGTATCTGTGAGCAACATCTTTTCTTTTTAATACAAAGCAGCTGTGGTATTTAGTCTAGATAATGTATTCTGCTTCCACTGTGGTATTGATGTCCTTTCAAGTGAGCAGAATATGCAGCCATTAATGAGCTCTTTCTGTTAAGATGTTCAGCAACGAAATAATTAACAATGTTGATGTGTAAATTAGGCTTCAGAGTTTAAATTGCCTTTGCAATGAATGAAGCAGATCACATTTCTCTGGCTGTTGGTTCAGCAGAGCAGGTGAGGACTGCCTAAATGCTAAACATAGCAGTAGTCCCACTGAAAAAGCACATGGATTAGAGCATTAGGTCGTTTCTAGACTGGAAGTGTTACCTGCCTTACTAACATTGTTATTCAAAGAATAACAGGACTTCTTTATGCTGTCTCCTTTCTCCCTTTTTGGTGGGGTGTCCCCCCATGGCACCTTGCTGTGCACAGTGGAGGAACATGGACCCCACATTACAGCAATGGAGGAAGCAATTCCCCCAGGTCCCAGCTCCTCTGGGCCTCCCACAACGGCAGAGAGGCACTTGTATGAATCCAAATGATGTATGAGTGACAAATGTCTGGATGCCCTCAACAATCCCCATGCCCAAAGCCATGAGGAAGATGAGCTTTTTCAGAGTCTTGCATCAAATACTTGAATCTCAACAGCCCTTCCCATTCCTTGGCCTACAGCAGCCTTTGCAAGAACAGGCAGCCAGTCTGCCTGCCTTGTCTCTCTTCCAATCTTTATGGGCAGCCTTCAGGCTGAGGTCACACCAAGAGGTGCTGCAGCTGAAAAGAATGGCGTGCTTAGGTCAAAAGGAGTAGAGAAAGAAGTGATGTAGCTGATACTTTATTAAGCATTTATAGACTGCTGTCTTTTTACTGTTTCTAAAACAAGAAAGAGCAGGATCACGCAATTAACGTTAAGTTTGCACAAAATATATAAAGCACTGATTTTAGCAAAAATCAGTATTTCAAGTGTTGCTTGCACTGACACATGAACTTCTGACTTCTACTTCACTTTATCTTCTCCCAATGGCACTGAGATCAGAGCAATCCCAAAACATATCTTGGTGCCTTTAAACTCTGCTTTGGAGATAGATCCTCTAACATGGTTTACCTCTTGCAAATTGGAGGCTGTAGTTTTCCACAGCTGACTCGTAGGGCAAGGCTTAGTGGGAGCAGTCTCACTCACCAGGGCAGCTGGCCTTTCGGGGTCACATTATCAGAGTACAAGAAATGTGGGAAGGGAGAGGTTGTGCTTCATGGGATGAAAGAATACGCTGTTTTCTAGACCGAGTCACTATTGTATGGATATTGTTTTAAAATATTTGACCTGTTGAGGTCTTATCTGTTGCGGCTTAAGTGTACTCAGCTAGCACAAAGACTTGGCCACTAGCATTAAAGTATTTGTCTCCTTTCCCCTCATTGAACTTTAGGTTTGAGCAATGTCAACTAGGAAACAGACTTAATCCAGCATTTTACAAGCACCATGATAAGCATATTCACTAAGTCACAAACAAAAAAGCAATGCTTCCTCCGTGCAAATATTTTAAAGGGGAAAAATAATTGAAAAAAAGTGCACCTACAAAACACTTATTCTGTTGATATGGTGGCCTTGTACTTTTTCTCACGTTAAGACATGACAATCAACAACGTCATGTGAAATTCCCATATTCAGATTATTCAGTTAAAAGGGTTGTATGTGAAAATAATCCAGGAAAGCATACGAAAGAAACATCCTGCATACAATAACAAGTGGGCTTTCCTTAAGGATGTCTCACTTCCTGAGAACCTCAACTGAAACAGCAGAGTAGACATAAAAATGGAAGGTGTGATTAAAGTTCCACTGTAAATATAGATAATTGTGAAGCAATTAAAGGAGAAAAAAGATGGAGGAGCAAAATTACTGGAATGGATGTATTTGTCAGCAATGTGATATACAGTTAAAGTGGTCATACCCAGTGCTATAGGAGGTCCATAAGCTATTTCAAACCAGATTTCCTACCCGTTTGTGTGACTTCTGTCACTGGTGTTCTCTGTGCTTCACAGGATTTGATGCTTTTACTTTCCCACCACTGCTGTGAGATACAGAAGTGTTAGTGTCTGCGGTCCTGCAGACCAGCACACTCTGTAGTGTGGCAAGGTGGTTGTCAGCTCTGTGACTTGCTGGCAGTAACCCAGGTGAGACACACAGGGGTGATGCTGCTGTAGTGCAATCCTGGGCTTCTGCTGTGAACTTTCCTTCTGTTGACAGGTACAAATGTACAAATGAGGCACCTTCACTCTGACCCAGTGCTACTCTTGATTGATGGATAAGCTGGTGTTTCAGGACCCTTGACAAAAGCCTCCATTGCTCTCACTTGCACATGCAGGACACTGTGTGTGCATGAGGTGAGGGAGGGACATGCATGTGATCCTCCTAGGACCCATTACTTTTAATACCAGTGGCTTCCCTCCTGCTCTGTTCCTCTCTGGTACCAGTTTAGCATAAATTTATTTCCTTGGGACTTGTTGCATGTGGTCCAGTGTGGCAATCACCATAGCTGTGGGGCAGCAGAAAAGGCCAAGATATTGTTGATATTTGTGTCACATTCAGTCAGAAAATACTCTGCTCGTCTTCCCAGACCTTCACCTTTGCAGAACTTTGACTGTGATGCCTCTTGTTTTATAGCAGGGTGACAAAGAGTTTCCCTTTTTTTCTGGACTCTGTTAAGGAACAGAGTTCAGGGTTTGCAACTCTCATCATTCAGCCTTTTATTGCTCATGGACATTGTAAACATTACACTTCTGTCCTTGACACAGTGGCTCTGCCATATATTGTTTTGCATATATGTAAAGATGTGGTTTTCTGTAGGAACATATCCATGTCTAGTGTGGGCTTTTTCCCAAATGCTTTCCCTGTGTTTTCTAGGCTTGTATTCTTCTGGGCATAATCACAGTTCTGCCTGGAATGAATCAAACTAAGCACTTTCTCTCCTTCCTTCCCTTCATCCCACACTTAGTTTCTATTCCCATGCTGCTTCTTTCCTCTAGTCCCTCTGGCTTTTTAATCACAGAGCTTTACAGTAGCTAGAACAGTGTCTGTCTGAAATGCCTGTTTCTTTCTTGTTATTCACCATGTGCTTAATCTCCTGAATAGTCAGACATATGCCATCAGAAAAGTGAGCCACCTTTTCAGTGCTTTGCAATGTTGGGCATCCTCCTGGCAGCTTCACACCTGTTTGGAGTGTGTGTAACAGTGGAGATAAAGTTGCCATTTGAGTCAGGAATCTTTTGAATAAAAGCATTTCTTAAACTGAAAACACAAAGAACATCAGAGTTGAAAACTACTTGAATGACTCACCAGACCCCCAGACTCATATTGACAAACTCTTTAATCCTTCAGGACCGCAGACTTTGAGAACGATGCACTTAAGAAGCGCTTAAGTTTGATGTTAGCAAGAAAATTTCTCCTGTCTTTGGACACCAGAACTTTTTAACAGAAGCCTGTGCAGTGACTTCAGTGGGAATTCTTTACCGTGTTCTTCTGTAGCACCCTATCTGCTGTTTGACTGCTGCTTCCCATCCTGATGCTGGATGCAGCATTTCAGTGGGATGGAGAGCCTGGGAAGCACTTTGGGACAGACAGGGTTAGCAAATGTCTAATCCTGCTGATTGACATCACCCTCACTCTCAGTTTATCACCCAGAGCAGCACCACTGAGGCCAGTGGCTGGTACCCTTATGAAAGTGGTGCCAGAGGACAGTCACACTCCCAGTTCTCCCAAATTCTTGCGCAGCTCTGATCCAAGCCTCTTGCATGAGTAAGAGAGGTCCAGGGCAAGCAGTTAGATGCACCGTAATAGCAGGGATGAGGATGAAGTGTTAATCAGGGAGGGGAACAGGGGTCTGTGGCTCCCCAATTGGCCATACCCAAGGATATGTGAAAGGATTACACCTGTGCATCCTCTACCCCAAACCCCATCCCCATTAAGGCTGTCCCTGCCCTGCATGAAAGAGTGGGCAAAATGGCTCTCTGCAAACAGCCTCATGTCAGAAGACAGCCCTGCTGGGACCCTGCCTGCCATTTCTTTTCCCTTCCCTTACCTCAGCGGGGCCAAGGCACGAGAAGGGGGCTAACCATCTGGTCCGTGGGTGTAAAATCAACACACACACGCACACTTTGAATATAAAAATGCAATTCAAAGTATAGTGAAGCACAGAGCACTTTCCTTTTCTGGAAGATTGCAGTACCTGGCACCTCATACGTTTGCCCCTGATTATAGAAACAGCTGGAGAGGGGCCTTGCACTGCTGCCCGACACATTTTCTTTAGATGGAAAATAATTTTAGTCTTTAAGTGTTGTAAAGCAATAACCCAGCACGAGAGGAAATTCTCATGACCTGATGTGTTCCCTCTGTTTTTCAGACGAAGGAGCCCAACAGCAAAGGAGACTCACTGCCCAAGCCCGAGCCCAGGCCCCTCTGGGGCAGCGAGGAGGCAGGTACGGGCAGCGTGCGGCAGGGCGGCGCGGGGGGCGAGCGGGCAGAGCTTTCTGCGGGAGGCTGCTTCTGATGAGCCTTTATTCAGGGCTGAAGTGCTTTGTCCCCAAGCCAAGCTTAACTGAAGGATGTTTTTCGTGTCAAAACGAGATGTAGGCTCTCACCCACTGAGTGTTTGCTGGATGACAACAACAACTCACTTGCGTGCAGGACAGCCGCAGTCCACAATGTGCTGCGCAAAGGCTCATGAGGAATTATGGCGTGGCATAATGAGAAGAAACAAAAGTATTATAACAGATCTGTTTAATAGGCTGTCAGCTGTGTTTTGGCATTGATCTGCTATGTGAGCAGAGCTCTTGCGAGCTCCCAGCAAGAGTCCTGTGAATATGTCCGAGGGCAAAAGCTGCCACTCAGTGATACCTGCTCTGTACACAGAAGGGCCGAGGACATGAGCGCTGTGCACATCAGGAGCTTCGTTAGTTTTACAAGAAGGAAGAAAGTACAGCACAGACAGCATGAACTCAGTATGTTGAGCTCACACACATCCTTATTCTGTCTCCTTTCTGTCTTGGAGTTTGCTTTTGCAGAGGGAAGTGCTGGGGGTTGTGCTTTGTTTGTCTTTGCTTCTTTTTGTCTTATCATAAGCTTAGACCTTATTTACAAATGAAAAGTTTACCAGACTAATTTAGACTGTTGGTGCCGTGGTTGGATGACGTGTCAGAACTGCATTTAAGCCAAGAAAAGAAATGCCCCAAAAATGCTGTGGCTACACAGAGAAAATGTCCTAGTAAACATAAACTGCTTCCAGCATGACAAGTAGGTGTCAGATGCTGAGGCAGAGTTCACTTCAATGGTTTGGGGATTTTCTTCCTGCTCTCTTTGCCGTTTTTGCAACCGCCCCCCTGGGAAACATCCCAGAAGCCTCTGTCCCCATTAGGAGGAAATCTTTCACTTCCTTGCTTTGATTTTGAATGTTTAATGCTCCTGGTTAATTCCCCTGACCTATAACCAGTCTTGGCTTCAATGCATAGAGATTAAATGCTGATCTAGAGGATAAACTTTTATGAAACAAGTTTAGAAATACATTTAATTAACTAAATTCTCTCACTCCTTTGTGAGATCTTGCTGTGATGTATGAATGTTGCAGGTTACACTGATTATGAAGCAATATGTTAGCTATTGCCATGATACATTTTTTTTCTAAATTATGGGAGTCCACACAGGGTAGCTCAACTGATTTAACTAATTTGAAAGGTGCTTTCTTCTGCCTGAAGCAGAGTAGGCCAGTGGCCTGCCTTACCCCTCTGCCAGCTGCACAGGTGGTGTGAGGGATCTCAATGTCCCTCCCGCTTGCTACCAGAAGTTACTGTTGTCTCAGCTAGGTCAAGAGCTGCCTACAGTTAAAAATACAGTAATTAGGGGCTATTTCTTGGCAGTGGTGATGGGATGGGGGTGCTGTTCTTTTTTTTACCTGGGTTGATTAGGTATCAAGCCTAATTCCAGTTAAAGCAGAAACAGTGCACGTGCTTTACCACTTTGGGACCTAGTTCCAGCGTGGCTGAACTTCAAGGGCCTTGACAAAGCTGCCCTAAATGGTTTCTTCAATGTGAGATTTTACTGGCTGGCTGGGCAGGGACACTTCGGATAACATCTTAACTCACCTTTGATTTTTAAATGTTTTCCAGTGGTCCTACCTAAGAAGTATTTAACAACTACTTCACCATATCAGTTAATTGAACTTGATTAAAGCCCAATTGCTTCACCATAACAAATGTGGTAGCCATTTCTTAGGAGTCTGTAAAAATGCCATTAAAGGGCTAAAGCAGTGTTTCTTTCCAGGTTTCTACAACAGCAGTCAAAGGTAATCTTGTTTAGCACCTGCATAATCCCCTCAGTCAGGACTAAAGTATGTTTGTATTCCAATTACATACTGGCTCTTGATTACGCCAGAGGACTTAAACCGCTTTGAAGCAAAAGCTTGAACTCTTGGGTTGCTTTAGGCTGCAGAGTGAGTCTTATGACTTGGCCATTTTGTGCTGTGTTTACATGACAAAATTGGGTGTCCTTGGAAATGATTTCAACAGTCAAAATAATTCCTTGGTCAGAGGATGAGGAGCAAGAAACAGCAGGATATAACCACGACAAAGCAATTTTTAAGTAATTTCTCCCAATGATCTTTAAAAGCTTTATCAAAGATCCATCTGTCTTAATGAAGGAGCAGTTGTCCTAAGCCTACTGTGACCTTTGAAAGTAGTGTGTGAATTGTCTACAGACTCAAACCGCAGCTAACATTTCTAAAATTCTCCCATTATTTATCTTATATAAATACCTATAATATCTCTCTTGGGCTTGAAAAGTAAATGTTAACAGAAACAAAGGCCTGCCATCTATGGCTTCTACCACTGCATAATCTGGAATTGCTGTGCATAACGATAAACAGTGACACAGCAGAGACATTGCTATCCATTCTGTACAGAAGGCTTTGCCTTCATCAGACCTCCACCAGCTCTTAAACCATGGAGGGGAAATGCCCTCCCTGCACCAGTGCCAATGCAACAGGCAAATCACAGGAGGTGAGGAACTGTCCCTAAAATGCTTTGCATTTCCACATATTAATTGAGCTTGAAGACACATTGTCAGCAAGAAGCAGCTCTTACTTTTCTACATCATTTATCTCAAATCGTTCTTAATAATTTGTATCCAAAGTGCCTATTAAATAAAGCTCAAAGATGTGTGATACTTAATGCCTCTAGTTTGCAATGCCAGGCTTATAGCAGTCTTGGCAATTCTTGCAACTTGATGATGAGTCTCATATTTCAAGTTTCCTTCACATATCCCTACTGCTTGACCTAGGAGACTGCGAAGGGTGTTTAGGTACTTAAGATTTGTGGCTGAAGAGAAAACGTGAGACTGTGAAACACCTGGAAGCTCTGAAACCAGAAAGCAAGAAGAACAAACTTACCATTGATTATTTATATTTTAAAATAGTGTGTAAACAAATTTTATAACTCGGGGACAGTGTCTGGACTCATGATTCTGGAATGCTTTAGGTTTGCAACACTGTCACATTAGCAGCCATTTCCTTTTCAGTCCTCTGTTTCTGTCTACTCAATTCAATTAGCTACAGCATTTCACAACCGAGATCGCAGTGCCACTTGCCTATCCAGCACAGGATTACTGTAGTCTGAGCAGTGAGCACTTACTTGTGCCATGCACTGTTCACACCAGGAGGAAAGCAGCTGTCCCTTGCCCAAAATATTGCAGTCCAAGCTCAACTCTGTGTGATTTTTGACCTTCATACTGAATAGGTCTATATTAATGACTTTCATCACTGATAATGAGACCTACAGTGTTTACTCAACTAGTTTTACCAAAGTTATTTGGGATATTTCTCAGTCATTTTGTCTGCAGCCTTCAAAACAGAGTATTTTTCTAAACCTAGTGGGCTTCCCAATATTATTTCTCATTGTTACATCTACAGTACTCCTTCAAACCAGCATTTCAACATTAGACATAGTGTTACCATCTCAGACATCCAACATTCATGAGGTAACCTGCTGTCTCTCTGCCTTCCTCCCTTCCTCCCCACACTCAAAATGGTGGACTTTTAAATTGAATTTTAGGTTTTAGAATTGCTTGTGTCATATATCACCATGAGAGCTAGAAACTTAGTACTGAGAGAGAGAGAGGAAGGAAGGAAGGAAAGGAAGGAAAGGAAGGAAAGGAAGGAAGGAAGGAATAGAGAGAAGGCAGTAAGAAAAAAAGAAAAGTAAAGGCAGAAAGGCAGAAAGAAAGGCAGGAAGGCAGGAAGAAAGAAAGAAAGAAAGAAAGAAAATAAATAGGGTTTTTTTTATGAGACTCAGTTCCCACAGTCTTTTGCATGTATTTGCATCTGCTGGGCCTGACCTTCTGCTGCTTAGCCCAAAGCTCTGCAGAATGCTCCTGCTTAGATTTGATATAATTTTGCACCTACTGTGGTATTCACTCTGGCAGATATCAGTGCTTACCCAAGAAGCAAACCAACTGATAATCAGTCTGTTGGGTTTCCAGGCTAATTGCACTTGATAACATTGGTAATTTAATGCTCTCAAATACACTTTGAAGTTAAAAGCCCCTTAAACATAGTGGGGAGAGAGGTGTAGAAGGCTGAGGTGTGGTTTACATTTTTGACAGTTTATCTACAGAGCATATGCATGAGGAGATCTGCTTTTGCCGTGGGAACTAATGGACTGTCCCCTTCTGCAATGAGAATATATGGTGCCTCAAGGAAACAGCAGCCACAGAGACAGAAATGTAATAACAGGGGCATTTGCTGGAAATTTTCCCTAGGTGCTGCACCTCACCTTGCAGTTCCATTTTATACATTTCTGCAGATTGTGCTGAAAACCATGATATGCAGTGAAATTGAAAACAGCATAAATGGTCAAAGAGCAGACAAAAAAACCCCACAAACCAACCAAACCCCCCCCCAAAAAACCCAAAAGAACATACCAGAAACAAAACAAAAACAAAAAACCACTGTAGGTGTAAAGCATTTTGTGTATGTACGAAACCATGAAGGGACAGTAAAAACCATTCTTTCTCCTTTCCCCTCCTTGAGAAGTGAAAAAAAACCTCCATGAAACCTGTCGCTTACTTTATGACACAACACTGTTTCACAGTTCAGTGTAAGTTTTGAGCCCAAGAACAGTCCTTTGAAGTCCTGGGCAGATATTCTTGTTTGGGAGTGCCAGAAAGCTTCGCTTTGCACTTGTAGAATTTGCACAGAAGAAATCTGGATGGATGCTCCCCATTTGGGAGCCCGTAGCCCTAGATTCAGTGTTCTTTGCTGTCTGTGAGGACTGGAAGCTGAAACATAATTCCTAAACATACCTGTGTTTGAAATGCAGAAGCATGGCATTTTGTCCCATACAAACCTCCCTGAGCTGACCTCACCGGAGTGCAAGAGAGAGGATTGCCCCACTGACCCAGCCCTTCTCCCCAGCCCTGCTCTCCCCTCCCTCATCACTCGGTGCTTCAGGTATGGAGCAATACAGTCAGTCAGTGGAAGGAAACTGTCAGTCTGATTCAGCTGCCTGTGGAAAATAAGGGTTTGTTTTTCAAACTGATTATCAGGATGGTCATTTTTTTCTCGCTTTCCCACATCAGCTGACCATCATACTTGACTAATTTTGTCCTTTCAGCACAACATTTTTTAAAATTGATCTCCAAAACAGCCTTGGTTTTGTTTTGGTGGTTTTCTTTTTTTTGCCAATGTGTGTGTCTCTGAGAAAACTAAGGCTTTACTTCCCAAAACCTAACAATTTGGTAATTTCCTAATGCACAGTACTGCATCCATTACTGTACTGGAGCCCTCAGCACAAGAAGGACATTGGAGCAGGTCCAGAGGCCACAAAAATGATCCGAAAGCTGGAGCACCTCTCCTATGAGGACAGGCTGAGAGAGTTGGGGTTGTTCAGCCTGGAGAAAAGAAGGCTGCGGGGACACCTTTTTGTGGTCTTCCAGTACTTAAAGGGGGACTATAGGAAAGATGGGGGAAACCTCTTTAGCAAGGCCTGTTGTGACAGGACAAGGGGTGATGGTTTTAAATTAAAGGAGGGTAGATTTAGACTGGATATAGGGAAAAAATTTTTTATAATGATGGTGGTGAGGTGCTGGCACAGGTTGTCCAGGGAGGTTGCAGATGCCCCATCCCTGGAAACATTCACAGTCAGGCTGGACGGGGCTCTGAGCAACCTGATCTACCTGAAGATGTCCCTGCTCACTGCAGGGGGGTTGGACTAGATGACCTCTAAAGGTCCCTTCCAACCTAAACCATTCTATGGTTCTGTGATACACAAGTTTTAGAGATTACAATTTCAAGCCCATGGCATTTCTCAGTTTAATGAAACATCAGCTTTTGTTCTACTTTTCCCTCATCTTTTACAATAAAGCATTTTCCTGACACAAAAGCTAGCACAATTAAAAATGTGATGAAACTGCTCTAAAGGCACAGCTTGAAATTCTGTTTTGCAATTTACAGAAGATAATTATTTCACGTTTTATTTTTCTTTTAATGTATTCATTTATACACTACAACATGGTAGCAGATCAAAGGTCTAATAGAGCTTAATTGCAGTTAATACAAATGTCTCTCTATGTGTCATACTGAACTTCCACTAAAAAAGAAATGTAACAGTCTGGGTTGAAGACGTGAAGTCATTCCAGATTTACCTGCAGGACAGCCTCACACTGATCTGCAGCCACCTGTGTCAGGCAGCAAGCAAGGCAGCTCAGATGCTGCAGTTTGGAAGGTCTGTGGTGACTGCCTATTCTGAATTTTTCATGAAAAATTGTGTTCCCAGAATTTGTAGCTCTGAAGGGGTTTTTCTCAAATACAAAAACCATAATCTCACCTTTCTTCAGACCTCTGCAAAGGGCGTGAAGGTGTCACAGGTTGTCACTCTGATTTTTGTGGCAATGAATGGAGAGGAACAGCCCACCATTTTTCTGTCTGAGGAGGGGAAGAATCCCTCCCCTGACTATGAAGGAAGACTAGAAGAGCTGGGTTTAACTTAAAACCTTCAGAGGTGGGAGTCCCTCAATACCCTTCTACTCCTTTCTTTCCTGCTCCAAGCATCATGTTATTGTCCTTCAAGTCCCATTTTCTCAGACAGACCACGCAGATATAATACAGAGCTATGTATTTGTATTTTTTAATATTTTTTTTAAATTTGCTTTTTGTTCTGTTGAGTTATCTATCTGGTGTCTGACATACCACAGAATACGGTGAAGCAGGCCAGCAGCAGATTAGCCAAGCCCAGGCCCTGGAGGGCTTTCTTCCAGTGTGGCAGTAGATAAGATTTCTAGAGGAATGGATACATTGGTGCAGTGCTGGGGAGCAAAGGTAAGGGAGGGCAAGAGGACAGAAAAGAGGCCACTGGAGAAAACAGCGGTGACGAGGAGGCACCATGTCCGTTGCTCTCCCAGGTTCCAGAAGGATGTCCAGATCTGACCCTAATATTTCCTTCCCCACCATCTATTTTCCAGCCAGTATGTACTTCATGTTTCCCCAGCAGGGATCCACATCTTGCCTGGCAAAACCTAATGGAAAGCCCTTTTACCTGGAATCTTGCCAGTGAAAAGAACTCCAGGCCTTATACAAGAGTGTTGTATTTTTGAAGAGCATTACGAGGGACATCATCCACAACCCGTTTGTGCAGTTATTCAGCTAAGCAATAAATCATACAGAAGCATGGGTTGTTGCAAGATTAATAGTGAAAATCTTTAGGACAATGTGGCGCAGAAGAGACACTCAGTGTCAGGACTGTCCTGGATGTTCATTTGGATTGCTTGGCTCCTGCCCAAGGAGAACTATTGCTATGTAGTTTATACGCATTGAAATAAACTTAAATAAGTGGTTATTAAAAAAAAAAAAAAAACACATTAAAAAGGCCATATTGAATTATCTCCCCCCTGAAAAATTAAAATACTCAGTTGCTATAATTTTTCTGTATTTTTTGTTGTTGTTTCTAAGTGTGACCTTGAAATGGGGAACACATCCATGTTGCTTCCTTACAAAGAAAAAAAGCCAGTAATTTTGTCTTTTGTAATGCAAGCACAAGGTCTCTCTGTATTGTATTTTGCTGCAATATATTTTGCAAGAGAAATCTGTGTGACTGCACTTCTCAAAGGGTGAGGTTTGTCCGGGAAGCAGGAACGCTAATGTAGGTAGCGACCCACATACCACCATGTCAGTGTTCATCAGCCATTACCATCACACAGCAGAAATGGATCCCATAACAGAACAGACTGGCCAAGGAGATGTTTAGTTGTTTTCATACCGATGCAAATACTCCGAGGTAAATGTATGTAAGAGAGAAGGGCTAACTGAGGCTTGCTATTCATTATCCCCTAATTACCTTTCAAGGCCTTAGGCAGAGAGCTAGCTGTCCCCAGACTGATTGATTTAGGGAAAAGGAGAAAGCTTCCTCAAAGAAACCTACAGCTTTTCCAGCTCCTACACAGGAGATAGAAGGCTTCCATTCATGTGAAGAAAAAACTATGTTGTAAACTTTTCACATAAAATGTAGCAACGACTGATGTCTATGGCTGTATTAAAGGCTCAAAAACCTCCCCACTTCTCAGGAACCAGTGGAGTAAGGGGTGTGATCCCAGTCGCCTGTATGAAAAAGGATTAATTTACAATGATGTCAACAATCGTATCGCTCCTCGATACCCTCTGTAGTCTCAAGGAGATACTTATATCTGCTCTGTCACTATACACCTCAGAAGGTAATTTGTAAATATCAGTGCAGTGGTTAGAGACAGTAATTCATTCAAAACCTTTTATTATAATCAGACTTTAATACGTTGGAACAAAATTGCTCAGTTTACCTGAGACACGCTATCATTTTCATTTAGCCTATCACATCATTCAAACAGCATTGTCTGGAGATAATTATTGAAGAAGACAATATCTTGTCTGCCTAAAACAGAGTGGCATAAACTCATTTACTGCAAATTAAAACAGATGTAAAATTGCTGTTACTTTTAATATAGATGCACAAAAAATATAAGTTTGCAGGTATGTTAAAAGTAATCGTAGCAAATGCAAGATTGTGGCTTACAACCTATGTCCTAAACAAAGTATTTCAAGCACCCCAGTAAAAATAAGTTAATTTATTCATAAGAAGGAATTGAAACTCTGAAAGAAATACCTCTCCACAGAAGGCATTGGATGACTATGGATAGCCCGGAGGGGCGTGTGTGTGTGTAAGGGATTTGAACAAAGATTTCATTAGAATAACTCAGGAGAAAGTCATAAATATGGAAACATCAAATAAAGACCTTTTATTCTATAAACATACGTACTTATCATCACATGGATATGAATCATCCCACTAAAACCAAGAAGGCTACTTGCCCGCCTAAAAATAAATACACTGGTTTCTAGAAGTGAGAGTATACGTTCTCATACAGGGTGACCTACCATGCCCTGGGGTCTATACGTATCCGTTCAGATGAAATATAACGTCATCTGCAGGACTACTTTAGAATCAGGCTGTAGCTCAGGAGGAGCCTGACTGGGGAACAGAGATACTTCTCCATCTGCACAAACTTTTTCCTCTTACGTCTATTGTTACATGACAGATGTATCAGAATTGCAACATAGGTTTAACCACAGAAACTACAGGTTCTGCTCTGCTGGGAACATGTTTGCTATGCTCTCAGCATCGCGCTCTGCCTCCACGTTTTCTAGCACCTGGAAGAATGTAGCATTTTGAAAAGCAGTGAAAACTGAAGGGACGCTGTCTGCATGAAATACATTCAGTTTAAAGCAAGAATCAGAGGTATTCACAAGTATTTCACTTATTCCAGAACTACCATTCTGGTAATGGTAATGGTTCAGGTTGGTTTATATTATCATTTGCTTAAAAAAAAAAAAGAAAAAAATTCCTACTCTTCCAGCTCAGGAGGGACTGGCTAACTGAGGGACAGCATGGCAAACTCTACATGAAGTGTTTTGAGACGAATAAGTGATTTTGCGGTGTTATAGTGCTGCTTAGAGGGGCCCTGTGGGTTGCTCAGCCCATCCCACCGCGAGGCCAGACTATGGCCAGCACTGGAGCAGGTCAGGGTGGCTTTGCCTGATTGAGGCTTGGAAACTTCCAGGGGTGGGGGTCTCCTCCAGCTCTCAAGGAAGCCCATTCCCAGGCTGCATTATCCTCCTGTTGGGCATTTTGTTTCCTAATGTCCAAGCTGAACACTCACCTTGCTGCCATTGCCTCCTCTTGCACCTTCTGTTACCACTGAAAAAAGTTTGGCTCTGTTGTCATTGTACATCCTTGCCATGAAGTTGTAGGCTGCTGTACAACTGCCTTCAGCCTCTTCTTCATCAGATTATCCAAGACCAGCTCTTCAGCCTCTCCTCAGTGGTCCTGTGTGCTAGACCCCTGACCATCCTCATAGCCCTCCACTCTGGCTCTCTCTAGTTTCTTGGCATCCTTCTTGAAGTGGGGGGTGGGCCAAAACTCTGAACAGTTTTCCATACTCTATTTGACTGCACTCCATGAAATAAAAATGTGAGAAAGTGATCTCCTTCACATGAAATAATTTTGAAGATGACTTTGACCTCATAATATTCCTCTGAAGGTGACTGTAGCTGATGAGGTTGCTTTGAGTGCTGGCTTCAACTCAAAGCAGCCAGGAAGAAAGAAAGACCTGAGGGAGAAAAGAAAGTGAAATGAAGGAGCAGACTAAGGAAAAAAACAACTCTCCAAGGACCAGTGGAAAGGATGGAAAGACAAGAGAGGAAAAACAAGGCTGAAAAGGAAGAGCAAGGGAGCAGTGCAGAAAATTATGCCCTGTCACTATTGTTATACTGTGATCCAGGAGAAATGTAGACTAATATGATCTACTTAGCAAATGGGGATGGGTCATGTTTGAAATCATTTAAGCTTACAAGTTTAATTCTCTGGAGAGGGGAAAGCCAATGGCAAAAAGAGTCCTCCAAATAATTGCCTCGCTCTACATCTCACTGAGTATGCTGCTCAGGAGCTTTACCATGACAGCCCTTGAAATATACCTTTCATTTATTTCAGTCCCTTAATAACTCTGTAGGAGCATTAAATTTCTGTCTTGGAGGGGGAGGTCCAAAATACCCTCTGTCAGGGATTTTGTCTCAGCTTTCTGTGCTGCCCGCTTGCACCAGCATATCCAAGCTTGCCTCTGCCTCCCAGCTGACTGAGGAATGACTGAATAAGGGGAACCAAATCTGGAATTTGAACTGGTCCTCCTGGAAATGCTATCTGAAGTCTTCTAAAACAATAAATAAATTGTCCATACAAGGACTTCCTCTAAAAATCACTTCACTGCATTGAGGGCAGCACGCTACCCTCCCCACAACTCTGCAAAGATCTGACTAACAACAACTTGCTCAAGAGCTAATGCATAAGCAGAACTTCACTTTACACAAGAACAACTGTCATATTTTTGGACTCAGCTTCTGGAAAAAAAACACCCAACAACAACAAAAAACAAATCACATGACAAAACCAAAGGAGCAAACAGCCCTGACATCACGGGGTTGTCAGTGTACTCCAGACCAACCCATGTTTATGGACAGATGAGGGCTAAACTTCTCTCCTGTCAAATCTGCACATGGTAAGGAAGTGCCTTGCCAGGCAGGATCACAAAGGGATTTCATGGTGTTTGCACCTTGCTGCCTTGTATACCTCCCTGGAGTTTTTATAGCACAGATGGGATGATATCCCAGAGTTTTTGGAGGCAAAGAGAACCAATTACCATCAGAAAAGACAGTGTTCAAAATAGCTTTCGCTTTCTGTAGAAGTCAGAGCCTTGTTTGTGATTCTTGCAGACCAGAATGGCTCTACAACACTCTGCAGTTTCAGCGGGATGTTGTGTTGTGTGCAACTTGCCCTCAGCTGTTGTGCCAGGTTGCTATGTGCTCGTGCTGACAGCTGTTGTGTTTTGCTCCAAATTAGTGCCTGCCTTTTGCTCCGGAGTGAAGTAACACCTACGCGCAGGGCCAGATTCCAGTTCACTATGGAAATGCCCCCAAAACAAGTGAAAATACTACCAAAACAGATGCTTTGTACCCACTTCCCGATCAGTCACACATGATACTTCCTCTTTCTATATAGAGTTCCCCACGCACTCCCACACCAGTTCCCTTTTATTTTCCTTTCCTAGCAGTCTAAACATTTCGTGTTGTGAAAAGAAGTCAGCGTCTCAACGGTTCCACATTTCTTGTAAGCTGGCCCTGCAGAAGTGTCAGGATGCTGAGCCACGCTCATGAATTATGGCATACAGCCTGGAAGCCTGATTTTTCCTCCTGCGGAGCCAATTCAAAGTAAAATGTGATTTTGAAATCTACTTAAACATCTCCCAGGAAAATGATAGTGAGGGATGAAAGAGGACCTTTTTACAAGTCAATAGCTGTAAGATATTGATCAAATAGCTTTTCATCAGTTTAGCATTTTTAAATTGCTTTAAGAGCATGTGAATTGCCACTTCAGTCCAGCCAAAGGACCACTTGGCCCAGGACTACATCTCCAGTAATGGTCAGTGTTAGGTACCATTCAGAGTGTTTCTCAACCTGTGGCCTCTGCAGTACTGGTAGTCATTCAACATCGGATGGTGACCTGAAATATGGTCACTTTTTTCCCTAAGTAATCAAAGGAAACACGGAGACAAAAGCAATAATATTCTCAAAATATTCTTGAAGAAGGCAAGTGAGTGAACGCTCAAAGCTTAGCTTTGTTATAATTGTTTGTGAATTTAAACCTTATAGCTGTGTCGTACAAGGTGGTCCATGGATAATTTTCCAAAAACCTAAGTAATCCCTGAATTAACAGGATTTGAGAGACACTCAAATTAAAGGGGAAGGGGAAGGCACAGAAAGAAATGCTCAGGAAAGTTTATTTCCTATCCTGGTAGCCACAAATAGACTTATACAACAAAGTGGGACCTGATGTCTCAGGCCTATACTATTCTTCAATATTTAAAAACACCACATCTGAGAATAAAACTGTGTATAAAGAAAAAACACTTATTATATTAATTAATTAATGTTGGTTCTCACAGTTTCTAACATCACAACAGCCTTCTCCCCCAAGAACAAATCACATTTTCCTATTAAGCTGTCTTTAACAAATGTGTTCACTAGTTCATTAGTCATTACTGTACATATACGTATGTTCCAGTGAGCACAAATGCATGAAGTTCTTTTATATTATTATATGACTCAGCTCACAACCAAAGTGACTTGGAAGTTTACTAGTTGTGGTTGCAGCACCTAAAGAAAAATATACTTGAAATAACCAGGATGAATGCTCTGGGGCTTGAGTGATTACAGATCTTTCATCAGTGGGACCTGAGACTAGATGAAAGAGCTATAGTTCTGTGTATGCTGTTCAAATTAAACAAGTTCAAGTTAAACAAGTTAGAATAAATATATCTCAAATGAAAAACATGATCAGAGCAATAAATATATATGTGTATGTAACGCTGAAGATGAGAAAAACAGGGTCTGTAAAAAATACTTCCAAGTGCTACCTCCAGACAAAGCTGAGCATACTTTACTACCATGTGCTATCCATTTTGAAGCAGGTAAAGCGAAATCAAAAAGCATTATGCAGATGCAGAGAGTTACTATGCAGCTGAATCAGGCACATGCAGCTCATTGTGTATTTTATACCTTCATATCTCAAATGCTGGCACAGATTTTGTTCCCTTCTGAGAAATTCCCATTCCTTCTCTGCTCCTTGTCTGCCTGAACGTTATTTCTGTAAAAGGCGCTAAGAATCTCAAAATTGCAGAGTGGGTCAAAACCAGAGCTTTATTTGCAAACCTCATGGAAACTGGGAGAAGGCAGCATTTGATTTTGATTCAAAGTCCAATAGCTGTGATTTCAACCAGTATTTTGAGTCAGTCAGTCAGTCTGGCTCAGTCACTAAATGAGCAAAACGGTTGTTAAGTTTTGCCTTGTAGGAGTTGGGCTATATATCCAATGACTTGAGCATGGGATTGAAAGTCACAAGCCCTAAAAAATGCTTATTCTACTTCAGACTCATCATGTGACAATGACCTAAGCCATCCAACTTCCCCATCTCTTCATTCTTTAAAATGTAAATTAACAATTAACACTGTTAATATTTGCCTTTGTGAGGACTTAAAGAGCTCTGGATAAGAACATGCGAAAGTGAAAATCATTGCTAAGTGAAAATCATGAATAATATGAATAATAACACTAGTAACACAATTCCCTATAACTGTAGGGAAGTCCTCAGCCTTATGCTTTGCAAGCCACTAAAGCTGCCATTGGCAGCCACATTGTGCATAGCCTTTCTGTATTTAAACTGCGTATTTGCCCTCGGTGGTTCATCTGTCTACACAAGTGGAACAACACCAAAGGCCAGAAGTCTTGTTTTCGATCCTCTAATCTCACTGGACAGCACTCTTTGTGCTTCAGTTTCTTCACCTGGAACCTTATCTGTATTTCTAAAGAACGCCACGGTCAACAAAGTACAAACTGCTTAGTAATGTTTCCTATATCGCAGCAGGCTGAGACATGTTTGCAACATGCCAGAGTTCCAGGAGTTAGTTTTTCTAATGCCCTATTAAAAACTACATGCAGAAGGGTGATTCTCTTTCTCCTGATCTTTTTTTTTTCCTTTTGTCCCTGAAGACAATATTCTACAGCATTATCAAAGCTGTCGCATATGAAAGATCAATGCACAATATTCAGCAAGGCAGGGTGGAGAGGTGTTACGTTCGTCTCACTGCAGGTATACAGATTAGTGTCACGCTGAGAGTTATGTACCAGTCACGCTGCATTTGCCAGTAATACAATATGTTAGACCTGCTCTTCCCCATTCCTGTATGCAAATATTATCTGAAAAAAGCACGGTATTATAAGGTTCTGATGGGAAGTGCTACAGAAGTATCAGCGACTACTTGGAGTGTGGCACGCTTCCAAATCCATATCCCTTTTTCACGAGTTTAAAATGACAATGCAGCCAAGGCATGTAAGATCAGTGGTGCTACGCTTACTGTTTGCCTTGCGCACTGACTAAGTGGGCTGGGATGCACATCTGCCTCCAGCTTCAGCTGTGCCAGCTGAAGAGGCTGCGCCCAGGTGCTCATCACCTGGCTGACTAATGTGAGTTAGTGGGAGCTGCCACATGGAGATCTGCCAGCTGATCCAAGGGTTGGTAACACCCACCATGTGGATGCTGATGAGCAGCTGCAGACGCACTGGGGCGAGGAAGCGCTTGCTGAAGGCTGGAAAGGTCATATACTCACAGCCTGTGGTCTATTGCATGATTATGCATGGGTGGGTGTCTGTGCTTGTCAAAACCTCCTGATTCTTATCCTTGAATTGGATGAACATTTTGAGATAGTCAAGCTTGAGTTAAGAGTCAAGAAACCTCAGAGGTGAAGTTGTTGGACCTGATATACGTAGCAACAAATCCAACTCTATGTTAAGCAGACAGATGGGCTATATGTTATAGCTGATCCTTTTGGTCCTGAAGTCTAGTAAACCTCTGGCCAAAACATTTGAGCATGGCTGCCTGAAGTTAAGCTCTTTGTGGAATCACATAAAGCATCTACAAAAAAGTAAAGGCAGCTTCTATCAAAGTAAATGAAACTCATATCAAAGGTTGCAAATCCACTTTAGGGCTTAAGGAGTTAAAAAAAATATTTTGGACTAATTGGAATACTACAAAGAGATTCACAGTGCAGTGAATGTCTGAACAGGTTTGAAAATAGCATCTGGAAGTGAAAAATGAAATTAATGCTGCAGATATTTGTGGCTTTTTCTTTCTGTGTCTGCCTGTGAAACAGCTGTAGGATTTTTTTGTCTTACAGTAATATTATTTGTGGCGATCGTGTCCTGTGGGAAAAGCACTTTCCTGGCATTTCTGACATGTTGGACAGTGGCAGGTGAAGCTACCAGTTGCCAGTTCAATGTGGATACAGTTATACTTCCTTCCCCCCTCCCCCCCCCCCCCATATCTGGATTTAGGTCCTTTCTTGAAAACCTTTTAGGTGTCAGTGTTTCCAAGTCCCTTATTTTTCTCTGTGATCGGTAGCTCCTGCTGGGAAGGAAACCAGGGCTATAGTAATATCAAATATCTAGGCAGGATTCCACCAAGGTACAGCAGATGCCTGAAGCACCTGCTCTGGCTCTTGCCATCCAAAGTTGTCTGTGTACAATGCATGTAATTACGTGAATGATGTTGGCAGATATGGACTACATATTGCCGTACAGTATTCTTGATCTAGTTATTAGAATGGGAGAAAGTTAACTTTGCATTCTGGTTCTGCCACAGACTTCCCTTGAATGAGACACATTGTCTACCCTGTAGTTTAATGCCCACTTTTATAAAATAGAACTAATACCTCCGCATCTCTTTGAGATGATATCAGGCACAGTGCAAGGCAAAATAATGTCAATTAATTTCAAGAAAGCTGGTATGTCTTGTCTATCCAGCACAATACAGAACCATGCAGGGCTACTAGCTTGAAGCCAATATATATAATTCATCCTTGAGGAGCACTATGGAGCATTATACCAATGTTATAAGTCTTCTCCCAGGTCCACGACTAGACTGGACTGAGCCAGGTCAGGAATCTCTGCCAATAGTGTGGTATTTAAACTTGCCCTAAGATTTTACCTTTTTTATATAAATATATAAAAATCAGGGAAAAAATAACTAGCTTTCTCACTGTATGTTGACAATATGATCCTTTAAAATAATTCCACATATTTTACATGTGAAGGTTCAGAAATAACAAAATCACCTGTGGTTCAAAAACACCTCTAACTACCTGTGGGTTTCAGGCCCAAATTCCTTCAACTCAACATTAGACACTTCCTGATTCAGGCCACAGATGCACTGAGTTGCCTCTAGGGTGCTTATTTGTCTCTTCTGACCAAGGAAGGTACCTTTGGTGCCTAGATGCCTACCTCAAAACCAAAACTTTAGAAGGGTAAATATATTATGACAGAAAATATAAATACATATTTCAAGTCCATTTTGGACCAGTTACCTAGGACAAAATTAACACTTCTTCTCTCACCCTCTAGCTTAGACTAATTAGTTTACCCTCAGAAATACTGTAACAACCCTACTGAAGGCAATGGACCCAGATAACTAAGTGGCAAATATGTCCTAAAATAATAGATAACTGGAGAGAAATCCCTATAGATAAAGCCCTGTTTGTCGTGCATGTTGTGCGTCCTTCTGCCCAGGAAGCCTCTTACACTTCCTGAAATAAAATCTCCTAGAAATAATATGGAATATTAAAGCAGTCAACATCATGGCAAGAGACACGGTGGTATCACCAAGAGGAAAAGCATTAAGACCTGACCGTGTGAGCCTCCCTTTAGCAGGGCTCTATTTACCTGTCCTATTAATCTCCAGGAATCCAAGTTGCTGTTTTGAGTTAGCAACCAGCTGAACCTCTCTCCAGCAAATATTCCTCTCTTTGACTAATTAGCTCACTTTTTACAGCATTTGGTGCCTTACCTCCAAGGCTGCTGGAGAGCTTACAGGCTTAAAGAGATCTTTCTTTTAAGATAATGAACTACAATGGTGATGACGGGGGTGTGGGGGTGTGGGGGTGTGTGTGTGGGTGGCTTGTATACACATAAAAGGCATTGAGATATCATGGTAGCAAACACCTTGTGGAACGCTAGATTAAGAGGTAAGGGAAAGACAGATGACCTGATTGCTAGGTTAGATCAGCTGTCGTTTGTATTTTAGCACATATGTTCAAGCGTGAGGTACAAGGGAAGTTGTTCAGATTGTATCCTTGGTAGAAAAATGCCTAAATCCATCTCTGCTATTATCCTTCAAAATGTAAAGTTTTGGAAGGAAAATCTGAGTGCCAGAGTCAGCAGACAGTGCATGCTTGCACTGTTCATTCTGGAGCATGTACCAGCTCCTCACATTAGACTGCCTTGTGACCAGAGGAGACGGGCAGGCAGAATTCATAGCATCACTAAGAATCTTCATTTTTCTCATGAGCCTTTTCTATGACTTTTCCATCTGATGTTTTCACCTCCTTTACCATACTAGCATTATTCAGTTCTGATAAGACCAAACTCTTGTGCAGTCACATCACATTATTTTGAGCCCATAACAACAATAATGAATTCGAGTATCTGCCATCCAACCTGGTTTCATGAGGACTCTAAGCTAGGGAGGCTACAAAACGTTGCAAGGATTTATACTAATCTTGGAGCGGGGGGCAACTCAGAGGAAGGAATACAAATGTGCTGCTTCCGCAGTCACCCCTCTCTGACTGCTACGGGCTAAAATACCTGCAACATTTCCTCATAAAGTCGCAGTGACAACAACTCTGTTAGACTCAAATCAGTGTGCTGGATTTAAAATGGATGTTAGGGCCAACATTTATCAGCTGTTTTAACCAGAGGTCAGTGCATCTAAAGGATGCTGTAATTTTCCACTGCTTTCTACAAGGACAGGAATGACTTTTTTTCTCAGTACAGCCCTGCATCACTCAGTGATCCTGTGAGTGTAATCCCTTGGCACTAAAGCCTCTTATTGACAATGCAGTAAACCTGCTCCGTAAGCATCAGAAAAGGGAAGTAAAAGATGTTCCAAATTTACGTTTGGCAAAATATGACACTGAAATCAATTAGACGTTTCCAGATCAATAGGGGCTTCAGTCAATAAACCTCCTGTCAGAGCAATGTCTTGCAGACCTGTGGACAGCATTTGAAAGCTCCTGATTTAAAATCTCTGTTGAGGTAGTTATTAAAGCCGTTATTTGTTCCTTATCTATTTGCTGCTACTCGTAGACATCATTTGTGCAGGCAGCTTGAAGGTCTTGACTGAAAGTTTTGGCTCTTGCACATGAAACTTAATTACAAGGTCAGAGACAAGAACTTGTTTGTTAGGGATTTCCAGGAGGAAAAGAAAAGCTTCTGAGATTTTGCTTCAGAAGACAGATGCTCCTAGGGGTGCAATCTCCTTGTGTATTTAGGGGCTATGTCATTCTTGCAATCCAAGGCTTGAATTCCATCTTTGTTTAATTAACCCAAGGCCAAATACTGCTGAAAATATTTGCAGAATTTTGGGAAGCTTCCTTCCAGAGTCAGCCAAGTAATTCTAGGAACAGTTCAACCTGCTTCATCCTAAGGTCTTGATTCAGCAAGATAAATCAGCAGGAATTCATTCATTCAGCACTGAATTCATTGCCAAACTGAAGTTCAGAAGCTATCTGAGAATCTAATTCCTGAAGGATGGAGGCACAGAATTACAGTCATAAATCTTCCTCCACAGCAGACAGTGAGGACCGGGACAGAATCAGAGGAAGATAGCTCACAAATTCCAGTTACCTTGTGGGCTGCTGAAGCCTTTGACCTTCCTGAAGGGCAAGAGGAAAAAGTTTCCATGTGCCTCGTAAACACTGTCAGGCAGGACTGACGCCTGTCTGTCCACCGCAGATGAGGAAACCCTCCAAAAAACGAGACTTCTCCAGGGAGACAAATTTCCACAGTCCAGCTACTGCTGAAGTTGCTTTGAACTGCATTGGTCAACACAGGCCCACGCTAGCGATGTGTGTGTGTGTGTGCATTCATTCTTTAAGATGAATTGAATCACATCCCTCCTGACTTTATGTCGGGCATGTCCCAAACTCTGTGTCAGCTGGACCCTGGCGTTACCCATAGCTATGAGCCAGCCCATCGTGCCCGCTCTGCCCTTATGCCTTGGTCGCCCACGGTTCCAGCAGAGCCTGTAACTTTCTGCATCTCTCACGGCCCAGCAGTGGGGCCCTGGTTTGGATGCTGGCATGGTGAAGAGCTTGATGAGCATCTGTTTACCTAGTGCTACTTTTACATGGAATACAGTTATTTGGCAGAGTCAAATGCTTTACATTAGGTTACAAATCAAATCACTTCTCTTTCTTCTTGCCAGAAGGCAAGTTCTTGGGGTTTTGTGAGTTGGTTAAACTCTGTGACTGAAAAAACAGCATCATGCCATTCAGAAGTGCAATATAAGACAATCAGAATGAAGGTATGGTCAGTCTGGGTTACCAGTACCAGCTGACAGCGCACTGCTAAGGCAGAGGGCAAGAACAGGCAACTGTTCAGTGATCTGGCCCCAAAACAGCCCTGGCTCCCAGGAATTTGTGGTCCAGGAACATTCCAGGTCAGACACCTTTTCTATTGATTTGTCCAGCCGTTCTCAAATCCATCCACGCTTTTGGTGTGCATACATCCTGAGGCAAGGAGTTCTATAACTTTTAATGTTCTTTGTGCAGGGTCTCGCTTTCCTTTTTATTTTCAATGTCCACCTTCTACTTTATTTTTATTAAATTTGCTTGGAAAAATTATTCATTTAGAAGTTTAGGACAATTTGTCAAAACTGTAGCCTGAGGGAGAAAAGTAACACGAGTGTGAAACATCACTGTAATTTTTTGATGCTTCTCTTATGTTTCCCTTTTAGGTATACAATCCCAAAACACTGACTATACAAATTATCGATGCAAACCCTTCCAATTTATTGAGATTTTCACAATGTCTGATGCTTTTCTACAAGACTCGGCTCTCCAGCAAGGGGAGCTTTGGGTACCTCTTCCTCGCTTGCGTTCTCTCGCCCGTTTCAGGCGTGAAGGCGTTTGCTGCTATCGTCGTAGAGGAAATTTTTGAAACGCAACCTTAGGACACTCTGGCTTTTCAGCCAAACCGCGGGCTGCTGGGAAGCCAGTTTATAACTCTGAAACGCCGCGTGAATTACAAATAATGATAATTCATCCCTCGGGAGGAATTCCTCCCCTCCACATGGAAAACGCCCGTGCTGCGGAGCGCCCGCCGACGGGCCGGCGGTCGAGCGGGCCCCCCCGGCGCGGGGAGGGGGCGAGGGCCCTGCCGGCTGCGGGAGCCGGCAGGTGGGTGCCGGACGGACGCAGGGAGGCAGGGACGGACGGAGGGACAGCGGCTTCCCGCGGCGGGGCGCGGCCGGGTGTGCGCGGCGCCGCGGCGGGCGGCGGCGGGGCGCGGAGCGGGGCGGGCGGGGGGCGCCGCCGGGGCGCTGCCGGCGGAAGGCGCTGGGTGCCGGCGCGGAGCGGGGCGCCGGTCCCGCCCCGGCGCTATCCGGCCGGCGGGGAAGCCCGGCCGGCAGCCGCAGCCCTCCGCCCCCCGCGGGCAGCCGCAGCCCCCGCCCCGCCTCTGCCCGTCCTGGCGCGCAGCCTTTGGGTTTTTTTTTGGGGGGGGGGGGGGGGCGCAGGATCCGCGCTGGGGGTGCGCGGCCGCCGTGGCGGGGCCGGGGGGGGAAGCGTGGGCAGCGCCTCCTTCCGTGGGGCAGGGTTAGCCCGGCGCTGCCGGCAGGTCAATTAGGGCCGGAGTTGCACACACCCCCCCCCGCCCCCCCGTGCGTGTGTGTGCGTGTGCGCCCTGATTACAGTAATTTTGAGGGCGATGTTGCAACGGGGCAGAGTGTGCGGGGCGGCCCGTGCTGAACTTTATAACGCTCCTGCATGTCAGCCAGCCTCGATATTGCGTCCCTAAACGGGTCAGGAGGAGCGGCGGCCGGCCTCGCCGCCCTCGCCGCCTCCCTCCTGCCTCCCGGCCGCCCGGCCAGGAAGGGGAGTTATTTGGGATTACGGCGGCGGCCGGGAGCCCAGGCACAGCCGCAGCGCTGCCGCGCCGCCCCCGGGGTCTCGGCAGGGAGCGAGATGAGGGGCAAAGAGGAGAAGTCGTCGCTGAAAGGTGGGTTCACCGCTCTGCCGGCGGGACACCCTGCTCTGGCCGGAAAACTGCTCCCCACGGGGGAGATAAACCCCGCCAGCAGCGCGGCCACAGCGGAGCGGGGCACCGGGGGTTGCAGGCGGGGTGCGGGGTATAGCCGGGGCAGCGTTTGGCACGGAAAGGGGTCAAGTGACTTGGCAAGAGCGGCGGAGCCCTTGCAAAAAGAGCGGTGGGAAGCGGGGACGAGGCGGGCGGTGTAACCGGCTGGAGCGGGGGCAGCGGCGGGGCCGCGCTCGGGCTGCGCCGTGGGCGTTTGCGGGCAGCGTGGGGGGCCGCGGCGGAGCGGGGGGGGGGGGGGGGGAGGGAGGTGGGTTGCAGCCCGCGGCAGGTTGTGCAGGAGAGCGGGGGAGGCTGCGCCGGAGCCTGCCCGGGGGCTGGGGGCCGCTTGCCATTGCGCCGGGGAGGCTGCGGGCGCCACGTCGTTGGGCCGGGAGGGAGATGCCAGGGGAGCAGCGAGCGGGGACGGGAGCTCCGGTTACCCTCAAAACCGTGGTGCTCGAGTAGTTGTTAACAGTAGCAATCTGAAAGCAGTCTAGAAGGGGCAGAGGAAACTGGCTGCTTCTATTCCAATCTATCAAGTTTTGGCGTTTTGGGGTTGTTTGGTGTTTAGTGTTTCGGGTTTTTTTTTCCTTTTTTGTCTCCGGTTCCATTAGTGAGAGTGACAGTTGTTGCAACAGAGCGAGGAAGGCAACAAGTGGGAGAAGCCAGAGCCCCGCCAACCGCAGCCAGCTTTTCATTGCTTCTCCCATCGCCCCTTCCTTCCCTGGCGCCGGCTTCCTTGCGCTCCCCCGCACCGGGACCGGCCCGGGCAGGGCCCCCCCTCCGCCCCGGGAGGGCCACCGGCGGCTCGGTGCGGCGACCAGCGGAGCCAGCAAACATCCCTTTTTGCTCCCTCGCTGTCAAGCCTTTGCAGCGCTTTTTAGGACCTGTCCCCACCTCGCAAGGGTTACCTCTCCAAGTCATCTGTCTTGCTGCTCGGGGTGAGCTGCAGCCTGTGACGGCTGCTGTGCTGGGGTGCTTGCCATCACCTTCCCCCCCCCAGCCACCCCCCCCCGAGGCAGACGGTCGCAGGCAGCTGCCAAGGGATGCCGCCCAGCGGCCGGCTGGGCTTGCGGGGGGAGGCAGCAGCAGCGGGTGGAGAGATTAAAAAGAAAAAAAAAAAAAAAAGAGAAAAAAAGGGCTCCAGGCGGGGGGAGGACGGGGGCAAGTTGCTGCTGGAGCCGCTGGCCGCAGCCCAGCGCCCTTCGCTCAAACAGCAAGGCGAAATGCGCGCATGAATAACGTCCCGTCGGGTGGAAAGTTCCACCCGCGTGTAGCGCGCAGGAGCCCAGCACCCCCCGGCCGCGCCTGCCCGCTGCGAGGGCTGCGAGCGGGGGTGCGCCCGAGGGGAGGATTCGGGGGAGGCCGGGATACCCTTCGCCGTCCCTGCCTGCACCCCCGCGACACCCCACCTCCCCGGGCGGGGGTCTCCGGCAGCATCGTTTCACCTTGCGCGCCGTGCATGCAGCGGCGCTCCTGGCGCGCCCCCGGTGCGCCCGCAAGGAAGCGACCGAGCAATGAAGTCCCGGGTACACGGTGTTCCCAAATGACCGTGTACAGTGGAAACAAAAACTGCGGAGCGGGGCTCTTTCCTGGGTTTGTTTGGTTTGGTTGTTTTGGGTTTGTTTTTCTCCCACCCCCCCCACCCCCACCCCCCTTTTTGCACTTGTCCAGTCCTCGGTCATCTCTCCGCCTTTTCTAGAAGAGAACTCTGCCCTCTCTTCCAAGTTCAAGGGGCTGAGATTTTTTTCCCCCTTTACTTCCCTTTTTGGCATTAAAAAAAGACTTTTTTTTTTTTTTCCTTTTCCCTTTCAGTAATGTCCCAGCCGGGATCAGGGCAGTACACAGAAGGGACATTTGTTTGTTTTATTGAAAACCGGGCAGGAAATCTTGTTCTCCTGAGTCACCGCGGCTCCTTCAAGGAAACGTCAGCGTCCCTTATCGCCGCTCACCCGGGGGCGGCGGGGCCCGGGAGCGGACGCGGGCTGCGGGGGGGGCCCTTTAGGAAGAGGTGCTCATCCAGGACAGGGCCAGATTTCAACTTTATATAACCGCAAAAAAATAAAGAAAGGCCGGGAAAAGAAGGGGGGTGGGGAGACGGGGCTAAGGGAGTTTGCTGTGCAAAAGAAAAAATACAAGGGATTGAATGCGTTTGCTCATGGATGCTCTGCACGGTGGGGATGCCGGGGGGGGGGAAAGGGGGGCTGCTCCGGAGGGGGGGTGGGCGCGCAAGGTAGGGAGGTGGCAAAGGCGGCGATGCTCTCCCCCCCCCTCCCTGAACGTCCTCGGAGGCGGCCGCCTGCGAGGACGTCGGGGGGGCCGAGCATCGCCGCCCCGCCCCGGTCCCGCCCAGCACCGTCGCCACTTAAGAGCCGCCGGGTGCCTCGCCGAGGCAGTGCGGTGCTCAGAGTCGGTGGCGTCGTACGGTTCTTATTTATCTCCCCCGCCCTCGCTCCGGAATGACCGTGAAAGCAGCCGAGGCGTCTGGTCCTACCTTGACTTACTCGAAGATGAGGGGGATGGTGGCCATCCTCATCGGTGAGCGGCGGGGCCTTCTCCGAGGATGCTCGGGAAGCTGTAATTTTTTTCTTGCAGGATGGCTTAACGATTTTCTTTCTTCTTTCCCTGTCCTTTTGCTTTATAGCTTTCATGAAGCAGAGAAGAATGGGGCTAAACGACTTCATTCAGAAGATAGCCACCAATTCCTATGCATGCAAGCAGTAAGTATCAGAATTTTTGGCCGAATTTTAGTCGCAAATATCACTATGAATTGCGAGATCTAGTTAAAAAAAAATGTTTGTTTACTGTAATACCTCTGGCATGACTGTTACGGAAGAGTTAATTGATCTTCTTGAGGTATTACTCACTTGGCAACAGATCTTCGTGAGCTGGGTTTGGGAGAAATCAGCTGGATGGAATTTCTAGAGCCCTGTCCCTATTTTGAACTGTACTTGCAGTATAAATACATTTCTTTGTATGACGGATTTTACCTTCAGTAGATTAATTTTACTCCTTAAGTGAAATAGATTTGTTTCAGTTACCTCCTGTAATACTCCAACCCAGAACTCAGTCTTTCACGATACGCGCCTGCCCTCTGGTGGAAAGATCTGCCTGCTGCTTCTGGTAACACTTCTAATCATGCATGCTCTTTTCCTTGCAGCCCTGAAGTTCAGTCTATCTTGAAAATCTCCCAGCCTCAAGAGCCTGAACTTATGAATGCTAATCCTTCTCCTCCGGTAAGTAGATCTTACTCAGTGAAGCATTTTTAGAACATCGAATCAGCCCGTAATAGAAGTGTAGCAAAATGAGCATCACGAGTGCTAATTTAGTTCAGCTCATAGCACACTGATGTCATTGGGCAAGAGTTATCAGGACTGAAACTTTTTCCCAACATGGAGAAAAAAAATTTAAAAAGAAGCCTTATTGGTCATTACTTCATTATGCATATGGCTAAGACCTCAACAAGAACTTTTAAACTGTTATACTTTCCATAGGCAGCACCTAATAGTTTAAGGTATCTGGCAGAGGTCAAGATTAAATTTTTAGTGGTAAGAAGAGTGCTAATCTTCACTTTCAAGGTCACTTTATTTATATTTTTAAAAAAGAGACATTGTTGAGACTCTCACTACAAGCTGCTTCAATAAATGCGGTTTCTGTCTGTTTATTTCTCTAGCCCAGTCCTTCACAGCAGATCAATCTTGGTCCATCATCCAACCCACACGCCAAACCATCAGACTTTCATTTCTTAAAAGTGATTGGAAAAGGCAGTTTTGGGAAGGTAAATCTAACTTCTTTTCGCTGTAATTTATTTACTCTTCAGCTCTTCTCTGTAATGCCTGAGGGTTGGGTTTGTCTGGCTTTGGTAAATGGTGGTCATTTAAACCAGACCTGAGCATGCCCTGCTGCCCAGCACCTGGCTCCCTGCTAGCTGCGGGGAGGGGGAGCAGGGTGCTCTGTCATTAGAGTCATAAAAGAGCAAGGGCACGAGGAGGCAGTGGTGCTGGGAAGAATGTATTTCTGTTTTGGAGGGGAAGGGAACTACTAGATGTAAAAACTTTGGGCTAGGTTTATCTACCAGAGTGGTAATAGTGTTAAGGGCTTGCACACTGAACCAGAGGGACAAAGCAGTGCTCAGCAGTTACCATAAAGGCTTGTTTCCAGCTGTGTTTACAAGTTGTTCTGTATTTCAGTATTGCTCAGTTCTGGGATTTTATCCTCTTTCAGGTTCTTCTTGCACGGCATAAGGCTGAAGAGCAGTTCTATGCTGTTAAAGTTCTGCAGAAGAAAGCAATCCTGAAGAAGAAGGAGGTAAGCTGCTTCTTCATGATGCCGTTGCGATGTCCATCAAATAGATTTTTACTGGCATCACTAAGCAATGTACTAACCATTGATGGCTTCTTATGTTTTCAGGAGAAGCACATTATGTCAGAGCGCAATGTCCTGCTGAAAAATGTGAAACACCCCTTCCTGGTCGGGCTTCACTTTTCCTTCCAAACTGCAGACAAATTGTATTTTGTCCTAGACTACATCAATGGTGGAGAGGTAAGCAGTAAGAAAATGAAATAGTATTTCCTATCATGTGCATGGTGGTAGAGTAGACTTTTTCACCCTTCCTTTTAAATAAGAAAGAGTTGCAAGGGGAAAAGTCAGGGGGGGAAAGTTACTAGATGGACTGTTTCCAGCCTGCCAAGTTTTGAACTGCCAAAGGATCTTTAGGCCATTTCCTGCTATTGTTCTCCCTCTCTATATATGTTGAGTGTAATTAAGTGCATTGTTAACAGTCTTTGGCGCCACTTACACAACTTTGTTCTCTCTTTCTCCTGTAGTTGTTCTACCATCTCCAGAGGGAGCGTTGCTTCCTGGAGCCGAGAGCCCGATTTTATGCTGCTGAAATTGCCAGTGCACTGGGCTACCTGCACTCCCTGAACATTGTTTATCGGTAAGCAGCCTTGTTCAGTGTGTTGAACTGAAAGAACTGTATGCTTTGTTGAATAAGCATTGAAAAGTTGATCTCAATTGAGCTCAGAGTTGCTTTTCTTATTTTTTCATGACTTAGTGTAAGTTCTGTAAACAGTTGCACCTAAAATATTCTCACCGTAACTCCTCTAAAGAACGCCTGTCTTCTTTCATCTCTTCCTACAGCGACTTGAAGCCAGAGAATATCCTGCTTGATTCACAGGGGCACATTGTCTTGACTGACTTTGGACTCTGCAAGGAAAACATTGAGCACAATGGCACGACCTCCACCTTCTGTGGCACACCAGAGGTATGACCAGCTCTCAGCCCTCTACTTGCAGAGCAGCAGCAACTGCTGTCCTCATCAGTGAAAACTGGCAACTTCCATGTATATTTACAGCTGGATAGTCAAGTAGTGGGTATTACGGGTCTTGTAATGTCAGGGTGCCAGTAGACAGGACATGTAGAGCGTCTTGAGCAGGAGAGAACAGCTCTCAAGACGTATTCTTGTTTATAAAGAGCTTGTAGCTTTCCGGTAGCTTAGCTATTGCTGGGATTCAGTAAGCTGCTTTCATTCAAGAATGGGGAGGCTTTCCTAATGACAAAGATCCCTTTGGCTAACGCTGCTGTGTTCCTTCTCTTACACAGTATCTTGCTCCTGAAGTTCTTCATAAGCAGCCCTATGACCGGACTGTGGACTGGTGGTGCCTTGGAGCTGTCCTGTATGAGATGCTTTATGGCCTGGTAAGCAACAAATGCTTTGTGACAGATCAAACTAGCTTACTCATCCTTTCCCTGCAAGAAACCCCGTGCCCGCCTGTCAGCCTCATTAACCTGGTTCTCTCTTCTCATGTTCCCGCAGCCACCCTTCTACAGCAGGAACACGGCAGAAATGTACGACAACATCTTGAACAAACCCTTGCAGCTGAAGCCAAATATTACCAACTCGGCTAGACATCTCCTGGAAGGCCTTTTGCAGAAGGATAGGACAAAGAGGCTTGGTGCCAAGGAGGACTTTGTAAGTGCAAACTGGCCAGTACCTGTAGGCAGCACAGGAGGATGACTAGGCTGTACTGTTTTCATTAGCTTGGGTCTGAATTAATCTATTTTTCTCTCTGTAACAGATGGAGATTAAGAATCACATCTTCTTCTCCCCAATTAACTGGGATGATCTCATTAATAAGAAGATTACACCCCCTTTTAACCCAAATGTGGTATGTATCACTTCTAATTATAGAATGTATGGAGAGTCTCTCTTCCCCTCTTGTCTTTGTTGGGGTGTCTGGGAGCTGGAGAAACTGGCCAGATGGCTGTGTTTGGGGAACACAGCTTTTACTTCCCTTGTGGCTGTCCAGGCAAGGTTAAAAATAAGCACTAGCTGGCTTTTTGCTGATGGACAGTCTAAATTTAGCTGGGTTTTTTGGCTTCTCACAAACGCTTCATTTGCATGACTCTTTTGAAACAATCCCCAGCATCCCCCTTTTACCAAAGGGCAAGGTAAGGTGTAGAAAGCAAGTAGCTTCCCAAGGGCAGAGTTATATTTGGCTTGTCAGATACTAACATCTAAAGAGAGAGATGTGATTGTATGTCTCTTTCACTTTCTGAGCATTTTATAAATTAAATTTAATAACTGGCGACACTGCCTCAGAGATCGAAGTCCTCCCCTGCAAACTGCTGCATGACAGAGTGCTGTGTTTGCATTTGGCTTTTGTTCCATGGACTTAGTTGGAGGGTAGAGTATTAAATTTAATCATCTTGGTTTTCGTGAGACAATATGCAGCAGGATACACAAAAAAAAAAAAGGTCAAACTAAAACTGGCAAAGGCTGTTAAACAGGGGGCCTGAGATGATAACACTGAGTCTTCACACAAGGGTGCTTGACCCCATTTTGAATTGAACTGTGCACTCACAAAACATCTTGGTCTAAATGTTGCGTCTTTCCTTTTCTGCCCTTTCCACAGAGTGGCCCCAGTGACCTGCGACACTTCGATCCGGAGTTTACAGATGAGCCAGTCCCCAGCTCCATCGGCCAGTCCCCGGACAGCATCCTCATCACCGCCAGTGTCAAAGAAGCTGCTGAGGCTTTTTTGGGCTTCTCGTATGCCCCACCCGTGGACTCTTTCTTGTGAACATTTTTCTTTCTTTCTTTTTTAATAATAATAACTATTATTTTTATTTTTGTTTGGCCTTCTGGTGGAACTGCCAGTTGACCAGTCATCTTGAAAGAGAATTTGCACATTTCCACCATGGCAGCTTTGCAGCCTTAATTTCAACTACACTGTTTGCTGGAAGCTTTTTTGAAGAGCACATCATGCTCTAAATGAGCTTTAGAGGCTTTTCATTTTCATTCGTTCTTCCCCCAAAGTGGTGCTGTCTCCTTGGGAAAGAAAAACAAGAGTGACTGCTGCCATAGACTGCTACAGCAGATCGTAGGAGTAAGAACAAGATGTTTTGAAATTGTGCTTTGAAAAGCCTTGCCTGAAGATCTGTCTGAACGTGATAAGGATTTTATGAAATGTGCCTTTTTCTGATGAGATCTTGTGAGCTCCAAAGCTTTCCCTGTTGCAGAGTGTGTTTCTCAGTTCATTTATGTGGGTTTACTATGTGAACAAATGGTATGCGTGTGGTCTGCGTACTACAGATGGACTTAGTTTAAAGCATCAATGTGACACTTGCAGGATACCACAATGTGGGGCATTGTTTGTTTCTTCCATATTTGGAAGATAAATTAAGTGTAATTTTGAAATTTCTTTTGTAAATCTATACAGTCAACTAAAATTATTGAAATGGGCTCACAATTACTTGTATCCAAATGCTTGAAGAAAGCATTGCTGCTATGAAAAAAGATTTCTATTTTTAGAAAGGGTTTTTATGGACCAAAATGCCCCAGCTGCAGTCGGTCAAAGCTGTTGGTTTCTTCTTTTTTCTTTTTTTCCCTTTTTTTTCCTTTTTTTTAGTTTAAAAGATGTCATCTGTAAAATGGGCATTATTTATGGTTTTGGGGGTTTTTCATTCCTAATTGTATGTACTGTAAAAAAAAATCTGTACATTCAGTTGTAACTCTAGATGTATATTTAAACTTACAGGCTTACTTGTAATGTATACCATCATTGTAATGTAATATAATTAACATGGTTATATGTATGATATTTTTTTGTGACCAAACCCATTGGTTTGCAGTAAAATCCTGAAAAATACTTCTATAAACGCTGTCATTTTTTATTTTAAAACAAAGGTTTTCTCCCTGAAAAATTTTAGCCAGCTTTGAAAAAAAAATTAACAAATCTGAGCTGCCAGTCAGCTAAGATACCTGGGTAATTTTGGTTACGTGTGTGATGTTATTCCATCAAACTGCACCCATACAAGTCTTGGATACACCCTGGCAAAATGCTTGGTCTTCCAAATGTGGGTGTTCAAGTGGGTGTGAATCAATGTGGGTACAAATGTTAACACTTCCTCAAAATGAGTTTCTCTACTGATAGCAAAGCAAAGGTGCTGCTCTCTGGTGTGGACAAAGCATACATACACTTGAAGGATTATGTCCCTGGGTCAGCTGTCAAAGACTTGAGCTGTTTTAGCACTGTGCTGCAGATGAATGCTAAAAGCAGGTTGGTGCAAGGCTGATGGAAACTCCCAAGCTGGGAGTCCATCCTGGAGCACCAAACATTGCTGCTGTAGTGTGGGGCACTGTAATGCATCTGGAGTTCAGCAGCGTGCTGAAGTCTGTGTTGGGGAGGCAGATTTCACCAACTGATCATATGTTTACCTGGGTGGGGTAAACCAGACTACTCATCTAAACCTGAGTTGTTAAACGCAGGGCTTTATTACTGAGTACTACTGGGTGGCCTGCAAGAGGGACTTTCAGCCAAGAATTAAGATAACCCCTTCTCCTGAGGCGATCCCATTCAATTTCTTCTGCACGGTGATGGATGGCTTCTTTCTACAAGGGACTGAGGGTCTGCACCTTATTTACAGCTCCCACTATCCACTAGTTACTGCAGTTGGTGGTCTTAGCAATTCAGAGAATCAGAATGAGCAGTTGATGAGAAAAACGTGGGCAGAGTCAACTGTTGCTTGGGCCATTGTGATAACTGCAGAGTAAGCAAAGGTCTCATGGTGTGATGTTTCTCTTCAGTATATTTCTGAGATAAAAGCATGCAGTAACTTTCCATCTTTTATTATCCATTGGATGTAGGAACAAAAAAACCTGTATGGCTTCAGCTAGAAACTGTGTCTGGGAGACCACAGTCAGAGCTGAAAACGCTAATTTATAGCAGCCAAGAAACCTCTATCCTTTCAGATCATTTTAGTATATGAAAGAGATGCAGCCACCTCCCCCTCAAACTCCCAACAATCCCAAATTCATGCATTCAGTATATCTTTGAATAGCGTACTGACAGGCCTTGCAGAGTCTTCCAGTGCTGTAATGTACCTGAAACATGTTTTGTGTTGATGACTTTTAGTCTGGAGATGTTAAAATATATAGTGCTAATTTGGTCCTATAGAAAATGAAACACACTTGCTAAACAACGAAGTTTTGTGATATGCATTATCTTTGCCTCACATTTCCCAGGCATTAGCAAGGTGCTACATGCAGATATGTGAGCAGAGAACTGCAGCCCTAGGGTTACACAACATTAAATACTATCTAGCGTTTTCAAGAAAAAAACCCACTGGAGTCATCAATAATGAAGAAGTATGGAACTTCAGCGACTCAGAGGTGTACCTTGGGAGCCCCTCACCTTTGCCAAGATGTAGGGTATTATTTTAATGGGTTATATTTAAAAAGCCATGTCTGATTGTGATTTTAACTGTTCTACTGTGTGTAGGCTCATTATGCGGCTGCTGCTTTGTGCAAAATTCTGCAACTGCCAGCAATGAATATTCAACGCATGCCGTCTCAATTTTTTAGTGTAGAAAAGGTGAAAAACTTGCCTGTGTTTTTAATTTCCCTGATTTTCATGTATTACAGTCATGTCTGAAGGGAGGGTGTCTGTGGCAGTCAGCTGTTTTGGGGGTTGGTTTGTTTGTTGTTTTGTTTGTTTCACAGAATTCCCTGTCTGTCAGGTCTATATTTTCTTTAGAGAGAAGTCTCCAGACTGAGAAGCAAAGAGCTAGGACTCCTGAAATCCCAGCTGACATAGGTGTTATGTATTATTTTGACTAAGAGCTGAATCTGTGGTTTAATTTCCCCTATTTGTAAAATGGAAGTAATAATCCAAATTTTCTGGCTAGTTTTACTTAGCAGAGCCGTCAATCAATGAATCTTAAGACACTTGTTATATTGTATTTTGTATGATGAGTGTGCCTGGGCTCTCATAGGTCCCTTGGATGGAGTGTATTGATTATACACACATAAACTTCTAAATACATAAAGTCAGACATTTTGCGTGGTTTAGTCTGTGTTACTTATCTCTGTGTACCATAAGCCATGTACGTTTTCATGAGCCTTACAAAGATAAGTGAAGCTTCTTAGTGACAGTATTTGTCTTGTCCTCCCTCTACAGTCAGCCGATGGTTACTTCTGGAGGACAGCCTGGATCTTAAGCAAGTTAAGCTGGAGATGCCTGTTTCTCCATCGAAATGTTTTCAGAAAGTAGTCTACGCCCATCTTTTGTACGCTTCTCATAACAAACCTGTATAAATTAATGGAGAAAACCAAGACTCTTGTACAGCCTTGATCCTCCAGTGAAACATTTCTACAGACAGCTGAAAAAAAACCTGAGGCTGCTCAGAAAAGAGCTTTGGGTGGTAGGGCTAACTGGGCATCTCACCTGGGGTACCTAGAATTCAGTTAGATGGATCCTGGCCCATCTGTGCTCTTCTAAGAAGCAAAATGAAATATTCCACGACATTACTTTCCTCTTTAACTGCAGTACCAGCTTTATAGATGTTTACATGATACCATACGGCTGTATTTTCCCTGGTAGAGCCAGTAAAATGGCTTATAGTAAAGATGGTTTCTGACACTCCCCACATTTACAGTTTCTGCTGTCAAGACCAACATATAGGGATCAGGATAAAATTTTCCATGCTGGCTGGAACTGTCTATGGAAAGTTTCTGCTTCAAAACTACTTTCAAAAAAAAAAAAGATGTTAAAAAAAAAAGCTAGGTATTTAAAAAAGATAACTTTAAAAGGTTAACACAGATATGTACTGCATTTATGTTTTAAATCAAAGACGATTTGGCCAGCAGATTGCTGTAGTGTCAGGTAAGGCTCTGAATGAAAGTCCTCTTCTTTGAGAGACTGAAATGCAGCAGTTCGTGGCTTTCCTGTATGGGTACAGTCACTACAGTAAGACTACATAGTCACTACACATTTCTGTTTGGTCACCTGCGGTTGTGTGAAGCGAATTTTCCGACTTCGGATGTTTGCAAGCGCTGCAGAGGGCAGGGGTCTGCAGGAGTTTCCTCCTGCTCCATCTGTTGTAATAAAAGGGGGGGAGAACAAAAAAGCCAAAACAAACAAAAAAATAAACCCCAAGTGGAGGCAGGTGGAGCACAGAGAGCCTCGATGGTGAGGCGGGCAACAGCCCGGGCCAAGGGAGACAGCCGCCGGCCACCGCCCTGCAGCGCTCAGCATCTGCCCAGGATGGGAAGGCACCAGGGCGGCCACGAACACAACATAGTGGGAAGGCATGGTGGAAGCTCACGCATCTGGAAAGCCATGTCCTTCCACACCTGCATTGGCAACTGGCTTAAGCTGCCGTTAAGCGAGGGCTGGGAACGATCTCATAGCTCCAGTTCCTCTTCCTCACAGGCATCACCTCCCCGTGGTAGAGGTTTTTTCTTTCCTGAAGCTGTGCAGGCCTTTATGAGCCCGGACAAACCCTTCCTTCTGTCAGGTGGGCTCTCCTCTGTAGCATCCCTGTCTGGATCCACCTGCCTTTGAGGTGTGCCCAGCTAAGAACAAGAGTGTCCTCCAGATTATTTTTTTGGTACATAGGTTGTCAACCACTGCAATCTATGCTGCTTCCCTGTCCTCCAGCAGGCAGGGATAAGCAGCAACAGAGGCAAGCACCAGGCAAGAGCAACACTGCACCATGTCCATGAGGTCCATCAGTAGTTCCTTATCTGGGACAACTGAACTGTTTAGGAAATGGGCCACAGCCTTGACCCATTTATTTGGTAAGAGTCTGTTCATGGAATCATCTCTTCCTACCACGCGGGAGGATGTGAGGAACTCGGTGCTCTGTGAATCGTCTCTCACATGTTGATGAGGAGAGGGCGTCCCACAGTTCAGGCCATCTTTTGTGAATGTAATATATGAAGCACACAAATAAGTGGTTTATAGGATAAGGTCTAAGCCATCTTAGACTTTATCCTTCTTTCTTGGTAGACATAAACATCCTTCCTTCTGCAATTCAGAGTCTATATTTATGATTGTTATCTAGTGGTCTGGTACTGAGATTTTCTATATTGGTATAGAAAAATCTGTATTTTTAAATTTGAAATCTATATAAATCTATCTTTACTTTTGTAAAGATGTAATCTTCATTATACCATACTGGAGAGTCGAGTAGAGATCTAGTAGAGAGTCATATACAGCTTCAAAAATATATCGTAAGTCAGTCAGTTACCATTTTTGCTCTTCCCAGGGAAACCAACTCATCAGGGAATGCATATGCACATACTACTCTGGAGACAGCTGTGTAGCTAATCTCTCCCCAGCTATGAAGTATACGCCATACAAAGCAGTTTCCTGCCAAGAGCTGTGCTGTATCAATTCAATTCAGTTATATATGCTAAAAATAGTCTTTTGTGTGGATTTGAACAGAAGTAATATATGCCATATAACTGCAGTTAATGACTGACTGTGCTGAGGTACACTGAGATAAGAAGGAGAGATGATATATGGGTATATAGCTTTTCCGAAGGGACAAAATAACCCTTTTGCTTCTTTTAAGTGATGATCACGCAACGAACTATGGGACATGCTTCATTGGCTAATGTTAAAGGGCGTCTTATTTATGACTTATGTTTCCAGATTCGGGTCTGAAGTTTCTCTGCGCTCCAGGATCACCTGGCTTTGGGATTGAGATCACACTGCATAGCCCCGGCTAGATTCCATCCTTAAACTCGAGAAACAGAGGTTGGTAGTGTAGGTACAAGAAATTCCAGCCATCAGGTCGGTTATAAGTTATAGTTTACTGATGTGTTTTGAACGATGAATTTGCAGATTTGGACTAAACCTTGTAAGAACCATTCCTGCTTAATAAGTAGTTATCCAAGTACTGTTTTATTCAACCCTGAACATGGAATATCATCTCACTGAGAAATGTTGAGCCACACTTCAGTTAACAGCCTATGGCTAAGTTAATTAAATCATATCATTTTATAAGTATGGGTCAGACCTGAGCCAGCCTCCTAGTCTCCCTTTACAGTGACTTTACAGTTTACAGAGAAAAAACAGGTAGCCAGGGAGAGCAACTGATCTCAATTGTCTTAAACAGAGATGGTGGGCCCTATGGAGGGGGTGGGTTTTTTCCATTGCCTGTAAAGGGAATTCTTACCCACTAGTAAATGCGGTCGACTAAAACAGATTCACACCCCCCACAAGTGATCATTCAGCATATGCATATTTTTCTCAGCGTCAATGTGTGTTTAGCAGAGCACATTATAGGCGCATGGATTGATATCAAAAGGATGTAGAACTAACTGGAAATCATGCAGCTTGCTAGGGAGTTGAAGTATTTTACCTTTGCAGATGCTGATAAGCCCTGCAAGCAATTAAAAAATTGCAAAAAACTCTATTTATTTAACACATGACTGCAAGCCAGTAGAAGGCTTATCAGATGTGACGATTAACGTACTTCCAAAGCACGGAGTTTTGAATTATGGTTTAGAGATGACTAGTGATACACTGCTTCTTACTTTGTGGTCACAAAAAAGAAATATTTCAACAACTGAGAACAAGGAGAGAGGAAGAACAAGCAGCCTATAAAATGAAAAGGGCTGGAGAATAACAAATATGAAAAGCAAAAAAAAAAAATTTTCTTTATTATTCCTAAAGCAACTATCACTTTGGCTATCTGCCCTGAAATATACATGATATATTAACAGTTATTAACATGACATCGCATCTCTTGGCACATTACCATCATGTAAAATACTGTGACAGGTAATGGCAGAGAGCTGGAAACAGATAAGATAGTGGGACACTCCATTAGAAAATCATTTGCAGAAGAGTAGTTTTTGTGTGAAACAGTGCCAAAATCTACAAAGAGTAATACTAAATCATGTAAACCTGTAAACCATTTCTTCATACAACATGAGAGCATCATCAGTGGGGCCATTCGGCTAGCATGAATCAAACCAAACATTTGATGAGGGCCTATTACCACCTGGGTCAAAAATAATTCACCAGCTGTTCATGCTAAAATACCTGAGCAAGCTTATAGAGTCTTCCAGCACACAACACGCACAGCATATTCACTCCAGTTCTCCCTTTAGTTTCAGTGGGACTACTTAAATGAATAAAAGTTAATGCCGGTGAGCACCTACTCTACCACCGCGTGTACTCTAGCTCTTGCTGAAGTGTTCAGGTGAGCATTGTTTTTCATGTGATTTACTGTTTTCCTTTACTCCACTCCAACTGTGCCACTTGTTGCAACAGATAGGCCAGATGTACAATGTCTGTTAGTTTCTATGTGACCTTGATTGGAGCAGCCTGGTAAGAAACAGTGGTGACAGAGCTTGTGAGCAACCTTGCTTTAAGGAATCCTTGCCCATCAGCTGAGGTGCCTACTGTCCTCGCTAGAGGCTGCAAAGTAAAACTTACAGGGTTAAGCTACCTAAGAACTGTTATACTCCACAGCTGGGTCAGTCCAATAGTGCTGGTGTGTTTTCACAGACCACTGAGCCAAAATAGCAGTTCACTTAAACAAAATGGGAGGGCTCCATAACCCCCCCCTCCCTTCTTGCCTGCTCTGCGGTTGGCATGGTATAAGGGTCCAGCACAGAGGTAAGGACCAGAAGTTTTGAGGGGGAGCAGGACCCCACCCTTTTGGCAAAAGTGAGACTTTAATTTGGCTCAGTACTCTCATGGACATGTCAGAGCCACTGATGGTCACTCAGCTGGGCCATGGAAAATTGATCCATTTGAGATGTGTGATTGTAACTGGAGCTTATAGGTGGTGACTCAAGGTTGCGTGTGGGTTGTTAGCTATGGGCAACAGGACCTTTGTCATTGGTTTGCCTGAGTATAACCCCATGTATCAGGCCCCAGAGCTATGGACCACAAAAACAATGTTCCAGCATGCACTTGCAATAGTTGTTAACTGTGCAATATTTTTAAAACGTTCCTATGTTTCATCTATAGTGTTCACAGGAAGGCTCTGAGAGAAGCAGTGTCATCTTCCAGATAAGCGTAAACTGAATCCAGATAATCTTCTCCTAAGTATGTTCATGCATCTAGGTTTTTCCTCTTCCCATTACGTAGTCAGGTCTCCAGTCACTTTGGGAATCCAGGAATGCTCAACTTAAGTGTTTGAATGCAGTTCATGCATTTTACACACAGAATACACAGAATTGTATAGGTTGGGAAAGACCTTCAAGATAATCAAATCCACCCATAAACCAGACACTGCCAGTTCACCACTAAACCAGTCCCTAAGCACCACATCCAAATGTTCTTTAAATTCCTCCAGGGATGGAGACTCCACCACCTCCCTGGGCAGCCTGTTCCAAAGCTTGACAACCCTTTCAGTGAAGTAATATTTCCTAATATCAAATCTAAACCTCCCCTGGCACAACTTGAGGCCATTTCCTCTTGTTCTATCATTTGTTACTTGGGAGAGCAGACCAACACCCACCTCACTACAACCTCCTTTCACGTAGTTGTAGACAGCAAGAAGGTCTCCCCTGAGAGCTTTACTCCAGGCTAAACAACCCCAGCTCCCCCAGCCACTCCTCATAAGACTTGTGCTCCAGACCCTTCACCAGCTTCCTTGCCCTTCTCTAGACACACTCCAGCACCTCAATGTCTTTCTTTTAGTGAGGGGCTCAAAACTGAACACAGTATTCAAGGTGTGGCCTCACCAGTGCCAAGCACAGGGGCACGATCACTGCCCTGCTCCTGCTGGACACACTGTCTCTGATATAAGCCAGGATGCTGTTGGCCTTCTTGGCCACCTGGGCCCGCTGCTGGGTCATGTTCAGCCAGCTGTCAACTGACATCCCCAGGTCCTTTTCTGCCGTCAGCTTTCCAGCCATTCTTCCCCAAGCCTGCACCGTTGCATGGGGTTGTGATGCAAGTGCAGGACCTGGAACTTGGTCTTGTTAAACCTCATACAATTGGCCTCAGCCCATTGATCCAGCTTGTCCAGATCCCTCTGCAGAACCTTCCTACCCTGAAGCAGATCAACGCTTCCACCCAACTCACTGTCATCTTCAAACTTACTGAGGGTGTGCTCAATCCCTTCATCCAAATAACTGATAAAGATATGGTGCTCCTGCACCATTAAGATTTCCTCCTTGAAGAATGTCCAGCCTTCCTGGACTCCTTTGCCCTTCAGGGCTGCCTCCCAGGGGAGTCTGTCAACCAGTCTCCTAAACAGGCCAAAGTCTACCCTTTGGAAGTCCAAGGCGGCAGTTCTGCTGACTTCCCTCCTTATTTCTCCAAGAATTGAAAAATCTATCATTTAATGATTGCTATGCCCAGGATGGCCTCCAACCATCACATCACCCACAAGTCCTTTTCTGTTCATGAAAAACAGGCCCAGCACGGTGCCTTCCCTAGCTGACTCACTGACCAACTGTGTCAGGAAGTTACTTTCCACACACTCCAGGAACCTCATAGACTCTTCCATCTCCACTGTATTGTATTTCCAGCAGCCATCTGGTAGACGGATGTCTCTCATGAGGGCAAGGGCTAGCAATCATAAGGCTTTTCCCAGCTGCTTGTGGAATAATTCATCTTCCTTTTCATCCTGGTTAGGTGGTCTGTTACAGACTCCCACCATGATATCTGCCCTGTTGACCTTACCCCTCATTCTTACCCATAAACACGCAACCCTATCATCACCATCATTAAGCTCTAGACAGTCCAAACACTTTCTAACATACAGAGCTACCCCACCACCCATCCTGCATTGCCTATCCCTCTGAAGAGTTTATAGCCATCCATTGCAGCACTCCAGCTGTGTGTCATCCCACCATGTTTCCGTGATGGCAACTATATCATAGATTTCCTGCTATACAACGGCTTCCAGCTCCTTATGTTTATTGCCTATGCTTAATGAATGCCATGCATTTAACTTGACAAATCTGATAAATATAATTTGCTAAAGTTATTTTGGAAAGATCACTGATTGTGAAGTAAGGAAAAACAAAGTAAGCTTGATTCTCACCTCTCTCAGTTTGATTCAGGCATAGCAAGGTTGACTACTGAAATTAGTCTGAGCTTCTGCTGTGCAATTAAAAAAAATTAGTCCCACAGCTGCTTTAAAATTACAAGCAGGTTTTTATAGTGAGAATAATTTTTGACAATATATTTACCTTTTTCTGCTGGGGACAGTTTTATATGACAGTTCTCGATGAAACAAATCACAAATATCTACAAAGTGTGAGGAATTGCAAAGAGTTTATTTGCATCTACCCTCTGGCATTTTATGGTTGCACATGAACCAAGCAGTGGATATTTTTCCCATGTGTAGGCAAGAATACGGTCTCTATTCAGTGCTTCCATTTCAGCTAAGCTCTTTCATCTGTTGCAGCAAATACACCTTTATATTATCATGTCATCCTGTAAGTCCTCTTCAGGTGAGAAAATAAAAACACTGCATGGGTCCTAGAATTGCCTTTTTGAAGAGACCATTTAAAAATAGAGATCAATACTCTTCCCTGGATGAGAATTCAAGAATTCAATTTTCAGTGCTTTTATACTCCTGGCATGGTGCTCATTGCTGATGGATGACACTTAGGTACACTGTATCAGTCATACAGGCACATGCAGTACCCAAGCCCATTACACGTGGAGAAAAAACACATATTGCTTATAGTTTAAAATCCAACAGCTAGCTATGCAACCACATATTAAAAATAGGATCTGTTATACCTCTCTATTTATCCATCAGAGTCGCAAATTGTAATTGCAATTTGGTTTCACAAAGATGACAGATGAAAACCCGTCACCCTAGTTGCCTGTAACCCTCTTTATGTGTCTGCCTTTTGTCACACCCCTGTCTCTGTGTCCCTGTCAGATTCAGACAAGGACATTTTCTCTGTGACCAGGAAATCTCACGTCTTCTTTTTTAAACCCATAAACAGTGCCTTAGTTTCCTATATAAGACGCTGAAGTGCACCTTTGACAGCTCTCCTTCAGAGTCTTTTGATTCAGGTACGAATCAGGCATGGCAAGGCCAAAGCAGTCTAACCCAAATTTTTAAAAATTGTAGACAATGTCTCTAACAACATGCTATCAGAACTAGAAAGTAGGGGCTTGCACATCGCCATGGTAATACCAGCTTGTCCTGCATTGATTGGCCACTTGTTATTTACAGGAAAGCTTTCATCCAACATGAGATTTTTAATTCATAGACTCACAAGATACTTGTTGCAGAATCATTCAGTTCCACATTAGTCCTAGAGGCTCTAAATCCAAACAGGAATTTAATCCTGTTTGAAAGACTGCAAACTTTGTCTTGGTCATTTTTTAAACTGTTCAGTTTTCCAAAAGGATAAAATTTAAAATAATTTTACAAAAATCTGGGTAAAAAATCTTCTGTTAGTTATGTCAGCATAAATTACAGTCAGGCCAGAGAGATGTATGAGTTTTCATAGTTAAAACTGAAAGCAAAATTTGGCCATCATGGTTATTACTATTAGATAGGTAAGTCCTGCTAAAGAACCGAATAACCTGGAAGTAATCTGTTCCCACGATGCTATCCATTTCCCTTTTTAGCTCTAAGTACAATGCTTTCCATTACTCTTCCCAAATTTAGACTGTCTGTCTTTACAGGTTTAGATCCTCCTCTTACCTTCTCTGTAAATCGGGACCCTTTTGCAACAGCCCTAAATAAATAAGGTGAGGCACTTGCTAAATTACTTGCTGGCTAAGGACAAAAATACGCCGGTTACACTATCAGGATATTAAAAGGATGTTAAGAAGCTTGCAAGTTCAAATGTGGTGTTTCCAGGAAGCTTAGCTCTCTATAATGTGCCTTTTTTTTTTACTTACTATTGCAATTCACACTCTGAAAAGGCAGCTGGAAAAGTGCCGCTGCTAAAATGAAGAGTCACGTCAGAAGCTAGCTGATTACATCAAATGCAAAACCTATTTCCCTTCCCTCCTTTGAATACAGTATCAGCTTGCCAATATATTCCAGAGCTAGGATTATAGACCTTTTATGCTATAAATTCTTCATCAGTATTCCATTTAACTGTTCTGTATGGATTTTCCCAAAATAAGCTAATAATGACATCTCCTTAATGACTTGAATGACAAGCTAATTTGCGCTCGGAATATAGCAAAAAAGAACCTGTAGACACACAAACCCAAACACTAATAACAGCGGCATCTTGAAATTCACAGAGTTATACCCTGCTACTTTCTCAGTCTACGTACGCTACTTCTATCTTCAGCCTTTTACCTCAACAGCATTAAAAGCACAATATCTATCCCCCACGTAAGTGATATAAGAAGCTTCTCCCTTTTGGATTAATCCAAAATCACAGGAAAAAAGTACCAGTCTTCCATGCTTACCAATTGTGGTGGCTTGGCCCTGGCTGGATGCCAGATGCCCACCAAAGGCGCTCTGTGACTGCCCTCCTCAGCTGGACAGGGGAGAGAAAATGTAACAAAAGGCTCATGGGTTGAGGTAAGGACAGGGAGACCGCTCACCAATTACCGTCATGGCAAAACAGACTCGACTTGGGGAAATTAGTTTAATTTATTACCAATCAAATCAGAGTAGGGTAATGAGAAATAAAACCAAATCTTAAAAACACCTTACCCCCACCCATCCCTTCTTCCCAGGCTTAACTTCACTCTTGATTTCTCTACCTTCTCCCCCCTGAGCGGCTCAGGAGGACGGAGAATGGGGATTGCTGTCAGTTCATCACATGTTGTCTCTGCTGTCCTTCCTCCTCATGGGGAGGACTCCTCACACTCTTCCCCTGCTCCAGTGTGGGGTCCCTCCCATGGGAGATAGTCCTCCATGAACATCTCCAACATGAGTCCTTCCCATGGGCTGCAGTTCTTCATGAACTGCTCTAGCATGGGTCCCCTTCGGAAACAGACTGCTTCCCTTCTGGTGCAGCCCTTCAGGAAGACTGCTCCAGCACGGGTCCCCCGTGGGGTCAGTAGTCCTGCCAACAAACCTGCTCCAGCGTGGGCTCCTCTCTCCATGGGTCCACAGGTCCTGCCAGGAGCCTGCTGCAGTGCAGGCTTCCCACAGCCTCCTTTGGAGGCTTAGGAGGAGGTATGGTATTGCATCTCAGAAGTAAGAAAACCTGTTTCCTAAACCATAGCTCGAACCTGCCCCTGGGAGGATGTACACACCTTGCAACAAGGGTGTGCCTGCATGAATGCACAGCATCCTTGAACTAGACTTAAGGTACCTGTAGCTGATGTGAACAACCCCAGCCCTATGCAGGGCGCTGCTAGCAGGGAGCTTGACTGGTCAAATACGTATTGTGCTTCTTAGTTGGGTTTGGCAATCTGTACTTAATTCTGCTGCAGGAACATCATTAGCTTGATCGATGCTTATCCTAGTTAACTCTGACAGCAACAGCAAGCAAGATGTGACAGCCAGGCTTTCAGTCTGGTTCAGCAGACTTACAGGAGACATACGGTGCTCAGTTTGTAAGCCTTTGCAGAAACCGCACATGCGGCGTTCTTCACTACCGCTTGTGTTCAAGCTCACCAGATTAAGTTTTGACCAAGTGCATTTCCCTGTCCTGTCATCACACCTTCTGGTGGCAACAGACTTCCCACATCTTCGGCTATGCAAGAGAAAAGTGTCAGGTCATACACCACAGGTCATGTCTTGCCTGTCAGTTCCTGCTGTGGGAGGACAGTAGTGGTGCTTGACTATGGCCATGGACTATCTCTTCTCCTATCTCTCTTCAGCTTGATAACATAGATTTATTGTATTAAGGAATGGTGAATGAGTAATGCCTGTCACCCTCTCCATGCCACTTGTGATTTATAACACAGTCAGCTAAGGAGAACAAAAGCAATTACCAAGGGGGTGAACAATCACAATTTAGTGAAAGCCCAATTTTATTCCATCCCAGAGTCTTACTTAAGCTATGCACGATGTTTTTTGATCCTGAACAAGAAAGGGCAAGTGATTTTGGCAAGAACCGAGACGAGAACTGGAGGAGCATCATGCTCTTTCTAAACCACACAGACTTTGTTGCAGTGACAATGCTGCTGAGAGGCCCTAGCTGTCATGGATTAAAGGCAACTGATGCTTGTCAAGTGCCATGAGGAATAAAATTGTTCACATATACAGAGCTTAGCTGTTCCTTCCAAAATCTTGGTGTGTAGTGGAGCACTGGAAAGAGTCCGCTTCAGTTCCTGCTCCATCCATCCCAATGTGAGTGGCTCAGCTAAGCAGGTGGTGGTTTTTTTGCTGTCTCTGATACCTCTAAACCACTACTTGCTGCCAGAAACATTTTGAAATTTTGCAGCCACCTTCTCTGGCGCTATGCTATGCTCCCCTCACAGCTGGGTCTTTCAAAGAGTGACATTTCTTGCATTTTGGCAAACACTCGGATTACCCAGTGACCATATAGCCAACACTTTTGGTGCCCTATCAAAAACTACTCACTGCCTGCCACCACCTGCTCTCTCACAGGCAGCAGCTGAACTGGTCCGTAGCTGATGAGGACTGTGGTGGCTCTGAGTTTCATGCAGGTGGATGACCCCTTGTCTCCTGACCTCCTTTGGTGGAGCACAGCCAAAGTGATGCCCATAGAAGAGGTGAGGTTAGGAAGGTGGGTAGACCCAACAGTGGATGGAAGAACAAGGACACAACTGGGGCAAGGCTTTGCAAAGAGTTGGGGGCAGAACATGGAAGGGGAAAATATCTGCAAAGGTGCATATGAACTCATTGAACGGTTTACATAAGCCATTGCTCATGGAGCTGCACAGTGTTTGGCAGAGGCATTTACCATTGATATCAGGTGATTCATGAGCAATGCATGACTTTCTGGGAAAAGGCTCGTTTTGTTTTCTGTTGCCTGACCCCTGACCCGGTCCGTCAGCAAAGGTGAAGCTCTTCATGGTGCGCTAAGGCCTGTTCACCATGACTCCAGGCTATTGTCTGCCCTTATTTCCTGGAGCAGCAGGATGTGTGATGGCCCTACTCCCCTCTGGAAAAGCACACTGAAGTCTGCAATTTCATTATTGGTGGAAGAATATAACATTCCAACAACTGAACCAATATACAAAGCCTGTGGCTCTGCTATACAACCTTATCCTTTCATAGGATGTGTCAGGACCAGACCATTTTAAGACCTCAGGATGATGGGTTAAGTAAGGCTTCAACCTGACATTGCTGCAACAACATGGAGCTCCCTTTGGGCTACTCCTGCCACTAGATGTGTCAGAGACATGGGGCCAATTTAACAACTCCTGCTGCCACCCCTGGCTCTGATTATCTGTATGTTGCATAGCATATCACAACAAGTTTGATATTAGCCAGCTGCGATACTGCTCACAATTGAGAGGTGACAACCACTAGCTGAGCACAGCCTCCAAGCCCCATGGAAAACGCAAGGATAACCATGGCCATGGCACTACAGCAAAAGCAGTGCCTGACTGTGTGTTTCCCTAATGAGTTAAGTTGTTGCTGCAGTCACAGGCTAGATCCCCACACAGCTGCAGTGAGGATAGCAGCAGAAGTGCCACAGGCAGGGGTATCTGCCAGCATAATGCAAAGTCTTACAGACTTTGGAGTAGCCATAGGGCTAGTCCCCAGTCTAGGTTAATGTATCTTGCCACAAAACATCCTCTCTGGTCCACATTTAGTGGCCACAGGAAAGAAGGAGCACAGAATCTAATTTCAAATCCTTAGTTTAATTTGCTCCCTTATTAGTGAATATTCCACCTTTTAACTGTGGTCTAACCACTTCAAGATAACTGCTCAGTGTACTTATTTTGGTATGATCTAACTTTTCTAAGCTATCCTTCATGGTGTGAACACTCTAGTCCAGAATTAAAGTTATTTCCCACCCCCCACCCCCCCCGGAAAATGCTCAGCTCCCAAAGCAGGAATCTGTGTGAGAAGTTGCTGGGTATGAACAGTTATTCCAGAAGGATTAGATGGCGAAATACATCACATAGGTAAGTCCCAAGTGAATTTCTTGAACTGAAATGATCCTGCTCTTTCCTGTAGCCTTCTTTGTAAACATATTGCGCTGGTGACCTCTAGTGGAATAAAAATAGACATATTTTATTCTTTTCAACAGCTCCAAGAATTCCTGTTCAAAGCAGTGGATCTTTTTCCCCAAACTGTATTAATCTGAACCCCATAAAATGGGAGCTTATTTTGCTTACCTATGCTCAGAAACCCAAATCAACAATACGAAACCTGCTTCTGTGAGCCCATAGTTCCCGTGGACTTATGTTATGGTGAAGATTATATCTTTATTAACGTAAAGGAGGTGCCTGACATCGGTGTAGCACATTTAACCATGGAATCCGAGCAAAGTAGAAGAGTAATTCCCTCCACACCTTTTCTGAATCCCACCCCGGCTCTGCTGTTGTTCATCCCTATCACCAGAGGGTGGAGAACGTGAGGGCAGTTGGTCTCTCAAAGGCAGACCCTCAATGGACACCCAGTAAGTGGCGCCACGTATTCATAAAGTTGCCCGCTGCTTTGTCCTAGGTACTTTGTTTCAGGATGTTTGTCATCTTACTAAACTTCAACAGCTTTGGTTGAAATTAAGGGGAAAAAAAAAATACGTAAAAGCTGTAAAAAGTAAGAGCTGTCCTGAGGTGAACATCAATAGCTGCTGCAAGTACCCACGCTGCAGCTGGCAACGGGCAGGGCTCCTTTTGACTAAATACACACCAACCCGGTTAAAATACTTAACTGAAGAGTTAGGGATTGCCTTTTTCCCTCCATTCATAACTGTACGAAGGAATCTCAGTAGCTGCCCATGGCTACAAAAATGCTACTTGGCTCTAACTGTACAACTGCACCTTGATTTTTTGAGGCACTTTGAGCACTGACTAATTCCTGCCGTCTTTCCTTCTACCTGAGTATGCTGCCCTGGTCTCTCTGGTTGCCTGCCCAGGTCCTTTTCATGTTTCCTGGACAGAACAGCAGCCTGGTACAACACCTGACTTAACCAGTCCCTGACCTCCCTTTGCCCTGGCTTTGAAATCCTGGCTCCAGCCACAGCCATTGTGATCAGCAGGTCCACTGCATTTAAGATCTCCTTGCAGCAAAGCTCAATGCAAACAGTGTTCTTTCTGCCAACAATGCTAGGAGGAAAATGTGCTTTTGCCAGTGCTCAAAAATATATTTACTTTCAAAAGCATTAATGTCGTAATTACTCCCCCTTCTGCCTTATGCCAATCACTTGAAATTTAGCAAGGGTAACCTTTGTGCCAAGAATGTATGCTTCCCCCTTCCTGCAAAACCTGTCTAGGGATGGTTAAATCTGGACTTAGGACATTTACAGGCTTGCTAGGGCTTAAAAGCTGAAGTCTCTAAAGGTGCTATCCTCAGTGAATATGTTCTTCCCTCCCAGCTCCTAGTGCCCAAGAGACTGCACCTTGCCCTCCTCCAGCAAAGCTCCGCCATCCAGCCACCCCAGGCAGCTCTGAACTGAACGGGGGCCAAAAATGTGCCCCATCCTGCAGGGAGATGAAAGTTGAGCCTGTAACACAGACTTTGTACCTAATGCTGGGGCAGTCACTTACACCAGACTTTCCACAGTAGTTTGTTCATTTGTAGATGCCTTGTTTCTGAAATGCATGGAAAATAATCACAGCAGGATCTCTACTTTTATTAATCAAGAATTATTAACAGATAATTGTCAAGTTGGAAGAAAATCTACTGTTGCTTCCGTATTGGTCTGTCCTGGATTTGCTTCTCTTTTGTGCTTTCTGCTCTATCACTCATGTCATTAGCAGATGTGTTTATAAAATTTGCGTAGGAGACCACAAACAGCACCCGGCTGGGGGGGGGAGCTGCAGGCACACGGGAGGCCAAAAGACTAACAAATCAGTGTAGTGAGCTGGGAAAATGTGGGAACTGATTCAGTTAGGAGGATCACAAAGGTCTACATTTAAGTAAGAGTAATTGATTACGAAATTATGAAATGGGACCGGGCAGGGTGGATAATATTTCTGCAGAAGAGGAACTGGGCTTGTAGCATACCCCAAGTTACTGATCAGCAATAACATTGACACTGTTGCGAAGAAATGTGAGGATCACATCTGGGGCATATAAGCAGAAAAAGTAACACATAAGAGGCATGAAGACATTTTTCTGCCATACCCGGCACCCCTGAGGCCTCCATTGGTGTTTCATGTCCCATTCTGAGCAGGGTTCCCCAAAGAGACATGCGAGCCAGTGAGGACTCCAGGGGCCAGCAGCAGATATCCAACATCTTCAAGGAGCAGAAGAATCTACAGTTCTTCATGTCCTCTGTGGTCAAAGCAAGGAAAGATGGGCTAGTTTTCGTACAGAGGGTTTAGTCTAAACACCAGTCTGAACAGGAGCATAATTAGGCACTGGAAGAGAGCTGCCTCAGAAGGCAGTGAAATCTCTGCTTTTAGGGATTTTTAAGAACAGGTTAGACAGGAGCAATTTAGCAACAGGCTTACCCAGAGAAGACTGATATAGCTAACCTTTTCTTAGGGCAGGAGGATGGACTAGATGGCCTACGGAGGATGCTGTCATCAGCCTTATTTTTCCTCATTGAATGATCTGAGATCCTGAAGCTTTAGTTTCAGCTGTCTTCAAGACTCCCAGGTGTGAACAAAATCAATGGTAACTGCCTTCATATGTATTAAGACTTGTTTAACACTAAATGACAAGGACAGATCCTAGGTTTCTCAGACTAGGCATCCAAATTTAAGGGATTATTTTGGATTTAAAATTATACTTTTCAGTTCCTCAACCTCAGTGCAGACATAATGCTATCCACTCATCTTATTGGCATGTTGTGAAGGTGGATTAATTCAGGCTTATGAAATTTTTATATATTGCAGTACCTTCTAGCATTTTATAGGGAAACTGTTAATTATATCTCCATGACAGATTATGTACATTTCCAAGATTAGGACCATAGTCTGGAACAAACCAAACAAAATCAAAATACTGACTAGCACTACAGGTTATAAGGGCATCAGCAAAGGCTGTGGTTGTGCAGTTTGAGCTCTGATTATTAACTAAGTATTACCTGCTCTGTGTACTAAAGAAGGTCAGGACTTGCAAAAGAAACTGTATGCAATAAAGATATTAAACAATGTATTACGCATATGCACAAAAGAGCTGAGTTACAGAGGCATGAACGCTTTCCATTTCTGCAGTTTCACAACTTCTGCGTAACTGCCTTTTGTAATAGCGTTTTTAGGTGCCCTTGTGCATGAAATAAACCTATGCGGTACTCAGACATGAAGAACATATAGATAAGATTCACCAAGACAAATCTGTCTTATCATCAGGGGTCTCAGCCTAAACAAGAGAAGCTCTTTGCTTCCTTTCCCTGTTCAGTTAAGGGGGCCAAAGGACGGGACACAACACAAGCTGTTGCTGGGACAGCTCTGAGTTGCTCCCCCCCTTCCTCTTTCCCAGAGCGGTGCAGCCCAGGCAGGAACCATGTCTGCAGGGAGGCAGGGTGGCCCCTGGCCCAATGGGCTGCCCAGAGGTCTCTCCCCTCCGAACCTGTGGCAACCTACAGTGATTAAATCTCTATTTGATCTGCCACTCAGCTGGAAACGAAGCAGGAGGGATGGAATGATGTGGGAAGTTTCTGAAAGCAGCCGCACCAAATCCGAGAGTAAATTACCACTGTCCTGCTGTGAATCCAGCCTGCACAGCTCCAGCAGGCTGCAGAGCCCATGGGCTGGGTGCAGGCCCATGCATTGCACTGGGCCAGTTGCAGTTACCATGCAGAGCAACGCAGTGCAGTGTAGCTCCACTACTTTTTCTCCAGGAGGCTCCCTCCAAATCCCACTTGCTCCATGTCACTCATTTTCTGGAAAGAAGCCAGATCTGACAAAGAAGAGGATGAGACTTTGATGAGGAAGGTGGCTCTGCTCTTGCCCCAAGCTCCCAAAACCTCCAAACTGCCACAGGCAGGAGATCAACTCAGGAGGACACCGTTGCATCTGTGTCCCCAAGCCCCACTACTCTGCTTGCCACCAGCATGGCTGTGACTTGTCAGGGAGGATTTAAGATGAATGAAGTGGTTTCAGGCTGTGCTCAGGCCCTCACTTCTCACTGGCAAATTGAAAACTGGTCTATCACAGGAGTACTGCAAAGGAGCTGCGCATCTGAACACTGTCCCTGGGGTGTGTGCCCACCACTGCCCCATCCATGTCAATGGTGCAAGGGCTGGACTGTTCCAATGATCCTGCAGTCATAATCCTGAAGGATTACATCTCTTCTATCCATAAAATTGCTCTCCTCCTCAGTTTTAACATCATGTATGTTCAAGCTGAAGATGAAATGTTAAACACTTCATACACCTTTTGGAAAACCAAAATCAAAAGACTGGCTTAGAAAATATAGCTTTTAAAAATAAAAAATGCTGAGTTATTTACATTCATATTCTCATTCTTAGGTTTCTGTGAATGAAGCTTAACTAACTCAGGCTTTCAGGTTTTACAACTGAGATGGAGGGTTGTGTAGATGTGATAATCATAAGACTCCAGGACTTAGGCACTTTAACGTGTTGCCTCTAATTTCAGTGGCACACGTCCAAGAGTTTTAGAGCTGGCCCAAGTATATTCATTTTTAGAATTTGCAAGGCAGCCAAACCCTACAACAATAAATATGGGTGTACATGTCTAAATATGTTGTTAGTCACAAAAAACTCTAAACCACAGGGAGAGTCAGATGCCTTGCAGCGAACTGGGACTTTCTTCAGAAGGAAACAGAAGGTCTGAGTTTTCCTCCTCGCTGCTGTAGCTGCTCTGCCCCCTTGGGTGGGCTGAGGGAGAGGAGAAGACATGGTCAGAGAGCTAGGAATAAGAAAGCATGAGTGTGTATGTGGTGGAGGGTGTGAAGGCATGTTCACTGACTACAACTGAAATTTCAGAGCTGTCCATAAGGAGAGGACAGACCCCACTGCAAAAAGCCAAGGTACAATTCATGAGAGTCACAGACAGGGAAGAGGAGACTTTTCTTTGGGCAGTGGAGTAAGTATTGGTCACTACATAAGATAGGATAAGATCTGGAGAAGAAGGTGGAGTATGAGGGAAATGTTTAAAATTTCCTGTCTGCTTGGGGGGAAGTTGAAGGCGGTGCCAAAACTCCTCACCTGCTTCCCCAGAAGTCAGCGAGATTGGTGTGATCCCCCTGTGATGAGGATGGAGAAGGGAAACAGGTCTTTTGCCATCCCAAAGAAGCCAGAAAGAGACTAACAAGTTCCCCTGCTCTCATAAAAGTAGCTTCAACTAAGCAGCTGCCCTAGTGCTGCTCTGGAGTTTCTGATTACTTATTGTGGTATGAAAATAACCTTCAGCCAAGTCAGTAACTCCTGCCTATTGACTCCACATGCATGAAAAGCTTTCTCATGCACTATGTCCACAGTAGGAAAGTCCTTACTGAGAGCTAAACTTTATGACAGCTAACTACAAAACCATGTTTTGCCCACATTTCTTCGACAAGACTTGCTGAAGTTAGAAGCTGTACTGGAAGGTTAAAGCGTTGCGTGCACCCTGTTTGCTGTGAACCCCATCTCAGAGATCCCTTTCTCAGGGGCATTCCCGCTCAGAGGCAGCACGGCGGCTCTTCAGGGCACTGCATGCCTCCCGCACAACATATGCTGTACCACTGACAGACCCTTGGCCTTTGCCAAAGCTTATTTCATCAGCATGAATTTAAACAACTAATGCTTCAGTGATTAGTCTGAAACAGAGAGGTTTAAGCCAAACTGAGCAGCCCGGAGTCTGAATCTGAATGAGAAGTGAGGGAGAAGGGTGTCTGCTTGAACGGAGTTCCTCAGGCTGGCAGCCCAAGCCATAGAGAAGCCAAATGAGTGCACCAGGACTTCTGTAGTCTTCACAGAGGTCCAAGTCGTGATGCTAATGTCTCTTGTTTCACAGAAGTAACTCATCCAAGCAGCCATGCTGGGGTGGCAGGGATCTTGGTGACGGGCAGCAGCTGCCTTCTCGCAGGGCTGCGTCTGCCTTTGCCAGTGGCAGGGATGGAGTCGGCGTCAACCCCCAGGCTGCAGTCCTCAGTGGCTCAGGGAAGTCATTGAAAAATCATGCTGTTAAACCACACAGAAAGTTACAGGAGAGGGTTTGCTCCTACCCTGGAGATCACTAAATCAGCTTTGCCAGAGGTGATATGTACCTTGGGCTTCTAAAAAGGCAAATAAAAATGCAAACAACTGAAGAGCAAATGCCAGACCCTGAACTGCAGTGGCCTGCAACCAGCACCACGCATTCTCAGAGGGTGAATGTTGGGGTCCATCCTGAGGCCACAGACCCACCGGTCCCATGGGCGCATGTCCAATCAATCCGTGCCAGATAACCAAGCAGCTACTGCCCACGCAGGCACAACCTGCCTCCGGGAGCTATGTCAGATTGTGTAAGGGGCCGGAGAGCTGGTGGCCAAATGGCCTTTGCTCCCTCCACACAGCGACTGGAGAAAACATCTTTTTTTTTAACATGGGAAGCAAACAGTTTCCTCCCTGGTCTCTGCCAGTGAAGGGCCTACCTGGCCAGTGGGGCTGGGGCAGGGGTGAAAGGAAATCTTCCTGGCACCTCCCTGTTGAAGTACTGCCAGTGTATTATTTTCCTTACCTGTATTTTGAAAGGCAGGACCTTGGTGAGTCCTAGGCAGGGAAGGATTCTGGGGCAGAAGCTCTCCGTTTCTTCCAAGTGGCCTCTAGTATGTTTTCCTGAGTGATATCAGACCCATGACCCCATCTGCTGAGCTTTCAGTGTCTTCTGCTGTGAAGGGGAATGATAGTCTTGAACCAAATTTCCCCTGGACTCCTCTGGGTGTATACTGTTCATTGAAGACCATTTTTGCTACCTGTTAACAAACCAAGGTGAGGATGGCTCTGGGAATGGATGACTTAAAGCCTTCATCACATCACAGGATTGTAAGCTACTTATTTCTTCGTGCCCACTGGGTGAACATGAAATGACCTGTGCATTGGGGACTGGCTTCATTTCCTGCTTGCCTGCAACAATTTGAAAATTTTGAGGGACTGTGAAAAGCTTTACCCAGATATTTGGTATTAATGAAGGCATGCAAATTTCCTTTCAGGTTGCCAACTGTGGTCAAAAAACAGCAAGAAGTTGAAGCACTGCATTAATGACATTTACTTGTTTATTTTTGCAACAAGAAGATTTTCAGGAGAAAACAAAACACTTTCTTAGTGGAAATAATTAAAACCATGAAAATGACTGCACTTCCTGTGTGACTGACATATTCCATGCTGGAGAAAATGTTTCCCAGCAACAACAACAACAAAAAATTTCAGCAGCTCACATTTTTTTTAGCAATGTACATCAATATCCTTGACTAGAACAGGCAAAGGGAATTTCAGCTTACATATTTTTAACAATTTATCACATGAGGAAAGTCCAAAACCCTTTTTCCACTGTGCAGTGATCTAAAGGGCTTCCATTTTTGGCACCTTATTTGGAAATTCCTGAAAACCGCCTGATTTCAGGCAGTGGGTGACATTACTAATTGGCTGCACCAGGCCCAGTCCATGGTCTGGGACTGTGCACGGGCAGGCACCGCACCACATAGGTGGCAGCACACTTATCGTGGAAGCAGAGCGAGAAATCAGGGCCACACGCTTGCTGTTTCGCCCCTGCCATCTTTCTGAGACACCTCCTCTGAGTTCAGGCTCGAGTTCAGCCTCTGCTAGTGAAGTAGATGGTTGAGATTACTCCAATCACACAAAGCAGTGTACTGGATACTAATAAGACATTTGAAATGTAGTTCTGGTACAACTCTTACTGGTTCATACTGGATTTTCTCCACTGATTCCAGAAAATTGTATCATCAAAAGCAGGTAAGAAAGAAATGAAACCCATAAAAATTTTAGTCAGAGAAGAGAAACTCGTTTGCCATTTTCTACAAGAAAATGAACTGGATAAAATTTGTACAGGCATTTTTACTAAACTTCCTGGCTTTCATTCATCACTGCCTCATGATTTTATTTCAGATGAACAACTTACTTTCAAATACAGGGAGATGCTGTTTCTATCGTTTGGTAAAAAAAAAAGGTACATGTGAAATATCTGAAGCAAACAAGAACGAACAGTGTGCAACGGCAGAACACAGACATGTTATTCAGTAAGTACTACAAGTGACTCTTCAGGTTACCCAGAAGCTAGAAGACCTTCCCTTGAATCTGACGGAAAAGCTACACTGTCACAAAAGTAAAGATCTGAAGTAAAATTCAGTTTTTATTGCATTTTCTGAGCTCTATTCTTTTCGTATTGTATTTTCCAAGCTCCCATTCTTAACTTCAGGTTGATTTTAAGTTTTTGCCAAGAGGTAACTCTTAAAGTTGCTGACCCTAGCCACATTGGATTTAAAGAGTACTTTAAAAGAAGAAGTTAACAGAAGAGCAGCAGGAATAAATACTTGTGCAGTGAGTCAGAAGGTGTTTTGCAGGCCCTGGAGGAAGTTGTGAAGTGCCATAAGCTCTGGACTGTATCTATTATTTGTTCTATCAAACAAGGTCAAGAACTTCTCTAAAAGACTTTTTTAAAGTCAGATAAAAATACATTGGCATAAATCAGTGCCTCTCAAAGACTAAGAACAAAACACAAAGAAAATTACTTATTAAGTAAACCACAGGACTCGGACTGAAGAAACTTGAGCTGTCAGTTCTGTCATGTGCTTTTTATATGATATCAGACTATTGTATTTATATACTTACTTAGTATTACCCATTTATTGATGTATTTAGAGCTTATTCATTTGCAAAACAAGGCAAATGGCATAGCCTAAATATTGCATGTATGAAATTTATCTTACATTTATGAAAAGCTTCTTTGCAAAGCTGACTCCTGAATTGCAATTAATTTGCTGCACAACAGTTATAACAATTATTTTCTCTACATGCACAGTTTCTCAAGGATGGATCACTTCACTTTCCTGAGATAGCTCGGTCTTTTTCATCTAGTTTTCATTTCTCCGTGACCGGAATTTTGGCACATTTTCCCCTTCTGTGTGGGTGTCACTGCCTCAACACTAATGGGAAAGGTTACTTGTGCTTTGTTAGATTAGTACTATTTTTCTGGGGGTTTGCTCGATTTCTTACTTTTTCTTTCCATGTATTTTTCCTTCTCTTATCCGCTCAGGCTCCCTCACATTGTCCTGTGCTTGCTATCTTATGAACCTCTTCTGCAAACTGTGAACTATTAGTTCCGAGAGCAAAGCTCAGTGATCACAGATGTAGGCAACATAACTTCAGCTGATATATCCAGAAAAGCCTCATCATAGTTTTGCTGAAAAGCTTTATTTCCATATTTTAGAATAAACGAATTGGGAGAGTTCCACTATCTTCTTTCTGAGAGTCATAAAATCTACAAGGAAGGAAGATGACCTTCTTTACTCCAACACTGGTAAAAATGGCCAAAGAAAACTGAATCAGAAAGCCCTTTGGCTCTTGATTCATTCCTATTGCCTAATGCCAAGTTTCCTGTCTCTCCACAATCCCAAGTTTGTTATTAGATCACTGGAAATGCAGACAAATACAGATCATAACCAGAGATTTTAGAAGAAATACCCACCTCAGCCTCACATATTTTCCAGGCAGATTGTTGAACAATTTCATGTGAATATTTCACCTTACCTTACATTCTTTTTCTAGCCTAATCATGCCTCTAATTATAAACTGTTTGGTCAGTTTTGAAAACAAGGAGTTGAGGAAAATACCAGAAAAGATGGTTTCTTGCCAACTGCACGTGGACAAAAGCAGTAGGGGAGTCTCATGATGGTGTTACACTCATACCCCTGGCTTGTCTACTGACCCTTTCCTGCTTTTGACTTTTTTATCTTTTCCACTCTTCTTTCTCCTGAAGCATGTGATCTTCTGCCCAGCCTGAAACGGCACAGCTGGGGAGCCAGGGCTTGTACTGTGAGTTGCTATGTGGTTTGCCTATCCTAGTGTTTGGGATTTCTTGCTTTCTGGAACACCTTTGCCCACTGCCCAGTTTCAGCAGGGCTCCATTCCCAGAAGGCAGTGAGAGGGGCAGAGTGGGTGCAATCCTTTCCCACCCAGCAAACCTTCCAGCAGCCCCCTGCCCCTGCTCTGACTGACACCTCTCACTCTCAGGCACACAGTGTGAGCCAAGAGGTTGTTTTAACAGCATACACTGGCAAGGCAGTAACAGGAAAAGAATAGAGAGTTTAAAAGTAGTGAAGCACATTCCCTTTTTCCCCTCCTTATCCCGTTCATGTCTGTTGTACTGGAGTTTTGCTTGTTTGCTTGCCTGTTTATTTCTGATGGGAAACAGATACAGGGCTCTGGGACCAGGACTCTGTGGCAACCAGGGAGTGTTTCACAGTCACTGCATTTGATTAGATGCCTTTACGATCGCCTTGGCTGCAGAACCAGCACGGGCTGTTTGGTTTCCCTCCCCCTGTTTGCTTTCATTGGCTGGAACTAGCCTTTTTCCAGTTCCTTCCTTTTCTGGGATGCCAGTTAGTGCCAGTTAACACCAACAACATCAATGCCTCAGCTTTTCAGCTACAATTGTGAGAACAGATTCTTGCACCTGCTGAGCTGTGGCTTTTCACTGTCAGCTGGCTACCGATGACACCGCAAAACTTCCCTTATACCAATGCCATGCCAAGCAGCAGATCTCAGGATAAAATATTTCACGTTTTTACTTATGGGAAATTTTTCTCCAAGACCTTATGTAAAGAAATATTTACCACCCTAATACAGTGTTTTTGGCATGGGGTGTAACTCAGGGAACAGGTTGAAGCCCAGGAAGCTCCCTGGTACCTCTGCAGAGCTGCAGCTCAGCATGGCAAGGGTGCACTGCCCTCTGGGTAGCCCAAACACAAGTCTCCAGAATAACAATATCTTCCTTTCTTTTTTTGTCTGGCTGTTATGGTTTGTGTTGCTTTACTGTGCATGAAAGCTAGGTACCTCCTGTGGTTACCACAGGGGGCAAAGTTAAGCCATTGCTGTGTTGCAGCTGGCATAGATACCATGAAATAAAGGCAGAACTATGAAGGGAAAATGGGTTATTTGGCCTTTATTTTCAGGAGAAGATTAGTCTGCTGGATTTTTGAGTAAACAAGTAAGTAAACGGTTAAAAATCAGGCTAAGCTCTGGCTTCTGAAGGGAATGTAGGCAGCACTGAACTCCAGGTTTAAACACAGTAAAAAGAAATCCCACTGTTTGTCTAAAATAGATTTTTTTTTCTATTTAAAAAAAATTGAATTTACTGGTGTATTTAGTTAACATTTATCACTTAAAATCTGTTCATTACAAGATTTGGGAACTTTGTGAAAAGCAGCTTTTACTTTTTATTACTTATACCTGGGGGTAGTATGCCTCTTGTTCAGGGGAAGGGTGCAGTTCCTGACAAGCTTTTACATTCTCCCAAAGTACATAGGCTCCAGCAGTTATACAAAACCAGCATATTTAGTTGAATGACTACATTATAGGGAAGGTTTTGAACAGAAAGAGCTGTAGTTGCATTACATCTCTCACTTCTGTCAAAATTAGTAATGCCCTATAGCTGATGAGTCCAGTTCAGCTCACAGCTGAAGAAGGACACTCTACAAGTGTGATGGGATTGGAGATGCCTGCCCAAGCTGTCTTCATAGAGATTTGCAGAATCAGTTTTGGGTGGAACTGGGGGAATAAGGGGCAAAGACAGGCTGCAGTAGTTCTTCATAAATGCAAGAAGGAGCGATGGATACTTCCTGTCCCACCAATGCTGTGCTGCAAGCTTGTCTGCATAATTTCACACAGCAGGCCCTGTTTCAGCAAAGCAGCATCCTGTCAGCTGGATGACAAAAGCTAAGAGTAAAATCAAGTATCCAAGTCTCGCATACCTGATTACCTAAGGATGGGACGGATTTTCTGCACGAAACCTTCTGTAACTCCACAGGGACAAACTTAAAAATTGAGAATATCTGAATAACCCTGGTGCAAAGAGAGCATGGGATGGGGAAAGCCCATCAGCTGTTCAGGTTGTTCAGGACACCTCAGTTCCCACTGGCCATTCCCCCTTAAAAACATCCCTTCTTTCTGCCAGTCCTTGCTGGGAGCCTGGAAAGCCTCTCACCAATTCTCTGTGAACTGAACCTGCTCTTCAACTGAATGCTGAACTGAACTGTCTTGCTCTCAGCTCCTCAGCAGGCAGTGGGGATCACTGCCCTCCCCAGGCAGCCGCTCTGGGCAGGAGTGACCCCAGAGCATCCTCCAGGGCACATGTCTGGGACCACAGCTTTGCTCTCTGGCAAGCTGCGGCGGGCATCTCGGCAGTTCTCTGGCTTCTCCAGGACCATTACATATGAAGGTATTTGGGAGGTGGGAACAAGTCTGTAGCTATGGAGTTAGCTGAGTTTCCAGAGGGCAGGCGCTTGAGCAGAGCTGTGGTTTAAGTGAGGTGTGGGCTGTTAAAGGAGGTCAGTTAGTTACACACCACATCATAACAGAGGAATCTTGCCACAGCTGAGTTCAATCTTTCAAAAGATTTCCTCTCCTTCCTCAGCCTAAACAGACACTTATTTTTTCCCATAACATCAGAATAATATCTTTAAAAGTTGACATTACTTTTTGCACATACTCCACGAGGAAACACCACCTCTCTGCATGTGGCAAGAAAATGTTAACAGCCCTGATAGCGTCCCATACCACTGGACAGGTGGACATTTGACATGGAAAATATGTTACACATGAGAGCAGAGCTAGGCTGATTCATTTAACTCCACACCAAAGGCACTGCCAAAACCAAGCACCCCGCTGGAACCTGTGCCCCTGTGGCATCCCTGACGCTCCAGCTTCTGAAGCTGACAGTGATGCAGCTGTCAGACAGGGCAGTTACAGTGTCTTTTGTAAAATTTTCTTGTTAAGCAAACAGTGATAACGGGTGTATCATGCCTGCTCTACCTAATGAAAAAACGTTTAAGAATTCTTCTTTCAGAAATAGTGCAAAAGTTACCAACTTTCCACCTCTGCCTTCCCTCCCACGCTATCTGCAGGCATTAGTGTATTAAAACAAAAACAACCAAGGCGAAACAGCAAGTAATGAAAGATGAAGCCCACAGCACTGCCAAATTATACAACATCAGTTCCCACTGGGGATAGCTCAGACAACTTGCCTCACTGAGGCCAGCGGGTCTGCGGAGAGCACTCAGAGGTTTCTGCACCAGGACCAGGACCAGGGCCAGGACCAGGACAGGGCAGGCAGCCCCTGTAGGCAGCTCGCCTGCAACCACTGTAGCTTTTCCTGCTGCTGTGGTCCAACCTCAGGCCATTGCTTCCGCTGAAGTTAGTAGGGATGGAGTGACTCCTAGCAGCTCTCAAAAGCAAGCCTTTGATTCAATACAGCTGAGACAGTCTCAGTTTTCCCACGAATAATTGTCACAGGAGAGAGGGTGGCTTCCCTTTCATTTGCTGGTAAAAGAGCACATGCATCTATGCTGTGAAAAATCCTGACTCCTACTGTTGCAGACTGCAAAGGGCTGCAATGGCTTTTTTCCCTCTCTGCTATTTCTCACCACAACTTGTCCACAATTTACCAGAACGAAGCGGTGCCACGTGTGTGTGCTCGGTGCCCTAACTTTAGCTGACGCAGCAAAGAGTTCAAATCCTCCCCTTCCATGTGCCTTCTCTTAAAAACCTGTGCATATGAGCCCGAAAGAGACAAGAGAAAGAGAGAGAGAGACCCTTTAAGCTAATGGGTAAGGAATGTGCATTGAGCTGTGCGTGGACGCCTGATGCCTCCAACTATTTGTTAAAAGGCAAAAGCAATACTTCTGACAGATGGCCCTCCCCTCGCCTGCAATAGGCTCCCAAGAATAGCAACAGCCTGTGTCACTGCAAAGGGCAAAGCCTTCTGAAATAGCAACAAAGTTGTTCACAAACCACTTTGTGGTTTGCATTTGGTTTCAGCCCTGCTTCAAGCAACTTGTTGCCATGAGGAAAATAACCTGCGCTTTCCTTGGCGGCCGGGGAAGGACTGCTGCCCTCTGAAGTGCTCCCGCCCCAAGGTGCAAAGACGGTGGCAATGGTACCTGGGCAGAGCACGGAGGACCTTGGCCAGCAAAGCCAGGCGATGAGAGCAGGGGAGGATGAGGAAAGCAGCCGGGGCAGCCGCCGCAGCAGCCACCACCACCTCCGCAAGCTCCCGGCTGCAGCAGGTAAAGCGGCAGGAGCTGAATGCCAGCTGTTAGCCAGCAGCAGCGTGCCCACGTAGCTAATGCTTGGGGCTCAGGGAAAACAGCCCCGCAAAGCCAAGGGACTCTCGGGGCACTGTCTCGGTTTCTAAAAGTGCAAGAGGGGAAAATGTAAGGACGGGAAATGCCAGCTTGAATTTTGAATGAAGGTTTATGTGATACTTTTCCCAAAAGGCCTCAATCCTACTGTTCATGCATGTGCTGTCTGTTGTGTAAATCCCTCTCCTTTATGAAGATCAGTCACCTGAAAAATCGGAGAACCCACTGCTGTCTAAGATAACAACAGTGCTCTGGTCCTTGCATGCTCAGAGCAATTCAGCCCTTTTCACTGAAGTGGAGGGAGGTCAGGCAAGCATTACACCTGCTCATGTGGGGGGAAAGTACAGGATGGGGGAACGGGGACTCCTTCCTGTCTTTTTTTCCCCTAGCATTTCATGAAGAAACAGGGTTTCTGTGCTGACAGCCTGAAAAATCAGCTGTATAATTTCTTATGCAAAGATATTTGAGTGTTGAAGCTGAGTTTCATAGTTCCTCACCTTTGCCTTCCTACTCAGGTTTTCTAAGATACAGCACGGTTTTGCATCTTGAGCCTCTTTCACTGATGATAAGATCAAGGAGAAAATGACCCACAATTGTGGCATTTCCCACCCACAAGACAGCTTTACCCGAACAGGAAAGCACGATTGTAAGCCAGAAATTACTATGTCCTGAGGAGGTACTGTTCACTTAAAAATGAATGAACTGACTAACCCATGTATGTTCAGAGACCACATACAGAAATGCTTTGACAGAGTGTGATAGCAGTCAGTCCAGCAACATCTACTGATATCTGGAAGCAGAGGAAGAAGAGGTTAATAAAGAACAGAAAGCCAGTTGGTGTGCAGCCATATTTAATGTTACCTTAGGGCATGGAGGAAGCAATGCAGATGGTTAAAAGATAACATTATCAAAGGGAAGCACAACTGTTGCAATAAACAGACAGCAAAGTTACTGCAACACAAGGGCTACAATTAGAGGAGTAGGCGCAAATTACACACTTGGCTTTACCCTCAGAAATTAAAGCAGTAACCTGAGGAATGTGTAATTACCTAGATAGCACTTAAAAGAACTTGTTGATTCTTACTGGAAAATAACAAAACAAAACCCAAATCCCATTTAATGTCATGAAGCACTACCTGTTGACATAATGAAAATACATGGCAGAGAACTAAGAGAGATGGAGAGATGGCCAGGGCGGGTCTGTCCAGGATCTGTGTTCCCTGTCTTTCCATCAGTGCCAGGGGACTTTTGTTCATGAAATTTGAATATTACTCACACATCATATTCGCGGGGCTTATGCTATACAAATTATACAATGCTTCCCACCATTGCAGGAATTTAGATGTGTGAAAATGTGTGATACTTTATCTTCCTTCTGCCTTCTATTTTAGTTCAATTTACGAAACATTTGCTTTGGTTTTGCCTTTCACACTTGGGTAGAAGGAGTCACATTTGTCAAATAGTCATGATGCCACATGTCCCTGACACTATTTTTGGGTAAATTTCCTATTTTCGGAGATTTTCCAGCTCTGCTTGCAACATAATTTTGTCCCAAAGCCACCACTTGTTTCATTCCATAGGGTCTTGTTGGGTAACTCTTTTAGATCCCATGCCAGACTTCTAGATGGACAGTCAGATCAGATGTATCCTAAATAATAGGGGAAATGCGCATATTGAGCAGCTACTGGATCTAAAGAAACCTCAGGCATTAGAATAGATCGACAGGGAAACATATCTCTCTACACCAGACAACTGGATGAGACAGAGAAGATGACTGTGACAGTGCAACAAAGACCATGATGGCATAAAAATGGGATAATCACCTTTTATGAGAAGCAAAACAACGCTTTAATTATGCAGCAATTCCCAACACATGCCATTAAATATTTATCCTACAAAACCATGTGATCCACATGCTATACACTTCAGCAAAATGCTCCTTAAAGACAGTTTGGGGAATTTTAAACACTCTTTCTCTGTAAAGGCAAATTTTTTGTATGTCAGACAGTACTCAGATGGAGAAAAAATATGTTGTTAAAGATAGCTTAAAATTTTCAGATACGGATGTTGTAGTTTTGAGATTTATCATGGATAAAAGTAGATGCCCTGTTCTATTGGAAAAGGGAGATTCCATGCTGTGGACTCATAGCTATGCAATGCACTCAACTCATCATGATTTTCTAACCTGTGCTTATTAACCAAGGGTTGAGAGAGTTTGATTTCACCTTCCAAGTATCTAAATAGATCAAAGAATCCCCAAGGATTTAAAGAACATATATTCAAGCTTCCAGTAAAATACTTCCTTCCCAGATTGAGACATTTCCCACCTCAGATTAAATCAAAGTCAACAGAAGAAAGCATCATGCTGGAGAGACTGTCAAGTCCCCTCCTATCAAAATAGATGTATTTGCACAGGTCACATAAAGAAGTGATCTCCCCCCCTACTGCATGTCCTTCTGGGAGAAAGGAAAGAGAAACTACATCACAAAAATCTCAGTATCTGAACTAATTGGAGTGTGGTACTGCCAGCATGAGCTGGAAAGGGCTCCCAGGCACCTTTCCCATAGCTCTCCTGCACGTGAAGTGGGGGAAGAGTGGTGTTTCCCCGCTCAGTCTGCTTGCAGATCTTCCCCAGCACAAGTCATTTATCCATAATGCCCACAAAATACATACCCAGACCAAATGTTTTGCCTTTGGAAGGACTGTATTTTCCCAAATATGTGCTTGAAAATAAGTAAAGGGGCACAACCTTACTACTTGGCCCCATCCAGTCTCATCAGCAGTACACTCTGCTACAACTGTGCTTGGTCTCCTTTTCAGGAACCAAGCATAAATATTTCCAGCAAATGTTCTTAAAGATATGGGTTTTTTGCCAAGCAGTGCTGCTTTTGACCTGAGTAACAGTTGTGAGAAACCATTTTGTTTATGTGGGGAAGCTAGAGAATAGACTTTCCAATCACATGTCACATACCAGCCGCACACTCATTAGCCATGGTGTTTGCTGCAGACAGAAGGAGAAATTTCTCTGGAAGCCATCATTAAAAGATTTTATTCCCCTGGGCTGCGCACTGCCATGGATTTTGCAGGCATCTCATAAAAATAAGAGGAATATACGTTTTAAGAATCTTTTTTTTCTTTTAAAAGGAATGCCTAAGAACTGCCAGCAACATCATTAAAAGTGACACTTAAAAGGACTGTGAGTACAACTACTGCAACATGCTTTATCTGGAAATGTTAAAGCAAAACATATGCTGAAGTTAGAGGGAATTTTGTCTGGAGTAAGACCATGAAGGAAAACGGAGCAGAGGTTTCAGGGTTTAACTCAGCAGGCAGTTCTGAGCAGGCAAGTCTTAGGTACACCAGTCACAACAAAACCTCATAGCGATATGAGGATGTTTCTCAGCAGAATAGCGCCTGTGAAGGACAAGAGACATGGAGTTAACTGCTGAGTTTGCTGCTGCTAATGCAGAAAGACAATGTGTCTCCCTCTGCATCACATCAGAAACTGCTTTTCATTCAGGGGTCTGCTTTAGTTACAGCCCTCTGCTATTTCTATACGACTGCAGGCATGTGTTGCTGGACACATGACCAGGGATAGCAGCTGACCCAGTAAAAACAAACAAAAGAAACATAAAGACTTTGGTTAAGCTGCTGTACTTGGAGAAGCAAGAAATATGTTGGCTTGAGTGCTTCCCTAGGAAATTCCCAGGTGTCCAAACTCCACACCCAGCTTGTACAGCTTCTCGGATTAAAAATAAGTAATCACCTCGATTGCTCTGATCCGAGGACCACAGGCTGAGGAGGGTACAGTCTGGACTGTAAAGAACAATGCTGATGGTGGACTCTCTCAAGATATTTGATTTGGCACTGTGACTTTGAATCAGAAACTGGAACCATACAAACAGAGAGAATTGAAAGCCATGCAGGACACAGTCCTCCAAATATCAATAGGAGGTACTGCCCACGCTGCTGTGTTTCTCCTGGAGAGCCTTAAATTCAGTTTTTGTCCCTCTGTTACTTAACATTTTTTCTCAATTTCCTGGAAGAATATAATAACAGATTATTCATCAGTGATAAAGGTGATGGGTGATTAATAAATGAGATCTGTTGCTGGCTGAATGCAATTCAGACAGCTTGGCCTGCTGACTGCGAGTGAATGTGCTGTCTGGGGTTCCTCTCTGCTAAGTTTAGACATCTGCATCTGAGCAAGCGACACATATTCCTTTTATAGGCAACGGAGAGAAATAGGCATCTGACCTACTTCAGACATCTAGAAGTGCCTATTTTTCACAAGTGGTTACAGAAGAAATCTAGAGATGCTGTAGATCTCTCACAATTAGCTAAGTTGAACCCATCCTATGTATTTCAGTAGAGACAAACGTTAAGTGATTCGCATTCCTAGCTAGGATGCAAAAAGGCAGGCCATATTTAAAGGAAAGACAGTGCCTTGGAAAGAACTCAGTCAGAAAATTAGTTGGTTGTCCTTAGATGAGCAGAGGGGGAAACATCCACCAGGAGCAGGACAATTACATCAAGTTCCTATCTGGCACTGTGCAACCACTGCAGGAACACTGGGTCCAGCTCGCAATTTATTGAAGTTGATAATCTGAATAGAGTTCTGAGAACAGGGCTTTGAATACTTAAGGGACTGGTAAACTTGTAAAGCCTCACAGGCTAAGTAGCTTATCAAGGAGAGGTCTGTGGGATGACTTGATGACAGACTATAATTCTGTACTTGACGAACACAGCTAAATGCAGGCAAATGGAGAACGGGATCTGATGGCTGGAAGCTGAAGTTGAAGAAATTAAGTCTAGAAAAAATTTACCAATAATTTACAGTGAAAGCAATTAACCACTGGGACAACTTATGACTTAAAGTCATTGGCTTTCAACTACTAGCGATTTTTAAATCAAAACTGAATATTTGAAATGGCCTAGGTCAAATCAAAAATAATTTAAACATGTCTGAAGGATTATGTCGTGCTGTTCATCAGTGTCAGACTGGATGACCACAACCATCTCTTTTGGCTTCATAATATTTAGGTTAAAGCAAAATCTTTGGTTAAATCTACATGGCTAAATGACGTAAAATACAGAGATATCCAAGAAGGCACAAATACCAGCCCTTAGCAGTAGTTTGGGCAGAGCACTGTGATCAAATTTGCAGCGTAGCTTCTGATCCCCAAGCTCATTCATTCAGCACAACACTGTGTTGTTACCAGCCTGCTTTCCAGCCAGGATTCATTGGAAGGGTATACTTTCCAAGCAGGGAAGTCAAAAGTATAAAGGGGAGGGAGAAATCAGGTTTTGCAACAATAAAACACGTATTGCATGCATGCATTGGAGGATGGAGCCAATATAGCACAAAGCAGCGTAACTGAAGTCAGTAGTACTTCCACTGAATTGCTGTTCAGCGTGTGAAAGAAGTACAACAGGACCTTGCCCTAACCCATGCACTAACCTCTGTTTAAAATAACTGCAATGATCTCGGATACTGCAGACATAAAGAAAGAAAAAAACTTTGGACTTAATACAGACATGGACAAAAGCAATATAAAAAAGATTGCCCATCACTGGAGCATTTTGCAAATTTTTTGTGACATTTTCTTCAAGCTGTCCCACCACCACCAGAGTGAACCTACCATCCACCCCCGCCTTCTGAAAGACTTCTCACAATACTCCCATTTACCCCAATGCCCTTATGTCCCACCATATAAAACTATGTGTGTTTTGCCTGTCTCTTGTTTATCTCTGGTTTGCCAGTCACTGGAGCCCAGAGGCAGAGTGGGCTGAGGCGTGCTGGGTGCACTCAATAGCTTGGGGCTGCTGCCGCTTGGCTTCTGCTTGGCTCAAAGGGAGCGAACGGAGAGCCAGCTAGGAGAGCTAACAGGCAATACTTATCTTAATAGACTTAATGGGTTTACACATCTCCCCTGACCCTGGAGTCAGAGCTTATATTCACACAGTTATACTCTGCTGCCCTCAAAAATAACCCAGCCTCCTGTGGAGTGGCTCCAGGGCATGATGGTGTGTTCACACCATGAGCCAAACTGCCTCCAGGAATTGTTAGGAGAGTGTGAGGTGGCGTGGGGCACAACCATGCCAGGCACCACACCAGAAATTTAATAGGATACATGGCCATGTGCCACTGTCCAGGCCTGGGCTCTGGCACTGTTTGTTTTAGTAGTGCAGATGTACTGCTAGGGCTGCCCTCTTCCCCTGTCTTCATGACTTGCTTTACAAATGTAATATGCTCTGTCAAATGGGACTGAATCTCGCCAATGTGCTCAAAAGTTATTGGCAAGGAACTCCAGGCAGTCAGCATGATCAAAGAGCCTTAATGCCTCAGAAAAATAAGCTAAAAATAAACAAATTCTATGTATCATTTTCAATGAGACCATATATCACTCTCCAGCCAAGATTATTCCAAGTACTTTGTTCCAGGAGAATTAAGTGAAACACAGACTCTGTTATGCTGCAAAAGCTACCTCTCCTCAGACATGTCCTATCTCCAACTAACCGGAAAATCAGAAGTCAATTTACTCTTTTCCTAGTTGTGTGGCAGCCAACATCATGATGAGAGGGAAATCATGCTGGGAGAAAGAACAAGACCAACAATAACAAAATCATATATTCCTCAAGGTTTAGGGTGCAAAAGGCTTCACAGTTAGTAGAATACAATCAGTTGAATCTATCTTGTAACAATAAACAGCGAATCACAGTTGTATAAAATGAGTTTATTTTAAAGTGGACATTCAAAGGCTTATAATCTCCATTTGGTTTATGTTTTCACCATCTGTTTTTTATTCCTGACATTGTGGCTGTCATAAACTATGCAAAATATTTGATCTTGAGATTCCGAAGAAACTGAGATTAGTGATGAGCAAAGCCCAGAAAATTAATGAATTTGTACCTCAGAGATTGGTTTCCCTAGAATATCCCAGCTATCTGGATCAGCCTGGTGCTCAGTGGATAAATTTCCATTTGGCAAAGTAAAAACACTGGGATCAACAGCCTTCATCACATCCTCAGGTGAAGCAAGGGAATTAGTAAGTGGCAAGGGAAAACCTGACACTTATTCAAGTCAGGGCTGAAGCAGTTTGGCTGGGAAACTACTGTTTTCTTTACCCCTGGTACACTAGTTGGGTGGACAAGACTCCCTCAGTTCAGTAGAGGAAAAACACCAAGAACGTCTCAAGGCAAAAATTGCTTTCTTACCAAAAGGCTGTATTGTCAGTGTTGCCTTTTGCAATGATATTCTGAGACAGAAGGTTTAATTATTTAGGGCCTGATCAAAACCTTACTGATTTCTGATCAGGAAGATAAGGAAACCAAAAGCATTAAAATTAAACAGGGCTTTATATGGATTAATTTTTTTTCTTTTCAAAAATAGCCTTTTATGTCACCACTGCTGATGGGTTTGTATGCACATAACTGCTTTGCCTAGAAGTTACAAAAAATTTGTTTGGACTGGTATATCAAATAAAGTTATTATTAGTTGCCAGAATGTTGCAGAAGTAACACTTTCAAGTTTTTGTGTTTTTTTCTCTTATTTCAGCCTGTGGAGCATTCACTTTTCTGTCTTCTGCCATTGCTGCCGTAAGTGGACTTCTGATAGGTTATGAGTTGGGCCTTATCTCTGGAGCTCTTCTTCAGATGAGCAGCATATTAGCACTTTCTTGCAAAGAGCAGGAAGTCGTTGTAAGTTCCCTGCTTTTTGGGGCCTTATTTGCATCCCTTACTGGTGGATTCCTGATAGACCGATTTGGAAGGAGACTTGCTATTATTGTTGCATCTTCTTTACTTGTATTGGGGAGTCTGATTTTACTGCCCTATGAATCATATGGGATACTTATTGTGGGACGGATTTCCATAGGTATTTCCATATCATTATCATCAATTGCAACATGTGTGTATATTGCTGAGATCGCCCCACAGCACAGAAGAGGCCTCCTTGTATCGTTAAATGAACTCATGATTGTGATAGGCATTCTCTTTGCCTATATTTCAAATTATGCATTTGCCAGCATATCTCATGGCTGGAAGTACATGTTTGGCCTTGTGATTCCATTAGGTACTTTGCAGGCTATTGCCATGTATTTCCTTCCTCCAAGTCCTCGGTTTCTTGTCATGAAAAATAACGATGAAGCTGCAAGAAAAGTACTGGAGAGGCTACGGGAAACATCAGATGCTACTGAAGAACTTACTGTGATCAAGTCTTCCCTGAAAGATGAACATCAGTATAATTTCTTGGACCTGTTTCGTTCAAAAAACAACATGAGGGCCCGCATGTTGGTAGGACTCACTCTAGTCTTTTTTGTGCAAACAACTGGGCAACCCAACATTTTATTTTACGCATCGACTGTTCTGAAGTCAGTTGGGTTCCAGAGCAATGAAGCTGCCAGTTTGGCTTCTACTGGAGTTGGAGTGGTTAAAGTGGTCAGCACAGTCCCAGCCACAGTTTTTGTGGATCAAGTTGGAAGTAAAACTTTTCTGTGTATTGGCTCTTCTGTTATGGCAGTATCGTTGGTCACTATGGGCTTAGTGAACCACAACATACATGTGAATTTCACCAACATCTGTAGAAGCCAGTCTCCGGAGGATTTCTTTCTCCAGAGACCAGGAAACCTCACTGATGTGTCCAATGGGAGTCTCAAAGACCTTTTTGCTAGCATGGCTTCACCAGAAAGATTGTCATCTGATGCGCAGAGAAGCCCAAATGTTGCCACAACAGGAGAACTGAACAGGACTGCCCTGGCAGGAGGCAAAAGCACAGCAGGATCTCACATGGAAAGTGGAGAGGTTCCCATTGTCCTGAAATGGCTCTCACTGGCCAGCCTCCTTGTTTATGTTGCTGCATTTTCCATAGGTCTTGGACCAAGTAAGTGTTTCATTTTTCTAACTCTTTGTAATGATCTACTTACAAGTGGATTAGGTGTTGAGATGACGTGCCCAGCTTGGCATCTGGCAGTTCCCAAGTTGGGCAACGCAGTGTTTTCTGCTAATATGTGCTGGTATTGTCTCAGACCATCCAGGTGGGGCCGGGGTGTACCATTTGGGAAGAGGTCTTGCCCATTAAGGTCAATGGCCTAACCTCCCTTCGAGTAGGTGAAATTAACTGCTCATCTTCAGTGAAGTTAAGAACCGCTGGGAGCTTTGTACAGCAAAATTATGGGGCCCCTGGCTATCTTTCCTCTTCCTAGTCTATTGTGTCCTTACACTGGGAAGGTTAAGATGTAGGTATTTGTTGCTGCTCACTCATAAACCCAAGATAATGATAAGCTCTACACCTCTGTATGGTATGACATCATCAAATCCGTGAAATGCCAGCATGCCAGAGTCCTGCTGAGGACCTGGCCCCTGACTATATAATATTCTTCAGATATAGAAAAGTCATTCAAGGTATCATATAGTCCATGAACAAACTGAGTATCATCAACACTACTTGTGCTGCACAGCACAAGTAGAAGAATACAAAGGCTGTATAACCAAGGTACTGCTGCAGCTGCCATTGCATTTGCATGGTTCCCACTCTCTCCAGAGGAGAACATGTCTGCCATTCCCAGGGACTAGCAATTAAATCTCTCCATTTTGTTTCGTTTTGTTTCAATAGCACTTGGATATTATTGTACTTCAAAGACGTTGCTTTTCTAAGCCACACTGCAAAACCCACATGCACAGAGTCCATTATTTATTAACAGACTTCATGTGCTTTTGTGCCCTGGCTCAAACTTGCCTTGCAAACACACTGTACTCCTCGTGCACTATTATGATAAAAAGCTTGCCGCAGAATACAACCCAACAATTGCACTAACAGCAACTCCCCTGAAGTATTTATTTATTTTAAACATTACTCACTGGGAGAGCAGCGTGAGATAAGCATTCATTGCCAGGGCAGCGAGCTTGACTGTGTTATTGTAGCATTATTCCCTCCCTTGTAGACCTTGTTGGGGATGAATTCTGCTTTCGATGACATAGGTTCAAATCCAGGGGAGAAGCCCTGAAAAGAAAATGTTACTTGAGCTTTTACTTGGGTGTTTCAAACACACATTTAATGACCCTCAAAGCAGGGGCACGCGTTCAGGCTTGGCCTCCTGTTGAAAGCTGCTTTCCTGTTCACCTGTCTGTAAATGGATTGCTGGTCATTTGAGTTGGCCTAATGTGAAGTTAATGATAACGACCTCTACTTCCTTGAGGACTACAGAAACTGAAGTGTGTTTGCCAGGCTAATGTGAGATGTCTTTGAGGCCCATGCTTGTTTTCTGATGTCTTTCTTGTCTAAAAGCACAAATGCTCTCAAACAGCAAGTGGGAAAGAACAGGCACTAACTCAGCTCCAGCATGTTGAAATCAGGTATGATAAAGCCATGATGAGGTAATTTAAACTGACAGATGCATTCCCGTAGCAAGTGAAGGCCAGGTCTAGGAGAGATACAGGTATTTCAAATTGCAAGTAAGTACTTTCAAGACATTTTTATGCCTTTAAACGTACACTATTCAGTTAAAATTGACAATGTATAGGAAATGCAAGGGTCAGAGAATCAAGAGATTGCTGGAATCTGCAAAGGATCTATTGTGGTTAAATAGCCTGGGTTGGGACATGAGGTTATAATTTGTGGCTCATATGCAGCCTTCAACATCTTCTGACTGGAGTCCAAATCCTTGAATGATTTTTAAAAGCCTAGCTTTCTTATCCTCAGTGTGCCTTTGTTAGTGTAAAGAAAAAAACCAAGCCCCTCAGTTTTAATATGTTTATGTTATTCATCTCTAAAACTGGTCTGTGGTCTGGACCAGACCATTAGCTATCATCTGCTCTGCAACGAGAGGGAGGCATCGAGGCTTAATTCGTTGGCTGCCATGGCCAACGATGCCCGTGCATCTGGGCACAGAAGCACTGTAACTCCCACAGCACTATATTTTCAGTGCAAAATATCTCATACTCCGTGCAATGTCTGCCCATCCTGCTGGCTAATTTGAAGTCAGTGCTGGGGATGTGTCTGCTTGTAACCCATGGATCAAATCAGCCTCTTTTGGACAGACAGGATCTTGCTCTTTTCCCTCCACCCCACAAGGCCATTTCTGGAGCATATTCACCCACTTTATTTTCAGACCATGCTGCATTATGTTCTGTGGGAATAAAGGAGAGTCTACACAGTGCCATTAGGAAAATAGCACACTCTTCCTAGGGCAGGCAACGCAACGTAAGCTCTGTCATCTTTTTTTAAATTACTTTGTCTTTTTTTTTTTTCCTTCCTTTTTGGGGATTCTGGTCAGAGAGCAAGTTACAGTCCAGCTTTGCATAGCAGACATTTATAAATGTTGTATTTTTCCATAATTTCTCTTTTGTCTCCAAATTACATGAAGTAGATGGATTTTTTAATGAATGAAACATATGCTAAATATATTTATTGCCATTTATCAAAGCACCCAGGCAGCACAGTGATGAGCACTCAGAAATAGACAGTGAGAGATAAAAGCCAATTTTGCATTATAAAAGAATTCACAGACTAGCAAGCATCTGCTTAGTCACTTTTTGAATTCTGGGGTGCTCTGTGTTTATATCATCAACCCTTAGGCAAGATAAAAGAAGTATTGCTGCTGCTCAGTTTTGGATTAATTATGTTTGATGAACTGCAACTCAACTGCTTGTTCACACTCAATTTCACACAATTATGAGGATGTTTTGTAGGTGCAACAAATCAGCGTTGCATCATGTCGCAGAACAGCACGTGCCGTCTCTCCAGGGGTGTTTACAGAGGCATTTCAAGGCAGTTATTAGCTAAGGGGACTTACCTGACACCCATCTTTGTCTTGAGTTACCTTTGTCTGTATATTAGAAAGGTCAAACAAGGACGAACTGTTCCCAGCAGGGAAAGATGCCTGCAGAGTCCAAGAGAAACCTCTCTCTAGCTGCCATGTGAAGGGTGAGGAGTGCAAGAGGCGTTCTTTGTTTTCGGTGCCTATTGGCAAGAAGAGGCATTCGAAACTGCTGTATGCTGTATGTGGGGGCGGGGCATACAAAACCTGAGCCTCACAGAAATGCTGCTATGCCTTGCACACGGAGCAGTGAGTGCTGGCTAATGAGTGGAGTGTGGAGGTAGATCACCCATTCGTCACCCAAGCTAAAAGCTCTATGTGACCCTGGAAATTAATTTAACACAAAGGACACAGAAAGAAATTCTAGTCATGGCCATGACCATGCATGACCACTTAATAAATGACACAGAGTTAACTGAAATAGTTGCAAAGCATCTCCTTTGCCAGATGCTCTGTTCAAACCACTTGGGGGGCAAAAAATAGTGGTCCTTTCTTATAAAGAGGTGTCACCTCCTTCTCTCATCACTGTTGTGTGGTACAACATGTTGAGATGCAGGAACCAGGACAGCCAAACTCCTGGAGTATCAGATGTGGGATTCTTGGGGTTGGATGCATCATGTGCAGAAGAGTTCTCTTGGTTACAACTGTAAGGCAGCTCTAGCCTTTCTGAAACAGTGGGCACCCAGAGCACTTTTCTCATTGATCTGATGAACAAAATTCAGATTCAGATGTCAAATGGCACCCTTTACTAAAGACCTGCTTCTCTGCCCTGATAGTCTACTTTTGCACCATTTAGAATCATAGAATAGAATAGAATAATAAATTGGTTTAGGTTGGAAGGGACCTTTAGAGACCATCTAGTCCAACCCCCCTGCAGTGAGCAGGGACATCTTCAACTATATCAGGTTGCTCAGAGCCCTGTCCAACATCACCTTGAATGTTTCCAGGGATGGGGCAGCTGCCACCTCTCTGGGCAACCTCTGCCAGTGTTTGCCAGTGTTTCACCACCCTCATTGTAAAAAATTTTTCCTTATATCCAGTCTGAATCTACCCTCCTTTAGTTTAAAACCATCACCTCTTGTCCTGTCACAACAGGCCTCGCTAAAGAGGTTGCCCCCATCTTTCCTATAGTCCCCCTTTAAGTACTGAAAGGCCACAATAAGGTCTCCCCGCAGCCTTCTTTTCTCCAGGCTGAACAATCCCAACTCTCTCAGCCTGTCCTCGTAGGAGAGGTGGTCCAACCCTTGGGTCATTTTTGTGGCCTCCTCTGGACCTGCTTCAACAGTTCCATGTCCTTCTTGTGCTGAGGGCTCCAGAGCTGGACACAGTACTCCAGGTGGGGTCTCACCAGAGTGGTGCAGTGGGGCAGAATCACCTCCCTAGTGTTGATCCTAGTGTTTAGGATCAAAGACTAATTAGGGACAACTTCCCTCCATATTCTCCTATATAGCTCCTGACTGAGGAGGTCTTACTGGGTGATCTCACCAATAAGTAGCTGAAAGAGACAGTAGCACTACACACATTAATACAAGGACACCGTGTGGTCTGGAGGCAGTCCTCTTTATTGAACAAAAATCAAAGGGGCTCCAACAATTTCTAGGCTGAGAAGCAAATAATGCAAACTCAGTCTGGACCCAACAAACCATCTGTTTTCCCAGCCTGAATTTGTTCTAGCAAATATAAAGCAAGTGAACAAAACAGAACTTGGGTAGTACCTCTTTACACCTATTATGGAAGTGCTGATCAAGAGGATCCATGCACATCACAGGGACTTTTCGCTGTCACTTTTATTGAGAGGGGGATGTCGAATGTGTGCATTTGGACTGCATGTATGGCATCGGTGCCTTCCACGAAAGAGCTCTTCCTCCTCCAGCAGTCCTTTAAAAGTGTTTCTGTATAACTGCAAAGGCATTTAGGCAGGTGGCCAATGAACTTCAGGATAATCTGCTGGTGCAAATCACATCAGCTCCACTGACATCACAGCAGTTCATGCTGAGCGTGCGGATGCATATCAGCAAAAGCACATACAAGTGGGACTGAGGGGCAGTTTCATGATGTGAATCATCCTCAAAAACACTTAGATGCATCAAGTCTGAAGGTATTTATGTCTCTGCTAACCTTAGTATCTCTGCCAACCTGGGACTGAAGATGTTCTATTACTGCATGTCCTAGGGCAGTCACCAGCTTTGTGCAGCTCTCCAAAGCCAAAGGCCAAACTCTCAGACCTCTTCTCTTGGAGGCTATTACAAGCTCCTCTTCCAGGGGACTTCTCAGAGCTGCAGGGATGCCCTGGCCCCAAGTGCTCAGAGCCTGCTTGGCACACACACAGCTGTGGCCACAACACACGCGAGGCAGATCAGTGTCTGCAGCTGGAAAAATGTCTGCTGGGTTTCAGGGCTCAGCACCAGATATACCCATCCACATAATTATAAAATCTAAAAAATATTTTTAACATATTTGTGGCCAACAAATAGAGCATAACAGTGTCTTGGAGGAGAGATTTAGAACTTACTGCAAACCCTGCTTTTCCGCATAGCTGTTACAGTCCCTTTGAAGGACAGCTCCCATGAGTTGGTGCTTGTAGGACTGGCAGTACTTTGGTATTGATTACAACCTGTGGAATAGTGGAGTCAAATATCCATGGAAAGCCTTCTCAGACTGGGATATTATGCCCTCTGTCGCTGTCTGCTAGCCTCACCCATCAGGTGAATATTTCTGATTGGAAAACTGGGAAAAAAATTTGCACGTTCATCACTCCATTCACAGCAGTGTTTCCTTTTAACTTCTGAAGTGAGCACATTACCCACAAACTAGGGGACCAGGTGGCTGTGGAGGCACCTCACCAGCGCCCAGGATTGTGAAGTCCAGACCTGCGGAGTATGCAAAACTCATCTGAGGAGCATGTACTAGGGGAGGGTGAGGACAGGACCCACAAAATGAGGGGCAGTTTGGGGACAGAAGTTCCCCCCAGGATGTCTCCCCGATCGACTCTCAGCCACTGACTCACATCCACCTCAGACTGAAGCTCCTCCTGCATTTGGAGACCCCTAACATCTCCCTGCTCTTTGTCTGCAGGTGCAGAGGCACATACAACTGCCTGGCTGAAGTTAGCAGGCAGATTCAAAGCTTGGGGCAGGCACAAGAGAGAGACAAATTCCTGCCTGCATCCACACAGGTTAACAGACCAGCAGCTTGTGGTCACTACAGTCATTTTCTTCATCAGGAAACCTGGTCTCACAGCCAAGGCTTCCCTTCTGAGTTACCTGTTGCTAAAGACTTTTTTTGTCTCTGCTTTCCATTCAGCTTTAACCTGGATGCTCGGGCCCCAGGTTTGAGCACCCATCTGATCCTAGCGCAAGGAAGGGTGGCAGGCTACCAAGCCGTCCTTGGGTTACTAGTTTCACACTGATTAAATTCCTCTCACATGAGGGACCTGGGATTGTGGTTTCATGTCCCCCCAGCCTGGATCCCCCCAAGAGAGGGCAGTGACTATGCTCTCCAGCAAGCTCTGCTGTGATGCACTATCTCTCTGCTGTGGGAGGTCTCTGTGTGGGTCGTTGGCCCTGTGAGGAACCAAACCCATGCAGCAAAGCCAGTGAAGGCAAGCCCTTAGTGAGGGCAAATCTTAGGAACAAATTTTTACTGGTGAAAGACTAGTTTGGCATGAGGGATGTCCACTTCTAGTTTAAACCTGGGCAGATTTGCCATATGGAGTATATCAGAGTTTCAACGTGTTTGGAGATTTAACTGATGTGGGAGCCAGATTCCTCAGATAATCAACAAAAGGAAATATTCTCCCCACCTAACGGGGGCTTTCAGAACCTTTGTGTTCTAACCTTTCCTTTGGTGCAGCTCTCCTTTCCTCACTGGCTATTGAGGGAATTTAGGTTGATTAGGAAGCTAAATTAGGCTGTGTGGTAGCGTTCCACATATAACATGCCTTAAATTTTGGTTGGCCCTGAAGTGGTCAGGCAATTGGACTAGATGGTCGTTGTAGGTCCCTTCCAACTGAACTATTCTATTCTATTCTATTCTATTCTATTCTATTCTATTCTATTCTATTCTATTCTATTCTATTCTATTCTATTCTATTCCCCTGTAAAAACCCACTTGTTTTGTGAGTTGTTGAAGTCATTTAAATGCAGTTTTAAACCCATGTTGGGGAAAGTGGAGAAGATGGAAGAAGGATCAGGTGAGAAGGATCAAGGAGGGTAAAAGAAAGCTCAAATGTTCACAAGAAAAGTGAAATCCATGGAGGTGAGGAAGGAAATAAGCCCCTCTTTTAATCCATCACTGTCCTTCTTATGTGATCTGTTGCTGTCTGTCTTTATGTATTTTATTGGATTTAGGAAGCCAAAACCCAGAGCTGGAACACTCCCCTAAAACCCAGGAATTACACTGGAGACAAATTTAGTCCCCTTGACTTTGCTCCTGTGATTCTTAGGTTAACTGACTGCCTGAGTTAAAGCATGATTCATTAGAATTGTTAAATGCAGAACCATTTCTGTGTCTTTCACCTCAGTCACTAAATACATCTGTAACAAAACCCAGAACAGCTGGTTTCACATATGACACTGAATAGACCCAGGGACTTGATCACAGAAGTCACATCTCTTGCCACCCTTATGATCCAGATTGCATAGGCGTGCTTTTTCTCTGCCCCAAAATGCATTTGGACTTAATCTTGGCCACCAAATGCGCTACCAAAAACTGGAAAATCTTACGTGAAAGAGAACTGTCAGTGGGGAAATTCTGACCCTCCATGGATTTAGTTGGGTGTTTCTGTGTTATGAAATACTGTAAACTGTATGGCCTTGCACTAGCTTGGAAAACACTCGTAAAAGATAGGGGTGTCTAGAAATCACATCAATATCTTTGACATTAGAGCAACATTTCAAGCTTTTACAAAACATGGTTATTGTATTAATTTGTAGTGCATAGGAATTTGATGTGAACAGGCGTTCATGCTCAGCATTGCCTTGCATTACATTTGTTTGCAGTGTTTTATTTTTGGGCTTCAACATTTTGCAGAGCAGCTGTGTCCTGGCCTTAAAAGTCACAGAAATGAGAAGCAATGACCTTATGTTGTTTTGTGGTTTACTCAGGAAAAGGAGATAGTGGTGGGGATTAAACCAAGTGTTCAAAAATAAGCAAGTATTTAAATGCTTTGTTGGATCTGAACCAGGACAATAAACCTTGGAAATGTGTATGTTCATGGAGGATCAGTAGAGAAAGGCCTGTTTTAGTTAATTAAAAAATTATCTTCGATTTTTTATTTTATGACAAGGTTCCTAGCACTGTTCGTTTGTACTGAATCATCTTTTAATGCATGCATCTATGTGGTTTGAATGTGACACTCCTAGTATTTATCTAGTTCATTATTCCTGTGCTATTCAAATGGTGCCTCATGTGGCCTTTATTTCACACTGTCTGTACTACCAAGCTGCAGTAGAAAGGCAAGGCATGACAAAATGAAAAATAAAGCAAGGATTGTGAATTGCCTACTACTCCCTATGTCCTTGCCCTGGGCAAGGTTTATCTGAAGCCCCTTGTTAACACATCAGCTAACCCAGGAATCATTGTGCCTTTTCACAGGCTGATTGGTAGTAGTGAAGTGCAAGCCAATTTAAGATATTTTTGGATAGCTGGATGCTGAATTACAGGTTTTCAAATTGCAGGAGGTGTTCTGTAAAATACCAGCCAAATAGGTTAATCTTATCTAACGTGATAGAAACTACAAGTTTGGGAGACTATTTCAGGTGTAAAAAATGTCAAAATAAGGAAAAAAATGCTTTTGCAGCAATGAGACATGGCAATGTCAGTAGAGGCGTCTCCTTAATCATTTTAGGACTCCATTTTGCAGAGAGCAGAATAGCCTCGTTTAACCCCGAGACTGAATTTAAACTATATACTGAGGTACCCACCTGAAATCTGGGACATCATTTTCACTGATATCTGTGTTCCTGTTCATAACTTTACTTTTAATCATGTGGATGAGGGAAAGTGTTGACAGATCAGGCCAAGGGCTTCACCTTCTGAAAGACAGAGCCCTTGATATTATGAAAAGAGGGAGTGACAACACCATGCCACAGCCAGTATTCCCATGTCTCTGCAACAACAGTGGTTCAATCTGCTGTTGCTGAGCACAAAATTTGGCCCTCCAAGAACTACCTAGAAAAGGCAGGGGACTACCTCTGTTTTTGCCATACTATGTTCCACTTAAACAGCGATTTGAGTCAATATTCTGATCTTGGTGCTCTGAATTATTAAGCACCTCTCTACTAATAGTTGTATGTTAAACCTATTGACACAAAGGCACTGCTTAAGAGGAGTGGGTCCTATGCTTAAGATTAAGCTTAGTTTTAAGGTTCAACTCAGGTTAATTAGTAGCCGCTGGCCAAAATGAAGCATTTTACCTCCAGATCCACTTTATTAAAAAATCTAGACAATTAATATTGCTGTGATTCTAAATAGTAATTGGGCCTAGCAATCCTCTTTTGTTCCACAGGGACATTATCTTCTGTAAAGTGGTGCACTGTCAAGTGAGCCTAACATACCATCTCATACAAGCTTTCCTATGATAATCAAGGCTGCCTCTCATAAGCCAAATTTGCCCATCTTATTTTGTAGGTCAAGTGTTGTATTTAAGCATTCAGTAAATAATAGTGGCCTTTGATAATCATATCAATTATGCCAGAAAGGTAAAAATGTGCAATCATAGAACTTAGTGGCACTGCTGAGGAAAGTGTAGACTGTCAGCTGAAGTGCAGAGAGCATGGCCAGATGGTTAAGTCAGTGCATGAAGTCAGGAGACTGTTTCTCCCCATGGCATCTGAGTTTCTGTGTCACATTGAGCTCTAGGAGGAAAGCCAGGAAGATTTTCTCAAAGCGAAAGGGGACACAGGAGGGCACCCAGCTTCTGCTGCCTTTGAAAATCAACCCTAAGTGCAGAAAACTCTTATGAAAGAAGGAAAACTAAAAGGCCTTTTGTGGTAGGCGGACCGAGAGCCTTCACACCTTCCTCCTGGCTTCCTCCCTCCAGCAGCAACCAAAGCAAAGCATGAACAGCAGTAACCAGGGAGGGACTTAAAAAAATGGATCATTGTAAGCCTCTCACTAAATAAGTCACTGTTGCTTATCCTTGCCACTGGGAGTTTTGTAAAGCATATGCACAAATATCTATTTTGCCAGAGTAAAGGCTTAAATTGCCTGCAATCGATGTGTCCCAACATCTCTTTTCTGTTGTGCACCCCCTCGGGGACCAACAGTAGCCCTTAGATACTGGAAAAACAGGTTCACTTACCCCACCCAGTAACTTCTCCTCTCCATACTTTTTAGAAGTGAAATATGTGATAATCTGAACTAATTCACGCCTGGCTTCCTCGTGGATTACAGCCTCTGGCTTCTGCAGTCATTCCTCTGCAAATGCCTCAGAGGATTATCCTGGATTCAATATTCTGAATAAATAAACACCTACAAACAGGAATACATATTTCAGGTTTTAATTAAAAGGCTTTTTTTTTGATGGCAGTATGTGATCCATTATAAGAAGCACATTCTCCCTTGAAAGCTTGCTTTTATTTTTTTCTTTTCTCTCTCCTTTTTCCTTTCTGCTTGCCCTGCAAGTTGTTCTGTCTTGATGGGACAGTTTAAGTTTCTATATGACAAAGGATGAGAGAGAGAGAGTGCACCAGTGGCTGTGAAATCCAGTTGCAAACAGAATTGTCATCTCATACGTCAGTTCAAATCAACTTCTATTAGGGGACCTGTAAAAAGGTACAGACTATTACATATCTGCCTACAGTAAAGTTATCCTACTGATACATGTGCTACTGAGTACTATTACTGGACAAGATGGGCCACAAATCATATTAACTAAGACAATTCTACCATTCCTAGGTCTTTATACATCTATCACCTCTTGCCCAGTAATCATTCAAATAGGAATCACTGGGTATAAGAAAATTCTTCTTGTTTTGACTATTCTTTCAAGCTGATGGTGATTGAAGATCACTGAAAATAGATTTAAGAATATATTGAACAGCTTGCATGAAACAGGAAAACTCATACCAGGCACTACACTTTTTTCAAGTTCATGGAGACAAAAATTCCAACAGTTAAAAAAACCCCCAGTGTTAAAATACAGGCTTACAATGGTAAGAAGGTTAGGGGAGGAAGGATGGCTGGGGAAGATCAGAGGTGAATTACATCTCACTGCCCTCCTTCTCAAGTGGCCCAAAAAACAGGGGAAGTAGGTAATGCGCTGGTCTCACAGTCTGTTCTCCCAAAACTCTCCTGCTGCTCTAATGTAAACTGGAGTAGGCGTGAGTGAAGAGTGACTTCTGTGGTTCACTGCAAGGTTCCTTAAAAAAGTACATGTGAGTGTTCAGCCTGTCTATTAGATAGTGATGCAAATAGTACAAACACTGGACAACAACTTTTATGTATTCTGATTCAGCCTCAGAGATAAAAGGATTAAATCCCACTTGTCCTAACATGTACTACTTCAAAGGAGTCAGTCTAAAGGATTAACAATTAGAAATGGAAATGTAGTGCACCAGAAGAAAAGAAAAAGAATTTAAGATTTGCCACACCGTTTCAGCTCCTTTCAGATCATCAGTGGTATCAGGCATCCTGCAACCAGTAGTCATAAGGCTGCTCAGAGAGAAGCGCCTCGGAAGCCATAGAATGAGGTACATATTGCCTTCGCCCGCAGAGATCAGGATGCAGCCAGAGGCATGAGATTAACTGAGGCTTCCGCTGACTCCCCTATCTCTCAGCAATACAGCAATTCCACTCCTTTTAATATGCGTACACAGTGTTTGACTTGACCCTTGGCAGGTTGGCACTCTGCTGGCAGCTTACATGGTCTCCAAAGCAATATAGCTGCTCATTTGCTCCATATTTGCCAGTTTTTAATTTTGAGCAGCCACTTCAGTCTCATAGTACAGGGCAGAGCCAGAGAGACAAATGGCTCTCATTAAGTGGAGTCATTGATTTTTAATACCAGTCACAATCGTCTGCTTTGGCCTCTTGCACAAAACCATAGGCAGAGTTTCAGTCCACCTTTCATGCTTCATATCTCTTTTACCTGCTTTGGAAAAAAACCAAACTCCTCCTTGCTCTCTCTTCTTTCCAGTTTAAGCATCCCTCACTTTTGCCAGCCACCAAATTCTCCTTCACTGGAGCTATTGTGAAAGCCTTTGCAGGGGCTCCATTTTGTGGGTGCTGGGACAGTGCTGATGCATTACAGCAGCAGGTCCCCCCACCCCAAATCCCAGCTCTGCCCCAGTGCTGCATGCCCTCATGGGTACACACCCCATCACCATGCACACCGCAAAGACTTGTGCCATGCCCTGCAACATGCCCTTTGAAATCAAGGCAAACCAGCGCAGAAGCTGGCCTATTGTGAGAAGTAGTTGGCCATCTGGCTATTTATGTTAATACCCAGCAGAGCCAGAAACCAGGTACATGAAAAACCTGTGGGGTTTCATAAGCCTGGAAAAAATGTGGTCTTGGCAAAGTCAGTCATTAGCCATGTCCTTTGACTTCCTTCCTCTTGTGGCAGCTTCTCAGTGACTTGCTGGCATTCTTCCCAACATTGATCATTTCTTACCTGTTCTTAGATGGTCTGCCTGCATTAGTGGTGGGATAATCCCTTCCTTATCTTCCCTTGGATGTTGTGTTGCTAGCAACCCAGTCCTCCCTTTCAAAGTCTTACATACTTCTGCCTACTTCCCTCCTAAGCTGTAAGTTCACTTAATCTCTTTCCAGAGTTTATACCTCAGAAACTTGAATTCTTTCAAGTATTGCAACGGCCACTTACTAAATCTCACCATAAAGAACTTAAGCTCACACAGTACAGGTATAGGAAAGGAAAAAATGCTAAGCAGCAAATGAATACCAATGGAATCTAATATTTCATTAATGAAAGCTGCTGAGCACCTTCCAACTTGCTTCTGCCTTCTGGCAGGAATAAGGTCAAAACAAGGACGTTTTTCATACATGTGCCTACTTGAATGCTGAGTACCCTGAAGCAAGTGATGCAAACCATACAAACACTGGACAACAATTTTTATATACTCTGATTCAGCCTCAGAGATAAAAGGATTAAATCCCACTTGTCCTAACATATGCTACTTCAGATATTGTCAGATTTTTCTGCTTCTCTGATGTAGGTCTGTTGATTTTTAAATTTTTTTTTATTTACTGCACAGCTGTGAAGTAAGGAAGTAAGGAAGAAGTTACACAAGGGTTTGAGACATCTCTTTGCTTATGGCCCAAATACAAAGCTCATTAAGTGGGCCGTGTTGGCTCAAACAAAAGGGCCACTGAATCAGTCTGTTACCCTGCCACCAACAATCGGCAGTAGCAGATGCTGAGGGAAAATACATAAGAAAAGGCCCATGCAGCATGCACAGCTTGTCCTTCTGCCTACCTGTAGTTTAGGGAACTTCAAGAAAAATGTTGGGGATTTATTTTTACTATTGTGAACAATATTTCTTGATGTATCTTTTTCCACCCATACAGAGAAATGATGTTTTAGCACCTGGCATTTAATCATTTTAACCCACTAACATTTTTCACATCTGAAGCATCTTTTGAAAGTAAGTTCCATAGTTGAAATATGCATTGTCTAAAAAAGCAAGTCCTCCTGCCCCACCTAACTTCTGTCCCTGGCAACTCCACTTGGATTCTCTTGGTTTGCGTCTTTAAAAATGTAATGAAAACCTCTCCTCTGTTCAGCTCCACTTCAATTCTGTTTCCCTCCACTGTACATTATTTAAGCTGAAGAGTACTCCTCTGTTTAATTGCTCTTTGCAGAGCCCATTACACACTTTCCTCTGTGGCACACGTTCTGAGTTGACCAAATCTGCATGCAGCATGACAAACACAGAGGTACAACAGGCATGCTCAGTGGCACATTCTGTGTTCCCTTCCTAATAATTGCCAAGCCTCTGTTCGCATCCGTGATCTCTGCCTTATGGGAGCTGATGCTGTCCCTGAACCGCCCACAGAGGCTCCAGCACTTCTGTCCTCAGCAGTGCTGGCATGCTGGTGTGGGTACCAGTGGCTGGTTTCCTCCCTATGTGTTACCTTGCATGTGCTGATAAGGAGTTTTATGGGTCATTTTTTCAAAGTACTCAATACCTTGAGATCCTTTTGCAATTCTTTATGATCCTTCTTCATTTTTATTACCCTGAGTAATTTTGTACCATCAGTAAGTTTTGCACATGCATTCACCTCCCTTTCCTGAGACATCTGGAAATATACTGAGCAGATCTAGTAATCTCATTCCACTGTGAAAACTGGCCCTGTCCTCTGTTTCCTATTATAAACAGTTATTGATCTATATGAATACCTTCTCTTCCATCCCAAGACACTTCACCAAAGCTCTTTGAAACTGAAAAGAACAGTGTCTCATTTGTTTCAATCCCCATGTTCCTTTACTCTTTCAAAACGACATGGCTTTCCTCAACAAAAACCAGACAGCTCTTCCTGAAGACGCTGTATTTATCCTCCTTTCCTTCTTCCAGCTGAGATTACTTAGCTTTATCCTAGCTCCAGCCAGCAGCTCGGTACAGAGGTCTACCAGGGTGACCCCTTCCTGCATCTCCAAGGAACATTTTCTTCAATACTGGTATGTGTCACCTCCTCTGTCCCTGGCCTCTCATCCCCTCAGCCAGCAAACTCTCCAAACACTTGGCTGCCTGATGATGGTATTGCAAATAACTTTTCAGCAATTATACTGTGTTTCATCTGTTTGGACACAGTATATGGCTTTACGGAAGGCATATTTCTATTTCTAATACCTTTCCTCGTTCAGTTGTTTGTGTGTGCTGAGCTATTTCTTTTTAGTTTATTTGGTTGTATGTGTAATTTAAGCCTCTAATGAGGTAATTCAAACATTCTCCATAACACCACTGACCCTGACTGTCCTTTTAATTTCTTAATAGAAATCAGGCTTTTTCTAATATTGTTCTTCTTTTGAAACAAAATCTGGATAGCTCTTGGGTCTTCCATTTCTACAAGAATATTGAACCAATATAACAGAGCATCTTCATGACAGTTACATCTTGAACTACCCCTGCTTAGCACTGAAGTGAGATTAACCTTTTTTTCTCTCATTAAGTATCAGGCAAAGTGCTAAAAGAAACCATCATCTATGGCACCTAAAATATAGTCACAGCACTGTGCTCCATTACACAATTTATTCTGCCTCAATGGGAGCAGCTGAAATCTTCCATTATTATTATTATGTTTTCTGCCTTTACAGCCCCTGTGACTTTGTTTAGAGGTGAATGTCACCATCCTGGTCAAGGGGTTGTTTGTATACCTGAATCCTCTGCTCTTCCTACTTGAGCAAGGACTATTAGGGCATCGAGTTCCTGAGATATTTAATGAAGCATTTAAGCTTTCTGTTCCAATGCAACATTTTCTTCTGCATTTGTAGTGGGGGGCTCTTTTCTCTAGATTGTACTATGATAAAAGACCATTCAACTGTACAATTTTTTTAACTGCTGTCCACATACAATGCACTGCCGGTCAGCAAAGGTGAGTCATTACCTGCAGCCATTGCATGAACAAATCCTGCCGTTGTTGAATCTAGCACAGCGACTCATGCTGAGCCCTTAGCCTTGTCTCTTACTCACATCTGACATGGAAAGCACCACCTCTTTTACCATCCATTCCACTAACACCAGCCACGGGTGGCCGGAGCACACACTGAAAACTACTGAGTGTGTGCAATGTGATTACTATCACAGCATCCTTTTGAAATAATGTTAGATTACACAGAAGATGCTGGGGGGTGGGGGGTGGGGGGCAGTTATTTGGACCCTATTTTAAGGTTAGTCTGATTTCCCCTGTAAAATGCCACTGCTTAGGCTGGTGAAGGCAGAGCCTATAGTTGACTTTTCTGTGACTTTGGGAGTGTGCAGGTTAAATTTCTGCAGTGCTGCATGCACACAGTGTACAAGGTAGCAGCAGTCATTCTGAATGGGATCCCAAACCTAGTAACTGGCTCCCCAAGAGAAAGCCACATCCCCACCGTACCTACAGCAACTGCTGCTTTTTGGCAAAGGTACAAATAGTAAAAACAATCCCAGAGAGGTGCTAAAAGCAAAGAATCGATCGTTATCACTGCCTCAGCTTGGGCAGAGGGATAAACAGACTGTAATAGGTGTCAGATTTCTACAACTGCTCTTTCTCCGCAGGGAGTAAGCCTATCCACTCCTCGCCAGCTAAGCCGAGGTCAGGGCCATGCCAGAGGAAGTAGCTACCATTAGCAGACATGAAGAACAGATCTGGTGTGTTGGTGGGATCTGTCTGAACTAAGTAACTGGTTGAAATAAGAGCAGCTAATCACTATTGTGGCTGATGCAGATTCTCAACTATTGCGGTTTCTTAACAGGAAAACAATATGTTTCAAACCTCCAGACAAATTGTAGTTTGCCTGAAAGGGCCAGTCTGTCCTTGGAAAAGTGTAGGGTGTTGGAGCTGCTGCAGTGCCACATATTTCAGCTGTAGCATGAGCCATTGCCCAGTGCTTGTAATGCTGCTGAAGGTCACCTAGCTCAGGGCTCGCCCAGCCCGGCAGGGCTGCCGTGTCAGTGCGTAGGACTCGATCCCCATCACACAGTGCTTTCCTGAGCAGCCAATGCAAGTTGCTTGAACGCAAGATTCTAGGAGAAGCAAATACAGACCAAAGTACCCACAGAAAAGGTTTCTTCCTGGAGACTGCTTTATGCCCAGCAGGAAGCAGGTTTGCATTATTTCAAGCTTTATTTTAATCTTGTCTAACATGACTATGAATATCTCCTTTGCCAGTCCTGGTGTATAACCATTTTCCAGCAGCGCTTGGCTGCTGGCTGCCAGGTCATCCTATGGAGAAAAATTCCATGGGCTGTGCACACGCTGCTCAGAAGGGCTCCTTGGTGTCCCCCTTTCTTGCTGCTTTGCATTTTGGCTATCACTACCTGTTGTGACATGTTGTATTAGCTGTTACTAACAATACTGGTTTCAACAGCCCTGATACTGAGGAGGAACAAAATACAATCATGAGATCCCCATGCATCGGCAGGGCCTGGATTTGCTTGGGCACAGGGCTAGCTGGCCTGACAAGGGAAACAACCCACTTGAGAAGCCAATCCTGTTCTTCTTTGCTCCCCCCTCGTGAGCAGACACCCCCCAGAACGTGCCCAGGGCATTTCTTTAGAGCAACATTTGTCTTGTCAGCAGCAACTGTATTAAAATTTGCTGTGATCCAAGTCAGAAAAAAAATGAAAAATGCCTCTCTACAGCTGCTGTTAGACATGGGTGTTATGACTGTGTGCCACTTGACTATGCGCTACAGTGTTAGGCCATTATGCAGTGTGGTCTTGATTCTCTGGAATAAAATCACCACTCTGCCAGGTCACTCCCACTGTGGGAGTGAAGCTTTTTATATTTTTCCTTATTAAAAAAAACCAACTGGGCCAGCTCCAGAAAACATAATTGAATTCAAATCTGTGGTACAAAGAAACCTAGAGTTTGCTTAAATCTGCTCTGTTGACTCAAGGCTCAGGGTTTTTTTCCCCTTTCAGTTGATCCTTTTTTCTTTTCTACCTTTACCAGTACTGCCATACCGGAATCCTACAAGCATCCAAAGGGATATTGCAGTGTGAGACACATTCGCACATACAGGAGCCTATTTTTAAAATGTAACTTTAAAACTGTCCAGTGCAAGTGTCCCGAGGAAACTCCAATCTGTCATTTTGCAGAAACAACATCAAAGAGGAGCGATTTATAATGGCTATGTCCAAGGGTCTGAAGACACTGTTCATCCACGTGTGCCTCTCTGTTCTTGTGCTGCTTGTCTGCTAATCCACAGCCTCTCCATGCAGCAACCTCTTGCTAATGCATCTTGTTTATGAACAGAAGAAGGGCAGACAATTGTGGTTTGTTTTTTTTTTTGGTTTTCGAATAACCAGGAATGGTGCAGAAATGTGGTGTCTTTTTTTTCCTCTGGCTATCAATGTGCTTACACAGCCAGCTCTTCATGTCTGAATTTGTTTTTCTGGGCTAGCAACAACAGCATTTAGATCATCTGTGGTGTGGTGTGATATGAAGGAGCCAAAAATCAGGCCCTCTCTCTTCATTTATACCTCAGCAATCTCATTTATATGGAGCGGAGAGCTGGAATAGCAAACTTGCTTCTTTGTGTCAGGTTGATTTATAAGGTGGCATAAACACATAGTGCCACTACAAGGCTGAAGATTACTTTGGTTTGCTGCCCCACTTCCATTAGCGTTACATCACTTCAGAGTTATTTAGTCAAGAGTTCCCTTTCATACTATTGTGGTTTAACCTCATCCAGCAACTAAACCCCACACAGCCGCTCGCTCGCTCCTCCCCGTGGTGGGATGGGGGAGAGAATCGGAAGAGAAAAAGAATATTCGTGGGTTGAGATAAGAACAATTTAATAAATGAAATAAAATAAAATAAAGAAGAAGTAATAATAATGATAATAATGATAATAATATACAAAGCAAGTGATGCACAACACAATTGCTCACCACCTGCTGACCAAAGCCCAGCAATCGCTGCCCCCAGCCAACTCCCCCCAGTTTATATACCAAGCATGACATTATACGGTGTGGGATATCCCTTTGGCCAGTTGGGGTCAGCTGGCCCGGCTGTGCCCCCTCCCGGCTTCTTGTGCACCCGGCAGAGCATGGGGAGCTGAAAAGTTCCTGACTAGTGTAACCACTAATTAGCAACAACTAAAACATCAGCGTGTTATCGACATGAACATTATTCTCGTACTAAATCCAAGACAGCACTATATAAGGTACTATGAGGAAAATTAACTTTATCCCAGCTGAAACCAGGACACATGCACAGATGTGCAATTAGCGCTCACGTTCCCCATTCGTGTGCGTTGGGGATGCCTGTCGGTGCCACCTGCTGCTCCTTCACAGGGCACCAGGCAGGGATGATGCCCTGGGGTGACGCTGACTGCTGCACATGCTGCTTGCAGAGATGGGTGGTCCTCTGGGGCTTGGGCCCACACAAACCTAACATCCTGGCAATTCACCTTATTCTTTCAGGTGGCCTCACCTGAATTCATGGACTACCTAAATTTACAGCAAGGAATGCCATCCTTTCAAAGACAACATCTTTTTTTTTTTTTTTTCTTCTATTTCAGTGTCCTGGCTGGTCTTGAGCGAAATTTTCCCTGTTGGGATCAGAGGACGGGCCATGGCTTTGACATCTAGCATGAACTGGGGCATAAATCTCCTTATTTCCTTGACATTTTTGACTGTAACTGGTAAGATTTCTCTGTGTCCTTCCAAGTTAATATTCTTTTAGTGGGCAAACCGGATTTTTCCTGCTAAAATTGCAGCCCTGGTGCCCCAGGAGCCAATTCAGATCTCCATTTAGGTGCTATTTGTTAGTGTAACTCCACTGTTTCCAGCACAACTTTCTAAGTTTATGCTAGTAATTACAGCCTCACAGTGCTGGCTATCAGAACACCTTGCACACCAATGCCATAGGTTGTGAACCCCAGCTCTTAAAAATGCCACTGCCTTAGGAGGTTGAAAATATATATTACTTAGGATTTAGTCCTGCATCTTCTGAAGTCAATGGAGGTTCTGCTCTAGATCAGACCACAGCTTTTCAGATCAAATGTTTTTAAAGGCAATCCCACTGAAACAATTCCTTTTCACAGGAACGTCCTGGCTTTGAGAAAATTTCATTTAGAAAAAAGTGTCTTGGTAAGGTAAAAATGTTTCATGTTTTAATGCGAGAAAGTAGACTACCATGTAGTAACTTACGTGATGATCAGCATATATTTTCTTCTAAAAACCAAACAAAACCAAACCAGAAAATGCACAGTGAATGCACTCCAGCTGCCAACACTTGCTCAGTCCTTGGACCAGGCTAGGGCTATTCCTAAGGAAATGTCACTGAAAACAGACAGGGCAGACCTCAGGTCCTCAGCATTAACTGTTTCACCCAAAGGCCCCCTCCTATTGGGCAGCATTACTTGTTAATGCACACCTAGCCATTATTCTGGTCTCAGTTTCAAGGAATGCAAAGTCATAATATCTCTATTGGTTTAGCTGGGTCTAATCGGATTTATGAAAGTATATAACTACCAGCAAATATTCATGCCCAGTCTACCGCAGAAGGGGAGAACTGGAAATTCTGTCTTCAGATGAATACCTATGTAGGTCACAGTGGCCAGCAGCACTTGCACTTAGGTTATCTGGTGCAGAAGATACTGGCTGGATTAGCAGCTTCAACTGCAATTTTTAGCTCACAACACAACTGACAAACGTCTCAACTATCTGTCTGGCTTAGTTTTAGCAGGCAAAAGGGCTAAGGGGGCTGCAGCAGCCTGTTGGGTTTATATATGCTTTACTTTCCAGGGACTGCAAAGTGCATCCCTCAGCCTGAGGACCTACCTGCCCTTGGACTGTAGGCTCAGAAAACCACTAGTTCTTGGTTAGCCCCATTAGGAGTTCACTCTTAGATCCCCTTCTGGCACAGGATCCATGACTTGCAGTGGAAATACTGGGAACTGACAGGAGGGGAGGATTAGCTGGGACAACTACCACAGTGTGAAAAAAGCTTGGTTTTGCTCCATGAAAGAATGTGCAACAAAAACAGACACAGGTGGAAATTTGAGGTGCTTGTGACCCCTGGTGCCTTTGCACAACCCAGTAACAATGGCTACTCAGAGTTTTCATCCTGAGTGACCACAAGTGAAATAAATCAATAGGTTCGTGCTAAATGGGTCAATTTGGGCTCATCACTTCTCATTCATAAGGACTATGCGAAAAAGCAAAACACTCCTTTTCAAATTATGGACAGGCACAAATATGTGAGACAAGAATAACAGCCTATCTTCTTAACATCTCTTGTGCATTAGGGGCTGTGTCCTATAAAAACATGGCAACAGAAAAAAATTACATTATTTTAAAATTTAAAAAGACACATTTTCTTCCTTTGTAGAGCTCATTGGCTTGTCCTGGGTGTGCTTCATTTACACAATAATGAGCCTAGCATCCCTGGCTTTTGTTATTGTGTTTATACCAGAGACGAAAGGATGCTCCTTGGAGCAAATATCCATGGAACTAGCTAAACAGTAAGTACCAAGCATGTTAGCACATCCCCCAGGTGCCAGAGGGACAAAGTCTTTCAATGCTGCTTGCTACAAAAAAGGAAACTGCATTGTTTTTTTCTGGAAAAATCAGATTCTCTCAAGGCTTGAGCTTGATCACTGTGGCCAAGCAAATATTTTATTGGTGCTGAAGGGCTGGCCCTAAAGGGATGGTGGTTTCACAGAATCACAGAATGGTAGGGGTTGGAAGGGACCTCTGGAGATCATCTCGTCCAACCCCCTGCTTGAGCAGGCACACCCAGAGCAGGGGGCACAGGACCGCATCCAGGTGGGTTTTGAATGTCTCCAGGGAAGGAGATTCCACAACCTCTCTGGGCAGCCTGTGCCACTGCTCTGGCACCCGCACAGGAAATAATTTTTTTCCTCATATTCAGGTAGAACTTTCTATGTTCCAGCTTGTGCCCATTGCCCCTTGTACTGTTGTTGGGCACCACTGAAAAGATTCTGGCCCCATCCTCTTGACACCCACCCATTAGGTATTTATAAGCATTGATAAGATCTCCCCTCAGTCTTTGCTTCTCCAGGCTGAACAAATGCAGGTGTCTCAACCTTTCCTCATGAGAGAGATGCTCCAGTCCCCCGATCATCTTCATAGCTCTCCGCTGGACTCTGTCCAGCAGTTCCCTGTCTTTCTTGAACTGGGGAGCCCAGAACTGGATGCAGTACTCCAGATGTGGCCTCACATCTGGATGTGAGATGTGGCCAGGGTGGAGTAGAGGGGGAGGATAACCTCCCTCGACCTGCTGGCCACACTCCTTTTAATGCAGCCCAGGATACCGTTGGCCTTTTTGGCTACAAGGGCACAGTGATGGCTCATTATCAATCTGCTGTCCACCAGCACTCCCAGGTCCTTCTCAACAGAGCAGCTTTCCAGCAGCTCAGCCCCCAACCTCTACCAGTGCATGGGGTTGTTCGTCCCCAGGTGCAGGACCTTGCACTTGCTCTTGTTGAATTTCATGAGGTTCCCCTCAGCCCAGCTCCCCAGCCTGTCCATGTTTCGCTGAATGGCAGCACAGCCTTCTGGCATATCAGCCACTCCTCCCAGTTTTGTATCATCAGCAAAGATCCTGAGGGTACACTCTGTCCCTTCATCCAGGTCATTGATGAATATACTGAACAGGACTGGACCCAGCACAGACCCCATGGGAACACCGCTAGTTACGGGCCTCCAACCAGACTCTGCCCCATTGACTGTGATCCTCTGAGCTCTGCTGTTCAGCCAGTTCTCTCTCCACCTACTCATCTAATCCACACTTCCTTAGCTTGTCCATGAGGATGATACAGGAGACAGTGCTGAACGCCTTACCAAAGTCGAGATAAACAGCATCCACTGCTCTCCATTCATTGACCCAGCCTGTCACACCATCATAGAAGGGTATCAGGTTGGTCAAGCATGATTTCCCCTTGGTGAATCCATGTTGACCACTTCTGATAACCTTCTTTTCCTCTGCATGCCTGGAGATGACCAGCACCCCTGTGAGGAACACCTGCAGCCAGACCTGGCTCCCCAGCACTTTTGCTGACTGGTGTTCTGGAGAGGAGGGTGTCTCTGTTCTCCCACTTAGGGCTGTGTGTCTTGGCTTGCACGAAGGGAAGGAGAGAGGCCCTATCTCAAATACTTCAAGGCTCCATGTGAGTTTTGATAACTCTTCTAGATGGGCATTTTTTGTGTGCATTTACGGAGTCCTGTGGCTCTGTAGACTCTATGGCTCTCTGGCCTTACACCCAAAAATGGTTCTTTCAGCATGAGTTTTGGTCCCCACCTCATTGCATAAAAAGGGTAGAAAAGCAACGAGAGGGAGAGTGTGTTGGTGATGTGAATGCCATTTGCCTGCCCCTTTAATATAACCCATTCTGACTGGTTTTGTGTCTTTTGACTCTACCCATCTTTTCTTATCCCTCAGAGGTAGAGTGGCCCTTGGAATTACATATGTTCAACAGAAGTATCACATCAATTTAGAGAACAGAATTAAATGGTCTGCTCATACGCATACTGTTCACTTACAATCTCCAAAGCCAGGTGTCATCGACCATAAATTGACTGGCAATTTTTGCTATCAATGTGTTACTGCCCCCATTGTTTTCAGTTGGTTTTGGCCATAAAAAATTATAGAAAAAACTAAGCAGCCCTGGTTTTTGGAATGCAGCAGTCTTCTGATCTGTTTGAAGAGCTGCTTTGCAGCAGGTGCCTGCTTTTTTGGAGTAATCTCAGAAGTTGGCAGCATAATGAATTGAAGGATAAAGAAATTGTAGTGGAAGCAATTTAGTGGGCAACATTTTTGCAGGGCTGATGGCTTGGGAGGAGAGTCAGGCCTCACCACAGCTGGTGGCATGCTGCTACAGGTGAGGCAGCATCCCCAGCTTCATCCACACAGCCAGGCTTGACGGGGCCATGCAGACTCCCTCCCTCTCTCCCTGCTGACAGCCTGCCAGCCGGCTGCTGCCTGACTGTAAGACAAATGACACCCAGAGAAAGAGGCTTGAAGGCACAGGTGGAAATATTCAAACTGAAAATAAGACACGTACTTTCTGACAGTGGACGTAATTATCGTGTGAAGAGCCTGGTGTGATGGGTCATCCTATATTTGGGGTTTTTAGATTACCAGAGAATTTTTTTTTTTTTTTTTTTTTCTAAAAGCTACGCTGCAACTCAGCCGGGCTTGAAGGAGCTCGTTTACGGGCTAGGAAAAAGGCGTTATCCCAGCGCAGGAAGCTCGGAGCTGACTGCGCTGCCGGAGCCCCCGCGGGGGCTCTCCCTCGCAGCCCTCAGGGACTTCACGGACCGAGAAACTGGCGGTTCTGGTCCAGCCTCCCCCCGCGCACCCCCTTCTCCCTCCTCTTTAAAGGGAGACATAAACCCGCGCGGGAGGAGCGGGGCCGGCGGGGAAGCGCCGAGGGCGGCCGGCCGGCGCCTCCCCGGGGCGGGGCGGGGTGGGGCGGGGTGGGGCGGGGTGGGGTGGGGTGGGGTGGGGTGCCCCGCCCCGCCGCACGCCCGTGCCCCCGGCGGCAGGCGGCAGGGAGAGCGCTCTGCCGGCTGCCTTCAACGGCAAACCTTCTTGGGTTTTTTTGTTTTTTTTTTTTTTCCCTTCGCTTCTCCAGGAAATACGTGAAGACCCCCTTGTGCTGGATGAGCCAGCGCAGAGAGAAACTGGTGCCAGTGGAACTTGCCAAGAGAGAGAAAGAGCAGCTCTACTAGACCCAGGGCAATCAAAGCAGCCTTCACCAAAAGACTGATTTAAAAAAAAAAAAATTAATTCAGCGATGCTCACACTCTGATGGGACGCATGATATCTTTATTATACACAAGCTATTCTCTCATGTCTTAGTCGAGCTTCTTTCAGTGGCAGTTTACAGCCAACACTGAAGATTGTAGTTTATAACTTCCTGGAAATCTGGGCTCCGTCTGTTTCAAACCACCATCCCTCACCTCCCCTGGGGTTACTCACCTCTTATATACAGGAGGTGAACGGCAAGTGGAATGTTATGCACAATTTTAGTTACCCATATTCAACACGAGTTCAGCCTGGAAGAGGTGCAAGGAATGACCAGGGTGCCAAGGAGGAGGAGTCTCAAAGGAGGAGACCACCAAAGACAGGTCTGTTTAGTCTAGCAAGAAAAGGGCTGTAAAGGGTTAACAGCTCTCTGTCAGCACTTAGGGAAGACAACACTGAAACCCAAACGGACAAGTATACAGTGTAAAGGGTGATGATGTTAGTGCAGAACAACTGGGTATGAACTGCTTATAGATTAATTTAGGCTTCAGCTTAACAAGACTTGAAAAAGGATCTCATTTATCAGATCTTAATTATTTATAACACAGAGCATGCTCAGCTCAAAAGAGGAACTCTACATACAGTTTCCTGGGAGGGCCAGGATTCAGTGACCCAGGAAACACTCCTCAGAAAACATAGTCAAATTATTTAATGGATACATTTGCATAATCAATTACTCTAAATTAAGGATGTCCTTACAGAATAGGAGATAGGATTTCTTTGGCTTCCCAGTCCCAGGAAAGTGGGAAACGGAAGGTACCAGAGCTGATGCCAAAATAATTTTATTTCTCAATACAGGGCACACTAGACTTTGACTTTTGGAAAGGAGAATCGTGTGTACAGGGCAGCACAAAGGGAGTTCAGAAACTGTAATCACTGCAAATCATAAATTACATCAAATTCTTGGTTATTGCTTAGCAAGTGTATCCTGAAGTACTCAACAAGCCTCTGCAAAGGGTTACCTATATGGCTCCGATAAAATAACATAGGTCTTTTTTTTTTTTCTTAGAAGTTAATATATTTTGTTAGAATGATCAGTAGGCAAATATTAGCAAATAAATTAATGGTCCTTTGTTTAAAGAAAAAAGCATGCTTTACAAGCATGCTGGCTGTCTCAGCAGCCACCGAGCGGCATTTCTTCCAGCATTTAATTGAGGAAGCAAGACTGACATTGTCAGCTGGAGCGCAGATCCTACTTCAAACTAAGCACATGATCCCACTTTATTTGCTGTCTCATAGCATTAAAACCACCTGACTGTGTCCTGCACTGAAGGAACAGTAACTTACTGATCTAGGTAAAGTTTTACTTCCGAGCAGAGTGGATCCGTTCTGAACAGATTCTCACATGGTCACGCTTCCACATACTGACGTCGTAAATTTATAGGAGCACCTCTATTCAGCCAGTGAGCATGTGTTCAAAACCGTGAAAAGAAACTGTTGAAGCCAAGGGCATGATTTGCCAGAAGTCACTGGAAATTTAGCTACCTCGGGATGGGAACCTACTGGCCAAATCTGTACCACAAGTTTCCTGCATTATAAGCTTTAAGGGAACCAATCTCAAAACCCTCTTGGACTTTTGGTGCAAAGGTCAGGTAAGTAGTTCTCACAGTGCAGGACTTTTTAACTATGCAGACCCCATGTCATCCAAAACAAGACAAACTCTGAATTTCTAGGCCACTGGCTAGCAGGTCAGCTATGGCTGCCTCATTTTTTCTGTCCTGATCCTAGAGCCAGCAGTCCTCAGAATAACCTCTTGGGTGCCATGAGACCAGGTTGCTTTCAGGGATGCTTATGATAGTATGCATAAGGGTCAGCGAGACGCAGGTTTTGGCCTACACAACGTACCAAAGATTAAGTAGAATCTTCTGGTAAGGCCCATGTGAGCCCTTTTGACATAATCTATAAAACAACGAGAGGCCAAGCACACCCAGGACACGTGGACAGACAGTAGGGGTGTGCACCTGAGACATAGGTGACTCAGACGGGAGGCCCCATGAGAAGCAGTGAGCTTGAAAGCCTTTTGCTCTCATTCCCTACGGGGAATCAGGAGGTTCCCATCCCAAGCTAAAATTCCAATCTGGATCTCAGGTGCTTCCACCTTTTCCACAGACATGGAAAACTCTGGTTTCTATTACTTTGAACTTTCCAATAAAAATTTAAGACCTTCTTAGAATTTTGTTTGAGGTCTACAGTTCCCGTATCGACCACAAGAGGCTAGGAGAAGAGGTCCCTTTGTCCCTGCATGAAAGCCCAGAGCAAAGAGTCTCCTTGTGCTTCCCTGATCTCAGCAGTAACAGTTTACTCCGTGCTGAAGCAGCAGGAATTGGCAAAGCTAAGAGCATTCCTTCTACAAATAGTCAAAAAAAGGATGCAAAATGCGTTAGAGCTCAGCCACAAAGAAGTTTCATGGCAGTGTGAAATGGGGAGAGCTGGAGACCTGCGTTTGGAACAGTGGGAGGGAAGCCGTGGATGAGGAGGGGACACAAAATACAAGGGGAGGTGAAGTCAGAGATTGACTCTGGCGGCTGGGGAAAAGGGGCAGCTGAAGTTTTTTAAGGATAGATGTTTCATGCATAAAAGGTTGAATATATTAACTTAAATTTTCCCAATTAACCTGGAGGTGTGAGGAATTCAAGAACCTGAACATGGCCAAAACCTACAAGATTTGGTAGGTTTTTTTGTTTTGTTTTATTCTGTTTTTAAAATTTTGAATATTTGGTTCAGCATCCTGATTTTTGCACTTTTGGGATCAGCTCACATTGTGGTACACAGCCCGAATTTAATTTTTTTTAACGATAGCATGCTCAAGTGAAGAATAATTTTGAAAAAAAATAAATATCTTCTTGCTAGAGAAAGCAACACATTCTATTACTGAAATTGAAAGAATAATAAAATACGGGATACATGGTCGATGCCATCTGTTGCCTAATGAGTAGGTGTCAAGCCTGGAAGCCTGGCAAGCAATTGCTGAAGAAAAGCAAAAGATCTAGGAGAACAACTCAAGTGCCAGCAAAGGGCTGCAGGCCGGACCTGCTAATCCTGTTTTTTCTTAGATCAACCGTGATACTTTGTTTTTATAAAATCTACAAATTCCACTATCGGTTCTGAACACTTGTAAAATGATCTTGTCAATAACCAGAGTCTGAACCCACAATTTTCTGGGTTTCTGTTAGTACCTTCCTCAGTTCTGTAGCATTGATGTCTACCGCAGTCTCTCCACCTGCTTCATGTTTAGGCTGGAGGACCGTTATCTGTATCATGCGTTCTGCTAAATCAGCTTCAGAACAGGAAATATTAAGGTGGCTCTGGGTAGTCTTCCAAATATGCTGTTAGTTTATCATCAACATCATTCTTAGTATATACTAACAAGTGCCTGAGATTAAATCAAATAATATAATGTATTTTCAGTACGACTATATTGCAGGAAATTCATCCATTTCCTGATCTGCAACTTTAGCCGGTAGTGGATTACCCACGTTTCCAATAGCATCCCCATTTGCTCTGGTTGGTACTGTTTTCTGACAGCTGCCCCCAGACAGACCTTGGCACACACAGTCCAAGCCCATACTGCCTTACAATTTCTACTACACCACATTTGGTGAAAGGGGCTTCTGCAAATTCTTTCTCAGCATTGCAGCTGCCCAAACAAACCTCTGCTCTAATAAATTTTGTGAGTGTTCTTACAAAAACAAATTTAACTCAGAAAATACCACACAAAGAGTCTCCCCACCTTACAGGTTTTGGGTTCATTCCGAGCTCTTCTACACTTTCTCCACGTACACGTATTTAGAGCAGAAACAAATAAATAAAAATACCATCTTTCCAAAGACAGCAAGGTTCCAACACTGCTTTAACTGCAGAGACCCTAATAGCTTCAGATACCTCCAAAAGGTGATGATGCCATAGTCAAGGGCTTTTGACATCATTATAGCTATAGTCTTAATTGTAGTCCTACAGACTTAGCCCTGTATAGCCCTACGAACGTAGCCCTGATTGTACTGGTCTTCTGTAACAAAGCCTGCACACCTGATGACACAGGACTGGCAGTCACCGCCTCATCAACTATGAAAACACAAGGGAAAAAAAAGACATGCCTTACAAATCACACCCCTGGATTTCTGAAGCACTCCACAAAAAAATTTGTCCCACATCTAAAATTATTCAGTGTCTTCACTGATGGACTGGATTACAGAACAGAATATGCTTATTAAATTTGCAGGCAATCCTAAACTGGGAGAGACTGGGTTGGAATTCGAGATTCACAAATCTGTGTGAAGGGTCTGAAAAAAGCAGGATATAATTCTGAAGGCGTAAGTGCAAATTTCTCTGGTAACGCTAATTACAAGTCAGAGAATGATAAAATGGAGATAGAAACTGCAGGAAAAGATCTAGTGGCTATGACAACTCACAAGCTAGCAATGAGTCAGAGTTATCATTCTACTGCAAAAAGGAGCCCTTCACAGGTCATATAAATAGAACCAACCGTTCCGAGGAATAGGAAATAAACTTTTCATGGTGCGGCTAGTGCCACAGCTGAGCACCCTGCGGAGTTTTGCACGGGATCCACCAGGAGAATGCAGGGACAGATGAACAGTGCTCTAGAAAACGTGGCCACAGAGGAAGAGTTGATTGACTGACAGGCTAAATTTAATCCAAGGCACCACTCCCCACACTGGAGGCGCGAGCTAGCATGCTGGGGCACGCTGTCTGGCCTAGGATCCGCATCGTGACTGCAGGAGTTGATAGCGAGAGCCTAGGAAGAGGCTGCGTGGCTCGGCAAAGAAAAGACAAACTCGTGAAGATGGGGAAGGGGCGTGTGTGTATACGCATGCATGTTGAAATGAGCAGCAGCAAGGCTTATCGCAGACCGAGGCAGGGACCTACTGGTTTAGAGCAGCTACAGGAAATAGAGTGATACCCCCGCGCACAAGCCTACACTGCCAAATGCCCTTCAGCATCAGAGGTTTTAAAACATATTCGTCGCAAACGGTTTGAGGCTCCTTTGGAGCTAGGAGGATGGGTGAGCACACATTTCAAGAAATCTTTCATCTGCTATTATTCTCTTTCTCAACACTACCTGCAAGTTTAGTAGTGTGCTTTTCAGCTCCCTTACGGATTCAAACCGTGAGCATGGGTCTAAGCAGCACTTCAAAAGAAACAGTTCCCATTTTAATACATTGCAGCTTATAATTACCTTTCATTTTTGTTCTCACAGGCAGATTTCATGCTACGTGACAGGGCTAACAAAAAAGCAAAACGTTCTTCCTTCTCCGTAGATAAATTTAGGAGACACATATGCTTGATAAAAGCTCCAGAATTTCACTGGTAGCTCTCAAGAGCTTTGTAATTTGATCCAAAAAGAAAAAGAGGCAAGCCTAATCTAAGACAGCTATTGTCGTTATAATGGCCAAATCCTCGTTCATCAGTTCAGGACTGCACTTTGCTCCTAGAAAACCCATTACAATTTTGCTCATTGTTCAAATACCTTCTTCTTTTTTAAACTGTAATAACAATACACTAGTGTTCCCTAATGGTGGTTTGTCCATTGCTCTCTGTGACTTTTCACAAAATCCTCATTAGTGTCTGGAGTGCTGAGGTCCACATTATCTTCTATACAAACCAGAAAGCTTGCATATAGCAGGCATCCCTTGCTCTGCTCTTTATCATGAATCCCGGGACTGCTGAACTCAACTTAGTAATTTCATGGTTATAAGTCCTCTCTTTCCTACCTACACTGAGCTTAAAAGACGTTTTATGAATATACCACTTAAGGCTCATGGCAAATCGTTGCTTCTCTTTCTTCTGAAGAGTTCGGTTGAGCATTTCCCATACTATTCCTTCCTTTCCATAATTTCTGCAAGAAGTCACTACGGACAGCCCCAACTTCTATACCATCCCCTCAGACAGGTTAAGTACATTATGCTAGGCATTCGCTTCTTCAGGATATTCATCCACCCTTCTTTCACACCTGTGGCTATCTGGTACAGTAACAACTCATGGTTTACTATTTTTAGCACCCACTAAGACTGTATATTACCTGCAGCGCACAATGGTAGTGTCACACTTCTCTTCAGTGAGATAGGGAAAAAAGACATACATACATTTATACATATTTATTGTATCTTTTTAAAAGTAGCATTTGCAGTTACTTTTAAGCATTCACCTCTCTTCTGCTTCAAATGTGCACTTATTCAGAGAAACATCTACTGGCTTCCAAGTCCAAGATTAATACCAATAATAATACATGCCAGAACCAAGCTTCATCGCTTGTTGGCAGCTCCTGTCATGAAAATAGTATACAGTAAGAAGAGTGTAGAAAAGGTCTGCATTAATCATTCGGCAATAAGCTGGGGATGAATTAGCATGACCATACCATCTTCTCGAGCTGAAGCACAGCACTGCTTTCCTGAAAACCGAAGCTCACACAGTAACTTTTCTCCTTTTGCATCCAGTAGGTGGACAAGGCAGTTGGTTTTTCTACAGTAGCTTCTTTAGTTGGTAAGATTTCCTCATCATCTACGGGAAAACACTTGCCATAGACCTTTATATTTAGAAATGTCTTCTCTTCGTGTAACAGCAAGAAAATACTTGAAGTCTGGCATGTACTTAAGAGAACTGGGAACAAACCAAATTTCATCCTCCGATAAACATACGTAACTACTATAGATTTCAGTCTAACCCACGCACAAAGTTTTACACATACTACAAATAGAAACAGAAGGTATCAGCAAAAGACTATTCTTACATTGTTTCAAATTAATTGGCAACTATACAGTTTTAATTGTAATAGAAAAAGGGAAAGGAATATAACAGAACAGGTATGAAGAGAAATATTTTCCAAACTTTTATTTGTGCACATTCATAAGGTGAAAAAGATAAGTTTTACAGCTTCTTTGGTGCCCAATATTCAGCATACAAAAATGTAAAAGACTATTCACAAATAAAACACAAGCTCAAACTAAAAAAAAAAAATGTTTTAAAGGTAGTGCACATCGTGACAGCTTTGCTTATGAATACACAGAAATTACTGCAAAAATAAATAGAATGTCTTTTTAAAAGCAGCAATTTCATATCTTGTAAACTTCCGTTTTTACAATACAGCACTGTAAGAGTAAAATCCAAAAGAACTGGAGTTTATACTGTGGCCATGAGCAAGTACGAGAGTCTGTATTCCTCTACTACGGTTGGTCCAGTTTTTCTTTTTGCTTTTAGTCCAATGTGCAGCAGTCTTTAAAGGTGCTTGGTTAGGGAACCTAACCATCAAGTGGTGAATTATAAAATTTATTTCCTGCTTTCAAACACGAATGGGTAAATCTGTTCCACAGCACTGGCAACAGCCTTTACGTTTGGCCCTGAGACACATTAAAAAAAAGAAAAAAGCAGTAGGAAGAGAAAAATCAGGGAGTCAGAAATTAAACCAACAATAGTATCTTTAAAATAACCTTAATATTTTTAGCTACCACAACTTTATACTGCAGACAAAAATAATTTCTCCCCCATTTCTCCCAACTTAAGGAGGTGTTCCTCTGATCACTTTTACTTACAAGAAGAGACTCTCGAATGAAATCTGCAAGATGTTCTACACTGGTCAATGGCTAGACTACAAATAATACTATTATTTAATTTCCTAACAACCTGGGTGCTTTTTGATTTACTGGCTTAAACAGTCAGCCCAGAGAAGAAGGCAGAGGCTGAGTGGCAGAGGTAAAAGAAATACTTATGCTAATTTTCTAGGAATTTCTATTACTCAAAGCCTAGCCACTGTCATCTTTTCCTTTAAAAACCTACAAACAAGAACCACTGCTAAATAATGCTGGGTTTAACCCAAGTATGTTTTGAGCAAGATTATTTTATGCTTGAAAATTACAGATTATTACTTTCTAGTCTGGATTTTGCAGATGGCTCCACCATTGATCTCAGGACAAAACCTGCAATCCAGGGAACTCTTATTGTCTCAGGATGAAGCATCTGAAGGTTATCTAACATGATCTACGAGCATTTGGGGAAAGAAAAGGAAGAATGAACTAGCGATGCCTTCTAATGGTACTAGACCATTTTATGCCATGAATATTATAAATAAGCGAGCAGTAACATACCAGAAGAAATTCACTCTGGATAAAAGTTTGGTGATGCAGATAAATGAGAATAGCAAATTATCACATGCTTTGATGCCTGTGTACTCTGGGAGCTCAGTTAGGTTGAAAAGTAATTTAAAACATTTTTAGGACAAGAAATGTAAGTGTAAGACTGCGGACATTTCTTCTTCCCTAGAAGAAAGGCCTAGACAAAACCGACAGAGGTCTGAGATATTTCAAACTCACTGTAACAAGTAAATGAGAAGGAAGAAAAACGCTGGTGTTTACCATATTTGCTTTTATACTTGAAAGGACAATTCTGGAAATATGAAAGTGATTTTGTCCCATATATGGAGAAATAATAATATTACAGAAAGGCTAAATCTCATTAGGAGGCTGACAAGACACACTGAGAGCTTTTTATTACTGCAGTGATACTCAAGCTTCTTATTTATTTTAGTTTCTAGCTTTTGCTAGACCAGTTGCTCTGTTCAGAACATATACTGTAATCCTGAAATACTTTTTAGCTCTGTATTTTCAGATTACCGAATCTGATGGAGTTTGTCTTCTTTAAGAAACATTTCTCCCAGTACCGTGTGAGAAAGGTTCCCCATAAAGCGTAGGTATTTGTTGAGGAATTAAGATGTGAAAATAAAAATCCCTACCCAACTTCTGATACCAGCACCTGAGCTCTAACAGCCACAAGACAGAATTCCTGCTGAAGTGATAGGTTTTGGTTCTGTACCATTTTAATAGGTATTATCTAAAAAACTGACTTCTCGTATCTGGAAACATGGGGTGGACACCTCACAAGAAAACATAATATAGAATGAAAAACAAAAATAAGGAAGAGAAAGGAAAAAAACATGGCATGGCATCTCCAAGATCTGGGACAATCACGTCTCTGATCACATGGGAAAAATCACTGATGCCTGTGATTCAGATGGTGGTTCCCTCTCAGTTGAGCTTTAACAGAAGAGAACACAACTCTGAAGAACTGCAAATATTGGTCAACTTCAGTTACGACAAAATGCTACGCTATCCTATATGTTTCCATAAATCTCCAGTTTGGAAACACGTATTGATGAAAGGGATGTTAATGCTACATGCAGTGTAGTTTACAGCACTATGAAGATGAAAAAAATAAGGAAGAAAATTCAAATGTTGACATAAACAATAAACACCTGCATTCTCAAGTCCTGTCTCACTTTTGTTTTTATAAAAACCAGACTGTATATTCAAAGTAATTTTTGCATCTACCAATAACAACATATTCTCTACAACTCTTCTGGCATTTTCACTCAAAAACAAACCAGGCATTAGCACTGGAAAATGAGATCCCTTCAGCATCTTTTGACAGTTTTAAATGTCTTCCTTCCTAAACCTACCGGTTCAAAAGTTAAATATTCCCAACAAGTTAAATATTTATTTTTGACATCAAAATACCTGTAACTGTGATACTGCCTGTGGAAAAAATCTGTAAGGTAGCTCTGAGAGTTTTTATTCTGTAACACACGGCAGGATGAAGTTCCGGTTCATAACTAGAAAACAAAATAAAATGTAAAGAAGATAGATCTAGAGCTGAAAAAGAAAAACTTAAGAAATATACCAAGACTATAATTGTTTAAAATCCTACCGTACCTCGCATGAGGTCTGTTATTCTTCGTAAATTCTGGCAATCTGATCTCAAAGGGCATGTTGCACACTGCTAAAACATTCACAACTTTAAAATCTGTGAAAATTACCTTTTCAAAAAAGAGGGGAAAAAGAGGCATTAGAAATCCAGTTTACAGCGAGGCAGATTCATGTACTGCAAAAAACCAGAATACTAATTAGAATATTTTGATGTGATTTCAGTACTAAACCTTGGAATTGATGTATTTCAGACAGGAATCTAAACAGTATTAATGGGCTCAAATCGCTTACATTATCCTTCCCTGGTACAGTAGCTGTTGAACTAGATACTTCAGAGTTGTATTATAAGGTTATAGTAGCTTAAGAACGAGACATGAAACCAACTCATATTGCTGTACTAAACACCTCCAAACTGAAAATAAACTATATTAAATAGCTTATGGAACACCAAAATAAATAGAGAAAAAGCTTAAATTTCATTGTTACATGAATTGTATGCAATTTGGAAATGTCTTTAATGCCCTGTTGCTATACACCATTTTCATTAAAGCTAAGAGTAAGAAAAAAGGTGAAAATTGGTTTGCTTCAAATCTCAAGTGGCCAGTATGGCAAGCTGGTTTTCTACTCTGTTACTTTCTGAAACCCAGCTCCAACTACTGGCTTTCAGTTATTCTTTACCACAGCCGTTTTAGAGGACAATAAAATGGCCAACAGACAATTCCTAAACAAACAAATGCACTGCTGAGAAGTCAGTGAGGCCAATATCACTGGAGAAACTTTTATTTTCTGAGGTTGCCTAAACTTAAAATGACCATTCCTCAGTCAAAACTTTTTAGAAGCAACTTATCTGTACGAAAGGTCAACTGTCAATTTACTCTTCAAATTATATTCCACTCAAACTGCATTTCATTATAAAACGCGGTGCGTCCACCCTGGAAGCACTGTTTACCTCGCTGATTCAATGTTCCATTCCAACTCTCAGAGGCGGGGTCTAACGTATGCATTTGTAACAGTAAGAGTGTCCAATTTCTGCTTGGGTCTGATGCAGCGTTGCCAGGATAGCCTTTCACCACTGCCTTTACGTACTACAATCAAAGGGAGCCTCTCCCTGCCAAAGGACAGCCACTGAGTTTATTTAATTGCCTGTCCGTAAACTGAAACTGTGGGTAAACAGTGCAACTGACTACCAGGAAGTTTTCCAGTATTATCAACATGTCATTTTAAGTCATGCACGTTGCTGTTTTTCAACCTTTACTATGAAATGCAAGTGGTGTTTTTGACTGGTAATGGTAACCCAAACCCAGAAAAAAGAGGGGTTTCATGTCCTAAGTATTCTCTTTGGTTTATTTCCCACTATGCAACCTGATCACGTAGAAGCACTTCCCCCCCCTTAAAGAGGCTCAAACTTGCCCTTAACAAGATGGACAAATATCTGCTATTCCATCAGAAATGAGGGAAAATTATGATCAAATGACAGCTAGGTTTATAGTCTTCAGCACTTCTTCCAAATAAATCTTTCAAGATACTGTAAATTCTATCCAAGAAACATCTGTGGGTGGTTCATTTATTAAGCAAATTTTGTTGTTCATTAGCCAGTGAAGAAGCACTACTCTGAGCTGCCAAATGAAACTCAAATCTGCAAAATAAACCAGTTTCTCTTTAACTAGCATCTGGAAAACGTATGCTGACACAAAAGGGGCATCTGAGTGAAAACATGCTTACTGCAGAACTGTCATGCTCCCTTAGTTTCCTTTATTTCTACAAAATGGACTACCAGCACTGAGTCATACAAGTCCTCTTTCATTAGAATTACCTGAAAACCTAGTTTCTGTAGACTACGAGCTAATCGTCTGGCACCAAATTTAGCTTCTTCTTCACTATAAAGAAGAAAGAAAAGAATCTAGCATTAGCAGACATGGAGTATTTATTTGTGAGCACACATACCACAATAGCTACTCAGCTACAAAATGAACGGGAAATTATTTAATGAATGAACCATGATCAAAAGGACAGCCTTAATTTTATCCTACTGTACGTATCACATTTTAACTATCTAGATATTCAAATGGAGTTGTTTATGCGTTGTTTGAATAATATCTTGGCACTCGGTCCAGCTGAAGTTGAAGATGTATTTTGATCATACATGATACTAAATACTCTTAAGAGACAAATATGATCACGGGTAATCTGGAGTTAACATCCTGAACAATCATCTTCCATTTTGAACAGAGACCATATACAGAAAGTATGCATATGTATTATTGTACCTTAACCTTACTCCACAATGCAGACATATCTTAAAGGAATTCAGCTGTTAAGAGTTTAGCAAGTCTCACATGTATCTGAACTGAGAGTTTGCTTCTGCTTCTTTTCCAGTCCCTCAACACTGTATAACTTGATTAAATTCACGTGGGTTTTCATGAAACAGTAAGAGATATCCCTCAGAAAAGGTCATCCCTTCCCAAGTTTCAAGTTCTGGCTAAAAACATAGACTTCTTAAAGAGTTCTGAAATGAAATCTTTATGATTTTCTTCATCAAGTAGTTTTCCCTGCTGCTGTCCCAGAAGGCTGAACTGGTGTTGCTTAAGATTTCAACTCAGTCTGAGGCAGACACTTCACATAGAAAAGTTCCTCCCAAATACATAAGTTTGGCAAGGATCTATGTGTGATGCAGTGTGAGTGATCTTAACAGTGGCAAGTACTGTCTCTTGCCATCTTCTTCATTTACAACATTATATTTTAAAATACACAAGAATTTACAACTACAGAAAGAATCTTCATGAACTCACCTTGTGGCTCCTGTGCAAATAACTTTTCCTGAGGACCAAATTGTTGCTGTAATCCTAGGTTTCCTAAGCTTCATTAGTACTTTCTAAAAAGAAAAATAGAAGTGAAAGAATTGGGAATTAGTGGGAGTTCAATTTCAAACGGGGGGGAAGGGGGGGGAGGAAGGAATCAACTCTTAGACAAATCAACTGTTACACCAATAATACTTTATTTTTTATAGCCTTGAACCATTCCTTCATCTCTTTCAGTAACTAAAAAAAAATCAGCTCCTGAGAAGAGCAAAAGAAGTATGGAATATCTCAGCCACTGATTCAGTGTTCACAAAACAGATTAAAGGAAGGTATTTTCCTCCAAATAAAAAGCTGAAAGCCAGGAGCATTGTGCTAATTTTTTTCTTATTATAGTGACTCCTATATTGCTGACTCCTTATCAGGATATATTTTCTTGACAAAACCATCTATGTTATTACCCTGAGGTGTAACAGGTCTCATCACATACCTTATACGCAATATTCACCTCTCTAGCTGCAGTCAGTATCCACCCCCTGCCCACACTGTACATTTAGCGTATGACAAACTAAATGCCTATCAAGAACAGAAATACAGAAATAAAACTATGTTTTCCTCCATCCACCATACACAGATATCAGCCAAAATATGTTTAGCTTAAGGAACATTCATAAAAAACAGATAATTGAGGTATGTTGAATTTCTTACCCCAACATCACGCTTGTATATCACATTTGCTCCCTCTAATGCGATCTTTCTCAAGTTTAAATGACATCTTGTTCTAAAAACACACACTACATTTGTGATTAAAATGTCCAATGCAACATCACTGTCCGCATCCATTGGGGTGATTTACAACTCAGTTCTCCCACCAGCTCACCATGAAGATCACATCCTGAGAAAGGAAAATGATAAAGTTAAACATACCAGTAGAAAATTGCCTATTAACGCCCTTGCATACATCCGTCCCTTAAAACGAGACAAGAAGTAGAAGTGACTATGCTCTGACTCATTTAAGGTAACTGCACGTACGGAGGGATGTGTGTATGCATCCTGTACGCTAGAAAATAAGAGGTTACTTGTCTAAAGCCATGTTGCCAGTCTTCACAGAAATAAAGTGTATATACATACATACATATATATGTAAAAAATATTTAAACTTGTCAGTTAAATATGTTACAACTCTCACCCACTAAGTTAGGATACAGTAAAGATTACTGAAACTTTTTCCATAGCTCCAGTGGATAATCTTTCCTCAGCTCATCTGAGGATGTCACTAGACACCTCAGGAAAATGCACTTCTCTTACTGCTGAAGTTGATAATTCTGAACAGCTTGACATTTGTGTTGGAACGGGTGAGCCTGCTGAATACCTTTGAACTAACATGGGTTACACAAACTGCAGCCTGTAGACAGCCTGCTACCACAGCCTTCCCAATCTCAGCCAGCGCTCTTGGCCTACCTCTCCCAATACAATAGCATCACGTGAGCTATACCAAATGTCCCGGTGGCAGCAACAGCCTGGGCTGAGCTGCAGTGGCTTCTCACCCCCTTCTGCACTGCCCACAGGAACCGCACAGAATTAATGTATTGTATGTGCAGAGTAAGACTGAGTGTTTCTGAGGAAAAGCATGACTAAGTGTGAAGGCACAGGACAGCCGCCCAGTGCATGCACAGCAAACTTAAGGCAGCCAAGAAGTGCCCAGTCTGCCTGTGCACACTGAAGGTGACACTCCTAACACGTATCTCAACCGGGGGAGAAGGATGGGCTACCGCTCGGCCCAGCCCGAGACTGCCCGACACCTCTTCTCTAAGCATACCAAAGCCAAGACAGCGGACAGCTCTAATAAATCTCATGTGAAGTATTTGGGGAGAGGGGTAAAAGGGAAAAGCATTGCTGTATAGTGAAAAGGACTTACATAAAAATACTGTAGTTCATTAAGGGATTTTTCATTGCAGAGGAATGTAAAAATCTTAAGTTTTGCTAGAGGACAAGTAGCTTAAGTAGAGCATAGCCTAAGAGAGAGAGGCTTATATTCATATATTAGACCAAGATATTATCTTTACCTATTAGTCTAAAATTTTAGTTCATTCAATTTCATTCAAAATGAACACAACAGAAAGTGAACAGCAAAATCAAAGAAAAATAGTCAGCTATAGGAAATGCTTTATATGCTCATTGCCATGGAAGAAGCAGGAAGCTATGCATCAAGAACAACAATATACGTATCAGACTCTAATGCATTTCTATCACTTTAAATGTTTCAGCCTTACGTTCTGTATCAGAAATCTTCAAGATACAAGTTAACATTACAATCAGTATTTTCATCTGACTACAACTTCCTAATCATCATGCCATAGATTCTAATTGAGAACGCACTCAAGGTGCATCTTTGACTACAACTCACTGATAATACAGAAGTAATAAACTACAAGGCAGATGCGCATAATGTATTGGGTCAACTGCTGTGATGGTTGCTGCTTCCACTGTACCGCTTGTTCCCGGCTGAAAGAATTATTCTGAAATTGTTGGCTTTTCCAATGTAAGACAAGGCAAGACAGGTGATAACACAAAAAAAGAGATGAAGAAACAGCAAGAGAAAAACCAGAAAAAGTAAAGGCTATGTGTGGGGGTTGGGGGGAAAGCAGGCAAAGAAGAAGAGAACAAACAGTAACTCATTAGTATTCCTGGATCCCTTTTTTTTTTTTTTTTTTTGGTAATTCTAAATGAAAAATTATATGAATCCTCAAAGTTAGAAGTGACTTATCCCATCTGGTTTTGATGGACTACTACAGATTGGGTTAGCAATTTATGGCACCAGATCCAAAGATAGCACATGTACAGATTTTGAATGGCATGCAGGCAGGGCCAGCACAGAGCAAGGAGCTGGAACCCATGGTATCTTCAGAAAGGCATTTGTTTTCCACTCTGGCTCCAACTCCTGGCTCTCGCCGAGTTCACTTACTGGAACACAGGAATGACTGCCATATAAGAAAACAAGATATCCCCAATCAGAGTGGCTCCCAATTATCAGCAAGTTTCTGCTGGCATCCTCAATTTCTACATTCTGGAATAATAACACCGTCATGCGTAACACCCCTGCTAACCTCTCAGCAAACCATAATCCTGTACGATAATGTCCCCATAAAACTCTGATGGCTTGTCTTAAACAGATCCGGGGAGAAAAGACACGTGCTCATTCAGGACAAAGGAAAAAGTCTTCGAAAGAGAGGACAGTTACAATGCAAAAGGAAAAGATCTATCATTAAAGGGGGATCTACAGAGCATTAACATGCTGTGGAGCTGTCAGTAAGGATGCTTTCAGCAGTTGTAGTGTATCTTGGTTAGAAGTACAATCTACTTGCATAGACTTTAATGAGAGAAATTACAGAACATTACAGTAATGTGCCCCCATTTTCATTAGCCATGTTCTGAAAGTTCAAGACAACAGATATTTAGGGAGGAGCTTTTTAATCTGAAATTTAATTTGAGCTGCAGCTAATATTCTAGACCATGTTTTGTGACAATCAGTTAAAAAGGGACATAATCCGTTGTAGCAGCAGTATCTGAATAAAGTGTAAAAATACTGGAAACTGCCTTTATTCTACATTAACAGAAGCACTTCACTGTTAAACTTTTCACTCAAATACTGAGCATTTCAAATATTAATTACCAAATTTTTTTATTTGCTGCTGCCAAGTACTACCCACGTTCCTTGAGAACCTGAATCTAAGTTTCAACAATTCTGACTATACCCATTCCCATTTGGTGTACAAATACAATGTTAACCTCTTCCAAGTAATGGTTTAGAAATATTGGGTAAACCAAAATGTTTCTAGACTTGGATACTTCTATCCAAGCAGTGCGTGAGCACAACCTGTTACAACCTCTGCCTTAAGCGTTCATTCTAATGCCTCACACTGTACTGACAAGAAAGAAAAAAAATCTGGAGAAAAGGTGTCCTGCTACCTTTCTTTGGGATGTCTCAAAGAAATCTGAATTCATAGGAACCATGTGAACAGAAGCAAGCTAAACATAAAAAAAAAAAACTAATAAAAAAGGTACAACAACATTATCTTTAAAAAATTACAAAGAGAGAAAGGAAGAGAGAGAGGGAAAGAGTGCAAAAAAGGAAGACCGAGAGGGAGAAAGGACGATTGAGAGGGCAAGGTGGGGGAGAGAGAGATAAGGAGGGGAGAGGAAGGACCAGGGAGAGAGTGAGAGAAAGGACCAGGGAGTGAAAAGGAAGAGAGAGAGCGAGAGCAGTTGTTCTTACTTATACTATCTCCAGTAGCACGACTAGCTGGAATACAGGAGGTCTAAGCAACATCCTCTTTCCCAGTTTTCTCATCTTGTGTGCAGCTGATACATACTACCATACCCCTGCTGTGCAGCTCTGACCTGTCCCCATCTTCAAAATGGGGAAAATAATGCTCCCATGCTTTTACAAAGATTTTGAGATCAAGCAACAGCCTTACATATAAACCTGTTACCATCCCATATTAATGCCATTACACTTGCAGAACAGAGAGACTGAGTAGAAACCAAACATCTGGTTCATTCCAGTTCTAGACTTGCAAACACCTAAGTTGATTTTATTGAACTCAGCTTAGGCTTTGTTGATTAGTTCTGCTCGAAGTTGTTCTCATTTGAACATTAAAATTTTAGCAGCTTAAATCTCATTTCCAAAATTACGTTTTGCCAGTTAATGCTAATTTAGTAATAGGCTAAAATTGAAAATAAAATCATTTACTTGTCTATACGTGCAGCATTTCTTTTAAATTGTGTACTTCATTCAGCTTTCTCCAGCGCAAGAACCTAGCCAACTTTGATTTTGTGTTCTGTTGCACCAGAGTAACACAATATCCTGACACAGAAAAAAAGCTTAAATACATCTCTCTAAAGGTTTGTATTATTTTAATTTGTCAAGGAAATAGTAAAAGTTTGTTCTTTCTTTTCAATGTAGATTTCAGGGATACCTCTGGAATATTATGCTAAGAAGAAAAAAAGAGAAAGGAAGAAAAAGTAAATAGGTAAAGAATGATAATGAACATAAAAATAAAACCAACAAAAGCTAACTCAGGGATATTTGACACTGTAAAGTAACATATTCTACACTGAAACTAAAGAAACTTCCCAGAATAAGAAATACTTCGGAGGAAGGAATGAGCACTCAAGTTCTTAAACAAAGCATTACCCATACATCCCCAGTTAGGACCACGGCCACACTATTTTAGGTACTATATAAACACACATGAAGACAAACACCCTGCACTGAAATCTTACAATCTAAAAAAAGCCAGTGCTGTCTGTCTTCAAAAAGTTCCAAACCAAACCAACCACACCATCATCATCAAAGAGAGAGGAAAGGCACTTGGGATGGGGGTATATAAACAAAGTATTATTTTAAGCTTTTGGCTACCTTTGATCCAAGAATCTCAGAGCTATAAAAGTAGACGGGGGGTATCTAACAATGGTTACGTTAATGTCAGAACAGTTTAACAAACACCTTTTTCACCAGCAGCCTAAGTATAAGCAACTTCTACCGGTTATTTTTAATCTTGCTCCAAAGCAGGTCACCCACTGACTGACCCCATAAAGAGTTCCAACAGCCCAGCTGAAGGGATTGCTGACACTTCTGCGCCAGTAGGCATTCATCTAACTATTGCTTGAAAACCATTTTTTAAGTAGTAGCAGGAATTTCTATATGAGGTTTCCATATGAGAACAGAGAACGCTTAAAATTAAGCCCTGCTGGAACGGGGACAGAGTCGAGTACATCCTTCCACTGAAGGTGCATTTTTTTTAAGATTTGTGTTCAATCCCTCAGGAAACGGGTCCATATGAAACGCTGGAGGTGACAGATCTCTGAAATCTTTTGAATTCTCAGATATGATACGGTCCACTGGTAGGTGGATGACTCCCCAGAACCAAGAGCAACATAGCTACTACTGTCTGTACAGAAAAACCTCTGATCTAAGCAACTTTCTTAGTTACAGACACGGAGCTAGAGAGGTGCATTTTTACTTTCTCCCTGCTCCACAGGCAAGTTAAATTGTCCCTAAAGCAAAAGGCCTTCCTGAAGCTAATATTTCACCTTCTGAGATTTGCACAGTCATGACTGTTTCCTACAGAAATGAAACAAATGTATTTTGGAGAAGGAGAAGATTTCCAAATATGCATAAAACCAGTATCAAAGTAGGAACTTGTCCAATTAGACTAACAAACAGAATGACGATGCCGGCTATGCCATAAGCAAGTAGGACACAAACGCCCAATCCTGCTGTCAAATCTCTTGGATAAGCCTACTGCATCCCCACAGACCTGGGGTCTTTCAACACAAATCCAGTTGCGGGAATAAAGCCAAACAGCGTACAGAACAACATCGGGAAGCGCATTCTTAAATAATTAATAACAGGCCATTTTCCTCAAGTCTTTATCGTCAAAAAGATCCAGTCATAGTCAAAGCAAGAATCACTTGCATCCAATTTAGTGCCACCTCTTTCTCATAAGATCCAGCTACCGTCGAGCGCCAGGCATTCAGAACAATCCTTTAGGTCTTTATGATAGGTGGAAGATGGTCATAAGTATGGTAAAAATCTGAACCAACAGGTTAGGGCGGCCACTCCACCTTGATAAAACATTGCAAGAAAAATCCGTTTTGCCGTTACAAAATACGTTAAGACGGTGGGTAAGCCTCTCACCCCTCTCCCAGCCAAACGTTTACCATTTGCGCGTCCCGGGTGAGGAAACAGAAGCGCTCTTCCTATGCGCGCACCCGGGGGTCCCGCTCAAAGCCCGACACGCACCACTGCCACAACGCTCAGGTGAACAGATTATTGGGGGTTTCTTGCCCCCACCCCCACCCCCCAAACACTCTCCGAAGCTCCCGGGGACGACAGAGGGGGAACAAAGCGCGGGCGAGGGGCGGCCTGGCCACGGCGGGCCCCGTTCCCAGCAGCGGCCGTCGCTGGTGCGAACCCGCCAGGGCCTGGTCCGCTATTTCGGGACCCCGAGGGCAGGGCGGCCGGCGCCCCTCGGGGACGCCTCCCCGGCTGCCGGGGAAGGGGCCGTTTCCCCGGGAGGAGGCTCGGCCCCCCCCTTCCCTCCCGTCCCTGACACGGCGGCCCCGGCCACGCACCGCCCGCCCCGGGGGAGGGGGGAACGGCCGCCTCGGCAGCGGCGGGGAGCGGGGCAGGCCCCGGGAAGGGGCGGGCGCGGTGAGGGGACACGAGGGGGCAGGTCCCGCCGGGCCGGGTCCCCCGAGGCGGCGGCGGTGGCGAGGAGGAGGAGGAAGAGGAAGAGGAGGAGGAGCGCGGCCCGCCGGCGGGCGGCAACCGTTACCGTGCGGGCAGTCGGTCTGTCGGAGCGGGCGGGAGCGGGCGGTGGCGGGGTGGCGGTGGCTAGGCGCCCCGCCGCTGGCCCCCGGCGGCGGTCCGGGTCCTGGGCCCACTCCCCGCGACAATAAACATCCCCCAGCGCCGCGGGCATAGACGCGGCGCCGGCTAGAGCGGCCACCGGAAGTCACAGTAGCAGGAGGGGAGGAAAGGGGGCTGCGCTAGCAGCGCACTTCCGCTTTCGTCTGCTGTCCCCTGAGGCGTGGCGGGCTGAGGGCGGTGGCGCCGGCGGGTGGTGTTGGTCACCCCGGGCCGCCCTGCCGCCGGCTGGTCGGGCAGTTACCGTGCCAGCCTTGCTTCCCGGCCCTGGGGCCCGGTGGCGGCGGTGTGGGCGCTCCCTGGGCGCCTGAGGCCCGGCGAGGCGAGGCGGGGCCTCGTCCTCCGCCGCCCCCGCCGCGAAAGGCCCCTGAGGAGCCGGAGCCCCCTGGTGATTCCGGTCCTTCTGATGACTTTTTTTTCCCGGCTGAGCAGCGCGGGGCTCGCCGTGGGCCACTCTGCAAGGCCTTGCCGCCGGCAGGCCCCGGTGCCACGGCGGCCTTTGGCCAACCGGCAGGGGCTCGACCGCAGACGCCTTCTCAGGGGTAACACCTCAGCCAGCAAACCGGCAGGTTTAGCTACAGAAAAGTAGAACCCGTGTAATTTTCTTCAGTGAAGGAGATTAGAGAAGTTATTCAGGAGTTAGTGTTTTGCATCATTTATGAAGCAGAACTGTGCCTTTCCAGTCTATTCTGATGCAACTGGCTCTGCCTTGGTCTGTCCAACACATGGCAGCTTTATAGAGGAAAGAGCATCCCTGCAGTGGGCAACATGTGGTTTGTGGGTGAGATGATGTGAGCGTTCATGGCACTTACTGGTGTTCCTGTGAGGCTGCTTGCCCTCAGACCCCTTCAGCTTGCTACATGCGCCTTGGTTGCTGGCTTGGTGGCCCTGTGCACACTTTGACTGAACTGAGCAGTCAGCAGTGCTCTTGACGCAGCCATCGTTAGTTAGGACTAACAGCAACAACGTGCTGCTGCTACTGCCGCTTCATATATGCGTGTTGCTGTGTGGCAGGATTCTGGTCACAGCCTCTTGTCTTAAAAATGCTTCATAAAGACTTTTTTTTTAATCTAAAGCAATGTTGTTTAGTGCTCAAGAGGTAATCCACAGCAGTAAATTCTGGTGCCTTGGTGTGTGAGCAGACTACGGGCCCCAAGTGAAACAAATATATGAGCAGGAGACTGAGAAGCCTTGAATATTTCCAAGTCCCTTGAGGGCTTTGCGGCCCTCCACATTTTTTTGTGGTTTTAATGTTAAAGTGACTAAAGAAAGACTGCTGCTTTGCACTCTTCCAACATGCAGCTTGTTTAATCTTTGCAAAGTGGGCATGTGGCACATGCTTTGGGAAGAGATGGGAGGGGACACTGGTGGCTGGGATGGCAGTGGTTGTCTCTGTCTAGGACAGTCCTCCAAATCTGGCACTGTCCCACCTATGCTGTCTGCAGGGAGTCAAGCCTGTGATGAACTGCCTTTCAGCTATGCTTACATTTTCTCTTGGAAGAGCTGTTTGCTGTGCTTCACTTGGGAACCCACGAACAAATGAATGTGGCTGTGGTGTGGCCAATTAAGGACCCAGCACCCAGATTGAAGAATGAAATAAAGTTGTCAGGTCGACTTTAGGTTTATAAAGACACATCAGTCTTTATATGAAAAGTATGTGTAAATATATTTATATGTGTGTAGTGCAAAGTATTCACTGGATTGACAATTTTTTGAAACTGCGGTTCTGTAGTTATGTGCTTTCCGCATCTGGCGTGATAGCAGAATAGCTTTGATGAGGAGAGGGGGAACAGTATTAAATTTAAATTTTGAAGTCTTCTGAGTTGGGGTGTTTTCCGCAGCTAGATTCAGTGTAATCCTTGAAATTCGTTACCAGGTTCACTTGTCAAGACTAATTATTTCAGATTCTCACTTCAAATCGGCTGCGAGCACGCCAGTGACAGTATTGCTTGTTAATGCGGGTTTTGTTTCCCTCCCAGCAGGCTGCCTTCCCGGCGGCGTGCGGCAGCGCTGCCACCCTGCGGCTTCTTACAGAAACGGATCCACCGCTTCTCGGTGAAGATGGTCAAGCGAGGCGAGCTTTTAGGATCAAGGATTCTGAATTTAGAGCAGCTGTTACCACAGTTCCAGTAACTCTGCACGGGATCTCCAGCATTTTTGTGGAGTGCCTCAAGGCTGTTTTAATTCTTTACGGGCTTCAGCCCAAAGGCTCTCTGAGTCACTGCAGTTAACGCTGCCAACGTGGGGTAGGTTGTTGTGATGTCTTCTCCCTGTCTTCTTTAGAGGTTCTGTATAGCTGTATCGCACAGATGCTGATTTTTTTTTTCTGAATAGCTGATTGCATAGGCAAGTTAGGAAGAAAAGCTTTATACACCCTGATTTTGCTTGAATTCTGACTGAGCATCTGTTTTTTTAGCATACTCATAAAGGTCTACATAAAGCCAACATAAAATGTCTTCAAGCAAATGCACACCCGTTGCCTATCTCCACGTGCTTGCTTTTTTCAGGCTATAACTTTTTCTAGCAGGAGTTCCACAGAAATATGCAGTCGTTACTGGACATAAGATCCTTTTTTTTACTGATGAAGAGGTGAACCCTTAGCATTTCAAAGTTTTGGCTGCTTTCTCAGCCTGAGCTTTTCCCGTTTAAACTAGGACGTGTTCTGAAGATTGCATCTTTAAATATATATTTGGAAAATGTGCGAATGTATGCCAGTAGCAGTGATCACATTAACATGGAATGCAAATAAGGTGATTGGACACCTACCGAATTCGGCATGTAAGTTCATCAGTTGTGCGTGCAATTGCATTCCACACCTACATGTTACAAAACTGGTTATCCTGTCCTCCTGTTCTCCCCCGTCCTGGTCTCCATCCCTCCATGCAACTCTTACATTGTCTCTGTAGCTTCCTCCACGAGTATGGCTGAGATGCTAAGGATTTCCCACCTGCAGTAACTGTGTCCTCACCTGCCTCCTGCTGTTGCTTGTTCTGACTTACCAGATGCTGCAGTAACATCAAACAGGGAAGGCACAGAGGCCATTTCTGAACACTGTCGCTTCCTTACTATGTGATGTCATTTTCCTATGCCTTTGTTTCTGAATCCCTTGTTTGGGAAGTAAAAGAGGAGATGGAGGTGTGGGGAGGCTGTTTCCTCTGCTTGGATGTTCTACAGCGTGGAATCGTGGGCTGCTTGGGACCATCCATACTAGTGCAGGAAAAAGAAGGATAACCAAACTTCAGGACACTGCATGTATTTCTGTTCTGTAGTTACAGCAGTGAGAGTGAATGAAGATACAACTTCATTCTGTTGTTAATCAGCTGTAACTGCAGGTTTCTGTAAAAAAAATGACTTGTCAAACTGAAGCAAATTCTTTGTTATCAGGATTTTTCTATTTTTACAGGAGTACTTTTCAATCAGAGAAGATCCAGTGCAAGGTAGGCTGTGGGAAAGTGTAGGAGGGAGAGAAGAAAGCTGGATAGCCCCTTGAGGCAGCCCACAGTGAAGGCAAGATGAAGAGTTTTATACAGCTGCATCTTAAGTACCGTGGGCTCTGTGCAGAAGACTATAATGAAGTATTTGTGTTTGAAGAGGAGGTACCTGGGAGCAACCTGTATCTCACACGTTCGATAGAAACGGCATTGCGTGGAATGGTCGTCAGCTACACACATATCATCCTGCAGGTTAATTATGAGACATCTCCCAAGCTGGCAGCCAGCAGGGAACAAGCTTAAACCTGTGGCAGGAGATCAGTTAGGGAGGGAATCCTTTGCTCCAGGGCTTAGTTTGTCAGGTGAAACTGTAAACTGAACTGTGCCTTCTCACACTTCTCTGATGATGTTACAGTACGAGAACTCACGCCAGCACTGTTTAAGTGTTACCTCCCTGCCGTAAGTGGCACTTAAACCAGCTCCACAATATTAAAACTTTCTGTTTAATTTTACAATATATATTATTCAATATTTTGTATTTATATTCAAATTATAGATACTATATAATACGTAAATATTTATGCCATATTTTTGTTTAGTGTATATATATTACATAGTGTGTATCTATATATTGTTTAATATATATAGCTAGATATACTATGTAATATAAGCATATGAAGAAAACAGCAGTGAAGTACCCCAAAATAAAAGTCAAATGATTGGGGTGAGGTTTTCCTTTAGCAAACTTTACAATAATTCAATATGTATCTGTAGTTCCAGCCTCTACAACTACACCGTATTTACAGACTACACATACCGACCCTTGCTGGCAGTAATAGAGAAACGTGGTGAAAGTAGTGGAATCAGAAGACTGAGTGTGAGAAAAGTTTATGGGAAGATAGTAACGTTGGCTCCTCAGCAGCATCCCTGGTGCTCTAGTATTAATATATATTTAGTTATGACCTCATAAAATAGGGTCCCCACTAAGAATTTTTGGCCCATAAAAGAAGATAGCAGGTTGACCTAGAAAACAAGTGAGAAGAGCACGAGGCTGGGGTGAGACAGAGGCATCAAGTACCTTTATTGCTCTAGCTTGTAAGGCTGCAGTGGCACCAATAAATAATACAGGGCCAAGGCTTATTTTTCAGAGTGCTTAGTTGTTAGCAGGATCCTTGGCACACCTTTGGCCTGTCTGACTAATTTTCTCCCAGAAAGCGTCCAAGCACAGTTTGGGAATAGCGTGTGCCAGGGACTGTTCTCACCCTTTGGTGAGAGTGGAATAAAACACAGGTATGTGTGGATGTGCCCCTGGCCACAGCACTGGTTGTTGGAGCCAGTGAACGGTCCATAGCCTGTTTTATCTATACTAGCAAGTGTAGCTATAGATACACAGGCTGAGAGGAAGGATCCTTCCCTGCACCCTTCTCACTCCTATCTTTGTACTGAATTTGAAGAGCAAAGATCCCTGGTGATTTCAGCGTGCCTAGGAGAACAGCACGTAAGTTTGTGCACCAGAAGAGCTGGCGACCTTAAGCCTGTACCAGTCTGACCCAGTCTGACATGTGAACTCTCAGCCATCCAGCTGTCAGCTCTGTGCCTCTTTTTCTTCCCATGTGTATAATGATAGTGACCTCCTACAGAAAACCATTAGATCATGAGATGATGGCAAATGCTCCAAGGTAACTGCCGTCTTCTGTTTAATTGCTGCATTGACTCTGAGGTGCCAGCAGTATAGAAGTCCCTGTGTAAGAACAAAAGAACATGTTATCGGTGTGGAAGGACAGCTCCTGTTGTGGTCAGCTTGGCCATCAAAAAACATCGCAAGAACCGGGATGCTGAAGCAAGAGGCCGCGCTGACACTGGGATTGCTTGTCGTGCATGATGGGCTTTGCCTCCTCCCTGACAGGGGAGGGAAGTGCCGCTGCAGCAGCCTGGGAAGCTATCCAGCGGGACAGTTATCTGTGTGAGCGCATCCCTGGGAACTCTCGCTGCCTGTGCCCACTCCTCCTCCCCTTGCTGCTGCCGCACAGGGTTTCGCAGATGTTCCTCCCAGAGGAGGCAGCTGCAGCTCTCAACCTCCCAGTTTCCATCTCCCTGGTGGTCTGGCTCCACCCGGCTGTGGTGATGGAGCTGCTGATAGTTCCTCCCTTTCCCAGCCCATCCTTTCATAAGGACTGAGCAGTAGGAGTCAGAGGAATTATCCTATACTTTTTTCCCCCCTTTCCTCTTCTGTCCTGCTGTGTAGCTGTACTCTTCCCTTTTTTCCCCTAGTGAGTCTGATCCCTGTTTCTTAAACAGCATGTAAACAACCAAGAGAAAACTTGAGTATGTAGATAATCTGTATTTACAGTTAGATACAGTCTTACAGTTTACACAGCAGCCTGAGATGTAAATAAGGGATAGGGTGTTTCTCCTTCCTTGAGGAAAATGGCCTCTTAGAATTTAAAGTGAAGGAAGGATTTGCACTGGGTTTTATTCTGCTTTTGTTATGATCTTTTCATTTCCTTGAAGGAAGGTTAGTATCTCTCCGCTCCCCATAGCGAGGACGGTGTAGCTGCGTGAACGCATGCGCATGAGCTTGAAAACGCATTTCATCTGTTTACAAGTTTCAGTTTAAGGGCAAAACCCTAAGGCAAGAAAATGCGTCATCTCAGGACTGTTGTGACCCTAGGGTACGTCCACACCGCGTTTGGGAAATGTGATGACTGCATGCCTAGGCCTACTCAAAGTTGTATTTATACAGCTAGCTCAGCTACACCAGTGTCTGAAGTGAACTGAAGAACAGTCAGTTACTTGCAGAGCTTTGCTGGGTTCGGAGCCTGCCGGCACCAGTCCTCACAAAGGTTTTTTCCCATCATGTTTTTTCCCCCAACGTGTTTTTTTTTCCCATCGCTCCTGGAGTGTAAGTTTTAGGTCAGACCCATGACATCTCAGGGTTGGAGAAATTCACCAAGCCGTAACACACCAGTAGCTTTGCAGCACTAGAGACAAAAAAAGCCATTATTCCTGGTTGTGCCACTTCCCATACATAAAGCACACTGGGCTGAAGAGCATGAAGCAGTCCGTGGCTGCATAATGAGCACAAAGTTGTATCTACCCTGTGGGTTTGCACTTGGCAGCACAGCCTTAATACTGGAATAGTCAGTGCTACAGGGCTAGCAATGGACAGGGACAGTCTGAATCGCTGGCTGTTGGGAGGCATTCTGTATGGAGGTTTTTCTAGGTGTGTGTACATTTATATATGGAAATTATGGAATGCTCTTGTTTGCTGTCACAAGTTTAAATTTCATTGAAACAGAATTTCATTTGAATGTAATTGAAATTTCTTTTGAAAACCTGCCCCTTTTGGGAGACTATGAGAGATAATCTACATTCAGATATCCAGACAGAAATTAGAAATACCCTGCACTTTTATCGCATTATGCCCTCCACTTGTACGCCAGTTATATGTGAGTTTTGTTCGCTTTTAGACAGCTCATTGCCTGCAATTACCTCATGTCTTCTGCATGTTTAATTTTCTTGTTACTACAAATAATAACGAATGGCAATGGTGTTTCAGGAAAGATTACCTTCTGAAAAAAGATATGCGATTCATGTACAGGGGAGCATGTTTTTCCAGGCAGAAGCAACTGTGGGGTTACCAATACGAATGCTTCCAACAAAAGCTGTGCGTGTGATCCTGTTGTTATATCCGCGATTCAAACCCGCTTCCCTACAGAAGAAGCCACACAGATTTCCCATGGGAATTTCAACCTTGGAGGCACTTTAAAAAAATGAGCTACCTAGCATATGTTCTCCTTGTGCACCTTGCAGTCTGGGGGCGCGGCCATCACCTTGGCCTCGCTGCCTCAGACAAGTGCCCAGGAGGACAAGGCATTGTGCAGGTGTCTGCAAAGTGGCTTTCTTGCTATGCTGATGTTTCAGGCTAGCGGATTTCCTTCCCATTGAGAGGATAAGATAAGCCTAAAATGTATTTTCTGTAAGGGATGGAAAAATGCTTGCTCCTAAAGACCCTACGGACTGTGAAAACTGCTGCTAAGCAGTACAACACGAGCACCAAACCCAAGTGCCCGAGCACTGAGTGCAGCTCTGCAAATAAAGGGTTTTTCTAGTCTCTAGCTGAACTGAAAAATGGTCGTGAAGTAGATGGGTGGAACTGGGTTTCCTTCCAAAAAAAAACCAGTATTAAAATCAGATGGGACTAATCTATTTTTAGAGAATTCTTATCTTAAGGCACATAGGTCCATAAGCAGGTTTCCTATGAACGTGTACCCTGTGGTTTAAGCAGCTTTTGAAGCTTCATCTACAGCTGCTGCTCTGCTCTGTATGCTCTGGTATCTGATAAGGGCTGAGTTCATGCTGAAACCTTTCCTTTTGCTGCAGAATTTATAGATTTTTTTTTCTTTTCTCTACTCAGCTGCCTGTTTGAAAAAAAAAAAAAAAAAAGAAAAACCAAAACTGTAGCACTTTAGTTATCTTTGAGACCTCTGTCAAATTCAGTTGAAATCAGGCAATGAGTTCAAACATTATTAGGAGGGAATGTATACAGACACTCATGCAGCTGCATCTACATCCATGTAGATACAGAAAGATAAATCAAGTCAGCTTTGTCTCCATATGGAGAAGGGGTATAACTGTATTTCAGTAAATATTAAAATGCATCACTTTGTACAGAAAAAGCGAAAGAGCGAAGAAAATATTTTCTTTAAAATCATTGACACCAATATTTCAACCGGTTCCCTTTTTTCCATTAGCACACTGCCGAGTTCCTTTCAAAATCATCAATCGCGTCAGTCAGACTAAACATACATTTTCAGTTTGCAAATACTTTTTCTGTAAAATTGCACTCAGCCAAGGGGAAGAATGATTTCACTGATTGTTCTCCTGAGATACATGGTAGGACTCTTAATTCATCTAAGAAACTTGGGCGGTTGAAGCCAACGGCCCGTACTGTCAGGGCTGTACCCTTACACGAGGAGTCAGTAGACCAAGGGCTCCCAGCCACATAATACCACCTCTGGAAAAATATGTTCGTTGTCTTCAAAATGGAGATAAAGCCACTGATTGTGTTACGGTTGGAGTAATGCCGTTATTTACCTTTCTGCGTACTGCTGTTGCTTTTGTTTATTGCTTGTAGCTTTTTGCCTTTCTGTTTGTTGCTGAACTGTTGCCCAGAGGCAAGGACTGAGGAAGGTGAGGACGCTTGCGGAACAGCTTAATCCCCAAGAGGCTCGCAATCTAGACTGCTAGATAAAGTGAACAACAGCACGAGAAATAACGGTGTCTACAGCCTCCTCTTACCGTTCTGCTTACATTGCAGCTTTTGGCGCGCAGTTATGGCCATGTTCCTCACGTTTTACGGGGGACTATTGCGTTTCTCCCCTCTCTTTCTCCACGCTGTGTTTCAGGGGGCAAATGAAGAGTGAACACAGCTAGCTCAAAAGGGCGGGAAGGAGGCTGACTGCAAGGAGAAAGCATTGCAAAGCAGGGGGGCAAAGAAGCCAGTGTGAGAATATTCAGAATTTAACTCTTAATTTTACGCGCAGCTCAGATGCTTGTGGATTTCTGCTTTCTAGAAGGAAAAGAGCACCTTGGCTGTGACTCTTGAGCAGCATTAGTAGGGATTTAAGTCAAGATTTTGAGTGCTTAAATCTGATGCTTAATTTCAATCCAGTGAGTAAATTCAGTGGTTCAAATTGTATTTATGCGTTTGCTGTATCAGTCATTTGCACGTAGCTTAAGGTCGGAGGGCTCTGTTCTGTCTCCCTTTAAGAGAACAGCAATTCCCACTGAATTTCCCGAAGCCTGCGCTGAAGAGCTCCGCTCTTTCAGCTGCGCTTACCAGAGTTGCTCTTCTCTTCAGCGAGAGCTCTGGCTGGTCAAGGTGATGCGTTTAGCAGTAAAGTCAGTCCAGCCCCACTCACGACAGTGGAGTTGCAGGCCGCTTTTAATTGTGCAGGATGGAGATAAAGCTGTGAAAAAGTGAAATTAAACAGCCCACCCCTTCAAAACCATCAGGACGATACGGCAGGCCCCGGCCCTCTCCCTAATGAGGGCCGAAGATGGTTGCGCAGCCCCCGGCTCACAGCGAGCTGCTTTAATTAAACCGAGCCCACGCATGAACCCGACCGCTGAATTCGGGTCGCCTGGAGGACGCGCGGCCTCTCCCGGTTATCTCGGGGGGAAGGAGGGGAACGGGAACACAGTCCAGCCTGTCCGGCTGCCCGGGGGGGCTCAGCGCCCGCCCGCGGAGGTGCCCGGGGTTGCGGGGGGAACGGGGCAGGTCCCGGGGGAGGCCGAGGCCCCCGCACTGCCCGTGAGGGCGCCCCGGGCCCCGCCGCCGCCCCCCGCAACCCGGCCGGGCCAGGCTGCTCCTCCGCCGCTCGCCTCCGGAAAGTACCCAGGTATCAAACGGAACGGAGGGACGGTATTGAAAGAGCAAGTGAAGCGGAAATTTAAAGCCCCTCTGCTAATAATAACAGTATAAATAACCGAAGACGTCTTGTAAACAGTGCGGTCATAACCCTGGAACATTAAACAGCGGCGGTGGGATCGGGCGCATCAGCTGCCGGCGGCCGCTGCCGGCGCAGGGGGAGCCCCGCGCTCCCATGGATCTCGACCCGTCTCCCCCCAGCCCCCCGATCCATGGCGGGGAGATGTTGAAGTTCAAAGTGCCGGGCCCCGAGGAGCGGGGCCAGCGGGGCATCCTCCGTCCGCCTGCGCTTCATCGATAGCGAACCGCTCCCGTCCCCGCGGGCCGGTGCGGGGCGGCGCGGGGCCCCCGGGTTGCGGGGCCGGGCCGGGCTCCCCCGGCGGGGCAGGACGGGCTGCGGGGCCGGCGGCCCCCTCCCCAGGGATTTGCTCCAAACGTGTAGCGGCGGGGAAGGAGCCCTCCCGCCGCCCGGGCCCGAGGGGCGGGCTGCCCCCAGCCCGCGGGGCGCCGGCGGAGACGCGGTCCTTCCCCCGCCGAGCCCGGGGGTCGGAAACGAAGATTACACCGCTCTGCGTTCAGTGGAAAGGAAGGTTTATTCACAGAAATAGAGCAAAACCTGCTTGAAGAAAATATATCTATATATCTTTAGGGTGAATTACTTCATAGAGATGACTGTCAAAGTCGGTTTTTCTAGGCATCTACATAATTCACAGGTCTCAGACAGAAGATACGCGCGTGGTAGGTTGTGTTTGATCTCTGTCTTTCCTCTAGTAGCGCTTGAACCAGCAAGGCTGCCGTTGCGGGACACTCGACTGTACACGCATTTAATAAAGTTAAATAGAGTCGGGATCTCTCAGGGTGGAGTCTTTGCTAGGGCACACTCGCTCTCCTCCGCGCCGGGGGAGCGGCTCTCCCCGTCGCTCTGCCCGGGGCCCGGGGCGGCGGCGTGTCCCGGCCGCGCCCGCCCCGCCGCCCGCTGCCCGGCCGCGCCGGGAGGGTGCTGGCCCGGCCGCCGGGGCTCAGGATGCCGTCGGGCCGCACAAGCGGTTTGTGTTCACCACTTCTTTCAGGTCACTCTCGGGTTTGCCGGCTACCATAAAAGGCCAAGTCTGTAGCCAGGAAAAGACACGGGTGGGAAGGGGGTTACATTACGGAAAAATGCACGTTGCAACGCCGACGTCGCCGGCGGCTCCAGCCCGGGCGCGCCCCGGGGGAGCGAGCCCCCCATCCACCGCCCGGGCTGCCGGTCGCAGCCGCCTTCGGCGGGGGGTGCTTTTGCCTTCGCCTCCCGGCCGCGGCGGGCTCCCCTGGGGCGTCCCCGGGGCGGCGGAGCCCGTCTGGTCCGCGGCGGGATGGACGGAGGAGGGAGGGAGGGAGGGAGGGAGGGAGGGAGGGAAGGAGAGGGGGGAGCCTCGGGGGCTCCGGCACGTCCGCGTCCCCCCGGCACAGCCGCCGCCGGCACCCCGTCGCCGCCGCGCCGCCCCCCGCCGTGGCTGCTGACCGGCGTGGGGGCTCTTCCCCGCGGGTCCCGCCGCGCTGCCCGGACACAGGAGCCGCCCGGCCGCCCTCCCTGCCCTCCCGCCGCTCGGGGGGCAAGTGCTCGTGTGCCTCTGTGCCCGGGACGGGGGAGTGATATCTGGACTGGGTGTCGGTTTTGTTTGTTGTTTTTTTTTTTTTTTACCATGTTGTTGTGCTGAGAATTTTGGTTTTAGCCGAAAAAATATCTCCCAAGCCCTTACCAGATGACACAGCGGGTAATGTACTTTTCCCCCAGAGTCCAGAGCTCAAAAGGCAGAGCCAGACCCCAGTGAAACGTCCCCAGATCCCCTCTGCCATCCCTTTATCCAGTGGGGTCTGCACATGCAGGCAATGTAAGGGCCGTATGTCCGAAGAGAGGCCAGGCAGCTCTTGCCCACTCCCAGTTTCCATCAGTCGCACATATTTTTAGAGCTGGAAACTGGATGTTCCTGGCAGCCGGGTATGGCGGGGAGACCCCAGGCTGCTCAGGAAAACTTTCTGTGGGTGGTGGGAGCAGCGGGAGGGATGCCGTGCAGCCCAGGGAGGCTTTTTAGAGTGTCTTTGGGGCAGACACCCGCCTTGGGGAGCCTGCACTGGTGCTTATTTCTCCTTTGCTAGTTTACACGGATGGGAAAATATCCTGGACCCAGCAAATCCAAGCGGCTGAGCGCAGGGCTTCAAGAGCTCTGTTGTTAAAAAGCTGGGGCTTGAGGATCATTATGGCAGAAAATGTTGGGAGAGAGAGGAGGAATAAGAATAAATCCTGGGTCCTTGGCCTGGGTCCTTCCTAAAACATACCTTTCTCTACCCAAATTCTTATACCCACCCGCTTGCAGGTAGGAAGCTGCCATCAACCTGCTGAGGTTTCTCAGGCGTTTCTGGGGCAGTAAAGCCTCTCCCTGCCTATCTGCGGGCGGCATGGCCGCTGCCTGTGCCCTGGAGGGGATTTCCAGGAGCAGTGGATGGGGCCTGGGACCCTCAGCCCTCGGGGCACAGGGCGGGAGGGCAGCTGGCAGCCCGTCCCCTGGCACAGTGCCCTTTGCCACCCCGCTGGCACCAGACTCTCTGTGAGAAGCACAGTGAAGGTTTCTCCCTGCACACGCCCCATCCCGGCTTTTCGCCCGCCTCTCCCCATGCACACGCACACAGAGTGCCGGGCCCTAGCGGGTCGGCCGTGACTTACCAGGTTGACTGGGTGGATGTAGCCGTTTTCATACTTGTCATTGGCGAGGATCTGCCTCAGGTGAGCGATGTAGCTGGAGGCCAGCCTCAAGGTGTCCAGTTTGGAAAGCTTGGTGTCTGGGGGCACCCAGGGCAGGGTGGTCTTAAGCCTGGAGAAGGCTTTGCTAAGGACCCTCATCCTCGCCCTCTCCCTGGCGTTGGCAGCGTTTCTCTGGACCTGCTTTCCCTCCTGGCTCACTCCATTTAAAGGGCTCTTCTTGGGGGGAGCTTTTTTCCTCTTGCCCGAGGACCCTCTCCCCTTCTGAGGGGAGCCATTCTCGCCATTGGATCCCTCTTCGTTGCTCTCGGTGGACGCCCCAAACTCTTTGTTAGTATCCATTTTCAGGCCATCGCACTCCAGCATCTCCACCTCCTGCAGATCTTCCACATCACTGAGAGACCCAGTGGACATGGTCTGGAGATGCCAAGGGACCAGCGGGAAGGGGGGAGGGGTGGGGAGGAAGGGCAGCTCCTCAAATCTACTTCAAGGCGGCGGAGGAGAGAAGGGGTGCCAGTACTTTCCTCCCCTTCCCTCCCCCCCCCCAGCACTAAGGCGCAATACCAGTCCAGAGAGGATCCCTGCCCTTCCGCCCCTGAACCCCGCTTTGCCCGTGTTGGAGGGAGGGAGCGAGCGTGTGTGAGAGAAGGGGAGAGAGAGAGAGAGAGCCGAGGAATTTAGTGAGGACACTAGTAATTTATCTGGGGGATAAGAGAGGCGGATCCAGCCCAGGGGAGGGGCCCTGCCCGCTGAGCACACCACATCCCCAATCACAGACCTTTGCACAGGACTGGGAATGAGGTATCCCAGCAAGCCTTTGCCGAGAGCTCGGAGCTGGGATTCAAATCTTCACAACTGGAGCAAAGCAACTCTCTCTCCCCCCCCACGCTGTCTTTCTATCCTCCCCCTTCCTCCTCCTCTCCTCCTCTTCTCCTTCCCCACTTCCCTTTCCAGCCCAGGGTTGCTCTCCCCCTCCCTGCCTCCTAGATGACCCAGGCAGCTGGTGTCATGATTCTTGATGAAAGCCAAAATGGGTCATGAGCAGAGAGAGCAGCCGATCTACCAGCCAAGCCTTCCAGGGAGCTTTGTAATGCATGCTGTCGAAACGCTGTCCTGTAACCTAATCTGGGGAAGATTTGTGGATGATTATATTTGCAAACACATCCTGTCCAGCTACTAGTGTATTCCAGGAAGGGAGCGCTCCACTGCCCAACCGGCAGCGTGGACCTTGCCGTCACAGCCCAGGGGCTGGAGGCAGGATGATCTGGGTTCCTCCAGCCCTCCTGGGTGACCTCTGACAAGTCCCAGTCCCCTCTCACTCTTTGAGTCCCCCCAGCTCTAAGCGTCCCGGGGGCTGCCCTGTCCGCAGGTGTGCCAGGTGGCCGAGATCCTGGCGGTCCACAGAGCCCAACCAAGCCGAGGGAGAGCCCTGCGCTGCTGGGGAGGGTCAGTGAGGCTGCGGATGGGGTGCCCAGGGTGTGCACTGAATTGAAGGGAAAGGGGGTTGCATTATTGGATGGTAGAGATAGCACAGAAAAAAACCCTTTTCTCGGTGTGTAGTTGCAGAGCAGATGTCAGTGTTTCATTCTGCTGTACCCGTTGGAGCACTTTTTCTACTGATTTGTGCATGCTCAAGTCAGGGAGTTTTGCCTGAATAAAGAGGCAAGATAAGGCCCCTCCTGTGGGAGCGGTGGGAGTGAGGGCATCAGGTCATACTCTGCAACTGCTGAAGCCAAACGTTCCCAGTCATTTGACTACTGGTGTGAATGAGCGGACTGCGGTGTAGTTTGAATGAGCAGACATACAGCGCAGTTACAAGCTTTATGCACACGTGTATTCAGTCTCTGCAGAGGAGGCTTTTAAAAGCAGTTAATCTTGGCCTAGCTCTTCTTCTTCCCCATATAAAATCTTCTCCTAAACCCACAGGAGAGGCCGAAAGAGGCCTGTGAAGCTTGGACTTGCTCCCATAGCTCCTTCCCTCCTCACACGCTTCCTGAAACCTCACAGGTCCCCCGGCCACCTGGGTTTTGAACATGGGGGACTAAAGGGCTGGGCACGATCTGTGCATGGGACCTTTCTGGACACAGTGACTGATCCGACTGCAGGAGCAACTCCACTTATTCAGCTGCTTACTTGAGGATTCACATAGCTCTGGACAAAAATGTGCAGCCTGAGATGTCACCGTGGCACACGGTAGCTTTGGAGTTAATCCAAGGTCACTGGAGCCACAGGAAAGTCTCCTACTGATCTGTGTGAGCGTCACATTGGGTTTTCTGCATGCTCTAAAGAAAAAACTAACAAAAGGCCGAAAATTGTGGAGGGCCAAACTGGTATGTCTCCCAAGTGCTATGCAGATTAATCTGCAGGTTAAAGTTTCAGGAGGAGGCAGAGTGTCATTTTTTGATAACTAACAAGAAAGTCTTTCCTATCTCTTGATCCATCTTGATTCCTTGGCTCACATAAGCCAGAAGAAAAAGGGCAGATCTAAACTTTAAACCAGCTCTTTACCATTTGGCTGGAAGATAACACCTTCCCACTCACAATAGGATAGGTACATTAAGATATCATATCTCCAAGCCCTGGGCTCTTGGGAATTCACTAACCTCTAGCACCGTGTTATGTTAACTGTGCCCTGTTTGTGTTTTCTCCATGTATAAACCAAACAGATTGTCAGCATATCAGTCCTAATTAATGAATTAGCTTTGTTTTGTTTTGGGTTTATTATTGTTTTTTAATTTTTTATTTTTTCCTTATTGCAGATCCTTATTTCCTTGTTGCAGATCCAAAATATTACTAATCACCAGCACAGAGATTTATGAGTCTCCTTATTTTCTAGGCTTGATTGTTGTTTGTGCAGGTGGAGATTTAAATGGCCATATCCACTGCAGAGATTTATAGTCCAAGTGATTGATGTTAGAAATGAGCTACAAGACTCCTGCTGGAGCAAGGATGACAGAAAACCAAGTTGAAGTTGCTTGTGTCTCTAAGCATGAATGACCAGAGAGCACAAAATCCTATGAAAATTTCAGCATCAGAAGCTCACAGAAGAATAAAATACAAATATACTAATACCATTTCTATCACTTAGTTTTAACTTTAATGTAGTAATTTCTAAAAATTTGTTGTAAAAAGCAGAAGGAATGATCTGACTTCTTATAAATACCTTTAGTATGCTGCTATATGTACATTCTGCAAATGAAGGTATGCATACTTGTGCATTACAAGCCTTTAGAATTGCCGCACATTTGTAGCTTTTACTGACTTAAATACGTTTTTGAGGCCTCAGAGCCCGTAAAATTGATCTAATACAGACCACACACTTTTGTGGAGACACAGGACACATTTTTGTATTCATTTTCTGGAGTGTGTGCCTGATACATGCTTGCATGTAGTATAATGTACTTTGAGTCTTTATACATACAGACTGTTACACACTCTTTTAACAACATAATAATCCCTTTTTTCTTTTCCAAAGGGGCCAGCAAAGGCAGACCTAAAATACTGTATCCTCTCATCTCTGGGCAACGCCTGGTTCCTTATTTGTTTGTTATATGAGTTGAACCTCCCCTTTTCCAACCTTCCTGCTCCTTGTGTCCCTCCTGACAAGCCCAGGGCTTGTACCTCTGATCTGGCTCACAGTTTCGATCCCTCTCCTCTCACCTGAATTGCCTTGCCCAGTTCTCCTGACTCTTGTTCTGAACTGCAACCCCAGTTTGGGGTAGAGACCGATGGGGTGGAGACCAACCCAATGGTGTGGCCACTTAACTTCTCCAGTTAAACAACTGTAACCACAGAGCAGCCACGGGGTTAATAACTGTCTGGGAAAGGCGGAGCTGAAGTCCTTTTGGCCTTTCCAGTACATTCACTTCTTCATTCATGTTTTAAAAAGGAAGTTGAAATACTGGCATGGGGAACATCAGTACAAATGTGTGAATATGCCCTGTAGGTGACTTTCTCCTCTGCATTGCTGTGACTACGCAGGGAAGTGCATCTCTCTTTTACTTCTAATTGAGACTCACTAAGCCATAAGGTCATTTAGGACATGTCAGGCTTGCTGGGGGCAGAGATTCAGGATGCCTGGTCTGAAGGGTGTCAGATGGGGGACATGTCACACATAGGCTTATGCTGGTCTATGGCAAGTTACAGATTTCCCCCTGGAAAAAAAGCCCCACATTTTATGCCTCCAACTTTCCCTCCCCTGGGCTGGAATAACACAGTAATTTGAGAGCAGCTTTGGAACTCGAGGCCAAGATTTCTGCAAGTGTCTCATGATGTTGTGTGGCATGGCTTGGGTTTTTGTTTTGGCTTTGGTTTTTTTTAATGTTCTTTGTCATTTATCAAGGCACCATATTTTCACTGTGCATTGAAGAGCCACCCAAGAAAAACCTCACATCACTCACAGCTGAGGAAATCATAATCAGTAGCTGGTTTTAAAACTCTTTGCCCAAGTATAATACAGGTGTTTTCCTATATTTGGAGAATAACCAAGGAAGTCACCCACAGGCAGCAAGCTGATAACGAATCGTGTTCAGCCAGGTTTGAGAATAATCAGGAATAAAAGTGCAACCAGATTACTGTTTTGAAGCTGCAATTTTTTTTTTAAAAGTCTGGTTGCACTGAGATTTCTCCTGCTCACTCTTGGTCTCACCTAGAAACTAAGTAAAATGGTGGGGGAACTTCAGAAGCGTGCTTTTACATACCTGAAGTGACATAATGCTATACTATTATATATGAAGAACACTAATAATAGCTTATACTATAATACTAATACTACTAATAATATAATAATCCTGTGATATTTTTGCAATAGGATTCTCTTTTGTCCATTGTGGAGGATGGACAGTGCTGGGGAAATGGGTCATAGTTGTTTGTAACAGTCGTACAAAATTGTTTGTAGCATTTTGGAAGGGCCAGAGCACTGAAACCCTCCCACGTCTCCTTTCCAGTGCTGCGTATCTGTTTCTGGTCACAGTTTTGGTTTGAAAGGAATAATGTCACTGCCAAGACAGTAAAACGGCTGTCCTGGAGAACTGGCCCAAAAGGCGCATATTTGTATGTGACACCAGCATCACTACCCCTTCCCAAGAAATCCCAATGTCTTGCTTCAAAGCCCTGATAAATCAGAGCTTTTTGAGAAACTGTTTTCTAGAATAGTTAGTTGTGGGGGGAAAACCCAACAATATTTCCTTCAGTTCTCATTTAGAAATATCTGAAAGTGTTTCTGATACCTGGAATGGAAAAAAATTCAGTATTATTGATTACAGATTAGAAAATTTAAAAGGAAATAAACTGCGGGTTCAAGAAAATGTATGTAGAAAGTTATGCAGCAACCATAATTCCATTTCATGTGACTTTTTAAACCTTGAAAAGTCACAAACCCCAAAACATTGAAACTCTGGGAAACGGAATTCCAAAAAAAATTTCTTCAGTGGATATTGAAAAAATATTTTATGAAACTCAAAATATTTAATGCCAGATTTTATATTTTAATCCTTTTTATCACATCGATGATAACGTCTATGACACATGTAAGTAGTGCTCTTGTCTACCTCAGGAAGTACCTGTACATATAATAACAACTGGATGATTTCTTACCACCCTGACTTATGCCATCTGGTACCTTTTGCTTCATAAAAGTCAGCAAGGCTGCTCACAGAGCAAAACAGACTGTAAGAACAGGAATGACAAAAGCTGACTCTGTGAAAACAAAGTAATGATTAAATATCCTAATGCCTAAGAGAGAGAGAGCAAGGGCAGTGTCCTAATCATGGAGGATGCATCAAATCCTGGTGTGAGTCACTTCCCTCTCCTATGCCAAGTCTCTAGTGAGGGTTCCTGGTACTGCTGCTGCGTTAAGCAATGTCCTGCAAAGGATCTGTCAGCTAGAAGTGGAGTACACCAGAAGCAAGAAGCTGTAGAAGTTATCGAAGCAGAGACAAGACAGCTAATCCTCGACATGAACACTGAGCCCAAACTTTCAATTGACTTTTCACAGACATGCAAGTGAATCTCCTTTCGCTGGGTGCTTGTAGGAAGCAAACCTAAGTGGCAGAGTCATGTTTGTTTTATAATGCACATTTATTCCTATACAGAAGGAGACTCACAGACAGCGAGGAGAGGTATCCTCTTCCATCTCTATTGCAGGGACTACTACTGCCCGCTGCTTCCAGAATGCATCTCTGAAATATTACTCAATAGTTGACATTGTAAACTGCAGACTCTTTTATGAAGTGGTCAAAAGAGAAATATGCAAAAAAGCCAATATATCATATGCAAAGTTATCACTGAAGGATTAAAATGCAGACATAACTGTTTTATTTTGAATATCTTTCCGTGATGTTTCTTTGTTGGCTAATCCTTTGCATTTTTGTGGTTTTCAGACAAGATGAAATTAGTCGATAAGAAATAAGTTTTCTTTTGCTTTCCAATAATTAGCACATTGGATAAAGTTTTGAAAAATAAAAGATTTTTCTTCAGAGAGAAATTTGGAAAAGATGAACACTTTGTGGGGGAGTGGCAGGAAGAATGTCAAGTATTCTGGTGAGCTTTTATTACTTGTACTGTTTATGGCACGATATACATGCATGTAGAGACAGATTTTCTGAAGTTCCTATTCACTTAAAGTGCTCTCAGCTTCTGAAAGTTGGGTTCTCACAGCATCCATCATTAAATGCAGTAGGTTGGCCTGTGTCCTCCATTTCCCTCCAAATGAAACATCACATGCTGGGACCCAGACTCTTTGTGGGCTGCTTTATGCTCTTACAGATCGAGTTGGCCACAGTTTGTGCTGTTGGACTCCCTGCACTCCATTTGTTGTGGGGGCTTTGCACTTTACAAGCTCTGATAGGTGGCCACATTAAACCTTTGAATACTCATGCCTAACTGCAGTGACATCAAAAGGAGTGATGATACATAGCTGCTAAAATATTTGGGCCACAAATACTGATACAATAAAACAGCAAACTGGTACTATTCAGCTATCCACATGTGTGATTGCACATAGGGATTCACCCAGCACAGTAGTATGCTGAAGATAGGATGTGTTGCAGATGAATCTTAAAATGGGAATGTTAGCTGGCAAGGCAAGGGAGAAAGCAGATTACACATCCTACTCAAGTGACATAGAAAGACCACAGTAACTGTGCATTTCTTTTGCCTCTGACAGGCCTTATACATGCCTCACAAACTGTGACTCTCAGAGCTCCTGGAACATCCCCAAAGTGGGGTCATGGCACTTTGCCACAGCACAGTCCTCTGGTTTTATGGTGCGTATCGTAGTTCATAATACATGTAGAAAATGGTGTTGTTTTAGAAAGTGGTATCGCAAAAGCACATAATAAAAGTCTATTTAAGTAATTTGGAGGAAATAAAATAGCTTTAACAATGAACCACGGGATAGCATAAAAAGAAGACCATAAACGTGGGTTGTGGTGGAGTCCCCCGAGACTGAGAAGGTACCAAAGAACTGAAACTACAGAAGCGAGGGGAGAAAAAGCCCCAATCATGGACTGTGAAAGCAGTCTTTCTTGCTTTTCTCTCCCTACTCCTCTCTTTTCTGTTGTGTGTAAAGATCTGGGGTGATGCTCAGACTGCCTCGTATTCGGTTCTTAACTGGGGGTGTGACTAACCCAGAAGGAAAGCTGGTTAAAGGAGAAAAATGAGAGACGAGCCATCAGGCCTGCTGCTAGCCAGGACTAGCAGGCCCTGCATGCTTGTGCGGTTTGGTGAGGGGAAATGGAAAACAATGCCTAATAGCTGCTCTGAGTCCATCCAAAGCAGAAGGGCCAAGTTTTTAAAAGCTGTTGGCAAGATAAGGCCTCTGTTCCAAGGGACCAACCATTAAAGCAGCCTCTTCTTTTCAGAAAGAATGGTATGGGACTCAGATATGTACCTGCTTGTGTTTTAAGATCGGATGGGGTGATGGCTGAGGGTGGTGTGAAGAGAGATATGTTATCCAGAACCTCCCAGTTTAAAACAGTAACAAAGGATTTTGTGTCTAGCTGAAGGATTTTTGTTTTGCTGCCTTGTTTCAATCTCCATATCATTTCAGCTTGTTCTGTGATGCACAATAGGTCTCTGTTAGCCAAATTTTGCACATGGGCCATTTGGATTACATAGTAAATTTACCAGACTTCATATACCATGCCATTTACCATACACTGAAATCTGGTGGCAGAACTATCTTGATCTGTACTCTGTAAGGACAGAACAAAGATGTGCATATGATCATTATGAGCTGTATTGACTGTAACTTCCACAGAGTGGAAAAGATGGCATATATATGTGACATAGAATCCACAAGTTTTCTCTCAATACTGAGGATGGATTCCTCAGAAAGGCTTTCAATGTATGCAAAACCCTCATTGAGGAGCTGCTTAGCCAATCTGTTCGAGCACAGGGGCTTTAAGGGGATTCACAATGCAAACTTCCACAGGGTGCCAATGCACACAGGACATCTGGGCCCAGCTTGGTCTTCCCAGGACGAGAGCCATGTTCTGTCCTGAAGAACAAGAAATTCCAGGTAAATCCTCTGTGAACTGCCTGGTGCAGCACCCATGCCAATACATCACATCATCTTTCTATTTCTCCGCTCCCCATGCCCTAGCTCACTGTAATCTTTCACCTCTCCTTGGCAGGATGTAGCCAGAGCCCTTTCTGGGCTGCAAGTGCTACGTCGTTCCTGTGTTTCTAGATGTCAGTGGAATGAGTCTTACAGCTAATGGCTCACTGATACATGTAACACAGCCTTGCTTCTACAATTTATGGTGCAAATTAATGAAGTGCAAACTGGGCTAATTTAAAAGAGACAGACTCTTCTTTGATTAAGGTGCCAGCCAGAGACCCAGGGTATCTGGGCTGATTTTCTGCTATATTGCTGGCATTCTAGGTGACCGCAAAAGGGGGATCCTTTCTGCTGCAGCTCCTCAGTGGTGAAAACGGGATGAGAACACTTCCCTGCCCTACAGAAACATTATGAGGGGCTTAGGCACTATGGTAATGGATACCGAGGGTAGCTAAGATAAATAACCTGATAGTTGCAAGAAAATGATTGATGTTAGAATACTACAAATATGTTGAAAGCCTAAAATATCTTTGTGATGTCTCCCCATTTCTTGAAATGCCAATTAACATTTTTCACTCAGATACCTGATGTTTACATTGGCGCATTTTTACACTCACATGTCTTACAAAATGGATACTTGCCTGACTTTGATTTTAGATGAAAGCGCTTGTCCCTCAACCTCATAGTAATTCTGAAAGACAGAAATGTTGCTTTTATAGGAAGAAAAACAATGAGTTTTGATCATGTTAGTAATGAGTGACAAACTGAAAGTTTAATAAACAGACCATGAGTACCATCCACTATAGCACACGTAGCAAATCACCATTGACTAAAGTACTCCTAAGTCCCCAAGCTCTCTGTGAAGAAAAATAAAGTGTTACTTTGGTTTCCTGTAATCCTTCCTCAGTAAAAACACAGGATTCCCTTAGGAGAGTTAAAATCCATTACTAGGCTTCTTTATGCCTTTTTGTAACTGGTTGTCTCTTCCATGAAGGGCCTTACTTCCTTGAATCAAGAGCCACTGCGGACTGTCATGGTGCACTGGGGCTGCAGAAAAGTCATCTTTTAAGCCCATCTTCTTTCGGTGTCCTCTTTTTTAGTTCCCTGCTTCACCTCACTGGTTTCTAAGACTCTCTCGATACTTACCTGGGCAGTAGCTGTGTGCAGGATAACATGCTCTGAAGCATCTCTTTGTATGGGCGTGTGAAGCAGCCAGGCAGGCTCAGTACCCAAAGCAAATTGCTTTGTACCACAAGCAGCATGTAGCTGAATCTGTTAGGAGTTCAGCTTCATTTTCTTCCCTGATAGCAGAGCATACGCTCAGCTCCTCAGAGGAAGTCTAGCTGTTTCTTCTCACCCGAGGTACTGACTACTTTTGTTTCCCATCTCTGTATGCCACCCTTCCCCTTTTCAGTCTGCTTGTCTCACAGCAGATTTGAAATTTTTGAGGTTTCTTCCGTGTAGGGTTGTTTCTCCGTGATTTAAATAGCTGATATAACTTGCACTCTTAAAGGAACTTCTCAAATAATATTCTCTATTTTCCACAACTGAATGGTAAAAGCACACATGTGTAAATCCATAAGCTGCATCTGAGCTGAGTTTGAGCTCCTCGGTACACAAAAAAGAATGCGTTTTTTATGAATAGGTAGATGTATTTATGAGCACAATTGTACAGGCAGGGCTAAAAAAGGAGGCCCTTTGGTATTAAACTTACTTTAACGTAAGTGGCATGTGCTGATACTTGTTGAATATAGCAACTGTAACAACACTCAAGTAATTTCTTTATTGATTTGTCCCTTCCAATTCTGAACTATCTTTATTACAGGAAAGCTGTAAAATACATATCTTTCTACTTGAAATTCTTTTGTTTTCCTTTTAAGAAATGGATGAGGAAAGCTAAACAGCTCCAGGATATACAACCCTATACAAGGTGTTGGAGAGGGGGGAGGGTGGTTCAGTGATGAATGACCAGTCGTTCAATTGTTTTCTTTCTTGCAGAAATCAGAGACAGAGTACAGTTTATCTTACCCTGACTTTTAGCAAGACAGATTGCCAGAAAAAACCCCTGGGTTGAAGTCATCCAACCACCAAGTAGAGTAAAGAGACCATTGCTGTTACCTTTCTAGGACTCACCCCCACCCCCAGTGCCTTTTTAAAGTCTATGGTGTTTCTTTCTGAGGTTGTAACATGAACTTTGGTTACTTTCACACAATTTCTTTGCTCAACGCAACCTGGAATGATTCATTTGGGGCCCGAAACCTCTGCTGTTAGGCTAAGACCAGCTCATCCCTGTGCATCCCTTGCAAACGGCAGTCACTGCCACAGAATCCCCACTTGTGCTGTGTTTAATCTCCCCCCTACTTTCTTTCAGCTGCCACTGAACTTGGTTTCCTTCATTTTGCACCTTTCAGGCCAGCACCACTATACTGGTATCAGCCAAACCTCTCTTTCACTACATGGGTGTGAACGGGGAGAGGAACTGTGTGCCAGAGAGAAAATCCCTATGTAATGGCAAGCTAACTCCAAGGTGGGCTGTCATTCTCCCAGGTTTTTCCTGCACTTCCCTTTAGTTGTATTTTTCTTATATCACCTCCATTCCAGTCATTTGGAACAACACTTCCGGACAAGACATCCTGAATTTATTCCATCTACATCTGAGAGGCAACATAGGTCTTAAGTGGCCTTAATCATGCTCTGAAGGTGCTTATTTCCCTGTGACAACTATAAATGGATCAGTAGCTTAAGTCAGCTCCAGAGAAACTGGGCCAAAGTGCACATTATTGAACTGTGTGATAAAATTCAGAGGAGCACAAAAGGCAGGACAGACAGAAAGAGTTAAAAGGGAAAGATGGATGCAGTTGCAGTATCTATTACTTGCAGGTGACCGTAATGTGTTTATACAGCTCTTAGGCAGGCTAGCGGGTAATTAAAGGGAAGAACTGACATGGGACGCTACACCACCTTATATACTACGGCACGGGGGAAGTCACACAGGTGGGATCGTAAGAAAACAGCAGCAGGTTCCCTCCTTTGCTTTTTTCCATGCTCAATCTCTTCTCTTTTGCAGTTGGAGGGATGCCTAACTAGTCTGCATTACTGTGAGGGAGTTAAAGTTAGGGTCCTAATCGATCTTGCAGCATTACTGACAAACACCTTTGCCAGGCTGCAGTTCAGCGGGACATACCCTCATCAGCATAAATCCGTCCCATGAGCTCTTTGTTACCTGCCTATTCCTATAGCTATAGACTCAGACTTGCCTTCTGGTGAGACCAAGTATAGATTTGAGTGCTTGTCTAAGCCACAGATGACCAGCTCCTGGGTGGGTAGAGAAGTCTTGGCAACTATGTGATTTCTGTGCATGTTTGTGATTGGGGGAGTGATTACCTGTTCTCTGGCCATGTGAGGGGTCAGAGAAGCCCATCCTCCCTCTGGACTGCCCAGACCGCACAGCCAATTTGTCAAGAATCCCATAGGATAAATAGCTGTCTCCAGAGACCTTTATAGTGACAAATCCAAATAAATCAGAGTCACTTTTACTGAGCACTTCAGCAGACAGCTCAGATTTAATGAATCAGCCTTCAGACCCCCAAGGAAGATTTTCTTTCCCAAGCCCAAGGGGAACAAATAAGTGCCAAAATTTGCTTACAGGGTAAAACTCTATCAATCCAGCCTGTGATATTTTGTGATTGCAGTTACCAACACCACTAACAGTGTTTTCAAGAGCACTGGGATTTCAGCAAAGAGCTCTCAGTATCTGAATGATCAGTGTGCTCAGTGCAGAGAAAAAGAGGCTGCAATGGATCAGCTGATTTTCCTCATCAGTGATCGGGAATGGACTTCGCATTCCTTTACTAGTGCCCTTCTGCACTTTTGGCTGGAACTCCCCACCAACTTAAAAAAGAAAAAAGAAAAAAGAAAAGAAAAAAGAAAAGAAAAAAAAAAAGAAAAAAGAAAAGAAAAGAAAAGAAAAGAAAAGAAAAGAAAAGAAAAGAAAAGAAAAGAAAAGAAAAGAAAAGAAAAGAAAAGAAAAGAAAAGAAAAGAAAAGAAAAGAAAAGAAAAGAAAAGAAAAGAAAAGAAAAGAAAAGAAAAGAAAAGAAAAGAAAAGAAAAGAAAAGAAAAGAAAAGAAAAGAAAAGAAAAGAAAAGAAAAGAAAAGAAAAGAAAAGAAGAAATCAACTGTAAAACCTACCACCACTAAAACTCATCACACAGATAAAACGTTGCAGGGTAGTCATCGTGGGTCATTCAAACAGTCTTAAGGCTTAACATCTTGATCCCCTCTAAAAACTTCCTTCTCCATTTCCTTCCCCCCTTTGGGATCCATCCAGATGCCTACTCAAATACCTGCTGGCGCCAGAGGAAATTCTCCTGTAACGGATACCCTGGGATGTAAAACCAATATTTTGTTTCCAGGGTCATCCCTTTCACACCCCCACAGATCCTCTTGCTTCACCAACCTGCCTCTTGGTCAAGCCAAAACATGAGAAATCGGGAATCTGAAGGCTGGGATTTCGGAGCGGTTTAATAGACTTGGTGATTGCTAGCCCACACATTTCCTCAGCTTCCTCCTCCCATTGTGGTAGCCTCGTCCAGTAATTTATGTCAGGTTAACAGGCTGCTGGGTAGATACCTCTGCTCACAGCTCAGCAAAGAGAGAGAAAGAGAGTAATTTAACCTGACCCAAAGTGTTCATAATGATCAGACTGGTGACACCTTTTCAGAGAGGATAATACCTAATATGAAGGCCTGACAACGTTAAGAAGCATCTTTCAGTGGTAGGGTGTGAGTGCATCAGGATCCAGTCCCAAGTAAAAGAGTTAATTAAAAAGCAGGTTTCAGTATCACTCGTGCAAACAAAAAGGCAGAGACATTTCATTTGTGGTGGTTCCTCATCGCTTTTTTAGGGAATTGTGTTGGCAATAAGAAGTGGGTCAGTGTTTGGAATTTGATCAGGAACGTCTTGGTTCGACACTTTATCCCGTTCTACTTTTGGTTTTTATTTGTGCTCTCTGGCTGTTCATACACTTTATGTAATGATGAGCAAATTGCTTTATCTTAATGTGTTGCAATATAATGAGCTTTGTTAATCATCATATGGGATACATGAGAAGGAGTTCTTCAGGAAGGAGTGAAAAAACCCCACTCTTTTAAAGTGTCATTTTAGGTGCTCATTTCCTCATTTAGCCTTATAATACATAATATGGGCAATACCTCCAGGATAATAATTGGAAAAATAATAAAGATTATTTACTTAAATAAAATAGATAATCTTGCCTTTTATGTAAGTTTAATGATGCTAAGTGCAAGGATAAAATAACAAGGACTCATTTCAGGACCCTATAATTGGATTGCAACTGAATTTTATTTAAGGAACTTTGTCTTTTTTAATTTTCGTCATGAAGGAAACAGAATAGCTGACTTCTTTCTCCTTTCAATCTTTTAAATAAAAAGTAATACACAAACAAATATTCTTTTGTCCCTGACTGAAAAAAGAACCCATAAAAGAAATTTTTACAAAATGGCTGCATGTAAGACTTTGCTATGGAGTGGGCAATTTATTGCACCAGAAATTTGTCATCCAAAGTCCTGGAGAATATGCCAGAATGCTTGTTCACTTCTTAAAAAGTCTATTCCATCCTGACATAATATATTGCATAAAGTGCAGGAGAACAAGAGTAAAAATGTGTTTTTTTAATGATTAAGGACTGATCTTGTTCCAATTGAGTCAATGGCAAAACTCCATGGAATTGAGCTGAATATATGGGTATAGATAAGATGTTGTTTACTGTGCTCTTGCTTTTTCTGAGAGCAAAATGTAAATGAAATATATTCCTTGCACAAATTAGATTATCCCAATTCGTCTGCTGACTCCTACTTAAAACAGAGCACAGGGATCTCTCCATGTTCCCCAGGAGCTGCAAGCCCTTATATACATGCAGTCTTAAGGACACTCTTGCCACTGTGTGAATTGGCTGTTGCACCGAAGAAGGAATTAACAGCCAGGGAACAAGAGTTTATGAGATTTTGCCTGTGTATATAAATGAATGTAACATTAGTATGTTCTCCCAGCCTTTCTTCAGCTGCAGTTACAATTTTTTTTAAAAGCAACACATATCTTTGTGCAGAGTCTTGCCTGGTTTTAACACAGCCATGAGGAGGGGGCAAGCAAGGTTTTCCTCTGTGTACCACGTTTGAGCTGGGAAGTGAGCAGAGAGAGCACGAGCTGCATCATTTGTGCTGCAGCTCACCCCTCAACAACTGGGTGAGCACTGGCTGAAAAACTAAAGAGAGGAGAAGTAAACAGCCTTGAGTTAGGTTCTGACAGTATCAGCCAGGTAATGCACATGGTAGAGATGGACAGAGATTGTACCAGCGGTGGCAGTTATTCCTTCCAAGGAAGAAAACAGGAGCAGAGACAGCACCGTGCCTCTGCAAGTCCTTGATTTTCCTGAAACACCTTTTTGGGAGGTAAAACTCTCAGTTTGCACATCTTAGAGTTGAGACTCGACCAGTCCCTTGTAAGATGAAAAAGAAGAATTTTCCAAGAGGGCTCTCATTTTTGTTAACAAAACCTTTGGAAGACAAGCAAACAATCTGACAAACTGCACCTAATTGCTACAGTGACACAAAACATTAGTCAGCTTTTATAATGCCTTACCAGCTGCCGTGGAGTTGCATGAAAAAATAATTACCTCTGAAACAGGAGGTAGGGAACAGTGCTGCAACTGCTATAGAGCGATGTTATTAGGAAGTGTGAAGGAGTAGAAGGGAGTTGTTTACGATAACCTGACCAAATGATTCCTGAGTTGTTGGCCGTACAATTCATCAGCCTATCAGGTAAAAAGTGCAAGGCAAAGCGAATCAATACAGTTGCCCCCTTCCCTCTCTGGCCCATCCTGGTGGGTGATAGAGCATAACAGTGTTGGTTTTGACATTATTAGGTTATCCTGAAAATAAATCACTTTCGAAAAGGTGAATAATTGGACAGAGCTTAGTGCTGACAAGCAGAAGGTTGGAGGCGGGGGGGATGGCGGTGAGGGGAAGAGGGCAGGGGGGCTGTGGTGTCAGAGCCGCAAACCCATTCCAGGAGGCCACCAGCATGTGAGGAGCTGTAAGTCTCATTCTGGTTTGTACTTTGGCAAATGAGTGCAGTTTTTGGTCTGATAAGTATCAATCTGCATTTATGATTTCTGAAACTATTTTTGATCAAGCAGAGAAATGAGACATACCTTTTCATGTAATCTAAACTGTGAGAGGTATACCCCTGCCCAATAAAATTAAAAGGTAGTAAATTTTGTCCCTATAAAAGGAAATCCCCACTTTTCACAATATTTATCTAATCTGTGGAGTTCACTGCCAGAAGTGGTCATCAAGATAATATATTGTGGCTGGACTCTTAAAAGAGCTAGATAACTTTACGATCATCAGCAATATCTGTAACTATGCAAATGAAGATCATTATAATGGTAATCCAACCTCATATTTTACAGTATGGAATAAACCCCTTTGGGACACAGGAAAGACCAGATAATTGCCTAGTTAGCTGATAGGTGGTTTTAATCCTTCTTCAGACACCTAAGAGACAGGGCACCATTAGACATGGGATACCAGACTATTTGCTTGTATCTGCTCCCACCAAAGACCATGGCAATATTTCAAAGGTTTGATGTGAACTGGAACTTCCTGTGGACGTGTCTGAAGGTTTGGTGCCAGTAGTGGGTTGTGATTTGTCATTTTTGCAATGAAAATGTAATGAGGTTTATCTACTATTCCTATAAAGTTTTCTGATTGTGAGTGCTGTGGTTCTGGCACTGCACTGGCATTTAAGGAATATAGGTTCACATCCTAATGCCCAGACATTTGCAATGTGATCATGAGTAAATCGTGCATAGCTGCATTACACATTAGCTTCCCCTCTCAAAATGAGTGTAAGAATAGGCTTTCCTTCATCCAATGTCTTTCTGTGTCATCCATTCCATCTTAGCTTGTCTAGGTGAGGACTCTTATAGTAATTTTATACAGTATCTGACAGAAAGACACAGCTTGCATCCTGAATTTCTTTGGGTTTTGCTCATGCAACTCGCCATTGCAATCAATTAATTTAATTTTGATCTTTACAAGACTTTCAGAGGTACGCCCAGCCTGTTTGTGGCCCCAATCTACTAATGTCTTCACTGCTCAAGGAAGACACTATGTTTGGGGATGAAATAGTGAAAACGATCCTGAAAATGCAGTTCCATGTAGTGTAAAATTCCATCTCCTTCTTCCTTCTCCCTCTTATATTCTAGCAGGTACTTAAGGGACATTCAGAAAGCTGTCTTCCAAGAGGTCCCCTCCCAAACACCCCCCTAAATGTCACAGCTCCTCACTGTGTATGCTGGTGGCGTGGAGATGGGAACACAAGGGGCAGAATAACAGAGGATGTCAGGGAATTGGGTGAAACATCCACATCTTTTCCCAGCCTTTTTAACATTTCTGAGCAAGTCCTTCTCATTTGGAAAAGGCATGGCAGGGAATTTAGGAGGGGAAAACGTCAATGAAGCAAGCCATGACACATCAACTGTTAAGGCTCCACAAAAGTCCATAATGAGCCCTCCTCCAAGGGAGCTCTTATAAAGCGGTGCATTTTGCTACCCCAGACGTGGTTCTTCCACATGCCAAACCCTGTGGTGGCAGACCCACTTGAAAAGATCCCCAAGAGACGAGAGTCTTTGCTGCTTCTTCCCATCCTCCTCCCTGCAGTGCTGGAGTTTACGGTCTGCTCCACTGTGATGAGTCAACTGTTTGGGTGGCTGTGCTCCCAACCAGATTCGTCATAGTGTCTGCTTTCAAAACAGAAGAGAAAGATGCCTCTTTTCTTACTTCTTTTTTTTTTTTTTTTTTTTTTTTTAAACAGACCATTCCCCAGGTCTGGTTTGGAGTTCAGCTACCCCAGCCATCGATTTGGCTTGACCGAGGGGAGGTAACCCCTGTCAAGCAAGGAAGGAATCCCTTAACACTTCTCTGCTTTTAAAGAATTCATGCCCTGGAAAAACACCCTCCTGTTAGATAAGGAGCAACCCAGAAAAGCCACAGTCCATGAAAAGGGGAGGGATATTTCAGGCCACACTGCTATTCTAATAGAACTATTCAAATTCATTATCACTGCATGATACAATCAGTCCTATATAGTTATCAGGATTTGGGGCTGTTTTCTTTTTCTGCCACTGACAAATAGGCCAAAGTAAACCAGATCACTGATAAGACAGACCCCTGGGAAGATGTTCTGCCACACTTGATGCATGGATAGGGCTTTTTGTTCATCACTCAGATGATTTTGTCTTGCAGAATCTGTTTATTTTCCCTCTTCTTTCATTGCCCAAGTTTGAAAGCAGCCTGAAATAGAATAGGATTTATGCTATGATCTGCAAACCCTGAACTCTTTATTTAGGAGACTCAAAGACTATAAGGCCGAGAGAGGCCTTTGGTATCCTCTTGTCTGACCTCTGCTACAACCCAGGCCATTAGCTTTCTCTGACTTAATTCTTGTTTGGTCTATCTACTGGAAAAACATCCAGTCCTGATTTAAGGATTGTGAGTGGTGGAGAGAATTCATCACAACTCTCTGAACTGTTCTTATGGTCAGTTACCCCATCTGTTAGAAAAATTTCCATTGTACTTCAGTTTAGATTTGCTGAGCTTCAATTCCCAGCCATTGGCTCTCATCCCTGCTGAGCCTTTGTAACCCTAGATTTCCATCAGGAGTCAGCTCAGAGAACGGGGTGGTAATTAGGCACATATATATCACTTAGAGATATTTTCAGTCAGACTGCCTCCTGAGCAGCAATGGGGTCTGAACGGAGTAATTTAAAGGTTTTCTGAGAAATAGATTAGAATTTATTATCATTCCAAATACTGTTTACATTTGCTGTCATTTGAATTAGAGGCATATGATTTTCCAATACCTGTGGACATGTAACTCCCAGGAGTTGCTTTTAAGGATCGCTAGGTGAATTTTTAAATGAGAAGTGGCCTGTTACCCAGAATTGCAGAGGACCCACATTTGCCGTTGTTGTCAGCTGAATTAGACCAAAATATTTTATTTGGAAAGAGAATTCAGCAAGTGAATTCACCAAAGTGAATTCAGCTATCAGACTTCTGGTGTTATGAATGTATGAATTACAGTTGATAAAGGGACTTGAGATCTGTTTCTGAAAGGTGCTTTCATGATATTACAAGATGTTTCTCTGATGTGATGACCACTTTCCCAAGGATGCTCTTTCAAACACTGTCCATACCCAGGGAAGCATGAGAAGATGGCAGAGGTAAATTGGGAGGATCCAGAACAGCCAATTACCCACAATTTGCCTTTTTAATTATTCTCTCTGACAGTATTATGTAACCTGACTCTTTCTAGGGGAACATCCACTGGCACTGAACCATATTTACTTCAGATGATGCTTTCTGATCTGATTACATATAATATTTTAATTTTCTAGTTACGTATAATATTTTCATTGCCTAGTTATTGTTATGCTCCCCTGGCCTCTGCTCCTCAGCTATGGATTTGGCTATTGCCAGCATCTTGTACGCCAATAATTTCTCTCCTGAGCCTTGTCCCCTTTGATCACAAATACTCTTGCCCTTTTTTTCCTGTAATCTGGGAAATCTGGGGGAACACAGGGAAACCTCCACTGCCTGGTGACTGATCTGGCTAATCTCCTCTGTGGGAAGGCTCCTTTCCTTCTGTCCTCAGCTGAGGTGAAGGGAAGACAAAGTTTTGAGCCTGCAGTGTATCATTCCTGTAACAGAAACTAAACTGGCACTGAGAAGAGTTCCCTGAGTATTTCTTGAGACTTGATTCTTTAAGAGTCTTTGGATGGGAAGTCCCTGACAAATCTGAAAAAAGAGGGACTCGAAGATCAAAGACCAGGAGAAAGAAACAAAGCATGCATGCTTGATCCCTGAACTGCTTTCTGCTATAGGCACTGGTGCATCTTCCACTGGGAGAGGAGATCTGGAAATTGAAGACAGGTTTTCAAAAGACGTATTGGAACAGAAGCGGTAGTGTGAGTACTTAAGCAGCAAAACATAATTCCATAACCCTTTATGGCACTACCTCTTCTGATCTATTTTCCTAACTCAAAAAGCCACAGTCCTGTGAGGGCCAGAGCAGGGACAAAAAAGCTGTCAGGGGTCAGTTGCCTTGCCTTGGTTGCTAGACTGCTGGGGACATAGCATGCAGGGTAGATAGATAGGATGTTTCATAACAGATGCAGGAGTAGGCATTCAGACCTCTTTACTCCCATGCATAGTTGTCCCCAGGTAGGAAGAGCTGCTGTCCACATTTCTCTCTTGTGTTGCTTAGTCCTGCTAGCTCATGAGGCCAGGACAGACTGTGAGTTGGATCAGGGGAGTTTTCCCCAGTGGATTATGCCACAAGCCAGTGAAGAATTGGCAAGGCATGAGAAAATGCGCTGTGCCATGCGTCCTCTCCCATGCAGAGCAAGGAGAATCGCTGGCCTAGGAGGGAGCTGTACTGGGCTGATGCCAACTGGGAGTTTTCCTTTGCAGATGATGAATTCTCAGTAGCTATTTAAGATCAGCCCAGACAGGGGTGGGGAGGAAGGGGAGAACCTGGCCCACAGCTTGTTCAGTGCTACTTCCATGAAGGAAACTGGCTACACCAGAACCAATCCACCAGCATAACTGAGCAGACAGCTTGGTGAAAAGGACTAAATCTGCGTTCAAGTGAAGACAGCAGTAAAAATCTTGTTGTCACCCTTGGGACTGAAATATAGTCATACCACTCTAACCATTAGTATAGGGTTTTTTTCAGTGCTACTTGACAACAGATTGGTGCTGGGGTGAAGAACATTTAAATAACAAGCAAATTTAAATTTAGCTAATTTGCAATGAAACCCTGTAGATGTTCCAGCTAACGATGCTTGATCATCCATTGAGAAATGCCATGTTGCCGTTGATGTGACAGAGATGCAAGGACAACTTACTTTTTGAAGTTACAATGGGATGGTTTGGGGGTTTTTTTTGTCAGTCAAGTTGGTGCAGTAGGAATTAATACTACATGTGAATGAACAATAATAATTGTTATGCTCTACAGTTAGAAGTTCCAGTGTTTTTTGTTTATTTAATAATTTTCTGGAATAGTTCACAGACGTTGGCTCCCATTGTCCAAATATTTCATTTAGATTCAACTTTATAGCTGTCCTGAAATGTAACTGGTCATCTGGCTGAAACCAGAAGGCAGCCAATTAAATTCACAGGAAAACATTAATCTGGGCTGAAGAATTCAGAGCACATGTGTGCAATCATTCCTCCTTTTACGTATGCTTTCTGTTCTTCCCCTGCTCCTGCTCCCCCAGCTCCCACCCCCTGCTTCTTGTTTCACCGGTCGAAGGAGAACGTGCCAACTCTAACAGCACTGTCCGAGGGAAAGGAAAATTAACACCAGCTTTACTTTTGTGCATTCAGGACCCTGTCCAAGAAGGCCACGAGAGTAAAAGTGAGTTTTTCTCCTGCTTTTACCAGGCCTGGGATCTGGCCCAAGCGTTGTATTGCTAACACGTATCAGTTCAGGGTGTGAGGACGGAGGAGGCAGGAGCCAGGGCGTGGGTGGCAATGAATGAACCGCAGGCTGGAAGGGAGGAAAAAAATGGAGAGGGAGGGCTCGCAGGAACTGGGGAGGAAGAGAGGGGAAGTTGGGCAAGCTGGGAGCAGGAGCAGAGATTTGGAACCATGACGACATACTATCTCTTTGGCTGGGAGCTGAGGATGGTCTCCTTACTCCTCTGCTGTCAGTAAACATCTGCGAACACCCACTGGAAATGTGCATTTCTGGTCTCCTTCTCCCTTCTGTTTCATTCTGCAAAGAGTCTCCCGGCTCTACTGTGAACTTCAGCAGGGGAGAGATGCGCTGTGACTGCAAGGGGGTCATGCTCTTCCAGCAGGCCAAGCTGGGGTCACCCTTCTTCCACCTCCTGGCATCTCAGGACAAAAACAGATATGATATTTTTCCAGGGAAGGGATTGCATCAAAAACCAAACAGACTTATGTTAAAAGGGCATCCATATGACAAATTTAAGCATTTTCCATCCAGGAAATACCACAAAGGATGGTACACTCTCATCCTGAATGATAGCTCTGCAGCGCAGGACAGGGTAGTCTACAGGACTTAGTGTGGCAGAAGGTGGTAAATGGGTGGTAAATAAGGTGGGAGAAGATTAAAGTGCCTAGTTAATGTTCATGACAAAAATTATTCCACCCATTGCCTGTGCCACAATGCTCCTAAGAAATGCTGGATCCTTGGTTTCCAAAATCAAGAATCTAAAAGTTAAATAGATAATTGTGTATTCCACCATTTGCCGGGGTGCCACTCATGGTTCCTAGGCTGGACTTGCAGAAGTGCACAGATCTCAGCAAGAGTCTTGGCACGATTTGAGCTTAAGAGGCATTATAAAAATGCTCTACATGTTGGAGAATCGGATCCTGGCTGTTGAGAGGCCTGCCATTCTCTGGGCATTAGGATTCTCATCTTTAACTGTGAATAGTTACATTGCCAATTTATGGGTTACAAGTTTCACAGTATGATGTTTCAGTGTCTCTCAGGGTTAGAAGTGATCTGCACATGCATGGAAAGCTGTTGGAGAGTAATAAAATGCACAGATTTATATATATATATATGTGTGTGTATATATATGCATATGCTATATATAGTATTCATGACCACTGGATGAGAGGTAATAGAAAAGCTATACTATCCCATCCATAAGAGCCGATGTGGAATAAGGGACTCTGCCATAATAATACCATGATTACATTTGGCCCTTTTTAATACCCTTTTTGATGGACACAAAGATAAAAGGTTGAATGGGGAAATACATAATCTTCTCAACACCAGAGGGAGCTCATGTGGGATATCATCCACTTGTTGGCAAAGGGAGTGTTCTTTATTCTGAATATATCCTCCAAATATTGATCTTTTTTTTCTCTCTCTCTCGCACACACACGCACATGCACACACACACACACGCACACTGATGTTATATCAATCACCACAGATCCACACCACTTACGCGCATGTGTGTGTATATAACCAAAGTTGCGCGATGTAGTGTGCTTTATGCTTTTTGTTTTGATTTGGTTATTTAATTCATAATTCAGTTGAGATCTGAGATACAAATGCTAAGTAGTTTTTTGGCTTGATGTCATACAAAGTCTTAACACAATGCTTTTGCTTATGGCCTCCAGCCAATGTGTATGCCTTGCACGTCATTTGTGGATGCTCTCAGGAAAGAATGTGCAGAATTGCATTTATTTTTTGGCATTATGGGTTGTATGAAAGCTACTTTAATGCTTATTCTAGGCCAGCTATTAAAAAAAATGTAATACTACTTGAATTTTATAAACAAGAGTTTAAACAGGGCTGGTTTATGTTATTGTTACTTACATTTTACATTGAAAAGGCAACATACTGGTCATCAGAAGTCAAACTCAGCTTTTGCTTCCTAGCAAATATATTAGTTACAGGTATGGTGAAAGCTTTTCTTACTGTTGAGCCCAGTTGTTTCTGACAGAAGGCACACAAGTTACAAATAGTATGCAGGTCTCATTTATTTAGAAGTTTTGCTGTTTGTTCCAGAGAAGGAAGAATGAAGTACAAACGGGAAGGACTATTCATAGGGCAAAATCTACCTCGACTGTAAGTAAGCATTTTGGGGCCATGGGCTTCATTTTCACTCTAGAGATGTGAAACACTCATCAGTAAAAGCTTTCTGACTGGTGCTCTCTGCAGTATCACATGGAAGATATGGTTTTAGCAGCTACATACAAACCTGAATATTCCAGGAGTTCAAAAAGGGGGATGGCTGGAGGGGTAAATGCCTTGACTGCCTGGAGCATAAAACAAAGTGGATCCATGTTCAATGCCTGAAAACTAGCGTCTAGGAGCTGAGATGTGGACCTCAGTCTGGACATAGCTTCTCCATTTCAGAAGCTTTCCCCAAACTGCGTGGCAGCTCCTGACCTGTTCCTGCAGTCCTAGTTCCTGTCACAACTGGTGGCACCAGGACTGCAACTATTTCTGAGATATGTCACAGCAGATGCTACAAACAGATGGAATTTTGGGGTGAAAGGTGTCAATGTTCGACCACTCAACCCTCACAGCTTTGTCCTGGCAATCTTTTGTCTTAAAAGAAGGGAGAAAAAAATGGCTCGGGGTCTTTAGGTTACAGCTCTGTGATGCCCCCCTATTCACAACCCAAAGTGAGCAGCACCATCTCATCTTAGTGGTTTGACTTGCTCGAAGGAATATTGCTGTAATATACAACAGACAGAGGCTGCTCTAATTTACAGCTGTCTGCAGGCTGGACTGCTAGCTTTCCCATATGTGTTTCTTCCTGCTTCCAATCCAGTCCTTGGCAGAAACTAAGGCTTAAAGGAAAGAAGGGGAAGAGCTTGAGGTGATCCTGTTCAGAGGCGGTTTGTTCAGAGGCAGTTTGTTCCCCCTCCTCCTCCTGTTCAGAGGCAGTTTGTTCCCCCTCAAGGAGCCTAGAGATCCCACAGCAGAAAGGAAGGCTAATAACATTACCAACTTCACCTGGTGACATTGATGTGATAAATACCTGCAAAATGGCAATGAATATTGAGAGCTGAGAAATACAGTGAGTGATGTTGTATGAAATGAAGAGTCCTGTGAACTCAGGGAGGGATGACAAGCACTGGAGTAGCGTGGACCATTTGGCTTGGAGATGAACAGGTTGTGTACTAAAATATCTATTAAACCTAAGCTGTAGCAACCACTTTAAAATGCCATGTATTCAATTGATTCTGAAGTGACTTTCAAGTGTGAATATAATTAATTCTATAAAAAGGGAAAATGAGATAAGCAAACATGTTGCTTAAGTACAGCCTTCAATGACTATAGGGCTGTGTAGCTGTGCTGACTCAAGGTTATTGATTCAGAAACAGACAATGGCTTCTTTAGATTTTCCTGTGAACAGGTGAAAAAATCACCTAGAACAACCTCATGTATGCATTAAGTCAGAGCAAAATATGCTTGGTTATATCAGTTGAAGAAATGGTTGGAATATTTTTGTGTAGTGGGGAAAGGACCAAGAACTCATTTTTTTACCTTAAAACATTCCTGATTCCAAGAACTTTAATTTTGATTGCTTCAGGTGACCTTTTTTTTTTATATAGTTGGATGTGAAGATTGCTAAAAGAAATCTTATGGGAATGCTTGTTATTGTCTGATCATCTAAGTACTTTTAGTCAAAGAGGTTTCAAGTCAAACAGCTAGACATTTGGTTGTTTCCTCTGAATTTCCAAGCTGGATATGCCTGACATTTTGTAGAATGCTATTACCTTGTTTTTTTTCAATGTTTGATGGCTTTACAGTTTCTTAGCTCCCTGTCCTCCAGACTTCTTTTCTAAGCAGCTATTGCTGCTCTCTGTCTACCTCCACACTAGCTTCTTCAAGCAAACAGCTTAAAATCCCTCTATTGAATGCAATGCTAAACACTTTACTATTTGTTGCAAGAAAAGGGGGGACTTCCATCAAAAGAAGACTGGAGCCTCATCAGTGATGGTTTTTAAGGACCTGTTGAACAAGCAAGTGTCTGGAATGAAACAGATGTAATTGAACCTCTACTTAGGCAGAGGAGTGTTGCAGATGATGTCTGAAGATCCCTTTGATTCTTGAAATACTTTCTATCATTCTAAAACATAAATATTTAAATTCCATAAGTATTTTAAAAAATAATTTCTAGAATTTGGTAGCATAGCTACATAGCTAAAAATCTATTTGGAGATACATAATTCTGCTACATTGCATGATTTTTTCTTTTTTTCTTTTTGTTAATGGCTGCTGAAGAAAGCTTATTACTTGATGTTTTTGTATAATGATGCTGTTACCACCTTCATTAAATCCTCTGGCACTTTGCCAAAGGATTAACCTTTGGTAATCAAACAGAAAACAGCAGAGGTCTTGCTCTCGCTCAGGCTTTGCTGCTTTTTATCAGGTACTTGCAAGATGGACAGCATGGCAACACAGTCTGAGAAGGTCTGAAAGCCTCTGAATTCAGGATACAGAAGTAGCGCTAAAACACAGCTTTAGAGATTTTTGTGTGCCGTCGTAACAATCGGGCACATAAACAGCCTTCAAGACTTTTTGCGTGAGAGTTCAAGTCATATCAAATCAAAGCAGGCCAGCGAGAGAGGGTGCACTGGCCATTAGCAAAAGGGAGTTAACAAGTGATGAAGTCAGGAATGTGCTGATGTCTTTAAGCTGAATGAGGGGGATAAAGTGTGGGAAGTCACAGCTTCGTAGAAGTGAAGCCACTGTTGGGTTAATTAATTGGGGTGGGATGCCTGCACATTAAGGGGAGGAAAGGAGTTTCATTTGGTACATGTCTAAGTTTTGAGCAGCAGCTACAAATGATTGTGGAGATAAGGGAAGGACAGAAGAAGTGTTGGGTACAGCTCAAACTGGCAGGGAGCCAAAGAAACTTATCAGATATTTATGAAAATAGGCTGCAGCTGCTAAGGTTAGGAGTGCTTCACTGTGTAAGCAGCACAGTGGAGCTGAGTGAGACCCCACACTGCCTGTCCCCACAATTTCTGACAGGGCTCTGCCTGGCACAGGTCAGATTTTACATGTGGGGCCTGGTTTTGATAAACATGAAATGCCATGCAGTGGGCTTCCCACAGCATATCATTTTCCCCTGGCCTCACAATGCCAGGTGAAAAGACTCGGTGAGATTTCTTTTGAGGCCCTACATGCCTGTTCCTATGTGCTTGCAGAATTAGAATATGTCTCTTCTCCAACTTTTGGCTCTGCAGCAACATCCAGGTAAACTGATAATGTTTCCCATTAATGGCAAAGCAAAGGAGTTAATGTCACCATAAACTATGCACCCTGATATCAAGAACCAGTAGAGATGTGGCAGTGGCCATTCACCTAACACCCAAGCACAATTTTAAAAAGCTTGCTTGCTTGTTCTTCTCTCAGTCACATACTCTTTCTCCTTCCTCCTCTTCCCTTCTCCTTTGAAAACCTTTGGAAAATTTATACTGATAAATTTTATCCCAGAGCTTAATTTTCCAGGTGATTTTGGGGGAGGAAAGAGAGAGTGTTTTCAAAACCAATTTATATGAAAATCTGACTGCCTAAAAACGTAGTTCAAAATTAACCTGTCCACAGGATTGCTTGGCTTAACAATCCTAAATATATCATCCACCTTCAGAAAGTGTATTTTTATGTCTGGGAGAAAAGGATAATTTTGGGATACAAGATTGATACCGTATCAGGTATCAAGATAAGAAGTCACCAAGATTTTGTTCAGATTTAATAATAATATCTGGAAGGGAAAAGACTTACAGATGGCATGACTTTGACTGTTAACAATCTTATACTGTAATATTTATAAGTATTATTTTTTGATTTTTTTATATTTTAGATGCTTTAAGATGAAAATATTATTCTGGGGAAGTTCCAACATATTGTCCTGGCCTCAGGTAGGAATCACTAAAGCACAAGTTTTATCATACCTTCTCTCAAAAATGCCTGTTGGTTTTCAAGGTGAAGAAAGGAAAGGAAGAGTGATGAGCTGTTTTATCTCCTAATTTATCCTAAGATATTAAGTTGAAGCAGCATCAAGGCTTATGAAAACTTAGGTGTGCAAGGCTGGAGACAGCAAGTGTTCAGCATGGATGGCACTGCTCATCCTAAGAGTTTTCGTTTCTCAGTTGACCCTGTGAGCAATTTGATAGCTACTCACCCTGTTGAGAAAGAATAAAGTGTGCTTGAAGGTAAAGGATCCTTTTTTCCTGCTTTAGAATACAGAGCAAGCAGAAAATAAGTCAAAGGAAGGATTGCATTTCACTGTTATTCAGTCGTCACACATTGCAGCTATTTATGAACATTTTATAATACCCTAAATCTAAGTCAGGAACTTTACCGACTGCGGAGATGAGTCCTGGCACTGGAGCCTCAGCTGGGATGTATCACGATTCCTGATTTACACCAGCTGAAGGTCCCTAGCTTTGGATGAGGCTCAGATGTTTCACCTCAACCCTATGGTCTGGCCCTGAGACTACTTCATACATTTATAAACTTATCTAAATGTGACTAATGACATTTCCACATGCCCATCGTTGAACATGTTCCTTCTCTCTTTCAAACCTGCTCAAGGTGGAGGAGGGAAAAATAGAGGAGAGAATCTGCCCGCCTTTTTTGTCTAGCCTGCTGAGGGGCACAGTCAGGAGAATGTGGCTGGAGCTCTTCTGCCCAGCTTCACAATGGAAAATAAAAGGGGAACTGGATGCAGAAGCATAAGGTGAAATGCTTGCTTGCTTTTTTTTTTTCTTTTCCTTTTAAGCATATAGTCTCTTTGAACTGAAGGACTGATGTTTTTATCTCCATTTTTCCCTCCACTCCATCATGCAAAGAGTTATTCCAAAATCACTTGGCAGCTGCAAGACAAGCTATTTCCTAACCCTCAAAATAACTCTTGTTTTGAATAGTTCCCAACCTCTTAAGAATGCATCCACATGTATGTATGTTTTGCATGGGAAAGAAAACTTATAGTAGAAATAAATACTCATGGTTAATGACTGTTAAAATCCTGTTACAATCATTATTAAATTTGGACTGGTTCTGTGTGTAGAGTCCTAGGCATTAATCAATAAGTATTTATGATACAAGCTGTACAAACACTAAGGAAACAAGCAGTCCTAATCCCAAATTTCTGCCATCTAGACAAAAAGGGTGAGTCTGTTAGACCCCCACATTCAAGCAGGGAAGGGAATATTTTTCCTTGCTACAGTCTGAAAAGGCCTTTTAAACATTTTTGGCTGTTAGCCACATAAACAGTAACACCAAGGTTGACCCACACAATACAAAATAAAATCATGGGGGTGCTGTTTGTCCAGTTTTGCTTGACAGCCTTGCTTCACTAACTAGCTGAGGGACAGTGCATGTTGTTGAACACTTCTGGTACCTTTTCATCTGCTCCTAGACTGCTCAAGCACAGACTTGCTGGCACGTTTCTTCCTAGCGCTGGTCAACAGTAAGCTTGATAACTTCATTTACACTATAGTTGTACCCACTCCCTGCTACTGTCATGAAAATAGAGATAACTGGTATTCGTCTCTGAAAACTCACCAGAGGCGTTACAGCAGAAGAAATGGTCCCAGTAAAGTAGACCTTGGGAAAGAAAGGGCACCTATACTTGTTGAAAACCAAGCATCAGCTGGCTGGCGTTTTAAAATATATACATAGCATTTCTTGTCTTTTCCAAAGAACAAAAGTTATGGATAACCCTACCAGCATTTCCATAGTAGAAAATGTCTCCCCTCTTCAGGGCAGTAAGTGGAGAGATTCATTGCTAGAGAACAATGGCATGATAAAACCATTCTGAAATTGCATATTTCTCCACCAGTTGTCATCTACTGCTTCTTAACCTAACTCTTTCTGCTTGAAGAGAGCCTGGGGATTTCCAGCCTTCTCTCCCCTTCAAACTGGAGCTATGAAAAGCTGCTGCTGTTGTTCTTCATCTGGGCTTGTTACTGTGAGTCCTACCACCCTCTTCCCCTCTGTGAATGCTGAAGAATTTTAAGAGCTCCACACTGCTCAAGAAGAGAGAGGTTTCTATGTGTGTTGGGATCCCCTTCACAAGCACATTTTAAAAAACTAGCCTTATTGGTGATTTCAGCAGATTTCTAACCTACAGATTGTTTGTTTCTAATTAGCTGCTTCCACTTCACTGATAAATAAAATGTACTCCCGTTATGCAAATGCTAATGACTTGCTAAGTTGCAAATTAAAAATTTATAGAAGGTAGACTTAACTAAGAAAATAAAAGGCCAGAAAAAGCAGTAAGTAATAAGCAAGTATTTGACTGCAGTGCATCACTGGACTGTAAAAGTTGAACCATTTGACCTTTGGAGGTCTGTTCCAACCTGAATTATCCCATGATCCTAAAAACATTTGGCTGTCTCATCCTGCAAGATTGTCCTCAAAATAAAATGCCCATTTAATGTCTTCTTTTTCCTGTAGTTCTCAGAAGCCAGCACCTTTGCTTGCTTTTTTCTTGTCTTGCTTTCTAGCACTGCAAGTACAGCAGTAAAACCATTCCCCTCTCTGCACATAACTTGGGCAAGGATTGGATACTTAAGGAAGATAACAGATTTGATGAAGAAATTCAGAAACACAAAACTGACAAATGAAATAAACAAGTTTATCATATTTCCTGCATGGAAGCATGAAAAGGAAAGTTTCAAAGGAAACAACTTTCAAGCAACCGAACATGTAACAACATGTGATTTAAATGAGTTTACGAAGTAAGATTTAAATATAGGCTTTTAAGTTGGCTGGATGATATCTACTCAGTTCTTTAAAGGTTCTGGACTGTTTTGTTCAATGACAGAAATGATTAAACTTTATTAATAAACTTTAATATGTTAGTTAAACAAACTGAAATATAACAAAATAGATAAAAAGAACAAAAAGAAAAACCCAACAACTTAAATCCATCAACACCCAGCAAAGAAACCCCAGACTATCACTCAGTCTCGGCCATTAAAACTAACATTAAAATAGAATAGGAATTAAGCAATGCAGCTATCAAATCAAGACTAGGCCAATTATCAGTCTCCCTTCTTTGAACTCTGTTGTGGTTATGATGATTTTGCCTCCTGGAACTGCATCAAGCAATGGTATGACGCAAGAGACACCAGGAAAGCACTCTTGATGAGCAGAATTTGGTAACTTTTCCTTCCCAGAAGCTGTCTTTTCAGAACTCCATGGATTATTAACACAAACCATAAACCAGGTTCTATTTCAGTCCTTCTTAATTTGTGAAGTATATCTTACAGATAGAGGACTGAGGAGCTCAAAAACATCATGACGAGGCATGAAAAGGCAACTGCATGTTGTGAGTGAGGGACAGGCTGAGCTCTCTCTAGTGAATGCTTAGCATTGTTTCAAACAGGGGGACAATTTGGCCATGGTCGTAGGTCCTTTCCAGTTCCAGCGACGTTAAAGGAGATGGAATCTTCCCTTACTATCTCCCAGCTGCTCATCACTATCCTTCTGCTAGAAGGTATGCTTCTTTCAGGTCTTCTGGTGGCCCATCTTGTGTGAACACTTCCCGTGAAATGAGCTAAGTTAGCAATGACATATAAGTGAAACTAGCAGTTTTATTTTGGCTGTCCTAAGTAGTTCTGGGTGAGGAGAGCTCACTGGACAGCCTGCTGCCTCCTGTGTAGGGCTGAGGGCTGGTAGCAGTGGGGTGATGGCAACAACTTGGGACTAGGTTGGAACTGTCATCTCTGTGGGGAACAGCTGAAGCTGTTCTGAGGCTGAAGGAGGAATGTCTGCAGTATTATCTGTTGTGATGGGGACTTTGACCCTCATACAGACCTGCAGCAATTCCACAACAAAAATTTAAGTATTTAAAAAGACTGGGAGATTTACCAGCTAGAGATAAATCAACAGCTAAAAAGAAATCCAGAAGACAAAACAAAAAGGAAGATAAAGTATGCAGTTCATGAACTCCAGCTTTCACAGCAGTTGAGATTCTCTTAGAATATATCTTGGAGCTCTGTTCAAAAAAGAGACACTGCTGGCAAGTTCCTTCTACGAGTGGACCCACCACAAGTGAAGAAAGATTGGGCAGCTGTTGGCACAGTCTCTGTAGGGACATCTTGAACTTCTTTTCCCCAGGAGGCCTATGGAGAGATTGAGTGACAGCAGCGTTCTCCAGCTAAGGGGCTTCTTAGCCTTTCCCTGGTCTCTTACAAACAGCTCTCCATGTGCTTGGTCAGGCTATGGACAAATCAGTTCCAATGGGACAACATGGGAGCTATGCAACTTTATCTAGTTGGGTTCAAATGTGGTTTCCTTCATTATTGCCTATTTTGGTCAAATTCCTACTGAACCAAAACTCTGGAAGATTTTTTGTCTTTAGATCAGAGCATATATATCTGTGATCTTCCCCTCCAAATAACAAAAATGTAGACACTGAACACCCACATTCCTGAGGGAGCCAAGATGGTTTTATCTGAGTGACAAGGTCCAGGGATGATAGTACGTTGCCAGGTTATGTAAGGTCCAGTTCACATATCCAATTAAAAAGAGGGCTTTTGTCAACAACTGACCACTTAACATTCATTTATCAGTGAAGATAAAAGTTAGCGAACCAGAGAGCTGACAATCATCTTTCCATTTGGAAGGCAGCATGCATTGGGCAGCCGATCTTCTGAGGCCTCTCTCAGTACAGAAATGCTACTTTAAAACTTCTAAGATGAAATGCAGTTAAGAAGTAAATTTATCTCACCCTGGTGTATTATTGCTCTCACCATGCATAATGTTCATTTCCTCTCCTGGAATCCTGATGTGCAGCAGCAGGTTACACAGCCCTGGCTTCTGTGAACCCATTGGCTTCACTTAGGATACACATCTTCATTTTCAACAATGCTGTCATGTTCCTTCCTAATCCAGGCCACTGTGTCTGCTTATTAACTAATAGGAGGTATTTCCTCAGGACAGTTCTTGTCTTCATTAGTATGTTTGCTGGTTTATCTCAGACCTGCCAAAATAAAGAATGCATAATAAATTTCAGAATAAAAGCCCTGGACTTTTTAAAACTTCATCCTTACAATGAAGAAGTAATGTCTAGGTTTTTGACCTCTTATGTTCTCTTTTGGAGGCACAGTTTGAACATGCCAAGAACTGGAACCAAAGCAGTCGTTAACTAATTAAGATTTAGTAACTTCAGACCACGAATGAGCTCAAAATATTACTTGCCCCTTTGCACCTCTTGTGCCTGTCCTCCCCTCCAAGTGCCACGCTTCTGTTGTGAGCCCAACAACTTAATGGGTCCGGCCAAAATTTAGCCATTAGCAATCTCAATAAAGGGTCCAGTGCAAAGATCCATGTGGATAATAGGATAGACAGCATTTAATCTTCTGAATGCTAAAGCTGGTACAGTCACACCATTTAATAAAAAAGCACTGCTAGAATAAACTAAAACCCATCAATGGGAAAACCGATAGTAACTGGGACATATGGGGTTTTAAGGAGAAGATTTTAAAATAAGCTGTGGCAGCTCAGTCCTGTAGTCCTTTTCTAAAAGGAACTCATAGCCAACGGAAATGTTACCTGACGGAGGACTGCGCGCTCCAGTGTGACATCAGCAGTGTTCTTGATATTTATAGTCCTGTAAATTATGGATATGCAGCCATTTATCTTTCCTGGAGCAGATTCAAACCTGGCGTAAGCTCACTAGGCTTGCAGCTGGGTAGACTTGGCCCTTTTTCTCTTCACAGATCCTACTCCAGAAAAGCACTTAACTCTTAAGGACGAGAATAATCTGATTATTTTTGCTGGAACATGTGCATTTGAATTTAGGCATGTATTAGACTTAAAGGGCCCCCAACAGTGATGTGATTGTTCAGTTTACTCTCACCGATAAATAAAAATATGATTATTCCTAATTGCATCTGAAACTTTCAGCTTTGGATGCAACAATTTTCTTTCTGCTTCACACTGATACTAGCACACAAGAGCAGCTAGATGTCTCACTAGAACAAACTCTGTAAAACTTTTCCTTTCCCAACCAAGATCACTTAGAGACTCTTTGTTACTAACTATATTTTTCCCCCAATTCACAGCTTCAAGCTTCAGAACATTTCTAAAAAAAAAGTCACAGAGAGAGCTTCTTGGATAGGGTCGAAAATAAGTGGTGTCGCCCCACTTCAATGTAGATTGTTCTGAAAAAAAAAACTTAGGGAAAAATCACCTATTGTCATTTGGATTGTTTGACTGCTTCAGTCAATTTTGTACAGCATGTAAGACAAGGGAGTGAAAATCTCACTCAAAAGAGAGCAGTTACTATTTTAGGCGAAGCTCTCTGCGCTCATTATTTTTCTCAGAATATCTTCACTGAAAGAGGGCTGGCAATTTCTGTCTTTCTATTGACTACAATCAGCATTGCATCAGGTTTTAAACAATGGGTGCAATTATGTTACTTCTTTACAGGCTAGCCTGCTTGCTCTTATTGACCTTTAAGAAATAAATACATGGACATTAAACAACCGAACAACCTTGAGAAGTGGTTTCAACCCTGGAGAGTCAAGCTTTAGGATAGATAATGAATAAAGAGCTTATCAGAATCTTTGTAGCATATTAGAAACATTCTCCAGAATACCTATAAAATTCATTAGACACTAATGACCTGCACTGAAGCCTGATAAGACAGAAGCTCAGGAAAGAGTTGAGAAAAACATGATCCATCAGAGTCATGGAAATCAAGGGTTTGGAGTAGAAGAGTCCTAAGTAGATAGAAAGGGAGCATTTCCATTTTGAAAAAACAGTGAAAGGGGAAAAAAAAGTTTTCTTTCGGGGTGCAAAAAGAAATCTTAGTTCTTAATGTTGCAAATATTCAAGGTGAGAGCTTCAGCACTGAATTGTATCATCTGTAGGCCATATCCATGTTGCTAAGTAAAAGAGGGTCAGGGATCCAGGCAGTATGTACAGGCTTGTGTCTGCCCTGCTCAGGGCTCACTTGCTCTGGGTTAGACAGACCACATCCACATAACGTAACAGCTCTGTGGGTCCTCTATGGCCCTAAAATACAAATGTCCTTTTTAATAAGCTTTTTCATTTCAGGTGTCCAAAATGCTGTGATGGCCACCTGACTGGTGCTTTAGAGCATAAAAGTGAGGGTGGTATATCCTGAGGCATTTGGAAGTGGTCCCTGGAGTGAAGAAATGACATAACTGTACCAGAGCACAGCCCAGCAGAAAACTCCCTGGAGCAGTCTAAAAGTAAAATTAGGGATTGAGCAAGCGTTTAAGCAGTATGGATAATCAGGGGCCCACCCTGACCTCATCTCCCAGCCGTTGATTAGTTCATAGCCTAGTCATTCTTTCAGAGAGCTCTCATAGCTGAGTGGCCTGCAGTAAACTGTAAGTCTAGACCTGTAACTGAGGAAATAAGAAAGAAGCCTGGTGGGGGTTTTTTTTTGTAGCATAATGATGCCATCATAGAAAGGGAACATTTGCATTCATCAGCTAGTGTGGACATGAGTGGGATTGTGCTGACTGACATGAATGCAGCCTTTTTGCACTGAATATTAGGTGTGGATCTAAACCTTAGGCAGAGGGTCAAGGCAGGGGGCAAGACTGCATAACCTATAAAGCTTCCTTAAAATAAGGGAACAGAGGTGGTCCATAGGTCTTGGGCTTGCCCACTTTAAAGGAATTTACTACTTGTCCATGGTGTAAATGGAAGAAGAAAGATTTATTAGCATTAGTAATAGAAGTGTACGTCTGGAAGCAGATAGAAATGCCAGGAATGAAATCTTGTAAAATGCATGAAAATATAGAAACTGCAAAGAGATCATTAAAAGCACAAAGTAGTAGTGTTTATATATAACTGTAAAATAAACATGAAAAACGCCTAATTAATAGCATTTAAAAAGGATCAACTGCAAAATGAAGAGTAATCTTGCTACTCCACTTTTAAATTAGAAAGACAATCCAGCTTAGAAACATTATTAGTTATCTGAGTTGCTGTATTTTGTAGGGAAATATTGGTTGTGATAACTAGGTGGCATTGCCTTATATACTTTGAGGTCTTCGAGCTTCAAAGATACATTTGGACTCCAAATTACTCTTTGCAATTGGAAGAATTATTTTGGTTAGTGTTAATGTAAGCTGTTCTTATTGCAAGCTATCTCTAGAACTGAGTTTTTGATAGCAGTGCCAAACTTCACAATACCGGTAGTGAAAACACAAGGTTGGCACCAGCAAGAAGCTAAGAAATTACACAGAACTGAGATCCAGAGGTAATTTCAAAGCCAAGTGGGGGTTGTGGTTTTGGAAAACTGAACCTAAACAAACCCTCAACTAATCAAAGTTTTAATAACACCCAGTTCCCCCTGTTTTTTTCGTATGTTGCTACCAGTGGTCCTGACTAGACATAGAGGTGCAGTGACTTCCCTCTGAGATTCGTGTCCGTCAACAGTGTTGCTAGCGTTAGTCCAAATGATCAAATTTTATTTCTCGGTTTCCCATTTTCCTTGTGGAGAGTGAGTGAGCCCTTCAGGTATTAATTAATTTCTTAATTTCTAGAGGTAATATATTTTTCCCCTACATAGAATGTTTTCCACAGCATATATCAAATTTGAGAAGCAGTCATCTGCTCCTGAAATAGGAGGGCTCCTGACCAGAGTGTGCAGCAAATGAGAGTACCCTGCAGGCACTGTGACATCAAGAGATTTCAAGTTGGTGAAACAGAGGCTGTAGCTGCATGTACACCAAACCAAAATAAGCCAGAACTACCACAGAAGCCAGCAGTCCTGTGCTGTCCTGCCCCTGCTGCTTGATAAAAACCCAATAGTTTTAATTTTGATTAGATTTCTGTTGCATCTTTCGTACAAAAGGTGAAGAAGTTCTTGGGACATGAAGAAGTAGAACAGGACTGTTTTATTTTCAGCTGCGACCTCAGCTAATGTTGGCTCAATACGTTGAAGCGAACATAAAACGAAGGCCTCGGTATAGATTTTAGCCTGCTCTATTAGAAACCAAATCCATATATGCCTGAGTGTAATGGGAGTTCAAAACATTCACTTGTGCCAGTTGGGCCCTTTTTTTTTTTTTCCCTTCCCTGTCACAAGTCCATTCACTAAATGGAAGGGCACACTTGTGCTGCCAGTTTTCACAGTTATGATTAAATCTTCTCACAGCCTCCAGTGGAAATCCCGGGCCCGTTTCTGAGGATGTGAAGTAAACAATGTTTGCCCCAGTGTGTTGTGAAGATAAGTGGTTAATGCATTAAAGCAATGCCTGTGGGGTTTGAATTAATTCTGACCTCCTTCTCCACAAACAGATATCTGTAATACAGTACAGGCACTGCCAGTAAGTGCAGAGGTGCTTTTGATGAGATCTGCAATGCAGTGGCATTTTTTTAAGGGAAAAGTAAGACGTGAATAGGAATTCTTGACAACCAGCACTGGAAGAGGTGATCAATTCTTATGCAGTAAATTTCTCTACTATGTCACATGCTATTTAATTTATTTCATCAGCTTGAGAAAAGCTATTTGGCTAAATTCATACCTCTAATATAAATTCTAGCTATGACATCAGGAAAGATATTGGCTCATTGATTTTATATTCCTTAGGCTGCTCAGGTTTTGGTTTGGAAAATATGTTTTCTGATTTTGAAAGAAACAAAGTGCATAAGTTTCAGTTCATAATTGTCTGGCATAAACAATACTAAGAGAAAGACTATGCACTGGCCAAGCCATGTGACTGACTTTCTTAGGTTGAAATAAGTTCCTGTGTGAATCCCTATCTACTAACAGAAATGGTAAGAATCTTTTGACTGGAAGAGAGCCAAAATCTATTCCTGATGTTTTTATATTATTATTTCAATAAATAGATTAAACGTGACCTTTTTAATTTTTCAATTATCAGGATATTGAGACTGCAGTTTTTGAATCTGTTTTGTGTCCAGATGCCTGGAGGAGTCTGAATCCTGCTAAAACTTCATCTCCCCATGCATGCAGATAAGCAAAGGGCCAGAACCCAGGCCCTGGGTTCAATTTGTGTAGCAGCTTATCCCACACACAGCTGCACTGACACCAGCAGTAAGGGCTTCAAAACCTCATCCAAATGAGATTTCTGGATTTTTATGGGTGCTAATTAATTCAATCCTCCCATTTCTTTAATTGCTTTCAATTTTCAGTAATTACTATTGTGCTAATTTTACTCCCAAAATCTGTGTCTGGGAATTCTGTTTATATTTGAAGTCTTTCAAAAAACTGCCAGAACCCTAAACTCTTTCTTCCCCCATGCCACAGCTGGGTACAGTGACTTCATAGCAATCCAGCGAGTTTCCAGGCTGAGGATGTAATGATGAAATACATTTTGTCCGAAGATATCTTCTCTTTCCCCAGTACCTCTGGTATTCATTCAAGATGAGAGACGTACAAACTGCCCTCAGACCCATTTTATTCTCAGTCACAGGAGCAGACCTCAGGATTTGCACAGGTGATCTGTGGGTATTATTACATTAAGAATATTTGAGGTCCAAAACCACTGGGGAACCAAGGACATACTATTGGCCAGTGTGGAAGACTGCTGAGTGCTTTTCAGGGCATCTTTACACCAGATGCTGTAGATGTTCCAGTTGGCTACAAGAGAACAGTTGCGTTACCTAGAGCAGTACAACTCTGTATAATCACCCTAGGTGAGGTCCCCAGAGATTGTGTGTTTAACCACAACGGCACAATCTATTTAGCTGAGCTTTAAAACATGTGGCTGTACAGCTTGCAATTCTGGAACTAGTACAGTCAGCTCTAGGGCACCTCTGTATTGAATGCATGGGGAGGATGGCTCCTTATTTTTTTTCTTTTATTAAACATAAAGCAAATTAAAAACAGTAAAGGGATATTAAGGTACTTTTATAAGTGAAAAATTCAATAGTCTCAAGAGTAGAGCCAGATGAGTCACTGAGTCCTGATACGTACATACCTCACGCCCTGCAACCTGCTGTCCCTGCAGCACAGCTGCTTGGTCCAGCCTATCACAAGTATATGCTTAAGACTGCGAAGCAGTGAAGTCTGGATTGCAGATTGTTTTGGTACTTGTTGCAGGAAAGGCAAGATAATGATTTAATAGAATAACTCTGCCATTAATTTGTGGTCTCTAAAAAGGCATTTCCTAGCCTCTGTCCCTTGAGGGGCACAACCTCACCTAAGCCTAATGTTATGCATGCCCTGTCGTATGAGAACTTATTGGTAAGTCCAGCTCAAAAGTCAGACAGAAAGTATCACCCTTTTTGAAAAATCTACCTGTATCTTGCTCTAGAGGTTTCCTAGTAGCCTATTCTTGAGGGCAGTTGCAAGTATGAGATTGGCAGAGGAGATTTGACTGAGGTCCCATACCATGTAAAGGTTTCTGTCAGTTCTTTCCAATAGGTCATGAACTATCCTCTTCTGTCACATATATTCACCCACATTTACTATGTGGGTACAGCACAGGCCAGTGTACCAATGCAAGTAATTTCAAATTAAGACTCTCGGACTTTTTCTGGCTCTGTAGTGCAAGTTCTAGCGCAAAATGTACAGAACACCCACATAACCCATGGCTTTTAGATCTCAAAGTAAATGTTTTCACATAATCATGGATTGCATCCAAGCAAATGTCTGTAAGATGACATTTCTGGAAGCTTTTGCATCTTTACATTATATTTAGTTTACACAATATACTGTACAACTGGAAAAAATGGCCATATGAGCCAGCCCAACATTTGACCTCCTGTAGAGTGCTTTTGAGAACAGGCTATTTCTCTGCCCTCCTCTATGCTAACACCTTTTACATCAGACAATTTCCAAATCAGGAATTTCTTTGAAGTTTCTAGTCTTTCTTCCATAGTTTACTTTTCAAAACATCACAAGGCCAGTGGAATTCTTGTATTCATGTGCTGGGGGCCCCCATGCAACCCAGCCTGGATCTGAGTTTCCCTCTCTTCTTTACATCCACCTTATTTTGTTCTCCCTCTGAAGCAGTCCTGTTCCAGCCTGAGTTACTGGAAGTCCTGAGAGTTTCTGGGTGAAGTTGAAATTTGGACCTCCTGGCCATCACACAGCCTTTGTCCCCAAGGCACCATCCACCGCGTTTCTCAACGGAGCTCAGCACAGCCATGGCACAGGAGCACCTTTGGTGTAAAGGGAGAGGGGCTGCTTGTCCCTGTAAAGGCCCCCAATTCTACATGAAATTGGTCCAAAAACATTTAGGGGAAGGGAACCAACACACTTCTACTGGAAATGTATCAAAGGGCAAAATCCAGCACCTTCTATCATCTGGCTTTCTAATACTATACATGCTGTTTCCAGGGCTTCTGTCAAAATAGGCAGCGAGCTGTGCTCTTTGTGGGAACTGCTGCCAGGAGGGCATGACGGGGAAAATAATTTCCTTCTGAGTGCTTTCGAGTATCCTGTGGAGCCTGATCCAAAGCCCACTGCAGGCACTGGCAGTCCTGCCAGAGGGACTTTAAAGTTCTTTGGATCAGGCTTCAGCCTATTCACGCATCAACAAAATGATTTTTTTTTACTGTCACTAGTTTTACAGAAACTGCTGCAGTGCCATCTGGGAACAAGGAGAGGGAATATTTCCATTTCCTGAGCATAGGTGAAGGGCTTTTTTTCTTGTTTGTTTTAAGATGCTGTGAAATCCAAAGATGCAAGAAGAGACAGTTCTCTCTCTGCTCAAATATCTGAAAGCACAGCTTATCTTTAGTTTTTTTCTTTCATTTTTCATTTTTTCTAGTTCTCAAATATATTGTTTGGTGAAAAGAATCAGACAGATGGGGCAGAGATCATTGTCATTTTCAGCTTTCTTTTTTTCCCTTTCCCGTGCAGTACCCGCTAACTTGCATAAGACAAGATGTCTTTCTGATGGGAACTGTGACTTCTTTTGGTCGAAGGAAGGAAAACAAGAAGTAGAAAAGACAGATAAGACAGCAAGTAGCAGATAGGAGAAGGTGAGTGACAAGTAAAGAAGTTAGCTTTCTAAGAAATCAATTGACTATAGTGCTTCTCAGAATAACATGGTGAGTGCTGAATGCAAAATATGGCCTTTTTCACTTGGTTTCTACATCAGATTTTCAGGTATGTAACATTGCTTTGTTCATGCCTGCAAACTGATATTTCTTGAAATGAATGTTCCCTTTCAGTGTCAGTCCTTATTTTGTCCTGTGTCTGTTCTTTGGCAGACTCAGCTACTCCTTACAGAGTGGCCTGTGGAACAAGGTCCCAGGAAGCAAGGTGTCGGTTGTCCACATCCCCACCTGAGACACGTTGGTGCAGAGCCCCTAAAGCCAGCTGATCCTGATGCATAGTCCTGAGCATATGCTCAAGTATTTTATGCCTCAGTTATGAGCTCAGGACAGGGGTGGCTTTGTGAAGATCTGTGCTTTGCATGATGCAGAAGCATAGTCTGAATGCTAATAGCATCCAGGCCTAACCTGTTCTAATGCCAGAGCGTGGGTGTAGAAATCTGTGACCCACTTGTGCAGTTAAATAAATTGGTACCAATTAGAGTAAACAATACTGAAATACACCCCTCTGTCTCCAGCAGAACAAACCAGGTGAAGAGAACACTTGTGTTGCTTCTTTACATGCTCCAGCTATGCAGATAGAGAAGGTCTGGGGCAGCAGAGAGAAAGATGATTTGTGTTGTGAAGTGGGTTCTTCCATGTCCCATAAGAGACGAGGCCAGGTGTCAGCCTTCCCCTCAGGAAGAGCAGAACACAATTTCTTTTCTCTACCTAGATGACTATTTCCATGAAACTTGAAGGATGATATTATTATTATTATTATTATTATTATTATTATTATTATTATTATTATTATTATTATTATTATGGCTGTTGTTGCCTGGTCAATTTTTGTTAAAATTAATTTTTGTTAGAATTTTGTTCAACAGCTAAGGGTAAGGGGTTGGGCAGAGGCACACACACTTGAACATGCCCATAGGCAGAAAAGCAACATGTGGTGTGATGTTGTAAACATTTTCTTCTCAGAAAGACTGGCAAAAAATGGTCTTCAGAGCCCACGGCTAAAGATCTACCATTGCTCACAGCAAAGAAGCTCACTCTAGCAAGAAGGTTAGAGTAAAACAATAACTATGCTGTGCTTCCTCTCCAGTAAACATGCAAATGAAAAATTTGTTTGAATTCTTTAAAAGAGCAAAATTAACAAGTCTTTCAAAGAGAACACCACTGAGATACAATGTTAGTGACACCGGTCTTAGTCAAGACAGGGCTTTTAAGAAGATGGAGTATTTATAAACTGCCCTATAAACTGATAAGGCTGTATGATTTTATGCACCATAATTGCTCTTTGCTACATCCCAGGGACCAGAAAGGGGAACGTGAAGCTTCCCATCAAGCTATTTGTCAGTGTAAGTGAATGTTTAACAGTAAAATGAAAGAGTTAACAACCTTTAAAATAGGCTTAAAAACTTTAAAGTAATGGGTGTCTTTAAGAAACTTCAGGAGTGGGTTCTTTATGGGAAGCTCAGAATTTAAAAAAATGTTTGGAGTTAAGTCAAAATGTTATGAGCAGTGCTCTGCAGTAATGACACATATCAGCAGTATTTGTAACCAGAAGAACAATGTGATAAATTTTAATCGCAAGGGACCAGGCTTTGTGGGAAATGCCTAATACACAGACATCCTTTATAGGTTTCCAGTTATGACCTATGTCTAAAAGACATTTTAATGATAACTAAGGAAAGTAGATGGATTGTCTTCCCAGAGTGTTGAAGGTCCTGTTTGTTGTCATCTGCAACTTCTATAAAGACCAGAGATTTTCAAAGGTATCCTTCTGTCCTGCTATCAGCACGCAATACCGCAACGACGGGACTAACTAAGATAAAACGTGCCAGAGACATGTACTCCTCAGGATTTCCTGTGGGAGTCTGACCAAAAGAAGGCAATATTAATAAATATAAATTCTGGAACATTATTATCACCAGAACCGTGTCATGTAGTTTACCCTTGAATTCTTATAATCCCTCTAGTTTTCTCAGGCAGTTCAAGCATTTAACTGCAACTGGTCAGATTGTTAGACCTCCCCACTGGGACAATTGTTTTCAATTACATTAAAGGCTCAAAGACTTTGATAGACATGCCAAAGCAAGGAGTTGAGCTTGCTGAATGTTTTAACTCTTTGAACTAATGTGGGATCTGGGAGTCCCCATACTCTTGGACCTTGAAAATACTTAAAAAAGAGATGCAATCTGGAGGCAGATTTGTGCCAAAAATACGTAATAGTCCTCCCTTTGAGGATGCTGTTGCTTTTTTTATTTTCACTTTCTTGGAAGTGGTAGTTAGAGGGAGCATAACAAACACATTGTGTTTCTTGAGGAGGATTAATTAGGCCTGGGAATGAAGTCCCAGTCAACCACAACCTTCATTAAATATCTAAAGTAAATTCACCTATTTTTTAGACCTTCAGAGCTCTCTTCTGTTTCTATGCTCCTCATCAGGGGCGTTTCTTGGCAGAAAAGCGAAAATACCAGTGCTTGGTGGTTGGCTTACTGCTCCTAGAAGGAAAAAAAAAAACAGGGACCAAGAAAAAAAGTCCTTAAAATATGCTGATCTTGTGGGATTTTTTTGGTCAAAGCCTGGTGTTCTGTGCAGCATAGCATGTAATACCATTCTGCTTACAAGAACCTCCAGGACACCTTCTCTTCAAGGTTTATTTTTCAGAAATAGCTCTAAATCATTCAGATTTCGCAACTGTTTGGGCACTCACTGCCTCTACAGAGTAGCACTCAGGTTTGTCTAAAGAGACGGTTGTTTCAGAAACTCAGGGAAACGTTAGTTCTGTAACAGTCCTGCCTATACTGAGTCCTTATTAACATAGGGGCAGTGGCGGTACTGCCGTCTTGCGGGCTTCAGGATGGTTTCCACTGACTCTGCTATCTCCACTTCTGTTCTAATGCAGAACAAATCACAAAAGGCAAATAACAAGAGGTAGTTCACATCAAGTCATGCTAACTCAGTGGAACAGTAGCTTCTAGACAGGAAACATGGTTTAAAAGACAGCTGTGAGTGGGTGGATCACACTCTAATATTGTATCTCAGCTTTGTTGAGAATATCTTTCTTCATAATTTACAGTGAAAGAGCTGATTAAATCTCTGTACAAGTACATTTGCAACAGACTTTGCCCTACTCATACCAAACGGAAAACTAGAGCCTGCGTTTCAGGCAACATGGTATTTTTGCTGTTCAAATCAGAGCATGCTATTCTTTTTGATGAAAAGAGTAGCGGAAAGCAACTCAAAGCTTAACTCTAAATATATATAATACACATAAATGCTTTCAGAAAGGAGCTTTCATGATTTTTGCTTTCACAAAGATCCTATGAACTCTATAAAACATAAACAATACCTCATAATGAAACGCTGTTATTTCAAAGTTGACATCACATCTGACTCAAAGCGTGACTTTTTGATTGTGATTAAATTTAGTTTATTTGAAGGTTTTAGTATAACTCCTTAGTTATCTAGAACACAAGATAAACATAACAAACATAACATTTATCTTACAACTAAAAAAGCTGATAAGTATAATTTAGATAGTTAAGAAATATCTTTCTTAAATTCTTTGTATTATACATTTGAGAGCATTTTGTGTATAGAAAGGTCACTGTTATACATGTTAAGATGATCAGCTCTCCCTTGTTTGTATGGGGTCTTGTACAGTGCAAAGAAGGGAAAAATTATGTGAAAAAAAATCACACCCACGTGCCTAAAAATCAGTAGGTCAGGACCTATACCTGAGAAACACATTTTTGCATTGACTATCTTTCAGAATAATTTGAGAACATTCAGCTTAGATTGCTGAGAACGGTGCTGGAATCTGATGAAAGTAATCCCTGGCTTCAGATAGCCTGATGGTTAAAAACATGCAGATCCCAACAGCAATCTTTGGTTAGAGCTCAGTCCAGTCAGTAGCTCTGGCTACCTTATTAGAGTCCTGCTTATATTCAAACCTGGATTTATTGTGCAAGTTAGGAGAAGTGTTGTGGTGAGCAAAAATGACCTTTCATATCCCACATCTTAAGCAAATGAATGAATCTTTATACAAGGAGGAGCTCAAACTAATACCCCCAGGGCCAGGACTGTGTTTCTGGATCTGTTCAATGTTTCTTAAACTGTGCTATGGAATCCTAGTGTTGTCAAATACAAAAACAGAGGTACAATATGGGATAATGATAAAACCCAGAAAATTTGCTCCCTGAATTGGGATTGCATGAACCCTGCAAGCCAAAGTGAATCACTTTCAGGTGTGAAGTGACTTGGTGGTAAAGATTTCCAAATCACATAACTACCTAAGACTTCCCTTAAGTATCTGGGATCAGTTTTAATACTCATATCCCAGAAAACCTCACATCTCACCTCACCTAATGACTTGGTTGTTGTGTTAATTAAATACAGGTATCGAAGTGTTAGCTGTAGCATGTGTTGCTAAATTACTAATAAAATCCTTATGATAAAGCAAGAATTATATGAGAAGATTTCAATCTTTTATAACAATATATGAAATGTTTACTTCCCTGTTAGTTTGGACACACTAACTTGTCAAATCCAGGGATGCTTCAAACAACCATTCAAATGGTTCCTCCCAGGAAGGAGCCTAACTGGACCTAAATTTCCTAGTGAATCCTCAGAAGAGAAGAAAAGCTCTAAAATTCATTATCCAAGTATATTCTAATGACTGGTTATGATTATTTTCTACTTGTTAAATCTGTAACGTAGACAAAGAAGGGCAGAAATTTGTAAGCAAGTATATAGCACATCAAGACTAACAAACTGAATTAATGATAACCTCAAGCAGCAAAATCTGTGATTAAGTTCCCGTTTTTGAGGGCATCACCAGCCCAGGATTAAACACTGGCGAGGTTGGCGCCCAGTTCTTATGCTCCTGGTTCAGACCTAAGGTGATTTTTATCTATGCCCAAATATAATGGTTATTTTTAATTCCTATAAATGCCAAAATGTGAGAGAAAATAGCCTATACTTTCAGCATATTTTAAAAAAATGATAATTCAGATAAGATTGCCCATAGCAACCCACAGGTTTTTATTTCTGTCCTCTTTGCTGTACATACTGAGGTATGGAACCAGACAATGAGGAGTTAAACAGCAGTGGTGCAGATGCAGCTGGGCCATGTTAGACTAACAGGACCAGCTGATGGGCATAAAAGAGGATTAGAAAAAGGAAAAGGAAATAGATGGAAGTAGATTGAGTGCTGGTAGGGAGAGTCTGGATTTTTGTTTAGGGGGACTCTTCTTTAGGCTTTTGTAGGGACTTCAGATAATAGAGGTAGTTTGGATTTGTTTGTTGACTGCTCTCTGTGCTAATCTTTTTATTGGTTTTAAATTCCAGAAATCTATAAGAGCTAGAGATTTGAAGGTGCTTTGGCAAATGTATACTTAGGTGTGTAAGTATGAAGGTAAATCTTATGGACAGGGTTTTCTAGGTCATATGTGGGAGTGATAGTGGGGTAGTCTGATATAGAAGGATTGTAGTGGTATGGGCTGAGATGTCCTTCACCAGAAAAATGGTGGGGAAAGAAAATGCAAGGTGTTGAGGGTAGGTCTCCACAGCTGTGCTTGGAGGAGGTTCTAGCTCTTATTCTTTCTTCTATTTGCTTTCTTATGCCATGGAGAACATGGCAGGGGTTTTAACAGCATGTTAGGTAATCATGTACCTCTTCAGATGCCTGTCTGCCCCTGAACTTCTAGTGGGAAAATTTAGCGAGCAGTTAAATTGGATAACACCTGGGTTACCTTATCCTTTTCCATGGGAAGGCAGAAGCCTTCTGGGAACACTGAGCCATGTATTTTTGTTAGTTTAGTTTTTATTTGGGTGGGAGGGAGAAATGGGAAGGAAGTTAATATTTGCATAAATAAATATGCTGTCAGGGTTCTGCTCATCCAATGTGTGTCTATACTCATCCATCCAAGTATCAGCTGGTTTGATGAAATCCAGAGCTTTTGAGGCATATCAGTACTGCAGTTTAATGGAGATGTTCTTGACCTGGTTTGACACAGATTGGTTCAGGCCCTGCTAGCTGCTTATATGTGGACTAGTCACAGCTCCTGTGTATGTGCTTCTTCCCAGGTGGGCTCTGCAGCTTATACCAAGCTTTATGCTATTGCAGCTATTTATTAGACCAGTGTCTCTATGCTAGGCTGGGGATAACATAGTGTACTACCTTGCCTGGGTAGCAGGTTCCTCTTAACCTAAATCTTGGTTTGTGGATCTAACTAGACTTGGTGGCTGAATGAGCTAGACTTGCTGTCCACCTAGAGGTGGTACGGTGTGGTACGAGGCTATGGTGTTACCCCGCCTGCTATCCCTTAGCTTTAAAGTAATGCTGTGTGGCTGTCTTTTTTTTTTTTTTTTCAGAGACAGTGCTGTACCAGAGTTACCTGTCAGAAAGATTTGCAGGTGGTTCAAAAGTCTTAAAAAACTCAAAACAAAAAAACAGACCAGGTCAAGTTTGGGGTCTTGCACTGTGTCTCTCATCACAGAGAGATAGAGCACTCCTTCCATTCTCACTGAGGTTAATCTCACCTTCAGACTGGGATTCATAATGCCTTATCTCCTAGAAAGTCTCTGACTGTGCCTGCACAGGTAGATTATAAGTGTGCAAACCCACTCCTTGGCAATGGGGCCAACAGGGAGTACTGCGAAGTCTGAACTCCCTCACGCATGCACACACCCCCAGGGTACCTGGGAGTGCTCTCTGACATACTGACCTCCAGGTAATGCCCAAGACGAGAGGAGAGGGCTAGCTTTGGCTGGATCAGGCTCCCGCAAATGGCCAGAAAAAGCTCTAACAACAGCTTGGCTGGCCAGACTCATGTCTGCAGGAACCGTCCTTGGCATTGATTTACTAATATAGATATGGCTGCATAATCGAGGGCAGAGACTGCAGAGTCCTCCTGTGCTTGTTCCTTACCCCTGCATAGGTGTGTAACATGGGGCAAGCAAACTCAGTGTAAACAAGGCTGACTTGCTTTAGCCTCTTCCTCACAGCAGAAGCAGTGTCTGCCACTACATTATGGTTTTTCATTCTGGATTTATGGATACTGTCTTTGGCAGGGTCACTGAGATTAAAGGGACTGTGACGGACCAAGCATCCGCAGGCAGCTACCTGCTTGTGGCATGCTGATGTGAACAGTTAGAGCTGACTGATGTCTGGACTTATGTGCATTGGCCTATTACAGTCTGTGAGAGGTGAGAGTAATGAGCCTGTGCTTTAAATCCATCTGGAGTTTATATCCAAATCCCCTTTTACTCTGATAACTCAGTATTTATTACAGTCCTAACAGACCTTCTGTTCTGTGGCTTCTTCCTGAAAGATCATGAGAATACATAATGGTGCTGGCAGGGGGATGTTCTCCTCTACCTCTGTTCCTCTTAGCCCCTCTTTAGCTCACTCTTTGGGATTGCACTTACTTCCCACAGGACAGCATTTAATTGCTCCTTGACTGACCTTCTGCCTTGTCCCAACAACTTTGCCCCTGAGGTCATTCCACCAATTCATTATTCTCGGTGGAGAAGAAAAAAGTCCTTCCTAACATCTAAGCTTCTCTCCCTATTATTGCAGAGTTGATTAAAAGAGAATGATTTAGAGTTATTTACCACCACCTTTTAAATATCAGGTAGCAAAGTGTTCCCTGAAAATAATGGCTGGAGAACCCCTCCAGCACTTTCTGCTTAGAAACTCTGTGTCTCATATCCAGAAATAGGTGAAGCTTGACTTTTTGACAGAGACCTAAATATCATGCTGGATCATTCAGCATTTTCACATTGCATTATTTGCTTTAAAAGCAACAGGGTAGTAGACCTGATTCAAATCTGTGTTCTCTACAGGAAAATAACTATGCATTTTGAGACAATGCACTTCTAAGGGTTCAAAAAACCTGCTAGTTGATCACACAGATTACTGATGCTTATAGTACTTTGCTGAAATCAGGTGAAGCTGGTCTATGCTCTAAGAATGTTTATTAATAAAGCCATTAAGGAAAAAAAGTATTTCTGGGTATAGAAATCATTTAACAATTTCTACGTGAGTCTCCTCTATAAAGCCAGAGGCACTCACCTTCCCTTCTCATGTACTGACCCTCTTGTTCACGGGCTTTGGGTTTGGGGGGAAGCTACATTGGCTTGGTGTTGATGTAGCTCATTAACCCTTCATAAGACACTTGCAAAATAAGCATGTAGCATGAAGTATGACCAGGGAAAACCACCTGCAATGTTAATGTATTTTTTGTGCAGTCTGTTTTGTCAAGCGCTAGTGTTCATTTGTCTGGTGGGATGGCATCAGCTCTTTTCTTTGAGGGAGTTTTCTTTCTAACTTTGCCCATTTGTGCAGCTTTCCTTTTGCAGATACATCACTCATCGGAAGTTTCAAGGCAATATTTATAAAAGGTCTTCAAAATAATGATTAATGGCTAAAATGAGCATTAAAAATAAATAAATTCAGTAACTATTCATCAAGATTACAAACTAAAAGTGTATTTCCTCCAGCTAATATGTGGAGCACTTCACCCTGGCATAGATAAATCATGAATCAACCAAGGGGTTAGTTAGGGCTTCCAGTTTCTGTTAGGTCAGCTTACTAAAGGCTGGCTTTCTGAATAAGTAAGGTTGCAGGGGTTGTTCCTTTTTTAAATTATAATAATTGACATTGGGATGAACATAGTAGCAGAAAAAGTATATTTATCCCTGTATCCCAGTGAAACAGGATCTGAAACTGTTCTTACACAGTATTCTCTTTCTTTTGGTGAGAAAAAAAGAAGACCCAGAAAAAGAAAGGAAGGAATATTTCTCTCAAGTGCAGAGCTACGATCTGTAAGAAAAAGCACTTCCTATGAGCAAGTGAAGGGGGTGGAGATTTACTCTAAAATAAACAACAAAGTAGGGTCTTGTGTTGGACGTACTGACAAGGCTGCGGGCCCAGGCTTTAAAATGTTTCATCCCAAGTATCCAGTGTCTCCCAGAAGGATGTGCAGTAGGAGGAAGTGTGAGGTTAAGAATTCAGTGAGATTGGACAGATAGTCAAAAGGCTTGGGTAGACAGTCTGAAATTCATTACGAGAGTGTATCCCAGGGGTCACCACAAACATCCTATAAACACCAGTGAACTTTTCTGCAGTCCAGAGCTGCAGGAGCAAGCATGGTGAGTCATGAGACGTGTCCTCCTCTGCGCACATGTACCAAAGGGGGAGAAAAAGGGAGATAATGATGGGTGCTCTCTGAAGTGGTTAGAAATGTAGGGTCCTAATCTATTTTTAAATGTCTTCAAACTGACTAGCAAATATGATCTCACTTTCCAAATGTCATGAGCATTCTTTAAATCACGCCTCCTTCAAGTCAGGCTCATGAACACCTTTCAAGCTGAACAACCAAAACTCCTCAGATTTCTATGCATTTCTTAGTAATCTAGCAGAAATGCACATTTATGCACATGTACACTGATACCCTTTTAATGATTAGAGTGAGGGAAAACACACAAATGCAGTGAAATAGAAAGCCTGGAGTGAAAGAAGAGTCATAGGTTGATGATGTAAAAATCAAAGTGAAATGATTTTGCATTTCAGTAAATGCTTTGATTACCATATCCTATCCTGTTCAGAAGGATTTGCAAAGTGACTGAGTGAAAAAGGAATTAAGTACTTTAAGATCTTAGGGTGAGGTTACCCAGTACTGTAAGCGGACGTTGTCTCAAGTAACAGAGTTTATATGCAAATCCTGGATTGAGCACACGTGATGTCTTTGATTCTGAACACCTTCCTCAGCTTCCTTTCAAAAAGTTTTGCGTGTTTCAACTTCCTCTTGCCATTGTTTGTAACATTTTTCGTTTGCATAATTGTGTTACAAGTTAAAAAAAAGCAATTATACCTCAATGCTGTAGTGGCATAGGAAATATCAATGGAAGAAATGTATACTATAAAAATGAAATTACTGTTCTGTAGTCCGTGTTGCATATAAGCTTCAAATCACCTGAGCTTTAATCTTGAAGGCACTTTGCACAAGAGTAATTCTGCTGAATGCAGTGGGACAGCTTTATCTCTGAATATAGTGTGAAATGTTAAGTGTGTGCATTAGTGTTTGTAGGACTTGAGGGTAATATCAGAAAGTTCTTTTGCAGCCACAAACCTGAGAAACTGTAATGGAAAATAACTTCACAACAGATTTGTTCAGGTCTGAATTGCATGCCACTTAGATTGTTCCTCTTGCAACAGTCTGCCAATTTGTTGTCATCTTGTACAGACTTTTCATCTGAAAGTTCAGTTTTGCAAGTACAAGATGTGGGAGCTAAGATGATATATTGAGGCATATAAGTAATCAGGAAAAAATGCAGTTCAGCCCATGTATTCTTTGGAAATATGTATAAATATTTACAAATTATAGAGTTAAATCCAACTCATTTTGTAAATGAAGGGATATTCTGCTTTTTTTATGGGAAACATCAAAATCCAAGAAGCATGGGAGAATAAGACATGAAATCTTTTCCAAGGGACATTCATAAACTCTCATAAAACCAAACGTCATGTAGACTTCAACCTTTCTCCTATTTTCATTGTGTGCACGCCTACGCATCCGTGCGTTTGTGGAAGTGACTTTCATACAAGAATTTTTTTTTTCCTTTTTGCATTTACCAATTACTTTGTAAACAACTTAAAGAGATTGGTGAGGGACTGCTCTGTAGAAATGATAGCACATCTGCAGCACAGGCAGTTAAAGTCAACAATTAATTAATTGTTAAGGGCTCTGTTCATCCAAACGTTTGGCTCTGTATTTACTGCATGATTCATGGCTTGTGATCCCTGGTTTCCAGAGAACTCAAAGTCTGGTCCTCCATTTCAACCCTTCCCCTGCTCCCCATTTCACCCTTCCCTGCCCACATCCAACTATAGAGAGGCAAAACCGTATTCCCTATAGAGTAAGGGTGCTTTATGGCAAACAGCCCACCCATACACCGTGCAGTCAATAATCTGCTGAAGTCTATGAAACAGAGAGCCCTCCTCGCCGGGTGTCAGAAACTCACTGATAGATGAATATTTACAAAACAAACAAGACACACACGGAAGCACAGGCAATGATATTTTGTGTGTCTGGATTTTGGTAGATTAGACTTTAAGCCCTCAGCGTAAAACAGTGGCTGTCAGTTGTAGAAAACAGGTTTTATATCAACCTGTATGAAGCTGCCCAGTGCTGTTGTCAAGGGAGCCTCTGGCAGTCTGGGAGGCACTTTGTGTCCCGGTTTGATTCTGAGCCTCCAGATAAGAATGTCGTAGTGATTTGCCCGTTGCCTCCCAGAGAAACATCTACTATCTTCCAGTGTGTATAGGATAAAGAAAGATCAATATGTTTACAGTGAACAAAATTTAAAATAGACATGGACCAAAATCTGTAGTTCTTAGGTAGATTTTCAAGGGAAGCTGTTCCTTAAATAAGGAGTGCCAAAAAATTGCAGCAACAATAGCTGGAGTTAAAATGTTATTTACTCATTAATATTTTTGTTATTACTAACTTGCAAAGCTCCCTTGGAGTATAACAGCAGAATATTAAAAGTGTATAGCAAAATAACAAGTGCCTATCACTGAATAAAGTCGCCACTGAAGAAACAAAATGTAAAACCATAAACAAGCCTTGAACAAACAAGAAATAAACAATCCATTATGATAAAGGGAACCAAAACATCTGGCATCTCTGCCAGAAAGCTTCTACAGATGTGTTCTGATGTATGATAAGAAGAAATAACATTTCAGAGTCCCAGGCCCTCAGTGAGGTTCCTGCCTTCCATGGTGGTTAAGTCACAGGGAGGTGCAGCCAGCTTTGCTCCCACTGTTGATCTCAACAGCCCTCCTGGTGAATTGTTCACATTTTTTTGGGGGCTGTTTCTGGGGTGTGGGGCAGAATCTGATTCAGCTTCGAAAATGAAGTGACAGAGGGAAAGCTGCACTATTTGGTCCTTCCTTGAGGCACTCCCTTCATTTTCAGGTCCAGGCTGCTTCTAAAAGTAGCCATATAATGGAGCCCAAACTGCCTGAGTAATCTAGTTTAGACATCACTTATGGGGAGAGACTAATTGTTTTGGTATATCTTTTTCTTCTAGAATTTCTGTGTCTGAAAGGGGCAAAGAGTCTAGTGAAAAGACTGAAAAATACTATTTCAAAGATAGAAAAGTTCTTCTCACCCTTTCTTGAGATCTGTTCTTTCAGGCTCAGCTTGCAATTTACAACTAGTTTCCAGATGACAAACTTCAATAACCTGCACATCCACAGGTAATGGCCAGCTGCCATTAATCCAGGCATTCTGCTGGACTTTTCCATGAGTTAATAACAGTAACTTCAGAAGGCATTACCTAAATTCAAAATTTAATTGCTTCAAAATCAGTTGGCAGGTTGGTAGATGAAGATTCACTGCAACGATTTTTTAAAAAAAAATCTGAAACAAGCAAGACATCTTGTTTGATTCATGAGACATTAATAGAGCTGGCTGTTGATGCTTTACCTTTTCCACTGTATCTGCATGGTTTTGCTTATGGCAGGACACACAAGAAGTCACTTTAAAATAAAAAAATACCTGGCTGGCTGCTGCCGAGATAATTTGTCAAGAGAAGAATGCTGTGGAGGGAAACTCTGACCTCTAAACCTGCAACAACAACAAAAGCCAGTGTTTTAAGAAGTTATTTTGAAGCCTAAATAAACCTTGACAGACTCCCCTTAAACTTCTTTTACAGTGATTAATTTCCAACTAGGGAAATATTGACTCTGAGAGAAAATGAAAATATTTCCATCTTCTTTCTCTCTAACACTGCAGTATAAGATCATTTGACCTAGTAGATAGAGTGGAAAATCACTATCAGTCTTGATGTTATTAAATGGATCAGGTTTCACATTTCTCTCCCTCTGTTTTCCTTTGCTTCCCCTGGATCAGCATGTCGTCTTCCCAGCTCCCGCCCCTTCAGTCTGTCTAGAGGAGGCAGAGCCCGTGGTGCTTGCATTGCCTGGCAGGGCAGGGTGGCTGCCCTTCTTGTGGGATGGTTGTGAGGATACAGGGGGCAGTCAGAGTCTAGGGAAAGGCCATGAGGAAAAAAATCCGCCTTGCCTAAGGTGCCTAAGGAGACAGTTATGGTTACTCACCTTTGCACTGGTTATATTCCCTCTCCCTCTGCGGAGGACTGGTCCATTTCAAGAATCACAGCCATTTGTCCCGTCACACACAGACCCTCCCCGTTTCCCCACAGATCTCCTCTTACAGGCTTGACTAGTGCTAAAGTGCATTTGCTGTCCTCTAAAAAGTGAGGGAAGGAGAAGTGGGGTGCACCAGCTGGAGAGAGAGACAGGGACTTCCCAGCAGAGGAGCAAGCTTGATCACAAAAGCTCAGTTGTTTATTATATGTCCCACTGAAAGTCTTCTTCATGAGGGAACCCGCACCAAATTTCCTAGAGTGGCTACAACCATTGCTCAAAAACTGTTCACAGCCTGTCTGCATATCCTGTTACTTGGGTGGCTTCGGAGACAGCAGGAGACAGAGCATCTTCTATCCTTGCAGTTTCCAACAGAATTAGCCAATTCAAACAAAATGAAGAGCAATTTAAAAAAAAAAAGTAGCTCAGATCTCTGTGTCAAAAGAGACAGAGAAAACATCAGTCATCCAGACAGAATATCCTCCAAACTTTCCTTGGAAGGATATGAAATCTAAGTTGCCCATAGTTCATTGCTTTAGTAAAGGTGGTTCTAAACTACTGCGTGTCACTGCCCTGAGGATTTGCCTCAGCACCCTTCCTGCAGCAAACCTCTGAGGGAAAGAATTATTTGGTTTTGTGTGAATCAGAAGAAAAATTGAAGCTGAGGATTCTTGTAAAGGCAGAAGATGCTAATGGTCAATAGATACTAAATGTGTAATATATTCACCCCTCCACAGTGCACACAATTATCATGCAACTGAATTAATATTTAGATAAGTACATAGAAAAATAAATATTCTTCTGTTACAGAGTCCTTCCACAGGGTGAGGTGCTGAGTTCCTTTCATGGCTAGCAACTGAAGCAAGGCTTCCCGATGCTCACTTCTTCCCAGATTCAGGTCATTAAGGTAGGGCATGATTTATGAAAACTTTCCTTTGGAGGACTTTTTTATTAGGCTCCAATGTAATAGTCCATTACTAGGCGCTCCCGTTCAATGTATAGGTGTTAAATTTGCATGTTTCTGGCTCTTATAATATTTTCATGTGATTTTCTATAGATTACTTTATAACGGCACATTTACTGCATTTCTGTTTTGTCATGACTTATGATTTTTACCTAAAGTAACAATCCTAGCGATTTGAAGAATAAAGGAAGGTTTGATGGGCTTTACTATACAGTAGGCATCAGGAGTTTAAATTGTTTAACTACACAGTGAAAGGTAAATAGCCAAAGCCTGCATTACTCAGAAGAACTTCTGGGCTTAGGTCCATTGATTGCAGTGCTGGTGTGCCAACTTACAGACCATAGTCCAAAGATGCCAAATCTGTTAAATAAAACCTGGGTGAAATTAAAATTTTACACTTTCCTGACATATATAAATATATGTTAAAAACAAGCTTTTTCTTCATTTTATCAGTCTTCAGCCAACAGTTTCTGATGATTTGGCTGTACACTGTGTTAGGATACGTATGTGAAGAGTTAATGAACTTGACAAGACCGAATAAATATTTGTTTAGAATTGCAAATAGGCCCTAACCCAAGGTTTTTAGGCCTATTAACCAGACTAAGTCCAGAGCAGAAATGTTGAGTAGGACTGTACTTCTTGTCTTTCATCCCTCTGCTTCCTCTGTGCCCACTCCCCTCACTTTGGGGTTCCCAAAGGTTGTTTCAGAAAAAGATTCTCTTTTCTTTTGACTTCTTATAGGTTGCAGGTGGCAACTTCCATCATTCCTCTTTGAAGGCAAAGGTAGTCAGCACACAAAGAAAGTGCTGCTGGGGCTAGGATCTGGCCTGATCTCCATAAATGGCAGTAGCTACAATCCCTTCTGCTGCCAGCTGTCACTCCAGCAGCTTTCAGTATTTGATATCTGGAATGAATATGACATTCTAATACCTTTCATGAACCAGATACTGTAAGAGTCTTTCAGCTCTCATCTTGATTCACTTTAGAGCTTTCCCACTCACATTTACAAGAATAAATGGTTTTTTTTTCTCAGTGAGTTTTCCCCTTCCCTCTGGAAGAGACCAAAGGCTTCTACATGAGAATGGGCTAGCAGCCACTGCTCTGCAATGGACCCCTCGGTGTACCTCAGGTTTGCCCTGACACCGATTAGGGAGAACTGTTTTACCCAAAACCAATTATCACAGTGTCATCTGTTTTCTGGGTTAAGGTTTCCCCATAACATATGAAACTGCCTGGCAATACCGTGCCTTAGTGGGGGTTTCAGGATGAGACAGAGATGAATGAGGGTAGGGTGCCAGACTGTACAGGGAGTCTGAAAGGAAAAGAAGGGGTTTCTCTGCAATAAGGAAATCAGGGCATGCCTATTACAACTTATCACTCTGCCTAGTTAGAGAGAGGAGCAAGGGCTGGTCAAAACAGAAAGAACAATGCATATGATGAAATACTTGGAGCCGGATGCTGAGCTGGCAGAAACTACCATAGGTCCACTGGAGGAAACTAGTTAATTTATATCAGACCTGGATGTAGAATTAGGATGGAGTATATGATTCAGAGCTGAGATTTAGTATTGAAAATAGACAGTATTGTGGGGGCAGGGGAAGGAGGCCTGCCAAATAATCCATAGAAGAAGATTGGGCTAACTTGTGCACTGAGCAGAGCCAAACTACACACATGTTCTGCAGTTTCAGATGTGCCAAATTCTGGAGGTCTACATCTCCCATTTGCAAATGTCAAAATGCAGCAATGATGCTTTTTCTTAATTAGCCACTTACACGTTGAAAGCATTTGACAACTGATTTATTCTCACAGTGGCTGATGGGTTCATTATCTTCCCACCTCAAAACCTGACATTTTGGTAAAAGAGTGAATTCCTGATAGGACCACACAGCAAGATGGATATTCTTGTTTGGCAACAAGATGCTTCTTCTTCTGGGCCTAATGTACCAGACCATTTCTTTAGTGAAGGTGTCACCCTCATGCACAAGCCCAGCTATGTTCGTGAATTTTTAACACAGCTATAGCAGCTGCAGTAAGCACCTGATGTGGAAAAGTAAGAGTAGCCATCTCTCATTCATGTGTATTGCTATTGTATGTTTATTTATATAACCTTTGTTGCTTGTTTAAAACATTAAGCACCTTTTATTGGGAGAAATAATAAGTATTTTTTATTAGAATGTTAGAAAAGGAGCTCCTATAGCTGGAGAAAATGAAAAACTCTCCAACACAGAAGTTCTTCTTCAGCAGTGTGAAGATGTATTTCTGAGACAGACACAGCAGTCTCCAAGCTATGTACAGGCTGGGAGTTACTGCCCTGTCTTCTGAAAGTTAAAACCTGCTGCCTGCTTTCCCTCTTCTCTCCATATCTCCCTTCCAATCTGTTCTGTTCCTGTCTTTACTACTTCTCCACTATCTATTCTTCACAGCCAGCTGGCCTTCCTTGCCCGCCTTTGTTTCATGTATGTAGAACAGTCACGCTGAAAAAAGTGTGATTTCCCTTAAGGTACCTAAACACCATACTCCAACGTTTGCAGTGTACAGAGTATTTTCTGTCCAAGAGTAGGGCACAGTTTCTCTTCCTTCCTCTTTCACAGGCAGCTTGGCTTTCAGAGAGGGGCCTTGTTGCATCTTCAGATCTGCATCTGTAGAAGCAGCTGAAACTCAGAAGATACCATTCCTTTTGCCAGCCAGTTTGTCACAAATCTCCTGCAAGAACTTGTGCAGTCTGTGTGCTTTGTTTTTTGGAAAACTGCTCTATGTTACGTTGTATTATTCCTGCTATTGGTGCTATTACAGGGATTATAAAGTGCATACAAGGGCTCCAAACAGAAATAAAGGCTTTTCTTTTTCTTCAGTAGACATTACATAGATAAAAATTAAAAAGGCTTATGCAGATGCAAAATACTGTAAATCCTTCATCTAGTCAAACAAGAGGAATAACATGAAGCAGTAACAAAGCAAATTACTTTTTCATAAATTATAATAATTGCCCTTCTTTTCTGGTCACTCCTGTTGGGATATGTAAGCATTCTGGCATGAAAGAGAGTGAAGAAGGATTTAATGAAGAAAACCTCAAACTGTTAAAAGAGATACTGGGTATGTAGCAGGAAAGATGAGGAACAGAGCAGCCAGCTTCATGTGTCTATGATGCTACCAACATTGCCTAAAGAGAATGTGTTGACAAAAATTAGAGAGGAAAAAAAAAGCCTAATTTTCTCCCATTTCCGTATAATTTAAAATGAAACCCAATAGTGATTGATGGAAGGGTTGAGGTCCAACCAACCAGTGACAACACGTCTTGTGCTGTCAAGGGCATGTCTCCAGTCTGGAGCTGAGGATGTTCATTGGCACAGCAACAGGCCCTGCCAGGCAGGGCAACAAAAGGCCTAAACCGCAAGACAAAATGGGAGAAGAAAGTGCAGCATTGTGGTGTCTCCTGATCACCCCCTCTGCTTAGAAGAAGCAGACACTTGCCAAAGAGAAAAACAAGGAGGGGGCTGAGTAGAGAACAGGAGGATGGGTTTCTCCTCCTCCCACTAGTAGGGGTAGTGCAGGGGAAAGCAGCAGCAGCATGCATAGAAGAGGAAGAATAAAAAGCATGGGGATGTCACACAGAGGGCATAAAGTTAAGAATGGGACAGATTTAAAAAAAGGGAAACTGGCACCTTTGAAGTCAACAGGGCTTAAGAAGATGACCATTACCCTGGATGTGCTGTCCTGCCCACGGGGGTGAGCCCACAGTCGTAAGCGTGTTGTTCTCTGCAGCGGCTCCTCCAGCAAGGCCTTTATTTACTACTTTCTAAAACCATAAGGAACCTGAACTGTGTCATTTCTGCTTGCTAATTTAACCACACGAAGTTCACAGAAAGCATTTTGTACGAGGGACATGACCTGGCTTGTTAGCACCATATGTTGTAAGATACAGAAAAGGATCTTTCATACTTCAGAAGTCTTGTTTCTCAATTGCCGGTCTCTTACTTTTTAACTTCTTTGCCGTTTTGAATGGATTTCAAAACAAATCAACAGACACATAGAGTCTTTGGTTATTTTTGGCCAGGGTTGGATAAATGAATAGTCCAGAAAGTTTCTGACATTGTGCCAAATGTCTATGTGCCTAAAGTTTAAGAGTCATGTTTTCCAGGAAACCTTGAAGTTTGCCGAGATTTATGCTTTTGATATTGTCATCCATTACTGTATTCAAAGGAGTTGTCTGCATAAAGGTTGATAGAGGGCAGTCAAACCTTTTGCACTGAACAAATTATATCATTAGGTGTCTGCCTGTGGGTCAACTTGTTCTCAAGCCCCAAAAACTAAACACAGCTGAGATCTAAATCCCCTGACAAATGAAGGCTGTGAGCAAGGATCATGAATAACATATGGCAAATGGAATTTCCAAACACCGCGCTGCCATACAATATACACCTGATAAATGGTTGTCTACAGTGATGCTGTTGAAAAAGGCACTTGACGCAAGCCTCATGCATGGCAGAGAAACATTAACAGAATTTTACAAGACATTTCAAAGCTGGCAAGGCATTTATCCAAATGTGTTGTCTGGTCCTCGCTTCCCCAAGTAAGGACACCATCCTTGTTTTCTTGTACATGGGAACAAAGAAAGGTAATAATTTGACTTGTCATGCCAGAAGTCTGTGGGGCAGAAGTTTTCAAATAAGAACAAAAGGCAGAGTTATGGTAGGGACCAGAAAGAAAAGATGATGAAGAAAAGGACAGCAAAATATTACTGAAGCTTAACGTTTAGGTGCGTTTGTAGCCCCGAAAATTTAAAGATTACATAGCATTGTCCTAGAGAAACAGCAAATAATTTTGACCAGTTAAATAAAAAGGTGAACACAAGAACCACTTTCCCATGTCATCTAAAATGCAGCCAACTCTGGGGCAAACCTGAAGATGGAGAGTGCACAAAACAACTGGTTTTGGCAAAAATGTGTGGGATGCTGCATCTAGCCCCATCCAGGCAGCATTACAGCCCCAAAATCAAAACATGCCTCAAGGAATTTAGCCAGGACCCTACAGCAGCACTCAGAAAGTGACAAGGAAGTCTTTTGACCAGGGGCAGTTTTATATCTCAGTTAAAATGGAAAGTATGGGGTTTTGTTGTTGTTGTTGTTGTTGTTTTGTTTGGGGTGTTTTTTTTGTTTTGGTAATTATTTCTGGAGTTGTTAGTAACCTTGGTATCCTTCAGAAATTTATCTCTCTGACCAGTAAGTGAAAGCTCCTCTTCAGAGTAACCTGTTAAGCCATCTCCAGCCTGACTTTATATATGCATGTGCACAAATTTGTTTGTTTGTTACTGCTGACTTGAGGTGCTACTTACTTTAATGAGGTCTACGCAAATAAGAGTAGTCATAATAATCATATAAATGAAGAAAATGGGTTCATTTCAGACAAAGTGTCCAACAGAATTAATGATTTTTCATTGAATTGAAGTAATTTTTTTAGCTAAGAAAAGAAATTGCAGGATGATCAGGATGTTCCATTTTCAAAATTATGTGTTCTCAGTGCTTTCTTTGGAAACAGTTTCATTTCAAATATCAACTAAATATAATAATTATAAAGTGATTAGATAGTGCCAGGGAGTGAAAGTAGGCTTTACACCTACTGAAATTATTTTTCAATAGATGCAGATAATTTTCAAGTTTTCATTACAGTGAAAAAGGCGGAAAATAGGAATTATTTTTGTATTGACTCCAAATAATCATTCTTTTTCTGAATGTATCAATGCCCCTTGAAGGTCTCTTACTTTTGTAACAGAACATATAAATAGATGGATTTACTCCTAAGCTTCATCCAGTTTATTTCATAACACTCTAAGCAGTTGCATAAGTGCAAATGAGAAAGTGGCACAAAGCAGAAGCAGTGGGGAAGGGGAAGAGAATAGCTCTTCCTTAAGCCAGAATTGCCACCAAGAATGCAGCACAAGGAACCGTGTATCCACAGGTCACCTACACCAACTAGAACTGGCCACTTAACTAAGGTTAATGGGTTAAAACAGCGGTCGTTTAGCAAGAATCACCACTGCTGTGAGACCAAAGTTACAAGTAAGTCTGGCTGTTAGGTGTCAAGTTCAACTCTCACAGATTGCCCAGTGTGGTCTGAAAGCCAACTTCTCAGATGTTCGTCCACGCACAGAATAATGCACATGTCATTCAGGGTCTGTGCTTGCTCAGACAACACCTCCGTTAAGGCTTCAGAAGAGAGATTTTCCTGCCTAGAGGTCATGTGGAGTCTCTAGTCAGGCTGGTGTGTAGTTTGGGGCATGGCTAGGCACAGCACCATTCACAAAAGGCGATGTGTTAAGAAGGTAACAGTTTAAGATTCACTAATTGCATGACCCTAAATCTGATAATTATTCTTATTGCTGCTATGAACTTTTACAGTTTGAACTAAAATGCATGGACGTGCAAGTCAGAATTGCTTGGGGAAGTCTGCGCATTATAGGAAGTCAGATTAGATGATTGTAACACTTCCTTCATGACAGAAAAATTCATGACGCTATTAGAAGTTTCATTAAATTGAGGCCTAAGTGATAAGCAAAATTAATAGATTCTATATTTCTCTGGGTGGTCCATCCGTAACATGGGAATATTTGTGTTTCTCTGCTCTGATCTGCTTGTACATGCAATATAGATGTATGTGCATGGACTTAATGCTGATAAATAAATAACCTTATTCTCAGTCTGCTTAAAAGCTCCATAGAAGATCGAGGGGATATGCTTTACATACACATTTTGTGCATAGAAGTAATTCTTAATCAAATTAGCCATTCTAGAGAAAAAAAACAGCCCCTTGCATTTCAGTGGGGCCGTACACATGAGTAAACCTTTGCAAAACTGGTCTCTAAATGTTGCTTAGAGTTGCAAAGAAGCTTAAGAGCTGAACATGTCTTCTGTGCATGTTTCTTTTTAGCCTGTTCCTGGCTCTATACCATCATGTTTTCTTCGCAGGAAACATCTATGCTAAACATCACTGTCAATTCCAAGACAAGAGACACATTCAAAAGCACATGGAAGCTTTTTTTGTTACCATAAGTTGCCCGCAGAGGGTCCATTCATTCTGTTTGCTTGTTCCACTGTGTAATAGCTCAACTCAAGTATCAACAAGATAAGCTTTTAAAAGCAGAATATTCCCAGCTGTTGCGGTCAGGCAGCAGCAGCAGGTTCCTATCTGAGGACAGCAGAACAATCCAGTGCACTCGCAGTGATGGCAGTGTCGAGGGGAAGCATGTGTTCTCTGTACACAGTAGCGAAGGGTCCAATAGACAGCAATTAGCACCAGCAGAATGAAGATGAACGGTCATATACATAACCTTAATAAAAATGTCACAGAAGAGAAATCTCACACCATATGGATCCATGCTGAACTTTTTTTTCCCCCTTTTTTTTTTAAGGAGAAAGGCAGCTCCATTTCTTTATAGTCTTTTGCATCAATTTCTTTCCCTAGTTTTTTACAGCTTTCTTCCTCCATAAGCAATATGGGGCTGCTGTTTCACATGATAACAAAGAAAAATTACATTTTCATTTCTGTATTATTATATACCCACTCAGTCTCAGATTTCCATGAAAAGTGTCTTTCACTCAGCCTCAGCCACCTGAGTGGGTTACTTGAATGTCATTAGATCCCATTTCCATTCACTTTTGAGAAGAGCTACGCTAGAATTTGCAAAATATTATTCCTGTCAAATTAGTACAGCATGAAAGTGGGTATTGCTTGTTCTCAGCTCTGTTACTTGTGTTTTGGACATGGCAAAGAATATAAATTTCATCTTTATAAACATCATTGTTACAAATTATAGTTTTTAAATGAATTTGACAAAAAGGGCTTGAAGTAAGAAGCTGCTTTACTGTCATCTTGGTGATGACATTTCCATTTTTCCACCTCGAGAAAAAAGCCAACAATCAGGATGAAAAATTGTAAAGGGATACTGGAGCAAGAAGAAAATCCTTCCCCAAAAGCATCATATTACAGCTTTGTGCTTATTCTTTTCAAATTGTTTCTCCTTTCACTAGTCAAAAGAGAACATTAGCTATGCTTTACGAGCTCTATTTGAGGTCTGAAAACAATGTTTTGGTCCTTTCTGCCCTTTCTCTACTCCCAGTAATAGGACTCCTGCCCTTAGAATGTAGCTGTGAATTTTGTTGATTACATTAGTAAAAGATAGGGCTGGAGAGGACCTCATGAGGTCTTCTAACCACCCCTTGCCAGTACACAGGATTAGCTATTCATAGCTGGAGATGTTTGTCTGAAGGCCTTCAGTGAAGAAGATTCCACCATCTCCCTCCTTCTTCTCCAGGTGAAAAAGCTGACTGCTGTCCTATTTCTAAAACTAGAAAGTTATTGAAGTATTAAATGATATCAGTCTCCCATTTTGCAAGTGAGGCTCATCTCTTTCTGTCATATGCGCATGGAGAATAGATTAAGCCTTCCCTCTTTGTGATAGCCCCTTGCATACTTGCAGACTGTTGTCATGTCTCCCTCTTTGTCTTCTCTAGATTAAAGAAAATCCTTTTGTGCCATCTCCACATCCTCTGCATTCATAGTGATGTCTACTAGACTTCTGATTATTCTACTTGCTCACCTCTGGACTCTCTGTTTACTTGATTTGTACCCTTCTTCAAGTATGATGCCCAGAACTGGACACAGTACTCCAGCTGAGACTGTATCAGTGCTGAGGTAGCGTAGGACAATTATTTTACGTGTCTTTTCGACTACACTTCTGCAGATACGTCACATCTTTTTGCAATAGACAAGAATCAACTTGCTGTCTCATAGCTCCATTGGTTCTTGAAGGAAAAGCCTGACATACCAATAAAATGACAGAGCATGACTTGAAAACACACAGAGGGCAGAGAAGTTGTGGAAAATGAACCATACTACACAGGATTCAGTCCCTCCAATACTTAAGTTATATGAACTATTTTACCAATGGAAGCATTCCCATTGAAGTCAATGATCATGCTCACGTGTACAGAATTGGGTTGCATAACTGGTGATTGAAGGATTTGGGCCAAGCTACTTCAGAGAAAACACAATGAAAAACCCAAGTGGAAGTCTGGAATTTTCCTGCCTCTTGTGCCACCCCTTTCTGGTGAATCTGGTGTAGTATTTCTAAGGGCAAGGACATGAGCAGACAGGGAGGCCCTGATCCAGTCCCTGGAAGATTTTTTGCAGGAAAGCAAATCTAACTAATCTTTATTTAGAGAATGAAAACATTATTATCTCAAGGAACAAAGCAGAGCACAGAAATACCCGCAGGAACACAAGTGTGGACAAACGCTGGTACGAAATCTCATCTTCCCCCTAGTCCCCCTAGTTTAGCTTTAGTGATGACAGCAATCCACTTACAGCATGCACTAAGCCATGACTGTTCTTTTAACTGTGCTCACTTGCAGTCGTACTACCATATACCTCTCTAAACAGAAGGGAAATGGACACATGCTTACAAGAATTGTCTTTGACAATTTTAAATGGAGTGAATAATGAATCAGTTCAGGCTCAAAAACCACAGAAGTCTCTCTTCCTTCCCCAACCCCTTACTACACATTTCCTCTGTGATCTGAACATTAACTCTTAGGGACTATTGACTTAACATGATTCAGGGGTGGCTGGTTTGCATCAATATTTCTAAAATCCCTCTTATTATCTTGCAAATGTCAAAGTTTGATAAGAAGGAAGAAGGATGAAGCTATTTATAATTCAGAATGACTGTTACCAAAAGGTATTTAAAACCAAATCACAGTAAGTCAGAGTTTACTTTTAAATCAGGTTAAACAAAAGACATGGTTTGAAAACAATTAGTAAATCTGACAAAATTAACTTTGACCTTACAATCTTATAAATGCCAACACAGCTTTTCTTCCAGTGTCAGTATGCATGTGTGCCTGTGTGTGTATTTTCAGCAGCACAGTAATTTCACAGCACAGAGCCATACTAAGATTTAACTCTCAGGCAAGAATTATGCTTCACTGCTCAGGAGCTCCCGTTGTGGGTGCGTGCTATTTCATTGCTATGTTATGCTGGAAATCCATCTGTACAGACAAGTCAGATTAGTGTTTCATTATTCTTATTATTTCTGGTAAGGAGACATCCTCTCCCAGCCCAGCCTTTCGTTCATCCTCACTCCTCAGCTCACAGAGGAAGGTCTTTTTAAGCTTCTTCATAATTCCTCCTAGTCTTCCTCAAAAAAAGCCCAGGTGAAAATATAAATTCTCTGCCTTCCACCCAGTCTGGGAAAGGAGATTGTAATGCTTCAGTAAACACACAAAATATGTGCTCGTGAATATGTTAATCTACTATGCCAGTAGGCAATTCCCTTTCCCCCTGATTTTAGCAGTCCAACAATCAGCATCCGCTTGCCAGCTGGTGCCTGTGCTTTCCTCTTCCTGTCCAGACCATCTGCAGCCTTCCCTGGAGACAGCAGTTTGCATGTCCTCCCTCTAGAAGGAGACAGTCCTTTCTGTAGTCTGAGCAGATCCAGCAGCCTGGTCTGCATCTTGGCTGAGCCAGCTCTGAGCTGCAGGTGGGACCAGAGCCTTCCTGAGGTCCCTTCCTTCCTAAGTGATCCCGTGGCATTCCCATGGCAGCCTCTGCTACCGAGCTGCCATTAGGCTTGGGGGAGCTGAGGGAACAGCTGGGGGGTCTCTTTTGGGCATCGTGATCTGGGGATCCTCCTAGCCATCTTCCTCAGCAGGGGGGTCTCTTTTGGGCATCGTGATCTGGGGATCCTCCTAGCCATCTTCCTCAGCAGACTGATTGGCAATGTCCTGAGCAGGCACACGCTGCCTTGCTAATCTCTCTATTGGGATATTTCCTTTCTGACCCAATGTTTCAGTCATTACTGCCAGATAGGCTTCAGTTGTCACCACTGCCTTAACTGGTAGAGGCTGAAAACATTGTTCAGCTTTGGCTTGTTAGGGTGAAGATCTATAAACGTGGTCCCCAGAGTTACCCAGTCCATCATAGTTTTCTCTGAGTTATTTCACTGTCCAGCCACCAGGCAGCAAAATTTAATAACTTGCTGACATTTCAGGGGTCTCAGTTATTTGGGGTCCTCTGACTACTGGATGACACACGTTTTTGTTTTCTGTGGTTCTGTGCAGCTATTTGTGTGTTACTGGGTCAGTTCTAAGTTCAAGGACTGGGTCCATGCCCTGACAGTTTGTTTCCCAATTGGGATGGCAAGGCCTGGGCAGGATCAGCCCTGTCCTTGTAATCTCCCATCTACATGCCAGTTTTCCACAGTAAGCAGACGTGGCATGGCAAGCCAAAGGGACACCAAAGTGGACTCCCCATTGGAAGGCCTGGAGCCCAGATTAGAAATTTCTAGATGCTCAGTGGAGCACCATATCGCCCTGATGCTCTTTCAGCCAGAATTAAAAGACTTGACATGTTCTCTCAGTATTTTTTTTACTGAGGTAACACATACTTAAATCGACTTTTTCTTATGCAGAGAAACCCACCATCCACCTTCCTAGACTCTTACATGTATTCCCTCTTTCCACACTGAAGGATACCAGGCATCTGCCATCTGAGCTCTATGCCATCTGTCCCCAGCCATATTTTTCAGCCTGCTCATAACATTATGAAGTGTATTCCTTGATCATCACCCCTCTCTGGACATGCTGGTGAGATTACAACAGGTGTCTGGACCTAGTGAGAGTTAAACACCCCAATTCCATTAGTCCAAGAAATTAATTTTTGAATATGATAAGCAATTCATGCAACCCATGAGAACAATTTGCCAACTTTGATTTGTAATTGCTTTAAAACCTACCATTTTATAAATGTTGCTTTAGTCCTGCTGGCAATTGTATTCCTGATCTCTTTAGATAGAAAATGGACTTTCATATAGGTTTTAGAAAAATCCAATGTGCAGGCTGGTTTTGAAGTTTATTAATTAATTTAAAGATTAACCTGTAGATTTAAAATTAATTATACTTTGCTTTCAGTCCAAAACTACACTTATCCATGTAGAGATAGTCAATTATTAATGGTTTTGTTGAAAAGTACTACCCCTTTTGGCTCTATTCATCTTCAGAAAACAGCTCCAGAATATGGGCTGTCAGTTATAAAAAAAAAAAAAAGTCACCCTTTATGGCACTAAAAATGGTGTTGAGAACCTGAACCAAAGTATGATGGCTTGCCTTCCATAGCCAGGAAACAGCGTAAAACTATAGCCGTGCTGTGTGAACCACTTCATTCATCTCTGCCTTTGCTTTGACTTGCTCATTTGTTATTTATTTACACGCTATAGGCCAGACTCTCTCCTGTGCCAGAGCTCCACTCAGTGCAGTTTGGAGATGGGTCATAAGGAAGTCATTACAGCTTTCCCCGGTTTCATGAGCGCTCCTGGCTTCTGCACGATTTGTCCTGGTTGCCAGGCAGTCCTGCGTTAGACCTCAAGCACGGCTCTTAATCATGCATTGCCTTCAATGTGACTTAAGGATATGCCAAAACCGTGACACGTGCTTCTTTTCCTGGCATATATAATTGTTAATAAAAGTGGCCTGATTTTGGAAAGATCCTGACAGCTAACTTTTCTGAGCCTTCACAGTGCTTGATATAGTGAATTCTATGCCATTTTTGATTAAGATACTTAATCCAAATACAGATTCAGACTTCTATGCAGCTGTCTTGAATGGAAAATAATTCACAACTCTGTTTGTTCAATGCCTGGTGTGACCAAGCTGGAGGCTTTCAGGAACTTCTGTAATATAAATATCACTTGTAAAGAAATGGCATTAGAAGATCCTTCCCAAGAAAAAAGGTTAAAAGTTGTGGCAGGATGAATACCACTGCTGGAAACCCTTTTGGCATCCCTCTCGCTTGGTAGCGAATACCACTGTCCAGGCTTTTCCCATACCACTGCGAGATGTTAAAAGAAGAGCCTGGAGAGCGGCCGCTGCATCCTGAGCTCATCCCACCCACTTCAGGCACTCCAGAGATGTGCCTGGTCACCATAGGCTCCTTCTGTAGTTGGAGGAGAAACATATCTCCAGAGGGTGACTCTGGCCACTTGAGATCATCACCTACTTTAAAGGGAGCTGAAAACAACTTGGATCCTAACGTATGGGTTGCTGTGAAGTGTCTAACATTAAGTGAATGGGCATTTTAACTATTTATCTCCACATCTGAATACACTGGATACTCTTACGGAAAGAAAATTATTAATTTCCCCTTGTGGCTTCCTTTGTGAATTAACTTAAATCCTTATTGTCTTGATTGTTTATTGTCCCACAAATATTAAATTATTCTTGCAACACTCCTGTTCAGTGACAGGGCCTAATGGACAGATAGGGAACTAAGGCCCCAGGGGATGAAACTCATGAGTTTCCACTCATCTTCAGGGCCTAGTGTGAAATACCTGAGTCCTGATTTTTCTCACTTTTTTTTTTACTGTCACAGCAGAGTTCCCTCAGACTGAAATTGCTCAGCCCACCTGTAGCTAGACGTGCAGTGTCTCCTCAGGCAGTCCTATGCTAGAGGCTAGGGCAGAAGCCACATGCTACCACAAAATGTGTGTGAAGCTAACATCTCAGGGGTACTGGCCCTCAGGCAAATATAGCTCAAATAAGCCAAGGGACTGAAAAGTTACTGGGTAACAGGGTAAGTGACCTGCATAAAGACAGACAGATGCACACGCACAGACCTATGCACATATACACACATATGCACGTGTACATAGCACTCACCCACCAGGCTCACCTAGAAAGCTTGTTAAAACACTACCATGTATTTAACAACCTGTTACAAGGTGCAAGCACAGGGGAACCTAGCTAAAGTCTCATGGACCACCTTACTTCTAGCATTTTCTACTTTCTGACTGCTTGATACAGTAACAATTTTCTAAGTCTTTTTATAAAGTTCAAGTAGGGAGGCATTCCTACTTCAAATTGCAAAACCGCTGAAATACCGCACTGAGACCAATGTAGTTTGACATGTGTCTGCTTTTGGAGACTACTTTCACTGTGTATACTTAAGCTATTTGTGTTAACAGAGGAACAGACAGAACTTGTTGCTTTTTATTTTCCTTGTGGACCACTATTAGCAGAGGATGAGACAAGTGCCTTGTCAGTGGGTTTCAGAAATATTTATCTAAGACAGTAGGATAGTAAACCTCAGTTTGCTTGGTTCCACCCCAGCTGCTGAAGTCCTCTCCTCCTGTATGCCACTTCCCTCCTGATAGACACTCTTCTTCCTCCTGTATGTGCCTGCATCCTTCTCTCAGGTTTATTCTGTGCACCTGCCCAGTCCAGATGTCGTAGACCTTCCTTTCGCTTCCCAGTTTCTTTGCCTAAATAGTCCTCATGCACTGTGTCAGGCCCTGCTCCCCCCACCTCATCAGCCAAATTTCTGTCCATTGAGTCTCAGGCTACCTTTCCAAGGTCCTCACCCAGTCTTTCTGTGACAGTGAGGTCCCAAGACACTGAGTGCCACCCTGCAGATCTGGATCCCACCTGCAGCTCAGGTCACACCAGGCATGGAGCAGCGTTGCTGGGCAAGTTCCTGGTATTACTGGGCAAGGTGCATGGGTGTATGTGACCATTTTGCTGGGAAGAGGTTAAGACTACTTAGTGAGAATGGATTTCTTAGAAAATTTTAGCTGCTAAAATCAAGGTATTCAGTACACTTAGTCTGATTTTTCAAAGCAATATAATCCAGTTAGATTTGAGTTGAAACAGAAAATGGTACACACCTGATCAGCACTAAGGACCCCTTCCCTACCAAGTCTAAAGTGCTTTATGGAAAGTATGGGGACATCTGGGGAAGAGGTTGTCAACATTAAAAAAAAAAAAAAGAAAGAAAGAATGAAACAATGCTTTTTTTTTCCCCCAGCGCCTGGCTCAGAAATGGCTGAATTATTTTGCTCCATTAAAAAAAGACCAGCTTGAGGCATGGAAAACAACAATACAGCCAGTTAAAGTCTGACAATGCTATAAGCAGCTAGGGACAGAGTTAGAGATCCCAGGAACTTTCACAGGAGATGCACAGCATCGCCTCTGATAACAGTAATGCTCCCCTTAAGGCCAGCAAACAGGTGGGCTGTCCCCACAGGGGACAGCAACTTCCAGGCATGTCTCAGTGTAGGTATTTCCTTGCTGCTGTGTAGTGGCAAGCAGCACGGTGTCAGTGCGTGCCAGCTCACACCCGTTGGGGATCAATCATGGCACTCCACGCAGAATGGGGACACAGATTACTCCTCCTCTTCCCTAGACTTCCTTCCCCTGAAGATTTGAGGAAATCTATTAACAGCAGAAGTTCAAAGAGGAAGAACTGCACAGACTTCGTGAAGGAGGCATCTGTACCTCGAGCTCCTGCCGTAGAAGGTGCGCCCCTCCCCCCCAACACTGCACCACCGATCACACCGGTCCTGCCTGGCTGCGTGATCCTGCAGGTATCATTAATATTTTTGAAGAACCGGTTCCTAAGGTGGGAGAGAAATACATTTGTTGCCTGGGGTGGCTCCTACGTTGTAAATCATAAAGCAGCCCCACGCAAGTGCCTTGTAGAGCTTTTAACGAACTGTGTCCCATAGGTGAAAGCCAACAGCGATATTAGAAATGGTGTTTATTTTATAGCCTAGAAACTGCATTTTAAATGCTAGTATAGGTTTATATGACAGTTCTATTTAGTATAAAATAGACCTATTACAAAGAAAGCCCTTTGCATCTGCTTTTATCTGTGTCTACATGGCATGCCCAGCTCTGCAATTCCTCAAATGAGACATTTTTAGAACTTTATTTATGTTACAGCCATAACAAACTAGCAACTAGAAAACTGTAATGGGCACAAACGGCTAATAAAAATGAAATTGTTGAAAAATAGTTCTTAATAGCAATTTACAAAGGATCCTGATAAAACAGAACCAAGGCTCTGTTTCCCTGGAAGTTTGCCACCGCTGGAATCACAGCCATTTGGCAACAGGTACTCCCCCTCTTCCATCTTCTGTGACTATTTCCCCTCTGAGTGTGCTGAAAGCCAAGTACCCTGAGGTAGTTCCCCTGCCTGCCATTAGTCAGCTGGTGCCTACTGACCCAGAGACACCCGCAGGGAGCCCTCTTTTCTCCCCTCCCACTGTGCACCAGGTGACCTGAAGGAGGAGGTGTCTCAAGGGCTTTGTCACTTGCTTGGTGAAGAGCAGGCCATCAAGGCAGGATCTGTCCCAGATGTGCAGAGGGTGCCCTGTTTCCTACTGAAACCTGCATCACTTCTCTGAAGAACTGATCTGTTTACACAAGCTGGCTAAGATGAGCAGGACAAACTTTCTGTTTATAGACTGAAAACTATTTTGCCCTGAGCTCAGTAACAGCTCCCCAGGAAAAAGATTGGGAGTTGAACTAATTTATTCTGCAGGACAAATTTTGTGGGATTTTGACAATGTCCATGAGGCCACTCGTGTGATGTCACGGGAAAACTTCATACCACCCAAGATAAAGAGGCCTTCTTCTAGACATGCACTTGTCTGCAGCAGATCTACTCACTAGCCAAGGGAGGCAAGGGCAAGGCAGCATGTTCAAGTAAAGGTCAAAGTCCTTGGTCTGATCCAACTGCAGGTAGTGACGAATAAATTGAAATAAATAGATGTCTTAACCAGTTCAGCATTATATCTACCTAAGGAGGAAAAGTTCCTGCTAATGAGCTTTTATAACCCATGGAAAACAACTGAGTTTTAGAAAAAAATCACAAGTTTTTAGTGAAGAGTCAGCAGGGGCTGAAAACACTGTGCAGCGCATTGGAAAGAAGGTGGTGATACTGAGGGGAAGAAATTACATCATAGTGTCACTTAAGACACGCATTGGAAGTTGGGTGTTCATGACACTACTTTAGGCTTATAGAGTAAGAGATAGTCAAGTCCCCATGCGAAGTAAGATTTAAAACAATGTGGGAAGCCACTTACCCAGCCTCCCCAAGGAGGCTGCGAGAAGCACTAGAAATAACACCCGTGTGCGGGAATCTCAGCCCAGCTCCCTCCTGACCAGACTCACAGCTTTCTGCAGTCTTACACTGTAATTCATCCATCATGCTTGCTCCTAATTTACTTTGCAATGAAGGCTATACATTATGTCCTTACAAATTCTTTTTTTACCCCAAAGAGATTCAGGAGTATAGCCTGAACTATCTGAGATGGGTGTTATGTGCAAAATAGAGCATAGAGAGGTAGAAAAAGAGCTTTGATAATACAAGTACAGATAGACATGCAGGTGCACATACAGATTCAGGTATAAATGCAAGTGATAGCTATTCAGTGCACTGTGAGGCTGCATGAGTGCTGGGACTTGCAAACACTCAATTCATTGCACCTTTGTGGCTGTCAGCATAAAGCGTTAGCTTTCAGATAGTCCATTGTTGGCTTTTGCACTGAAAATGAAAAATTTGGCCAAAGACTAAACAAAAGAGAAAAAAAATCTGTTAAACTCCAAACAAAATTATGGCAGCAAAAGTGGCAGGAACTGCAAAGGCAGCATCTGTCTAGAGCTGGGCTAATCACAGTGTGTGGATTAGCCTGGCCTGTGGGTAGCAGGGCTTCCACTGTAAATACAGGCAAATGTTTCTTCTTTTCTTGTTTTTGTTCTGAGAGAACCAAGGAAAATAGCACAAGTATTTCCCCTGAAAAAAATTAGCTAACATGAACATTAGTATAGTTTCACAGCCTGTTAACTGATCCAGTAACATAGGACCCTAGTTTATTTGAACTGATCCTAAGGGAATTAGCAAAACAGAAAGAGTAAGCAAAATTTGGGTTGCTTTATTCTCGGGGGTAGTCAATAAGAATACTTGTGCAAGCAAGACAAGTAAGATCTGACCCAAAGAAAATACATTTGGCAAATTCATATAAACCGGAAAGTCAGTAGCAGCTATTGAGAAATCATAGTTATATTTTTAAGTTGTCCTGCTGAGGATTGCCTTTAACCACATCTCCCCATCCCCTTTCTCTCTCCCCCTTCTCTCAGACTTTTGTCCCAAGTACTTAATTGTGACTAAAATATTTGTACTGGGAAGACATCAAAGGCACTGAGTTTAGAAATTCAATTTTATATAATGCAAGACCCCTGAACTTTACAGAAAGTTCATTTCATCAGCTATCACTAATCATCTGTGAGTCTGGTGCTCTACCAACTAAAACATAGTATTATGAATGGATTTTCCCCACATCTGAAATGTAAGAACAATTACAAATATGAATACAAGTAATGATAATGCTTTGCTTGATTCTGTTTCCTGATTTGGCACCGAAGTGCAGAAATAAACTGATACTTTTGCTTTAAAAAATGGGTAGCATGTAAAACAAATACTTGGGGAAGGGAGGTCTTTTACACATCTGTTCTAGCTGTTATTTCTTTGAATCTTCCTCCTCCACTGCTCTTAATCTCTGATGTTTCACTCAAATTATGGCACTAAAAAGTGCCGAGCACGCGCTAGCAGAGAAGAAAGCCCCTCCACTCCTACATCTCTGGGACTGAGGATGTTGACACTTTAAGGAATGAGCCTTTGGTGTGATGACATTTTCACCTTTACCTGAAGCAGCATGATTAGAATATGGGAGGATCACCCTAAGCTGGGATATGCTGTGTTCCTGCTGCCTCCAGCGATGCAGAAGAGCCACTCGGTGACAGGAAAAGGAAATGCTTTTGGAAACATCCATCCCTGTCAGAGGAGAGCTTTCCTCCTCCTTTTCCAGCAGAAGAAACAGAGAGATATTAGTACTTTTTGCAAATGCCTTGCACACAAACAGAGCATGATTCTTCACTGGTTGATAAAACTGCATTTAGGACAAGAGTAGCCAGGGACAACATCTCTCAAAACAGAATGGGGACCAGCAAAAGCAATTTAAAATTAATAGGGCCATATACTGTATTTAATGAAAGGACAGTTATACAAGACTTCTGAAAAAGGAGCAGTGGTGATTTAAAATACAACTTTGATCAGAAGCTAGAGTTATATTTTCTATGTGTAAAGAGTAATCTCTTTCTTGGATGACAGAAATAAGAAAAATCAGTAGTGCAAGAAGGAAAATGAGTCAATACTGCAGAAAGGAGCATATTGCTCAGTTCTTATCTGTGACAAGCTGTTTTTCAAATGAAAACCAAATGACAGCTGTTCAGAGAGGTGTAAAGACAGAATCCACAGTAAAACCAAAGGAAGACTCATATATCTTCTGGAGATACCCCATGCACAGCAGGTATGATTGGCAAAATTAGGTACTTGCCATTCTGTGCGATGATGGCAAACCTGTCTCTGCAAGAACTGGCATTTTCTTGGTCACCAATTGCATTGATCGTTATATGCAGTTGCAGATCTCTCTGGTTGTATAAATCAGTGTTTTATCATTAATATCAGCCAGAATACATCTCCTGAGAATGAGAAACTACAGCAAAACCACTGCATTCTGCAGTCATCTCCCAAGTCAGAATTGTGTTGATACTGTTTTCGTGATCAGCTCTGGAGCACATGTTGGTTATCGCCTGCAGATTCAGAGCTCTCTGTTATAAAATCCCAGTTCAGAGTAAGAGATATGAATGAGAGATTTTCTGTTAACATTTGTGCCTTTTGTCTTGCAATGCTTTTCCATTCTGAAGGTATGCACGTAGCATGTACATAAATATTTTCAATGTTTTCCAGTTTGTGGACCCCTGAAAGTTTTCCCATGGAAACGCAGGTACCTGCATGCACAGCTTAAACTATTCCTATCTGGCTATAGGCTTGTTTTTGTAGCTACCTTTTGCAGATCCCACAGTAACCTTCTTCACCATGGTCTTCAAGAGTTTTCTGACCTCACGTTAAAACTCAGGCCTTACACTAGTAATAAACAAACTTCAAAAGATTTAGGTTGCACTTTTTTAAGCGCCATGAGTCTGAATATATTCCAGAACCTTTTGTGTCTGAAGTTTTTGAGGAAAGAATAGGTCATCACTTTTTGATTGGTTAACAAACATTAGGGAAAATGCTATTAACTAACTACAAAATACAGTAAAAAATATTTCTCTGTCACTTGTGGATCATGGAAGGTTGCAGAGACTGTTATCCTATCTTGCACTTCAGAATGACTCCAGTCATATTATTCTTAGAAACTAGAACTAGAATAAGAATATTATCATATGCATACACCAATTTAGACAAACTTTCCTCCCCTATTTAAGCTTTTCAAAAAGAGTTAGACATGTAGATCTTAGGTTAAGCATTAAGAGGATTAAGGATTAATCCAGGCCATTCTCAGATCACTTTTCAAAAATAAGAATGAGCAGATCAGAGTGAATTTTATTCTAAACACTTAAAAAGGATACCAGTTATAACCAGTGCAAGTGATAGAGAATGAAAAAGGGCAGCGAGCAACAAGGTAGCTCTAAGTGCTTTATTCTTCAGAAACTGCGTTTTTATTGAAAATGTAGAAATGTATCATGTTTATACAGTTCAATGACTTGTCTCCTAGGAGACCATGGCTTATTTAAGGTCAAGAAGAAGTTATTAGAGAAAGAAAAAAAGCATCCTAGAAAGAGCAAATCTCTTGACCTGGTAGCAGATTTATGCAGCTGAGACTAGAGTTCAGCTCTCCTGATTTGAAGCACTGTTTCTTAACTCCTAGATTGTACCGAATTAGTCATATTTTAATTGTTATGATTTTGTTTGAAGTTTTAAATATCAACCAGCATTAGTCATATTGAGGCACTGTAATGAGATGAAATCACAAAAGCTGTGCTGCAAGGATGGTCCTACAGTGCACTTCAGGGCTGGGCCTTTAGAGCTGCGTGGTTAATTTGTAAAACCAACTTGTTTGAAAGATCTGGCTTTATCACAGGAACACAAATAAGCTTTTGTACAGGTGTCTGGTAGCAGTCTTCCTTTTCTGAATGCACAGAGGAACATTCTGATGATATTTTAAAAATTCCAGCTCTGTTTTCTGCTGGCTTATAGCTGAACCCTATAATGCAAAATTGTTTGGCTGGATATGATTTGAGGACCAATAGAGTGCTTGTTGACTCTTGCTTCCCCATGTTTCACCTTTGTCAAACCTCTCATGACTATTTGTCTTTTAGACAATCCAGCCAGATGCTCCACCGTCATCCCTGCAGAGTAACTGTGTCACCAGCTGAGGCTCACAGACTGGCTGATCATGCAGGCATTGCTAGTGTCTCCCTCTTCTCACTACTCCACTTTTCACTAACAGTTAAAAAAAAAAAGGGGGTGGAGGGGAAAGCCTTGGTAACTAGCTAGGGAAGCTAATAAAGATCTGAACTGTTACCTCTCCTCCCAAAAAATGCAAATTAAACCACCCATTGATCTGGGAGGAACTCATTAGGAAGCCAAAACCAAGCGCAACAAATCATGGAAAACATCTGCAAGTGACTTCAGCTAAAATACATCACGGGAGGGTTTTCTGTGTCCCAGATAACCCTGAGTTCAACTTTCACCAAAAGCAAGGATTGCTCCCGGGTGAAGACCACCACCTCTGCTTCAGTGACTTGAAGCATCGGGGGTTAGGGGCTCATGTATTAAGGTGTCATTCTCAGCGCATGCAAAAAGACTCCGCTGTCCTCTGGGTCACCAAGGACTATTCTGTCAATAGCAAGCGGCTGCTTTCTGTAAGAGTGTTTTTAGAGTTGCAGAAAGAAATGTTGAAGGTAAGATGGCTGTGTACAGAGAAAGATGATATTCCAATAATCACTTCAAAGAGAATGGGGGGAAGGCATGTTTCTAATTTCTATACAAAAACAAAGGAAGTAATTTCTTTCAAGGTTTTTTATTTGTTTTTCAAATTGCACAGTGCTCAACTTTTAAAATAATAATCATTCTTGACAGCCATTTAATAATTGTTAGTGATCTATAGCTTTATTATAAAGTACTCATCTAATGATGTATTTCCTTTACCCTAAGGGCCAAGTACAAAGCAGGGAAATTATCTCGGTGATACTTTTAATAACTTCCTGTGGGATTGCAAACTCTGGCTGAAGCTGTCTCTGCAAAAGAGTTAATCATGTAATTTCACAGATTAGACAACACAGGGTTACTAATGAGAAACTTCAGTTCAGTGATAAACTCTTTTTTTTTCCAAGAATATTTTGAGAGGCCTGTAACCTTTGGCTGACACCCAACGAGGCTATTAGTTTAACCATGGGATGCACTACCAAATGTACAAGAGTCAGCAGAACTTTTCCTTCTGAAAATTGCTTGTAACCCTCTGTGAAGAAGCCTTCAAAAACCCAGAAAGGATAGACGGAAGGGAAAAATCAGACAAAAAGGGGCTGACTTATTGGCTTCCGATAATTGGCATAGCTTCAGCTTCCAGTTTCTTTTCAACAACGTCCGCTCACTATAGCAACCCCGGATCCCATTTAAATGTCATGCTGCCCTCTGTTCTATAAACATGTATCATCCATCACTAAATATTTAGATCTGAATTGTTGGAGCTGAGTTCTGTGCCAGGGGTAAGGGGATTAATTCCTTTCAAGGCCCTCACATGATGGATTTTTCACTGAAGTAAACATCCGAGAAGAGCTCACACTATGGCCATAAAATATATAAATAAAGTTTAAAGTTTAATTAAGTCAACATTATTTAAAGTGGTTGTCATATTTTATGGTGAACTCTTTGTGTTTATTTTGTATGACTCCCCATAAATAGTCTCTCCCCTTCAGACAAAAGGCACGGCTGGGTTAAAGTGAAGGGTCCCATGCGTGGTACAGGAAGGAGGATCTCCCAGGCTCGGGGGATCCGAAACGCGCCGTATCGGGCCTTCTCCTATCTCATGTCTTCCTAATGAGCTGAGATGTTGTGCAGACACAGGAAAAGCATGGTGGAGTTACAACAGACGTGACATGGGGAAGCCTTTCGAGTAGCTATCTGGGCTTGGCAGAGGGAGGGCCTCATCCTGCCTGGTCCAAAGGCCACTGATGTTGAGGAGATGGGGCAGGTCAAGAGGGGCAGTCTGTCCTGCCTCTACCAGAAAGGGGATTGCACCAAGCACTGGGAGAGAGCTGGCGTTGCTCCTATTCCTCTCCCACCCTTCCTTCTCCCTAAACAAGTTCCACAGAACAACAAGGTGTACTTTTGAGAGGAAAATGATACGATTTCATTGTGTGGCACTTTGCAAGAGCAAGTGCAATTTTAAAAGTGAAAGAAAATAAGTAGAAAAATTCATCAAAGTGATTGCAAATTGATGCTTTCCTGTAGAGAGGTCTTGTAATGCCCTGATAAGGACTTCTGGGTAATTAGGTAGGCACCCAGGCGAGAAGGGGTGAAGAAAATGCTAGAGCTCCAGGTCAAATCTGGGGAAAACTTGCATTCAGCTTCTGCACTCCCTCAGCTGCCATGGGCAGCTCCTGCCTCCGCTCCCCATCTGTACATCAACAGAGGGCTACATCTCCGTAAAGGGGCTTGTTATTAGGGCAAACACAAAACTGTTGTGAGATACTCGTATTCTCGAGGGACGTGTGCTGTGTAAGACTGAGACATCTTTTTTTCTCTCTTTCTCAGGATTTTTTATTTCTGTGAAAGGGGACTAGAAATGTTTCCAGGACAGCAGAGCTCAAAGACAGGACTAGTAGCAGAGACATTAGCTGTGACAGGAGTTTATCATTGATCTCCTACATGCCTGAGAACAAGTCATTTGGTATTTCTGTTTCTTACCAATAAAAGTGGAGTAACGGCATTTTATTATTTAACCTACAGCAGGGCTGGTGTATACACTGTGTATACAGTGCTCACACCAAAAATTTCCAGCCTCTGGGATACAACTCACCTATAGCTGCTGTTGTGCTGCAAACAGTGAAGCAGTTGAAGAGTGTATTCCCTCTTTTGGTTCCAGTTATTCCTCTCTGAACAACTTTTTCTGCAAGCATGTGAGAAGTACCAGAAAAAATGTAGGTGAACATTATTCCTGTACCTATTCATGCTCTTTCATCCTGTACCTATATAAACATGTATAGGTGTATGCACATCTGTATATGTAAATACACACAGACTTCACTGATTCTCAAATATCCATGTTTAATCTATGAGCATGGACATGTTCACTCAAATTCAGAAGCATAGGTCACACAATCAGTTCATGAGGGGAAAAGCAAAGCATGCTTTGTCCAGACAAGGCACATGCAGAAACGCAGACCAGACTGAACTGAATTTACCATACAGTAAATTCTCGTTCTAGCAAATGAAGCCACAAACAGCCATATGATGAAAGATCCCTCTGCTTTCATTCTGTATCAGTACTGATTATGTTGCCCCAAAATCTTTAGCATTAGGTAACATGATCATGCTGAAGGTAGTATGGAATTTAATGAGGTCTTAATCTATGTGACAGGTTAAAAGCTATGAGAGTTTCTAAGGCTATATGTGGTATAAATGGAGTGCAAGCTAATATTATTTGATAAGATAGGAAGAGGCCCAGCTGAAGGGAAAGCATTTCCCTATGGGCTCTGGACTTTGGTTAGAAGTAAAACTGTTAATAATGAAAACACACAGAAAAGAAAGAAAGAAAGAAAGAAAGAAAAAGAAAGAAAGAAAGAAAGAAAAAGAAAGAAAGAAAGAAAGAAAGAAAGAAAGAAAGAAAGAAAGAAAGAAAGAAAGAAAGAAAGAAAGAAAGAAAGAAAGAAAGAAAGAAAGAAAGAAAGAAAGAAAGAAAGAAAGAAAGAAAGAAAGAAAGAAAGAAAGAAAGAAAGAAAGAAAGAAAGAAAGAAAGAAAGAAAGAAAGAAAGAAAGAAAGAAAGAAAGAAAGAAAGAAAGAAAGAAAGAAAGAAAAGAACAAGCAGAAGGAGAAAGCTAGAAAGAGAAAGAAAGAATGAAAGAAGAATGAATGAACTTCAAAGTACAAAAGAGCAGCTCCATCACTCCAGAGCAAGAGAATAGTTTTGAAAAAAACAGGGGAAAAATGTTTAATTTGAACTTCATTTACAAGCAGTAAGGATTTGTCAAAAAACAGTTAAGGAGTGACTCCTAAAGGGGTTAATGGTAGTCAGAAGTCACCAGTGCTACTTTTAATGGCATGGAATGAAATTCAGCCTGAGCAAAGAGCTAGCACTAAGCTTGTTTATCTTGTAAACCCTGTCCCCTATGTTTGCCAGCCAGCAAAATCTGCTCACAGGGTCCAAGACTTCCTTTCTAAGCTGCCAGAACTGAGAAATGGGAGGCAGGTTTGATTGCACCACTATTTCTTATGCCAAAGAAGTATTGCAATGTACAACAATATTCATGTCTCGTAACAACCTCTGCTGCACTTCCCCGAGGGCATTCCCACCTGCAGGGCACAAAATCACCACCCTGAGGCTCAGACACTGGAAAAGTCCCGCAGAAAGGACTAAGCAGGACTGGCATTGTTTTAGACTCACTCCCTGAGGTGGGGATTGACTTAGATCCCAAGCCACCGGCTGCACTTCTGACAAGTTGTGTTTTACTCTATCATGCTGCCTTCCAAAAGCCAGCCAGGTAAGCCATCCATGATAGGCACTATTAGTGTTAAATTGCCTTCTTCCCAACATGTCCTCCTACCTAAGTTGTCAGCTGCTTTGGCAAACGGTATAGCAGAAGCATGGTGTTTCTCCTGCTGGTGGTCTTACACATATGCATGTAAAGTTTGTTGCTTAGTTTGTATCCCCAGGTACCTTGAAAGCTGAGTATTAATGAAGTATCAATACCACGTCTGAAATACTAGAGGTGGGAAGGAAATATATCAAAAGTTACTAGTACAGATAAAGATATGCATTTTCAAAGTAAAATCAAAACCAAGTACTATTTCACTAGTATTTTTATGGGGTGGGTGGAGCTTACAGGAAAACAAATTTCCTATCTCATGGCCATTTCTGATGAGTCAAAAGTTTTCCCACTACTTCTTTCATGGTAGGCATTGGATAAGTCAACGCTTTGTTTGATCAAGAACAACAGTGTCATGTTGAGAGGACAATCCCCTGGAAAGGAGGAGGGGTTCAAGTAATTGCTTTTCCTGACAGGAACACAAAGCTACCAGATGGGAAGTGATGATTAGGCAGTCTCTTTGCCCAGTTAATATTGAATTTATAAAACTGTGTGAAATAGTTCCAGTGAGGGAGACTGATGACGACTTATTCCGGTCAAGGGATTCATCATGGACTGGGAGAGAAAGGATTAGGACTGGGAAAACATAAATATGAACACTAGCCCTCAGTTTGGCATAAGTGCTTGTTGGCTGTGCTGTGGATATTAGCTTTCTCTTTTTCCTTGACCAGAAATACGATCATTGTCAGACACGCTATATATATTTGTGCAGAAATGTTTAGTTTTGACAAATCAACAGTTTTTGACAACAAAATAAAACAAAAAAGCATTTCACTGGCAAATTCTTGAGCAGCCCTAGCAGTCAATGCTCCCAGAATTGCCTTTAAACAGCCAAATCATTCCCACAAGTATGAATACACAGTTCCAGCTACTTCAATGGAATTTGCATGTGTATATCAAGGGGCAGAATTTGGCTCTTGTTCTAAAACACATTGAGCAGTTTTTAAAAAGAAACTCATTTAGCAGTGATGTAAGTCTTCGCAGTTTCCCTGTTTTGTCTATGCAAGATTCTGATTTTATAAAACAATATGAATACATGAAATGTATTTATACTTAGCTTTTATTGCAGTATGCAACTGTCTAACAAGCCAGTCGAGAACATCTCAGTTAATTGGTGTTTACCAAAACAGTTATCCCTCAATTGCAATCCTTTTATTCCAATAAATTTATTATGATTCTTTGTACTCAGCTTTTTCCTGATTTCAGTTCTTTCATGCCAAGGGAATTACAGTGATTTCAGTAGAGTTGCCCTGGCATACAACTGATGCAGCAAAGTAGTAAATGAGACTCTGTAAAAGAGATCCTAGTCCATTGAACTCAGTGGGAATTTTGCCATTGATTTCAAGGGAGCAACATTTTCACTGTATCTCTATAAAATAATAACTTTTCTTTGTGTAGGTGTAAAATAAAGTTAACATCTCTTTCCTAGTCGCAGATATGCATAGTTACTGCTTCATTTCTCCATATACAGAAACAACAGAGAACTTTTAATCTTGATTTTTATTTTAACTCTCACTAGTAAGTATACTTTGAACTACAAATACTTCTGGAGAAATCATTCAGAAAGGTGTAAACAAGCTAGTTTGAGCATAAGCCTTATTCAAAGCATCCTGAAGTCTAAGTTTGGTGTAGCTGACCTAGATATTTCTTCAAGAGGAGTGTGAAAATAAACAGTGACGCGAAGTGTTTGGGTTTTACTTGTTTTTTGGCAAACAACCTGGCCCTGATTCACCTCTCACTTAATTGTATAAGTGCTATAAGCGATAAAGTCAGATCTCATCATCTGGAAATAATAAAAGAATGAAAATATACTGTGGAAATTGTAATGGGGTCTTGACCACAAGAACGCAAGCTTGCAGTTTATCGGTTGAAGGATTTCTGATAGGCACTGGCCTTCTCCAAGGTAGTGGCAGGAGATTCTCTGGTATACTTTGAATCCATCTTTTTTTTTACTATCTGTAACCAGACTCATACACAGGAGATAAGATCAGAGAAGACCTCATGTTGTGATTAAGAGCTCATTGAACAGGTCTACCAAAGTGCCCACTGGGGATCCCATCTTAGAAGAAGAGACCAGAAGAGCTTGGCATGGTTCAGCAATACAATGAAACCTGAGGGAAGACAAGGTTACTTTCCATAAATACACTAAGGAGGAATAGAGGAAGAAACACTAGGAAGAGGAGAAGTTTAAACAGATGGGAAATATTGTTACAAGGAGAAATAGTTATAAACAGTCCAGTAATTAATTTTAACTTCAAGGCAGAAGGTTGTTTCGAGGTCAGGTTTCCTTGAAGGCAGCAGGTAAAAATGGGAAGGTTCAAGGTGGAGCCTGGTGAGTGCGTGCACACTGTAGGAGATGGGGCTTATGAGAATGGGGAGTCACTCTGTGGCACAAGAGCATCCTTTTAGTTTCAAATTCCTCTGCATTAAATCAGGAGCAGTTCTGATGAAGACCCTGTTTCACCAGGCTGGTAATAGGAAGAGTGTATCATTCTCTCCCCTATGAAGAATCACTTTAGTGTCTTTGCTCTGATATCCAGGTAGCCTCAGAAAACCTGTCTGCCACCAGAGGAGTGAGCAATTCCTAAGGAAACAGGTATGTCCCACCCACCCACATGCATTTTCCACTCCTCTCTGTATCTGGGATACCTCATATAAAAAGTGTTGACAGCTCCAGTAGGGATTTTACAAGAGATTACTATTCATATTCCTCAAGGACCAAAAGATCCACATGGGAATATTTAATATAAACAGTAATAGTTTCCCACATCTTTGTTTAAAGAATAGTCTGAGGATTTCTAAACTTCAGGATCATATTCATTCCAGAAGAATGGTTTCACTTATAGCTGTATAAATCTTTCCTTTACTTAAATGATTACTTTTTTGCTTGTATGTGAATATTTGAATACAATATCCAGGTAATCAAACTGCCGTGAGTAGTATAGGTAACTCTTACCTCATCTAGTTTTACTTTACAGTGAATGACCTGAGCTGCAGAGATGTTTAGCTATCTACTATTACAGGGTGAGACCTGCCAGACTTCCAGGAAACACAGTGGCTTTTTTTTTTTTTTTAATAAAACAAATTAGGAAAAGATTTCCTTGAGGTTTTGAGATTGGACTTGCAAAGAAATCCAGGGCTGAAAAATTAAAGTCCCAATTCCACCTGGGCTGGGCTCTTAATTGCAGTGATTGGGCTGTGGAACTTAGTACTCTTGAAACCCCAGCCTCGCTGTTAAGTGCCTAAGAAGGAGCTGTCAGATACTGAGCTGTTTGGAGTACCTGGTCTGAAGCGTCTAAAAGGCCATTTCTCTTAGCTTGCCTTTGGGATATTCTAAATGCCTTTTTGGCCTCCTTAGCACTTTTAAACATTCCTAACTTCCTTAATAAAGCCTACTGCTATATCACACTTGTCACTACTAGCCACAGTGTGATGTAACACATGCAACCTCCCTTGGAATTACCAAATGCAGCAGAGGGGAGGAAAAGCTATCGTTTTGTTAAGAGATAATGATACAGTATTGCTCACTTCTAGCATTCATGTGTCAGGCTCACAGATGACTATGAGCCTGGAATACCTTTATTTCCTTCCGTTTGCCTGCTGATTTCTGAGATTTTAATGTGTCAGCTCTTCTCCACAGCCATGTGGGCTTGAGTGCACCAGAAATGAAGAGTTACTGGACAGTAGAGTGCTGCATATTAGCTATTCATGAATCATTTCCCCACTCACACATATCTGTATTCTGAGTTTCTATTTTCATATCTATGCACTCTGGATAAGTTTAAGCAATGCTGACGCGCTCTCCTGGCACACTGGTTGAACATTTGTGTCCTGCTGTGTTCCTGAAAATAGAAAGGATGGATGAAAAATAGAGGTCATAAGCCACTGCAAAAATTAGTGCCTGTTCTTTCACAGCTATAGTTAATCATTCTTCATAAAAAAGATGATACCTAAAGTTAACAGTAGGAAATTTTGATAAAATTTCCAGCCCATGAGTTCTGAAGAGTCTATGAACTCAGGGAAAATTTCAGACACAATTGAGACATCATAAGCTTAACAACTCTATGTGCACTACAGGGGTTTTTTTTTTAACACATAGTGTTCCTTACATTCATTTATGACTGTTCCAAGAAACAAATGATGACATAGGTTGTGCTACAATTGATTCTTCCGAAGTGGGAAGTATGCATAGTATTATCCAGTTTAAGAGATAAAGTCAGAAGCAGGAGAAGAGCCAAACACTCTTCTGTTTGTACCTCATGAGACCATGACAAAAATAAAGGGGGATCACTTGTTTGGAAGACTGGGGCAGAAGAGTCTTTTGGGTTCTTGTTGGCTGCTACGTTTTGTTTCTCAACGAGAAATGCACTTCCATCTCTGTGTTTGAAGCTTTAGTTTACTATTACTGGGCTCAAGTCTTTGATGTCAGGAGGAAGGGAGCAGAGACATTAGGACATAAAGAACCTCTTCCACTTGCCAGGTGAACTACAGAGGCCAGAACCACTTTCTTCCTTTCTACACAAATGATACGTTATGTTCTCTTTGGAGAGACACAGGAAGGGAAAGCAGCTCAGCATGACCAGTGTCTTCCCTCACCGGTGCAGTCATTAAAAAAGAACTAAATTTAAGTAAGTTACCTCTACTTAATGTTAAATAGTAGTTCATTCTTTAGAAGCAAGGCATTGGTTTTTGTAAAAAGGATGCTTTACATGAACAGAGACAGAAATTCTTTCTTGAGTGTTCATACAAAGAATACATTGATCTGATTTTTCCATTTCCTAGAATTCATGAAAACCAGAATAATACAGCTTTCTGGTATTTTGTAAGAACTAAAAAATTAAAAAAGACCAACAGGTAATCTAAATTCATCCAGTTAGATGTTTAGACTTGTTACATAATGTCAGAGCTGGGAGAAAAGAGATAACTTCCAATTCATTGATATTTACTTTTTCAGTAATCAAGTGTGTTATTAGCGCCAAAGGCAAAAAGCCAAAGTATAAGAAAGCGTTCACCAAAGGGGCTACTTTGTAAAGCTTGGCCAGTATCGGAAATAACTGGTGTCAAGCGTCCTTTGTGAAGTGAATCCCAGCAAATATATTATCTCGTACTTGTTTCATCCTCTGAAATTGTGGTTTTATTGTAGTTTGCAATGGGCAAAGTATCTGTGTATTCAAGACTTCTTTCTCTTGATCATGTGCTTGATAAAAGTTTTCATAACTGGGCTTAGCTGTTTTATTTGGGTTTATGCTTCCCTTCTGCAGCCTCCCTTCTTATTCTCCTCTCTGGACTATTAACAACTTCTACTCCGAGCACAGCAGTATTTATGGTGTGCCCTAAAGGACAGTGCCCCTTAAAAACATATTAATAAAGTTAGTACAATCCTCAAGTACAATGAGTTCAAAAGAAAAAACAGTCTGGAAATGAGCTTTGAATGAATGCTTTAGAGTCATTATCTGAGGTACACTGGCAGTCTCTAATGAGACATTTGTAATTTAATTGTGTCACGGAGAGACTATAAATTTTCCCCAGAGCCCACATCCAAGTTTTTTTTTCCAATGAAGATAAAGTAACACACATACCAAAAATCTTTTGAATACACTATAACTTCTTCCAAAAAGATAAAGAGGGCCTATATACTATTTATGTCACTACACTCGGTTGCATAACAGAGCTTACAACAAGTAAGATAGAGGGCAAGAGTCAGTCTATAATCATTTAATAGTGTATAATTCTTTACATTTCTTTTTTAATCACATGATAATTTTAGGGGACCAGTTCATATCAGTACTAGAAAAGAAGAAGAAAAATAACAGGACTGCAAATGGTTGTTCTACAGAATCTTTATATGGGATTACGCTGTTTTTGATGCTTCCTCTGGGGAAGAGAATGTTCTAATACTGCATGACTAAGCCACTCCTGTGTCAGATTTCTACAGCTTTGGGGAGAGAATTGTAAAGGTTTTTATGCCTCAATCCATACCAAAATGCTGCCTACTCCCTCCAAGTTTCCTAAATAAATTAGGACAAGCGTGTCTTTCAGATATAGAAATAGATTGTGCAATACACTCCCTTGATCACACCCAATAAGCCCTCTGGGTCCCTCAGCTGGAATGGTGTATTTACTTCTCTTGCAGATTTAAGCAGGTTTTTATGCTGCGGTTCTGTGTATTAAATTGTGCTGGACATAATCTCCAAAGTTCCAGTGTGTTGGGACAACTTTCTCAAGCATTGAAAATTTTTTAAAATGGAAGTGACTTTTAACATCAAACTTGAACTTCAACAGATATCTAAGCATTTGTTTTTTAGACAAAAGTAGGACACACAACCCAGGGGTGGGGGATAGAGGAGGATGAAGAATATTTTATGTTCTAATTCTATGGCAAATATCGCAAAAATACCAAGTCCTACAAGAACCTGCTTTTGACTGTTTTCCTCTGACTTGTTTCTGTCACTCAGTCTGGATACTTGAGAACTGTGATCTAAATACAGGACAGGGAGTGATCATTCTCATATTTCAATTCTGTCTTCCACATGAACTGTCTCTGCATTTTTAGGAAAAGATATTTCACACTGAGATAGCTTTTCAAAAGGCATTCTGAAATTTCTCATGAAGTCAGTAATGTCAGCCCAAGAATCTGAAGCTGCCACCCTTGTAGATGCTGTTCACAGTGCAAGGTCTCAGATGAGGGACATGAAATTCCTCCTCAGAAGCAACTCCAATATATTTTTTTCTAATTTTGGAACCATTTTAAATTTTTTTCACACCCAATAACTTATTTATTTCTTATGCTTTCTGCCATCTGAAGGTGAATATTTTCATCAATAAACAGCAACTGGTTTAACCAAAGAATCAGAAAAATAATCTCCATCTAAAATAGTTTTTTACTGAAAATGAGGTGTAGCAAGATCCCCTCCAAGCTCCATAGATAGTATGATAATCATATTTATTAGGTAACTATTTAATTTTCTCTTCCAGAAAGTACATACAGATTGCAGTAAAACACTGCTGAAACCTGAAACAAGATAATGAAATCGTTATGCATAGGGGTATATGAAAACTGATCAGGAAAGATCACGGCCATTTGACCATTTTGTTCCGATTCTTCATTGCCTAATAGCTTGTAGAGTAATTTCCAGGCATGTATAGGGAATATAAAACTGAGGAATGCAGTCATGACCACTGTATTTCCTATTAACTTTTAGTAAAAATAGAAGACTATACATTCTAGTCAGTGCAATGTGTTAGGCTTCACATTGCAGTAGCTAAATGAAATTTTATGGCCTTAATTTTGCAGGAAGTTAGTTTGCAATTTTTCCTTCAGGCCTTAAAAATCTGGGAACTGTGAAGTAAATTACTGTATTGCATTCAAGTCAATGGAGATTGAAGTTCTGCTGCAGCTGGAAGGGATAGGAATTTTCAGGAAATACAGTACAGTATACAGCAGAAAAGGAATGGGTTGTTTCAAATAAAAAGTTGTGTGACTTGTTGCTAATTCCAAAGAAAGAGGTTACAGCTTGCAGATGAGGCATGGGCTGTAAACTATTCAGGATGACTTTCATTGCTCAGAGGGTATAATTAAAACGATGAAGCAAACTGCCAAAATCTACAATAGAAATAAATAGTGTACACCAGGTCAAAAGGGATCTGGACTCATTTCTGGAAGAAGAGACAATGCACAGCTGTTAGCTTGATTTTTAAGGGTGAAGATGATCAGTTGCTATATGAATTGATTGATATTTCCTGGGCATGTTCTGTTAGGATTTAAAGTCTTCTCCCAGACCTCCATGTATCATTATTTCTTTCTGGCAGCTGCATCCATCCAGGAGCAAATGTCTTCCATTGACTGGAAATGTATATTGTACAGTAAAAGTGCTGTAGTTACCAGAGAAAATACCTTGGTGCAAAGGAATTTTTCCATTTTTGCTGTGACATAAGTCAGATCAGGGAAAAGAATGATGGGTAGCTAACTCCACTGTTGGGAGTCTTGTCTCCCCTTTAATCATCATGGCAGTGCCTAGATCTGGGAGCATGTTTCTAACCAATTGCATACACACATCCGTGCAAATAATATCCAAGCAATTGCATACACCTTTTGAGTCTCACTGGCTCTACAGTCTCTAGTGTAATGTACCATGTGAAAACTCAGAACAAGCGACAAGGGGACAGGACTGGGGATAATCTGAACAAATGACACTGCAGCTGTCCATGAATCCCACCTCAGTAACTCACCCAGCCAAGCCTAAAAACACATTATCATCTGAAATGGATAGAGGCAGGAGTAGGTAAAACTGAAGGGCTTTAGAAAATCTGAGGTTTACAAACTTCTTAATCCAGTAATCCTCCCAATCATATAGTACCACTCAGACGTTTCATCATCTGTAAGAGAGGGGATTACCGCTTCTACAACAATTATGAAATCACTAGAACAACTGATGTGACTTCGAGGAGTGTATTTCCACACTCCTCAAAGAAGACATGCTCTTAAGGAGGAGGTATCAGGGTGAGAAGAGATTAAAAGCATTTGGGTGTATTGAAATAATTCTTGGAGCCCTCTATATTAAGCTGAAAGGCTGAAGGCTAAGGAGCCCTGCCTGCTCCATAGCATGCCTTGAGCTCCCATTTACATGGGGCTGCATACGACTGCTCCATCCTTTCAGCAAGGCTCTCTTCATGAGGCATAAGCAGCAGGCACAGAGGAGTTTGCAAGGTGGATTGCACCCCTTCTTTTCACCCTCTGTAACACGGAGCGGAACCCACTTTCACAGTACCAAACTAGGGAGGCTGAGTCTGAAAGCTGAAGGGTTTTTTGCATCCTAGTCAAGTTACCTGGAACACTGACTACAGTCCCACATGAAATTTGCTTACACCAGAGCAGCATCACAAAGAACGTCCAAGGCTTTCTCTGCCTTCACCAGCACTGTGGATCCAGTGCAAAGAGGCAATAGCTCCTTCTGGCTTAGCCCCAAATTTACAGGGCCCTGGGAAAAGAAAAGCAGCATGTGGAGGCAGCTCCTGTGGCTAATCCTGGTGCCATGCAGCCACTCTGTTTGATACCTCTTTACTCAGAGGAGTTTGTAAAATTTAGGTCATATTAGTATCCTACCTATATATGGAAAAGGACCATGGATAACCAGTTTTGCTCCTAGGCTTTTTTCAGCATAGTCTGAGTCACCCTCATTAGATGTAGGAGCAACAGAAATAGAAATTTTCACTGAAATAGACCCAGGGAAGTCATCACAGTCTCAGTCTTCTCTCCACTCCCTCCCAAGTTCTCATAGGTACTGCATAAATACAGCAGGATATTGTCCATACTTCAAAGGGGCTTTAATCTAAATATCATCAAAGATTTGATAGCAATTCACATGTTTCAAAAATCTTCCAGCTTTGCATGCCACAATCATTACTAGTGGTGCGGCTCTGCTTAGAGCAGCTTGAAATGTGCAGGTGAAGAAGCCTGTGGGGCTGGGTAACATGTACAGCCCCTGAATGCTCTTGGGGATTGATTTTTAAGGGACTTCCTGGTGTGTGTGATGTGCTTCTGTCCCTATTTGTAACATCTGCCCACCAGCTCTTTGAATATACCGTTACTGACTGGAAGAAGCCACCTCAAAGGGGCAAACAACACAAATTACAAACTGTGTTGTTCAGTTATCAGATGGGTGGCTGACCTGTGACTGTTACCACTGAGCACACCTACACTGGCTTTTAGCGAACATAGTTGGCTTGAATGAATCGATCAGCCTTCCTGTCCTTGCCCTATTTGCAGAATAACACCTGTAAACATGACACCAAACAGTGTATGGGTTTCCCTGATTTTCATTTATTATTCCTCATGTCCACAGTGTTTAGTGAATTATCCTTTGTAGTTCAGGACTGACCCCTCATGAGACAGATGAGATCTGGATTTCCTTGGAAATATCTGGCAAACTTTCCACTGACTTGAATAGAACTGGGATCAGTTTCCCATTGCTGGGATTTTGTGGGTTTTTTATTTGTATATTATTTTTGTTCAATATTTCCTGTTCATAGCATATTTATGGAATGTCTTAATAGAAAATAATGCCTTGGTATGAATCTTTCAATAAGCCTTGGTGCTTTCTTTAAGATACTCTTGCTTGTTTTGAGGTGTTCAATGCAAATTGTGCAAGCCTCTCTTCTGCACTGAATTTACCAAATCAAAGAACAAAAAAACCAGAAAACCTGTAAAAGAGACACTAAAGTACTGCAAACAGATTGAATGTTTCACTGGTCTTGCTCCCATTTCAGCTCCAAGCACTTTGGCAAATCCTGTGTCTTAAACACCTGGCCCACTGCCTTGGCTGAAGAGAGACGGTTTTGTGTGTCAGGCCTCTAGGTTTCAAAATATCTTTGTGTCAGCACCACCTGGTTTTGGTGGTTCATTGATCACACGTAGGAAAAGATCCTACAAAGTCCTCTAATACTTTAGAAAACTTTGCAGTGAAAGATTTCTGCAGATGTGGTTACTGCTCCTAAATGATCAAAGGGAACATCAGTACTGTTTTATGGAGCTGGTGTTATGTAATAGTAGAACTTCACTTACAAAGTCTTAATTAATCCTAACTTGGAAGTGCTTGCTTTTGGTACTCCAATATTTAAGTTTGTAGTTCTTTTAAAGCAGGATTTTAGATTTTTTTTTTCTTTTTTAACAGATCTTCCTTGGTTATTTTGTCCCATAGTCCTAGTGTATGGACAACATAGAGAGCTGGAATAATTCTGAAAAAACGTTCCTGGGACCATAGTCCAAGTGGACAGAGCATTGAGATTGGAAGATCCATAAGAATACTCTCATCTACCTTTGCTTCTGAAAGGCTGTTGCCACTCCTCTTTCAATTCACAGGGCTATCTTTACTTGTCCATTTTAAGCACAGTCAGGGCTCCTATCTTGCTATCTAGGACTTCCTGGACTAGGAACTATGTACAGATGAATATGCTCCTCCCAGGAGATGTCTGATCTGCAGGTAGATTGCACATGTGCACTAAATCTGAGGCTTTCCAACTATACCAGTCTTTGTGCTTAAGTGTAAATGAACTGTATAGCTCAAGTGCAATTAAATTGATACTACCGGGAGCTGTTGGACTCACAGGGAGGACTGGTGCAGCTGATCTGCTCTTCCACTGCCAAGGAGGCCCAGAGCTCTGAAACATGTAGCAGTTAGGTAGGAAGGAGCACAGAGCTGCTTCCACTGGCCTGCCAGATGCCCAGGAATCCTGAACAAGTCTAAAAATCCCTACTATTCTTCCTAGACAACACTTCTGAGTGGTAAAACGGTTTTCATGGTGACCTTGTCCACTTCAGTGCTCAGAATCTCCTTGTTGGACTGAAGTTTCTGGGGAGCTGTGGGGCTGTGCCTCAGCTCCTCACCTCCTCCTGTGTAAGGGGGGTTCACAGGTTTCTGATCCTGTGGACAAAGGCTGCTGAAGCTCGTGGTAGCTTCCCAGTCACTTCTCTGGGGTGGGGATTAGGCTGGTTGTTTCGGGGATGGGAGTTTGTCCATTTGTCAAGAGCACAGGAGGGCTGCAGGAGGAAGAGAGTGGAGCTAATGTGTGTTGCTCTTTTTCTGTTTCTTCCACATGATTGCTGGCAGATGTGACCCATGACAAATCCTTGAAATATGGCTGTGCAGACAGAGATGGGAGAGATCCAAGGGTAAAAAGCCTGTGCTTGGGAGATGCTGTGCTGTGACGGATTGCATGAGTTCAGATGTATCTCTCTCCCATCTCATGTTTGCCATTGCTTACTTAGAGAAAAGCAGAACTGCCGAGGAGGATGGCTGGGAAGGGCTCGTTTCCTTACTCCCGAAGCCTATGGAGTGGGGAAACACATGCTAGTCCAAACACTGAGGCTCTTCTAACAATATGGATCATTTGAGACTGAGGAGTGGAGCTGAAATGACAGAGGTAGTTTGTGCCAGAAGTGCATTTTTTGTGAATGCTGAAATCCTGACATTCCTGGCTAGCCCAGTATAAATATGGCCACCCAAGTGCTGTGGCATTATTTGAGTTCATCTGCTGAATAGCTGTTATGTGGTTTCTTTGGCAGCCCAGTGATTCCCTGAACTGACAGAAAACCACGGCCTCACTCTCTATGGCTGCTGCCACATGGTTGTAAGAAAACCCAAACATGCCATGACCCTGTGAAAGCACACTGGCCTGCACATCCCCGTCGGCGTGTGGCTTGCTAACAGCAATTGAAGGCGAGCGTGTGCGCGCACCCGGCACTGTATCTGGCTTCTCTCCTCCCTGCCTGCGTGGCTGCAGCGAGGCCCAACCTGGGAACTGATTTCTCCATCCTCCCTCTTAAAACACAAGCAATTTCTCACAACTGTAACCAGAGGAAGAGGCAGCACATTTATATTAACCTTGCACTTGGCTGGGTGTGTTTATGCTTTGTTTCTGAAAGCTGCACTGGGCACTTTAGTAGCTCAGGACAAAGTTCAGTTTGTACGATGCAAAGAGGGCTGTGGGGGAAGATGACCTGGAGGTTGACACCGAGGCTCCTCCCTGGGAATTTTTTTCTTTTAATATTTGCAGTTTGTTGTAATCTGGTCCCTCCCAAAGGAAATAATTTGCTCTACACAATGCATTTTATAAGCTTCAAAGAGAAGCTCTTGCTTTGATGGGATGAGAGAGAGTAGGAACCGCAATATCGCACAATGGCAGAGAGAATGTCATAACTTTCCCTTCAGATCCAAGGCAGGATTTTTCAAGACAGGAAGGAGGAAGCCTTTTCTCTAGCTAAGCGATGGCAAAATAAAATAACAGCACCCTTGCTTGAACTGAAGAGTAAAAGTCAGTGGAAATGCAGTGGAGGCTGTGTACCGAGAGCTCATGGCCCTATCACTCCTTCAGACGCTCACCCAAGCTTTTCACACTGCTCAGGAGATTTTAGTCTCTAAAGTCATAATATCACCATAATAATATCAGCATACACTGTTTTTGTGGTTAATGGATTGCACTGCTGCATGTCAAACCCCACGGCTTTATATAGCTTAAAGCAGTGTAGAAATGCTGAAGTGAAGGAAGCAGGGAGTTTCACTGTCTCAGCCTAGTAAGCAGGCAAAATTGCCAAACTATCAAAATGATTTAGAAATGTAACCCCCCATTTATTTAGGGCCAAGCTGATTAACCTGAAAGGAGCAGCGTGTCCTTGTGAGTAAGCCACTATAGGGATCCAAGAAAAGATAATTTAACCCTAGCTTAGGTGTCAGCGCTGCAGCATGCCATTCAGCGGCGCCCACCTTTGTGAATAGGGCTTACACTTCTGCGTTGCTTGGGCATGAATGAAGTCTGTTACTCAGCCAGCATTTACCGGGGTGGAGAATAGATAAAGCCCTGCACTAAAGCCTCCGCAGGCAGGAGAGAATGCTAGCGGGGAGCTGGGGCAGCACTTGCGTCCATTCTCACAGCTCCCTTGGCTGGAGCGGGTCCAGCCTTTCTAACCTCCAATTACCTTGCTCAGTCCAATCCCACAGCCCTTTCTGTTTGCTTAATGCTCTCCAGCAGCTTTGAGATAATGGGGATGTTGCTGGAGAGAACGGGGCCAGCTTGGGCCTGGCCTCGCGGCTCTCCAGCACCAAACAAATCTCCGTATTCAAACACGCTGGGTCCTTAAGTGGGCCATGATGTCTAATGCCAGTGGGTCAGGACTCAACTGAAGGTTACTTTTGGAGACCTGAGATGCCTGCTCATCACCTAGCTTTTAGCAAAGTCTGGCCTAATTTGATCATCTCGGGTCTGTGCTGGCCACCGAAATCTCAGTTGGTGTAGAAAATGCTCTTCTGCTCAAAAGAAATTGAAATGAGTGTGTCAGAAATATCACATGCATGCAGGTATGCATGCACATATGTAAGGATATGTATAAACTTTCCCTTTGAGAGCCGTGTTGGGGATGGAAAGGTTTACAGGCCCTGCAATGGAGCAGTGCTGTCAGGCAAGAGGAAAATAAGAAAGTGCAGCAGCTGCAAATCCTCATACAACATCTCACTTAAAATGTCATGTGTGCTACTTGGTTTAAATTGTCACCCCTCCAGCAACCACAAACAATGCAGAAACAGCAGATGTGTTTTCTATTTAGAATTAAACAGTTTATCTCAACCACTGTCATTGTTACAGAGGGAAAATAAATAAATATCCATGTTAATGTAAACTTCAAAAGGTACTTTCTGGCATGAATGGCTATTCTGAATCCAGATTTCACTGAGAAAACTAGGATTTGACCACAGATTTTTTTATTATTATTTTATTTTTTTTTTCCCAATAGGGATGCTGGCAGCCTAGCATGTAGTAAAACTTAGACTGGTCAAAAAGATTTTTTGGCCAGATATAGCATCCTATAACTCATGTCATTTAGACCTAATGGTCCAGAAAATTTAAGTAAACATCATAAATGCCTTTTGTTATTAAACTTTCCATTCAAACATTTTGTTTAACTCTTTCTTAATGGAGAGTAAAGATGACATTTCAGGCATATATTTGGAGATGTAATAATCCTAGAGTCACCTCACTGATGTTTAAAGATTTGCCACAGTCTCAGCCTAGGCAAGCACTCAGCGAGAAGAACAATAGCTGGTGTAAGCATGTTCTCTGTAGAAGTTAAGCTGATGATGAATTTGACCTTTAGAGGTCAAGGTCAATTTATTATAGAACTCTTAGCTTTATAAGTCTATCACAGAATCACAGAATCACAGGTTGGAAGGGACCTCAAGGATCATGTAGTCCAACCTTTGTATAGGCAAGAAGTATCTTTAGCAAGAGTGACCATATGAATATTATTGCATCCTTTTTTATTTTTAAGAGGAGACAGTATTTGTAAAGGGTTTTGTTGAGTGATGTGGTTGGGATAGGCCTTAGGAAAATACAGTCCTTTTGTACAAAAAACAAATATACAGCTTCATTTATTCATCAATGGCCTTTTACATCGATGCTTACATTTAAGACACAAAAACAAAGCATAACTCTGTCTAGTTGTGAAGGTATTTTGACTAAATGTGGCTTGATTTGTTTCCACAGCCCAAGGAAGGTTCCAAAGCTGAATATCACTGCATTCTTCTTTGTGTGTGACATGGCCTTCACCAATACCTTTCTAGTGTTTGATTTGTAGCCAATATTTTAAGACCTCACCAGCCAGCTTGTTTCCAGATTTTATATTTTTACAAAGAGTTTTTTGTCTTTAGGCAAGCAAACACATAAATGTTCCTGTTACTCTTCCTGCCTGAAATGGGCAGAAGAAAGGTACATGTGACCATCAATAAGCTGTAAAGCCTTAACTGCCAGTAGTTACTTCATGGTCTTGTAACACATTCAGTTCAATGCTTGTGCCTCCATAATTGTCACAGTCCTGCAACTCTTCAAGACTTCTCAGTAGTTAACTTGATGTCTGCAAACAATGCAGTCACCAGGACAGGCCCAAAGTCCGTGTTAGATTTTTGGAATGGCTACAAGCTGAAGAAGACACCGTGGAACACACCATCCTCTGGGATCCCTATAAGAAAGGAGCATTTTGGGAGCTGCATAGTTGCCAAGTGGTTAAGATCAGAAGGGATCATTAATTCTTCTGGTCTAGGTGTTGAACTCAAGCACATGATCAAGATTCAGCAACCCTTTTCCCATCACAGAGAGCTGATCTAAGTCAGCTGTCTTGCCCTCAGACAAGTTCAGTCTCCAATGTTTTGGGGGGAAGGAATAGGAAGCCCTCCCTCTGGACAAGATGACGGGCAATTGGCACCAGTTGAGTGTTGCAAGATGATTCCCTCCTCACCTTTCTAAGCAATTGCCTCTAAACATGAGATCAAATTGCAGCCCTTAATACTGCTCAATATAATTTCTCTGTGTGAGGTACAAGCACTTTACCTTCTCATCTGCCTCTGTTAGCTATTGTGAGGAGACGTAACATGCGAGTAGGCAAGGGCAGAGTTGGTTTCAAGGAATCATTGTACATGCTCGCTGCAGTAAATCTCCAAAAATGAGTGAAATCCTTTGGAATTAAAGCATTAAGACTTGGCTGGGCTTTGGGCATCTCTGTTAATTATTTTCTGCCAGCCTATCCAATGTGGGCATCAGAATTTCTTCTGTCTGTCTTGACTCCTCTTCTGGTTTATGTGACTTGAATATAGATCAGAAAGACTTCTCCAAATGTGGTGTTGCACCTGAATAGTTTTTCTGGAACAGCAATCCTGGATCAGCATTCCTAAATAATCCCATGAGCAGACAATTTTAATGTGCAATAACAAGGTCTACATGTGGAATTACACAGAAATAGTGTGTTTAGTTTCCCACCTGCATTTGTGCCAAGCTAATTTTCAAATGTAAATGCTCCCTGAGAGGTTACATATTTACCCAGAGGAGGAAATACATTCCTTTATTATAAGACTGAACGTGTACAATTGAAGGAACATGTAATACAAATGGAATGAACAGAAAAATGATATTAAATGGGAACTGGAGAGCTTAATTAAGTGCGCCACTGAACTACTAAGGCCTTGAAGTTCTTAATATTGGTTTGTGCATTCATACCCATCAGCATCCATAAAGTCTCCCAGCAATTGGATTATACATTTGCATCTACAACTTGTTCTTCTGAGTTATAGCTTGGAAATATTTTTTTCTGATATATATTGATATTATTCTGCCTCCCAGCCTTTAGTTATTGACTAAAGTGTGAGTGAAAGCAGACTGTGGAAATCAAAACTAAAGAGGCAATTTATTTATTTTTAAAATGTTTTTGCACAATTTAAAATTGATTTATGGTAACCTGGGCACTTGAGCAGATGAATTTGAAGCCAGTATAATTTTCTTATCCCTTGCTCATATTTTCAGGCAACCTTATTTGAAATAGTTTTAGGCCATCACTCTACAGGGATCTTGAGGTCAGACCAAGAAACCTTCCAAAACAATAAGAAGTTCATATTAAAACAATGCTATCAGATAGGAAAAGTAAATGCTAATGTTATCTACATGTCAGAGAGCGTGGATAAATTCTTGCAGCACTGCTCTGCAAAATGGATTTGCTTCCTTGCTATGGAAATCATGCTATTTCTATTAGCCTCAACAGAAACAAAACCAGATTCTGACTCAACTATTTCTGTTTAATAAAGAGAAAAAACCTTTTAAGGGCTAGAGAATAAGTCACAGCAAATTATCTGGTTTGGTTCTTTTCCTTTTTGTGAACTGCCTAGGAAAAACAAATTATTTGCCGAGGCTATTTTATTTTCTTAGCTTGTTTGCTACATTAAATTACGCAATTATTTATGCCTCAGAGCTTCTTTGAAGTATTTAAGTTGTGTTGATAACATTTTTTCTTACAGAGATCATGCAAAGTTTCATTGTCTTGATGCAATGAATAACTCTCGGACTGCTGTTTCCACGGCTGACACAATCAAATATGCAGTGTACTTGATTATTCTCTGATATCAAATAAAATATCTAATATTGCATTTACATCCTTTTCTCAGTGAATGGTAGCAAATTTATTCAAATCCAGATTTATTCAGCTGAAAAACCATGACCATGAAGTCGGCCAAACTTAATCTCAAATTAGTTCAGTTTTATCTAAGTGTCTACACAAGCAAACTAATTGGTAGTAAGTCTGTAGCTCCAGGCAGTACTCCCTCTGTCTCAACACAGGGCATATGCCTCTATGCAGGTCAATCATGTTTTGTTGAACTCATGCCAACCAGATAAAGGTGTCTGTGAGGCAGACTTTGAGGTAAGACTACATTATTCAATTTCATCTTTTATTTATTTTATTTTTAATATTTTTACCTATATTTTAAAACAGATAGAAGTAGTAGGATTCATTAAATGCTTCTCGAAATCTTTTCTTTCCAGTGAGTGACAGTGTCTTAAAGAAAGGTCAAGAACTATTTCACCACTGCGATGTTATTTCTCAGGAATCACAGGGTGAAACCTTTACTTTCTGCCTGGGAAGACAGGCTTTTCAGCCTCATGGCTATAATGAAATAACTGCTTAAAAATCTGGTTTCCTCTGAATCCTGCACCCTGACTCATCTCACAGCCTCATCCCCAGCTTCAGCCCTCTGTATGTCCCTTTTAGGGATTTGATGCATCCCTCCCTGGCAGTCATTGCACTCCTTGCTAGCCTCTCATGCCCAGAGTTTTGCTCAGGAAAAGAAATTTCCCTTACATTGAAATGGCTGCACAGCCAAGCCAGAGAGAGTGGAGCTCTGTGCACCTCCAAGCAGTGGGAGTGAGGTGGGTTAGCAGGTGTTTAGAAGCAGCAGTCACAACTTAAGAGCATACTGGCTAGCTACTCCCTCCTCCTAAAAAAAAAAATAATTAATAAAACCCCAAAGAACGTAATTTGGTTCTGATTTCTTTTACAGAAAATTTTTAATAAATTAATCCAGACATCTCCAGAGCTCTTTTTCCTCAATTGATGATGGGAAACAAAAGGGTCATGACCATCTCTGTGTAACCACTTGCCGTTATCACAGGAAAATTATTGGTTTTGAAACGGAGGAAAAAGTTCTTTTTGAGAAAAGTGGAGACAAAAGAACTCAGGGAAGATGCAAGTAGGGAAGAGGAGGAAAGAAGGAAAGAGAGACTTTGAAGACTAACATTAAAAGATGTTCATTGAAGGAGGTGAAAACCAGGGATGATGCATGTGATGATCACGAAAAGGGTTGTCAAACATTGGAACAGGCTGCCCAGGGAAGTGGTTGGGTCTCCATCCCTGGAGGTATTTAAAAGAAGGGTAGACGTGGTGCTTGAAGATATGGTTTAGTGGTGGACTTGGCAGTGATAGGTTAGGGGTTGGACTCGATGATCTTAAGGGTCTTTTCCAACCTTAATGATTCTATGATTCTATGATGTTACTTGCCACCCTTAGAATGATGTATGGTTATCAAATTGTTTGGTTATCAAGTGACTGAATTAATTAAATTCCAGTGTGGCGCAAGGATACTGCTGGGATGGTTGTCTTTTGTGACTTTGGCAGCTCAGGGTTATTAAGAAACACAAGACAGCACTTATGTTTTCCTGAGAAGTTTTCACTGGTGAGAAAACTCTATTTTGACTGCTTAGGTTGAAAATAAAAGAATTATTATAAAGAAAAAACTATCATGTCTCTCAGAATGAGGGTAAACATTGCTTGAATTTCTTTCAATATACAGACGGAAAAGGAAGGAAGCTTTAGCTGTGAACAGTGAAGAAAGGAGCTGCCTCAGATCTCAGCCAAGAGAGGAATGAGTTGCCTTCTCTGCTTTGGCTTTCTAGGGTCTGCTGCAAGTGACTGGGGGGTTGTTTGACACCAACTGCCAGTAGTTTGCTATGGGGTTTACTCATTGATTTGACATTCCCAAACCTTTTAGGGTATCTTCTGGCTGATGCACTTGGCACGTATTTACAGATGCAGTTACATTTAAGACATGACAACAGCAGCATATGTAACTAGTGCAGCCATAGACCTTTGTTTTACTCAGCTTACTATATGGTCTGACTGTGCTTTTGTTCCTCACCACCTGGCAAGCCATCATCACTACAGGAAACATTAGCAAAAGCCACGTCAGTCATGACAGATCAGGTACAGTGTTAGGATGGTATTTGCTGTCTCTGGTTGATGCAGAAAAGTTGGTCTCAAACTGAAAGTAGAAGTATATGCAACTAATGAGCATAAAAATGGAATTAAACATTTAGACTGGCTGGCCTTACTGGAATTTTTTCCATAGTGAAATGAATACCTGCAATTGGTCTTGTTATCTATGTGGTTCATGGCCGCTGTAATCAACCATCCCATGCAGGGTTTGGCCATGATCCTCAGCATATTTTTGGTTGGGGTAATGTGCAACAGGCTGTGTGGGATACCAGGTATCTATGAACCAAGAGCAGAGTCCTTGCAGTGACTTCTCTGGGACATTCTCCTGGTCTGAAAGATGCTGTCTGTTTCTGTTTGTATCATAAAGGTGCTCTCATTAGAGCCCGCAAAATCTTGGAAGAGTGAAAGAAGTGTTAATTCCCATCTTGGTTACCTCTTCAGCTTTAAGCTGGAGCACTCCAGCTGGGGTGAAAGGCCTGTTCAGTGTCCTGCCTTCAGAGCTTACTGGAACCTGTTCAGTTTTTGAAAAGCTCAGGGAAAAATACTGTTTCATTGCAAATTAGACCATTGAAGGACACAAAAATGATAAGATGAACTTCTGACTTTGACTGAACTTGGAATACTTATCTCCCACAGCTCTATTAATTTTCATATGTTATTATTAATTTCACCATTCCTTTAAATACACGATGTTGAACAATAAGTAGCATCGTTAATTAAAAGCTAACGAAACCAATGACATTTCATACTCTGCACACAGCTATCTGCGTAAGAATGACTTGTTATTTCTCTCTGCATCTGAAATACAAATGATCTTTCCGTCTGGGTAAAGCAGTCAGGGACTCAACAGTACAGAGCTCCTTGAATTGGCATGGAAAATGAAAAGGAAGGGGAGAGAGGCCAGAGGAAGTAGTTCGGTGTTGTTTAGTCACAGCGGCAGCAGCCATCCCACAGGAAGTTTCTCTGGCCAAAAGGGAGAGGGGTGGTTCTCCTTCCACTGCTCTGACCCTTGCAGTGTTGCAGACCTGTCTGCAGGTGTTAGAGCCAAGGAATGTGTGGCTCAAGAAAGCCCGAGACATTGGAGCGAAGCAGTGAATCACACACCATGATTGCATCTGCAGTGGCAGCAACACTGCAGGCTTGGTGCTGTCTTGGAGAGGACTGACACAATGCAGATGGGCAGCAAGCAAACAGCTTTCAAAACCCTGATCGCAGCCAGCACTGCAGACTTCACTGCTCATTCAGTTCACCATGATTTCTTCACTGCAGCCTCCCTTGTGATTCAATCAGATACCGTATGCTAACCAAGCAAAGAATTTCGGCTTATCACTTACTAATACAGCCAACGTCAGGCACAACAGCCGGCCAGATACAGATGGCTGCTTCCAACAAAACTCGACCACAGGCTTTGCCCTGCACTTAGAAGGAGGAAGATTCTTCAGTAATGTAGCAGGGCCAAACTAAGTCTGTGTTTGGTTTTTAAAAGGAAAGCAAAATTATGCAGATGTAGAATTTTGGGAGGCCAGATGGCTTGTATCTGGAAGTGTTTATAATTTTTAATATTTTGAAACCAGATGTTGATGCACAGACAATGCTGGTTGCAGCCATAGGAAGCTGTGTTAGAAGGACACTCTCTAACCTTTGTTAAGAAATTACAATGTTTTGATCCACTTAAGATCAACTATTAGTACAGAACTGGCCAACCACTGCTGTAAGCCGTTACAAAAATAGGAAACAGATGCTCAATAGAAAGAAAGCGATCAGCCAGAGCATTCCTGATCTTTTTATAAAATGTAAACTTAAATACTTTATGTGTCCTTTAATGAACTGCTATGGAACGACTTTAGTAGTCAAAACATTTCACAAGATTACACAAAAGCAATTTGTCATTTATTAATATTTCCACAGAAGTGGTGTCCCTGGGAAAAAGGGCACAGAGGTGGCACATGCCAGGTGATAAATGTAAAGCATTTCTGTGACAAGAACTCAACGCCGATCTGATACTCATAAGACTGATGGCATTTTGATTGTAAGAAAGCAACAGCTTTTATCCCTCAAATAAACTGTGGCTGTGGGGGAAGGAACAGCCATATCTACATTATGTGGCAACATCTATAAATGTTAACAAGTATATGATAATGGATCATATTTGCAGGAAGGACAACCACAGCAGTGCTCAAAAACTGCGAACAGAGTAGAGATTTTGCTGTTGAAGCTCATTCTGTTGTTAAATTGAAGGATTAACTCTGCTTTTCAGGTTTTTTTCACCGTCTTGTGAAGCTGAGCGATCTGGTCCTGCCCTGTTTTCCTAGCTGAGAATGGTGATGAGTGGCAGGCCCATGCTAGTGCAGCGCCTGCTGCCTTCCTTAGAGCTGTGACTCCTGTGTTAAAGGATGGAGCTGGACCAAGACCCTGGAGTAAGTAAATTGTCTGAGTTCCCCATGTCCTCCTTTCTTTTTGTAAAATGGGGATAATAATGCTTCCTGTCTCCTGCTATTTTGTCACTTTAATATAGACCAATAATTGCAATCATTGCCAAGTTGCTTTGAAATTCAGTGGAGCCAAAACAGCACCCGTTCCTTCAAACCACATTATAGAGAGTGACTTGCTACTTTGAGCAATTTGGACAGCGGGATCCTCCCCTCATGGGGAAAACACAAGGAAGTTAAAAATGGAAAGACATCTTGAAGGTGTTTCTTAATATGCTGTGGAAACCAAGGAAGAATTGTTTAGATAAGCACTGAATTTGCTGCCTGTCCAGCCCACTTTGTGCTCTGCCCACGCCCTCGCAGGTTGGGGAACAGTTGCAAGGAGGCGATGGGATGGATGAGGCAATCTGATCTACATGGTCCTCCTGCGTTTTCTTCATTGTCTAAATGTCCTGGGGGAAAGGTAAACTCAACATAGACATGACTGAACATAATATAAAGTGATTTAAGATGGATTTAGATTAAATATCAGTAGAAGGGAGTGCGGAATAAGCATATTTGCTCTGGTTGTCAGTCAGGCTGGGCTCAGTTACCATAGTCCTTAGGTAACTAGTTCCAAGGTAACTCAGGCCTTCCATCCTATAACATAATCATGGGACAGGCTGACTGTCAACATAGCCTACACCTAACGGAGAGGCTCTCAGAGCTGCTCTTTGTTGTAAATTGCCCCTCTTGATTCACATTTTAAAAATGCAGTTTCTCTAACAGAGCAGCAGTAGTTTGTTGAAACATTGGACTCAATTGCTGCACAACCAAAATAACACTCCCCAAGTTCTCCTCCCCATTTAGCATGGCCACCAGTGTTTACTGTATGAATTCAGCACAACCGCAAACTGGATATTTTTTCCTTTTGTCTTTTCCCCAGCTTAGATGCGATTTGCACATAGGACAAAGGGAGGGGATACCTCCTTTGCATGTATTTTAGCAACCAAATAGTTTAGTCTTTTGTTCACAAACAAGCTGCTGCTTCTTTTCTCCCCGTCCTTGTTTTTGGAGGCTATCCCACATTTCAGCTCATGCTAACCAGAGCTATATTACATCTGGCAATGTCCCTGTGATTGCTTAGGCAGCTGGAACAAGTTAGATTGCATTGTTTCCTATGACTTCCCCTTGCATATCAGTTGCCATTACTCCACCTCTGCTGGAACGCTTTTCCATCTATGTTCTCTCCTTCTGTTCTCTGCAAACTGCCAGAAGTTTTCACCATTTCTTCATTTCCACTGTGAAGCACATAGAAGGCCAAATATCCAAAAGCAGACACTAAGGAAAATATAGCATAGCTTTTGGACCAAAGCAATACTGATTACAATAAATGCTACTGTACTACTTACTGCACTTGGGCCTGTCCCTGTTAAATAAGGGCATTTCTCTTTCCTGAGGGAGGACAATGTAAGATGCTTTTCAGTCATTCTTTTTTTAGTTTACAAACCTGAACACTTCCAGACAGTGGCCTAAACCCCAGGTCCACTGTTCATGTAAAGCAGAGGTGATGTTAGTAGGAAGGCTTTGGCAGATGATGACTTTGTGAGGGGCAGCTCCCCAAGATCTCTCTCCGTATATGAAGTGCTCTTTGTCTCAGGAGTGTTGATGTGAAGGTACATCCCTGTAAATCCAGCCTGAGTGAGCCACCTTCTCTGTCCTCTCTGAGAGCTGGGAGTGAATGAGAGAATTGGTTCAGTTTCTGTCATGAGACACAGCCACTAGTTCATGTTTCCCTCGTGCCATCACATGCTGCTTCCTCCTTCCCTGCTAGGTGTGCCTGCTGGCCAGAGGCCGGGCCCCAGCCTGGGTGGCCTTTGCAGCTGATGCTACCATAGTTCAAGTTATTGTTGCCCTGCGGCACCTGTCTAAAAGCCGCTTCATCACCCCAGTTTGCACCTCTGGATCATGGCTGGAGCTACCATGAAGGATTGTGTTTTTCCCTGGCAACACTGTGAGCTGTGGGCTGGAGGCTGTATTTCCTAATTGCGATCATTTATGGTTACAAAAGAAAAAAAGGCATTGCATTTGATGTAGCATGGGTAACGTGGAAGATGTATACATTTTTTATAAAGTACAGATACACCCTAACCATTAATTTCTGGTCCAGATTTGGATTACTATTGTTTATTTGTTAAGTGCCAACAATGTGCTCAGAGCTGTAGAAGACTCGAACTGAAGACAATCCCAGCCCTCAAGAACTTGGATCTGAAATTCTCCAAAAGCCAGAAGAGGGTTTAGATCAGGTGTTCCAGTTCAGGCTCATCCCCATTATGAAGTGGTGCTGAAAAAGTCCAGATGCTTAATAAATAATAGCTGCATTTTCTTGTAAAAATGTAACATTTATTGTAAATGACTAATTTTTCTAATGAATATTTTGGAAGTTACGTCCATGTGGAGAAACTATAAACTGCAATAAATTGCACAGGGGTTGCCTGTTGTTTCTAGGGCCTAAAAAGAATGGAAACTCTTGGCCAAGATGATGAAGAACTTTCAGAGAAGCCAGGGAGTGAGTGCCGACATGGTGTAATCTTAGGCATGCATTAAAGGTTTCAGGCTACATTATCTGTGTAAGTGCTGGGCAGACACGGACTGAGGCACCAGAGCCTGTTATAGCAAATAAATATTAAGGCTGTGAGAACAGCAAAACTCTGTCTCTTTCTAGCCATTCTCCCTAGGAAAAAAAAAAGGTTCGTGGGAAGAGTGAAGAGCGACCTACTCCTACCCGGTGAAGTACAGAGGAAGGTCAGGAAGGAAGGGGTTAACTTTCTGGTGGGTTTGGTTCGGCTTTAGGGGTTTGTTCTTTGCCCAAAGCACATCAGTCCTGTGTACTGCATTGCTCGTGCATGAGATGAAATCCTCAGCCAGAGAAAACTGGCACACAACGTGTGTGTGTGTGCAGGTTTTACTTTCCTCTAAACTTGCACCTCTGTTCCTGTGGGATTCTATGCCTCAAACACCTTGCATTTAACATAGAAAACACTCACAGTAGTTGACAGGAGGTGCACATTTATGAGATGTGTAACCTGCTTTAACCAGAAGCAAAGTCCTAGGTATTCCAGCCTCAAACAACCTATTCCTCATTACTACTCCCGTGACAATTAAACCCAGCTGTCACATGTGGCATGATCTGAAGCCCGGGCAACGTCCCCATTGATTTCCATGCCTTTTAGACCAAATCATCACCAGCTAGAGAATTCCTTAAATTTTAAATAAAGATTATTATTAAAACCAAAAATCCATCACCATTTTGCATATGTCAGGGGAGAAAGCTAACACCTGTTCTTGGTAATTTTATTCCAAGTTTGTGTGAACATTTTGTTCAACTTATTTTTCCTCCCGTATTCCCTTCTCTCCCCATCTCCCCAAAGCAGTCACCTCTGACGTTCAATTAACATAACTAATCTCTGGGTGGAAAAATTACATTCCATCGTGAATGTCTCTAGCCTAAAGCAGGGTGAGTGACACACCTGTGTTCTAGACCTACTGGGCTGTTTAGCATGGATAATAAATGAGTGGACGTGATTTGTTCAAGGAATGTGTACAATTACAGGCAAATACTGTAAACCACTCAAAAGCCTTTCCACCGGGACAGATCCTCCTGTCTTTACTCAGACAAAATTCCCACCACTTTCCTGTCTAAACACAACCTTATTTGCAGTTCAGGTTTATCGTAGGCAGTCGGAAGGGAGAAGAGGAGGGGAGAGGTATTGCTAGCGCTGTTGTGCTGAGAAGCTGAGCTAAAGTGGAGATAAAGAGTGGAATGACCCCTGGTGCTTTGGCTGGGAATTACTGGTCTTCAGATTAGCACCGAACTGCACTTCCACCGGTGTCCCACAGACGGTCCAGTGTGTTGGAGCAGCGACAGGCACAGAGGCTGCACACACAGGAAAAGCAGAACTTCTTTCGCATCTCTGCCTCCCAAGCTTTGGTTTGTTTGATTGGGAATGGTATTTTTAGCATCTAAATGTAGAGGTGCATGAATTTCTGCTGCTTTCCAACCCATATTGGGGTCGTTTTGGAGGAAAACAATTATGCTATTTCCTCCTTTAAATACCTTCCTTCTTCAGGAAAGTGGTCACTGTGTGTGGTTAGAGGGTGCAGACAGGAAGAGGCGCAGGCCATTTACTGACTCCTGTCTACCCTGCTGTTAGCCGTGGTGCCAGCTATGGCCTGGGACAACTTACTCAGTTTTCATCAACAGACACTTTTGTATGTCTCGCAAGCTCCATGCTGCGTTTGGGCTTATCTCCCTGTACCACCTCTGGCTCACCGTGCTAACTTTTACATCAGCCCGTGACTGCCTTGGCAGCCTGGAGCGTGACCTCCCACCGCTGGCTACCAGGCTGCCTGTGGCCAGGTCTCCAGAACTCCCCTGCAACCAAAAGGTGAACGTGAACCAGCCTTAGGGCCCCAGCCACCTTACCACCTGCTGCTTCCCCAGGAGATGTGCGTGCAGAGTGCTCCATACACGGGGAGCCCGGTGTCGGGAGATGGCAGTGTCTCCCTGCCGATGGCTGCCCTGCAGCCTCCAGCTGCACGGTGTCTCAAACAGCAGCCAGATCAAACACGGCTGTGGCAGCACAAACCACAGCCACAGGCCGCGGTCGTCCTGCTCTCCCCTGAAATATGCTCAGCTGCGCGTTTGTACAACCCATGCTCGATAAGCTGGCGCTGGAGGAGAAACCTGGTAGCTGGAGCCTGGGGAGCGGCAGCGGGGCCAGCCTATGGCACCCACTGAGCTGGAGTGACCAGCCTGCGCTTCACCACACGACGGAGCATTTCTCGCTCTTCTCCAGCCTTCAGGCTGCCTGCCCACCTTGCTGCCACTGCCTGTGGGGTGGGGGCAAGGGCTGGTTGCTGGAGCGCAGGGACCCTCAGCTCCCTGCTCCTTACACAGAATCACAGAATCACAGAATGGTGGGGGTTGGAAGGGACCTCTGGAGATCATCTCGTCCAACCCCCTGCTTGAGCAGGCACACCCAGAGCAGGGGGCACAGCACCACGTCCAGGTGGGTTTGGAATGTCTCCAGGGAAGGAGACTCCACAGCCTCCCTGGGCAGCCTGTGCCACTGTTCTGGCACCCTCACAGGAAAGAAATTTTTTCTCATGGACCTACACAGGCCCAAAAACCAGGCTGAAATGGCTCCTTCTGAGCTGTGTGCTGGTAACACCAGTCTGCCCAAGGTACTGATTGTCAGACCAAAGCTTTGGAAATTCCCCTTGGCCGGTGAGCTGAAGGCAGCAATTGCTGCTGCACACGGCACCAAGAAACAAGAAGCTGGCGCAAGGCAGGCGGGCACACGGGCGGTACCTCCTGTCTTTCGCAGCAGGCAAAATGAAACTGGTTGTAAATACTACATACAACCAGATAGGCGCTTAAGCAGCAGAAGCTTCACATTTCCATCCAAACATTCCCATAGTTTGGGTATTGAGAATCACAGTTTCAGCAATCGCAGCAATATCTGCTTGGGATCAGCCTAAATGAAAGAAGGGGAAATGTGGACAAATAGTGCATTGTAAATATTCATGGGCATCACTATTGCAGGCCAGAACAATCACATAGCTGTTCACCTTCACCTGTAATGGTTTATCTCTGTTACCAGGAGCTGAGGGATAGGAGAGATAACTTAGGTTTTTCCAGGGGGGTTCAATGTGAGGCAGAAAGGGAGGCCAACATTCTGCATCTGAGCACCAGCCCATGGCTGGAGAAGATGATGACTACTTTCCAGTGGCACAGCAGTTCAGGAGCAGCTCACACCCTGAGTGCTGCTGCAGTAACCACTATACAGATCTCAAGCCCTGATCTGTATCAGCCCCCAGCACTGCCCCGCTCCTCTCTGTGCTTCTCTCATCCCAGTTGCATGCCCAGTGCACCCGGTTCAATCTGGCAGTGAGGAGGGTCCACACTTCCCAACCTCTTCTTCCCTCTTAGCATCTTTCCTCCCTTAGCCAGTCCCATATCACATCCCCTCCTCTCCACCACCCCCAGGTCCCAGGGACATCCAGGGTGAAGGCGGGAGAGTCCTTGTGACCCTCTAGTTTCTCTTTTCTTTAACAACAACATCAAAAAAAGCTATCTGCAAAGGTCTTTCCTTCTTTCCTGGAATTGTTTTTCAAAAGCAGGAGAATGATTTCTAGATTTGTCTTTTTTATCTGCCCCTTTTCTCTCCCCAGATTTTTCAGGACTCTTCCACAGATAGTCCAAATCACCTTTGAGAAAGAGAACTGGCATTTTCTGACCAACATTAATAAGGCATCTATCTGAGACTACTAGTCCACCCAAAAAGTGAATGGGTGCATTAGTCAGTGCTTCCATTAATGATTTTGGTGTCAGAGGTGGTGAAGCATTTCACAAATTCCTGTGCTGAAGCATCACGTTATTAAGATCAGTCCTACTTCCAAAATGAAAAGCTGTAACCTGCTTGCCATTTGTGTCAACCTGTTTCTGTCAGGGGCTGAACAGCGGTGAGTCCAAAGGATGTAGGGAACATAAAACATTCATCCAAAGCTTGCATGTCTTCCACTGAGGCAGCTGTTGAAAAGTTTGTTATAGCCTACAAATACAAATTCTATCTTATGTTTCAGAACATTTAGATTTCTGCTGTTGCCAGTAAGTTTCAGTCAGCTCCGAGAATAAAATATGCAATGGAAAAATGTGGCAACAGTATCAGTTTTTTTAAGGAACCCTGGAAGGATTGCCATTGCAGCCTTGCAGCCCACATTCATTTGCTGTTCTTTCTACCAGTTTTACCAAAATGCTGAGCAGTAGGAAAGACTTCAAGAAGTCACTGTAGCTAGAAACCTTTGGAGAAGAGCATTCAGTAATACCCTATTTTTCAGGAAATGAATATATCTAGCCCCACATCTCTCCTCAGACCAACAGATGCTCTCAATCAATTGAACTGAAGTATGCTGAAAGATGTGATAGCACTGGCAAAGCCTTTTGGAGACCGCCAACTACTGTGAATAATGCTATGACTAAGCCTACTATTTAAATGGCTGAGGTCCATTCCCATAAGGGAATTTGAGGGTATCAGATTCCTACAAGATTGCCACACCAGCTCCATTTCACTTGCTTCTCCTAGAATGAATCAATACAGAGAAAATCTGTGAGCTCAAACAGGCATCTAAAAGAAGAGAGGGACACAGCTTGCTTAAGGTTGCTGGCAAGTTGTTTTGCACAAAGCCTCTATACAAGGAAGAGCATGGGAATGCTGGTTCTTTTTTTAAGCCAGGGAGAGTGCAGGAACATTTTGCAGATAGCTGAATTACCTTCTCTCAATATGCTATGACCTCAGTAGAAAGGAAACTCATTCAGTGAAAATACTGTTTTTCTCCTGGCTTCTTTGAAAATCCAGTCTTGGCTCCAGAGATCTTATGGAATGTCTCCTGGGAATGTCTCTGTGGCCAACTTGTTGCCTTGTTAAGCATGGGGTGATAAAGTTACAGAGATCCCAATCTGCACATTTATCTCTGCCTATTCTAACACGTTGAGAGCTGGAAAAGCCCCACACGCTGCAGTGCAAACTCTTTGGACCACACTCCTCTCATCTCTGAAGGCTCATTCTGTTACTTCTGTAGGCAATAATAGGTCTGGTCTGTTTTGCTGATAAATTATGTGATTCGTCTGAGACATAAATTTGGCTTACAGCAGAAGTGTTTGCCTGGCCGAGAGGCGTACTGTAACAACAAATGTACTTATTGGATTGTCTACCATCACTGAAGTCATTGTCTTCCGGCCGAGGCCAAATGTTACGGTGCACATGTCCCCCCTCATCTCTCAAGCAAATCACAAGACTGCTTACACAACTCTGAGAAAACTTCGCTGCAGATAGCATGCTACGAAGCTGACACTTCAGTAATGTTACACATGTGTGATCTCAGTTTATTGGATGACCCTCAGCTTTAGAGATAGCAATTCCAGGAGGTTTTCTCAAGTAACTCTCTCAGACACTCGCTACCTCTCAGCAAATGGGCCATGCAGCATAATCTTCTCTTCAAATGGCCTCCAAAACATTATTGCCACATCCTAGGGAGATGTCCACCTAGTCCCAAAGGTGGACAAATTCCGAGGCAAAATGGATTTTTAATACCTCAGCCCCCAAACTTGCTCAGCCATTGTGTTATCCCTTGGTGTCCCTCAAACTTAGACTGTAAGGGCCATCATCAGACAGCTGGAATTCTGTTTAAATCCCTGGATCCAATGTTCTCTATTGACTGGAAGCAGCTAGTGCACACATCAATAGAAATAAATGGTTAGCATTGTTTTTAAAAGGAAAACAGTAATTCAGAAATAACACATGTACTTGATTAGAATTAAGTAGAAAGATAATGCTTAATGCACAATAGTTACAAAACAGATTAGAAAGTGTGTTATGGATTAGCAACAAAATGAATTGTAAAAATACTGTATCAACAGAAATGCTCCATCAGCAAGGGCAGAGAAATGGTGAAATATCTAAATGTTGTTTCAGCTATCCCAGGCATCTTTGCTGAAGGTACAGCTATGCACTATAGACTATACAAGATAATTAACCTCAAAAAAGGTGGGAGTAGGAAGAAGGGGCCAGAAAAAACACAGTGTCATCGCCAAGTACTACTGTCATGCCATGCCCACTTGACAGAAGTAGACAATAGTTATTGTTATTTTACTTTCTCTACATTCCACAATTCTTCCTTCCCCATAATATTGGGCAGGCAATACCAAATAAAATCAAGGCAACAAATTCATAACAGGAAGAGATGTGTTTTCAAAACAGTTATGGCAGACCTGGAATTTTGACTGCTGAGTAAAGTTTTGAGGGAAAAAGCATGAGAAGTTTCAGAAAAGACTGGGGATTGAGATGGTGAATAATAATACCATCAATTCCATCAGTGCAGGCAGTTAGTTATACAAGTTGCCCGCCTGCTTTCTTAAACCAGTAGCTGCTGAAAGACTGGAATAAACCTGTTCGAGGTGGAGCACAGACTCTTCATCTTTCCTGAAAGTTTTTCATTTTGCTTGAAATACCTGGTGCTGGTCCCTGTCAGAGACAGGCTAGACCTGACGGACAGTTGGTCTAATCAGATCTGATACGACTATTCATAAAACAAGTGGCACCTACCTAGGTTCTCCTGAATAACTTTGGAACAAAGACTGAAATGACTTCCACTTGTGAAAGCAACCAGAGCCCTGAAGCAGGAAAACCCCCAGGGGACAAGCTTTGAACACCTGGGCCACAGCAGACTGCAAGGAGCTGGTGAGCGAGTGCAGCTCTCAGTATTGCTGGCCCTGGGTTTTAAACCACAGAACTGGCCTTTCACTTGTCTTGTTGCTAGGCTTTGTCCCTCATTAAATATGGTTTTCTCGATGGACAACTGATGTAATGATTTCTCTGTTTTTAAGAGCAGTAACAGAAAGAATCTTTTACAGGGGAGATCAGTTTATCTGAAGAAATGGCCTCAAGTAGGCAAGTGGAGAGCAGCCGTTCCCGCAACTACTGGTTTGGGAGTGCCGGAGGTGCTCCAAGCATCTGCTTACATCTGTAGAAAACAAGGCAGTCTTCTTTACTTTGGTCAGCCTTATTACACTGAAGAAGCCAAACATACATGACTGAATGTGGCTTTTCCAAACCAGGCATTAACATTACATAGCAGTAAGCTGCTGTGAAAGGGGAGGTATGTGATCAGTCATGGAAAGGTAAGCTGGACCATGAGAAAAGCTCTCTGCGTTTGGAAGTAATCTACACACTGAAAACCACCGAGGAACTCTGGATTAAGTACAAAGGTGGAGAAACAGGAAAGAAGCGTATCAGCCAGCATCACATTACAGAGTCTACATGCTCTGTTATTCAGTTTGCCGTTTTTAATGACGGTGTGTTCCTGACCGTTCTAATAAATCCCAACAATGTGACAAGAGTTCTGGCTTCTTCTACTCATTATGCTATCCTGAAAGCTCTGAAAGCTTTGCCTCTCCATATAAAAAAGTGTCATGGAGACTGATTGCGAATTTACTACTGCGATAGTTGAGAAAGAAAATGTAATGGCAAAAAAGGCTTCCAGTTATAAGGCTAGGAGTATTATGGGATGATTTATCATGACACGTTTTTCCTTGTAGTACATCTCAGTATTGAAATCAATGCTTACCAGAGAGAGATAAAGAGGTTCACCCTCTTTTAACTCAGAAATATGCCAAAAAAATGTCATCCACTTCTTTACACACTCCATCTTCTTAAAACCATTTAAAAGGAACTATTGTCACAGAGTCTAGTGGCTGCTTTCTATAGCCAGATGTTTTGTTCCCTGGTGTTACTGCATTACCACAGAGATCACTGCTATTGTGTCACTGCAAAGATCACTACTGCAGAGTCTTCATAGCAGAGACAAGATTCCTTTACTAACCCCCACAGTCAGTTTGCATGCCAAGTGTCTGTGGCTTTGCATACTTGAATGCAGAAACTGCTGGCTCTGAGACCTACAGGTGCAAGGAAAGACATTAAGCTCAGGACCACCAGTGTTCTACCTGTTCTCCAGATGTTTTCTAGCATAAAACCACAGAGTAGAGTCTGGTGGTGGTTCAGCAGGTGGGGGAACAAGAGATGGCTACCAATTAAAGACACATATTCTACCTACCTCTATGAAAGTGGTTGGATTACTAGACAGAAATTCAGTATCTCCTTCAGCAATTCTTAAAAAACAGAATGTTTTTATTATAGACCTATGCCAATCTCTGCACATAGAGCAGAATAGTAAAGTTCAACAGGATAAAAGAAGTTACATGGGGCTTTGGCCAGAGAAGAATAGATACTGGATTTAGCAACAGGCAAGGACATAGGGATGAGGTTAGTCTGGGACATGTGATTCATATCCTGCCATGCTGTGCCACCACCATAAATCACTTAGTGCCTCAGTTACCTATGTGTTAGAACAGAATAACAGTGCCTTTCCACTCAGCAGGGAAGAAGCAAGCTGTGCCTCTCACCCTGAAAGCTCTCTCTCTAGGCTTGCTCAGTAGTAGAGCACCACACCTCTTGGAAGGGAGTCCCATGAAGGGCTTCAGCCTGTTGGGAAACTGGAGGATTTCCTTTTAGGGTAACTTAATACAAAGGGAAAGAAAAGAAAGGAAAAATTCTGGAGGTTAAATACAAACATTAAGATTCTACTTGCCTACTCTGACTGCTTTTTTCTACAAGACTTGTGAGAATAACCATGTTGGGACCCAGGAGTAAGTAAATGTGCCAGGAAAAGGCTAAACTCACCCATGCCGTTAACACCTCTGAGCAGACCTCCGTGAACATGGTGATGGGTGATGGTGTATTTTCAGAGTGTGGGAATAAGTGACGTGTAAGAAGTAAACAAGGCATTTCTCTTGCAAAGCTACGTCCGGAGAGCAGTGCATTCAGCCCAGCTGCAGGGAGGTAGGAGCTGGCTGGGGAAACCACATATAAACCATAGCCTGGCAAGCGTTACTTGCCAAAGGGAGTCTGCTGTTATCCACTTTAATGGCAATGACTGCATTCCACTGATTTTTCACTGAGATGTGCACACCTAACCACTGAATTTACAAACTGGATTAGGAGATTAAAACCTCTTCTTCTCAAGAAAAAGCCATCATAAAACTGGAGGTTCCCATCACCTACATCACTGTCCAGGACAGGACAGATTTCTGTCCTTTAAAGGAAGGATCTCTACCAGCGCGGACACTTCTCACTTCAGGCAGTAACGCTATTTAGCACCGTGGACTTAGGTAACAAAATGGCTAGCAGTGCACATGGAGCTGGGCTGGCATGGCTGAATGCCAGAAAAAATGTGACGGTCCACCTGTGCAAACTGCCCCTGTTCCAGTGGCAGCACTGGACACTGGCCTTCGAAATGAAGAGGGCATCAGCAGCTGTGACCCAGGAGCCCAACAAGAGTCCAGGCTTTCGGCTTCCAGCTCTTTGCAGTGGAACCAGCAGCGTGAAAGGGACCAGTAGCACAGAAGGGACCAGCAGCACGTCTGTGGTGGGACCAGAAGCATGAAGGGCTTTTGCCTGAGCAGCACAAGGGGCCTATAGCAGCAGTACCCACCTGCCAGTGAGTTTCCTTTGCTCCCTCCATGCTGCCATGTGCCTGGGGGCCGACTCTTTCCCTACGTGTGCCCCTCTGCCACGGCTGCCAGCAGCAAGCGGGGAGGCTGCTGCAATACATTATTTATGGTGAATTTGGGCTTATTATTGCATGGCATTCCAGCACGCAGGCTCCACAGCATCTTGTGGGGAGATTGCTGCATGATGAATAGACTGAGAAAGGCCAGGCAAACGGTATTATTATAACACTACATAAATATGTTTTTTTTCATTTAACATTAAAACACCTGATTTCCTTTAACATTGTAAACATGTCACTTTATTAGGTCTGGGGGAGCTGATGAATTTAAAGTCATTTTCAGCAAACAAGTGGTAGCCTTTCTGCTTTTTAAATGGAAGCGAAGGAAAGAAACCTTTATCATGAAAACATATGGAGGCATAGAAGGGACAGGAGAAAGCTGTCGCCCGCTCTGAAGTTTCCGCTAGAGAGGGGAAGAGCCACCCAGGTGATATTGGTGGAAAACAGTTAGGAAATGGGGGAAATACAGGATATAATCTCATTGAAACAGTTGGCACAGTCTCTATGTTTTGTAGCTAATAAATTTAGCTTTCAGGAGGAAATTCAAATAAGCTGCATTTACTAGTTTTTAAGAATGAAAATGAATGCATTAATTATGTACAGTGTTACCATCTGCTAAACGAGGCAATTTTGGCCAGGGCTTGGCAATTTCTTCCCAGACATGAAGTTTAAAAACAAGGCTTTTCAACCATAAAATTACTGCCCTGTAAAAGGACAGATAAATGTCTAAGCAAGCGCCTCATTACTGTCAGAGCAATGATTTGTTGTTTCATTTTACTGTTGTGTTTTCCTGGTTATTAGAGTGAAGGTTGAGTCAGCTTTTCCATTATAAATAAACTGCTTTTAAGGAACTGGAATTTAACCAGAGAATAAAACTCACTCGGAGCATTTAGGTAAAGTGAAAAAATAAAAACACTAGCAAGTGCTTGACTACCCTTTGGGCTGAGCAGTTCTTGACCTCTTGAGAGCCCAAATTAGGTGTTGGGTTTTTTTCCTCTGTGAATAGATTCCTCCCAGCTGGGACCCCTGTTCCACTGAGTATCAACTAGTCTAAGGAGGGTGTAAAAACCACTCAGAGATAATCAGTAAAGCCCTGGGAGCTGCACTCCTTGCTCCCTGACGGCTAACCCCAGAGGCACTGTTGCCTGGGCCATTGCCCTCTTCCCACTAGGATGGTGGCAAGTGAGGTTGCAGTGGGCAAGGTGACAGGCCAGGTGAGTGGGGTGGGTGCCCACCTTGAGAAAGGGTCTGGACAAGTTTGGCTCTTTCCCCTCTAAACTGGCCATGGTGGCCCAGTGTCTACACAGCCTCCAGTTTGGCCAGCAGGCAGTTTGATGTTGAACATGAATATGTTCTTCATCAAGATTATTCAGGGCTTTGTGATAAACCATTCATTTTAGTTCCCAGGGAGTAACAGGAGCAGTTAGGTTTTGCTAATTACGTTACCTCCATCAGCCGCCATGCGTCACTGGCCTGTGGTGATTGCTGAGAATAGGATCGCATTTCATAAATCAGTGTCCATATGCTGTTTGAGCAGAGCAGCCCCCACGCTTGGCTGCATTCCCGCCCCGCCCCTTTTATTTCCATGTTTTGTTTTGCTTTAAGTATGAGTGCTCGTGAGGCACAGATGTCACTGTGGGTTTCTGGTAAAAACCTCTTTGCATGGGCTGCAGAAGTGTAATACGTGCTCCAGTCATGGCTTGTACTGTAAAACTCAATCAAACTAAAAGTTGCACATGAAAGAAAGATAGCATTTGAAGCTGATGCACTCTTGTAAAGATAGCATTATAGGCTGCTCATGGGCTATGCTGGTGAGATAGATACAGGCAGAGGCCTCCCATGGCACCAAACCTCCCCAGTATGGAGACGTGCAGCCTTGCTCTGGCAGGAGAGCTGCTCCTGGGCTTGCTGGGGGTAGTGGCAGGGGCAACCTTGTCCTCCCTGAACAGGGCTCCTGAATAGAGGTGTTGGGATCAGGTACTGCAGGGATACACTGAGCTACACTAACAGCTCCTACACCCTGAAGCTAAAACAGGATGAAAAAACCATTTCACTTGTGCTCTCTCATTTCTTGCCAACAGGAATGAGTTGTATATGGAGGGACTAAGCTGGCAGCTTGAGCAGCACCTCCAGTCGTGTCCAAAACCTTCCCTATGCGACGCATAGTCCCAGAGTGACAGGTCAGGACTGCCTGAAGGAGATGACACAGAAAGAGCCGTGCAGAACCACGAGCAACCACCCACCAGAAGCAACAGCTTTTATACTGAAGCAAGTTTCACAGAGTGATATGCACACATTTGTCATCACTGGGAGAGCACTCTGCATGGGTGAAAGAGAATATTCTTACGTTGTTAAAAACAACACTCAGAAAAAAATCCATTTCAGTCCCTGTTCACTACTGCCCATTCCCACCAAATAAACTGTTTATTCCAGGAGAAAAATAATATATATACACACACAGATAAATAAATGAGAACCATCTTTTTAGCCCACTAGTGTGTTGCAATAGCAATGGATTAATCAACTGCAGCTGATTGTTACTAAGGTTTCAACACAACAGCTAACTATTTCCTGGAGAATTAATTTATTTAACTGTCTGCATGTGGCAGACATCATGAGGCTGTGAATTGCCATGCCCTCATGGGTTCCTAAAAGCAAACAGCTCAGTTGCCAAATGACTGGGATGGCTCTTACACACTCAGGTGGCACTTTTCAAACAGCCTGCTAGGTTCTCTGCTAAACATTCAGATCCTGATGCCCTGGCGTCAGTGCAGGGCATGAGAAGTCTCTTGCACATGTGTGAATTTTTATGGGACCTCAGGCGTGCCTCAGTGTCTTGGGGCAGACAAGGTGCTCCTCTGCAAGCTGGCCATGAAGGGATTGGGAGTGGGGCCAGGGCTGGGATGCAGGATGGGGAAGGGATGGGGATGGGGCAGGTGAGCGGGGGGCATACATGATGGGGAGGAGGCGAAACAGTGTAGCCATGCCTACCTCAGCCAGACATCAGGAGTTAGAGCTGCTGAGACCTAATCCGGCAGTTCTCCAGCAGCAGGTTTAAGATGTGCTGGGACCTCTTCATAGGGTGTGCGTAATTTGGGCAGCAGAAGAAAACCCTGTGTCTCCCTCTGCTCTCCCGCTTGCAGTTCGGTCTGTGTGTCTCCTCCTGCTGAGACCTGTCCTCTTCCAGCAGGCTTCTACCATTAATGAAAACCATGCAGAACTAGAGATTTGCAACATGTCGGGGTCTTTTTGAGATACACCTTCCCCCACCACCACCCCATTTTGGGTGCAGGAGCCCAGGTGCTGGCACAGGGAGGGGGTTGCAGGGTGGCCTCTGTGAGGAGAGGCTGGGGCTGCTCCGTGTGGGCCATAGCCAGTTCCAGTCTGCTCCAGTGGGCCCACCGTGGGGCAGCCCTGAAGTCATGATGGCAGCACCTCTGGGAAAGCCTGTGTAAGGAGGGGCAGAAAACACCACACAGGCAGAGGAGGAGGGAACAAAGAGTATGAAGGAGCAGAGGGAACACCGAGGCCAGATGAGAAGGAGGTAGAACTCTATGGTGGAGCAGATATCTGAACCACAGCCCATGGAGGTCTCCGTGCCAGAGCAGGTGGACATTGCCTGAAGGAACTGTGGCCTGTGGAGAGAAGCCCAGACTGGAGCAGAGGAGGAGCGTGAGGTGGAAGGAGCAGCAGAGAGGAACTGCTGCGTGCTTACTGACTGCAGCCACCATACTCCCCCATCCCGCCTGTGCTGCTCAGGGGATGTAGAGGAGTTGGCAGTGAAGGAGTGAAGCTGGGCATGGGAATGGGGGGAGGAAAGGTGCTGTTTTAAGATTTGCCTTTTTGTTTCCCACTACCTCAATGCAGTGGTTCAATATTTATTTTAATCAGCAATAAATTAGTTTTCTCCAGGTGGAGTCTGTTTTCTTTGTGACAGTAATTGCTAAGCAATCTTCCTGTCTTCATCTCCACCCACAATCTTTCTCATTACTGTTCTTCCCATTTCCCCCATCCCACTGAGGGGAGGAGTGAGCGAGTGGCTGGGTGGGAGTTTGGCTGCCAACCAAGGCTAACCCACTACTCCCCTCCACAAAACCCTGCAAAGAAGTCCTGCTGCTAAGTTCCAGGAGTTTTCTCGGCTATCCAGGAGGCTTACAATACTAGACATGATCTCCTTACACTAACCTGGCAAGCTGTACTCAGTATGCCACCCCCAACTCCACGAAGGGACACATCCATTCTGCGTGCTTCTTCCACGGACCCCTTACGTTTCTCTTTGTGCACAAGCCTTCGCTCTCAGTTTTCTGCCTCTGCTTCCACCTGGAAGGACAACTCTGCTTGCCTTGAGTCCTTTTGCTCTGTAAAAGCATATGACATCTCCTGCCTGCCTGCTTTTACAAGAGTGACAGTTGCTCCTATCATGCTGGCTGTAAACAGTGGTGGGGGAAGCGCTTGCAGCCCTGCCCACCAAGGGAAGTGGCACGTCTGGCTGGGCTGCTGCTTGTGGCTGGTCCCACGTGTGGATCTCCTTCTCCTACTTCCCTGCTATCCCACTTGGGCAGGGAAGCAGGGCTGCAGGGACTCACTTGCCTCTGTGGCCCATGTAGCACAACGCTGCTGGAGCCCTCTTTCTTTTTCCTGCAAAAGCTGTGAGGAGCCGCTATGCTTGGAAGGCTATTTGGGATCCTAGCAAATTCACAGACAGCAAAGGGCTGCAGCTGCAATGAGGTAACAGAAAGGTGTAAAACGAGAGAAAAACAAGGAAGCAGAGAGGTCAGCCTGCAAAAACCCCTGGACTAGAGTTGGTGGAACAGTTGGAGGGGGTAGCTCTATGGGGTAGGAGGTCACAACACAGACAACACAGATGAGGCTGTGCTGTAAAACAGGCAAGATCCACACACACTGTCTAGGGAAAACGCCCTTTCTGGTTGCTGGTCTTTCCCTGTGTCTTGCCTGCCCCGCCTCACCCTCCAGCCAACCAACCAACCACAGTTTCTCAGTTGCAAAATCCTTTCCAGGAAGATTTCTTTTTTCCAGACGCCTTCACAATGGGCATAGTGGTTTTAGTGCTGGGTAAGGAGGGGAATTATTTTGTTTCATTTCTTCTTCCCTTCCTCTTTTTTTCCTGATTTCAGAAACATTCCTCTTTACTACTGGGACTAAACAGGGAACTTTTTGAGTCAGAAAGCTAGAAACCAAGATCCTAACCCAGACAATCTCAAAGCAAAGAACAGGGGCTTGATAGGCCAGCTGAGAGCCATAGTCACCAGACTCCTGCAATGGCTCTGACTTTTTTTCTGGCTGATCTGGCAGGCTCCTGATTCAGTCTTTCTCTAAACAGGACTAAAAATGGTCCATTCATCAACGTTGGTGTATGCAGTCCCAAAACACATTTTGGTTTCAATGAGTCAACAATTTCTAATATTTTCCAAATAGCTCCAGTTGGGCTTTTCTATGTACAAAAAGCGTGTGCTTTCTGGTGAAGGTCACAGTAGGTTGTAGAATAGCCTAGGAAACATGAATCACTTTCCATTTGTTGGTCCTCTGCTGCCCTTCGTTTTCCCAGACACTGAGAGCCCAGCAGAAAGATCAAGTGTAATTAACCTCCATTCTCAGCCTGACTCCTTGATATGATATAGTTCATTTAAATCCTGTCCTTTATGCTTCTCTGCTCTCCTGCTTCATGTTTATTGACGTGCATATGTGAACTTCTAATAACCCATGTTTAGATGGATGTTTGATGACTAATGCATCCAGCAAATTGAGAAATGGTGCTTTGTGCAACAAAGGATTTTCTCTGCTTGTCCACTTAAAAATAAATCCGTGAAACTTTCTGGTGTTGTCTCCCTTTTCTTCCCAACCAGAAAAAAAAATCCTTCTTAATTTTTTTATTAGTGGTTTCAAGTCAGACATTCAGTTCTTGAAAAATCAAGCCTTGAAATTGGTAGAGAAACTAACATGCAAGAACAAATTATTGAGCTGTTTTGACTTTCTCAGCATTCGCCCTACTGCTTGGGCTTTTAGCAACTGAAACGATTCCCCCAAATTTATAAATATTGGCAAAATATTTCTGAATCCATTATTTGTTTGGAAAAAAGAAAACAGATCAAAGTCAACCCTAAAGGTGCATGCTCTGGAGATAATAATACATCAGCAAACAATGGATGTGACACATACTTCCATACTGAAGTTCTGCTTGGTTTTCCTTGGGTTTCACTATAGGTAATGGATCATGAGGAAGGGGTATTTTTGCACCTAAATGAGGAAGCTATTTCTCAATATAAATTCTCTCAGTGTAATGTTTTTACTTCAGTGCTGTGAATCGTCATGTGCAGAACACGCTGACAGCCATTTATAGCATTGAGTTTGTCAGCAATGAGAAATGAAGCTAGTATTGTGCTAAATCCCCGACAAAATCTTGTAAGTAAAAGCCCTCAATATCTAATTTTTATCCTGATGTGAAAAGCGAAAAGTTCTGAAATCTCCCACAGTTTTAATGGGGAGGAAACCCATTTCCTGACTACCTTTTATCTCACTCCTGGAATAGTACTGAATATTGGTTCCTCTTGAGTCACATGCAAACCCATCTGGGAGACACAGTGTTAAAACTACTGTTTTCTATGGGTTAGTATGCTCAGCAGATGGGCCGCCTTTGTATTTTCTCCACCCTATTTTTGATGTATCTCCCTTTTCATTCCTAAAATTTGAGTAGAAGGCAAATGTACGTACAGAACAGTTGTCCGTTGAGATTCAACAAGGCCAAGTGCTGCATCCTGCACTTGGGTCACAAGCAACGCTACAGGCTTGGGGAAGAGTGGCTGGAAAGCTGCCCGACAGAAAAGGACCTGGAGGTGTTGGTCAACAGCCGGCTGAACATGAGCCAGATATTAGGCAAAATGTCTTCACTGAAAAGCTTATCAAGCATTGGAAGCAGCTGCCCAGGGAAGTGGCGGCATCACATCCCTGGAGGTATTTAAAAAGATGTGGAGCTGCAGCGCTTAGGGACATGGTTTAGTGGTGGACTTGGCAGTGCTAGGTTAATGGTTGGATGACGATCTTAAAGGTCTTTTCCAACCTAAATGACTCCGTAATTCTATGATCTTTGTAACAGACGTGCTTTAATCTAACTCCTGTGAATAAAAATCTAGCTTCCCATGCTCCACCAGGTGCACAAGAAGCTGTGAGGGGAGGGGGCACAGCTAAGACAGAGGATCCAAATGGATATTCCATATCATGTAATGTCATGCCCAGTATGTTAACTGGGAGGGGCTGGCCAGGGGAGGCAGGCAGCAATCGCGGCTCAGGGTCCAGCAGCGTCGATCAGCAGGTGGTGAGTGGTTGTATCGCTTGTGGTTTTTTTTTTTCCCTTTTCCCTCTTTTCCTTTTTATTACATTATCATTATTATAATAATCATTATTATCATGACTATTTTATTTTAATTATTTAACTGTTTTTATCTCAGCCCAGAAGTTTTCTTGCTTTTGATCTTCCGATTCTGTCCCCCTTCCCACAGGGGTGGCGGGAGTGAGCGAGGGGCTGCGTGGTGAGTAGCTGACAACTGGGGCTGAACCACGACACTAAGACATGAAGCTCTGCTCCCAAAGACATTTCTGAGTTTTGTGAGGCTCAGCTTCAACTGGAATGGCTGATTCCCTCAGTAGCCCAGTCTGTCTCCTGAACAACCCACGTCCCTAAGAATAATATTAGTATGATATTAGTAAGTGAATTCGTAAGGGAATTTAAATGAATACGCTACGGCTCCAGTTTGATCTGTATTTTGCCCCAAGGACACCGCAACAAAGGCGTTAGTTGTTTCAGGCTGCATATGGAGTGTGGCACCTGGTTTCTTGGTGAGGTTCCCTCTAGGGGCTCCACCCTGCAGGTGAGCCAGTCTCTACCAGACCACAGGGCACCGTGTTGCTCCAGACATGAACCACAAAGGCAGTGAGGGCATACTTAAAAAGATCCCAAGGTCACGCTGAGTTCCCATAAGAGACATTGCGTACAGAGGATTTCAACCACAAACCAAACATCTTACAACATGGTATAGTGCAGAAAATGACATTTCCAAGTGTATTTATTGAGAAATAGTAAAGATGTACATAATTTTACAAGCTTTTAATTTTAATTTACATCTTCTTAAATTACGTAAGCCCTATTAAACTATAATCTGCTAATACATGACAGAGACCCTTGGCTTCAATTATATCTCCAAAACACTGCTGTTGCTGGGATTTTGGCTCATGTCACTTCAGCTCCTCTTCAGAGACTCTAAATACCATATTCATTTAGACCATATGCCTGGTGTCAACCTTGTAAAACAGAGATGACTTTTGAACCAAAACCCTGAATCCGGATACAACCTCACAGCTAAAATCCAGTCTTCCTATTGTGGGCCAAGCCCATATTCTCCATAAACTCTGCAATTCCGATTGGCTGCAGGTTTTCATCTGCCCCAAGATGAAGTGTTCTTGTATACAGGATTTTGATTTGGCTTCATCTCCCTCATCAGTGCTTACACTGGAACACACTCTGCATCTGCTTGTAGATGCAAACACTGCTGCTCACAGTGGTTTCTAATGAAAACAGGTCTGGGAGTTGGCTGCCACCTGTATCTTTGTGCGCAATCTCCACAGGCATCTAAAAAGAAGCATCCTTTTTAGTTTTTCCTGTCTTCTTTTACCGATATACTGAACTGCATTGAGTTTTATCTATTTAAGATACTACCTTGTGACTGCGATCACACCATATTTGTGTTCTGCAAGCTGACTATTCAAATCCTAATGAACACTCACGTTCTGTGCTGACTGAGAACTGCTAGAGTATCAGCAAAAGGCATTGTATTCTGCACTTCATTTGCCCAAATACGTGCAAACATGACATTGTGCTCAGTCTTGGTTGTCGAGGAGAGGCTGAAGGGAAGGCAGTTTCTGATTAATATGCTGTCGAATTAAAATGCACTCAATGTCAAAATGACTGGCCTTCAGTTTAATCCACTTAGGCCCGTCTGGAACAGTCTGGCGTGACTATGTCTCTGCCTTGGTTATTTTCTCCTCTGTATTGTTCATGCAGGAAAATGTATCAGAGTAATTTCTCTCTACCAGGCAGGCATGTACTACACTTATTTAAAGATATATAACAATTTGTGCTTAGCAAGAGAGTATTTGTGCTCTGAAATTTTGCTTTAGAATTTTAGCATTGCAAAGGCTTTTGAGCTAAATCCTTGAATTTTCTTTGGATTTACATTTTTGTGGATTGCTTATTTTTACAACTGACTTCTGCTATGGTAGCACACAGAATCCAGTCTAAAAACTGAACTTTGTCATGCTCTGTAAAACTTCCCTCCTTTTGCCTCCGTCTCCTCTCTAGAAGTCCAATACAGTCATTGAGCCATACCTGCCACAGAGAGCTAAGCACAACTCCAATGAAGGCACTGCAAACCTTTTATTAGAACTGATGGTTGTTGCTGGCCTAATGTTTGTTCGTACATCTGATTAGAAAAGAACACTGAAAAGCTGAACAAATAACTTGAGAAATAATATTACTTCATGCATTTAAATAACACTATGACTTGTCCAAAAAAAAAAAAAAAAAAAAAGAAAAATAAGATAATTCACCATACCAATTTTTTGTTTTATAACAGCTTTTATGTTGATATTCTCAGGCAATGTTATGACGCTGGAACTTGAGAAGGGCTTTGTTTCACCTTTTTTCCTATTCCAGTAGAAACACTTTTTTTCCTCCACTTGAAAAACAACAAAAAGCTGGTACCACAGCTATTTATGAAAAAGGTACTTCCAGGCCAAATTTGACTAGACAGGTACTGTAAATACAAAGAAGGTATGCATTGTTTTCACTTGTTGGACACACAAATCTATCACCAGAGTAACTGATGTGTACTGATTTCACACGTGGCAAGTCTCGTGTGATAGCTTCACACTGTCCAGTGATAACAAATCATCACTAGTTTGTTCTGTGGTGACTTTATATCCAATTCCAACGTAGCAATGAAATCCCATTTTTATGAATTTATAGAAGAGTTTTGCCTTGGACTTTTAGTGGCTCCAGGCTTTCACCTACCAATTAACTTTCATACAACCTACAGTGTTTAAATCAACGAAGTTACCACCTGGTAACTAGACATATGGTGACTTCACAGCACAGAAAGGGAAGATCTTCACCTCAGTGCTGACTACTGCGCTTCTGTAGGCATCCTGGAGTTTACATTTAGCATCTTCTCATGCAGTCAGAGTACAGGCAAACTCAGCTGTCTCTACATACAGTGTTAAAAATCAAAAAGCAGTTTCCACCTTCTGCCTGAGAGATGAACTCACTCGCTGTTGTTTCAGAGTGCTCAAGCTGCACGTGGAGTGCTAGGGACCCTGTGTGCAATATGGACCTTGCTCATTTTCCAAACTGAAAGGTAGCATGTTCAAAACTTGCAAGGTAATTATCACTGTGTGGACTGTAATTTTTAACAGAAATGATGAAAATTAAGGTAATACATTCTCAATATCTCTTCATAAAAATCCTCTCCTTATCCTCTCCTCAGATGCCTGACGTGCTACTGAAATTTCTGATTCAAAAACATGTAGCGTTGCTCCTGTGTAATATTGCTGTGCAATCAAAAATGGGTGAGGAAAATCATATTAACCCAAACCAGAAGACGCATGAATGTGGAACAGAATGGGAAAGCTACCAAAATGCTGTTATGTTTACTGAAGTGGACTGTGCTCCTGAAATGGCCAATGACATCATGCCAGCAATTTCAGCAGCTTGTGTTCATCCTGACATGCTAAATGTAGCATCATTTGTGCATCTGACTGGTGAGAGACTCTTTAGTAATTTTTCATTCCTAATGAAAATGTGTTTTATTCCCCATCTGGGCTTAACTTCACATTTCCACCTTCCAGTAATGCCACTTGCACACTTTGTCTGCTGGGTAGGGATTTGCTCCTTTATACACAACAGATGCACTCACTGTATGGCTTTCAGTGGACTAAGTAATGAATGAATATGGCTCTTAGTTCTCTTGTCAGAGAATCAAGAAATGATGCTGAAGGTCTTACACACTTTGTTTTTTTAAAGCTTTCAAGGTAGCGGTCCCCAGTATCAACCTCCCAATATACTCTTAGCTTTCCTCAAACAATCAGTGGAATTATTCAGAATCCAAATAAAAACACAAACTTTCCTTTATTATTTTTTCTTACTGCAACAAATACTTAAATGCTTTGGTGCAGCCCTGCTCTTTGATTTCTTTGAATTTCAAATTTGGTCATGTCAAAAATTATCACAAAGGTTTTTTTGTTTATCTACATAGTTTTTAACCAAAATTACATTATAACACACAAACACAGTCTTGTCTTTAAGGCACAACACATCATTATGCACATTCTGTTTGCCAAACTTATAAAAGAGACAATATTATATAACCCTCTCCCTCCCCTGCCCCCCAAAAAGAAAGAAAAAATTGCATCCACTTCCAAAATCAGCTGCTAATAAAGTCACAGTAAATTATTTTCATCAATAATTTACACAAATTACAGGTCTAGACAGGATTGTCATTATACAGTCTGAGTGCATTCCAATTCAGATTTTCTGGGTTAGGTAGGCTAAAGTCTGGTTCAAACCTCAGTGCTGAGAATATATCCCATTTTGAGGAATGTTGTTGAACACCACCTTGTCGGCTGAAAAACGCGTGTTGGTGCTTTGCCAGTTTGAGTCCTTTGTTCACTCCTGTCAGGGCTCACTTGGTGTGTACCAGCAACCTCCACAGTTTTAATTCATTTAAAAACGTTGCATATATAAGACCATAGAGCTTCCTTACGTAGCACTAATGTTTTAACTCCATTCAGCAATCTGAATTCTTCAATTTGGAATTTTTAATTCCAAATATTTCTTCCCTTCTTAAGACAATTCATATGTGTAAAGCCAGAGGCATTGAATCACACATAAAAATTCAGTGTACTTGAAATATATATATATATATATATATATAAAAAACCCCAGGATCGCCAACTTTAGAACACAGTTACAAATACTCTAGTTCCAGTGCTTGATGGAGAGCCAAGAGGTCCGAATGACTGGATATCCTCCAGAAAGGCATGTTGTGCTGTGTTTGTTAGAGGGGGGAAAAGGTCAGGAAAGATGAACACGGTGACACAGGGTGGTATATGACACACGAGGATAGTCAGATTACCACCACGTATTTTACACCACTGTGTTTCTGGATTGATTTTTGCTAGTAAAGTACTGACAAAAATCAGACCAAAATAGATCTGAGCTTAATACTTCAACTGAGGTTAAAATAATTACATAGTCTTTCTTAATAGTTTCTTTGGAAAGAGCTCGACATTTATTAAGGCCTAATTTCTCATTGTTAGCATGCAAACCCATATGAAGGAGCATTAATAGCAAATCCCTTTCTGCTCCACTTATTAGACTTTGCAAAATACCAAATGATCATTTAAAGGGCTGTAAGACTTTCGTTAGAAGAGGCTTCACACACAACACTTAGAAACTGAGTTGAATTACATTTTTCTCCATCTAGGGGGGAAAAAGAAATCTCTTTGGATAAGAAAATAACACACTTCTGGTTTAAAAAAAAAGATAATTTGTGTTGCAGAAAGCATCAGTGTCTGAGAGAGATGCAGATATATGCACTGTCCTCCTTCAGCAAAAGGTTCAGAAAAACCTATACTTTCGTGTTGTGTTCAGATCTATTTGTAATGTGCTATATTCATCCATCTCTCCGAATTCTCTATCTATCCATGCAAGATAGCCAACGTTAAGAAAAAAGCATGCCAAACTGGAAAGTACACAATCCAACCACCTTTGTATAGCGCAAACTATAAAAGACCCATCACCAGTACTGTACCTATATTAAGGAACCATTTGGAATGAGCATTTTGGTTATTTTCATTTTGTTTCCATTCCAGCTACAACACTAAAATGGCACTTTATTTTACTACTCTTAGCACAACAGACATCTATATTACTTGTCCTGTGCAGACATCGTGATGCAAAAATTTTCAGTTTCTGCACACTTCCAAGGTTATACTGGGAAGTATGGTGCAAATTGCTAATTTGATCTGTTTCTGAACATTGAAAACTTATCTGGTGAAATTTAGACTTGAATTATTGAAATGAGAAAATTTAGTATTTTTAAAGATACAGTTCTTTTATAGAAACGCAGGCTCATTGAACAATCTCTACGTTGTGTTCTTTTCCCTTTTGCAGATTTGTCTTGCTTGAAGCAAATTATATGTTCATCATATTTGCTCCAGTAAACTACAGGTCTTCATCTATACCAGCAAAAAATCTGCAGAGTCCTCGAGATGTTTTTCCACATTCTCTGTAACATTTCTCTTGAAACCTCCCTGATTTCACCATTTAAAGAAAACCACCACTCAACCATCACGTCATAGCCCCTTCTATCTCTTTTGTTTATCTTCAATTTGCTTGAAGCTAGTCATACATTTTTGCTGCAAACATTTTTCATTTATTTTTTAAAACAGTTTTGCATGTTTTTTCTTTCCAAACTGAAGTGAAGCAAATGCTAGAATCCAAATGGTTCATTTTACTCTAAGTTTTGATCTCATCATGCTCTTGTTGCCTTGCATCTGTGGACTGAAATTATTTGTCATTCTGTCATTGTGCAACACTGACAGAAATGCAAACAGAAAGGCTTGCATTAGTAGCTATGTATCACACCAACATTTCAGGAGACAGGTTACCTTTTTTGCTGCCTGTTCTTCTTCTACACCATCCCCAATTACAACATATACTACTTTTCTGCCAAACCTTTGCATTATTCGTTCAAAGCAACTTTCTTTTCCTGGAAGATAAATGAGATAAGAGTTCAGAGTGAATTTACCTGATTAGCTGCATGTTCCTCATCTCGGCCATCTCCAATCACAACATAAGTTATGTTAGTGCCAAATCTGGACACTATACGCTCAAAACAGCTCTCTTTGCCTGAAAAACAATGCACTACTTATTCAAGCTACCAAGTGAGTCATGGTGAAGCCCTACAAAGGATTATTGCAGTGGTAAGACATTGTTGCTAGTACTCTTTAAAAGTTCCCAGCCTTGGGATTTAGAGCCAAAACTGGTAAGAAGCAGTCAATTCCCTTAGAGGCACTAAGCTGTTCCAGGTAAAACTAAATCTCTTTCTTAAGAGATAAAGGAAAACCACTAAGATAAAGGAATCAGTAGCACTGCAAAAATGAATAGGTCAGTGAATGAATCATTTAATTAAAATATTTCCCTATTACAGTAGTAATAAGTTTTCAAGGAAGGCAGAAATTTTAATTCTAATGTATCTGCAACAATAAGTGATGTAGCTATGGAAAAGTGTTCAAAGAACAATGGACAAGCAAAATAAAATTAGTTCCTGGGAGAACTTCCATGAAGCATTTTGGAGAAATGTGGAAGCAAGCAGGCTAAGCCAGTAACAACAATGAAGAGGATTGAAAGGGACCAAGCAAAGTCATCTACTGATCTTCTCATTGTACTGCGAGTTCAGTTTTACCAACAAATGCCTGTGCTATTGATCATAAACCTGTCCTAATATGATGATTTCACTGTTTCCACAAGCGATCTCCATATTTAATTAACCCTTTCCATTAGGAAGTTTCTCTTTGACAAGTAACCTACATGTGCCCTATAGCAAAGGGATCATCACCTATTGTCATAGCTCCCATCAATGTAGAGAAAAACTATTTCTTTCTGCTCTGCAATAGCTTTTTACCTTGTTTGCTATTACGTCTATCCCTGCCCCAGGTTTTTCAGTCTCTTCTCACAAGCTCATGATTTCTAGATCTCCGATTCCTACTGCTCTCCTCTTTGCTTTCTTTCAGCTGTCCCACAAAAAAAGGGCTTATGATTAGGAAAAGCTTCATGTGTGTTAACTGTTGAGTGAGGACCAGATTTCAGTGCATGCAAGCAACAGCTGCAATTATAGTCCTGTGCTCAGCACAGTGCAAAGATCACTGAGATGAAAAGTAGAGAGAGTTTTCTGTGCTCCCGACAGGGGTGTAACAGTGGCCACACTGTTCCCAGAAGGAATTCCTGGTGCAGAATTACTTCAACAGAGCCTCCAGAGACTGTGCTTCACTTCATCACCCCCTTCTGTGCTTTTGGCACTATTTCCTAATGCTCCTTCCTTTGGTCCGAGTGCAATATCAGAGACTGAATCCAACATGTACAGGCTGTATGACAGATGACATGAATTCCAGAGGCTGCTCAGTACCATGTGGTATTTGGGATACTTCATGCCTTGACTTAAGTTTTTAAAGTATTTGATGCATTTCTGTCTAGAGGACAGCTACAGCTAATTAAAAGATGACTGAGGTAATAGTTTCTCCTGACATTGTTAGAGTATGCATTGTTTTTTCACTTGTGAAAATCATTTAGGAACTGTAATGCTTTTGTCAATGAAGTGTCACACTCCATGTTATATAAGGTGTCATAGGTATAGAAATTAAGCACTCCTGAATTAATAATTGGTAAATCACGAAACCTGCCAAAATTATCAGTCATCGTAGGCTGTGTCACATTTCACAGGAATGATAACTTTTCTTGGTTTACAAGAAAATTTTGGACGTGATTTCCAAAAACCATAAATTTCCAACTAATACCAAGAGGTACACAGTTATCAACAGAACAGGGATGTCCTTGTGGCATCCATCAACACAGCTTGCATTGGTAACAGTTGTCATTACCATCACTGATGTACTATGCTTCCAGAAAAAGCTTCTGAAGTTGTGGCCTAGCTTACATAGAGCTGAAGGTCAGAGCAGAGACCATCCTAACAGAAGTTTCACTTAGATCTGAATTCACAAAACACCTTTCTTCATTCTTTTATGCACATTTTTTGTTTTCTGCACCATACTTAGGACTTTCTTAGACTTTTAATCAGTATGGGAACCTTTATTCCTTCAGGCATCATTAAAAATGAGCCGAATGGGGAATTTATTGACATAAACACATGTGAACATGTGCAATGCCTAAATCTTATAACTAACACCCTAAGTGTCAGGGAAGTGGCTTGGAATCCATCCACTACTGGCAAAAAAATATTGGTAATGCATGCAGTCAGAATGGATGAAAGAATGATTTTCTTACCTATTTTGGTTGCACTGTAAATATTTTCAATAGGAAAAGCTCCTCCTAAGCTGTATAGCAAAACTTTCGCAAGTGCTGGAATAAGCTGGGTTGTTGTTACCAACACATTTACACAGTTACTCCTAAAATAAGAGAAATAGTTTCAGTTTAAATAGTTTAAAACCATTACCCAAATGCTGATGAGGTGAACCAGCTGTGGAGACCATATTCAGAATTTCTCAACATTTACTTTCACTCACACAGCAGAGCTGCTCAGCACCATCACTTCCAGAAAAATGTACATAAAACTCCTGGCAAAATCCTTTTAAAAATATGCAGGCCTGATTTGTAGGAAACATTCCACACTGGTTTATATAAAACAGGTTCTTGAAGATGGGTCCATTAAAATACAGGCATTTGAGATCACCAACTACCTCCAAAAACAGGCATTTGAATGCTTTGAAAGCATCATTTTCATGCTGGCAATTAATTTGCAGTAGCTACCAGCGAAATAAAAGAATTAGGAGAATGAGAAAACATTGTCTGTTACTCCTGTCTTGAGTGGAAATAAACAGCCAATACACATTTCTGCACAATGACATCACTTTCTTCCTGTTTCAAGAGTAAGAACATTTCTGAGAAGAGGGAGAGAGAGAAATAATCATCTTAATATGCTAGCATCGAGTGGTAAGGATGAAAACTTGAATGGAGAAGTGCTAGCAGTTACACAACAGAGACGTTGGAGCCGGGCTACTTTAGGCACTCACAGGCTGGAACATGAGTGTGACCGTGGTGTGAACATGGAGCTGAGAGCAAACAGCTGTATTTTTATCTCCTGGTTCTTCCATAGACTCCAGGCAAGACCTTAGGCTACTATTTCTGCCTTTATGTATCTCAATTTCCTGTCAGTAACGTACAGGTAATGTTTAGCTCTTTTTGAAGACTAGCAATTTGGAAAGAAATGCGGAGCTAAACACAATGGCTTACACGTTTTTTTTTTAAACTCTTTTTTCTCTTGAGGTGCTTAAGACACTTAAATAAATAACAAGGAGATAACCATATTGCAAAAGTTGTTGTGTTGAAAGTAAGTTTTCAACATTTTTCCAAGTTTGTTCTTTCCACTTGACACTAAATCTTTTCTGAGACATGTTCAGAAGACAAGATGGCTTAACGTTGTTCTTTTTGATGGTTTAAAACCAGAATTTTTTAGGATTTCTGATGAGATACTTATTGCACGGCAGTGTTCACAGTTCTATTATTTCAAAGGAACAACATATTTCATGTCTCATTACTGGGAACCCAGACTTCTAACTCAGCTAAAACAGAATTTTGCTCTTTGGAAAACAGAGATATGCTTAAGCATACTGATTTGTCTGGAAGGACAGAAGAAGAATGATTTTGTGTCCTGGGATCTACAGAGCATTCAGGTAGTACTGTGAATAGGCACAAACATTGAAGCACAGAACAGAGAGATGTGGAGTTCAGAGGATGCTGCCCAGAAGATAATAAAGTAAAGGCTGGCTCAGAATTCTACAATACCCTTTCAATGTACACAGGGACATCTATCCTATTTTAGAAGACACTTCATACTATCTTTAGTAAATGCTGGAATCACTGAAAATGAAATGATTTTCCATGGAATTTTTCCTACATCCTATTCAAAAATTGTATTAGACCTGTTCTGTTCTTTAAAGCCCCATTTATTGTAACCTTAAATGTCAAAAAATAGCACAAGTACAAAACTAGAAACTTTTTTACAGTAGACTCAAATACATACCTTGTGCTGATAATTGATAATGATTTAAGTGCATTTGTTAGCCAGGAGTCTGTCAGAGCTTCAATCTCTGCTCTTAATTGCAACCATGCATCTCTTTTAGCGGGACCCAGCAGTCCTTTTACGTAAGAAAGCAAGGAAAGAAAAAAAGCAAAAAAAACAAAAACCAAATTAAATTCTGCATTTGCTGGAATGTATAGATTTTATGGTCGTTGTTTCTATTTTAAATTCCACTAGAACTTGAAAAAACATGAAAGAGAAGATCTATTGCCTTCAAGGCTCAGTAAATTGCTCTCTGTTTTTATTTGCACTCTACTATATCAAGCAATGTCAGAGAGTATTGCAGATACTAATAATTAGTCCTCTGATTTTTTTAATCTGTTCAGACTATTTTATTGTGTTTCAAAGCATATCTTTCAGAAATGCACATTTAAACCAACTCCTTACATACTTCTGACTCTAATTATCAGAGGCAGTGACAAGGAGACCCATGCCATTGGGATCATAGGCAGAGACACTCACTGAAGAAGAGACTTCAGAATAAACTTGCCTTTGCAGTATCTGCATATGTTTAAAACTGCCCTGCTTATGACTCTGTATATAGGTGAACCTCAGGTTACACATATGGAAATACATTTGCTGATGTCTTGCTCTTCATGTCCTGTTGTAGTTAGTAATGATAGCTCCTTTTATAGCATTTACAGCCCTGAAATAGATGTACATCTTACATTCTCATATCTCAGTTAGTTCTTAAAAGCATCTTAAAATCTCCTTTTGGGTATGAATGGTCAGATTTTAAAAAACACCCAGCCTATTCAATGTTGAGACATGAGTTCTTTGGAACCAAGATATTTTAAATTTGGTCCTGGAAAAGCAGGGAAGCAGGTTTCATGACCTTTACTATCCCTCTTCTGTTTCACACCCTATGTTCCCAAGAAGTGGTGATGACTGTCTTCAAAAATCTAAATGAAGCAACCTAAAAATATCTAGTTTGATCTAGCCTTCTGTTGCCTTCTAACAGCTATTTTGAAATACAGAGATACATATGTGATAACAAGATTATTAAAAAAGCTACAAAGTAGAGGATGAATGAAGGAACTTGCCCACTAAGGACGGAATGTATTTCAGAAGCACGATTTGCAGGAGAGAATAAAAACCTCAATACAATGCACCACATATCTGCACTCTGCCTTTGCAATGATTGCTCCTCTCAGTGTGTTTCCCTGTGCTGTGCTTTTGGACTTCAGCTCTTACCAATGTTAAAGGTTTTATGAAATGCAGCAGCTTTAGAATCTTAGATGCATTAGGAGATATAAGAAAACCCAGTAAACATTTGGACTGGGTTTCAGATATTGGACTACTGTTTTGAGTGTTCTTAATATATAAAAACTCCATTCGTGACTCCAATGAAGGTCAAGGCAGGGCAAGTGAAAGACAATCATTTACTATCACCCTTTGCTCCTATTGCTTCATCCTGTGGCAAGTAAAGACTGAGCTTCTAAGAGAAAATACGTATTTCAGGTTTACATAGTTTAGAAAATTATTACGGTAACGACTAATTCACTGTCCATACTAGTATTACTGTTTCCCATTTTTGAAAGACTGCAGGAACTGAATACCAAACTGTCTGGTTTTGCTAAAGGTGAGCTTTACTTTGAGTTTCAGGTTCCTTTGAAATAAATTTTAGATGAGTTTAAAAAGTCCATACTATAGAATGGAAGAGTGTTCACTTGGACTCCTTCCTGGTAGGGTTGTCCTCATCTTATTCTCAACTGTGGCTGTAGCAATGCTCGAAGACTTCTAAGTATTCCCTGTTCTTGCAGGCTCTTCTTGAGGGAGTCAGTTGAGATATTTCCCTCCTCAGAAGAGGGCTGGCTGCCTCTGCAAGTCACACAGGACTCTCCAGGATAGATTCTTTCAGTTCTACTGCTTGATTTCCTGCAAGCTTGCTGGCATGGACATGAGTGAGTCCATGAACAAAACCAGTAACAGGAAAGTTCTCAGCCCAAATGAGACTCAGATTTCCTGCAACACAACTAACTCTGTAAGCTACAGAGTCAACAAAAGGGGCTAGTGGTATGGCAGGCTGGAATTTTCCTGCATCCACTGGTGAAAACAGCCTAGCAGGTGCCCAGCAGAGAATCTGGCAGACAGTGTGTTGTTACCAACTAGATCATGAAAATGTAGGATGGAATTGGCCAGCCACAACCAAATTGTGCTGGGGAAACTATACAACCTCTTTCCTAGAATAACAGCATATTTGAGGTAGAACAAGTGGCCCAACTAATCAGTAAGGTAGGTATCACCAAGCTGTGTCTGAAGGAGAAAAATGGGCTCTGTGGAAGCCTGCTCAGTTTGTCCATCTCTGGTTCTCTTGAGCAAGAGCCCTGTGATGGCTCTGCCATCACAGTCAGCAGCTTTCAATAGCTCAAGGTCCAGTCACATCACTTTCTATTCACCCTGTGGCTTCCAAGGCACATTCCCTCGGTGAGAGTTCATGTCCATGCAGTTTAACCTGATCAGCATTCTAAATTGGTTGTGACAATTAAACTCACCTCCTATGTTGTTCTTGTAAGTATTATACAACTCTTTTACTCTTCTGTAACGGAAAGCCAGCTTCCTCATCCAGTCAACCCCTCCTCTTACACCTGTTGGCAGACAAAGGTTTGCACTACTTGCAGCTGCATGGAAGCCATCAGTTGCAAAACTGTAGGTACTGCAAACACCCAAAATACAGTAAAAATAAATACAATGTATTCCTGTAAATGCTCAATTTATTTAATCTTTGAAGAAAAGAAAATCAAACAAATGCTCTATCTTACCTTAGGTCTTGTCCATTATCATCAGAAGAAACATCATCTATGTGAACTTGATCACACTCCTGTTGGGAAAAAAAAAGATAAATTACCTTATAACGGGCTATGCTCTCCATATGTTTAGTACAGATGAAGAAGTGATCGGTGCAGGCCACAAAGTCCACCAGAAGATGGCAGCGTATGTACACTTACAGCTTCTATTACCATCGATTTCTGTAAAATAATGCAACCCTCAACTCCTCCTACACTGTATAAATTATTAGTTAAAATAGGCCTTCAGAAAAGTGATATGTAATGTTAGTGTGATTTTGGAATAAAATTACTGTAGTTGAAAAAAGCCAACAATTCTAAATTTTGTTTATCGTCTCTCTAGCATACCAATATTCCAAAATCACCTAAACCTTATTTCCTAACTTCCTAAAAGCTAATCATGATGAACCTCCACAGGCTTGTAATTTCTATGAAGTCTCTAGGAGTTCAGATACTTATCAGATTCTTTTCTTGATTTATCCAAATGCCTTTGGCTGGAAAATCACAGATAATCAAGCAGTCTGGAGAATTTCATTATTTCCTGGTTTTGGAAGGGATGGAAGTAACTCCAGGGAACCGAGATACACTCGAAAACTGAACTCCTCTCCAAGCTGGTTTTATAACTGGATAGCTATCAAATATCCTTTTCTGCACAGTGGTTATGGCAGAAAGGTACAAAAATGTGGGGGAACCACAAATAAATAAATAAGCCACCATGCAACAGTAAATATGAACAGGCATTGTATTACTGTTTTCTGTAGTTGCTAGAATTACCATCTTAACCCACAGACACACCTGAAATTCAGTGTGTGGAGATTTTACTTTCCTGTATGTAAGTAAATTTTTAATATTTAGAATAGCTGTTGTTAACATAATTCTAATATATCTTATGAAAAGTTCAAGGACGTATTTAAACATTACTCTCCAACTAATGTTTTCAGATAATTTAATCTCATCGCTAAGACAAAATGAGGCTGAGCTTTCTAAATGCACAGCTCTCTGCCTCAAATAAAGAGTCGTCTGAGTCACTGACTTCAAATAAAGTTGCTGACAAGCAGCACTTAATTCAGACTCTCTGTGACATGCAGGAGTACACAGTTCTGCATTTCCAATCTTGTACCAGTGCTAATTTGTCCAGATAAAGAATAAGTCTGAACAGGGGAGTGATTTCCAAATGTGTATGCCACAAGTTCCTAGAGTGTTAATGTGGGGAATTACCATTTCTTCTTTCTGTTTTGTTTGCTTTGCACTGAATGAAAACTTAACAGACTTTTACCTACATGAAGTTAAGCTGTTAAAAAAATAAATTAGCAATTTTTTTGTATAAATACATTTAATTTTCAAATATATAATTTCATTGCATCCTACAAGCAATAATAATTTAAAATTTTGTGCCAAGACTAAACGAATGAGTGGCCAAACTCTGCTCATCTGGCTTAATCCATTAAGACAAGCATGAAGGAGCTGCATTCAAGGAAAAAAATGAAGCATTCTTCTCTCCACTGGAGAAATAAAATTTTTTGGTTCTGTCTGAGGACATTATTTTGAGCTGTGGAATATTTTAAAGAAGCTGCTTTTGGATGTAAATAGCAGATGAAAAGAGAAAGAAAAGGGGACGTGGCAGCTGAATCAAAAGATTAATTTCTTTATCCTTTTTTATTATTTACACTCCAGAAAATAATGCAACTATACTCCACCCAGTGTAGGACAGAAACTCAAAAATCAGACAAAAAGCCCCAGTGGGACAAATTCTAACTCTATATTTTGCAATATCTGAGCAATATCTGGCTTCCTAATCACCTTCACAGACTTCCCTGAACTGGTCAAAGCATAAGATAATTTCAAACATTTAAAAATCAGTCCTGTGGACTTGAAGGTGTACTCATTAAATGGAGGGCACACAGTGGCCGCAATGGATAAGGACTGTCGCTGCTGTTTGGGTTTTGTTAAGCTTTTCAGCTACATTGTTCTGACCTTGAAAATTCCAGATAATTGTTCTGCTGATAGTTTCATTATTAAGTTAAATAGGAGTGGGTGGCAAACGTTCAGCTGTTTACTTTTGGGTTTTTATCTCACAGTTTGTTTGTTGACTCCAGGAACAGGAGATGAGGGGAACATGCAGTTTTCCGATTACTTGCCCCTTGTCCCTGCAAGAAGGTTCTTAAGTTTCCAGCCGCATCAGAAGATGAAACTCAACAGCACTCTCGAGCCTCCTCCTTTTCCTCCTTCCTTTTCTGCTCTCGGATTTATGGCTCACCTCCTCACCATACTGGCAATATACACTTGCTGACCAACAGCAGACTCATGTGCCCACCACTCCTTGCTTCATTTTATATTGTTTTCACATTTATTTATCTACTTCAAGTAAAATGTTTACATTTTACAAATTCACTTATATGGTGTGAAAAAGCTTTCTGGAAAAAAGGAAAAAGCAGACGGTTTGAGCAGATTTGAGATAGTTCTCTACTTTTCCCAAGAGAAACAGGAAACTGGTGGCACAACACTAGATATGAGTTTGCTTATAAAAAAGACCAAACAGTCGCAGGAAGGATGGAAAGCAATCAGACTGTCTGTCACTTTAAATGTTAAGGTAAAATACTTTTTACCTTAGTACTGTACTGTATACATACAATACTGGCTACACTCAAGTCACAGTGGCTCACTGTCAGTGCAAGGTCAAAACTAAGACGGATAAAATATATTTCCTATTACTGAGAGTACAGGAAAGGAATCTAGGTACAAGAACTGGCTTTTGCTTGAAGCAGTACTAATTTAAATTATATCTGAGTGCAGTCAATTCTCTGCAGCAATTTTTAAAGCCTGAAAAATTGAAAGTAGAGAATCAACAAATCATCCATAAAAATTATCCTCCTGGAATGGACAGTAATTTCATTATCCAGTAAAAACACTGACTCACCACACTGAACACAAAAATGTTATTACTGAGAGGATATTCAGCACTATGCTTTCTCAGGCTATACAGAACCCCTCTTTTTAGGTATATGTTTCAGTCTCTGTTAAAACTAGTTTGACCTGCCTCCCAAATTCTGAGACTTATCTAAATCCTATTTTTTATTTCTCATTTCCATTTCTAATAAGAAAAAATGATGACAAAATCTTATTTAAAATATAGTAAGATTATAATAAAAATGGAAATGTAGTTCAGTTTGTTTGAAATACTCTTTTTTCTTCATCATCCTGAAAGTGGAGGGGGATAATGGGGTTGAAAGATTGATGTCCAAATTCCTGCTTGCAATTTGTCAAAAGTGAGGTTTTTTGCATGCAGAGTATGCCCTACCAAAATTTCTAAAAGCTGTCTTAAAATTAATACTGAGATAGGGAGAAAAACTTAATTTTGTCCCTAACCAGGCTGAGAACAGAATGTGTTAGTCTGGGTATTATTACAGAGCTGAGTTCCATCTCTAAGCATTGTTTCGGCACATGAACTTTCTAGAGCACCAGACTCCTATGTTCATGGCAAAACACCAACTGCCCTCCCAAGCGATACTTCTCAAGCTAACTAAAATTTATACACTGAGAATGAAATAGCTGGAGAACAGCCTAGCCTGAAATAAAAGTGCAGCTTGGCTGATTAGAACATGGGTTACTGGGTCAGTGGGGAATGTCTCAGCACATCGGAATTTCTGCATCAGCAGTCACTGTAGTGAGACAGATTTGCATAGAGGAAGGCAAACTTTATTTTTGTATGTGATAACTTTCAATAACTTGGTTATTATTAACAGACCCTGGTATGCAGTGTTTGCAACCAAGAAAGACAGTGAAAAGAAGAGAGCTTAGCGGATGTAGTGACTTGAGTCAATATTACAGGAATCTAGGTTCATTAGTACATTACAGTCATCATGTCCAGAGCCATGAGGTTTATTGTGGAATGAAGATGAAAGCAAGACAGAAGGTAAGGGACCTGATGGCTCAGCATTAAAAAAGTGAGATGATGAAAGGATAAGTAAACTGTCTAGTGAATAAAGGCCTACCTCACTTCCTCCAGTAAGAACTGAAGGTCTTGTGTCTTGATGGCCATGACCATCAACAGCTCAGCACTTACTCCCCTCTCCTGGGGAAGGGTGGAGAGAGGAAGACAGAGGAAGAGATATGGAGATGAGGAGAGAAGAGAGAGAGACCCCAAGTCAGAATTGGGGAATTCTCAGAATTTGATACACATTCATTATGCAGATGCACTGTAATATTCAGTAACGACCACGTGCTCTGCTAACATTTAAACAGGCAGATTTATTCATCTGTACTTTGGCAGAGGATGCCATGCAATTTTATCTTATTTGCTAAGAAGACAGAAAATTGTTGATCTTCTTGCATATGCCAGAATGTGTGCATACAGCTCATTTCAGAACAAGAAGTTTGGAATTTTGACAGTCTTATATGAGAGTTGGTTTTGAAACAAAGATGAATTCTGGGATAGAAAATACTTAATTGCGTATAGAAATTGGTTTTAATCAAATCAAATTGATTGAGTTATGAGATTCTCCAAAAGAGTCCCTAAGTAGTATTTTTTGATTTATCTAAAACTGAAAACCACTTGGATACTGTTCAAGCTCTGGAATGAGCTGGACTATGAATTTTTGGACAGGATATTAAAACCACCCTGTGAAGAATATACAAAATGTGATGATCCACCTATGACAGCTGAACCCGAGATCTAGAAAGAAAATAAATAATGAAAGGCATGAAGATTCAGTGGCCATAAGCAAGAATAAAGAGGTATGGAAAGAGGGCAAAGCTCCATTTTGCTGAACTCTTCCACTTGAACTCAGCACAAGATTGAAGAACTCTGGGCATATGCTACCAAACAGCTTAAAGTTCATTGGGTGCCACATGAAATCTGAACACACAGGGGCAAAGGTCTGCTAAAAAGAAATTTAAGCAATGCTTTGAAAAAATTGCTTTGGAATCTCTCTCTCGTACGGGGCACCAGGAGAACATTCACCAAATGCACTTGCATTGTCAAGTGATGACTCACTAGGACTGCAGTAAAACACCGACTGGCGGGGTCTTTAGTTTCTTACATTTCTGCTGCTGGAAGAAGGAAGTGCAACCCAGGTATAGGGTGAAGTAGATCCCAGTTTTTTGACTTAAAAAGAGCTAAGAATAAATGAGGTCTGCAAGGGACAAGAAAGACAATTGCATCCTGGTACCGTCTGCTTTTCTTACTGCCTACAGTTGTTGAAGGAACAAAATAAGTGCACACTAGAAAAATCAATCTCCCAGTGAATGGAAAAATCTCACTTATCCTCATTTTTTCTATTCACTCACTAGAGACCTTTCTCTGGCATTTTAAACAAAACCTCAAAGTCTTCCAGCTGCCATTAGTGGCAAAATATCTGTCCACAGAGGGAACTCTGGGATCCACGCTGAGTAAGAAAACAACTGTTTTAGACCAGGGGAAGGTCTGAAAAGCCCGTAGTTTAATTCAAGAACTGTTTTTCACCCCCTGCCTCTTGACACACATGGTTGTAAGACTGTCACTCTCCATGTTAACAGATCCGGACTCCGTGAGTGAAACAAAAATTCTGTGAAGCCCAGCCCAGCACACTGTCCCTGTGGCAGTCCATCTGTGCACTTCTGACAGGTGAGCAGTCACAGCGGTCACTCCCTAGGAAGATGTCTCTCCCTTTTCTGACTGGATGCCAGATTGCATACCCTGGGTACATCATGACAAAACATATGGTCGGTTACCTCAGGAAGACATCACTGATGAGTATACCTATCATAGTCCCAGGTCTCTCATGCTTCAGTCTTAGAGGTAAATGAAGAATATTTTACCTTTGAGCAGGAAAGGGGGAGCCTGTGACCAAAAGGCTACTCAGGTGTGTGAAGAGAAGAACACAGTCTCTTGTGGTCAGAAAATGGCACCCATTGAAAGCGAATGTAGAGAGAAAGAATGGGAGGTGCTTATGTCCCCCTCCTGGAAAAGACTGCAGACAGCTCTAAATCCATGGAAACTGAAAAGATGGCCATAGGACAAAGAGAGGAAAGGATAGTTTGCAGATTCCCTCTCTCACCTAGTTTCATGGAAGTACTCTGGTGCCATGGGACGTCACTGCCACCTGGCTAACCTCTCTCTGATTAGAGTATGACAAACCCAAAGTCTAGATAGGCAGAAAATGGCACACACAACAAACACTAATGCACAGCAAAACCACTATGTTACAAACCCAGGCATAACGGTGTTTATGTTCCTTTGATTCTTACCTCTAAATCATTAAAAAATAAATGTGTGTCAGCAAGATTAAAAATCATTTCTTCCATTCGCAGTCCAAGGGTCACTGCCATTGGTGGATCCTTAAAAAACAGAAAGCAAGGTTAACTACTTAAATACCTTTAAGTTATATCAGGTTTACTTTAAAAACAGCTGTATACAAAGTGTTTTGAAAAATTAACACTGCAAGAGATTTCTCTAAAATCCTTTCAGTATTGAACTATTTTAATATAACGCTACAAGAAGAGACTGCTGAACCTGTGTGAGAACATTTGGGGAGCTGGGGGTGTTGAAACATCAAGTTTTTTGAAAGTCAAGGCATTTGTAACCTGGCTAAACTGACAGGGGAAAACCTGCTGGCCATATGTAAACCTGCATAAGGAAGGCTGTAAACAGGGAAGGAACTTCTCACAGAAGATATATGTAAGAAAACCAATATTTATTATAATAAGAATACACAATATTTGTCATCCCTGAGACTTCTACGAAAATATATGTTATCTTCCCTGTCAATCTGTGGGCAGAAAAAAGCCGTGTCATGGAGCAGTAACCAATTTTTCTGACCCAATGCAATGAGTCAGCAGCAGAGGTAGGAATGAAATTACTCCATGTGACACCCACTCCACTGCACAACTCCTCTGATCTCTCGGTTTTTCTTCCCAGCTTTTGGGCACACAGAAGTCCTCACCAAGGTCATGCTAAACTGAACTAGGAAAGGTAGCCATCTCTACCAGATGGTTGCTTTGTAAGCAGTTATTCTATGCTGAGATAGGAAGGTATGGTTTAAGAGGCCTTTTCAATTTCTAATGTCTCTACTCTGTAAAAATACAAAAGGTAGTCTGAACCTATGCCCACTTCCCCGAGTTGAGTTTCACTTTAGATACATCATCAGTGCCTTGCCTATGCTTAAGCCTATATCACTTATTTCCCACGCTTTCTGCTGCTCACCGTGTATCCTCAAACCCTGCACTTGGTCCTTCTCCCTCTCAGTATTTACCCTTCTTCCATGCAGACACTAACTTACGAATTTCCAGGCTCTCCTTTATGATTTTATTGCAGGTATTAATTCAACAAAGTGCCTGTAAGTGTCCTTCTAAGTGTTCTTCAGCGCGCCTACAATCTATGGCACAACTCGTTAGGTGGTCCACAGGAATGGGAAAGCATATGTAAATTTGTTTGTTTGCTACAGATGATCCCTTCATTTCTGATGAAATACAGGATTCCTGTCCCTGGATGAGATTCATTCAGAATGTTGCATCTGTTCGTAGGTCAGCTTCCACACTATCAAATCACTCTACCTCAGCAAGATACCACAAATCTACCAACCTGCAACAAGAGTTTGTCTGAAAGCATTTAGTGTACAGTAAATGTGAGAAAATTAATTTAACCTTGCTAGGCTTCCTAGGCAAGAGTGTAAGCCAATTTGCATTACCTTATATTTATTTTAGAATAAGAATGCATATGGACAGCTCCTGACGCTTAGCTGACACCTGCTAACTAGTTTTATCATTGCCTTAATCATCTGCCTGAGCTTGTGGGGCTCAGTTAACTTTTTTATACTTAATGTACTGCAATGGACTTTTCAAATAGATGTGATCCTCTTCTCATTAAAATAGGAAAAAAAAATCTATATATCATCATTTAAACTCTGATTGACACTAGCAAGTCTTCAGAAATCCTTTCTTAAATATCTGGAGATTAAAAGTCTAAAAGATTACCAGCATCTGGCAACAAAATCACACAAAACTTCACACGATCATTTGTTAGTATTAGGATCAAAGGCATCCCAATCAGGATCAGACGTCCTCTACTCCAGGGCTTCACAGTGACAGAATAAAAGATGGCTTCTGCTCTCAAGCACTTAAAACCTAATGGTAAAATCTGAAACATAGACATATTTTGACCCTTGCTCACAAAAAAGTCAGACCTGAAAGGCAGAATACTGTACAAGGAATTGTAATGATCTGAAGTTAGACCAAATTCTCTGGCAGTGAAAGGAAATAATTTTAAGTTGACCCTTGACCTGGTCTAGACTACCTTTCAGAAGTAAAAACCAGTTGCATAAGTAACATAACTTCATCCCCTACGGCTTCTGCAGTCACGTTCACTGGATCTGAAAGTCACGTGGCTGAGGGCAGCAGCAAGTGCGAAGGTCAGTTTTTCAAGGAGGTGATTAAGGAACACAGGTTAACAGATTTGCAAAAACTCATGTAAGATACTTAGAACACAAATCATCAAAATACTCTGGGCTCATGAGATTCCTCATGAAGCCATAATGCTTTTATCAAAATGTCATCACACACAAACATGTGTTGCTCTCTCCTTTCTCTAGCGTTTTTTCCCCGTGTACAGTAAATTATAATTTTTCTTCCTAGACACAATATAATAAAGAGTATTTGCAATATGCTGCTTTACCTCAGTCCTACAAACACTAAAGCATGTGCATAACTTTATGCACAGGTGGTAACTTATTATTATTTATGTGAGTAAAGTTATTCACTGGAGTGCTTCCAAGACTGGAATCTCAGACTTTTGATTCTCAGCCCCTTTTTTCCCCTTCCTGGGTGGAAGCAGACTTAAACGAGGAAATTTGCTATAACATATTCCATTATAATCCCATTTATTTTTACAGAAACTACCAACTATGTATCACAATTTCCTGCCTTGCCTAGTATAGTTGAAAGACGTAAATGTGACAAAGCTTTTATGATTTTCTTATTAGTAGTATTTTTGTAACCAACTATGCCTGACTTTATTACTGTTAAAATGAGATTTCCTATGTTCCTGTTTTGACAAAGGCATGTGTAGGATATTGCTAGGTATTATATGTACAATAAAATAAAGCAAAGAGAATTAATTTCAGCTTAGCATAAAATCAGTCTGGGATCTCCCCATAACAATTTAAGCTAAGAAGAGTCACTGGAATTGAATTCTCAGGACAATGAACAATTCTTCCTTTAATAAATTGGCCAAAACTTGCACAGCAACTGTTTAACAAGACTAAACATCACGTTCCAGCTCTTGCCATGTTAAGTTCATTCCTTCAGATACAAAAATAGACAGAGAAAGCAGATTTGTCAGGGTCTCGTGGTTTTATAATGTTTGCATGATGCAGAGAAACATCCCAATCATCATTCTACTGTCTTTCAACTTGAAGCAGAAGCTGCAGGCTGACTCAAGTGGCACAAAAAAATGAGCGTTGAAAGGAAAGCAAGAAACGTGCAGCTGATACAGATTTGAGCACAGCAAATCGAGAAACTGAATAAAAGGCAGACTGAACTTCTGCCAAAATGGTATTTTGTGCTATTCTGCACAAGCATACACAGAAGAGGAAACAACAATAATAAAAACAAAAATCTGGAAGTTTCCCCCAGATAATTTGCAGAATAAAGAAGTACAACTCTTTGGCCCTCAGGGGCATGATTTAGCCAGATATCATTAGCGTGCAGAAGAGTCAAGACCAGCTACGGTACTTCTGTATACCAAAATACAAATTACTTTAGTTACGTTAGTATGAAGGCACTAAACTGGAGCCAGACTGTCTGTCTGTGGACTTCTGTACTAGACTGGTCCATCCACTGGAATGCCTCCTAGGAGACTAGGTAAAAATATTCTGGGAGGACCAATACTTAAATGTTTTGACCAAGAGGAAAGTGACTGGAATAAAGCCCCAAAAGCTCAGTGTCCATTAGTGGAAGAAAACTATTCAATATTGTCTTAGAAGGTCAGGTTTCAGCACAAGATGTTCAAAATAATTTAATTTCATGGATAAATAATACACACACAAAAAACCTTTTCTTAAAAAATCTCAGAAAACAGATATATAGATTGTCAGGTGGACTCATTGTGATTAGAATTTATATGCATAAAGCCTTAAAAATAAGTGAGAAAACAAGCAAAATACATGAATAATATTGTAAGAATAGATGTTCAACATGTGTCTGTCCTGAACAGACTTACAACAAAATTGACCTCTAGAAAAAGTGGAAATGGTTATACTTAAATACCAATATTTTAAGCTTAAAGACACTTTCCTACATTATGTAGGAATTTCAGATTTAAGTTCAGCCCTCACTCTCTCACAGGCAACACTTGCTCCCAGGAGAGCTTCATGTGGGTTGTAATGGAGGAAGAGATTACATCTCTTCTTAATAACCATATCTGGTGGCTGATGAAGGAAAACACACATACTCCATAGCGAGTTTCTGTTCCATGCTCTCTAGAAGGCGGTAGGAAAATGGACTCAGAGGTCTCAGACAACGAGAGAGTGAATGGAGAGGACAACTGGAGATCATGAGAGATACTCTATTAATACAGGCAGACAAAAGCATTTTTATGAGTGAATTTGGGAATGTCATCATGGGTGCTAATGGTGACAAAGTTTTTCTGCTTAATGACTGTACAAGCAGAAACTGAGCAATAAAAAGCTTCTGAGGCCTTTCCAGAGAACTGTGCAAGGTTAATGAGGCCTCCCCAGCAACCTTCTGTCACTGGTAATGCTATCAAAAATGTATAAATGTGATCATCGAGTGCGGATTTGTTCTGATTTTTGCACTTGGAAATCACGTTCTCCCCCATCTAAGGTCACAAGGGACTTTCACTCTTTTTTAACCAGTTGCACCTTGAGTCACAGCATTTATCTGGGCATCCTTGCCCTCTGGATTGACCTGGAGAAATTAATGAAATCTAAATGCTTGGAGGTAGACAAAACTCCAGCTTAATCAGCCTTAAATCAGCAAGAATAACTGGAATGTAATGGAACAAAGAATACACACTGTTCACAGGGAGTAAGAATGTACCTCATAAACTTTAACAGATGATGACATGTCCTAACACATGTCCTGTCACATCAACAAATCCTCACTTAAGAGCTCAGCATTGTAGAAAACTGTATCTGCCAACTGGTGCTCAGCTGCAAAAACCATCACCAGCCACACAAGTCTCGATATAAGAGCTCAAATGCCAATGTTCATAATTTGCTCCTGCAGTAAATAATTAAAAATAGAAATGTACTAGTTTTATGAAGTACAAAGCAGATGAGCAAACAAGCTGAACAGTGAGAGGTACTCTTACTGCTGGGAAGCAGCATGGTTTCCCTGAAACCTAACAAAGGTGTAGTGTAGGGTTTATTCTCCTTTTTATGTTAGCTCTGACCAGTCCAATAAAGTTACCACTATACCAAAAGTCAGACAGAAACACCCACAGGTAAAAAACAGCAAGCCATAGATTATTCCTCTGGAAAAGTTTTATAGTTTAAATATCAAAGTGATGCATTGACTGGCCAAATCTCTCCCACTTCAGTGGAGTTTACAGCTGTAATCTACTGGTGCCTAGATAAGATGCAGCAATGTGCCCTGTGTTTCAAATTAGATGCTTACAGCTGCATCCAGTAAGCTAAATCTTTCACCTCATCACTAGTTTTGTTTTTAACATCTTTATTATAACAGCCCTATAAAATTCTGAAATGAAATAAATACCACACCATGCAAAGTGCTGGACAAGTGCGCACTGAGCAGCGTTTCCATTCTGAACTTCAGAAATCCTCAGGCATAAGTCAGAAATCTGATGTTCTCTTGACAAATACATTACCTGAAACTTGACTACTGGATCCAGGCCTTCCCACATAACTTCTGCCAATAAATGCGCCCATTTCCTATCTCTCCTCGAGGATGCTTGGTTCTCCTTTCCCTTTTCTCTTCTACTTCAACTGCTTTTTAAACTGTAGAAATCTTTTGAAAGAGACACTGTTTGTCTCCTGGTACCACCGTGGCTCTCAAGTGCTCCTGCACACATACATTGGTCCCTCCACCTGGCCATCACGGTGTGATGGCCACCTCCACATGCGACACCTCCCCTCGCTGCACTTCCTGCACAGCCTGAACTGCAGCACAGCACTGAGATTAAAAGACTCGTTTCTTAACATTGTGTTTTCGCACAGTTACTGCAAGAAATAGGGTAAAGGTCTAGCGGAAAAGGGGGATGAAAGTTTGCAAGTCAAGGAGTAGATGGGAAAGAACTGAAGGTGAATGTCCTTGCCTGTCTGTATATTCACACTAGCTCTAAACCCAATATCACACGCCTTGAAAGTATGAAGTCAGCACACTTGCTATGAAATGCCTTCCCTTAAAGCAATGGTCACACTGAAGACTCACTAACCTCATTTAGCATATTTAAATATGGGGGAAGGGGAAAACTCTGCTTTTCCTGTGAATTTTTGTTTGCTGTTTTGTTTTGGGAGTAACCACTATAATGTTATACAAAATGGGCTGAAAAATACATATGGAAAAACAGTGCATATACACAGCTGAGTGCTTGCGTAACATTACATGCCTTTATTTTTTTAAATCAGATAGCAAATCACCACAATAAATAGTTTAGTATCACCATTATTTTACACTACCTTGAAATTTTTTTTCATTGTGAAGTAACAACATTATACCACCTTTCCAGGATTAACAGCTCTCTCAACACTTTTGAAAGACTTATGCGCTCACAAGACTTCCACTGATAACCTCACAATTCATGGACTATTTACTCTCATAGCAACCTATTTTCCTACAATCCAGACTTCAGTCCAGATTAAGACCTTGTTCACAGATGGAAATCATATGCAGAAAAGATAAGGGCCACATCTGCTAAACAGGTCATGTACCGGAGACCGACTGAGGTCCAGCTGTGCTATCCTTCCCTTCTCCCATGTCTAACGCCTTAGGCACTTAGGCTCAGACACACCCCATCTTAAGTTCAGGCAAGACTTCAGTGACGTGCAAGAGATAAAGCCTACTCATGATAAACTCTCCCTGTATTCCCTTTCCTACTGCTCTAGCCTCCTTGCAGTCAAAAGTATATATATTTGAGTTTCATTGGCAATTATTCATTACCTTTCCAACGAGTTCTCTATAAATATGGCAAAGGTAGTCACTGCAGGAAGGAAAAAGTCTACTACTTTTATTTTACAGTCTCTGTAAAGGAACACATTTCCCTACTTGAATGGATGCCACCTCTCAGTACAAAAGAAAAAGGATTTCACTTAAGAATTCCTCTCCTTTTGCTTCATGGTTGTTCATGACATCTGTTTACTGATGCTGATCTCAGCAGTATAGCTACATTAATTTCACTTGCCCTTGAGATATTCTTAGTTTATACAAGACAACTTTATCTGCTGTTAGTACCACTGGCTTTTAATACGCCATTACTGTTTCTAAAGACTCTGTACGGAAAGTTGATTACAGCAGCAGATGTGCTCTTAAAGAACAGTGGCATTGGGATTTTTTCAAGTATCCCTACTCATAACAGTGAGAAACAAAGACGAATTACATTTCTGTTGCTGTCTCTAAGACAGTTTTCAAAGATATTCACAGATGTTCGTGACTACAAATTGTGCTCTGATTTTTAAAACTTTGTATTAAAGTTGACTTAGACTTTGCTCATATATTATGTGAGCTGGTGCATGAGATAAAAACATCCTAAGGGCACAATCAAAAAAGGATGAAAGGAATGACTACATCACCGAGGCGATTCAACAAGTTCTGTGGCAGTCTATGGGCCACACTCAAAAGTGATATAAATGCTCATGTTCAGCTACGTTTCTCTCTTGTTTCGACAACTACATCAGAAATGGTTCTGACAGTCTCTGCTGTTACAGTGTTTGAAAAACAGCAGGAGTTTTTGACAAGAGTACAGAAATGTCCACTGATTTGGCACTGTGGAGCTGCAAAACAAGCAAGGCTGTTTTTTAAGAGACATGAATAACTACCCTTATCTTAGCATTCCAAAAAATCAGATTTTTGTCTGGGCCTGTGAGTTTTCCTATTAGCTTTCTCTTTTAATAACCACAAACAGCTGTCTCAAAACACTGGCCCATCTGTGGTTATAATTCACAGATCTGGTCTTGGACATTTCTAACCCCCTGGCTGGGGAGGCATGTGTGGAGAGCATTTCTCTAACGTACAGTTCCTCACATCCTTTTCTTGAGGATCTGATTTTGGCCAGAATAAAGAGGCAGGAAACGTAAACTAAACAAGCCCTTTGTCTGACACAGTATGTACACGGTTATGTTCTTAAAAAGAAATACCTTTGTAATTACATTACATACATCTTTATATGTGTATTATGTTTTCTATTCTATTCTATTCTATTCTATTCTATTCTATTCTATTCTATTCTATTCTATTCTATTCTATTCTGTTATATGTATATAATTCTCTCTATAAAATTATATATAAGCATACATACAATATTAGTCACACTTGAATGGCACAACACCTAGAAAACCTACAACCACGTATCTACATACCAATATACTCCCTGTCCATTTTCTTCCCTTCCATACATTTGCCCTCATTTTTTGTTTAATCCAGGCCTTTAGCTCTACCCCTCCCAGCAGTCTGCTCTTGCTTCTATGCGCTGATCTTCCCACCAGTCCCTTCTACCGTTACCCAAGCAGCATTCCCTGGGCTCCCACCACCAGCCCAGCGGGGCTCGCTGCTGTCGCAGCAGGGGAGCTCTTGCTCCTGCAGGATGCAACTGCCTCCCTCGCTCTTCCTCCTGCTCTCCTGCTCACTGCTCTGTGACCTGAACTGCTTTTGGATCTCACCGGAGGGGAGAGGACAACTGTCTGCTTGGGGAAGGGATTCACTCCCCAGCATTACTCACCCCAGAGCCAGCCAAGGGAACCAAAGATTCAGCAGAAAAGATAGCGAGTCAAAGAATAACATCTGCAGCTGGCATTGAAGCAGGTCTGTCTCCTACTTGCTCATTCTGATTCATCAATTTCCCCATAAATTCACCCATCGCTCCAGTTTATTTCTTATTTCTTCCTCTACGCATCCACATAGTCAGTTGTTTCCATTTACCTATATTATCTCCCTGCAACATCTCTTCCAGCGTACCTCAGGAACTCGTCCTTGTTCCTCTATGAACTCTCCCCTCATCTGCAGCATCTGCTTCAGCCCTGCCTCATATATTGTGTTTAGGGTCTGTGTCTCATTTCTCTCCTTGACTTTTTCACTGTAACCCTCTGAAAATGGGGTTTACTGTATGCTTTCCCTTTACCTTCACCCAAGCCATGATGAAAGTGGAAGGTGAAAAACACATATGTGTGCAGGCCAGATCGCTGCTATACAGTGAATCAATGCAGAATTCATGCCTCACATACCTTGCCATACTTCTGTGCATAGGATCCTGTGAGCAGCGAATGAAAAACTATGATTGTTTCATCCAAGTCCCAAACAAATACACGCTGAAAAAAGAAGTGGGGACAGCATTATTAAAAAAATAACATCAAAGTCCCACCACCATCCCACTGGGGGGCTAAGAGTCAGCTCAGTCCTAAAGTTGGACTAACCACTAAACCAAGCAGGTTTTCTCTGAAAATCAGCAAGAACAGTGTATCATGCGTGGTAAGAAGTCAGGAGAGTAACTTTTGAACTCTTCAGCCATTTCTTACCTGTCCCCTAAAAAGCTTTTCAAAACGGCTGCATAACACAGATTTCAAAAACACGATGGGTGTCAAACATAATTGTTGACTTAAGGATAAACAGTATTCTCAGACACTTCTCTGCAAGTCTTAGTGATTCAAGATTCTTCTTTATTTCCCCTGCATAGCTAAAATTAAAGTCTTGGGTAAAAGTGCTATATGCCACATATAATGTCATACAGAATTTAAAAAGTATTGTAGGAGAAAATGGATTATTCTAACTCAAAAAAAAAAAAAAAAGGAAAGAAACTCCTTATATTGATAAGGGGTCTATTTTCACTGGTAAACTATAAAAGAAATGGGAAAACTGAAACGTAAAAAATTTAAAAAATTATCTTTTCACTGAAAAGGTTAAATCCTTTGAAAAGCAAAAAATGTGTTAACAGTTTCTGTATAAATGCAATGGCATTTAGATTTGATGCCTAGAGCTGCAGCCCACCCTGCCACCCCAGGAGCGGCTGTGTGGCCGGCCAAGGCCCAGCAACAGTCTTGTCTCGTGCTGCACCCGGAGCTGGTCCGTGAAGGCACAGCAGCGGGGCTGCCCAGGGCTGCTCGCTCCCGCTGCCGGTCTGGTGGCAGCAGGGGACACACCACACCGGTGGGCAGCACTGTTCCCCTTATGCCAGAGCTGGAGTGTTTCACACACAGAGAGGCTACCAGTTGCCTCCTCTTCCTCCTCCTTCTCCTCTTCTTCCTCCTCCTCCTGTCACTGCAAGGCAGTGCACTGCTAACACAGGAGTAGTAACACTATAATTACTCCATTGCCAAGAGGTTACTTATATTTTAAATCATCACCCCATATATTAGGCAGATATATTTCTTCACTAAGGCACTGATCTTGCACATACTTAAGTACAGCCATAACTTCGCTGACGTAAGCTGCCTCACTGAAATCCACTGACATTACAAGCACAAGGACAAAAACCTGTGCACAAGTATTTGAAAGGCTATGGCCAGATGATCCTGCCTATTTATGCTGCATTCATCCATAAATGTATTAAGCTGATCAATATATTTGAGATTTCCTATTCAAAAAATTAGAAGAAAATGCAACTGGTTTGAACACAGAAGTCTCACAGTCTTGTGGTTCTACTCCATGAGAAACTGAAAGACACACAGTCTCAGAGCTAAAAAGTGCAAGGCTGAACCACATTTACTTTTCTGCCTAACTTTTTCATACAGAACAGCAATGTCTCATTGTACATGTATGTTAAAAGAGCAACTAATATCTGTTATATTCAGTCAGTGCGACTGAGTCCATGGCATTTTCTAAAATGCTTTAAGCTATTTCCACAGCTGTAGTTTTCAGAATTTACTTTTCATCAGAAGAAACCTCCACGTTACCACTCATCAATTACCGCAGGCATACCTCCAAGTCACTGTCCGGAGGGGGTGATGGATTATTCTTCCGCCCTCTACCCCGAGACTTTGACCCAGAACTCCTACATGTTCTCTCATCAAGATCTTTGATTGGCGTGGAGGGGCTCTGCACTGTGTCAAACTCCCCTGTAAAGTCAACCATTAATGGCAAAATTAGTGCTTGGATTTTTAAATAATGAACTTTTTTTCCTCAAAGCTAGACATGTCTGTATGAAAACTCAACCACAAGATGCACCTAAAAAAGTTGTTTTAAAATGAGTGATAATGTGGTTTGCCTTACGTAGATGGAATCTGCAGATGCCACATACACTTTTGACTTTACCAAGGAAACATTATAAAGCTTAGCAGAATAAGAGAAAGATTAAAATGACACTTACGCACGCGCAGATACAAATACATGCCCATGCAAAATATTGATATATCCAAGGAATATGTATTTTAAATTCACACTAATGAATTCTCAAATCATGAAGTGCCTTTTAGTTAAAGTAGTTGATTTCCCATGTTTGGAGTTCAGCTAGATTTCCACGTCCTGTGTTACTTTTACCAGAACACCCTTTTGCACTCGTCCACGGACCAGAACAGCCAGTCAGCTTCCTGCTTCATCTCCTCTTTCCATGTCACCAGCTCTTTAGTAGGGTTCACTTTTTTTTCACCTTACCTCTGCCCATAAATCGGCAGAGGAAAGTCATAATATTAAATGCAATATTCCAGTTACTAACAGAAAGAGGGTGAACTTGTACTTCTTGTATTCTGATCATTTTTCTCTAAGTGTCAGCTGTTGTCTGCTGTCAGAGAGAAGATGTGCTGGAAGGACCTTTGATCTAGCATGGCTTAACTGCCTGCTCAGGCCTATCCCTGACTTACCCATTTAATCTATTTTGCCTCTGCTGGTAACAAAGGGCTTTAGAGGTGGTAACAAACCAGTAGTTATGTAAGACAGACAGACTGAAGAAGGCACCTCCAGGAAGGATGGCACGGAACCTCCCTTTACAAAGTACTTTTATGCCACAGCTCAGTAGGTGGAAAATATCCTTTTCTTCATAACACAGTACCTTTAGTGCCCCTTTAAAACTGCTAGCAATACAGGCAGTTTGGCTAGGTTCCTGACATATGACATAAATGACATAAATCCTCCTTCATCATCTATTAACAATTTGATTTTTCTCCATTAAAGAAGGAAAGGGTACAGCTTTGATCTGACATCTACTACAGAGTTTGATTCAAGGGAGTCCTTGTGCTGCATAGAATTGTGTGGTTTTGGGCCACTTTGGTAATATTTGTTAGAAGTGCTCATGACGGCACACCTGCAGAATAAATTCTTGGTACAAACATTTCCCAAGAATCATCTATGATGCACCTGATTTTCACCTGGAATCTGAACATTTTTCATTTTTACTAAAGAGCACTACTACGTAGCCAGCAGAGCAAGGAGAGTGATTTTTCTGCTCTGTTCTGAACTTGCAAGACCACGTCTGGAAAAATGTCTAGTTTTGGGTCCCCAAGCAGAAGGGAAATATTGACAAACCGGAGTTAGTCCAGGTGCGGGCCACCAAGACAGTTAAGGGGCTGAGCACGTAGGAGGAAAGGCTGAGTGACTCTTCACAGAGGTATGCAGAGAAAGGACAAGACACAACAGATGGAAATCACAGCAAGGGATATTCCTGTTAGATGCAAGGAAAAAATCCTTCACTGTGAGAGTGGTCAGGCCCTGGGACAGGTCCGCAGAGAGGCTGTGCATTCTCCATCTTTGGAGATGTTCAGAACTCCACTGGACACAGCCCTGAGCAACATGATAAAAGCTGGCTCATCCACGAGCAGGTTGGACCAAAAGACCCACAGAGGTCCCTTCCAGTGTGAATGACTGAATGTTTCTGTGATCTTCCCTGAGTCATCCACCTCATTCTCCCTCCACAATAAAAAAACCACCAGTTCTGGCCTAGCAGGCTCCAAGAAGGAAAAATAGACTGCAGTCTCAGTTAAAAGTCTGTGCATAATGTAACACAATAGTTAAATTCTTAATCTCATCCATCATTTATTTATACCTTACATTGAACCACACATGGAAGATTATTAAAATAAATACACTGGGAGATATATTTATATATCTTGACTGAAAAAATACTGTTGTATTTCTTGGAAGAAAAAAATTTAAGCCCATAATGTCACATTCCTGAACGGGAGCTCTAGACACTGTGAAGAAAGAATTTAAGATTCAAGGAAAGGGGAGAACAAGAAGAAAGTTAGTGTATTTGTTAGGACATTTACCTGGAGAAGGACATATGTAGGTTCCACTGCCTTCTCTGGGGTACACTTGTTTATTTGACTGTATGATTGATATATATGAAGTATAAAGACATTTTCATAGCCCAGAATCTGTATCCCCAAGTGGAAAGTAATGAATCCTCCATGAAACAGGAAGAAATCAAATCTGTCACTCCTGCTTCCTGGAAAAGTCTCAAATTATTCTGCTATTGCCTGGAAGAAGACGCTACTACTTTTTTCTCGAACTCACCTACTTCAAGTGTTACAAAACCAATGTGGTTCTCTGCTTAGGCAGAACAGATCCAAACTTTCAGGCAGCAGCTCAGAAGAGATTTTCAAAACTGCCACTTGAGAATGTATTCTAGATACCATTTTAAATAGGTCTGCCCTGATTTGGATAAGGACCATATACATTCTGTAGTAGTTTCTCTTTCAGCTAAAACTCTTACTTGCCAAGAAATTACGGGAAAATTAAGCAGCAATAATAATAACTAATGAATAATGTTCCCATGGTGTTTTCACTTGTCCCTACAGAACGGAGAGGGAGTTCTTGTTGACTAATCATTTCTATTCCCAGCACAGTGTTGATGTCAGTTAGGACACTGCAGGCAGCGGAGCAATCAATAAGGTCACATTATCTTAGTTCTTTTCCCATAAGAAGAGGAAAATATACTTTGGTAAATGTACAAATGCACAGAAAGATGTTTCATAACCAGAATCCTCATGCAGGAAAAAGCTACACTGGCTTCAAAAGAAGTTCTGAGTGTGCAAGAGTGCTGTACGAAAATATAATTTCACAGATTTTTCTGAAAGAGTGGAAAAAATGTCCCAAAACAAAACCCCAGAAATGAAAAGGCAAAAATTAAGTAAGTGAAGATGAGTGTTTACATTCTTACCACAAAAGTCTTCTTATTTATAACATTTCTACATTTTAGAACAAAATCAAGATTCATTTCTACAGTAATATATTAAAACATCTGTTCTCAATGACTGTGTTTACTCTAATCTACCAAAAATAAAATACAAAAAAAGCCCTGTTCTAAATCTTCTCTGAAAGTATCCAACAACTGAAGTAAATAACTTCAATTTTCATTCAGCATTAGCCGTTACCAGTTGACCCAGGCTTCTGCTTGGGTCAATGCTGTACATGATTGCATAATTATCCATTAATCAGTACTGTAACTAATCACCGTACCTTGGAAGTTCTAGATATTTAAAGCCAACTTTATTTCATTACACTAATCTCTAAATCAGAATGAGCAGCTGTCTCTTACTTGAACGCAAGGTATGCATCTATTTTAGAACTGCAGAAGTCAGTAGTGCACGTTTTTTTGAACAACTGTAGGCTTAATTGCTTGATTTGCTTTTTACCAACAGCAGGCTACAGGAGCGACTGCATTTTCTTATCCTCCATTTGCTTTAGAAATGAGTTCAATGCTGATAAAAGGAAAACTTATTAAAAATTCAGCCAAGTAACATAAAAGAATGTGAGAAATTCTAGTACCAAAGAGTACTGAAAACATTACCCTCATAAAGAGTTCCTACTGCAGTTCATATTAGACAGAGATTTTTATTGCAATGTTTGAGATTTTTTGGCTTTTCCAATATTCAACACATGCCTAATAAATACACTGCATAGCCTCCTCCCACTGGAACTATGAGCAGCATCAGAGATCCAGTAAAGCAAGAGGAAAATGTTAAAACCAGAACATGTAACGACAACTTATCACAGATGTTCATACACATACTCATACACTGGTTCATGTCTAGCACGAAGCCTTCCATGCTGTGGAGACCTTGCAGCAGCTCCAGTTAGAGGACAAGGAGTTGCACCACCATGACAAATGGAGGTAGTCTTTCATATCAAGAACATTGTTCCCCATTGTTCCCCAGTTTGATGTGAACATCCCTTCCTCCCTGTTAAAACACAGTTGTACCGCTTAAGCAGGAGAAAAGAGGTGTGGGCACAGTCTGCATATAGACCTAATGCCATTTCCTGGAGAAGCTGCAAAGGGTGACTTCATCGTGGGTACCAAATTAAGAGACCAAACTCTGCTGCATCCCAGTAACTGAACTGGAGCAAATATCCTATGAGTGACTCACCTCGCCAAACTCTGGACATAGGAAAGTGAGGTGCCTAAAGGTGAAGCTTTTACCCAGGCCTATTTCCTCTGCTAGAATTTTATCTGCCCTAGATTAGATGTACTCATGTACTCATCAAATATACTCGAATGTACTCATCTCCTGAGACCTCATCTCAGGATTAATCTGAAATATCCCAATTTGAGACGAAGTGCCCTTGAAGATACCTATTTGTCTCACAGATACTCTGCAGTAACGAGTGCATTTTGAAAAATCTTCGTATAGCGAAGGGACAATACAAGCTCAGAAGAAAGTCCATGGGAAGGTTAAGGAGCTGAGCCTTACACAGATGTGGGATGGATGAACTTCTGAGCCCTGCCATACTCTCCTTATGGATTGACTTTTGTTACATATTCTTATCAGACAGAGTAGACAGAAGACGGCTTCAACATTACAAGTCTTTTTTATTTTTTTCCTGGCTTGTAATGTGTTACTGCTTGTTATGAGTAGCAGAAAGAGTATTTTCAATTTTCATCTCATTTTCTTTACTCAGTCAATAAATAAAATTGTAACTGATATTTACTCTTGATCTGATGGGGCTTTTTTATGAAAACAAGAAATGCTGCATGTGTGGAGAGTACTAGAGGCTTTGATTAGTTATTTGAATTAATAGCTAGCAGAGATGGCAGAAGAATGAAGTGCCTTGCTGTGTTTAATCTCAGGCTTTAGTTGTAATAAGTCTTAAGGACCGAGCAATAAAGGCCTGTTAGGCAGAAAGTGAACATAGTGAGTGGTGAAGCTCTGCAGTATGATCTACTATATCTGAAGTGATCTCCAAGACACTGCACCTCACTGATGGAAATTTATTTTTACAGTGACAGAGAAGGGCACAGGCATGTCATGTATTCACAAAGTGGGTGTTTCACTCTCAGCGGAGGGTCGCGTGATCAGTGCAGCACTTCACAGAAATAAGGAGCATGTGGGCAGATTTGTAAGTTCAGATGCACAACCCACCTAACAGGAAAACAAGCTCATATGCTTAAACAATTCACAAACAAGAAAAATCCTTACTCTTTCATAGATGTGAAGCCTTCAATATTTTTTCAACCTGTTCAAGCTATGTAAGATTCCTTTTCTTTGCCAATGCTATTCAATACTAAGAGGTTTTGTAATACATAATAAATTTATACACCATTTCTAGGAAAAACAGATACACAAGGGAAAAACAATATGGGAAACTATGTCTGATTTTCTCAAGTAAGTATATGGAGGAATAACAAAGGAGCAAGGAAAAGTACACAGGACATGCAGTTATCAAAACACTTGTAAGTACTCTTCACACTCTGTTAAAAATACTTTACATATGATTTGTGTCTGTTATGGATGTCCTGCAACTTGATTTCAAGTCACTTGATTTCAAGTTACCTCTTAGCTTTTTCTTCCTAAATTTGCATTCTGAGACTACTGATTAACACTTCATTTTCATCCGTGGAAGAGATTGCTCTAAGAGCGCTGAGCCAGGCGGCTAGCAACTGATAACCTCTCCCATGGATGCTACATGCAGCCTTAGTAGGCTACTTAGGTTATTAATGTATGACATAATACTGAGCTAGATCTTTAAGAACTTCCTATACAATAGAAGCAATACAGGAAAGTGAGCATGAAAAAGCAGGCTCTGTTCACCCAGTAAGGATACCACACTCATCTGATTGTGGCTGTGAATTCCTAAAGTAGCCCACCAAGCTCTTCATGGCTCCCCACTATACCATGCATAATTTCAAATACATAAATTTAATTTTTATTTACGTTAGTCCCATTTAGATTAAATGGGGGAAAATAAATTGGTGAGATGTCCAGGAACTTAGAAATCTAGCATGAAAAAAAAGAAGCAAGAAACCCATATTAACATCTGTAATTGCAGAACACATAGAATGGAACAGGCAAATGACTGTGAACTGGGTTATAACGATAATGAGAAAAAATGAAGAGCTGCCATTACCCAGCAGTGCTGCCCTAGGAATGCAACCCTGCAACAAAACATTGTGTTGTAGTGGATGTGCACAAGGGGGCAGAGTAGGGCAGGCACATTGAGGCGCCCGATATCTCCTGAGAACTTTCTTCTTGCAACTTCAACTACTTCAATGCTATTTTTTTTAGAGACTTGTACTGATAACTGATTGCTCTATTCTTAGTTACCTAAATTTGTGAATTAGCAAGCACATCTTGCATGCATTTGAATAAAGCCCATGTACTCTTGCTAGCATGATTTGGGCATAATTAAACGAACGACAGTATCTTGTTTTAAATTCTTTACAGCAATAGTTCAGAACACATAGGTGGATACAGGAATGTTCCACTGTCAGTGATAGGAGAGCTCACTGAATTTTTATTTCAAAATTTACTACAGGTTTGTTACGGTATGGTTGTTTTCAGTAGTAACAGATCCCTACCAGACTGTTGTAACTTTTCTCAGGCTACTCTTTCCACAGACAACCATCTCAGTCTGCAGACAGCTTTATTTGACTAACAAACAAACTAGACAGGTTTCCTAACTAAACAAACAAGCAAAAAAGCTTATTTTGGCTGGTTTGCATGATAAACTTTTCTGAAAGGCATGAGCTTAAAATGTCAATGTTCAAACAAGGTGGATATGGAAATCTTGTCTTTATACGAGTACAGAATAAAATACAAAAAATTGTTTTCACCTGAATGTAGATCTGTACCTGGTTGACTAGTCAGGCCAGGGAGAGAGTCCTGCAACTGGTAGGTTGATGATGATGAAGTGCCATCAGCCGTGTTGTTTGAGGTCATATATGCACCATATGTCGATGCTGAGTAATACTGTGCATATTGATTTTGGCCAAAAGCTGTGTATGATGGATAATCCTAAAACAGCAAATGCAGCAGATTGCTCAAGCAGAGTAACGAGTGATTTTTCCATTAAGTATTTCTAAGTGTGCAATCATATGGCTTTTGCAAGAGTTTTGGGGGTTTAGTTGAGGTTGGTTTTTTTTTTTATTTAAGGATATTTAACATTTTTTACTTTAAGGATATTTACTAAAAGACTACAGGGAGGTTGCTGAAGTATTGAAGAGCCAGAAGATGCAACTAGGCTTCCACTGGGATTTTGATCACTTTCCACAGAAAATAGCATTGAACCACAGTGAGTCTAATTCAACATAAATGATCTAAATAATAATTTAAAAAGCAATCATTTGAGTTATATAAATCCTTTGGTTACTGACGAGCAAAAATATTAATATTCATACCTGTTGTGAACTACTGAAGTTTGTAGAATTTGAAACAGAATTGTTTGCATAAATAGTGGACGATGGTGTGAAACTAGAACCTAAAATTGAAATATACAATTAACTGTGAGTACTTGCTTGTGAATCAAAATAAAATTCTAGATACAATATTCCATGTAGCGATACAGACGAATCAGAAGAACAAACAACTTTTATTTTCTGTTTAAACACTAAAACATTGTAATGAAACTTCAAAAGAAATGAAATGCTACTTCCACGCATACAGGCACACATTCCTCTTCACACCATGCAAGAAAGGTACTGGCCGTAAGTCATTACACCGACTGAGAAAGCATTTTTCAATTTATTGCAGCGTCTCACCTCTCCTCAAATATTGTTTTTCTCATTTGCATTCATTTCTAAATTCTAACACTTTAGTGTATGTTCACTTATGAAACAAAAATCTTTTCAAAGAGGATTTTAATCTTCCAGGTGTTTTTAATTGATCTGCAATGCGGCATGTCCTTGTTTTCAACATATCAGATGATTCATATCGTGTAATATTTTAAAGATTAGCCGTTGCGTAAGAAGCTTAAAAATTATCCAAATAAAAACAGGTTATCAATGATCAAAGGGTAATACGTGAATTAATAATTGAAAAACAAATGAAAGAATAAATATGAATTAAGAAGAAATTCTAACAAATTATGTTAGACCAAAAAGAAACAAGCAGCAAATGATGTCATACTCAGACACATGGAAACAAGGAAAAGTGACTTGTGTATGCTAACAAATACAACAAATGCTTCCAGTTGTGCCGTGGGATTTCACCTTGTAGAAAATGAAGGTGCAAATAGGGACTGCATTGCAGGAGCAGAACTAAATCAGCAGTTAACCAAAATGAATAGAGATATGCACTGGAAAATAAGTAATGGATATAAGTACTGAGATATAAGTACTGGAAAGAATATTTAGCTTTAAATTTAAAGGTAAAAGTAGCTCTCAGTGACAAGCGTACTTGCCAGAGTTCACAAAAAGGAATGGAAAATACATCACAGATATGAGGGAAGAAGGGTCATCGGCAGCAGTGAGATGGGATGAGCCCTGAGGGTGGTGGCTACTCACCTGGCATCTGATAAGAGTAGGGTGTTTGGCCTGGCTGTGGGGTGGAAAACCCTGGGCTGTAACTGAGGCACCCGCTTTGCAGTGGTGATTGGGTCTGTGAGAGCCCACTTTCCGTCTTGATGCCTGGCAACATTACACCCAAATCTGTATAAGAAATTAATTTTCAACTGATTCTTTAAAATATTTTCTTACAGTTGGGAAAATAAAAAAGAAAGGAAAAAATGTTCACGTCGGCATTGCTCTTACTTCTACGTAAGGCGAAGTAATAAGAGGTCAAATACCGTAAGTGGGTAAGCTGTACGGCTGTCCTGTCTGTGAGTAGGCTGTATAGACCGCTGGTTGCTGCATTCCAGAATACTGGGTTTGTCCGGCATAGGCAGACATTGTTTGAGCTGCTGGTGTAGAAAGAATGTGTGGATAGGGCCTAAATATTAGGAAAAATAGCATTACTGTGGCAACAAATACTTTGTATGTTGATTCAAGCAATAAAGTAAAGAAAAAGGTTTAAAGATGTCCAAAGGCAGTTCCTTTTTCTGCCAACTGTTCCTCTTTTGGGATTTATTCCATCACCCACTGAAATAAGCTGAAAACCACTCTAGCTCACATTCCCCAGGGCACGGTGACTATTTTGTGCTGTCCCATCACTACCATTTAATTCTCAAGCTGCTGTGCCCATCTCTAGGTGGACTGTGCCACCGCTACACAGCTTGATATGGATTTGACCCCTTTGAGCCAAGATCAGCCTCCTTAACTCAGAAAAGCCCTCATGCTTTTTTAATCCGGTGGGGGGAAACTTGGACTAGAAGAATAAAGGAAATACAGAGGTGAACATTAAAGCTACTACATTATGTCCTCTGTGTACGGTTCTGCTTCAACAGACGTCTAGCCTCTGGCTTCAATGGGAGATGGATCGTGCCCACTGAGAGCAGCATGAAATATATTGACGGCAATACTTTGGTAACCAGATGGGCTTTAAACATTTGGAAAATATGGGCTAGGAAAATAGACTGGAAATAAAAATGGTCTTTTATTTATAAATACTGGGGTTTTACAGAGAGATTGAATAAAATCAAGTTTAAAATTTTTGCCCTCCAGAGCTGCAAAAACATAGAGAGAAACATTTGTCTTGGATTGTTTTGTAAGTCAAATAAGACTTTATGGACCAAGAGTTGAATAAACATACCCTGCAGAATTACACTAACTGAAACCTGACCATTAAAAGCCATGACTAAATTTCATATTCTAATTTTTTTCAATTTTTTTCTTTCTAATTAGTTCAGTACAGTTGGCAGCAGTTACTATCAGAAAAGGATTACTCATTAATTTAGATGCCAGTAAATTATTACAGTTGATTAAAAATTCTATTAAACCTTGCAATGTATTTGGCCAAAAGTACCAGATATAGTTTGCCAAAACCTGTTTTAAGTGGAATAAGGTGGACTGTTCTTAGTTCAGGCACCTACTTTCTGTGTCAATACATATTTGCTACCATGATATGAATGCAAATTTGTTAAAGAAACTTGAAAAAGCCCAATCAGCTACGGTCTCAATGTTTTCTCTGTATCAAAGTCACATAGGTAGTTGTATCAAATACACAGAAACAAATAGATGGCATACTGGAATCAACCACCCTTATGCACAAGGATCGCTGGGCAAGCAAACTAACAGCTTGCCAACTGCAGCAGTTTAAAGTAACGTCTTCGGTGCTTTTTCCTAAAGTTCCCGCTCCTGGATTCAAGTGATTGCCCAAGAGTCTGTTTTCCTCAAAAAAAAAAAAAAAAAAAAAAAAAGTGAAAGAAATTTTCTATTCCTAACAACGCCCATCGGCTTAAAAAGCTAATCCAATTTATTTGATTTTTAAATCTTATGATATCGGAGAAGGAGGAGGAAAGGGTGGTTCATGACTGTGGAATGTTTGGAAGTGTTTGGCAATGCTGGCGCTGGGAGGGTCCGTGACACGGTTACCCCTCAGTACAAATCTTGCACATGCGATTGTGATTTCTAAATATAAACTCTCTTCTTCAAAATATGTCTGTATACATTGCCAGCACTGTTAAGATGCTGATGTCTGAGAATGTAATAGTCCGATTTTTATCTTCTGTTGTGTGCAGATATTCAAGGGTATTTCTTGTGCAGCAATACTGTACTGCACAGAGCAGGATCTTACTCTGCAGCCATGTGAGGGAAAAAAAAGTTGGCGAGAGCGCTATAATGGAGTCAGTACTGAGGCTTAAGTGTTTTTCTTTCTCTCTGTTTCTTCTGCTGATGAACACTTGTTTGCAACAAACCACAGAACTGCCTACAGCCAAGGTCAATTCCCTATAAAAGACTAGAAGAGGTGCAGACACTAACTTGGAGGGATATATCTGTGGAGAGTACTGGTGCGCTGATCTTGGGCTGTAGCCACTACTTGTTATTACTGCAAAACAGAAAACAAGAGTACAGCAGTTAGAAACATTATGAGACCAATGCAGCCAAACAGTCTGAACACCAATGCAGCAACATTAGCAGAGAAGTTTATTGAAAGGGACAGCTTATCAACAAAGCAGATGTCACCTGAACTGCGACGTCTTAATACAAAAACCAAAAAAACCCCAAATCATTCACTGTTGTACAGAACTCTCTAATTGGTATGGGTATGCCATGCTTTTTCAGCTTGACTGACATGTTTCTGAATATACTGCAGAGGCAATTTCATATATAATCTGATCCACACACCATAGATCTTTCAAATTTGCAAGCTGTATTAAAATTGGTAGTTAAAAATAATCTTTGATTTCACATATGGTATTGCATGGGATTGAAATAACATACACATACTTTTAAAGTCTCACATTAACAAGTTTAATTTTAATACTGGGTAGGAAAAATATGTTTTATAGGGGTGTGGTTAATTTTATTCAGTTTAGGTGATGGAAGATACGGGATTGACTACTAGAAAACGAATACCGTTCCTTACCAACAGGCCAACTAGAACATAGCCACTAACAACAATAGCTTTATTTCAAAAGTAAGCATAAACAGTCCTGTCCAGTAGCCATCAAAACTGTGTACGTCTGTACTATTCACAGCTGCATTCTTCCAAGAAAGCTAACAGAACAATAGTCATATCCCGTTAAAATTTCATTCAGAAGCGGTGCTCACGCTGGATTAATTCCAAGTGTTTGGAAGTTTCTCTTTCCTTTAGCCATCTGTCTTAGTCAAGACAGATGTATTCCAAATATATGTACCCTAAAGTGTTGAACCAATCCCTTCAGAGCAAATCCATACTGGGCAAACATACAGAGTGTCTTTATTAGGCCATCTGCTGTTCATTCACTTTTCAAAAGATTAAAGTAGTACACAACGAAGTACTGGAATTTCTTTAGTCTAATCAATCATAGTTTTACTTCAAAGTGTACCCTCTTCCTGAGTTGTTCGTAATGGCAGTAGAAATGAACTTTCAGAATTATATAAGTGACAAATAGGTTTAGGTTCCTAACTATTTTATGAAACATGATGTATTTCTACATCCAGGCCTAATTAACGTCTCTGAGATCTATTGCTTTGAACATATGCAGAACTTCATATTTTTAAAGCTAGTTTCAATGCATTTAGAACACATAGGACTTAAAAGGAAAATACAATAGAAGAAAAACAATTAGCTTATTTTTTAAATGTGCACTTGAGTGTGGCTTGAAAATAAAGAAGAATTGGATAATAATTTTTGGAACATGTGCCACCAGATTTCATAAAAGAGTTGCTGATTGAAAAGATATTGAGGGAAGTCTGCTGAATTTAATTTTGTGTGGATATTCTTTTTTTCTTAGAACGCCTTTCCATGGTTAAAGCTCATTCTGCAGAGTGATTCACTAGGCGTGCACACAGCTATTCCCAGAGTTAGATAAACCTATAGCTGTATATATCAACATAATAGGCCCACAGGACTCTAAAGGATGCTCTCCGTTATTTAAAGCTTGAAGAGTAATTAGTCTTCCCTGTTGTATCTCTATGACTCTAAAGACGAGCACAGAGTGACCTTGGTGATTTGCAGGGCAAGGAACTTTTGTGATCCATTATCGGCTTATCGGATCTTTTTTGTCTGTACTGCTCCACTTTTTGTCTGATCATTTGCTGCATGACAGCTCACTTGATTAATTCATTTAGTTAAAGCACATTTACCATTCTACCACACCTGACGTAAACTACAAAAAAATAAATGACTGTTCATTTAAATCACTTGCGCTATCACAACCTAATATTTTTCAGTAAAAACTGTCCTGCCTGCTTTGTTATTTTTTCTGCATATACCTTACTTCATAAATTTAGACAAGAAAATAAAATACTTTTGGAATGTGTCTGGTTTAAAATTTCCCTTTTTTTTTTTTTTTTTGGTGTCAATTTGCCTGACGATGCTATCGGTTGCAGGGAAGAGAGAGAAAAAGAGGTAAGGACAGCCAGAGTAGACTGTGTATCTTTCAAACTACAAGTCTGTTCCTTTCACTCTTTCTCTGGTAGCTTGTCCCACTGATTTGTGCACTACATTTTAGACTGTGAGATGTTTAAGAAACACAGGGTGTAATACCTACCATAAGAGAACATTATGACTGAGAAGAGCCTGTGGACCACACCTGTATCTCGCGGATCAGACTGCTAATTCTAAGGGTTATCAAACTTAAACAACTTTCACTGCTGGATAGCCTCCTAACCCTAGTTTTGACAACTATTGGCAATGGAGGAGATGGTGGAGGCAGGTTGTTATGGATTTTATCACTATGCCACTATATATAGCCATTTATATGAATGACGCTAAACACTGTTTTATGTTGCTTATATGAAAAGCAAAATCAAAACTGTTTCTTCTCTGAAGAACTCAAATATTTCTAAGACTACTTGAATTTACCAGAGGAATGCTCTTCAGGGCAGATATAAGAACCTTGATTTCTCAAGTCTCACTACAGTGCTGAGGGCGTACTCCAGCCCCCGCTAACTGATTAAAAGAGGGGACAAGAAGCTGACAGCCGGCTCTTACCAGTTACGCTGTTAGCTCAACTGCCAAGGTGGCTGTGGAGAATTTAAATGCCATAAACTGTTCTGATAGCATGTGTTGGGTTCAGTATATCAACACAGGCCAGAATTCTGTATTTTTTCATTATGCATCTGGAAAATTCTGTGCAAAGAGGTTAGGTTAAAAGGATCTCATTTAAGTAACAAATCACAATGTCTACACACAAGGGAACCAAACATAGGTTATACAGCAGTGGCGTTTCCTAACTTTGCCCTTATAGCCTTCAGAAATCGTTTTCTATAACCTTTTTGTGTGTAATAAATACTAAGTGAAAAGGATGATGAGAACTTCAAATGTCTCGTTCTCTGCTCCATTAAAATGATAAACAGTTCTCAAATTACTCCAGCATTGTAAGCAATATAAACACCAGAATGCATGCACTCACAGTACAGCAGCTGCAGCAGAATCACAGAGAATGAAATTGCTCAGTTCAAGGCTGTTCAGCTCTCCACATCCTGTGAATACCCACCCCAATGGGAGTCTGCTGCAGGACCGCAAAGCTTCAAATTGAGTATACCGATATTAATTACCAACTGTCATTCTTTGAAGAAAAAGGAGGAGGAAGAGGGCTGCGCAACATGACTCTCCACCTGGCTAATGCTTGCTAAGAGGCACTGTTTCTCCTGGGGCAGCTCTGCAGGACAGAGGACCCAGAGCCCTGAGTGTGAGCTGCATGACACGAGCTGCAGCCCTGAGCAGTAGCTTACCCAATGTCCTGGGCAAGGCCACTCTGGCAACTGTCACTCTAAATTCAAGAGCGCTATGTGCTTTATTTTTCAACTTTTCAATCAAAAATTGGGGTTCATCACAGTTACCTGTGAAACCTAATCTGTCTCTCCTGCCCTGTACCTCACACAGACCTTTGGACCATCACTTTCTGTGTTACAGCTGGTCATTAGGGACAGAGTTGGCTACTTTACACCCCACAGGGCTTGTTCAGCCTTCTGTTCAGCTCCAGGACACGTCACGGGTTTTGATTGCCCTTGGAGCATGGAAATCAATTTTAATGGGTAGAATATTTGAAGGAGAGGATTTCTGCATGGCAGACTTTCAAATGGATCTCAGCACAAGGATTTCTTTTCACCCATTTCTCATTTAATAAAATATTTAATAACATACCTAAATCCTTCCCTACTCAACAAAGGAGGCTTGTATAAGACAGAGTGGGTGATATCCCTGCTAGTGGCCTATATGTCTGGGCATCCTCTCGAAAATGAGCTCACAGGTGCTCTCTAAGCTGCAGGAAAGTGCTAGCATTGTCACAGTGGGAATAATGTATGTAACTGATTATTAGGAAAAACCAAACTGTTCAGTGTTGGGTTTTGTTATGCATTATTTTCAACTGCAGCCGGTTTGTCTGAAACGACATCTTTCTACTAGTGAGTATTTATTGTTTTTGCAACCCATTCAACTTCCCAAATAACCAGTTAGTTTAAAAAGTCAGAGAAATACTTTTTGGATGAGTTTTTATTGTTCTTTAGCACTTCTTCCACAAAACTGAGCCAACCAAATTGTCCAATTTGCAAGTACCGGTAAAAGGCAAGTGAGAAAGTAATGGATTTACTCTTTATGAAAGGCTTAGTGTGTTCTCGAGGCAGCTCTGTGTCTCGCTCTGATGATGATGAAGACTGCACATGTCCCAGACAGGCAGACTATTGATTTCCCACTGTGAATGACCACACTCATTTAATACTTGAGTTTGTGGCCTAAACTGAGAATCAGGTTCGTATTTCCTTTGAGTATGCAGGTGGCTAACAGACAAAAATTATTGTGTAAGGCTCAAATTCCTGACTTCTTTTGGAGGCACCAATTGTGTCCAAATCTCCAAAGTGTAGAAGTCTCAACACTTCTTTTGAAGTCAGTGGAAGCTAACAGGTGAGTGGCACCTGAGGAAATCGAGCTGTTAGTTGGCTATCTAAACCTGAACTGGAGGCTGCAATTCATGGTACATTCAATGCACCCCTTCATGAAAATGTTGCCTTAGCCATGTTTTACACATGGAATCCAAGTCGTATGTCTTAAATACATGGCAGGACCTGATAGAACTTTACCAACAATGACAAAATCATATATACGGTTGGATATGTTATAATCTGTAATCATTACTAATACAATTTAGGATACAGTAACAACAGAGAGAAATAGGAAAGCTAATTTTTAGCCAAGACTATTAATTTTTTATGGAAATGGTAAGATTTTAAGTTGACAGGGTTCCTTTCAGTAAAATCATAATGAGGACAATGTTTTCATTTTTTCTAATCAGAAATAGCATGTGCTTGCTTTACATCCCACAAAAGACCTCTTCTTCAGGCACTAGATTTGTTATTAATACTCTTCTGAATAGCCAACTTTGGAGCATATCTGAATTTATTGATGCCTAAAAAACAATTCAAGAAATGTAAACTCAATTTTTAGAACATTTTCATTACACAGAAACACTGTGATTTCCAAAGTATTTTAAATAGGGCTTGGCTACCTAAGTCTACCAAAGTAACAGTAGTATCAGCGTGGAGTGGAAATTCCTGGCTTCAGTGACATTTCAGTCAGGCCATCACTGAACTGGTATTTTCAGATGCAAAATTTATTCTCCCCCCTTTCCTTGTTAATAATCATTATTAGCAGGATTCAGCTTAATGATTAGAAGGCAGATTATCTGTACTTTTCCACAGTTCATCACCTTTTAATAATTTATAGGTATCTACTTAAAAATTGCTGTTTGTTTGAATTTTTTAAGAAGAAGCAACTGAAACTTATGATTATTTAAAGTAAAATACAGACTTTATTTTCATGGAAGGAAAGTAGCTTATGGCAATCTGGTCAGTGTTTAAACTAACACACTGCTCATAGGAATAAAAAGATTAGCACTGAAATATAATCCTTAAGATTTTAAATTTTACAAATTAGAATGGCTGTTACAAATACAATCCATTTTTTTCCTCCTAAGATTGTACAAGACTAACACTGAGAAAAGTCTACAGTACAATAATAACATTATTACTATAAGATTTTTGCATACAGTAATCATCTTAGGCATCATTAATGCTTCTTTAAGATCATAGCTCATGAAAGTTGTAGATCTTCATTTACTAAAATGAAAAAACTATTATTATTATTATTATTAATTAAAATGATACTTCATTGTACTTTTTTAAAGATTGCTTCCATGCAGTGAAATGTTCATTAGTGAAAGTTATGCTCTATTAATGCACATCTAACAATACGTGATCTTATTTTGGCTTTACCTGACCCAGTAAAAGTATCAAGCGATCCATCTCCAGTTGTTGTTGTTGTTTCACTGCTGTTCATGGGTTCTGTTTTGACTGCAAGAAGAGACACTACATAGAAGAATAAGTAGACATGAGATTTTACTTCTAAATTTATACTGGAGTCTTCATGCCCATCTCCCTAGCAGTAGTCCAGCTAGAACAAGCATGCGATGCAAAAGCTTCGACCTTCACTCTACCACCGTAGAGACAATCTACACTTGCTCCATCTGGAATGGCCATGCATCTACATAGCTTTTTATCTGTGCATTCGTCTATCTATTGGTTTTATTTAAAGGAATATCTTCTGGGGAGATTTCAACCTAAATCTAATTGATTCTAACAATCCCCTAAGAGCAGCAGAGAGGAAGGAAACGTTAGCTGTCAAGGGATGTAGCACATAACAAAAATAGTTTTGCCTGACAAGTGAAACAATAATAATAATATGGTTTCATGCTCACATAGAAGCAAATTACTTTCACAGTGCCAGCATTCCGCCTTTCCCCTTCCCCTTTTACAGAGTCTGTGGGGGCTTTTTGAGCTAGGTCACAGGCAAGCAATTTCCCATAAATGGAGAAGTTTAAAAGAGAAAAAAAGCAAAAGAACTAGAGTAGGACACAAACAACAGCCACAACAAGTCAGCTTCTAACTCAGAGGTTACCAAACATTTGGGTCCACTCTGAACTCAAATTATTTCTTACAGATCATCATGCACTTTTACCATCCAAGCTATAACTGAAAGGACCACAGGGGCAATCTAGATTTTATAGTTTAATATGTTACCTGAACAGACCATCTGGCATGGACTTTTGTAATGGAGTTTGGGAATCACCCTTCTAATTGATGTGGTAAGAAACAGTGGCACAGAATACACTGCAGCTTTTATTAGATGTTTGACCGGCAAACGTGGAAACAATCAACATATTATGACAATAGCTTTGTGAAGATCAGTTAGGGGGTGTGTGAGCATTTATCACCTATAGATCAGCAACTTGCTTATAGATACCACAGGGCTGGTTACTGCCCAGGAGCACAGAGCAAAGTGGCATTGAGGACCTGCATGGGCCACTACCGTGGTCGTACGCCAGGTATGGAAATTCCAAGGATGCTGTCCGGGGTTTGTGGAGAAGCCTTTGCTGTGACAGCTGGGCTGGCAGAGCCCCCCAGCAGGTCTAACATATGCCAAGCAAAGGCATCTTCTGCCAGCTAGTTACCTGATGCCTCTCAGGGACATCAGCTAAGCTGACCAAAGCTCTCATCTGTCAACATCACTGCATCCATGTTTGACTTCACTGGCAACAGTAAGGGGAGTGGGGGAGTTTCATGTTCTGAGCTGGCAATGTTTTAACAAACTATAGCTCAGATTCAAGTCACCTAACTTAAGCATATAAATTAGGTGCATACTAATCTCCCTTTATGTCCAGTTGAGAAAAAGAGGTACTTCCAGAAGGCAATTCAGTCCAAATACAGCCTGAGCTGCCCTCGAGTTCACCATCCCTCTTACACTTTGTAGACGAAAAGGTAGTGAGTGAGCTAAATAAAGGGTTTGGGTTTCTCATGGGAAAACAACGCCTACAGAACCATACTGCTGTTCCTCCCTGTGGCTGTGAGCACAACGAGGAGCTCATAAGGCAACTGCATAGCTACCAGCACAGCTACCTGTGATGAATACCTGCATGAATTACCTCACCTGCAATATCACACCTGATTTCCAGTCACACCTCTTGAGGGATCTTACTTCAGTAAGTCATATGGGATGCTGCAGATACCTACAACTGCAAAAGTGACCTACGCTGAATTCAAAGGGACACTTGTCACGTAGGGCACAGTTGAGGAACCAGGACATATTTGTCTTTGTGACAGGAACTCTGCCCTGTGGTGTCACCGGTGCCTCAGTGCTACGGAAACCAAGTAGCACTTTCTTACACAAATTATACAGTTCTATCTTTCCATTTACTGTCCCAGATTAAAAAATATTTGAGTGTGTGTCTTTTAAATGTAGACTTCTTTTCATTACAGTTTCTTTTTAATAGAACTGCCACACCCATACATTCTTCCTGCAAGCAGCAGGATATTAGTTCAATATGAAATCATCAGGGAAGAATTTTAGCCACATTTTTTCAAGCTGCTGTGTACTCCTTGTCATTTTGCAGATTATTATCTTCTGATTTTAAAAAAAATAGCTGTGACAAAAATTACACAAAATGAACAAAGTCATTCATAAAGGTAATCAACCATTCCCATTTCTCTATTTAGATGAGAAAGATGTGATTTTATTTTCATCAGATCAATAAAATATACATCAAGAGAAAGCCTAGTGGTCATTTGTCACAAAACAATTGCCTGCACTGTACCTCAGGTCTCTCAGTCATGTGGAACATGTATTGTTGCCTGAAGCATGAAAAGTAACTAAACTGATTTGTTTTCTGATTACTATATACAGAAGTCTGCATGTACTTCAGTAGGAGAATGAAAAATCATACTAAGTTGGAAAGAGCTGTATTCTCCCTTCTGAATATCTTTGTAGTATCGACATCTACCTACATGAAAAAAACTACTTTTTAGTACCTTTATCTGTTTCTATTCAAAGACGTATTCCAGTATTGCCCATACCAAGCTACAAAACTATGTTCAGTACTGCATCCAGAAAGACACTCCAGTATGTGCCTAACTGTTTTATTTTACAAAAACTTCAGTAATGAATTGAAAAGTTGACTTTAGAGTTGTGTCTAGTTGTGGTTAATGCCAGCTGCAGTGCACTTCCACCAGCACCAATAGTCACCATCTCTTTCTCTCCCTGTCAAGTCGAAAAGGATCTAAACCAAAAGACACTCTCTCAAGCACTTGAGGAAAAACATCATATTGGCACTATGTTTTGTTGAAAAATACGTGTAGAAAGTATTTTTATATGTGCTGCATTTTAAACAGTTCTACTTTGTTATATTCAGTTTCTATCACAGTAAGGAATTCGTCGTCTTTTCCTCAGTATAGCTACACATTTAGACTATTACCTTTCTTTCTTTAGGTTGCCTGTCTTTAAACCAAAAGGGGAAAAAAGCACAAAGCTAACTAAAAAAAAAAAAGGATTCTAACATCAGATCAAAAACCCAGGAATATTTAAAGCTGAAATAAAAATAAAAATTGACACCAATTAAAAACACAGAATCATCCCTGTGTTTTCCACATGCAAGATAAAGCATGGTACTGATACTACTAGGGCAGCTGCTCTAGACATAATGCAAAGACTCAGAGTTTGAACCAGTATTTTGGGTGAATACTTTATACATCTAATATTCTGGTTTTTAAAGTGTGGATTCGTTTTATTTTTTATATATATATAGAAAGAGTAAAAACATAATGAAAAGCAATCTCTAGCTGGAAATGCAGTTCAGTGTTGCTAAAGGCGAAGACTGCATATGCGAACAGAGTAGAGCTATCATGCTGCTCAGGGGCTTGGGCACCTGATGTACAAGGGCAGACTGAAGAAGCTGGGCTTGTTCCGTCCTAGGAAGAGAAGGCTGAGGGGAGAGCTAATCACTGCCTGCAGCTATCTAATGGGAAGGTGCAAAGATGACAAAACAGAGGCACACTTCTCAAAAGGTGCCCTGTGAAATGACAGGAGGCAACAGACACAAGCTGCAGCAAGGGAAAAAATCCAATTAGATGTAAGAGGAAAATTCTTCGCAGTGAGAGTAGTCAGGGCCTGGGTCAGGTGTCCAGAGAGGCTGTGGCACCTCTACCTTGGAGATATTTAACACTCAGCTAGACACTGCCTTGAGCAACATGATCTAACAGCAAAGTTGGCCCTGCTCTGAGCAAGGGTTGGCCCAACTGACCTCCAGGGATCCATTCCAAACTTAAGTATTCTAAGACAAACTCAGAATATAGTTCCCAACAGGCAACAGCTTCCACAATGTAAGTTCTTCACTTGATGAAAGGACTTAGCGGACCAACATGACTACTACTCTGCCAACCTCTTTTTTTTTTCCTAAAGAACCTCTCTACATTAAGGACTGAAAGTGAACACAGAGTTTTAGGGGCAAGAAATGCATGAAACAGGACAAGCAAGTGCAACAGCTATTAAAGCAAACAAGTTTGACTAAAAGCTCACGTAAAACAATAAACCACACAGCTTGTCATAGCACTGATTTTCCTCTTTCTTTTAGCAAGCCTTAACGGTTTTCCTAGGAATATACTCAACTAGAAGCACAGATCTAGATGTTCTATTGCCTATGGAAAATCAGATTTAATGCAAGTAATGCAAAGACTTTCACATTACTTTTCCTCACTACTGATAATTAGTACTTAAATTATTACCTTCCACACCTATCTGAACATGCTGAACAGTTAGTTTAGTCCTTCCTTAAACTTAAATTCTTGTAACTGAGCAGGAGCATTCACATGGAATCAGTTATTCTAAGCAAACAATATTTGTGCTTAAGTCTGAATTTTTTGGGGGGTAAATTCTCTCTGGATATGTGGCTTACAGCTGGCAAGCCAATTCTAAGGGTTTTTGGTTTTTTAAAATTAAACTGTTTGAGATCTTTCTAACTTTAGTCCAAACCTGCACAGCTTAATAGCTTAAGCACCTGTGTAATGGCTTGTAGGGAGTCATGGTGACGCATGTTTACACCTATAATTAATCCTGTAGGTACTGCAACAGTGTCACATATATAATTATTATTCATCATTATAACTCCTAACAATTAATAACACATGAAAGGAAACTCATAAATGAAAACAGCCTGGAAAATTTTGCCAAATGTTTGTAATGTGGCAAGTTACATGCAGTAGCACACTAGACATAAGCTTTAATTAATCATGAAAGTAGTAGTAGGAGTAGTAACAATAATGTCAACCTTGATTTGTGCTCAGGTAATCATGCAATGTTGTACCTAAAAATAAAAGAAAGACAAATGGGCATTCTGTGGAAAATCATTGGTCTGACTTCCAGCAATGCTGACTACTGGCAGTTCCCAGCGATGTTGATCACCACGGGGCTCTCCCAGTCTCTCAGCTAATTTTAAGTGGGTTAAATTCTCCTTGCTCATCAAATGACTCTCAAAGTATGGTAAGATATCTATTTATTGCAACTCCCTACCCGTTTTCTGGCTGTGAGAAAGGCCTCTGAGAAGGAGTGGAAAAAAAAGGGGGGGGACCCCATGAAAATGTTCAAAACGCATAACAAAAGAACAGAGCAAACCAAGAGAGATGTTACAGAGCAGTCACAGAGACACACCACCACACACATGCACTGTACCAGGGTCTCCCATACTTGTTGCAGAAGAGGGAGTACTGCAACTCAGCAACCAGTCTGCAGTATTTAACACAGTCATGTTGTCTCCTGAGAACAGGAATGGTGTAACAGTTCATCATCCCAATGTCTGCTCAGGGTATGTGAATAGTCTTCGAGGCAAGTAAGTGTTTTTGCACTTTGAGCTAAGTCTTTTAACTCACTGCATTGTTTTTATGAACTTTATTTTAACTGCTTTATTTATGCAAGTATAATACAGAGGCATCTATTTATTAGTGTTCTTTAATGGTATGCTTGAAGTTTTCCCTTCTCTTCCTGCCCGAGTAAGGATTCTATTTAAAAATATAAATAGATTGAACCTTAATAGTTGAGCCTTTCCCTGCAGAGCTGTGTTACCCTCACATGCACATGCATTTTTTAATTGATGTTGACCTTTTTTTTTTTTTAATAGGTATAGGTGAATAAAATGCTTTACTTCGGGGGCAGAAAGAGCAAACTAAAAGAATTTTCTTAGTGCCAACTATTAAAGTAGACAGCAACATATAAACTCCAAAAAAGAGGGCTGAAACTCTAGCCTGACTTGTATCCATGGTGTCACTCTCATGGACACTAATGAGACCAGGACTCCACCTCAGAATGTGGTACCCTGCCTCCCACCGCTCCAATTCAGCTATGGCAGAATCTATTATCTGAAAGCATTGCAACATATGTGTTTTAGCTGCACAGTAGTGCTGTCCCTGCAGTAATAGATACAGCAGTAATAACCAGTTACTTTTGAGGAAAATCTAAAAATATTTTTATGACAAACTTTCATTACCAGCCAAGAAATGGAATTAGTACATTCCTCATGTAAAAAAATTACCTAAGCCTAATTTTGATGCGCTTTTGACAGATATTTTAAATCAACCTAAATTTGTGTAGCTCAGGATATAAGAGTAAATTATTACTCAGCAATGAAATATGACATAGAATTTCAAGTTACCAACAGGTATAACCAAACATTTACCACTTTGTTCAAATAAACCACTCCAAGATTTTCCTTGTTTCACCTTTGCACAGTTGTGCCTTCTACTACAGCTGTGCAAGCTGAAGAAGTGCTGTTGGAATTAGTAGATTTACACTGGTATAACTGCCATTTTTTCATAATTCTTGCTGGGTTTATAAATGGGCTTTACGCTTATTCTTGAAATTATGTTTAAAATGCATATGATGAAAAACTAGCCAAATTTTCCTATGTGCCAGCAGTGTCTTACACTTACCTCCTGTTCCATTTGTGGTAACTGATGTGCTACTGAGATTAGGTTTATCCAGTTTGGAACTACCCGGAGCATCACTACTTCCAACAAGATTATGAGGACTGGCTAGATCTTGCATTTCCATAGACCTGTTAAAGAAGAAGGTGGTGGTATTTAAATGCATGTGACTCTATCTATAATAATCTACTTCTTGTATAACAACTTTTTCACATGGAGAGTTCCAATGTAGTCAGATTAACAAATCAGTACAGGTTTCTTTAAGGTCTTCTTTGCTTTTTACCAAACCTAAGAAAGTAGCTAATTTGATGTGAATGGAAACAAGGCCAGTATTTTTCACTTTTCCTTTAGGTATCATGAAGTAAATGACACAGGCTTATGAAACTGCTTAAAGAACTTGTTAAAGATGTGCATGAGGGAGTGCATATATATGGATGGACAGATGATGGGATTAAATGCATGTCTATAGGTATTTCCTAGAACAAAACAGAGAAATTAAGTGAAAAGTCAGTCATCACACAAAAAGTCAGAATAGGAGCTTCTACCTCCTGTTGTCTGTATTCCAAACACTGGTAGCCACTGCATCCACGCTAAATCATAGCAACAGACCATACAGGTGAATGAACAGAACTTTCACGTACATTTGGAAGATTCTTCACTCTTACAAATGCATATATTCTTACTAGCTCACTTGATACTTTGTGTCTTCTGAATAATTTCTAAGAAACGTAAAATTTAAAGTGGATTTAGACTGCACTGGATTTCAGCATCACAGTTATATGGGGGACTGTGGATGGCTTTCATTCAGTGATAACAGGTCTGCCTTTTGCAGACAAAGCAACAAAGCAGACAAGGAGCATTTCCTGTTAGACAGGTAATTGCAATCCAATTTGCAGTGCGTGCTCACCTTTTCCTTGCTTCTTTTATAAATTAATTACACAGAATTTTTTCCCCAAAGAAACGTTTTTGCTATGTATAAGCAAAGTTGCCAGCCCATCTGTGACTGGAGAACCATTTATCATATGTATACTACACAAAGGCCAACAGAAAGATTGTCTTACAGAGCTGTAAAAGCCCTATTGCACTGAAGAAAACTGAAATGGCTAGGAAAGAGATGGACAGGAAGAATCACTGCTCCTGTATATTGATATTCTGGGCAGGAAGAGCGGTTGAAAACTCAAGGCAACACCCAGGATCTTAAGTATTTATTGCAAGTTTCACTTTGAAATTTTCTATCTTCTGTGCTCCACACATCCTCCTCGGGGTGGTGGTGGGGGAACCAACCAACCAAAAACCCACCGTCTTTCCATCAAATACGGGTCTGCTGTCAGAATCTATTTTTTTTCCCCAAGATAAGGAGAAGCAAAACAACCACAGAACAAAATGGGCTCCCATTTTGTGCTCCTAATTCCGTTCACCTCCTGGATGCTTTAGCTTGCCTTTCATTGCATTCACTTAAGGCAAGACACAGATTGCAGAACTCTCCTGTCTTGAATATCTTCCAGGAAACGTAGGAGATAGATACTACATCTCAGCTGGGCAAATGCAGAAAGGCCTCACCCACAGGCACATGAAGCCCAGCCAAAGAATCTCATTTACTCCAGTAAATCCTTGAATCAAGCCTGAGCTGCACCAATACTCCACTGGCAAGGCAGCCTCCCCAGCAGCAGCCTGGATGAGCAGGGGAAAACTGATATTGCAGGAGGTCATGCATCAGCAGGTAAGAATTTTATAGCCATATTCAAGGAAAAGCAAAGGCATAAACTGAGATTTGAACTGCCTTGACCCGGATTTCTTCATCTAATTGTATATACATTTCTACACATCTGTCAGCAGTGCATTCTATTTACTGTCTACTGGAAATGTGATCAGTGTTAGAAGAAATAAAATGAACTCAAGTGGTTTACTAGTCTGTCAGTTTTTGTTTAGTAGTTTCTGTACAAGGATAGCAGCTAAAGGTTAAAAAAAGTCTGTGAGTTTCCATCTTGTATGTATTTAAGGGAGCAGGAGAATGCTACACAAAACAAACAACGTGTGTTCATTGCATACACAGTGTAATACTCCCCACGTGTTCACTTAGCAGTTTAAGTGTCATGATTTCCTGTTCAAGTATGATCAGCCCAGAGATACCTAACAGGCTTAGAACTAGCTTAGAAAGTTCACATGTGCTTTTTTTCTTGTTTAGTACAAAAATGACAATAATTTTGTCAGCGATGGTTGTACTTGATGATCTAAGGTCTTTTCCAACCTTAATGGTTCTATGATTCTTTTCAGACAAGCATATACCATGGCCACAGATGCAAATGCTTCAGCAATATTTCATAAGCAAAATCATTGCTTTACCTAGCTAGCGTATTTAAGAAGTATCCGTCTTCAGCACTTTTCACAAGCAAATGAATCAGATTTTCTTAATCAGAAAACTAAGTCCACTGATTTGCATTTGCTTGGCAAAGAATATAAACAATCGGACTTTGTAAAAGGAATAGTTTTTGTTCCACACCAGTAAGAAACCTTTTGTGCAGAGAAGTATTTTATTCACCTTATATTTGTTTTCTGCAGCAAATGGCACCCCAGTCCACAGACACGGCAAGTTAATTAACTAATACTATTTTAAAAGTAGCACATTTACAAATAGACATTTTCTCTGCATGAGTAAAAAACATCTTGCACTCATTGGTACTCTGTTAAGGATAAAAAGGATATCCAAACCAATAAAAAGCTTTACAAAACCATGTGTATACATTATGCTTATCCTGGGTGCTCTATCCTGTGTGAACAAGTAAGGGGATTATTTTAATATATCCCTGTGTAATTTATTTATGCAAGTGCACACGCTACCTTCTGTGTAACAGATGTCATTCAATTCACCTTTCTGGATGCATTTAGTTTACCTTTAGCCTACAAAATTCTCAGAAAGATGTAACAGACCTACTGAAATCTTACAGTTTCAGTGAATGGAGGATTCAGGAAGAATGCTTAAAAAATGGATGAAATAATTCCAACATCTTGAATTCATTTTGTCAAACTAAATGTTTATCAGAGTCCTGCTTTCACTGACTTAATCAAAAGCAGGTTCAGGTTCAGTATGTGTTTTCCTGCACTAAAAAACGTAAAAAAGAGTGATCTCCGAAGGACCAATTAATACTTTTAAGTTTATGCAGTTATTTATTAAAGGCTGTTTTCTAGTAAATGCAGTGTGTTTCAATTTAGACAGAACAAATTCTATTGTTAAAGAGGCTTAAAAACTACACCGTACAACTTTATTTTCCAGTTTCTGTTTCTCTGCCAGGCACGTAACTGTTTGAGCTTTCCTCTTCCCCCTCTTGCATTGTCTCAGAGTACTTTTCAGAGTAATTAAGTAAAATGCTAAATTGTATCAAAAGACAAATTTTGAGAGGAAACAGATTACTTGGTAAGAAGATGTTTTAATTTTCTCTTGACTGTGTGTTTGAAGAATGTTAGCATGATTCCAAGCTCCTGAGCAAAAACCTGAAAGCTGGCAAGATGGATTTGCCTTTTATTCTGCTTTGGCTACGCTTTAAGTCTTTGAAAATTGGTATTTGCACATGCTTAGTGGATCATTTTAGAGGCTTACTGGAAAAGCCTCTAAAACATCCCATTCACATAGAATAGCCTCCCAGATCCCCGTAGGCTTCAACTCCAACCTGGATGGGGACAACCTCAACAAATTGAAGTGGGTTTGTATAAAAAATATGGCTGTGCGTGAATCCTGGGCCTTCCACATTTTGTTCACTGGCTTTAAGAGACAAATTTTCAAGGGTTAACCAATGTTCAGAAATGGGTTAAGGAACAGCGTCCAGAGAGATAATTTCCCCCTCCCCATCTTTATGACGGCAGCCGAAGAGAACTCGTGATGCACCCCAGACCACTGGAGCGCACAGCCCAACACCATGACCCAACCTTGCGTAGGAAGGTTTAAGCATGGTTAATTACGGTTGCCCAATTTGACAACTGCATCACTGTATTTCTGTATAGCTTTTGTTTGCATCGATTTTAAAGGTAAAAAGTTCAAGCCTTGCTTCTAGGGTTGTGCTTTCAAAATTCATGTGGTTTTTTTTCTCTCATTACAATCACATATACATTTGTGCACTGCTTTTCTTCGGCAGAATTAAAATCTATTTCCAGAAACTCTGAGTTGTTATAACTCTGTTATCCATTTGCATTTCCAATTAAGATACTAGAAATGTGGACTAAGAGCTGAGTCCTTCCACAGTTCAAAACTCCATTGATTACTACTGAATTTTACAAGTAAATCATATTTAATTTTCTTCTTTAAAGAGATGTTTAAAAATGCAAACTTTTTGCTACATTATCTACTTTTACTGTATTTCAAACTTTTTAGTAACAAGTTTGAAAATATGAAATAATTTATCAAAGATTTATAGAAGAATAAATATTCTAATGTGAAAACAAACTACTTTAAACCCTAGTCTAGAGAGAACACTTTACAAATACTAATTCCTCATTGTGCGGCACTTGCTGCAAATCCAAAACAAAAGAGAACTGAAAGAAGGATTAGCTTAAGGCTATATAAAATGGAATAATTTAATTTAGTTTATAAATTAATCAGAACAAAGTTCTTTACAAGTATTTAGAAGGATCTTTATTTTTAAAATTCTTTAAAAAGAAATTCTCCACATAATTTTCTTTCTGGGAATTTTTACTAAACTTCACTGTGGCAAAAATACACTTTATTTAGTTTTCCCCTGCTTTTCTTACACCCCTGTTGTAATCCCAGTTCTTACATGTCGTTGGTGAAGGGTCTAGAGCACAAGTCTTATGAGGAGTGGCTGAGGGAGCTGGGGTTGTTTAGCCTGGAGAAGAGGAGGCTGAGGGGGAGACCTTATCGCTCTCTACAACTACCCGAAAGGAGGTTGTAGCAAGGCGGGGGTTGGTCTCTTCTCCCAAGTAACAAGCGATAGGACAAGAGGAAATGGCCTCAAGCTGCGCCAGGGGAAGTTTAGGTTGGACATTAGGAAAAAATTCTTCACCAAAAAGGCTGTCAGGCATTGGATCAGGCTGCCCAGGGTGGTGGTTGAGTCTCCATCCCTGGAGGTATTTAAAAGAAGGGTAGATGTGGTGCTTGAGGATACGTTTTAGTGGTGGACTTGGCAGTGATAGGTTAGCGGTTGGACTCGATGATCTTAAGGGTCTCTTCCAACCTTAATGATTCTATGATTCTATGATTCTATGTCCCAGACTTTCTCACAGAAACCTGGAGCCTTGTCCAATTAAGACGTCAGCTACCTTGGAGCTTCTCAAATTAAACAGAGAATTTCCCTTTATTTAAAATTAACTTTTAGAGCAATATGAAAGTTGGGATCTATTCACACTCAGCTAAATCTGTTTCCTACTGCTGTTAGCTCAGCTCTCTGACTGACTACCCAGTTTTGAAGAAAAGTGGGGTGGGTTTGTTTCCATTTCCCACAAAATTTTTTTTAGCCAAATCTCTCAGTCGTGTTTTGGACATGACTGTTGTGCCCACCTCTCTTCCACATGCAGTCTGAACTAGCTCATACAAGCCTTGGGCGCTGACATAAAAATTAGAATGGATGCACATGCCCAAATATCATCCGTCCAAAAAAAATCTACATAAAATCTGCAACAAAGTTTATAACAATCAATAACAAGAGATACATCATATTTATAGAGTTTTTCCTAGGTTTTTGTTGTTGTTGTTGTTGTTGCTGGTGGTTGGGTTTGTTTGTTTTGGTTTTTAAGAAAACTGTACTTTACACATTACATTTACAGTTAGGCCAGGGACTTTTCATGTTTACTTGCACTTACACAAACTGTAAATATGCAATTAAAAGAAAGTGGCACCAACCCTTTAACAGTCCTCAAAGACCAGAGTGGGCAGTAAGGAAGAAGGTGGAGAGAGAGGGACTCCGGATGATGGACAGGTTTCAAGGGAATACACACATGCATACAAATATATGTACACTAGCACACAGCTACATGCAAACTTTTAATAACCCTTTGGTGCTAAATATACACACACACACACTAAAAACCTTTCCAACATCTTTCCACCAAAGACTTCCGCAAATAATGTAACACAACACACAGCCTAAGAGCACTCCTCAAATGGGTAACATTCCCAACCATTACACTAACCCTGAAATACAGGTTAATAATGTTTTCTTCTCCAGGTGCTTTTATGCTGTGCACGGCACTTTTTTTCCCCACTGTAAAAGGTAATGAAGAAACAGCAAAACGGATGAGATAAATTTGCTCCATTGAGACGACTGTCTCTCGTTTTCCCAGGCTCATCAACCCCTACTGTGTATCTTCTCAAGCTTAATAGATGGCCAAAATAGCAAATCTTTTGCTATTCTAGGCACAATCTCGCAAAAGCATGCCTCTCCTCCATGCAAATTCTGGGAGCCTGCCAGAGAGTTAAAAACAAATAATACTGCTGGACACTAGCAAGACCTCCTTTCTACTCTCCTTGAGGCCTCATTTCCTAACTTGTAAAGTGATCTGATACAGTGCTAAGAAGCAGTAAAAAATGTCATGGTATAAGAATAAAACCAGCAAATGCTCTTCAGAATTTTATATTATTACTTTTTTTTAACAATCTAGAAAACAAGTACTAAACTTTTGGCCACCATTTTTGAGAAGGTGGATTCTAGCTACGTAATTTCTATTTCTCATGGTTTTGTAGGCAGGGTGTCAACTTTCACATTAAAAAATATAACAGAAAGAAGCAAAACTAATGCCACATTGATATTAAATAAAATTATTTCTCCTTCGTCAATCTACAACCGATGTCAGATAGAGGGTATCACAGGGAGGAAACCTTAGCGAAATGAAGAATTGCAACATTAGAGTTTTCTGCCATGTTTATAAATACCAGACAGTTGATAAACAATAAAAATATAATGAAGTTCACCTTTGTAGAACTGTACAATAAGGACTGCGGTAGAGTCCTTATGAATATGGAGGATTAATTACAAGCCTGAATATCATCACGCAGGTTTCCAGTGCATGAGTTCAAGCTCAGAGGAAAACAGCTTCTACCCAGGGATTGCAATACCGCACTGTGGAGAGGATCCTTTCAGTACAAAACAACAACAATTTGAGAAACACTCAAGACTGCACGATTTTGTTAAATAGCTTTTTAGATCTCAACAATACTGCTTATCTTGCAGAGGATGGGACTCCTTAGGCGATCCTTTGGGACATAAAGTGGCACTGGTTGTGACTGTATCTCAGTTTTGCTCTCATGCCTATTGTCTTTCTCTTGGCTATTCAAGATCTAATTCCAGGAGAAAAAACCCTCATGCAGACAGTATTACTTTACAGGCGCTGTCTGTCAGGCAGCCAGTGTCAGTGCTCAGGATGCACTTGGTGCAGAAGGCTTGGCTGAGAACGGGGGCAAGCAGGTTCGGTGACAAAGGCCAGCAGCGCAGTGTGCCTCCTTATGCCGTTCACAGCTAGAGAAAAAGGACGTTTCTTTTAACAGCACTGCAGCTTCTTCCCTAACCCCGCTTCCCACTTCCCTGGTTAAACCTCTGCTATCGCTCTCTCTTTTTGACCCTGTGCCACCTTGAGATTCTTTGTGCTTCCTGACAACAACGTGTGAAGACATTTTTGGTCTTCATTAAATTGATGCCTCCCTCTTTTCTCACCACATGAACAGACACAGAAGGCCACAGCTTTTGTTAATCTTGCATACAGCTATTGTTATAGTTATAAGCAGATATTGCTTTACTGAAAAGGATACATGGATTTCTTCTTTGTGGGTCTTGTAAGAAAATATGACTAAAAACTGCGAAAAATAATTGCTTACAAATTCAAGTTTATTTTTGTTGGAAAAGAAAAATTGACGATTTCTTTTCCTGCCTGAGGAATAAAGTGAAGGTGAAAAGGTTGGGTTTGCTCTGGTGATGACTCAACACAGCAATAAATTTAGAAGGCTTGGATTGTCATGCTGTATAATTGCTGAAAGCTATTATTTGCTTAAAAGTCAGTAACTGTATGGTTTCCCTGGTTTCTGATTGACTGAGACATTTTATTTCAGTTTAATGTCATTTAATGTGGTTTCCAGAAAACCACAGAAAACTCTCTATTCTAGTGCAGTTCAGTTGGCCACAAATTCACATTGTTATTTTCTCACTGCTTTCTGACTTTTATTGGGAATGAATGTCATTTCCCTGACACAATTAAAAGACAATGTAAAATTTATTTGGATTTCCACACTTGTAGATAAAACACACAATAATTTCTAGGAACCTTTTCTGGATTCTCCTGTTGGACGTGTAGTCTATTTGTCCAAAGCCAACAAGTATTAAAATGAATAGATAAAAATCAGGACAAGGTGGGGACGGGGAGGGGAACTTATTATTTACCTCAGTATAAAATTCCAGCTCACCCTTTCTATGCTCACATTTCTTCAGTTATAAAACACAGGTCTACACTAGCAAAACAGACAGGCTGTCACTGAAAAGGTAGGCAACAGGAAGCCTTTTTTTCTGTATAGCTCCCCTTCCACCTCACCTCCCCAACCTGCAGTTTGGGATTGGTTTGCTTTGACAAAGGCAAATGATGGTTTTATACAGGAAACTATTATATTCTGATGTAATAAACTGATGCACACACAAAAAGCAAAGCAACACAAAACGATAACTTCCGGCTAGCTGGATCCCAGCCTTTGAGACCTCTTTTCTGGGCTGCACGAATGTGACTGCCACAGGTTTGATGTGATACGATTTTTAGCTCAGAGTCTATGCTCGAGGCACTGGAGGAAGTATCTGGAAAGAGGTAATGTGGTGTCTGAAGAGATATTTCCTGTCTTCTCAAAGAAAAAGGCAGCTGGTTGGAGAAAATCACTCTGAGAGCCAGACAGAGAACATCTAAACTAATATGTGGCAAGGAGCAGGGACTGAGGGAATAGCAGAGGGAACGGTAGGGAGCTCAATTCTCTTAGTCCACATACAGTCTGGCCCATCGTGAAGCAGGACTGTACTGGAGTGTGCCTGAGCACCAGCTGGCACGCACCAAACCCATGCCTCACACAGCCCCAACAGCAGCAATCACCTCTTGCCACAGCTCAGGCTCAGGCAAGGGCATGTTTCACACGCTGCTACAAGCTTGGCCACGCAGTCCGCAGGCTGCATTATGCGGTTCCTAGTCCCGGTGTGAACAGAAAATACGTAAAGGTACACAGGAGGTTAAACTCATGTTTAACCCGCTACTTAAAAAAAGGTGACTAAAGTAGGTTTTGAAGTCATTATGTGAGTATTTAAATAAATCAAAAGCGATAATGACACTGCGGTTCCATGGGGAGCTGTCAAGTATCCAACTTACATGAAATACAGACTACCAGTTTACAGATACGTAAGATCTAAATGCAAGGCTTTGGATCACAGGGCCACATTTTCAAAGAGTAGTTCACCCAACAGTTCCCATTTCCACTTCTGATCACTTCCAGATGTGATCGGCACTTGCAAATTCTGTGGTTCTTACAACATGATGAGCTGTGTCATAAACAAATAACAAACACTTCTGTGGAGACGGCTGAAACGCAAACAGCAAGCCTGTGGCCTTCCCTCCTACGCCACAAGTTCCGCAGAACCGTTCAGAGTCCCGTCTGAAATCTCTGCTGGGAGTCTGAGAGTCCTTTCTGCTTCTCTGACAGGTGACTTGGTCGGAGGTAAGGAACAGGTAACAAAACCAATGAACGGAGAATCTCACTAAGTCTTTCTCTTGCGTTTTTAAGTCTAATTTGAGCAACAATGAACATTTCTCATATATACAGAGGAATGTGGAGATGATCAGCTCTGACAATTACTAGCCTGTTGCTAACCTCTCCTTTGTAAGACATAACCTTTGAAGCCACATGGCTTACTGCACAGAATTTCAAAATATCTTCCTAGAAAGGTTGGACTAGATGATCCCTGAGGTCCCTTCCAACCTGTGATTCTGTGAAAACACAAGGCAGTGTTCCTTGTGGCATGACAGTCTGATTTTAAGTGGAATGATGAGAGAAGTTTTGGAAGGGCTGTTTGAAGCCCTGATGTCCTAGGGACAATGAGTATGGGGCTGCTCTGGCACCTTCGCTCTTTAATGAGATGAAATACCCTCTTCCAAACCACATTAACTGCAGACTGAGATGGACAGAAGCATCAAAGCACAGGAGTTCCTCCAAATCGCTGGTACTCACTCACACATGAGAAAGAGGATTTTCTAGGGATAACTTCATCACTATGATAGCTTCAAACTACTTTTTCTTGGAAAGAAAGTGATGTAATTCCTCATGCGCTTTCCTAGGGTGCTGGAGACCTGCTTTTGTGATGGGATAGCTCTTCCATTTATATCTGATGCCCCTCTCATGTACCCTTCATTCTGGGCTTGTCTTGGCAGTAGCTGGAGGTACACTTTCAGCAAGGGGGAAGGTACCTCATTGCCTTGACCTGCCACATAAACACCACCACCAGTGGAGATGGGAGAGCTGGGATACCTGGGTCCAGATATTGGTGCCTGGTCCACATCTGCATTCATTAATTCCAATATAGTAATAACATTATTAATTGCAATATAATATCACAACTTTATTAATGTAAGATAATATTTAAGCAAATTGAAAATTGGGAGATCAAGGATGAAAGGCTGGTAATTTTTCTGTTGGCTTCAGTGGAGCCTGGACTGCATGATGTAAGTATGAATTCACATTTTCATACCAACAGAGGGTGGGTTGTGTCTGACTTACCCTGAATTGAAATGCCTGTTAAATTTCAAACTAGTTATTGAAAAGTGGTTCTTCTTCTTCAGGGATTGCCCAAGGGAAAAGAAACTCCTTCAGGTGTGCTGTATTAGAGTGATCATACCTCATTTCAATGTAATTTCTTTAGCCACCAGTACAGGGGCCTGCAAGAACTTAATCCATCTCCAGAAAGAATGAGTTATGATGACAGACTGGGCAGAACACAGGACTTGCCAAAAGCCTGTAGTTTTCATGCTCCATTCAAACGTCACGTTTTAATGCAAACATTCTGAATCTTCTGGGTTTGGGGTTTTTTTTTGTTTTGTTTTTTTGTAAATATAAAATACAGAGTTACTGGCAAGCAGTCTTAACATGGGAAACATTAACGCATCTCTCTTTTAACAGTGAAGTTTCCCTTAAAAGTTAAACTTAATCTTTACCTTGGCTCCCAAGACAAATATTCTGTAGTTTACCTCATGTGGAGCACATTATGTTTGGCTCCAAAACAGTTTGTGTCAAAAGCAATTATTTCTGTTCTCTAATCGCAGTCACAACAACGAGCTAGGTTTAGAATATATAAAAAAAATATATGCAACGTTCTGCCTGATGCTTTAACTGCTTCAGCATCTGACCATTCCTGTTAAGTAATAGTGTAGCTGGGCATAACCATTCTGCATGGCAAGGTACATTATGTGTGTTGCACACATCCCTTTTCGTTTTGTCCAGGAGACCTTGTTACCTGTACACCTGAAAGAACAGGGGGGTTATTGCATTTACTTTTAATAACTAAATACATTCAAAACAATTTCTATTATCCTGAACGAGAGGGAGAACGGTGTCCTGATAAATGTACTCATGCTGGCCAACTTTACAATTGATATCAAATTATGACCTTTCATTTTGCTTCGCTGTTTGATTTCCCCAAGTCATTTTATAATTTGAGACTTAAAGCATACACACGGTTTTTATGTACCTTTTTAATTTGGGGTGAAGTAGGTGATTTTTCTAAGAGTCAATAAATAGGTGTTTCTGAGGACTCTAGGGCACAATTCACCCCTGAATTATCCCCTTGAGCCTTGAGAAAGGGCAGGTACCAGCTGCAAATCTGCAACACCTCCAGTTCCAGCTTAGCCTGCGTGCCGACACCCCAGCCACAGTGGGGGGATACCAGCCTGCCCGGGCAGAGACGCGGGAGCGGGGCACGGGCAGAGCCACGGCTCCAGCCCCTCGCTGCCTCCCGCACACACATGGCAGCACTGGAAACCAGCCGCTCTGGTGGAAACTGTCCTTTATAGCTCCCTCTGCTAAAAGCCTGGCTTACGCCAAATGGTTTGACCTCGCTATGACTTCTGACAGACCGCCTAGCCTTTAGAAATCATTAAATCTCCACTTCTGTCAACGTCCTGAGGAAAAAGCATGGCAGGGGGAAACAAACCCTAAAGAGTTGGTTTTTAAGTTCACCCACATCTATATTGCAGACTTCAGACTGTGACTTTACTGCATTTAGCACAGGTTCCCTAGCAAACCTGGTTTGCGAGATAGGGCACTAAAGGGATGTTAATAATAACTTGATTGCTTTCTATAATTCAATTATATTTTTTTCTCAGGAAATTTTAAAATATTTCTGTTGTGAAATATGGTGTAATAGTGAAATGCTAAGGGGGGTGAATATCCTTCTCTAGTACTATTTTGAGAAAGTAATGAAAAGCACTGCATCTTTGACAGCACAGGGTTTTTTTTCTGTTTAATTTAATATACATAATTAGAAGGAAAATAAGACATAAACCTGAAATAACATAGGAATAAAACATGATCTTATGTCTAGTCACCTGCCAATTACTTCTACACTGAAAAGCAAATAAAATTCCAAAACCCCTTAAAAATTAAAGTGACGGAGATTCAGTTGTAAATTGAAACAGAACTAAAATGAAATTCACGAAACAGGGTGCTCTCCCTCTCTGCCCTCTTCTGCACTCACACCACACAATAAAGAATTCTGCTAAGAAGTCGATCCGTGGAATTGCTTTATTTATTTGGGCACTGTGTATGCCTTTCTCCATAGATCTGCCAAACATACCTTCCCACAGACTTGCCGCTTCAGTCCTGGGCCTCTCTTAAATGGCAGACAAGAATCCCCTATGAATTAGATTGAGACCATCATACTCATTTTCACATTTAAACAAATCCAGATTTGAACTTTGGTTTTCAAAGGTGGACGGCTAGTGGAAGGCAAGTATATTTCATGCTTCAAGGGGAGGTAAAGTTACCTCTGCTCTACAAATGACATAAAGTAATTCCCAAAGAAATTTGACAATAATACGGACTCAGATCACACTAAATTATATCACTTGGCAGCTAAACTGGAGACCTAAGTCCAGATTTGCCAACAAAACTCAAGACACACGTTTGGGTATATGGAAAGCTTTGCGATTTCTAACAGAAAGGAGCCTGCACAGGAATCTTATGAGACCCATAAAGAACCTTATCAGCTGGAAAGGAGTGTAAATTCTGAGGATCAGATGAAAGTTTTTTGCCTTTTTTTTTTTTTTTTTTAAATAAAAGCATTCAAAAGGAGAAGATAGAACAGACAGACCATCTGCAATGTAACCACATAAAAGACCCCTGGGCAAATCCAAACCCATTAGCAGAAGTGCTTGACAAATCTGCCAGAGCCAGATGCTGCTTATGGAGGAGTCTCTTTCCGTACTTGTCATCTGGATCCTCTGACTTCTGTTCCCAGAGGAGGACAACGATGACGGGTGTTCAGACTAAGCTGTGCATAGAGAGAGCTGAAGCACAGAATCACTCTCTGATAACGCTACCTTAACATAAAGAGAGGAGACCAAGTCTGAAATATTAAAAGTATAACAGTTTTAACACACGTGTGTAACCTGTGGAAGATGCAGATATTAGAAAACAGAAAGAAAACAACTAGCCAGGATCAACTGATCAGGATCTGGTAGGACGGCAAAGAGGTGATTTTTGGCATGTTAAATACTAGCACAGCATACTAGTTAAATGCTTACCAAGTACATAGACTGACTGATGGTATGTAAAATGTGTCTGAACAGGCTGAAACATCTAACAGGTGAAATATCTAACCAAGAATTTACACTTAAAAATATTTGATGAAAAAAGTGATTCCTTTAAAAAGCAACCTGTACCAATCTTAGAATAGGGGATTTGGATGTAAATGGCCAATTTTTTTAATGTCTGCATTCTTCTAGGACTCTATTCTACCGGATTTGAAGTGCAAAGTAGGTGGAACCAAATACTTTTACTATTCAGACTCACCAATGGAAAAATATATTTGGAGTACCTAAGAGGTCAAAGAAGCCAAAACAGAGTCTGAATTAGTTCTCCTGTGTACTGCTGTAATGTGATATGACAGAGCAAAAAATAGAATGAGGGGAAAGAAAGAAACGGAGCTCCTTCTCATTTTGTCTGCATGTGCTGCACTTCAAGAACCAACACTGTCATTTTATGGCTCAAAATCCAGTTCAATTTTAAGAGAAGGCTCTAAGAAACTACTGGATTAAGTAAAAATACTTGCAGGTGTAATCTTAGGTTATCTTCTTTCACTCACAAATACTATTTTACCCTATCCCAAGACATTCCTGAAGGTTCAAAAATGTTAAATTCTGACTACTCTATTATTTAATATAGAAATACATGCACTCCTTTTCCCTCTCTTTGAAATTCAAGAAGACCAGCTATACAAAAAAGTACTGTGACTTAGGAGATCAACAGATTCAGTATAAACTAGTCAAAATGTGGGGGTGGGTAGGGAGGAAGAACAGAGAGGGATATATAATGAATGCTCGCTCTGAGAGTCAATGCTCATCTTTTAAAGGCCAATCACTTGGACCTTGCCAACCCACTTCGCAGAGCAGCAATATACTCACTTTACAGAGAAATTAGTTTCAGCCAGGCCAGCGACTGCCAGACTGACACCTTGGAACTGCGGGCAATCCAAGGGCACTTCGCAACGAGCTAGCAAACGCTGGCTGCTCTATAAAGCAGCAGGAAGAACACACATAAAAGTGAACTTAAATACCATCTATCTATGCAACTGGTTATAGCTCAGGCCGTGTGTTGGGCTACCAGTGCCCACACCATGATCTGACAGAAACAAGCTGCGTCACAGGCAGAGGGGAGGATGCTGGCCCGTTCACCCAACGTTGTATCTTTTCTGTCCAAAACAGATGAGTAACAACCAGGTGCATGATAAGCTCCTGGGATGGCTGCAGCCCTGCTCCCCCCATACACCTGCAGCTCCAGCTAGAGAAAGTGGATGAGGGAAGAGTGACAATAGCCTCACAAATGGACTCAAAATTGCATTTAACTGCTGCCATCAGCATATATGTGACATTGTTGCACCTATTTATCCAGTAGTAAAGACAGTAGAACATATATCCTTATCATTCCTGCCTGGTGTAAAAACAGCTGCCGTAGTTGCCCAAGTTATGCCGTGCAACAGCAGCCCTGTATAAAAGGGATGATAAAGTGGGTTGGAGATACCGATGAAAGACCTGCACCACACACTGCTGTACCTGTGCTGGTAAGAAGTTGTTCTGAAATGATGACTACTGGATTAAATCAATTATTTCAATGTATTTCCAAGAATCTTTGATTATAATATTCATGTTTAATTGTCTATGTACATTTTTGTTTATAGGTTGCCGTTCCTGATTTAAAGTTATTACTATGAACAAGTTGGTTTTAGTGTGCTTCTTATATATGAAATTTTTGAAATTTTTATCGCTGCCTTTTTAGTTCTTCAGTAGTCCCTTATCTGTTTTTACTTTTGGCGGTTTTCTTGGTTCTCAACTGCCATTAATACTTAGCTGTTCACATGGCTCTAGAGCCTCATTTTTGCCAGCTTTTCCTAGACCTTATAAAGAGCACTAACATGCATTTTGGTTGAAGGGGACTCACCAACCCATTGCCTATGTTGGCAGAATACAGGTAACAGTAGTTCAGCATACGTGAGGGTGGTTCCATGGCTGGGGTCACCTAAATAACTTGCACTCTTGAGCAGGCTCAAAAATCACAATGCACTTTGGATGTCACAATTATGTCAAAATTATTAATTATACAAATATTTAGGGTGATTCCTGTCCTCCTCACAACTAACCACAAACATTCACATAAAAACACCTCTTTTCCCTGAAGAAGCGCATATGGAAGAAAGAACGATGAGAAGAGTTTAAAACAGATGCGGACACAGCAATATCCTGGGAGTCACCACCATTGTTCATACAATAGCAGCATGTAAGCTAGGAATTACTCAGGATGATGGAAAATTTACTCACAGATCAGTCCTGGACAGCAAAAGGGACTAGATTTATGTGTGCTGGTTACAGGATACTTTGGTTCAAATCCTCACTCCAAGAAATATGTAATACTTGTACCAAATGGAAGGGCTTTCATAACAGGCTAATGTTTAGGAGATTTACTTAAGATATGTAAGACATAAGGTCATATCTGATGAATAAATACATATAACATACCAACTACTTTGTAATATATATTTGTGTATTTCTTGAGTGAAAACTGGGAAAAAAATAAGCAGTCATGAAATATTTTAAGAGTAGATGGTTCTAGCCATTATTCAGTAGGATTTTAAACATTTTCAAAATACACCTTAACAAACAGGAATGACAGCACACTTCTAAGGGGACATCAAATAAAATAAATCCTTTAAATTTAAATTAGCTCATTGCAGCTTGCACTTGCACAGGATTTTGTATTATCTCCTCTATCTCATAAACAGGACATATTCCTACTAACAGTTAACAATAAACTCAGACCTCTCAGAATAGCATGTTTCTCTCTTTCTTAGAGATCTTCATCTCATTTCCAGTTGTATTAGTTTTTTTTCTATTTTTAAAATAGGTTTTAAATCATTACTGGTGGTTGATTCTTGCATTCCAGTAGCACAAATCCATACTAGAAAGCTCTTATCTTTCATAGTATGTGATGTTAGAGAGAAAGACTACATACTTGCACTTAAGGGTTACCCCAAAATGTCCAAATTACTTCTATCAATACTTCTGTTAATATCTTGTTTATATTTTTTTTCAATAAGGTGATACAGATTTCCAGAAAGTCTTCAAACCTTGGGTTTTGTTGCTTTCATTTATTCCAAAGTCTGACCCACCACTGATTCAGGTTAATGGAGTTCTTAACGCTGACATGATCTGGCATGGGATCACCCAGAAAAAGTATGCCGAATATAATAGAAAATATTTTATGCCTGATTTTTACAAAAACCCACAAAAGCCAGGAATTTGTAACATACCTAAAATATAAAAAATACATTAATTTTATTGTTAAAGCCACAGGGATCTGTTAATATAAACCACTCGGATACTTCCCTGTGATGTCATCAGTTACCATGTGTTTGCACTCTAAATAGATTATTGTAATTTCTGTAAACATATCAAATATATATTTAGAACTCTTTGGGGGCTTGATCTAGAGCCAACAAAAACCAATGGGCAGACAGTGACCAGTTTCAATAGACTTCGGGTAATGAGAAGACTGAATTTCTAAAGTTAACGAATAAGAACAGCAGTGTACGGCAGGCAGAGAGATACCACACAGACTGCTCTAAAAATAGGAAAGACACTGCCTGAAAACTACATGCCTGAAAAGACAATGTACATAGCAAAGCAACATGCTTCTCGTAGCAACTGCTGTGCAATTGTCATGGATGCTGTATGCCATTTAGTTACATGTATCTGCATAGTCATCTCACTAACTATATTTTTGATTAACTCAAACCACCTAAGTGGCATGCAGACTAAATACGTGCACCAACCCTTTAATAAGTAACAGATTTGTATAAAACATTATCTTGACTGCAAGCTAAGCCTGTGTGTCCCAGAATGTAGCCTTTATGAGAGATCTTATTCCACAACGTAGTTATTTTAAAATTGGAAAATTGTGATACTTTTTTGCCAGCCACTGTCTTGACTGAGAAGTCTGGACTTGATCCTGCCAAACATTTCTCTTAGGTGAAGTGTTTATAACTGTAGTGGCCTCACTGACGTGAATGCTATATTCTGACAGACATGTACTATCACTCCTGTTCACTGGATTTTTTCTTCCAGTACCCAAAATTATTTGCAGCAATCTTTGATTTTTCAACTTTATTTATTCTGTGTTTTCATAGCAAATTTGTGTTGCTGTATCTGTTCCTCTATAGTTTGCCCCAAACACAAGAAATACTAGTAGCTAGTCACAAAGTGTTTTTTCCTGGCTAAAGAATAATTTTCTTAATGCAGGTTTTCCCTTCGGGAACTGAACAGTTTTGCAGAAAAGCAGAATCTGTAAAATCAAAATAAATGCTTTCATTGCCTTTGCTCATAATGCGTATCTAGCTGGTCTTCTTGTAATAAATTAGCAGTACAGAGGGTGGTTGCTGGTGGGTTTGCATGGTTGCTCAGTAGAGGGGGTACAGTAAGCTGTCTTCACAGTCAACAGAAAGAAGATCAGATAAATGGCATCTTGGAAGTGCCTACCTTACACATCTACTTCAGGATGAATCTCACCTTCAGAGTCTAAATCAGAGACCTCTCAATATCTCATTTCCTCAAATGAAGCCCATTTATTGTGTCATGATCTACAGATTATTCTGTGTGAAATACAGTGGAGCCACACTACTCCTTATTCAGAAAAGCATTTCAGTTACCCTCTAGCTAAGATAAGCTACATATGGTTCACAGACAACAAACACCTTCTAAAAAAACTTTTAAGACATGGATGAGAAGAAAATGAGGGAGCATAATGTGGCTAAACAACACGTATGAAAGATTGGTAGTCTGAGCTTGCCCATTTTTACTGTACAACCAATATTTATTTTTTCTATTACAATTGCTGAAACTATAATGACATTTTCCATAGCTATTGCTGGCTTTTCTTGCTTGGCAACTCAGTTGTAAATTTTTACCATGTAACAATAAACATTTGTTGTTCATCTCTTGAACTTCAAATGAATGAGAAGGTATTGGTGGTCTCACTCTCCTAAGAATGGGTATGCAGAGGGTGAACTGTGTTCAAATAGGTTTTGGAAAGGCATGACAGCTTCATCACAGAACCTGCAAATGCCTGTAAAGCTTGGATTTGGGTTGAGGAGTTACAGTGTTAGATCTGGTAAATATAGACAATTATATGGTACTAAAATAAAGCCAATACCTGACTGAAAGAATCAACCATCATTGTCATCATCCTGAGATAAGATTGTGATGGTCTTGTTGAGGAAACTGGTCAGTGAAAGAGAAATCTCAAGTGTATTTTACACAGTCCAAACTGGTGAGAACGAAACTCTTTTGATGGTCTGGTTGTTCAGAATAAGGTGCAGAGGACACACATTATTTTCCTTCTAATTTTTGTTAAATATATGGATGCCCATGGAAACACTGTTCAGTAATGCACTCAGGCAGTATTAGTGTAGGTCAGATACAGTAGGTACAGTGTACATCGTATTCACAAGAGTGCCCCTAGACGGCAGAGGAAACAAACCTTGGTCCGGTGAACTGAATGTGAAAACTGCTGTAGCTCTCACTGGCATTCAATACCATCTATTTACTTGTGAATGCATTAATGACAGTAGTTGTCTCTGGATGTGTACATGCACTCTATATATCCTGACCAATGAAAACCCATGAGTAGGTATCAAAATGAGACCAGTGAGAAAATGTGAAAGCCTATTTCTCATTCAGAGGTTTTAAGAGAGACTTTTATGATGAAGAAACAGAAACATGAATTCATACCTTTTAAATCTTACTATGTGGGTACACTGTTAAGATTTGTGGGTGTGGAAGAACAGAAGAGCAATTATCTGATGAACAGCTGCAATCTACACTAAGACCCTCACTGAAACCCATATTAAATTGAAATATTTGAGACCTTTTTTAAACACATAAAACAATCCCTCTGTGCTTTTTTGGACAGCCTGTTTATCTGGCAACTGTGTCTGTGCATATGGTTCAACATTTACCAGTGATCATCATCAGTGAATTTGTAGTTCAGTAATATATAGGAAGAAACTTTGTCTAGCTGGTACTAACACAATAGCTATAAAGCCTCTCATTACACTCTTATAGCATCTAATAAAGTTTTAAAATGGAGCAATTGCTTAAGAGTGGCTTCTTTTCCCTTTCTTTCACTTGTAGAAATTAAAAAAAAAGCATATAAAGGAAAAGACAAGACAGGAAGAATTAATATAGCTTGAGATATTGGATCCACAGGTTTGCAGCAAAAATTATGCAACAAGAATGGAGGGCTTCTCACCCCATAGGGCTTAGCTTTAACTTAACAATACAAAGATCCATTGCCCTTCTGTGAATACAAAAATAATGCCTTTTTGACACCATGTATTTTCATGAGTTAATTTGTCAGCTAACTTTCATCATAAACTTACAAAACTATTTGTTCAAGTTCTCCCTTTTTTCGCCACAAATATCATCTTCACAATATAAAGATCATGGTTGGAAAAGGGAAAGTATACCAAATATATGGCCATGTTCCTTTACTCTTCCAAGACAAAAAGAAACTGTGTCTAGCTGTCAGAAAAATCCCCTCATTCTTCTGTAGCCTCCTATCCTCTTCAGAGAGTAAAAAAGCATGAATTTTTTTCCTGTCATCAGCGGACTTTGAGGAAGCAGCAGAAGACCCTGCTAAACTTCCGTTTGCAGGGACTTCCTCTCCCTCCCCTCATTTCTCTCCTCCCTATTTCATTTTATAGCCCAGAAAACCCAGCATTTTTTGTCAGATCTCAACACCTGATGTGACTTTAGTCTCACAGTGGAATCTCTGGCAGGCCTGGTGGGAAGGGAAGGAGGATTTGGAGGTAGCAAAGATGTGTTCATCAAGCAGTTCTGTTGTCTTAAAGAAAGATGCTGCCCTGGGATGTGTGGCCAAACTGAACTTGTTGTAGTTGAGTGTGAGCAGGAGTCTGGGACTCAGTATTTATCATTTTTCCAGACTTCAGAATCATACACATTCTAGTATTTAACTCGTTTCTGCAGCAAGGTCTTGGGGTATGAGGCTGTGAGTGTAGCTTAGAAGTTCTAGGGCAACAAAATGCTCCCTTATTAGAATTAAAATGGCTGTTTTAATTATCTTTGTGAAAAGGGAGCTCATTAAGAACTGCAAACAAGTTAACTTTCATGCAGGGCACTAGATTTCAGTGACTCTTGTATGACATTAAATTTAATGTAGCAGCCATTCAGCATACTCAGAATTAGTACCATGTTAGAGTATACCCATGATATAAGGCAATTAAGAGCAATGTATGTTTATAGGCTCTGAAAACAGGAACTTCTCTTCCTAAACTTGCTAGTGAATTTGATACAGGGCCAGCATGTCACAGTTGTCACCCATGCATGTTACTCCTGTCTCATCCAGACCTGTAGTACGATGGTTGGCAAGTCCCAACCATTTATTGCCTCTGTCTCACACACCAGCAGCTCCAGAAAGCTCTAAGCATTTTGCATGACTGGATGGCTATCCAGAGTTGCAGGGTGAATTTGATTTTTATTACAAAATCATGAAGAAGTAATGCCTTAATATTGATACAGCCACAATACTACCATGATTAGGTATACTACCTAAACATCTGGGGATAAAAGGAAGTATCCACAACCAGTTCACAGGGATTTGGCAAAATAACTCCCAGGGAACTTAGACAGAATTTGTAAGACAAAGTCATTTGTGAATCAAAATTTGCGACAAGAGATACTGAAGAGTCATTCATGCTTCCGTTTGTGTTTACAATGCACCTATCTACAATTTCAATTCTTATCTACACTTCCCTCTCCATCTGTGCAGTTTACCCGTCTGTCAAGATCGCAGCCATTTTCTATAAATAAATTCTGGCAACGGTTGATTTTTACTGCATGTATAGCTGGATACTTCTGGAAAGCTTTTTTGATATGCTGCATAGGTTAGTAAATTCCCTTAAAAAAAATTTACTAGTCACATCTGCAGTCTGAATGTTTCTTTCTAGAAGACAAACTAAGGCCAAGCAAGACAAAGAATCTGCTGATACACACATGTCACTCCAAGAATTCTCCTGACAAAGTTCCCACACCCAATTTAATTACTTCCCTACTGTAAAAACACTTTCCATCTGCATTTATTATAATAGTTTCAAATCCAAAACCAACAGACTATAAAGCTAGCTAAATAAATGAATGATATTGGCCTTAGGTCCCAAGCCAGGAGCTATTCTGTAAGGCTGTGTGTCTCCAGCATTCATTTTTATGCTGATGTTTCATTTTATGTGCAATGTTTTCACTTAAGCCTTGTTTAGAGAAGAATTACCTTGCTCCAGGCTTTAAAGTTTTGTGTGCCGCGCGGTGCCCTCTAGCGCCGCTCCGGCCAAAGGTCTGTCAGAGACTCCCCTGCAAGACCAAAGTCGCATCGCAAATCGAGATCTGACCAAAAAAACCTGCTTCAGGCTGTATACACAGCACTGCACACACTCAGGCCAGGAACATTAATCCCAACTGTATCTGATATATCCTCAAACTGAGGCTGCGGAGCTCAAAATGAAAAGCATTTTTGTTTGAAAATGCACCTTTAAAAAAGGAAACTACCAGGCTTCGCCTCCAGATTGACTATTTGTAACACGGGTTCCTTTTGCACCGGGGAGAAGAAAAGTATCCTGTTCCTCAGACTTGGTATGAAGAATTTATCTACAGCTCATAAGCAATTTCCTGATGTGCAGAGGTAATGATAGCACGTTGTATTCTGGGTCCTCAGGTTTGTTGCAATATCATAGTCTGATGAAACTACATCAGACTATGGACTTGATAATTTTTAAAGACTTGAGATGTAAAGGTCTCGTTTGGACAAGCAAGACACTTAAAACTGTGCACATGAACAAGTGTGTTGCTAAGCGGGGATTCTCCGTGCTGTCAAAGTACTTGGAAAGAGCTTGACCTTAATAATAAATTTTAATCCAAAGTAGCAGCACAGCAGATACATTTTTCATTCAGAAGTTATTAAACAAGGGCTGCAGGGCAAAACATGCCTCCACTGAAGTCCAGGGCAAAACTGCTACTGACTTCACTGGAAGCGTGTTTGGACATTAAATTTTGTATTCCCTTACATACATTCAGTTCTTACTAAACTAAATGAAAGGATTAATAACTGACATGGAAAGCTAATCAAAGAAATTCAGATGGTGCACAGCACAGCTCAAGCCGCAGGGATTATATTAGTCTTGGATATCGCAGGTGACCCCCAGAGGATCCTGCTGCAACAGTAGCACAAAGACATAGTTAAGGATGGGATTTGGGGGCAAACCTTGAATTGCTTCACTTTTCTGAGTTTTAATCACAATATTAGTGTGACGTCAGGTTTGTTTTGTGGCTCTCCCCTCCTAGTTAAAGCTTCTGAGTTTTTCTGAAACTGGAACAGGTCTTCTAAACAGGAGCAAGAGAAAGACAAAAACCCTTCAAGCCACAGAACTTGAAGAAAGTCATCCACTGCTGCTCGACAGCTCACTAATCAACAGGAACTTGATGGCACATCTAAACAATTACTACGTCACCTGCTCAAAGCTACACATACACATATGTGCAAAACATGGAAATGAAATCCATTTTCCGTGTACATGAAATTAGCAAAGACTAAATGAAAAAGTTTCTTTACAAAGAATGTTTGGCCTCTTCCTAACTTAGGAACGCAGTGCCATGTTTTGTAAAAGTGAAACAAAGAAGTTCTGATAAAGGTGAATTTTCCCAAATAAACTACATTATCAGTAAACTTCAAGACTCAGGTATGCAGAAAAAGGACAAATAAAGAATGTGACGTTCATTTACACAGATTTCCCTACACTATTTAATGGGAATATTTTTTTAAATTGAGGATGACAACTCAGTGTTACGGCACCATCTAAACTTGACCACCTAGATGCTAGCCTGTGTCTTTAACTAGGAAAGGGGAGAAAACTCTTCTGGAGTAAAAACCATTAAAACTGATCCGACCATTCACTCTTTGCAAAACAGGTCTCTGGCGCTCTGATGCTATGCAGCCGCAGCACAGCTCCGCCTTGCATCCCGCCACCGTGCTGCGGTCAGTCGGTCTTTGCCCCCCGCTACTGTACCTGGGATTCTGCGGCTCTGAACCATCTGACTCCGTACACGGTTTCTTTACCTGCAAAAGCAAATGAGTGCCAGTTACTCTCACGTGAAACACAACTTCCTCGCTCACGGTTCACGCACTTAGAGCGCCTAAAGTGGATCCAGCTCTGCTCACCATGATCGCTATAAAATACTTCCCGCATTTTACAGCAGCAGTATGCAGTACTAAACAGTGTGTTTCATTATTATCCCATGAACAGCTGCCAACTGCACTTCCCCAGGCTCCATTAGTATGTAAAATGTTCGGCTAAAATAGCTTGGGAGTAGTCTAACTAGGAACAAAGAAACCAAAGAGCCAGGTTCCCCACTTCGAAACGAGAAAGCCATACTGTTCTCAGCTCAGTAAAGAAATATTTTCCCAACTGATACTGCTTCTGTTTCCTGCTAAAGCGCACAATAATAAACACCAGATTCTGGGGCAAAGCACAGCATTAACTAAATAATTCATACATTAATTTTCATTTTGTGAATCTGCTAACTGTATGTTAACTGTATTTTCCTAATGCATCAAAGAACACATATACCATTTCTACACATATTTGCAATAGGCAACTGCATAAAAGGTATTTCAACTTCGATACTAATCACTGCAATACATTGCTGTTAGCTAATTAAAGGTCAAAAAAATCCATCTCTTTCAAATAAAAATAGAAGACTGTTCTCTTGCAGACTAGGTATCTCCTTGGGATCTTCAGGATTTCCTGCAAAAATTTAATTGTACCTTCTGGTAATCTAAATTTCTGGTACTTTCAGCAGAGGGAAAAAAACATTTTGCTCACTTGTGTGCTAATGCAGAATCCAGGGCTGTGTGGGAGGTTTCAAAACTCAATTTTTAAAGCCATCTAGAAACATCACAGTCACTCAGACTCACTTGATGTAATTGACACAAATAAAGAGCATTCCCATTACAACGAGCAAGTGTTCAATGACAGTTTTCAGGAAAACCTTGCATCAAGAGATTCTTCTATACTTTTTTGCTACTTTAAAAGCATTTGAGAGAAAAAAAATTGTGACTGTGACTCAATTCCATTGAAGTCATTGGCAAATACTCACCAACTCCAACAGAAAAAGGATTAGACTAATGCTAAGTATTTTTCCTAAATACCTCAACCAAATGCCATGCAACATCACTCATAAATGTCTGAATACAAGCATGGTTCTATAGATGGTCATTTTTATTCTTCATTTTCATTCTAAATACTTAAAAAACAACATGGTTGCATACATGGTTACTCCTAGAAATCAGTTTTCAGTAGCAATAATGAAAATTTCCCCATGACGATAACTTAAAACTGTCTTTATTATTGCCACAGGTGTTATCTGAAACACTAAAAAAGTAGCAAATGCAATGGCTCTTCTAAATATGACGTTCTGCTTGATTTTTACTACAGAACTTTTTTCAATCTATCCAGTTATTCAGTTTCTTCACCACTGATTTTCCTCCTCTTGGATTGTTTCTCCACTGTTCCTGCTGTGCTACTCCATGCACTTGCTGGTCGCGGTGTATCAGAGACAGGCGAGGGCACAGCGGCTCAGCATGAAAGACAGCAAAGGCTCACGTCAACCCAAAACTCACAGGCACTATCTCATAAACTTTCAGATGCAAACATCATTGCTATAGCTTTATGTTCACTACGTTCCTATTAAAGTAACGTTAGATCTGAAATACAGTAAAATATTTGAGATATAAGCACATGATAGAGAAAAATACCTGCAGTGTGCATTAATATACAAAGAGAAATATTCAAATTAGTGTACTGAGTGTCAACATCAGAGGCAACCATTAAAAAATAAATTCAAAATCATTCAAAGACACTGGAATTGAAACAGCCCTTCCTTGAAAGGAAGTGTGTATTTTCAGACGCATATCGCCTCAACCGAGTTGCAGAGGGACTTGGCCAGAAAAAGAATCCTTTAACTTTACATATAAAGTATCGTTTACAATAATTAAAAATATAATGCATTTAGAACTATATAATTATATAAAAACATGAAATATAAGACTGTAATGTAATTGAAACGAATTAAAAATCTAAATGCATCTAACTTATTTAAATCTCAGTAAAGCTCCTTTTACTTTGTCCCTTTAGGATATTCTCACTTCCAGGCTGTTTTTGCTATCTCCTTGCTGTTAAACTTACTGGCATTTATACATTCCTCTCCAATTCCTTTGCCGTTCATGTAGTTGCCACCAGTAGCACTCTCTGCCACATTTGCAGTAGGGCTCAAATCTCACTCCCCAGGTCAGGAAAGTTCAACCAGTGACTTTAACCAGTTGCTGCGGAGTCTGACAGTCACCCAGCACATCCCAACACCCAGATTTTGCAAAGTGATGGCAGGTCCTTTGGTGGGCAATTACCACAGAAGCCCGAAGGGAATTCAAACATACACTAATGCTATGTGAGCACTTTTAACATACACAATATATTAAGAGCCCTGGTTTTCCTGGGCAGAGATGAGAAGTGCTTCTTATCTCAGTGAAGCAATAGCTGGGTACTCACAGACAGGTTGTCCTACCCCTGCTCACGTTACTACTGCATTTTGCTTTTGCTCTGACCAACATTACCAAGCAACTGAAATGACTGAAAAATTATGTTCTGTGTGGTGGACATAAAAAAAAAATAGAATTTGGTATACCTTAAAGGGGAGTAGCAGAAAAGCCACAGACTGATTGTATCAAAAAGACTCACCTCCTGTGAGATGAAACAAACTTGGGGGGAAAAAAAAGGGTGAGTATTTTGTATTCAAGAATATTGCAGTGAAAACAAAATATTTTTAAAAATAAGAATATTTCAGGTTTTCAATTTGGTATATGGATGATGCAGTTAGTCAATGATCATTCTCTGAGGAAACGTGCAGCATAAGCACGTAGTATAGACTTGCCTTTTTCTCTGAGGCTAAATGTAAACTTCATTGTGCATCTTTAGGGTCCCTCTTTGAGAGAAAACATTTCATAAATAAAAATGTTTCTTAAAGGCGGAACAAGCATGTGATTTTCTTTCAAGTCACCGTATGGAATGAACACCATTTCTTTTTAGGGCTGCTCAAGTAGCAAAACACATTTTGTTATTCACAAAATTACCCCACCTTTGAAGGTGAACAGAAAATCACTGTGAAAACTTTTGATCAAAGACTAAATATAATTTCCTTTGTCTTCAGCTGCCCTGTTTTTCCTCTTAATCTGCCTTGCTGACTTTTTTCAAAATAGTTAACTTTCACTAACACCACCTTTATTTACATTCTCATGTGTTAAATGTTGTAAAAAGAACCTTTTTCTTTACTCCTCTCTGTTTTCCTTTTTTTTTTTTTTCTGTTTACACAGGTTTTCTCACCATTTTAGTTTTATGCATGTTGAGAATCATTCAAAAGAGCGGTAAGATACCAGTTTCAGTTGTTTTTGAATTTTGCCAAGCTGCACTGAAATCTCCTACCTTGGTTGCCTGCTACAAAATGTTTGAAATGTTTCAGCTAAAAATCCTTAAATCCAAATTTTTGAGAAACTGCTGTTATGTTCATATTTTAAAAGCCATGCCACTATGCTGCTGAGTAGCTTCAGCGCCTGCAAGTTTGGAGGCAGAATCCCAAAACTGGCAGTGGGGCAAGTCCAAGGTGTACTGGTACCCAGGAATCATCTTCCATGTGAAATGGTGCCCAAGTTTGCTGCCGTTTATAAGCTTCCAGAAGCCCTGTTTCCACACCATGAGAGGACTCCTGTTGTAGTCTGGCTTCTGAATTTGTGAAGACCCTATCTGCATTGAATACTCTCCGTCTCAAAGATGCTGGCGCTGAGTAAGACTTAGGATTACTTCTCCTGAGTGCCAGGAGCCCCCGTGACATCAGGAAAGGGACTGACATTAGCAAAACTGTCCCTCTTTGCTCTGTCGGTCCCACCTCCTGACGTGTAGGTACCCAGGCAGTACCCTGAAACAGAAAAACCCTGTAGTCTCAAATACAGGGAGTAACAGAGGAAAAAACAGGAACAGGGAGAGGGAATGGAAACCAGGGGACGAAAGAGGAATGGGATCTGCAGGGGGCAAAATTAGAGGAGGGCAGAAACCAGGCAAAAAAATATGCGGCAGATGCAGCAGTGGGGTGTAGACAGTTCAAGAGTACTAGGGCTGTCTGGGACAGGACAGGACAGCACAGTTTGCTCTTCTTTCCTCTAATTAGATTTGGGACTAACACCATAAACACACTATTCATCAGATATCTGTGAAACTCTCTAGTGACCAGTCTGGCCAGAGTAACAGGCTAGTTCTGCTACACCAGCTGCACTGCAGATCTAATTAATGATCCAAGCTGGGAAACTATACTTTGAACTTACAAGTTGCTATATAAATGTTACGCTTATCCAGAAAAATGAAGGTCTGATTTACCTTAAATCGGGGAAAATAGAGTCATTATTTTACAAAATTTCTGCCTTCATCTCTGCCTTAGTCCAGCAGGTTTCAAACATGAACACTGTTTTAAGTGTCCGATACTATGAGGGCACTGTGAAAAAGAGATGCATTTATTAAATACTGAAGTTCTTAATTTAGTGTATATGAGAAATGATTTTACATTAAGTATGGACATTGGATGCTTCATGTTTAACAAGTATAGGCTGAGGAATCTAAAAAGAAAAATCTAACTACACATTCACTGAAAAAAGGAGACATCCCCTGGAAGGCCTAGTGTGTCATGTAATAAGAGCTGCACCATAATGCATAAGAGACAGGATTTCCACAGGCCATATTAATTCTGGCATTTCCTTGCTTCTGATGTTTTCCTTTGCAACATTAACATGCTTTTAACATGATTTTATTGGACTTCTTGCACTAGATGTTAAACCATGAACCAGTCCTGCTCTATGAGGCGTTCTCGTGTACACACTCATGGTACTAAACTCATAATGCAACCCAGGTGAGAAATCCCTTCTAACACTTACAATAAGCACAGCTGAAAAATCTTGCAACATCAGCAGTAAATTATTCTGGCAACGAACCTGCTGAGCTCCCTCATCAAATATGGCCTTGAGCATCCCTCCCAGATTGGTGGGCGTGCAGTTGGGCTGAGTGGCACCTGCAACGCTTTGGGTCTGGAGGAAGCAGCTCTGCATGGTGGAGCTATGGAAGCTCTAACATCAAGGAGACAGAATGAAGAGGGAAAAGTACTCTTTGCAGACCCAAAGACATCTCAAAGCATGTGTATGTGCTTGCTTAGCCTGTGCTATTGCCAATTCTGACTGCTCTGGAGTGTGGGCAGAGCAAGCATACTTCTACTGCCTGGATGCTTCCCTACAGCAAATCACCCTGGTGAAAGCTCACCAGCTTCTGCTTGTCGTCCAGGGAAAGGGACCATGTCTGTGGAATGACCCCAGGAGAGGATGGGGCATTCAGAGGAACAGTTTTATAGAAATACATGTGAAGAATATGGCTCAGGATGTCTGTTACACTGCTGTGAGAATGAATAGTAAAGAAAAGTAGATTCCCCTTCAAATATTTTTTAGATGCTGACTTTGACACTGTTTACGTATAGTTTTATAACCATCTTGACAATAACATCCTTAGCACAGAGACTGTCTGTACAATTACCTAGCATAACAAAGATTTCCTTTGCTACCATGACACTGTTCATTGCTACCATAAAACAAATGACATTATCTTGACCTATAAAAAGAGGGCAAGGGCTAGCTTAAAGATACAGTGCTGTGATTTAGTAACAAATTGTAGCCACTCTGAAAATGTATATGCTTTTAAACTGATTTTGAAAAATATACAAGTATTATTGAAAATGAAGCAGTTTTTGATGGCTAAATTCAAATAATGCTATAGCTGTGTATGTCGTGTGAAGACAAAATCTCAGTGAAGCTTCTGCAAAACCAAACAGAAATGCTGAGGATGCCTAGACAAAGATCTGAACAGAATTCTGAATAATCCCAAATTCTCAACTGAATCTTTCACAGTAAATCACTGTTATGCTACACTTCCATAGGTCACATCTGGGTTTCAGTTCCTTAAGCCCAATAATAATAACCTTACAGAATATATGTAAAAAGTTTGTATGAAAAGAAATGAAAATTTGTATTAAAAATGTAGTACTATATACTCACCATCAAGTTTTAAGTAGGTTTCTGACTTAGTTAAAAACCCAAACACTGATGATACTGTTGAGTGAAAGACCTTGAAGCAATAGAAATTTTTCCCCGATTTTTCACAGTGCAGGCACTGTACATAGCTATATTTTAACTGAATCACATCCTGAAGTAGATTTATCATATCTGAGCAGATCTGAAGTAGTTCTAACTGCAATGAAGAAAACCATGCTATAGGAATTGATTTCACTCAGAAATCAACAGGAATTCACTAGAGTGAATTTAATTCGCTATTAAGGTAATTTTCTTTTTTAAATTAAAGGCTATATGAGCTAGTCCTCAGTGAAAACAAGTTTTCAGCTCATTCCTAACTAGGTTTAGCTATTCAGTAGTCTCTTCTGTTTTCTTGTTACACCGTCAACTAAAATTGACAACTCTAATCAAAACAGATCGAGTTTTGAATATGCTGAACTATATATTTTTTTTAAGTGAAATTATAGTGCAAATTACTTATGAGGTTGGAGTATGGAAGCAGACTGCTGAAGCTCACCATCATATTTTATGTAGCACAGTAGATGAGACTTTATATTTAAAGATGTCAGATATGTTTCCATGTCTTCAAGAGGCGGGAGGAATATGAACACTGTGGATATTGCATGGGAGCTTCAAAGGTGTGGCGCAGCGCAGGGCTGAGAGGAAGGGATGGGAACAGGGGAAGCCACTGCTGTTCCACCATCGCTTCTATTTTCCATGCAAACCTTTCCTCAGAGAAACATGTTGATGATGAAATGTATCATTGCTACCCTCCTGTCTCCCCCACCTCTGCCCAGACTAATACAGTAGTCACTCTGGTTTGCAACACTATGTGGTGTACATCTAACTTGCAGTGAAAAATAATCCAGAAGGACCACGTCTAGTGTCAAATACCTCCAGTTTAGGCATCTAAATTTATCTAGGCTTGTCACCGCAGGCTTCCTTTAACAGAAAGATACAGGTGTATTTCACCTGACCTGGAGTAGTCATCTATTTCAGACAGAGAAGAATTATGCCAAGATAAATTGTGAATAATGGCTGCTCTCCTCCGCTGACTCCTGAAGAGGATAGGTAGTGGAGAAAACATTGAGGAAATGGACAGTGCTGCCAGAGAGTGAGGGAGTGCCCGCTGTCCCCACACAGCTTGCGCGTTCGTGACATCTTCCATGAAATTGTCTGGACTCTTTGTCTGCGACACTGACTACAACAGTGAAGAGAGGTGGCTCCTGCTAAAGTTTCATGCTTTAGAGCCTCAGCTTCTTTGAACCAGTCATTGACTCTAATCATTTTAAGAAGGAGCTATCACTTACAAAATATATACTAATTCATTAAATGGTTCCACTTTTTGAGATGACGCTCTTCATCACTGCCACAACATTTTAGATTTTCCATATAAACCTCTGCAGAGAACAGTGTGGATGACACTTCGACAGGAACCAGCCTACAGACAGGCCAAGGGGCTGCAAAGTGGCACTGCATTTCCCCATTATTTTATTTCACCAGGCTGGGATGGTGAGTAGCGAGACACTAGAGCCCTGGCTGATGTTGATGTGCACAGTACATAGAAAATAAAGTAAACAGGGATTTATTCAATCCAGGTAAATGTCTTTCTCATACTTAAAAGGAGACCATAATGATTGTTTCTTTCAGGAACACTGCACAGCCCTGACACAAGCCTTTGTGCAACTTAAATCAGAAAGATTTATCCGATATAAATCACAGAATCCCAGGTTGGAAGCGACCTCAGGGATCATCCAGTCCAACCTCTCTAGGAAGAGCCCAGTCTAGACAAGATGGCCCAGCACCCTGTCCAGCCGACTCTTGAAAGTGTCCAACGTGGCCAAGTCAACCACTTCCCTGGGGAGGTTATTGCAATGGTTGACTGCCCTCACTATGAAAGCTGTGTTTCTATTGAGAAGTTTTACAGAAGGAGGTCTTATTAAGGTGTATTTATAGCATAAATTGATAAAAACCTGAGACAACCTTAACTCCTCAATTTTCTCATTCATAGCCTGATTCTGGGGTCAAAACTTTCCTTCCTTGGTACTTTCTTACTAGTGGAAGGATTTCCTACATGTTTGTTTTTGCAACCTGATTAATGGGTTCACTTAGTTCAGAGCTCTAAGCTTCTTTCAAGTCTTTTATACCTGCAAACATTTTTAAAACACATTTTAAATTGCCTTTGGCACAAGTGCACTTTAAAAATATCAGCGGGTGTGACAGTCAAGTCATAATTTAAGTGATCGTAACCTATAAAGTACTACCTTCTACATTCTGAAATGCATTTATACATGCACTGTGGGAACAAATGGCATTCTTTTTTTTTTCTTTTTGTTTTTTTGTGTTAGATGAAAGAAGGAAATATGCCTTCCCTTAACTGGTGGGGCAGGCAGGGCAAATGCCACACCACAATAGCACTTTTTGTTTCAGCCTGGGTTACCTAACAGCTCAGGGCTCACAGAACACTTTCCCCTGCCCTGCTGGGAGGATGGGCCACCAGGCTGGCTCCCTTCCCAGAAAGAAAAGAAGAAAGAAGAGGAGCTAGCTCCCCATTCAGCAGTTGCAAAGGCAGGGAAGCTCCACCAGTCTGGAGCTGGGAGCAGCTCATTTATTGTCCGAATCAGGTTCAGGAAGAAACACTACAGCACTAATGCTGGAAATATCTCGTTCTCTTTTTTCTCTCTCACATGGTATTTTTCTCTCTTTCACTCCCTCCCTTTCTCTCTCTCTATTTAAAAAACAGTAAAGACAAACCTCTGGCTTTTTTTCACCTTTTCAAATCAGCAGTATGTGTCTTTGCAGCTGAACCTGCAAGTATACCCTTGGTGCCCCCCCGCTATCTCCAAAATTGAAATCAGCTAGAAGATACTGTTCTTAATCTAGACACAGAAAAATGCTTCCTGCTTTTACTCCAGTTATGGTCCCATGATCTCCACCAGATTTGTTGCGATCACACAGTTTTAATTAGTTTTAAGTGTTTGCTTTCTAAATCTCAGCAGTCCCAGATACCATTGATCTCTTTTCAGGAGAAAAACATACTGAGATGCAGGAAGAGAACCATGCTGTGCAATGCTTTCTAGATTTAATCTTGTGATTCCCCAGCTTTAGAGAAACATCATAAGCAAATTAGGTGTATCAAAACTGCTTTGGAGTTATCATTTAATATTCAGAGGAATAGCAAGTCATCTCCTGTTATATGCATAAGATTCAGTGCCCCCTCAGAAAACCTGAACTTATTTTCTTTCCTCCCGCTTTTCAAAACTAACCAGGGCCAACAAATGCAAAGAAAAAAAGTAAACTTTGAAGCTGAAATTTAAAGCAATGACAAGTCAGGAAGTTCAAAAGTTAATGTTCCTATGGCTGTGTTAACTTGGCCATGTTGCAAATGCATCATGCAAATACTTCAAGCTATTTTGTTAAAGGCATATACTACTGTGCCATAACGCATAATAAAACATGCTGTTTTCTTTTCATGTGGAAATAATCTTGTACGAGCAACAGTACAGTATATTTCTTCTGCTAATGCTGATTTCTCTAGCACAAGTCAAGTATCTCTGCCACAACGCACCTCTCTGTTCTGAGATGCTGGTGCCTCACTGGGAACTAGCTTTCCCCTAGCTCACCCAAGAATTTACATACTGACCTCCCCAGTAACAAAGGCCAGCTTCTCTCCTGAGTCTTTTGCCTCACCAGAAAATAATCTGCCTTTCCCCCTTAAGATCAAAGAACACTTGTCACAGCTTTTCCATCCCTCACTTAGGGGAAATTTAAATAAATGGCCTTGACGATTATCTTCTTTCCGCTCTTCACTATCCTGTTCTCTACCTAGGAGCATACCGATACCCAAGTGCAGTAAACAACATGATCACACATCCATCAAATACTCATCCTCACCAGAGATCACGAAACACATATATGTACAATATTCTGTTTTAGCAAAGAAGTCCTTTTTCTCTCCCTTTACTCCTTTGTTTGTCTTCCGTATTTTTAATACAAGTATTGCTATGTGCTAAGGCTAATGAAGATCAGCCCCCAGAAACATGCCTTACTCTCTTGGTCAAGAATCTCTGGTTTCTTAGCTCCATGGAGAGTTCACTCCCAGGTGCTGGGTCAGCCTTGAGGAAGAAACGTCTGTAACATCACCGGCTTTACCACCCTCTCTGTCTAGGACGAGTGTTCTCATCAGCTGCATTCTTTACCCCAGAGCTAAACAGACTTTAAAAACAAGGACTGTGGTTTTGAACTATATTCGAAAAGTTCAGGAAATGTCATTTAGTGGAAAAAAAGACACATCTAATGTGTTCACAATATCATGACTTGAAGTGAGCTTTGCGCTAATTAGTTTTCAAGCACCAAAGCCTTCACAGAAGTCTGGCCCATTTAATAATGAAGGAATGCCTGATGCATATCTTGGTCTGATAAAATGGGATGGAGTAGTTTGGGTATATTGAAAGCATTGCATGTGGATTCAGCTACACGACAACCTGGCTTATCGACAATCCAAAGAAAGTTCCTAGGCTGGGACTTGAACTATTCAAGACAACATGGCAGACACAAGCTCTTCAAAGTGTAGCTGCTCATTTACCAGCACCACTTTCACTCTTGCTCAGATACACTTTTGGCCAACTTTTCTTCACTGTTGGTCTTATCCCAAGCCTACGTAGCTATAGCTATATGAGCCAGATGCAATGGTAGGAGATCACCGTATTACCTGCAGGTTCTGACAGCACAATCCATGCTGTTGGGACCCGTCCAGCACATGTATGTCCTACAGAATCAGAAGAAATGCTGATCCTTGTAGATGTAGTTCAGAAAAGGAGAAAAACTAGTGCTGTACTGCAGCTTTTCTTTAAAATTTTTAGCATGTGTCTATTAAGAAGGACTCAACTTCTATGTGTTCTAGATTCATCTTCATCCCTCACGAAAGACAACTGTATTCAGTGGACAGTATCATATGTGACACAGAGAACGAAAAATACAAGAAAATATAACCGACTGTTACTCACAGATCAAAAAAGATCATCTGAATTCTTTATTAAAGCGATTCAGTTCCACATCCTGACCTGAATTCAGACTGTACATGCTCTAAAATGTAAACTTCAGTTAAACGGTCTTGCAAATGGCCATTGGGTACTTTTGCTGTGATCAGGCTCAAGAAAGGGGAGGCTTGACTGTAGCTGCAGGCAAGGATCACTCCAGACTGTTGGCTTCTTCAGCTCCAGTTGAACTCTAGTGCGTTTAAAATTCCTGCTCTAAAAGTTGTCAGGACAATTTTGCCCTTTCTGACTAAAATAATCAACAGTTGTTGATTATAAGCAGTTGTTCACTGCTGTCCTTCCCAACCCCGAAAGTCAGGAGTACCTCCAGGTTGAGTACATGTACTGAGATCTGGGAATGCAAACAGGCTGTTTGTGACCAACTGCAATAAGTGTGGAAAACGGCCCAGTCCCACCAAGGCTCACACGGGCTTCCACTGGTGCCTTCACCTCGCTTCAACAGCAGTGAGGGTAACAGCAATGGCTAACTGAGGCTATGTTGTATTTAGTACTTGAGCAAAAGGCATTTCCTGAGCTTAAAAGTTGTCAGGCTTCAGACAAGCCTACAAAGATTTAAGCTTAAGTCTAAACAAGAACGTGGTGGTTAGGCTTATTATCTTCAATGAAGCTATTCAGAATAAAGAAGGTAAATATGTGAATATGCTTTTGTAGGATGGAAGGCTCAATTAATGCCAGAAAGCAACAGGTGGACAGAGCAAGAAGACAGGTTGTAGGGAGGATGAACAAGGTAATATGAGCAGGTAATATGAACATGATTTTAGCTCAGCACCTGTCTACCCATTATCAGCTGGTGGACTCCTGTAGCCATTGCGGAAGACGGTAATTAGATGGACACCATGTTAAAACAGTATTAAAATAAAATAAAATAAATTTTAAAAAAAAATTACAAACAGCAACAAACCCCCCTGTTCTGATATTTCATGGTAGTTTTTCTCCTGGTAGTAGATCAAAGATACTCAGCCATAAATATCTGACTTTTCAACAGACACTATCTATCATGAACAAATACTTTGGTCTATGAACATAGCCCAAGCTGAAGTCATCAGCTAATTGTACAACACTAGTATTTTTTGTATAACGCACAGAGGCTATTCCAATTAAAATCACCTACTTAAAATGTATTCAAATGACTACGTTGCAACCGTAACATGGAAGGAGAAGGAAAAGGTAATAAGCAACTGCACATCACATTCCACCTTGAAAATTACCAAGTAAATCGCCTGCACATTTACAGTGAACAGCTGTCCTTTTTCTTCAGTTTCATACATTCTGTTCTTCCTCATTACTGAAGCTAATTTGTTTAGCATTGTAGCAATAATTTCTAGCAGCTGTTGGAACATTAATAAACTACATCAGATAACCAAAAACTTTGGCAACGTACTTCTCTTAGAGTAAGGATGCAAAAATTCTTACTAGCTCAAACTACTTGCTGGTCAAAACAAAATAATCAGTTCTTTATGGCCCATATGTTGTCTAACTCGTGAAAAAATAATTTGTTAGTGGAAAGATAAAATGACACAAAATGTTGCAGACTAAAATCTTACAAACAAGTGGATATAGTCTAAAGACCTATTCACATACATTTGTGTCATCATGCAACCAAACCTAGTTCATTTCTGGGTAGTTCAGTTTTCAGTGCATCTAGAACACTTCAATAAAAGCAAAGAAAATGCTGCTAAGAAATTAATTTTTTTAAAGGGTAGAAGAAAAGAATAATAGTTTATCAGAGGCAAACCACAGATAAAATACTTTCTAATAAATACATGTGAAAATATAATACATGTAACATACACAGTTACTATATGCTATTAAGCAGCACAGAAGCAAAATCCTATTTAGTGAGACCACTTTTTATATATTTGATTTACATTTAATTATTCAAATATTAAAGAAGAGGGAAACTTCAGGAACATTTACAACACAGCATTCATTAAAAATCCTATTAATATCATAGTGTTAAAATATCATTCGGTGAAATTAGACATAAAAGGAGAAATGATTAATTTTATCTACACACAGAGATACAACATATGTTTGCTTGTATACCGGTAACAACAAAGGCCACAATTAGAAAGCACATTAAAAATATTTACCATCCTTTTATTCATTTGCTTTATGCTAGTTCTTAATACTAGCCAGAATAGCTGTATTTACAGTATAAAATATGTAAATAAATACCAAACCATCATCTAATAGACATTTTTCATTATTAGTCAATGTGGACAACATCAGAGGCAGTATAGCTCTTAAAATGCCACAAGAAAGAACCACTTGATAGATCATATTTCAGCTCACATTTGCCTCTTTTTTCAGGTTTGAAAACTTGACTGGTTTATCCCAGTATACTACTTTAGCATATCCAAATATTTTTCAGATTTTTATTAATACTGCTATATTAAAATATATAATTTAAAAATATTAAAATTATGTTTTACTTTTAAAAATGTTCTATAAACAAAATAGTTGAACTAACTTTCCAGAAGCAATTAATTAACTGGTTGGGTTGCTGGTTTTTTTTTTTCAAATTCATACCATTTTGTTTATATTTGCACTCCTCCAGTAAATTCTTTAACCAACAGGCAATTTCTTGGAATAAGGAGTTCTTCCAATATATTTTGGATGGTTTTATACACACATCTCAAGCATTAAATAAAAAACCTCCTTAGGAAAATATAACAACCAAGATCCTCTAAACTCTGAAAGCATTCAAAACAAAAATAAAAAGAGACAGCTTCAGAGTGAAGGATGAATTTCCCGTACCAAGGTCAACGGTCAGAAATCACAATAAATGATATTGCAACGCATCTGCAGTACTTTCTCCCACAACAGTCTGCGCGTTCACCCCTGCTTCAGATAAACAAGCAAGTGTCCTTTGTCTCTGGCTTCAACGTGCCAAGACTCCTGCATCTTTCGACCCGCCTCCCTCCTCTCCTGTCTCCCCAACCTGATCCTGGAATGTTTTGGCCACGAGGTTAAGAAAGATTCCCCCATTTATCACAACATGCCAAGCACAACAGGGTCACAGTCCCAGACCCAGTCCTACCGCTTAACTAATCCAGCCTCGGCGCAGGCATGAAACTTCAAAGATTTTTTGCCACAGGCAAAAATTAGTCCTTATTTGCTTTAAAATCCAAGTATCAATCAAGTCAAACTGTGCTTCAGTGGAGCTAACATTTTGAACGTTCAGAGAGCAACATGTACCTTTGGTTGTTAGCTGTGACTCTAATTGAATGCAGAGCTCACCTGGAGTAGCACTACAAATACTTTTAAGTACAGCAAAAGTCTAATCATGAGATAATTCATTTTATCCAGAAAAAACCCCTTCATGAACTGTTCGAACATTCATGCAAACACACAAGGATATGTTTTTGTCTACATGTGCAAATAAATATATACAATACATACAGAATCTCTGTTTAGGTGAAATCACTTCAGATTATTTTACCTTCCAAAGGTTTTATTATCAGTTAGCCCAGATGATCAGCCACAGTTATATAACTGTAAACCTCAGTTAACAACCGTTAAATAGTCCTGAAATTAATTTTGAAGAACAATTACAGAATTACCATGAGAACACACAGATAACCGTGCTTCAATATTTAGGAAGCAAATCTTCAATTAACTCTAGCTAAAATAATATGTAAATTCTACTATGTTGGGATACTGCCTACCACTTTCTGTTCAATCCAACACAAACAATAAAATAATTATGCTTTTCAAATCAGTCCAGGTTCTTCCATATATAGTTTTAACTGCATCATTTGGGGGCTAAATTGGGATTAATTTTAACATTAGCTTTTAAAAAAATCTTCACACTTTCTTCACTTCTTTCCTTATAATTCAATACTGTTTAAACATGTATTAATTCAGAGCAATGATTAACTATTGCACAGAGTAGAAAAATAAACCACATAGATTTTATATTTCCTGTTATTTAAAAATGTGTATTTCTTATCTTTTCTAGCAGTATAACTGAAAATAGAGTTCATAAAATAGAATATGAAAAGTAAATAAGTAGCATATTAACCAGAGCATTAAATTCTACAAACTGCTCACATACCTTTTATATGTAAATGCTCTTTTATTTAAAAATACTGAAATGATCTGTTAAAATTTTAATCCCTTGTAAATAACATTTACTAAATAAATTCTACAATTCGAAGTTTAAAACCGAATAAAGTGCTATTTGTTTCCTATATTCTCCCAAAGGAAATGTAACTTCAATAAAATTTAAGTGGAGCTTCTTTCAAAGAAAACAACAGAAAACAGAAGATTAAAAAGATAGGTAAGCATGCGAATGAGACGGATAGTATACAGTGCGGTTTTTCACTTGCTTCCTCTATTTTACAGTATACTCAGACATTTTATCAAACCACAATCTGTTTAAGTTCAGAAAGTAACCTCGACTTCTCATTTCTGTAACAGATGAATTAGCTCCCCTGGCTGCACACGCTAACACGCGTATACACGCTTGCATGATCACACAAACATACAGACATTTCCCCAAAGCCAACTTCAAGTTCTTTTGCTTGATATCATCCACATTCATGCCAGGTTGATGCTACTTGATTCTCTGTACCATTTAACAAGCTATACTAAGTATTTTAATAAATCTAAAATTATCTTGGAAAATGCTTTGGCAAGAACTGTATTTTTAATTCAGGAATTTAAAGTATCGCTCACTTTGTATACCTTTTCTGAATTTACATTTGGTTTACTTTAGCAGATAACGAAATTATAATGGCACAAGAGGTAGTGAGACAGTTAAAAGCTGTTTAGCTGAAATGCATTTCAGAAAACAGTGAACAAGTCCAAGAAAAGAAACATGTAACTGGATCCTGCTGCTTGCTGCTCCCCAGACCCCAGGCACAAAATTGAAGAACTTACTGGCTGTAATAATGTATCATACCTTTCCTCCGAACAGGTTCCCTACACATTACAGTTCCCTATAGCAGTAAATGGCTGTTTACAGCTGGACCAAACTGGGTTGCTCTTTCTTCCCTGAGACTTTGCTTGCTGCACTACGACAATAAAACTGCACTCCCAGAGTAAACCCCTCCCGCGTTTCCCTGAATGAAACGGACATTTAAGAAGCAGGAATCATTATGCCAGCTCCCACCGTGGCCCTCTGAATGCAGCAGGATGGCGGCACCGCCGCACTCGCCTGCTGCACGGACCCCGAGGTAGAGAAAAACATCCGAATACAACAGCAGCACATGCGCCCAGGCTCCCTGAAGAAGCAAGTTTTTAATCAGAATTTATTCTCAAAAAACGGCCTGTGCAATTGCAAAATGCATCAAACAGTCTGAAGCAAATTCACAATGAAGAAAGACTCACAAACTCTTACTGCCAACTGGCAGGTAACATTACAGAGAAAGTTAAAGCGAACTTGACAGGGTAGGACTGATGCTTTAGCGTAATTACACTTCAGCATTATTTGTTCCAAACTAATGTCTAATCAACCTAGAAAAAGACTAAATGGAGTCGCATGAAGTATTAGCAAATTAAATTAACTTTATTTGTATCCACAGTTTTTGTAGTTTAGGGCTAATTAATTTGAACTCAATTTATGTCTAGACACCTGTCTCAGCATACTGGCCTTTAAGTGCCTCTTACAATAATGTATTGAATAACACACCAACGAACTGCTCACAGATTTGCCAAAATGTGACATTCACAGCATATTACAGAATGACACATTTTATTTCTTACAGCACTTGGCCAGTAACCTCCTGCCTCAAGAAAAAGCTGCTCCTGAAAGAACATGAGAGATTCAGTCCTATGACCTACCTAAACACCGGTACTCTAGAGCCACTATGAATAAACGTGCTGTTCCATAAACAAGTTTGAAACTGTACTACAGAAATGAAAAAAATTCTCCTTTTCAGAATAGAATCTGACTATGCCATTAATACCCACTTCTGTTTCCCATTTTATCAATAAACGACATTTGCATCGATAGCGCAAATTAAAATCCACCATAAGCTTACCTCAGTTGCCTCTGAAGAACAGAAATGAGTTCCCCAAATGTGCAGTCAGTTTCCAGAACAAAGAAGAGAGTATCGGTTATATTTAGCCCTAATTAATTTCCACTGTACAGCAGTTAAGGTGTGCAGACAGTTTTTCTGGTCCAAAAAACTTTTGCATGGGTCAGCTAGGATTTTTTAAAGTCAGAAATACTGAAGACACTTTGTTCTTCCTCAAACTGTCACACCAAGCCTAGCACGGTCCAGTTACTTAAGTTAACTAAGAGGAGATCGGGATAGTAAACAAGCTTGGCTCTGTCCAATGGCTTTCCACACCCTTCTGTTTATAGTAAGATGACTTGCATTCAGAGGTCACCCCATCAACAGCTCCTGTCTTTCAGTGGGTATCTAATGTGCTGCATTTATCCCAAGGCTCTTTTAATGAAACCACCTTCCTGGTCCCTGCTCGCCTGCTGTCGCTATGACACATCTGCTCCGTATTGTGCAAAGTCCTATTAAGTGTTAAAATATACAGAAAAGATGTACCTGGGCAGATATTCTGCAAGTAATATGGATTTTCATGGGTGTGAACCTTATCTGTGAATATTGACAAAATAAAGTCTTTTTAAAGATCAGAGAAAGAACTTTGCTAGCAACATTCACCTTGTGAATAAAAGAAATTCAGGAGGAAGGAAGATGGATGCCATTGTTTGATCTGGACTTTAAAACTTTTACAAATAATCCTCCACAGGATAATGCATGCGCCTGTGCCAGATAGTATTTACTTGAATATGTTAACATGCTGGAAACAAGAGATGTGGAGTGTCCTCAAGCTCTGCTGCAAAATGACACAGAGCCAAGAAAAACAAGGTTCAAGTGCCAGGACCCCGATGCAAGCACCAAGTCAATTCTGGGCTGAAAGAATACGTGGAATTGATGGCTCTTACAGAACACAGTAAATATGCAGCAGCGTACAGACTCCTCACTCGCCTTTTTTATGCATACAATGTGCTACTGGTTACAAGGGGTTTGCGATCCAACTGGCAGTTGTTATTTTCTTCACACAGCATCGCAAACCAGAAGGACAAAGCCCAACCTTACTTTACTGGAAATTACTCATCACAACAGACGTATCTAAATTAACTATGTCTTAAAACAGGAACAAGAACATGGTGTTTAGCACTCTTCTTTCCAAGTCCAAAGTCTCATAAAAATAAGAATTCAGAACCATTTCTAAATTTCTGCTGATACTTTTTTCCTCACTTTTTAACCATCGGGCAGCACTAGAAATTTCAGACTTGTTTCATGTGGAGATGTGAAACTGAAGATGGCACTCTCTCCCCGTGCAAACGCAAACTTGACTGCTGCTCAAAAACGCTCTTTGAGTGAAAGTTACACCTGCAGCACATTTTCGGCACCAGTTTTTGTCACCACTACAGCACCGAAATGACAGATAGCAGCTTGGCTCTGTTAAAGCTAATAAAACATGATTGATGAACTGGGCTAGAAAGCCATGTCATTTCAGATTAGGATATTTGTGCCATCATTTGACAGGTCCCACGCTTTATTATTAGAATGGACTGTCAGGACTGTAAGGGCCACTAATACATACATCCATCCAAGCTCCCTGATGTCTTTTTTGTACTTAAACCTGTTTATGAAGTTTAAGTACAAAAGTTTTTTCATACGAAATCTCACTTTTTACAAAATACATGTGCTTACGAATACAATATACTTCCTTAAACAGGTGCCTGTCAGCTGCTATTATCTCATGCACTGAAATCCAAGTAATCCTCATTTTCCTGCATTATGTGGCATAAAAAAGGCCCACCTCTTTGACAATGGAAACCCACTGGAGCATATATAAATTACTGGGGAGAGCATAATCAGCTTTCAGATGTTGTTTTTGACATTAGCATTGGGCATAACCTCATTCTTAACTGCTGAAGCAACTAATACATCAGATGGAGAAGGCTGCTAATGCAAGATTGCTTGCAAGCAATTGTGTTTTTCACCACCAAAAAAAGGGAAACAAAGGAAAAAGCCATCATGGAAAATGCTGCCAAGGGAAGACTGAAAGGCACGGGACATACATGAGCAGTGAGCAATAAGGCTCAAATCCTTAGACACTGCTCAATGAACTGCAGAGAGTCTTCACAGTAGCAGACGAGGAACAAAATTTGTCTTTTCTTCTACCAGGCATCAGGCAGCGGAAAACCAGGCTGGTTTTAGACTCCAGAAGCACTTAAGGAGCACGCGCCACCCCTTTTCCGCACCTCCGTTAGCAGGAGGTCTTCACTCAGCAGCTCCAAACCAGAGCAGACTCATTTGCCACCCCCTGCCACCACTTCACCTCTGTCCTCCTGCCTTTGGTCACAGACTAACATGTCTCTGCTCACAAGAATGCATGGACCAAAGAAACGACCATCAGCCTTCCTCCTCCTCCCAGTAAAAGAAGCTGGTTTTGTCATTTCTCAGGCCTGGATACCTGGAGGCAAAGTACACTCCCATATACTTTTAAGGTGTTTATTGCATAGTGGTGATTAAAAAAAAATTTCTATGGCATAATCCTGTGCATACAGATGTAGTGTTAAGAGATGATCAGAGAAAATTTTTACATCTACAGCACAAGCTCCTTTCTCAGGCTGACAGGGGAAACCACTGTCCCAGCACCCCTATGACTGACAAACTACTCTGTCTGCAAATCGACATTACCAAGGAGATGTTCTCTATGGGCACATAAATCAGAAGTTTCTTCATGCCCTTTATTTACACCACCATCCTAAGGACACAAATGTGACAGACAGGAGAATAGCAGTCATTAGTGAATAAAAATTGTACTCATTTGAGAAAAAATGAAAACATGAAATGTTAAATATTGTCAGTTTCTCAAACAGTTCTGCAACCAGAAGCATTTGGTTTAGGACCACAGTAGTGAAAATTACTTCAGATACTACTTTTCCTGTTTGCCTGCAACACGGAAAATATCAAACCAAAAAGAAAAGCATACTAGCACACCCTTACGATTTAAGATTTTGATTTAAGAATTTAAGAATTTAAGATTTAAGAATTTAAGAATTTAAGAATTGTCACGAACTAACAAACTATGCAAGACCACATAAGCTACAGTTACTGCTATATCCACAGCTTTGCAGATTAATAAAAACAGTAGTGGAGGTAAGAAAGATTTCTCTACCTTTTTTATCTTTTTCCTCTAGGTGGAGAAATTGGAGAGAAGGAAAATGCTCTATTTATGTAAGCGGTAATCTCTTTTTAACATACTAATGGGAACACGTTTCCCTTGAATGTATTTTTGCAGTTTCTGTTTTTTTACTGTTCCTTCAGATTTTATCGTATGACATTAAATATTTCTCAAGGTACATTAGGGGGAAGAACACGCAGTAGCAGAGAGTTTGTTGCTGTCGAGCAGCCTTATCCAATACATTCTGAGTGCCACCACAACCACTCCACATTTCGGGTCAGGAGGGTTTCTTAAGCAATACAGTGATAAAACTGACAAAAAGACCCACGAGTGTAAGAAGTGGAGACGCTTTCTGAGAACGGGCTGCCTGTGAGATTTGGGGTTGGTCAAGAGTTTCACGACAGGAGATCAAATTCAATGCCAAATAAATATTTTAGTGGACTCTGATCTTGCATTGAAAGAGGGGGTTGAAGGTGCTTTGATCAAGGGGACTGCGCCAGCCCCTGACTCTGCCCCTCTTGGGGCCTCTCAGCGTTTCCCTGGCTTGGCTGACTGGCTCTGGCAGGTCACGGCAGGCCCTGGGGGTATCAACCTTTATCCATATAGTGGATAATGGTATAATGGTGCCTCCAACCAACCTAGCTTTGTCAAAAAACTAACTCGCTCGACGGCTTTTACCTTTTTTTTGTTAGTTTGTCTTTTTAGTTACAAAACTGTCAGAAAGAATAACTTCCCAGATCTGAACTGCTGTGCTTTTAAAGGAAATTTAAATAAAATTTAAATTTACAACCCCCCTCCAAGACGGCTTTGTCATCTTGGTTTTTTTTGTTTTGTTTGTTTTCTCTGAGCTGTATCTGTGGCAATCCCATAGACCTTACGGGAAGACAAATTATCCTTTGAATTTCACTTCATGAGCGCCTCCTACCTTTTCCATGGCTTGTCTGTAAAATCAAGGGAGTGAGACAAATAAAATCATTACTATTCTAATACTTCTATCCATATGTGATACTGTATTTATTAGACTCTCCAGCCACCACTAACACTGTGTTATGTTCTGCCTGGGCACTCACCAGCATGCAGCTCCTTAGAGCAAGGTCTGCAGTTTCATCGCAGTCCCCATCACCTTCCCTCTCCCTGTTCCCCTCAGCCTTGCACAGAGCTGCTTCTCGAATACAGAGAACAACAACAACAAAACCGCACATGCCAGCTGGATTTCAGGATATGCCCTTTTTTCATTACTGAAACTGCTACCAAAACCTAAAAACTGTTTGATTAAATCTCAAAAAATAACCGAAAAACAGACAGAATCTAGCTAAATTCTGAGTTCCAAGAAAAAATAGACATCTGAGTATATTGGATTTTCAAACAGTGATAATGGAGAAAGTTTAGAAACATAAATAAGAATTCTACATTGTAAACATAAATTAATAGCAGCAACAAACTGTACATATTTACAAATCACATTCCCAAAAGAGCTTTAAAACATCACCTTTTTCTTTAAAGTTTTAAGGTGTTCTTAATTTGCCTTATGTTTTCTCAGCACTCACATTTTCCAATTTATTTCTGCAGTCCTACATGGAAGTCTGCAAAATGCAATTATACATCTTCATGCCTTTAACTTGAAATATTAAGCCTTTGACCTGAAGCATTAATGCCATAAACACAATAAAATTGTCATCATTGGCAACACAGTATTTTCTGCCTCAACATCTCCATCTCGAATTCTTTCACTGGTTTCAATGATTTTTTTTTCAGAGAGTACTCATTTACATCTCACTTCCACCTGCTGTCTTAAGTGTCTCCGATATTAATTCTGATTTAAAACAAAGAAATAAATAAAATCCTGAACTTTTCAAAATGCATGTCAAGTTTTCAAGCTTTCACAAACTTTGGGAAAAGAGTTTTCATATAAAGGGAAGTTGTCATGAAACACCTTATTTTTCAAAGGCATTCAAGGTAAAAAAAATTATAAAAGATTCATTCAAGGCCCCACTAATTTTTAGGTGTTTTTATTACCACATTTTCCAAGGCAAAAAAAAAGATGGGCAATGTCAGTGGTCAGTGCTGGGCACAAATATGATCTCAACACTGAAAACTTAAAATCTAGTTTTTCTTATGGCTTTAGAGACTCAACTCCAGTATAATCTTCCAGGTTTATTCTCTACCCAAATAAAAAATTTCCTTAAACAAGTACAGGAGAGAATTGCAGCTATGTGAAACTTGGGAAGGAGCTTAAATTTTTGAAACAGACCCTGAAAGCTGCAAGGGAGATAAGAGGTCGAACTGTTGGGAGTTTTTGGCTTGAACTTCTAATCAGCAGACCTTATTTTCAATCGTTTTAACCATTAAGCATTCAAAGACGCTCATTAAGAGCGTTTGAGCATCTGATTGCTCTTAGCCAAGCCTCCGATTCTAGGTAACATCCAGTCTGAGTAAACAAAATGCTGTCCATTTACATCTCTCATTTTTTCAGATGGGAACGATACTCTTCACTGCTTGTACTAGGCACTTGTTTCGGCTTTTGTTCTGCTCCTGTGACAGGACCAGCTCTCCTCCCTCTTCCCCCTCCCTCAGTACACACATGACTACTTCATTGTACATGCTCAGAAACGATAGTTTCAGGAAAGCCATGATAGATTTTTCATATAAAACACGGGCTCTATCCTTGCTTTAACTTACTGTTTGTTTTGAAAGCTGACTGGCACCTCCATAATTACCACAGACCTCCTCACCAGAAAGCTGGAGCAATATCAGGCCGGAGACAACCAAAGCAGGGATTCCTAAACTCTGGTATGCAAACCACTTCAAGGCAGTACTTTTGTGCCGGGGCAGGCAAAAGCGGGAGCAGCAGCAACAGATCTTGACCTTTCTGGGCACAGTGCTAGGACTCACACTGTTTATTTGTGCCTGGAGCAAAGCCTAGCATGGTAGGGGAAGTGCATGAAGGAAAAGATGGTGTTTAGGTTCTGACTTGGGAGACATGGGAATTAAGGAATGGCTGACTCACCCTGAAAAAGATCATCCATATATGACTCTTCTTTAGCAAATAATCTCCTTTAGGCTCTCACTTTAACGGATTAACAAAACCCGCAGTTTAACTGAGGTCGCCTCCCTTACTAAGGCTGATACGTAAGTATGTAAGAAAAATTCCATTGTCCTTTTTTTAAAATATGAACTTACAATGCAACATGATAAATTTTATACATGCATTAAAAATAAACCATTACAAATAAGAAATTACAAAAGAAAAAAGAAATTACAAAATCTGTGATTTTGTAACTGCCTGTACAGTAATTCCTTTAAACAAAACTAAATTAAAAGTGAGTGAATGAAGCTTATCTTTCATAAATTTAGGGAAGCCAGACACTTTATACAGAAATGGTTTTCACTGTATAAAAACCTTGAAAGGGAGCCGTAAGTAAAAACTAATGGCATACATGAGTTACATAGGCTATTACAGTGAAAATTCGTGGGCTCCTTCATGTCTGGTTACGGACATTTCAGGGAGAAGCCTAGCTTACCTGAGCCAGTTAACCTGGTCTTTACTGGAAACAGCTGTTCTCAGACAACTATGAGACACTCTCTTAAAAATGTCCTTAAAAATTCTGGACCACAGATAAATTAATAGATTACTTTTTTTAGTAGAGTTTTTTATAGCTTTTCTGTAGAATTACATTTATGCTTAAAGTCACCAATATGTTAATAAAGAACCCATACTCTGAAAATACTGCTGAGCCATACTAATCATCTCTCAATCTTTCATCTAAAGAGACTAACAGCTAGTTAACAAAAAACCTCAGGTATCACACCGAAATAAACATGTTTTAGCCAGCTTTCCCCTGAAGTTACAGGTAACACTGTAACTGTTAAGCAAGGTAGTATTCCACATTTTTTAGGCATGCATCTGTTGCTAAAATCATTCCTTACAAACACAATTTATTATTAAATTTCATATATGCTTTCTTGATTCGGGTGAGATCTCTGTCCTTTCTCCATAATACTTCCAAGAATTTGGTATCAAACATGGTGCTTATAAATTTGTTCTTTTGAATGTGTATGTTCTTCTGCTCATCAAAGGAGGACTTGCACAGAAGTTTCCATTTTTTCCACTGTTTGTGTTGGAAGCTTTACCAGTGGGAATTACAAAGAATTTCACAGCCCAGCAAAGGGAGGAAGTGACATCTCTATATCCCAAAATTATCCAGCTTTCAGCAGCTTGCTCCTTTTTCTGCTGTGCTACACTATAGGCTTTTATTCTTTTTTCCTCCAGTGACAGCTTACTGCTTAAATAAATACAATCCTCCCTCTTTGTAATTTTATTAAATCCGCCCTTTGCTTTAAGCTATTGCATCCTGAAGCCTAAGTTAGGTTTTTAGTCCTCTGCAACACAGAAGAATGTAGGGCATATTCTGTTCTCTAGAGATGTTCATCAATTTTGTGTGGAATGCACCACAATAATCAAGAGCAGAATGTGGGTTTTGGCTTCCACAGATAGTTTTGCCAAAATACCATTGTGTTAAACTGATCACTTACTGAACTCTACAAGGTTTTTAAATTTGTAAAACATCTTAAAATTCTACATTGCTTCAAATGCAAGAATCCTTCAGTATTTTTCAAATGTGCAGATTTACAGTTGGAAATACAATGGTATCAATGTCCACTTACGACAACACTCTCCTTTAGTGCAGTGTCAACCTAAAACTATCCATGATATAGGAGCAAAATTTGGCCCTTGCTGTATTTTTTCACCTAGTATTTCTACGTATAAAGAAGGTTTTAATTCACTGCATCCGGTTTTCTTCTCATCACACTTGCAACTCCATTACACTCAATGGGGTTGCACGGTTGTAAGTGAGAGCAAAATCTGGATCAGGATACAGATTTCAACACCACCCTACTCAAAAATATAGTGTTTCAGAGGTTTTACCGCAACTTCAAAGGTGGATCGTCTTACAAGTGACTAGTGCTGGAGAGCAAACATCCTCCATCGTCATAACCAATTTCTCAGCATCAGCACAAGCTTTTAGAAGAATTACTTGGTTTGAATCATGATTTCTATTTCTGGACACAAGTGCAGAAATGCAGATTAAGTTGGTTTTATATGCTATTTAGATTTGCATATATAAATAAAATATAAGATATCACAAATAATATTATTTCATAACATGATTCAGAAGCTTTAATAAAATCAGATTTCTGGCACTGTCATGAGACATTAGTTATACAGTGATTCAAAACTGACAACCAAAAAGGCAAAAATTTTAAAAGCTTAGTGAGGTTTTTTTCTTGTGTACCTATAAACTTATTTTCCTAAAACAGACCTCTAAAGATTTACATTATGGCCTAAACAGGGAACTTTGTATTCTGCTGCTCCAGCTGGGCTTTTGATCATTTCCAGCAATCAAACAGCACCTTTTCAAGACTGAGAGTAAAATGTAGAAGCTTCAATGCTTTTTCTGTGGAGAAAGAAATTAACTGAAATACACATAAAATGAAACAATTTGAAGAAAACCTGGTAACTTTTGCAGGTGAACAAAATTTCTGTCTGAAATGGGAACCGAGCACCGAACCCTAATGGAATACAGGCAAAAAACATTAATGGTATTTCCTTGCACTATGCCAAAGTGATTTTTCTCATCTTTGAAGGTTACATAGTGATTCTGGTCACTGGCCCTACAAAATAAGTACAGATAAACTTTTTTCTTCTCACTCAGACAGACATAGTTGTATTTTGGTCATTTTTAGAATACAAGAAAGTGTTTTGGAAATACACATTTAAGCAAGGTGTTTCTTCCAAAATATTGATTTCTATGCCAGTAAGAGTATTCAACATAACCTATTAAAAAGCATATGCATGTGATTATTTCTTCACATGTGAATTGTTTCATTGGCTGTAATAAGATTATTCACGGTGTGCAGTTAGGCATATGTGTAAATCACCACATGAATGGAACCTGAACTGAAATACTTTTGTAAAGTTTCTGCCAGGTATTTCAGAACTTTTCTCTTTTCCAGATTTGTAATATTTACTGTTTTCAACGAAAAGAGATCACACTATATATGTGCAATTAGAAATGAGATTCACTCCTCACGCATATTTCTAGAGATCTACAAAGACTTGGAGATATTACTAAAAATTTATACAGTGCACAAAAATATTGCTTCAGAGATTTTAAACAATTCAAGCACACATATAGTCATCCAAATTGAATCCACTATAAATATCTTCAGTTACATTAAGACTTCAAGGGAATATTAGAAAATACTAAAGAATATTTTAAATACCTTGAGTTGCACAGCGGAGGGAGGAAATATGGAAGTTGGTAGCTAAAATATCTAGCTAAAATAAAGGACAACGATTTCACTGTAAGAAAAATTGTATCATATATTCAGAATGCATGGCTTTACTGAACGGCAAAGCCACCTATGCAAGCTTTCTGCTGATTTGGCCCCAAAACAATCACCTCTGGACAGAGGCAGGGCCCAAAAAACTCGTACCCTGTTACTATACGGAACTGCAGCTCTGCCTTGTGTCCCTGCTGTGAGTGCCCAAGTGCTGTATTAAGAGCACTGAGGGATAAAAGGAAGTTTAAAACAACCCCCAAAGTGGATTTTAAAAAATTAAATAAATGCCTGGCTGTGCCTGCGAGAGGGGCAGGGTAGAAAGAAAGGGAATCACAAGTGAAGTCCTTCTTGCAAGAGCACCTGTTTGAGCGGGCAGCAGGGGCAACTGGCAGTAGGAAATAGTTTTGGGGGGTTTTCCCCAGTGAGTGCTGCACTCCACATCTGACTGAGAGCTAAGTTTAGAAGACATCAACCATGGTATCTCTGCCTTTAGTCTCTATTACAAATTAAATTACCAGATTAGATTTTTGGCTTATACGGGATACAATGACATTTTTATGACAGGGGACATTACTGATGGTTTGAAAAGTAGATGCAAGAGTCCCCTCACCGTCCAGCAAAGTTATGGAACAGCCTGCCAGGACAGGATGTTCAGTCTTACCTCTATATTCTATGGATTTGCTGGTGTGTGAAATACATATCTGACCAAAGCAAAACTACTTAATATTTGTGGATAGTCTTTATTTTTCATTAAATACTTTCATTCATCCAAAACCTAAGCTTTTAGCCTCTGTGCTCTCTAACGGCAATGAATTCCAAATCTTTATTATGTGCTGGTAGAAAAATATTCCTTTTATTAGTTTGAAATATATTTCAACTTCTCTTAATACTCCCTAAATTGCAGCACTTGACTTCCAGTCCCTATCCTAGTCATTATTGGATATGCACTTCTGCACTCATCTGTCAACTCCACCTGGCACAGTCCATAAATGAGGGTAGGGTTTTTGAATGTCTTTATTGATTTCCATTTCCCATATCTGGATTCTGCAATTTTTCCAAACCCATAGCAGGCTGAGCAAACAGAACTGAACACAAGAGTGCGGACTCCCCCCCGTCCCACCCAGTTCTCCTGTGGCAGCACAGAAAGATTGGGATAGACTCAGAACTGACCACTGGGTAACCTTAATGTAGGCTTTTGTGTGAGGTCATTTATGCTTGTCCTGTAGAGTACCAAAGCTCCTACCTATCTCAGCACTATCAGGGATGGAGGGCGTCAGGGCAGAGGGGTTTAATCACATTTTAGGGAACTACAATACAACTCTACTCCACCATTCTTTCTGAATAGTTAATAATCAAGACTAACAGCCCACTTCAGACTCTTTCAGCATACAACCCAGCAAACCAAGACCCGATTCAGTCTTGCAGAGGCCACGTCTTTTCATCAGCTGACTTCTAGCTTGGGTTCCTCAAAGGGCAGTTACAATTAGGTGGGATGAACCTGAATTTTGGTTCACTAAATACCTACGTAAATTTAGATGCCTGAAGCAGTGGTGCAAGCTCTGCTTTTTTCCTATTTAAAGGGACAAAGACTTCTGTAGTGTAATCAAAGATTTTGCTTCAGTGAAAAGAAACACAACACTGGGAACCTTGAGGCTGATACTTTAGTTTTCAGTTAAACAAAACCTAAACTTCTGGTTTCTATAATAAGATTTACCATATAGACAAAAAGGGAGTGACGACCACAGATTACTAGGTTAGTTTTGCAAGCTCAGAGGGATGCATTGTCTCGGAGTTTGTTATTGGGAAAGGAACATAAATAGGACCTGGAGGTGCACCAAGTTTAAGAATAAACTAAACAGCTCAAAGAGGAATTCTGGGGGGGACAAGTAGCTTGAAACAGCTACTAACTCAATGAAATGTAGAAAATCAAACATAAAAAAGAGCTGACACTGTTTCAGAAGAACATGTGTGAATGAAAAATTAAACTCGAGCATTTGGGAAACACTAACTAATGTCTTCCATTTGACAGTATGTGAAAAGATTACAAAGCTTCCTACTGCGTGAAACAAACTCTGTATCTCACTTTTTCTGAATCTTTATCACATAAACTTCATTAGCTTACCAGCACAGATGAAAATGAAACCAGCGGGCCTTAAAGCTGAAGAGACAGAAGACGGAGTTTTTCATTATGTCTCTATTTTTATGATAAAAACTACACAGAATCTTCGATTTCTGAGGGTCAAGACAGCAGCTGAGGAATTTTTCTGCAAAATTACGTTAAACTGAAACCATTTTCTGAAGGTCAGAGAGGAGATTCAGACAGCTAATTCTAAAAATGTGAATGAATACAAACAGGAGCTGTGATAATAGTAAAAAAGCAGAAAATAGAAATTCTTAGAATTTACCCAGGAATTTGGGCACTAAATCATGCAGGTTTTCAAAAGTTCAGTTTCAAAGTCAGAGTATTCATTGTCACTGATTACTCTGATTAGGTTAAATAGAAGGACATACAATTACTTTCATCCACATGAGAGAACTGGCAATGAAGACTGTGACTAAAAAAACAAAGATCAAATATTCTGATAGAATACAAAGTCACTAACCATTACGACATACAAACTGTTACCCAGAAACATCTTTCAGATTTTGTCTTAATGTTTAAGTTGTACAAGTTTTGAAAGTTACCAAGTTATGAAGAGGTGATTCATGAGCTGATTCACGTGATTCAGTGCCTGTCCAACTTTAAGAATATGGTCTGAAAGTCTACCAGAGTAAGACTGAAAATTCTGCTGAGGAGGAAAGGAAGCCTGATATCACTTATCCACACTATCCAAAGGTGGGGTGAACACAGCTATCTTTCTACAAGATTGTCTTGCTTCAAAGATGGCCAGTTTCTTTAAAGTGCTATTATAGTATCTAGAAAGACTGGCACAAATAATTAAAGGTACCAAAACATTCCAAAAGACTTGTGTCCATCATATGGAAAACCGTCAGAGAAGCCACACTTTAAAGGATATGTATTTTCTACTACTTAAATAATTTGCATTCACTGTGTGTTTAAAACTTACGCAATTTTTAAGCATTTTTAAATGTTATTTGTAATTATATCATTCTATATTAACACCAAAATTTCTAGAATTATTGAGTGAATAGGATTTTTTTTTATGGTGTTACTGAGTCACTATTAAATGTATAACAAGAACTTCTATTTTAATTTCAGACACATAGGAAGAAAAACTTATAACTCAAGGTTAAAAAGTAAACTACAGAATCATAATATACCAAACAGGTCATTGTTTTAGAATATATAATGGATAAAATGTTGGCAATTATGTTTTTCATATAAGTATTTTGTTTGCACCTGCATAGAAATGAGTTTTCCTAGACACTTTAAGTTTCAGTTTTCTTGTCAAGGGAAATCAAGTTTTTCTACCTCTAATTTAAAGGAATTCAATTAAGATATGTAAAAGCAGGAAATTTTCTCCTTTCCAATCCATATAATAAATAAAACAATAGAAGCTGAGCTTTACTAGTTAAACTAATTTTTGAAGGTTTCTGGTACACAGAACTTCAAAGGTGTCTAAGCAAGAAGAAACCTAATTCTCAAATCAAAATTATTTTTCTAGAGGTCATCAATTAATTTCATTTGTAACATATGAAAATCCTCTGTATACCTTTCAACATCTTTATGTACCAAGGCAGCTTTGAAAATCTCTCCCAATGTGATGACTTGTTCACTTAGTAACTGTGATTAATAATTGTCTTGTATAACAAATCCTTTAGACATGCATGAAAATATTTGTTATGTATTTGAACTATTTAAAGCTGGTTTATTTCAATAAAGAGATTAAATGTTTTTCTGCATTTGGGTGGCATTCTGATTTTCATCCAAAATGCAGGTTGATCCCAATTTGAATTTCTACATAGTAACAAAGATGATATCCATATTTTAACAAAATATCAACTAAGATTCAGAAGCTGAGTAAGCCCATAAAATTACTTTAAAAATCACTTGTTACCCCAAATGCTTGTTTTTCAGGTGTCATGCAATACAAGTCCACATTTCATGGTTATACTGTCAATGACAAGGTTTCTGAAGAAAAAAAAAATTGCAAGTGCTCATAAAAAGAAAGATAAAGACCTTTCTTTCTGATGGGTGGTTCAAATCATGGTTATAATTGGTGTTTTAAATCACTTTGACTTAAACCAGACAATCATGACTTGAATTAAATCAAAGAAATCTTAAACAAGAGCAAGATGACTACAGTTCTGAAGGTCTGATTTTTCACCACTGAAATTAAGAGCAGATCTACCACAGATCTCATAAGCCAGACCCAGAATGCTCTGAAGAGTATATAGGGCACATTTCTCCTGGTTAGCTTGATTTTTAGTCTCTTGACTCTTGGGATGGCAGAACAGGTCTTAAGACTGAAATGAGTGAATCTAGAATCATAAAATGGGCAAATTTATATCCACACTCATTCGCAAATTGTAGATTACATCTTTATATGTATTATCTCTGAATTAAAATTATTAAATATGTTTCAGCTTATAAAGGTGTTGCTGATACACTGAATGGTCAGGAGAGAGGCTAAACAGGTAATGCAACTAAAAGGAGCACACATTAATTAGTTATCCATTCCTATAGTAACTTACACCTTCTTTTCACTCTTTGGTATGTAAATTAAAGTGACCAAAACCAATTTACATTCACACGTACACCTCAGAAAGTGGGTGGAAATCTAGATTGGCTGAACTTACAAATTCCAATTTCTTGGCAAGTTAGATATCTCACCTAAAATCTCCTTATCCATTTATACATTAGGAAATGTGGACAAACCAATTATAGAACAGACGTGGACCCAATGAGATCAAAAGCAGATCAGTATGCAGGGGTGATAAGCCTAATGAAAACATGGTTTCAAATGGCATATTTTAAACTCAGTGGGAGCCAGCTGGGACATTGGAACATGGAAAAAAGGTATACGGGGACAAGTCCAAATGCAGAGGGTCTACGTCCACATAAAAACTGTGGGGAGCATACACTTCTCAGCAGTTAAGGGAAGGCTAAGTTAATGGCCTGGAGGTTGTTTTGACTTTGAGCCAAGGCAATTAGTGGACTGCATAATATTATGGCTGTTCTGGCCAAGAAGACTACCAGAATGTTCTACAGAGCTGCGCTCTTCCAAGTAGATCATGTCCAACTGGCCAAGGTTTAATTTTGCAACTTAACAATGATATTAAACATTTGGCCAAATCTCAGTATGTGCTTGAAGAAAGAATGGGATGGAGTGTTAAATATATAAAGACTAGCCAGTATTACCCTCAAATCTGTCATTTATTGAATGCATCTGGGAGAAGCGGAACAGAAAACTAAAACCTTTAAAATAAATCCACAGATTACTGAAATCTTGCAATAATTCTCCCTGAAAGCTAGAAATGAATTGGATCAGCAGACAACTTTGCAAACACATACACACCCGGGTATGGGTGCACACCCACCCTCAAAAACAGACTTCCTAACATCTGCCAGGCCACCATGCCAGAACTGAGTTTTCTCTTTTTCTGACTGGATAGTATTATTTTTATGTGCAGCTGTTGAACAAAATATTCTCCATAGCCCTTGGATAATAAATCCTTTGAACATATCTAAGTGTGTGTGTGTGTGTGCGCGCGCACGCGCGCATGTGTGAAATAGTGACTCTTCTTTGAATGTTTCCAGCCTGCATTATTAATACTCAACTTGTTCCAAAGCCTACAGCAGTTACTTGGAAGACTCGTCTAAGTGTTGATGCTCTTTGGATCAGCTCTTGAATAACAAAGCCAACTTGAAGTTTGATTGCAATGCAGAGATGTACATAGGAGCCCACCAAACCCACAACAATAAACCTGGCTGCTAACACACAGTGGAACATCCTGCATTTTAACAGAACACAGTGACACAAGGGCTGACTGGCCAGCACTGGAAAGATTACAGCACTGAGCTCATTGGCTCAAAACCAAGTGAAATGTGCCCCTCTGGTAAGGCACAAGGTATTCTGTTTGGAGGCACATGCAGATCCCAAATGCATACACCCTGTGCTAGCAGAGTGGGTCACACTGCATTCCTAGATTGTGTGATCACCCTGTAGTCTGCTTAGGAGATCATACTATTGCAGTATGCTCAATAAGCTTCTCAGACATCCAGATTAACACCAACTTTTCTACAGTCAACAATCCATTCTGATTTTCTAACCAGACCTCAGGCAGCAAGAAGTTACTATGCTGATGTAGAAATCAGGGTATTAATTTCTGTGAAAGACAAAAGGGGAAGCACCAACACCTTTTGGTTTGGTATTACAGCTAATTATGACCATATTGTAGCCAACGGGTGCTTGGCCATTTGCAAATTTTTGCTTAAGAACATAAGAAAATGTAGCTTGTGAAGCAACACAAGACAACAAAAAAAAATTCATTGAGCCCAAAATCCCACCTTCAGCAGATACTGAAAATGCATAAGAACAGGGAAATCACATAGTGATACTTGACCAAACTACTCTACAGTCCTGCAGCAATTGTTGGACTACATCAGCTGAGGGACACTAAGTAGTGGACTTCATGAGCTAACAGTGGGATCTTTAAATGTTGACTTTTTTAACTGTTATTTTAAAAAGTTGTGTTTTGTTTTGTTTTGTTTCTTGATATAATCTAATCTCTTTTGGCAGTTTTGTTCCTGTTTCCTATCTTTTAACTTTATCCATGAGAGAATCTACCCTCTCCTCCCAAGTGTGCTGAATGTCCTCAGAAGTGTTCCATGCAGAATCCTACTGGTATGGCTTTTGGAAATGTATGAAGAGCTGATCAGCCAGATCTCCATCTCTTGAGAGAATTCTAAAACAAAAATGAGGCATGCTAACTATTTACTGTCTTGCTTGCCACTGCATAAAAGAGAAATTGGGGGGTGGTGGCCTAAGATCCTTCATGAATTATATATACCAAGAAGATACTATAGTAGTCACATATACTGAGAAATTGGTAAGATACATTAAATTTCAATCTTCTGATTTTAGTGGAAAAAAAAAAAATAGAAAGAAAATGTATCAAGAAAAGGACCTTGAGTCCAACCCATGATGGCTGCAGAAGAAGGAATTCCCTCAACTTAGACAGAGGAATCTGTTCGTGTGCTTACTCACTCCCTAATCTAATGAGACCCAAACGCGGGCTGCGCTATCAGGCTAACAGGCTAATAGTAGCCTACAAAAATTGCATTCATTCAGGAACTCCCGTACATGGCAGGTTGTTACTGATACTCCCCAGCATCAACAGCTCTTGTTCTAACTTTGGTCTTATTATTCTTTCTGAAGTAAAATGATTTTTCAACAAGAGACAATGAAGGGAAACCAAATATTCACGGAATGCTGTAACTAAAACAAATGACAGTTCCCTCAAAACAAATACAGATGGCAGGTAACCTGCACGGCACAGGAGGCCAAAGAAATAATCTCTCTGTGAACAGCGAACAATCAGCTCCGACCTTGTGGAAAAAGTCTGCATTTGGCAAGTGAGGACACAGTGGCGTCCTGCTTGTTAATGGAGATAAAGGCAAAAGGGTTCACCCCTCATGTAAGACAATAATGACAAAGCTCATGGAGGGTTTCTGACTGGTACCCATAGGGATCACTTCTCCTATGCCAGCCATGCTTTCCAGATAAACTTCTGTTATGGCCAAGCAACAAAAGTCCTTACAAGCAGCATTCATAATACAAACATTAATGTAATCCACATGAAGATGGACATTACATCAGAACATGAGAGAAGCTGCACGAGTGTGAGCACATGTATGCATATAAACATAGGTGTGATAGCACAGACTAGCACAAAGGCTTGCATATTTTGGGCACAGCCTCAATAAATTATACCTATATTACTTACCTCTAAAATACACTTCTGATAATTAACTATTACATATAAAAACAAAACCAGAATTTATTTCTGGAATAATGAAGGTAACTGGTTATATAATGACTGAATCAAATGAAGTATTAAAGCATCAACAGTTAGTCAGTAACAGAAACAGGACTAATATTCTGCCTTAAAGTTTAAAACAGAAACCAAACTCAACAAAATAGAGATTGTGATAGCACAAAAAACCACAACACAGCTTTATGAAAAGCACTGCTCTTCTAAAGTAGGTCCTTTTTAGAAACAGAGCAGACACAGCTTCCATTTATTATTTATGGTGCCTTGTGCCCATGTCAGCTCCTGATTAATAATTAAAATTAATCTCATTAAGGCAGATTTCATTACAGGATAATTTAATTAAATGATGAATTGGCTCCCAGATGTCACCATTTGTGCCATCTTTTAAAAGATTATGATGATGACACAGATTTACAAAGTTTTAGTCCTAACCTGAAAAGCTATATCATTTGACAGATTTATAGCAATTTTCACAAGCAAGGCACACAACCTGAAATACAATTCAGATAAAGTGAGACAGGCACCTCCAAGTATAAACAGAGGTATATGTGTGCAGAAACATGGCAGGAGGAAGGATGAGATGGTCAGCTTCAAACTTGTTAAAAAGAACTCTAACTTCAGTACTTGTGAGGATTCTACATATCAGCAGTTTAGCCAAGTTCTTCCTTGTAGCACAAAGCAGCTGAGATGGCTGAAAAAAATAATTCAGATAGGTTTACAGAAAATTATTTTGAATTTCCAAATTCAATGTCTTAAGACTTAAAAGAACCAAAGGAGAAAGATTAATGAAAAGAAGAAATGTCACTGGTAGCAGGAGAAGATGAACCTGGCTGTACCATACTTCCCACTGCCCTTTTCATAATGCTATGCAAATTTTCTCTTGTTGGTTAAGTGAAAAAAAAAAAAAAAAAAAAAAGAAAAAAGGAATATCAGTTGCTAGTGAATCAGCACTATTAGAACAGGCCAGAAAGAAAGATCTAATGAGGATGTTTCATAAGCCATAGAGCGAACAAAACAAAGAGCAGAGAGGAAGCCAAGTAGTGACATAAAATACTGTAACAAAAAGATTCAAAATAGAGGAAAGGCATTTTCTCTAATATTCCAGCAGTGTACCACACCTCACAGTGACAGGGTACATTCCACAAAACCTCACAGACCTGTTTAAAAGACTTCAGTGTAAGGAAAAATGAAAAAAGTATGAAGCTGAATTCTAGAAGTGCACCATGCCAATATGTGCATTTGTGTGCTAATGGTGCTATTTTTAGGCAGCTACATTTGCCTAAGGCATAGCCAGCAGTCTGCTCTCCATCTGCTGCATATTACTGCTTTCCCAAAACACAGTTTAGTGTACAAAAAGCACCACATATGTTGAAGTTCATGATCACCAAACAATCCTTGAATATATCAGACAGACAGAAGAGGGAATAGCCAAAGTCGCTGCTTCGAGCAGTATTCTGCTCACACCAGAGACTCCTCCAAATAAAGATGCAAGTTCTCTGTCAGTATGGAAAAGCTTTAGTACTGATACTTTTGATTAAAATAATACAAAAACACCCACAGTACTTTGAATGCTGAAGCTGCACCTCCCTTAGGTGCCCCTGACCCATTCAAAACATCCAGTGTCTTCCACAGGACTGCTGTTAACAAAGGCCTCAGTGGAAGGAACATCATTGCTCCTGTTCAGTAACAAGCAAAGTAGCACACACTTGTGTGTGATAGATCTGGTGCCCATTTTGGTCACCAGATAATCTTACTGAACAGCTAGCAGTGTTACCAAAACTGTAACCAACCAGGTATTAAGGGCTAAATCTAGAAGGTATTTAGAATCTACTTAGGTATTTAGATCTAAGTACAGTCTTGAGCCTTAATTTACTTTTTGAGCTCCACATACGTTACACGGAGATAGAAAGGCGGTGCCAAAAAAGTCAGTGTGCTGTAATTGTCTGTCTGGTGGGAAATGCTGAGCAGACAAAATGGACTTGACTGTTAGCCTGCTATTTACCAGTTAGATTAGTGACCCACCCCCACCATGAGCCGCCTGGCCCAGTCAGGTGTCTAGGTAAGACTGGCCTTTTTTTTAATGACTGGGAGGGTGTTTTCCAATAAAAGAGTAAGGGATGGCCTGCAATAGATATAAACACATTTAAGTTCTCAATCTGTCTGATATGCAGCAAGAAAATTAACATAAAGGGTGCTCAATTTCCATGTCTCAGAGGAGTGAAAATAACCCACAGATGGACACACATAGAGACATACCAGCCATATGTCTTAACTCCGTATGTCCCATGAAATCATCCAAGACATTACTGTTAGAAGCTTAATGCTGAAGACAATATGCAGAAGTGAGACAGGTAACTAGAGAGATACTGGAGTAGTACATGTCAACATCTAAAACTGCGCTCCTCAAAACCCTGGCTTATTAGCTGTAATTCTTCTTGACATTGTATCTCAGCTGCTGCACAAAACCAGAAATGTCTTATATTGAAAGACTGACAACTCTCATCTCTTGTTTTATCTCCATGGAGCATCATGGAATGGTGCATCTTTGGTATTCTTGCAAATATCACAGATTCTGCTTTGTTTCTTATACAAACTGTAGAAAATATGTAACTGCTCCTCTTTTCTTTTTTTAAAAAAAGTAAATTACAACATTACTCTGCAATTTAGGAAACTGCTTTTATATATATATAGATATAAAATGTTCTGATTCATTGAATACCTGTATGACTTTTTAAAACATTCATATATAATTTATCTTGAAAGACTATAGAAAGGAACACTTTTGTGCCATAAATCTGTTCTAACCCTCTCTTACCATCTGCAAAATTATTACGTCAGTCCTTTGACACCATATGACTAGGCTTCCAGCAACAAAATACTACCTGAAATGTGAAAGACAGAAAGTCACTGTTGATTCTTGTCAGTCCCATGGTTCCACTGCACGTTGTAACATCTTTTCCTAGAGCTACAGTTTAATTATTGCGAAGCATAGGTTTCACTTACATTATTTAGCTTATTTAATAGCTCATCACCAAAAAATATTTTGCAATAAGTTTAGAACTGCTATAATTTAGGTATGTGTATATATACACACTTTAATGGATGATTCAATGGTATTTCCATGCATATAAGCAGCAGTGCTGGTTATACACACACCTACAATAAGAAACTTATCTCCCCTCCCTAATGTCTTACTTGCCCCTGGTCCCTCGTCTCCACCAGACAGGGGAGAGGACAGGAGGGAAAGAGGAATAGCCATCGCCTTCAATAGGTGCTCTGCCCTGCTTCCAAACATGTGCGGATTATCTGAAAAATTATAGTCAAGGAGCTAGCTGCTTGATAGCCTTTTAAAAGGGATGTGGGCTATGTGGGTAAAAACGTATGAAGTCAGACTGTAATTTAAAATTAGAATATAATACAGAAGCCACATTCCTTCACTGCTTTTCTATCCTGATATGTGATTTCTAGGGAAATACAGCCCCCAAATAATAGACTAAAAAGTAACATATTATTGTAATGCCATTTGGCAAAATTTCCAAAAAGCAAGCCTCCCCACTTAAAAGCCTTTCTCAAGACAGCTATAGCCTTTGGAACCCATCACCTTTGAGCAGTATAATATGTACCTCCTTATCAAAATTAGAATTTCTCTGCTGAAAAAACTACCCACAAAAAAATGGACAAAGTGTCAGGTATGTTCTTATTTTCTGGAATTCCAAGGCTCTATTCCTCTGAAAAATAATACGGGGAAAAATATCCCTCTTAACTGTTCTTCCAGTTTCAATACTTATATTGACAATTTTACTAGTAGTTTTATAGAAAAAAAATAATGTATTCTTTTCCCTCGGCATTTATCTGGTGGTTAAAGCTGCTGCCAGTTTCCCACTCTACCTACCTTTCAGCACACCTCACCAGGCTGGTCATGCTTCCAGTCTGTTCATTAGCATAGACACCACTGTGTATTCCTACTTCACACCACTGCATGGTGCAGGCATGCCCAGTTCTTCCATGAGCTAACTTTCCTAACAAAATATAATTCCAAGGGGGGAATAGAAAAGACAGAACAACTGACATTCTTGGTTGACAGCAAACCCAGATAGAAAAAATAATCTGTTACACATGTGCTGATTTTGGCTGGGGTAGAGTTAATTTTCTTCACAGTAGCTAGTGTGGGGCTATGTTTTGGATTTGTGCTGGAAACAGTGTTGATAATACAAAGACACTTTATTACTGCTGAGCAGTGCTTACAGAGTCAAGGCTTTTCTGCCTCTCACCCCACCCCAGCAGCGAGCAGGCTGGGGGTGCACAAGGAGCTGGGAGGGGGCACAGCCGGGACAGCTGACCCCAACTGGCCAAAGGGATATCCCACACCATACAACATCATGCTCAGCATATAAAGCTGGGGGAAGAAGGAGAAAGTGGTGGGACGTTTAGAGTGATGGTGTTTGTCTTCTCAAGTCACCATTATGCGTGACGGAGCCCTGCTTTCCTGGAGATGGCTGAACACCTGCCTGCCCATGGGAAGCAGTGAATTAATTCCTTGTTTTGCTTTGCTTGTGTGTGCAGCTTTTGCTTTATCTATTAAACTGCCTTTATCTCAGCCCATGAGTCTTCTCACTTTTACCTGATTCTCTCCCCCATCCCACTGGAGCGGGAGTGAGCAAGTGCCTGTGTGGTGCTTAGCTGCTGGCTGGGGTTAAACCACGACAGAGTACTAAATGCTATTCTTTCTTCTCTTTCAAAAAGAAGCCTTTAGCAGAGTTCTTTTGCACTTGCCAGACTACACACCCTCTGGCTTTCCTCAGGCATAGTAGGAAAAAAGAGATTAAAATGTGATGTATAGTTGGGTGCTCCGTCTTCCTATTTTTTGGAAGAATTATGGAGTGTTCTCTCTGGTGATTTAACACCATCACCTTACACTAAGCTAAGAAGACATTCTGAGGAATTATCATGGAGTTTTAAACACAATGATGCTTACACTGCAACTTAACTGCCATACAGGTAGGGGAAAATGCATTAATCCCATTGATTTGAGCCTGCATCTATCGGTGGATTTTGCCTACCACCATGGTGGTTTAAGAGAGCAGCAATTACTAATTTAGTCAATTCTACTATTATTCTGGATCGAAACAGATGTACATCATTAGCGTAACTGTGTATCAGAAATTATGCTCCCGTCACTAAACTAAGGTGAAGGGCTTAATTTGCTTTCTCCCACACATACCTCCTTCACCCTTGATTCCATTTATACTTGGGTTTTTCTGATGGAAAAGCCTTTTCTCCACCAAGAAATGAGTGCAACTGAACATATGCAGGAAGTATGCAAAGACACAGGGAGAAGATCTAGAGAGCCCACAGCCACCATGCCTTCATATTAGTAATTGCAATTACTGCTGTCTCTTTCACAGAAACCTTTTTATGCTAAGAATAGAAAAATTAAAAGGAAGAGAGATGCCACATCTTAATGGTTGGATGCAACATCTTAGATGCCACACCTGAGTGGTTTCTTGGACCAGTCAGAAGAGGACAACAGTACCTGATGTAGTATTCAGGTTGCTTTACCTGAATAACTTTGTTTTGTTACTCACTCCCTGCTCTTATCCCCTTTGAGGCAAGAGACCAATGCTCACCAGTGATATCAAACAATGCTCTTAGAGAAATGAGATATATAATTGTTTTCCACCAGTTTACTGCCAGACCCATGAACTTGAAAGGACGGAGGTAGAAGGGGAAGAGCAAAAAGACTGGAGCAGGAAAGGGAAGCATTTGCTTCTGTAATTTTGCCCTGGGCTCTCAAATCTCTGTCTATTTAAAAAGAATAGCTTATTTCACCTATGTTAGGAGCTTTCCATCTAAAGACATTGATTATAATTGCTTTTGATTGGACTCCTGGAACTATGCATAGTTATGGAAACACCACTGAAAAATAGACTGGCTACTTATCAATCTACCTTTGAATGACTCTCCTGAAGTTTATCAATTCAGCAAATAAAATAAATTCTTTTAGCACAAATCATAACCTCATAGAATTGTACAAACTACCTCAATTCATTAGCAGGCCAAGAGGTTAATAGATATTTACTGGTTTTGACATTTCATTTTACAGGCAGAACGTAGCCCAGCACCCATTGGATACAAAGTGAAACAATTTTCCCCATAAAATACACTTTTTCTTGCATCCACTGAATAATAAAACCAGCATTTTCATCAACAGTCTTTCTGTTACTTATTCAGCAATGTTCTATGAAGGATCTAAAAACTTAATAATTAATGAAGACTTGGAAGTATGTTAGGATGACACCCATAATCCAAAGACTTAAAAAATAAGGATGAATATTTTTATTTCAGAATCTTTTAGTAAAATATATGCTGCCAAAACTATGCACCACTTTGTAAGGATGAGCTTACAGAACAGTAAGTCTGAGAATGTAATTCAAGAACCACTACCATTCTTTGAGAAGTTTGTTTCCTAAGTTTAACCAAAAAAAAAAAAAAAAAGTGGTTTTCAGTCAGGTTCTTTCCAACAAACCCTTGCCAGTTTTACAGGAGTTAGGTGAAAAGGTAAGGTTTTTCCCATTTTTTGCTCAGCTGGGAACTTGGGCTTCTCCATTACCACAGTCTGATTCTAAAGCTACTTTAATTCTTAATGCCTTAATCACTTGTGCTTACTAAATTATTCAAAGTGTGCTCTGAACAACAAAGAAAAGAAGGATCTTCCTTTGCAGCTAATGAGGCAAAGGAAAGTTCTGGTTTCGCAGAACCTGAAGGGTTGAACGGGCAGCTGAGGAAAGATGCCCTTGAAAGTTTTGGTTTATGCCTTTTGCTTTATTTTTCTACTTACAGAAGAGGGGAATAAAAAGTGGGTGAAATAGTAGCAGCAGAGTTGCCATCTCGTTATAAATTTATTCCCAACAGGAAATCATCATTTTTCCTGTTTCTGTTCATTCATGATGTCTCATGATCATTTTCATATTCAGTACTTCATGCACCTCAAGATGTTGGTTACAAAAGCATCACAGCATCACATTCCCTAAAGGTTGTATAGGGAATCTGCATCTTCTCTACAGCTACCTCCTCCTGTCAAGCTGTCAAACAGGCAGCAGGTCGCAATATCACGGGAAGGGAGGAAACCGAAGCCCTTCCTTTGGTACGAGGTACATGAGCTACAAACGGCGGTGTCTAGCAAGGGATAAATGTAAATATTAAAAGAAAGGGTCAGTGATGACATAGGGGTGGTACATGGGCATAGCCGGCAGACCGGCGATGGTGTCAGTCCTTGAAACAACCTGTCTTCCACAGGGCTGGAAAGCAGCGTCTGAACCTATACATTAACAGCTGCCAACCATCTTACCTGTCAAAAACGTCCTATAACGGGACTAAGCACAGAGATGGCAATGTTCAACCAGCAAGTACTATCAGGCTTCTCAGAGAATGTCCGACTTATCACACAGAACGCAGGGGTCTGGGCATGGGGTTTTGGTCACTCTCCTTTTTATATTCTTGCTTCCTGCTCCCAGGCTAAGTTTCTCTCCTAAGAGAATCACTTCAGCAAGGTTTATGAAGTAATAATCATTCTTCAAGCAAAAAGAAAGAACAAGCCTACAATGTTAAGATGTCTGTCTGAGCAATGCAATAGTTAAAAAGGTTATTAACTTATGCAACTGAAAGAGAGTCTGGAAGAAATGGTGCAACTATGAAATGAGCATAACAACAGAAGACCACAGAACTACTGTTCAACAGTAGTTGAGTGCTCAATACCCATATACTACTCTAAAAAGTACAAAACAGCTTAAAAAAATTTTAATGACTTTCTAAAAATAAAAAGCTAACTTTTTTCCACTCATCCAAAGATCCTCTTTAGTATATGTAGTTTGTAATATTTGATTACATTGCCAAGAATAAAGAATATTTTGGGCTTCATGAAAGTAGAGACAAAGTTTCTTGATTCCTGTGCGTTTTTTTCTATTAAATACTCAGAAGAGACCTCAAAGGAAACACTGGAACTACCAGAATTCTCAGAAATGACAAATAACATGCGAACTGCAGAGTTCATGTTATTTGAATAACGTCCCAAAACTAGACACCAAACAAATCTTGAAACATATTTGAATTTTATGTACATACAACTACTTAGGTGCAGTAAATACAATAAAATTTGTGATTTTGTGATTTGTGACCTTTTTTTTCCTTAGCAGAGAGGCAACAACACTAAATCAGCAATACATTATTACTACGCATTATAGAAATTATCAAGGGTGAAATCAAATTTATTGCAGCTGTAACACTTCCAAAAGAGAACAGGAATCTGGGTCTACGCCAAAGAACACACTTTGGGCAGTCAATCACATGATCTTCGAAATAACTAAATTAATTTTGTTGTAAAAATAAAAACTAAACCCCACTGAATATCAAAACCAAAGGGTACAAAGGTGGCTTCCAGATTGAGATGAAGGCTTCCTTTAATTTCTTTAACAGCTGCCATGGCACCTAGCTTTTTAACATGAAATGCAAATATACTTTCTATCAATTACAACCTGTATTTATTCAAAACAAAGGGATTTAAGTGATGAATACCATAAATATAAAGCCTGATTCAGCTCACAGATATCAGCTGATATCAGCTCACACCTTATCAAAACCTGAATCATCTAGAGCAGTAGGAGACTTCCAGAAAGCAGGAACAGCAGAAAAAAACTAGTTTGTCTTCTAATATCCACCCCAGAATGTCCCAGGTGGGAGATTACAGCCCACATGCCAGTTACTCTTATGGGCCCCAATTCAGAAAAGCATACCTATTCAGGAAAGCACCTAATTAAGCACATGCTTATATGCTTTTCTGAATCAGGTCCTTGGTACCATAGGAAATGGGTATAACAGACATAAAGTGCATATGTAAAAGTAACAGAGAACTAAGCTCCATAACATAAGCTTTCATTTATGGACTTTTGTATTTTTAAGATATGATGCACTGCTTAAAACATAGCACAGCTAAGCATACTCCACTGTAAAATGAAGCATAGCCAAAAGGAGGCCTGAGTATAACCATATCCCAGGACCCATTCAGTATCGCACATGCCTAGTCCGCTGCAAAAAGTGCTGCAAAAGGTGCAAAGTACCCTTTTTTTGCATTATTTCATTTTCCAACAGATGGGCAGCTTATTGATATAATGTAGACAAGTGGCAAGTGGCCAAAGAGCTGTTTGTCATGGTGGCTTGGAGCTACTGATACGTACCTAGTTAAGAGTTAGCAAAAACAGGGAGAGGGAAGGAAAGAACTCTGTATGTGTTAATCATGCACAGGGAAGATGACTTCAAGAAGGTCATTCCTTCTTTTTCACTAGCAGCACTGCAAAGCAAAAATTTATCTTCTTTTCCACTCAGTGGTGTTCTCTATGAGAAAACCAAAGCTGAAAAATAAGGTGGCCACCAGCAAGCAACATTGCCCAGCAGCTGCTTTGAGCAAAGCGGGAAGCTGATGGAGAGCACGCGTGGGCCAGGTGGATTAAGAGACACTGGCAAGGTCTGAAAAAATGCCAAGTTTTCACATGCTGTCATATCTGCATGTGATTATCAGCCAGCAGGAAAACCCTGCGGTCTGCGCTGGAGAAAACCAAGTCTAAGAATGGTAATTATGCGTATGTATGGCAATACCAAACCCCTTATCTAGTTTCAAGTAACTGTTTTGCTAAAAAATGTTACTTTTTCACCTAGTTCATGCTGATCTTCTATCACTTAAAAATAATACTAAGCTGACTAAAAGTATGCAATGGCAGAACCATTGAGAACATTACACTGAGAACCACAAAGTTTAAAAATACTCTGCTGCCCATAAGAGCTTTGATCAAAGAGATAAAGCTTAGATTTGGAATCTCCCTCACTGCAAGATAACTATAATTTTAATACGGGAAAATGAAATTAAAAGCTGCAGTTTCATTCCTTGGCACTTTCTATTAACACTGGAAATCAGCAGAAACTTTAGTAAGCACTGGCCACTCTAAACTTTGGATTTAACAAACCAGAAGCTACAAAACCCCTCACAACAATACTAACATATTTTGCAATCAGACAATCTGTCAAAATGCAGAAGCTTTTGCATAATTCAATTATTGAGTTATTAAAGGTAGTTCTGTGAAATAATCTTGAAAGCTAAAATAGCCAGCCTAATGAGATATTATTTTCTACTTACGCTTACCAGAACATAACCTCATGCAATTAAACCACAGGAAAAGTTTTCAAATAGGCAGCACTCATCAACTGAGAACCTGCTGGTCAGCCCAACCCTATGTAATGGAAAGGTGTATAGAACCTGAGCATACTAACAGGACTGCAGAGGTATTTCAGGAGGGGAAGCAACGTTCTTTTCAAGTCACAGCAACACGACAAGTAAGTGGGACAGAAACAGCAAAGGGCTGCAAATTCTGTATACCTATTAATGCATTGCTATTATAACTGACTTAACAGTTTCCAAAGGCTTTCCTTTTCATCATGCAACTATCACTGAAGGATCTGTAAGGCAAATCACAAACCCATGCAACCACGCAGCGGTTTCTTTACTGTGTGCTTTTAGTATGCCAAATAAGGATGCGGGAGTTCCTCTTCTTTGAGTATGAAGACAAAATACCCTGTCATGGGCTGTTTCTTTCCACAGCCTTCAAAATCCATCACCTCCTATAGCCACACTAATTGTAAACACTCTACAGAATTAGCTGGATTGGATTTTATTTTTTCTTCATGATTCTCTATAACTCATTCTTTGTATCAGTTTCTCTTAATAGCCAATATACATACATAGAGTCAATTTACAGGTATGTGCTGGGCACACATACACACCATTACAAGTCAATCATGATCAAATCTCCAAAAATTTGCCAGATTTTCTCTCATCCTTAGACTGAATTTGCTCAAGTGACAAACATTTCCAGTACGAACTACAAAACACTGGTACATAAGGTGCGTACACCTGTTAATCCCACGGCATAACACAGTGGAGGGTCTGTGAGGTTTCTTTTTGTAACCGTGTATTTTGTTTCTTTGGTTACTGCTGTTTTGGGAGCCAAGAATTTTCTGCTGAATTAGCAGGTGTTTACTGGCTTATCAAAATTCAACACTTAAAGTATTAACATATTTCAGTATTTAAACAGTGACTTTTTTGCTGGAGATCTAACAGGTGTTTAAACTGGTTCATTAAAAAAAAAAATCTTTAAACCATTTCCACTAAATTTTATACATTACAGTGTGTACTGACAGCAAGTGTGAGAAGTGTATTTCTTCATACGATACAGAGAATTTTTAATCCTCAAACAGCTCTTCCCTTGCATAAAATCAAACGACGTTAGGTTACATACAGATGGAGCAGACCACTCCAAGGAAGGGCAGGATCCACTGTAAACCAGTGGTGGCCCTAGTTTTAATCTATGACTTCTTGCCTTTAAAGAGAGTTTGCAAATTACTGAAGTCCCAGGGAAGCAATAACTCTTAAGCCAAAAAGTAATACTGGTCGTAGGCACTTAGTCTGTTATTCAGTATATACAGTAATAACCTTTTAATAAAGATTACTACAACTATTCAAAAGAGTTTAGTGTCATATGAATGGGGGAGGTCTTTAACTGATGGCAGAAAAATGTATATAATATTTCTTACTAAAACCACACAATTGTTTCAAGTTGTATACATTGCCTAATAAGTAGGATAGTTTTAAATTCTGGAAGTTTAATGATTTAAAATGTACAATACCATTTTAGGCACTGTAAAATAGTCCAAAATATATGGCCAATTATATACGTAATGATGGTCACTGTTGTCACAACTAGAAGACACATGCTGGTGTAACAGTTACACTTCCCACTTAATACGCACTTTCTGCTAACTATAAATGTTTTGTTCTATTCAATACATGTAAAGATTTAGTCATTTATCCATAATTCTAAAAAGAGAGGACTGTGCATTTGAATAAAATTTAGGTCTTTAGAGTATCTAAATGTTGTCAAAATTCAAGGACTTGATTTTATATGAGGGCAGAAAATGGATGTCGTGTTCTACTGGAATTATACTATAAATCTCTTGGTAGTAAGACAGATGTTGGATGTTTTTCAAAATGTGCCGACTGGAGACAGGATCCAGGATATGCAGGCATACAATGAGACTACTAATGAACCTTAGACTGCTATTCATCATAAACTAGATTCTGGAAAAATTTTTGCCTTCTCCCAAAAGGTTTACTCAAATATATTTCAAGCAAAGGGAGCTTGTAATGAGCAGGGGCAGGGGTGGTGGTGGGGGAAAGACCATTTCAGCACAACATACCCACCAGCCTAAATGCACTACTAAAGAAATTCTATTTTTTCTTCTACGTAGATGACTTTATTCTATTCTCTTAAGGCAGATGGGGATAGAAAGATGGTTGGCTGGAGTAGACACAGTACTTGCCGTGCTTTATTATTATATCACTTACACAGCTTTAGAGTAGAATAAAATCATTTAGGTTGGAAAAGACCCTTAAGATCATCGAGTCCAACCATTAACCTAACACTGCCAAGTCCACCACTAAGCCATGTCCCTAAGCACCACAGCCACACATCTTTTAAATACCTCCATGGATGGTGACTCCACCACTTCCCTGGGCAGCCTGTTCCAATGCTTGACAACCCTTTTGGTGAAGAAATTCTTCCTAATATCCAACCTAAACCTCCCCTAGCACAACTTGCGGACACTTCCTCTCATCCTATCACTTGTTACTTGGGAAAAGAGACGGACACCCACCTTGCTACAACCTCCTTTCAGGTAGCTGTAGACAGTGATAAAATCTCCTCTGAGCCTCCATTTCTCCAGACCTCCTCATAGGATGTGCTTTCTAGACCCTTCGTTGGTCTTCTTTGGACACGCTCCAGCACCTCAATGTCTTTCTTGTAGTGAGGGGCCCAAACAGAACCCTTTAACATTAGTTGTGCCATGGTGACTTACATTTCTCTGCACCAAAAAGGCATGTCTCCTTTGTTACACATCACTTGTGTGAGTACTGGGTAGAGCAAGCACAGCAGTTATCTCCTATGTTCTAGCAGATTCTGCCATTAAAATGATGTGTAATTAATAGCTTCCTTCATGCAACTAAGAGAAGTACAATAAGCACAAAAAAGCTGAAGGACGGTTGCAAGCCCACATAGCATCGGCCCACTTATGTATCCTTTCACTGGAAGACAGTGCCAAGTACTACACAGTGTGCAATACCTTTATTACACTTTATTACATGTTTAGTATTCCCTCTTTATTAATGCAGAATAGTCTTGTCAGCTCCAGAAATGAGAGAATGATTTATTCTTTCATCTTCTTTCCATTTGGAAGGCAGCTACAGTTTCTCTTTATTTCTAAGATGAATCTTTTCTCCATTTTCCCCCTTTTAATCTGACATCATTAAGTTTATGACTTACAGGGCATTATAACCTCACAATATGCACAATATGATGTCAAACAGGAAGCCCTGGGAATGAAGCCAAGTTCCAGTGGAGCTTATGGATGTCAAACGTAGAAGCATAGCTGAGTTTGGCCTTGGGTAATTCACTCATTGGATCTCTCTAAATGGAGGCATTTTCCTCTGGGAAAGCAGAAAAGTCACACACGCAAACTGATCAGGCGACATTACTAGGATTTACAGGTAAGACAGCTTAGTCTCTTCCCCCAGCTGGACTGAGCTTACTGTAGACTAAGAAATCAAAGACAATGGCAGAAACACGTTTTTGGTCTTCACATAACAGTAACCTCTTTATGTCGCCAAATGAAAAGGTCTCACCTCTGCAGCAGTAGTCAGAGACAAAATTCCTCCATAGATCTTCATCACCATCATAGAAATCTTATTCTTAGGGACCGATTTACACACAAACCTGTGCTGCCTGCTTTTACTGTGGCATCTACTAAAGACCATTTTCCAACCCCAAATTTCAAGGGAAAATATTTACACTCCCCTGAGAGAGAAGACTCTTATGAACTACAAGGAAGGATTAAATAAAAAAAAAAAAAAAAAAAGCAGCTGGAGATATTCCCTGAACAATCTAATATGTCTGTACCTTAACTACCTTTAAGACTTTTATAATGGTCTGATTGTCTGAGACAAATTTTTTGTTAATATTAAACTCAAAAGCCACCACTGAGCAGCAGCAGAATAGCAGGGACTGATTCTACCATACTCTCCCAGCAAACAGTAGTAAAGGATGGGTAAATAATGGGAACAGACCACGTTAGCTCCAAACATCAGAGGATGTTTCGTGAGCCTTCCCTAGACAAGAAAGGACAAGGAAGACAAATTTCATTTTTCAAGTAGTACTCGGTCGTGCTGCTTTGATGTTTTGTTACAGCAGCAGCACTGAAAAGTATAAAATATGAAAAGTAAACACAGTTGCGTAGCGAAACAGTGAAAGAGCCGTGTCTGAACATTTCGACTGTATTATTCACCCCAGCAGGTAGGCATGCTACATTTCACATTTCTACATTACCGTATACACTGGGTCAACATATCTTCACAATCATCATTTACACAGTTGGTTACCGTTTTCCCCCATAGATGCTGTTTTATATCTTTAGCTCTCTTTCAGCATTAAAAATCTGCAAGAAAATCATGCATAACGTATACATTCTTATTTATATTTTCCATTGAAAATTTCCTCAGTGAAAATGCAAATCTTTCAAAAAGAACTGAGCTAGGTATTACAGACGGTATGAGTATTATATTTAAAAAAACTGAGAAAAGGGTTCACCTTTCACCCATGTAGCTTAGCTATGTTCTATGATTGAATGTAATTCATGAAGAAACAACATTGTGTCTCATCAGTACAGTGCATAGAGTATCTGCCATACACAAATGGGGATACGGACAACACTTTATGCACATAAAGTCCACATAAAACTGTCAAAGCTAGTGTCATTCTTCTGGACTTCAGACATTGTTTCTGATCTATCCACTGCAATCCCTCTCCTTAAAGGAATTAACATGTGTCATTGCTATTAGAGCCTGGCAACTGAAGAGGCAAGAAGAAGTTACAGCAATTCAAAACTGTCATACTATTTCAGTAAAATAAACAATCTTGTTGATGTTTTCCATTTTAGCTAAGAGTTACGGTACAGCCTTGCCTAGAAAGAATTTTAAAATTACAGTGCTTAAGCTGTGATGGCTCCAGTTAAATCCTTCCAGTCCAAGGGGCCAGGTAACTAGTGCTGCACAGACATAGAAAGGAAACCATGCAAACCATGCACAGCCAAAACTCACAAACTGAGTCTCTTCATTTGAACAACAGCTTAAAATACTACTCATGAAGAAAAATACTTTTCTGTATTTTCTTCCTCTCACTACGCAGGGAATACCTCAACTGGAAGAAGACAAAGAAAGTCTGCTGGAAGGATACTGGCTACTACTAATGGCAATAGTTTCAGACTCCGTAAAGGAAAATGTCAGTTTTCATAGAATAATGACGGGGAGATTGCCAGTGGCGTTTATCAGCCGTGTTGGTTTTTTTCTTTCTTTCTTTTTTTTTTTCCTTTTCCTGAGTCTTACGGTGTACATATTATGGATAATATATTTAAAAATACACTCTTGATTAGACTGGATTGTGAATGTTGATATTTTCTCTCATCTTTTTCTGAAACTATGCTAGCAGCAAATATAATTTTTGAGCACTGCGAAGCACTCGGCTGAAAATTTCGGATGTTTCGAAATACTGCATTGCTCCTGGTTAGACACTGCATCCCGTATTCACTAAAGGCCTCAAGAGTGTCCCTTGAGACTGCTGGAAATTGGAGGAGGACAGCTAGTAGGCCAGCTCCTGCTCTTAGGACATGCCAGATGGGTTTCTGTAACTGGTGATTTTAAAGAAGCCACGCTCCAGCCCTTTTACAACCAGCTGGCATCCTTCCTCTTCAATGCATGTCATGTCAAGTAAACCCAGACAGCAAAGAATAGTGTTGCCCCTGGGATAATTAACAGTCATTCATTAGCTCCACACTCTTGCAGGTAAACTGGGTGACCTTTGCAGCATGATTTGCAGATCCACAATCATGTCATATCCGCAGCTCTGACTATTACTGCAAGATCAGTTATAAATGGAAGTACACTTAGACATAGAATTTTACAGAGGTTTTTTTGGCGCACAGTAGGCTCTTCATAAACATGAGAAATTCATTCATTCACGCAGGAATATGTGGTACAAGATCACTGACCATTATAATCTGCTTTTTATCATTATGTATTGTAGCATGTAGACCACACCAAGATTTCCTTGTCTGACAAAGTATACAATTTCCCACACACCACAGAAGATGAAAGTAGCAGTTAGTATGATCTAAACATATCTCTTTTTCTCCCATCCTTTTTAAGTGCTCACATAAACTCTTTGCACAGTAGGTCTGCCTGACACCCTACTGATAGGCTTTTCACAACTGGTGAATTTTACAGCTGCATGACACAGAAATAATCATGTTGGGATCAGGCTCTAGATATGTATTCAATTTTTGTAGACATAAAAAAGAAACATCAACAGGTTAACTATAGCTGCATGGCTACAGAATGTGTAAATTGCCAATATTCTAAATAATTCTAGGTCTTCTTTTATCAATACCCAGGCATTTAGATAAATCCAAACCTTTCAACTGTGGACAAATAAGTCACTCCTGAAAACCTGATTATATTTGGCAGGATGTCGTGTTACGCACTTATTCAGAGTCTGAACTTATCACAGTTCAACACCAGGACTTTCAACAGAACTCTTTACGAGGTTAATGTCCAGAACAGAAGACATCCAAGAGCACCAGGAAAGCAGCAGAAGTATAACATTGTTATTGTAATACATCTGAAACCATAGGCATATTCTAAAATACGGTTTAAATTACATGAACTTAGAGATTTTCAGTAAATAGTTCAGGATAAGGTTCTCAAAATGTTAATTCTACTCCATTTAAATTAAAATTAGATATTATTTCAACCTGGGAAGTTCAGGCCAATGTTCACTCTTCAGGGAAATCTTATCAGTGTGTGTTTGCTTTTGCCAAAATTAAGTACTATTGGACTCTCGTACTAACAAGAAAGAATTGAAGAGCTTATGAACGATCAACCAATGATGCTTCACATACTGCCCTTGGTCCTACAAAGACTATCTCCTCTACTGCTAACTTAATTTTGCAGATATCTCCAGATTAAATTCAGCAACTTGGAAGAAAAATGTAAAACTTTCCTTCAATTAATTAAACTCTGGATTCCTTGAGCTAAAAGCAAGTTACACACAAAACTCAGTATGGTATCAACTCCTTGGAAGCCTATGGTTTTCACTTACGATGCCCTACAGAATATGGTTTAAATTGTCATTTACTACATCTATTAATAAACAGGTAATTTCATTCCATTGGAAATAATAAACTGATGATGAGGTCCCTTGCACCTTCAAAGCTATGGGAAAAGGTGATTAAATTAGCTTAATTTTTATGAATCGTCTAGATGCAGGTGCCACATTACAGAGGCTACAGGTTAATTCTCACTTTTATAAAGAAGTACTGAAAAAACATGAAAACTTATTATCAAAGCTATTTAACTTCAGCAATGAACTTGAGAATATGCCAGAGAAGCAGTTAGATAACAGGAAAAAGAACAGGGTGTCCGGATGTCCATAGCCATCAAAGCTCTATCACCATTACAAGGACCACTACAACTGCATGGAAGAGAAGGTACAGAGAAAGAAACAAATGCAGCTCTTAAGATTATTTAGCATAACCTGAACATGTGAATGTGCTAATGACTGGCACTTGAGTTTACTCTGAGTAATTAATCATTCAAAAGTAGATAATAGATACGTAATGGAAGATGATAACCATTAGCTAACTGTATGACTCAGTGTACAATAAAGCGGTCAAATGTATACAAGGGGAAGCTGAGGCTGGATTCAAGCTCCTGAACAGTTAGAACTCTGCATGTAGGATCTGACTGACGGTACACAGCATTCACTTTTGCTATCTGCAGTACTCCCCTGGGAACAGAGCCTCCTGTGTCCAATGCAGAGAAGGCTGAGTGAACCTGATTCCTGAAATAAGTGAGATTAAAAGCATCCTGGAACGGCCCACAGTGACCAGCAGGTAAAGCAAGTGAAGTTCAGATGCCCATAATGGTCAGGGTCCCTCAAGGCCAGTACCTGCCAGGCTGTTTAAATAAATGCAATTAATAGTGGCTGATGTAAACCACAAGATAACAAGATAATGAACTATGTTAAGTACAGAACGCATTGCTCCATGTGATGGCAAAACCCACTGAAAGGATACAAACATTCCACAGATTTCATTGCAGAATTATTTTAATTTCATTGTTTCAAAAAATTGTCATACTATCAAGTTTACTTCATATCTGAAATAAAACAACCTAAAAAGGAGGCAAGGAAATAACAGCCCATTCTACTCAAGCAAACACCTGAACTGCTGAGAAGCAACATGCTGCACTCAAGGCACAGGCTACTGGAAGAATTTTAACAGTAGAGTAAGAATCTTTGAATGGGCAGAAAAAAGAGAAGCTAGGGGTTTTTCTAGCTGCTTGAGAGCCACTGTGAGGATCACCAGTTAGTGAGCAAGTTTTTTCTCATACTTAATCCTACTTGGACTGATAAATGCACAAATCCCATTTACTCAGAGTCAGTAAAAATAATTCCTAAGAACAGTTTAAGCACACATTACTCACTGCTGGTTTCTGACCTACAGTCATAGTTTGACTTTTTTAAAGAAGCAATTTAGTATCTACGCTGCCGTGTCCAGCAACATGAGGTTCCCAAGCTGTGGGTGTTCACTATGTAAATCTCAAATATGCTCAGGTGGCACCCCAATGCATTTCACTGCAAAGCCACGAGCAGTCCCACAGGGAAGGTGACTGTGTGACAAACTGAAACTTGAAAAACTGTGCTAAATTTTTAACAGCACTACTAACTGAAATAAGAAAACCATTTTTTTCATTTCAGAAATAAGTGAGGTTTGCTTCAGCTCCTTCCCTTGTATACTTTGACTGAATCACATAAACAGAAATTTCATGTGGCCCAGAACCAAAGACTAAAAACGCCAAACGCAGTTTCACAGAGTCACGAGCGACTAAAGATTTGCACTATTAAAGATTTTTTTTCATTACAAAAATCCCATTAGTCACTACTTCCACTAAAAAAAAAAAAAAAAAAAAGAAAAAAAATCAGGGTTCATTAACATTCATTCCTCTATATTTAACCTAAGATTCAGATTTAACATTTCAGCTCTGGATTACCTTATCAAATTATATCATATATGCCTCAAAAATTCTATGCCCAGTATTTTCCAGACCGGAGCCTGTAGGGACTGAGGATGAGAGGCACAGCAAGTGAAGGAACCAAAGAAGCATTAGGCATCAAATTGCACCTTTCTTCCAGGCCCTCTGAATCAGAGCCACTCTCCCAAGTACCCTCCCTGCTAGTCGGATGTAGAGCGAAGAGCATACTGGAGATACAGATGAGAATGTCAACCTGCATACACCTGAGCTTAGCAATGAGTCCGAGCAGGATGCCTGAAGGATCCCAAGGATAAAAACACCATGTTTAGTCCCCACTTTGAAATCTGTTTTGCAGTGGATTCTCTTCCTTTTGATGCTACCAAATTCTAACTTCAGCAGGTGTTTTCACAAGGGAAAAAGTAAAACCCCCACATATTCTCCATTGGCATTCTTAATGTCAATTAGCACTGGTAAGTAGTGTCTTATAAACTTCTTTCAGAAGCTGGTCACAAAAGCCACACAGCATACTGAGCACACTAAAAGTATTACATTGGTAATACATCCACAATACCATAATATGTTGGGCTTTGTTACACTGCTATTTTTATTCCTGCTAAACAATAATAAAAAAAATTATTGTAATGTTGCTATTTACTGTAAAGATTTGGGTTTTTTCCAGTGCATACCAGTGACAACTCATGTTATAAATAACATCTGACCATAAGATTGTTCAGATCTCTGTATACGGCTTTTACTTTCACTACAGGAAAGCACATTAAACTTTTTACACTATAATTTATATCAGTCTCAAACATAGAATGTCTTCCTTGCCTATTGCCCAGATACAGCTCTATCATCTACTGGTGTCAGTGAAAGAACACACTTGTGTCAACCAGCAAGTCCTACTGCATTTGAGACTCAGGCTTATTCAAAGGCACCTGTGCAAACCAATAAATTTCCCCCTCCACCTTTTTTTTCTCTCTCTTTTTTTTTTTTTTTCCTGCTTTAGGCATTGAACCTTGAAAATGGGAAAACCTCTTGACTTTCTTGAAACACAAAAGTTTTGCTACAGGTGGCCTAGGTTTTCTAGGGTAAGTGAATTTTCTGTAAAAAAACTTCAGCTTTAGGTACAGGTTCTTACACACTACAGGACTATAGATCTTTTCAAAGTATTTCTCAGCCCTCTTGTTAGTTGACAAATGAACACTCAGCTTATTTGTGGCTCTGTTCAACAACATTCTGGTCTGGTTTTGCCTTAAATATCATGAAACCTGTATCAGGGTGCAGTTACCATGTATACAACAGAGAGAGATACGATAAACTACATCTGTTGCCACATTTAAGAAAAGGGTTGTTCAGTCAACTCTGGTCTCGGCTGAAATAAACTGAAGTTTCTCACCTAGAAGTTGCCTTTATAAGAGAGTAACACTCTGACACAAAACTCTTGTCTCTCAGCTGCAGTGCTGCCTCATGTTTGGGTCAGAGGACCTCTTGGACTAAAGCACAATCACTGCTGAAGTCCAAGTGCTGGCACACTGCAAAGCATGCTACAGCAACAGTATTCTCATCCGTCATCAGGTGTTGCTTTGCAGAGGATGGAGGATGAACCAATCTTAAAAGAAAATACTTTACCAATTAAAAAATAATAAAATAAGCAACAGAAGTTTTTCATTGTTTCTTCAATGGGATCCTCTGGGGCAAGTTCTGCCTTAAGGTATATTATGGCAAAACTATTTCCATTCACCGTAGCCGTAACATTTCAACACTTTTAACTTTTCCTCTTTTAAGTTGCTAGAGGTTTAACCTAATATAAAAGAGGACAAGGATGTGACTGTGGTTTAAGGGGTCTGCATATGCTCCATGTGTTAAAGACATACTTTATAAAATATGAAATTAGATTCTTCATCTAAGTGTCATTTTATTATTTAAAAATGTAACACTTCTCCCTGTCATTCTTCTTTTTTTCACTACAAGTTGACTTCCAAGTCGACCATTCAGATACTGAGGTAGAGCTCAGAGAAAAGTTACTACAGGGAGAAGAAAGAAACCATGACTGTTATATGATGCTGAACAAATATTAGCCATAGCCACAAATCATTCAGAAGTATTTGCTAATAAAATATTTCTGAAATGATTGCTTTTATTTTGTACTGTATTTCCAAGTCTTTTCCAGGAAAGTGTTTAAGCACATGCCTAACTTAAAGCACATGAGAAATCCCACTGATTTCAGTGGGCTTAATCACATCCCTTAAGCCCCACACATTCTTCAGCAACCTGCTGCATCTGGACTTTTTACAATAATCAAATGAGAATAAACCAAATATATGTTCAGTGTAATCCATACTTTTCACATGAAAATGTAGACACAGTCATTTAATAGACGCAAAAACACTAGACTTTTAGCCTTAGAAAATGAAAAGGCTAGAGAAGATTGATTCACTGCCATATTGTCAAATATTCTCTGTGCATTACAAAACTCTAACCCTTTTTTACTGAAGAAGAAAGTACTTCTGGATATGTTAACATCACCTAGACATTGTCAAAATCAAAAGCCTAAGCTGATGTACAATCACTGTCCTAAGGAAATTATTCTATTTTCATTTTGCATTCACAGATAGGACTGACATGGATATCCGTGGAAATTTCATGAGTAATTCTAAGTTAAAATACAATATTAAAATCAGTTAAAAGTATAGCATTTATAAATGTGGCATTTTAAATGCTTGAACAAGTATCATATCTTACAAGCAAAATCCATCTGCAGAGCTTGCAATGTGTCTGTCAGATTGTGATGATAAAGAAGCACAAATTATAGGGAGAAGCAATACCTTTCACTAGGCTGGCCCATGTGTTCCAAATCTTATGTATACATGCATATATACAAACCTTTTCTTAGGTGAATAAGCCCCTGTTGAAGCTCCAAAGAAGGTCTAAGTTGGCCCAGTTTTCAGGCCTTGAAAAGAAGTTTTTGTACCTGCAAGTTTTTTCCATTTTTTTCTAGTGGTTTTATCTGTTATAATATAATAGAAATCGCCTCTGATATCCCTATAGCATCAGAGCTGTAACAGCACTATTAATATAGAATTCCATGCTCCAGGAACCCTAGAGCAGAACCCTGTGCAGAAGACTGTATCTACCTTGAGGGAAGTTCACATAGCTTGTGGTAGTAGCAATTTTCCCAAGTAGTTTCACCCCTAAAATTCCAGTCTGGGGCCAGGAATACCAATCATAACAAGCTATAGAGTAGTTTTGTGTCAGTCCTTGTCAGTGCTCCAAGGACAGTGTGTGACAACAGAACATATTTCTTTTATTGGTTTTCCTTGTTACCAACCACAGCCCTTACAATGCCTTTCCATGTAAACCTCTGATACTGACTAAGTAACATCTTCCAGGAGACAGGTGGAGAGCTGAACCACAGGAGACGTGACAGTGCCGATGACAGGAACGTTTCTGTTTGTGTGCCAACCCCACTCCTCAACCCATCTTACAAGGTTACAAGCCATGAATGTTATTCTGTCTCACTCTGTTGGATATTTCTTTAACAGATTGTCTACTTAGCTTTTACAGAAAACTCCTTTCAAATCATAATTTTAATTAACACAGAAGGTAATGCACATTTCTATGACGTGTGTGTCAACAGTGAACATCTGTATCTTTGACCAACGCCGATCTGTATTTCTCCAGTGATATGCAATTCGTATGAAACATGAATCAGCTCAGTTTATTCCACATGTCAAAATGCATTATCTGCTTCTGAGTTTTGTCTCATTCGGTCTGTCCCATTTGGTAAATGGGAAAAATAAAACACATACACAACCACTAATGTAGCTTGGAAAAAACACCTTCAGATTTATCACTGGTGGATTATGGTATAGAAATGACAGAATGCTGACGTGGTAGAGGGCAAAGTAATCAGAAAAACAGTATTTATGTGTTCGGAGAGGCTGCTATGCCATATGTAAAGGTCTTGCAGCAGGGAGAGAACAACGTTTTCTACCTCAAGTTTGTTGGAATAGGAAAGGCTCAGCCCTGTAAATTTTCTATACTTTCCTGCTAGATTACAGACAAGGAATTAAGGTATTACAGTTTATTCTTGATCCACTGTAATTCAAAACAGGTAATAATTTTGGATCATCTACAGCAAGCCATCTCTCTGTGCCAATTTCTCTGTCTATAGACAGGGGATAATAAAACAGCTAAGCAACACTCAAAAGTCCTCTGAAATATACCTTGGGAAAGACATGATGATTTTCTTTTACTTCAACTTACTTCAAGTTATGGCATTTTTCTTCAATGATTGTTTTTAATTAAAAGCAAATAATCACTCATTAAGGGAACTATTTTTTGCTGGCTAAACCCATAATTTCTTCAGAAGGTACTCGCTTATTGATATTCAGTATAGTTCATTGCTTTCATAACAGTGAAATATTTGTGCATACTGCCAGCATTTCATGACCAGAAGCTAGCCTAGATAACTTCCAGAAGTCTCTTTCAACCAACGTCACTAACTTGACAAGATGAATTGCCTGTAATATTCCAAGTCCTATCCACATGTCCCAATATCCCAATCCAGAAATATTGGTATCACAGAGATAAGAACCACAACATGCTCTGCTGTGATACAGAACAGTCTTCTAAAGTATGACTGACATTTAAAACTCAGTAAAGACTTTAAACTATTTTTCATTTCATTGAAACGAGCTTCAGCCGAAGCTCCCAGGGCGCAAGCAGGCTGCCCACCCTGGATGCTGCAGGCGCAGGGCCCGCGCGACAGAGACGTAGCTACAGCTGAAAACTGATCTGCAAGAGGATCACATCTGACACCCTCCCATGTTAAAACAAAACAAAACCGTCGAAACAACATGGTCCGAAAAAGGTTGCGAGGGATTGTCTAGCCACAAGTAGAGCATAAATGCAAGTAACAGATATGATGGTCGGTATAATCTGATGAAAAGCAAGTAAATTACCCAGGGCACAATGGGGGTGATTGTCCAAATGTCACAAAAATGAAAACCTGTTCATTCAGGTTTAACCTCACATCTGCTAGTGTCCTGTCCTACAGCACTGCAAGCTATTGTTTAATTCTAAGTTAAAATCAAGTAATCTAAATATGCACACTGTTATATAAAAAGGCCAGAGGATGAAATTACATCAGTTTCTAATAAGGCCCTTTGAAATCCTAAACTAGCAAGTTAGAGGCCAAATTATTTTTCCTCTACTAGTAGAGATTGAACAGCAAATAATGACTAGAAGAAGATAAAATAAAGAGTGTAAAACTCTCAAAATCCTATGCTTGTTTGCTATACAAAGGCACAATAGAGGACTATTAAGGTGCTAAACACTCATCATTTTATTAACTGTCTCCAGACCAGTCTTAAAAACCTTTTGTCTCCCGACTGCCAGATTCTTCAGAAATACAAGATCTGTTAACTTTCCTTCTCTCCCATTTCAAAACTAAATAGAGCAATTTTTAACATGCATCTTTTGAAAAAGTATTTCTAGTTAGAATTTAGTAAAAATCAGATATTTATTTTGAACAATGACAGTAATATAAAATCTAATGTGTGTCATTATGTCTTCTACTTTTTAGTGTGTATAAAATCTATAGCAATCACAGTTATTAAAACTACATCTTCACCTAGCTACATCTGTACATGTAAAACCAATTTATGTGGCTTTAAGCATTTTTTTCCTTGATACGTAGCACCCTGTACACGGTAACAGACATCACACCAGAATATAAAAAGGACCGTTTCGTTATTTTCTTCTGTCTGTGAAATACCTGTGCTACTATTTTCTCCTATTTCTTTCAGAATACTCATAAACAAATCTTCCTATCCATGATGTACTGAGCATATTCTGCATCTGAACTGGGGAAGAAAAAGAAAGCTGTGAGCTCTTTAGGACACAGCTCCCCCCTCAGAGGGTACAGTACCACTGATGAGCCCCAGCCCAGCCTGTCTCCACGCTGGCTGCAGGAACTCCCTGGATCTCAAACGCACCTGATGGATCCCAGACCTCCTGTGTCAGGTAGCAACTTGCATCATTTTCCTGCTGATCTTCAAAACAACAGCTATTTACCTATGCCGTTGTGGGTAAAGACAGGAAAACCAACGTATAATAAACTCCACTCTGATGCTGGCTCTTCTGATCACTGTACAATCTAGATCAAGACTAGATTCCCCACCTCTGCCACATGGCACTGGGAGTGAGAAGACAAAAGAAAGCAAGCATGACAGATTTCTCGGCACAGAGGCACTACAACACAAAGAGCAGGCAAGGAGACTGACTTCTGGTCAGTCGGTACAGGAGGATTTAAAACGTAGCAGGGGCAAGGAATTTATTACAAATAACAATAGGGAAAATAAATAGTGACATAGTGTAATAAATAGTGTATATGTTACATCTAATCAAGCTGGCATCTCAGAAAACACAGCAGCTGCTCAATTCAGTCAAATGCAGTTCTTTAGAGGCTCAGAGAACAGGGGTGCACTTAGATTTCTGAAGCAGCATGTGGTCCTGCAGTCACTGCTCTGAGACAAAAGAGGAAGAGTTTATTTCTTATATGGCAACCGGGATGCTCTGGAACTGCTCATAACTATGATCATATCAGTTTCACCTGACTCTGATATAGTTTAAGGACAGGAATCATAGAACCAATCATTTCTTATATTTTAAAAGAATAGAAGATACAGTATGCAACAAACACTCGAGTTAGAAGAGTAGTAGGGATCTCAGGACTATGAAGCAGACTGTCACAATAAAAGCTACACTGCAGTCCACCACACTTGAGGATGACCTACTTGCAGAAATTAGCATAATTTCTTTTCTTTAAAATAAAACTTGAAAATTAACTTTGTTAATTAACCAGAGTAAATGTGCCTGGCCTCCTTTCCCAAGGATAAAAGGCTCTTAACAGACTGCCCAGGGAAATGAATTCAATAAAGCAATCTCTCTATTCAGAAAACTCAGCTGTCCATCAAACATACTATCCAACAGCAAGTACCTTCTAACCCATCTCGGTTGCCGAGGGAGGCAGTCTTTCAAGTAATCAAGGACTAGAATATTTGGGGCAAGATGCCAGCACAAGCTTGAGCACAGGTCTTGCATTCATGCTTATTCACACAATCTAATATGCCCGCAGCGGTGGCAAGATCCTTAGGCTCCTTGAATTTCCATGATCTAACTCTTACGCACCCAGGTCCCAGAGAGGAATCCTGAAGCTGGAATGAAGTACCCAGGTTCCTTGAACATGTCAAGAACAAGAAATCCTGCATGATGAGCAGAAACTGCCTGGAGCTAACCAGTACAAAACACATTAACCACTACAGAACACCAGGGCAGTACAAGCAGAAGGTGTGTAGAATATACATCTGATACTTTCCTGGAGCTTAAACAACCAAAGCCTCAGCTAGAAAACACCCCCTCTACATGGGATCTCCCGCCCGCAGTCCTGCCCTGCAGCTTTTAAAGAAATAAGCCAGAAACGTAATTTCTTTTTTAAAGCTTGGCTGTGAGAGGAGCTTAATCATGATATAATAGTGAAAAGGCTTTTGAAGTGGGGAAATGAAGGTTCAGTATCTGCTCTACGCAGACGGGCTTCACACAATTCCTTTTCCCAGAACAGTGCCCAACACCTAGGCAAGATCTTAGTCTGGGTGCACACCTGGATAAAGGGAGTGAAGAAAAGGGACCGACCCTTCCCACCCACTCCGTTGAAGTCCTGCCACTGTTCAGCAAAGCGTAAGAAGAATCACAATTTCCTGTGACACTAACAATAGTATAAGGACAACAAATCCTATCTCCACATGCAACATGGCACAGATTTCACCTCAGTTTGTAATCTGCAAGACTGTTCTCACATATTAGCATAAAGCTATGTAGCAACTACGAAAAATACTGCAGAAATTAGACTACGATAAGGTAGTAAAATGGCTACTAAAGTAGGTATTTATCAGGGATCCAGTGGTGAAAAAATATTTTAACTACTATGAAAACACATTTTTGCACTAAGCTAAACCGGCTCATCTACTTCCTATTAATACCCATACTATGTACACTACACAGAATAATTGTTTCACAGACTATGAGAGAAGAACTTCTGCTTAATCTTTTATGACCTTTATAAAACTTTATTAAATTATGAAGCCATGTACCTTTTACATGTTCTAAAGTTTTGGTTGGGAACGGTTTAAATACATAAATACAGGCAGCTGTCCCAAGTAGTGCCACCATGGTGACTTAAGACACTGTTAAGACTTTCCAGTTCTGTACCATTTAAAATCAGCAATAAAACTCTAGTCCAAGGTAAAGTCTCAGGTAGGAGCTATCCAGTCAGGAGCAAAGTACTCGTTATTAAAGTAAATTACTGACATTTTAAAAATATATGCAAGTCCTTCTCAGTTCCTTGCAATTGCGTTACCTATAGAAGTATCTGCTATAAAAAAAAGATATTAAAACTAGTTTATTACATGGATAACCTCTTTCAGCATGTCATAAATAGAAATATGAAATCCCGTTATTCATCTTTAGTACACTGAGCCCAAGCTGAGACTCGTGGGGATCATGCTGCTCACAAAATCTGCCAGTACTGTGACCACTAGAAATTAAGATGTTAGAAACAAAGCCAATACATTGGATGGCAAACCCAGCCAACTTTAAATTTGATCATAGCATGCTGCCTCCTCAGAACTGCAGCCTGGTGGTAAGGAAGTCTGGAGACCACATCCTTAAAGGAAAGGAAAAATTAGAACGGAAAAAGGAGAAGAAACGTCCACCCTGCTTTTCCGAGCTACTTCATCAATGACAAGGGGAATCTCCCTCTGACACAGGACAGGGAGATATACTGCCAATTCTCACAGTCCCCTTGAAATCCAAGAGAGTCCTGAGGCACTTCATGTACGTCATCTGCCACAGTCTGACCATCTGAGATTTCTTGTTTGCGTTTTTGGTATCTCTTCCTTCGGCAAAACTGACAGACCACTATGAATATACATTTTCATATAATTATTTCACCAAGGCACACTGCTGTGCAAGTTTTTAACATATTATTCTTCCAGTGTACCTTAGTTATATCCATCAGCCCTTCAACGATTCTAGTTCTGCAAAATCCTACATAGCTATGATCTTTTACCTTCAAAACGTTATAAAGATTAAAACCTCTCATTTCATGTATGAGCTAAGATTGATTCTAAAAGCTCAGAAGCTTCTCCCATATCTTACTATCATTCTCAAATCCAAAGTAAAATCCTTTCAAACACAACTTGAACAGAGTTCAATTTATTCCATTCAGTTTAGCAAAATTTGTACTTACTGACTGTTCACTTAGATCCTGAGAGTCTTCCATGGAGGTTAGTCACCTTTCTTTTCGCCCACAGGCAGAAATTATCTTCCTTTCAATTTACAGCTCAGTAGACTAAATTAAAAAGAAGAGAAAAAAATTAACATGTTGGTCTGCGGTCCTCACTTCTCAGGCAAATCTGCAATAAACAAACATCCTAACTGAGGATGTGCTTTCCCTAAAATCTGCAGCAAAGTTCCCACTGACTTCTGTGAAGCCTAATTTTATATAAAGTGTTTTAACACCTCCAGTATTATTTTGGGAAGCTACCTAAGATACACCAACAGAAAGAGGTACACACTTAAGTAATAATTCTTCAACTCCTGCAAAAAAAAAAGTTATGAAAACAAACCAATGAAAAAGCTAAAATGTTTAATATAGGCAGCTGTTTAAGTAGACAACAAAAGGTAAACCTTGGGAGAACATGTTAGAAAATTACAGAACGCCAACCAAAACTGCTTAATACACATTTAATGATAACCTCTTAGTCATTAAGTGTCTGACAGAAAAAGGTTATTATGCAATTATCAGCATGAAGTCCCATCTTTAAGGTCCATTAAATTCCTTTAGGATTAAATAAAATACACAAAGTGGTTTATAACAAGCAGCTCCCGACAAAGTGCTAAATGACAGACATTACCCTAATTATCTACTATGTCTATGCCTTCTCTCATAGGCTGAATCACTCTCAACAAATATTGAAATCTTCAATAGGAAAATTATATTTTCTAAGAGTTCTGCATACGAATGATTATGGTAACCTGAACTATAAAGCCACACAATTACATTACGATCTCCATTCTCAGAAAACATCCACTTTGGAGATATGCAAACCTGCATAATTTAGAACAAGTGCCAGGTATATTTCATATATACAATTATTATTTTTAATCAAAGCTAGTGTTAAATTAAAAAAAAAAAAAAACAACAAAAAACACAAAATATATAACAGTATGTAAACACATAAATTAAGGAACTCGAACAACCTGGATGTGTTTATAGCCAAGGCACCCCAAGAAACCATTACCTGGGAGTATGCCCAATAACACAAACTTATTACAGATCTTGGTTCTAAATTTTGACCAGCAAGCACTTATACTTTATGCTACCTCCAACTTGCATAAACATAACCATTACTTACTTGAGGTTAAACAAGGTATAGCTCTACTGGCATTCACAGAACATTTGAAAGGAACCAGAGCTACAAGCCATTGCAGCCACATATCCCCATCCACCGCCTTATGTCGCCCTGTGAATACCTCCTCTCTTTGTCTGAAGTGCCACTTATTTGCCATACCTCCATTTACTCCCCAAAATATAACTCCTGAAATTTTCTTGTGTTTTGCATTAGGTATTTTCTAGAACATACACACATGCATGTTTACAGTCCCAGTCTACTTTTTTTTCCCAGTCTCACCTTTATTCCCCCTTTCTCCTGCCACCAGATTACACCCTCCTGTTTTCCTTCCCTCTTCAAGTTTCAAAAAAAGTTTCATTTGCATTTCATTAATTTTTGCCATAAAGTTACAAAAGGAAAAGACCAGTCGCAAGCAAATCGTTTTGCATGTATTTCACCTTATCTGAAAGCTGAAAATAATTCCTGTTTTACAAAATCTTGGAGGGATCCAAGACATCGACATCCTCACCCATGATGCCTTCACCAAAACAGAAACCACCTCCCATGGTTTTTTGGTCAACATGGAGCCCACATCCTGGTGTTTATAAAAATCTTCTGCAGTCTTTGTCCAATGGAGACAAAAGGGTAATAGAAAGGCTTCTTTAAAAACTCACTACAGGCAAAATTCAGAGAGAAGCCTATCAAGAACAATGGGTATTTTGAGAGAAAGCAGCTCTACAAGGCATTTCCTGTGGCAGCCGCTGCCAAAGGAGCCAATTCCAAACACAAAGGCAAATTTTCAGAACCGATCCTAAAATATTCTATGAATAACATAAACATAAAATCTGCTTTAATTTAATTAAGAGTTTGAAGTGTGTGCATGTTATTGCATTATCAAGACTGCCTGTGGAAAGAAACCGTCAAGCACTCAGTGGTAAAATACAAGATTCGGAACAAATTGTTTGACTAGCTTCTAAGTTTACTGACTGAAAGTCAGTACCTGGCTTGCAGTCAAACATTAAATGCTCTAACTCTGTCTGTCAGCCACTGAAGGTGATAGATCCCTCACTTTCTGTGTGAAACTCAACTCAACGACAGAGCCATACCATGACAGAGCCATATTCATGTTTCTTCCCATATTGATCGTGATCTTAATCAAAGCACACTGAAATCAACAGATGGATGTCACATTTTTCCATAAAAAATAAAGTGTGTCAATAGTTTAAATACACCCTGACCACGTTAAGTCCAACAGGAGTTTTACTATTAAGAACTGCCTGTGACTCGCCCACAATGTGTGTTGTGTCCCAAAACTCAGGTGGATGTATCCACTGGAACACATCACTAAATACGCCACTTGGATTAGTCACCTTCTAAAAAAGACCGACTTTCATGAATTTTTGAACTTACTTTACTGAATTGTACAACAAACACAAGATTGTTTAATCTTTGCAGAAATACACAATGACTTAAATATATCCTTTGCACGAATATGCTATATTATAATAGTTTCTAGTACTCATTGTTCATCTTCACACTGCCTCAAAATTCGAATACTCTCACTGGAAACTGAACTTTTAAAAATGAAAATCAGAATTAATATTTTATCAGTATTCTACCTATCAACAGCTAAATCCTGCTACATTTTGAGCCCAGTTAAAGTGGCTGATTATAACCAACTGCTAACACAATGATTTTTATAATGGCAGTTATGCCAATTGCACTTAGACCAAATCCTTTAGGGTTTAGTTTTATAAATTTGTAAAAGAGGAGAAAAACCATTAGAGAAGTCAGTGACTCAAATAAGGCCAACATTACTCCCTAATAAAGATATAAAATTAAAGGATAATAGTAACCTCGTGCTGTTTTATGAGGCAATAATCCAGTTACCAATTCAACCTTGTAGTTTATCCCATCAAGAGAACCAGATTAAAAACAGAGGGAGGGAGGGCACTTTTACCCCTCTTATATTGCAAGTGTTTCTAACTGGGTTTAAATATTTTTAAAACTGTTGTTAAAAGTCTTAAACTCACAGACAAGCCAGAATGAAGAAAAATGCCTGTTTCTGCTCTTGATCCAGTTCTTGCAGATGTGGCTTTAAAACTGATGAAGTGTTTTATGCTCACAGATAAAAATTTTACCTTTCTAAGAAATGTCTTAATTAGGAGGATTCCTGACTTTCCTCATCAACAAATGCATTTAAATCTAATTTTTTATTTATTTATTTTTATCTGGGGGAATAAAACACTTCATCAAATTTAAACTGCAACTTCCAGGACTTGACCATGAGGAGAAACATGTGCTTCCTCCCAGAGACACACCCATAGGTTAAAAACAATACAAAACTACTTGAGGATCTGCTGCCTACTTCTTCGTAAATGACTGAAAATGTAAGACAGCAAGGATGCAGTATCTGCCCTCACAATGGTTTCTTCAGAAAATTAGGATGGCAACAAAGAAAGAACTGACTGAGGCAGTTTCATTTTCTATGGGATGTCTAATAAGATCCTGTGCTGCAACTTTCACAAGCTCAAGACAGAATGTGAAGCTTGGGGAGCCACAGGTAAAAAACAGCCTTAAAGCACTTGATGTTTCCCATGAGTAATTCAGAGGCTGCTTCAGGCCCTCCAGTCAGCCAGATGGAGAGATGGAGCTCCAGGAAGAATCCATAATCTGGAAGAGGATTTTGCCTATCAGACAAAAATTTTCATCCCTTTCACTTCAACCCAAAAACTTACAAAGAAAGTCCTCTCTTGGTCCACTAGGAGTTGATCCTCTAAATGAAATTACTGGGGGTGGTGGTCCTCACTTCCTACCACAACATTTTTTTTCACATGATAATCCCCTTGGGCACATTGTCAGATTCTTTTTATTCTTTTTTAAGTGAAGAACACCTACTTCTATTGAGGTTATATCATGGTGATGCTCTGGCATGATTCTCTGGCAGTATAGTACAGGAACTGCATGATCCCAGTCAAATATACTATATTGTTTTTACATTTTGAAATATGTTGATAAGAAGCCTAGAGAACAAACAGAAAGGATGCTGCTGTGTTTAACACAATTAACTGACAGTCACAAAGAACTCATTTCTATCATAGCCTCAGGCTGAGAGTCAAAATGTTAAGAGAGAAGTGGTCACAAATAGGACAATTTCTCATTTTCTAGTGGTGTACTTCAGAAATCTGTGATAGTAGAAGTACTTAGTGCTTATAACTGCAACTGAATGTATGCAGGGCGTGCAGCAGTAAGGTGCCAACGATGAGCACAGCCTCCAGGGTCTGAACTCCCCAGTCTCACGCAAGCCTCTGTCTGGGTTTGCGCCGTTCCTACAGGTCATCTGAGGAGCATGAAGCACGTTTGAGGTATGAAAGGTTATGCAAGGCAGATAAAGAGAATCTGTGCAAGGAACTAGTGCATATGCACTACAATCTCACTAAATTAGGTTATTTCATGCTAGTTGTTTCCCGTGAAACTCGTTTATTTGAAGGAACAGGTACCACCTAGCAATCAACCATTTCTTATTTAGGAGAACATTCTTCTAGTTCTCTGCATGCATTATCACCTGTAGTCTCATGTGAAGCAGATAAGATATAACCTAAATTTAAAGAAAAGGAAACCAAATGCTGATTTTTAGACTTTCCACTTAGCCTAGATCTACAATCAAAACCTGGATTTTAGATAGTAAAAACATACTGCTTTCTCAGTCCCTACTAGTATCACACTTGGAAAAGAAGAAAGATCCGTGCCTCAGATGAGGAGTGAGACTGACGTTCTTTATAACCTAGCCTTCTTCAAAACTCTCTTGAAACTACTATCAGACAAGTCAATAAGAAAACCATATAAATTTAACACTTTTAAAATAAAATTATAACCATAGGGCTTTCTAGAAACTAAACATCACTGTCTGTCCTTGTTTTAGTAGAAAAAAACATGTCAGCTTTCTTATCTTACATTGTAAGGCAAAATGAAAATTCAGCTCTTGACAATCTCAGAAAAGCTATTGCTTGATATATTTTTCGTGGTTAATTAATTTTAGCTTCATAGACTTTTGTGTTTTCTCTTATATAAGTGCTGTGTTTTCTTGAAAGGAATGTCAACCCTAATAAAAACAATTATTCTTTAGTGGAAAAAAAGGGCAAGAAACATTATCATCTATATCTAATGTCAAGGGAGAGCAAATGAATAACAAATTTTGAATACCATGAACATAATCAACAGTTTAAAAGACAAGCAAAGCCGTCCTGACAGTATGACCTAGCCAGGGACATGTACTGCTTTCCTGAGGAAAACTGGCAGGTGGAAAGAAAGCATACAGAACCTTTTTTTTTAGTGCTCAAATTTTTCTTTTTGCACTCCTTTTAATCAGAAGGATTCTTGCAGGAAGTAGAAGTGGCTAGGGCATCTTGCATGCTTATTTAGGCTTAGCAGAAGTAACTGCTATCTACCTGATATCAAAGCGAGTGACATGAGCCTCCTTAAAAACTCCTGTTGCATTGCAGAAACAAATCTTGCTCCACACTCTAGAGAATTAAGGGAAATATGGAATGTCCACCTTTCCCTTCCTCCTCTTCTAATACTTTTTTTCTCAGGCCCTCATCTCCAGAGGGTTAGATATGGCTCTCTTCAGATCAGTTTGGTTTCAGTCCACTTTTATCTTGTTGAGGATGAGAATTTCACACTTAAGAGAAGTTTTAGACCTTTCTGGAACCCTTGTAGCACACCCAGGACACACTTCTCCATCTATCAGTGACTTCCAAAATGCTGAGCTCCTTCCCTACCCAGAGCCCTGGGCCTGCAGCTGAGAGGACAGCACGCCCTGCCATCCTGAGAGTCCAGTTTATTTTAGCTCTGAGCATGTCCAGCGGCCCCTGGTGGAGGGAAAGCATCTTTGCTGGGGTCTTTGTTCTGCTGAGCGTCTACCTACATCTATTTGCATTTGCAGATGGAGATCTTAAATAGAGAAGATACATTATTCCTCATTTTGAATTATCAGAATTGCTATAGGAGTTCACTCAACAACTCACACAACATCTGTAGGCGTCTGAGCACGTATGTATTTCCTACCTACTGCAACCACGCACACTGTCCTGCTACTCTTTTGAAGGGAAACAATATGGAAGGAATTCCCAGGATATGCTGAAAAGCAAACGGACCCAGCCGCTTCCTCTATAAACAAAAGTCCTCACTTTCACACCAAAATACCAGCGTACCAGTTAGATGGAGGGGGCTGTGCAGGACATCCTTCAGGACCTGTTCAGCACTCTCATCCTGGCACAGTATCTGGCACGGATGTGCATAAGAACATGTAGATATCTAAACTGGGTATACGGTACATATTCCAATACATATATACTGGCTATCCTATATATTCTAATGTATATAGAAACCATGCTTCTGAAGCAAATGGGTTTCAAGGTGCAATGCCAAACGTTAGTAGCACAAAAAAAAAAGCAACTACAAATTAAAAATAAAACGCTCGTATCCCATCATCAGGACACTGATAACCTCAAAGCTCAGATTCACAGCAGATTTAGGGTCTGCCTGTTATCCCCGCTGGAAATGAAAGAGCATTTGCTCCTGGTAACACAACTCAGCCATTTCCACACCTTGAGACAACAGAATTACCCATACTAGTTTATAGTGTATGTTAAGAACAGGGAAGGGGTCTCTAACAGCTGTCAGGCGTTTATAGTTCCGTGCTCATCTGGTTTCCTTTTACCTTCTCCTTCCCCTTAAAAATTATACATCTATAACTAGGACATAATTTGTCATTTCCATCTTCCTTTCTAAGCCTGTGAATTCATGCCAGATATTGAATAGAGCAATCAAAACAGACATTATTTGTGCAACCAAACTGTAATACACTGAAAACCTCTCAAAACTCAAGTCAAATAATTGGCTTTCATGCCAGTCACTATATATTTCTTACACACAGCCTTGCAAATTCTGCATGGTCTTTGGTGAACACTTGTAGAATTGCCAGTTTAATGCAGTTTTCTTCCTTGAACTGAGTTTCCTGAAGAATGGCTTTGCTTTTGTGGTAGCTGTGGACATTTTATTCAAGAAAAATTAAGATGATATTCCCACTCTGCATCAGCACTTGTAACTTAGAAACAAGTCAAGCCACCACAAAACCATTTGATTCCAGTGAAATGCAGGCATCAAGACAAAAAAGCAGAGCAACACATACCATGAGGTCTCCGCATCAGTTAGGTACATAAAACGGGTAAGAAATAGGAAGTGTCTCTGGCAGGAGATCTGCCTGCTGTCCCATTATCATCATGCAACAAACCAAGTGGAAAAACAGGAAAACAGAAAGACTTCTTGGCAAATGGTAAACAACTGCAAGCACTGTATCTCATTTATTTTAGGTAAAACAGTACTTCAGTTCAGCATTTATCTCTCTTGCAAAATTGAGTACCAATTTTACAGGTACCCAAATATGTCTAAAACAGACTCCACTACTCTTCCTACTACTCCCCTCCCACACCTGTACAACAAATAAAAGCGATTAGCTTTAAGGATTTCAGAGTACAGAATTCTAAAACTCAGAAATTCCTCCCTTATCCTAACATTGCACAATATGCTGTGAAATTGCTGAGATTAAAACCAGAGCTGTGTATTCACTGATGCTTGGGGGCTTCCCAACTGCGAGAGACCTCTTCACTCACACTTAGATAAGGCATGCAGCTACACAGACCTTTTCCGACTCATTCCAGATTAATCAATTACAGATTATTCCAGACAGAAATAAATAAAACAAATGCTGAGACTGTTTCTGGTCTGGTTTTGTAAACAAATCTAATCTAGAATCCCACTGTGTTCCCCTAAATATAAAGGGAAATTGATTAGTAAAAAAAAATTAAATGTGGTGTTTTCAAACTCCTGGTTGATCAAACCCACACAATCCTTACCAAAAAGAAAGGTTTTTCCCAGAGGAAACAAAAAGTAATGCAAAGATGCCACAGATAGAATCATACTCTTTTATAATTTTAATAAAAATTTTAGTTTTATTTTCCTACTAGCTGGCCACGTCAATGTTTTGAACAACTAGGGGTTTTTTAGGGGGAAGGATTTTGGGTTTTACTACACAACATATTTTGGTTAATATCTGAGACATTTTCCCTCTCTTTTTTGTAGAAAGTAGCTGAAAACAAACCAAATAAAACATTTCATTTCTTTATAAAGAAGCCACTGAAAACAGAAATAAAAAGGCCATACTTGATTAGACAGAATATTTAAAGTGACACTGTCAACTTGAAAATATTAATTATCTCCCTTCCCCAAAAGACATGTCAAATTTACTTTCGACAGATTAAAAAAAAATTAACCTTGTGACACAAAAATAGCATATGGTAACAATATAGGTTCTTTCTAAAACAGAAGCCCTACTTATCATTTTAGAATTTAGGAGAACCTAAAAATGAGCACATCCTCCAGGTAAAAGCAAACAGCAGTTTTATAAGGCTGGACAAATTAACCCAAAGAATCCAACCACATATTAAAATGAAAGCTGTGACAAGACAGTATCTATACATCTTACTTGTTTTAAAAAGTCATGCCACAGTTTCAAGAGTGTATTCCATAGTGTGAGCATGCAATGACAATTACGAAAGAAGTTCAAATACTTGCGAAAATTCCTAGAAACATCCTGATGAAGTAGGAAGCTTGCCACTTGCCCTTCCTTTTTGGCTGTCACCTTCCTTGCCCACCCCTGGCCGGCAGCTGCCACTCCTGTTACTGCAAGTGTTTCACATACACTTCTCGAATGGACCATTTTGAAATGCCAGGAAGAAATATAAAAGTAAAGCTACCGAAAATAAGCCTGGGTACTTTGGTTCTCTTACTTTGGTAGAAGAAATAAAACTTTTTTCTTAATTACAGCTGACAGTAACCCCTAAATATTGCATCTGAGAAAGTGTTGTATTCTCAAGGAATTACCAAACAACAGGAAACAAAGAAATGTGAATGCAAAACTGTCCCAGAGCAAGGAACTCCGGCTGGTGCCAGCACGCAGCTCAGACCGTTTCTGACAGAACGTAAGGACTATTATTACTCATCAAAGCTTAGACTGCTGCACCACGGCCATCCAGCTAAACTGAAACCATCAGAAGGCAATGAATGAAAAGTAGCAAAATTCCTACGTGCCACCTTTGTCCAGCACAAAGAAAACACTAAACCCAGTATTAGAAGTGCTGTGTAGTCTACATTTTTTAAGCTAATGATCCTCACAAGAGCTGTCCCCATACACAACTGAAATGCCGTGAAGTCCCCCCCATCCCACAGGTGACTCTCTTTGACTGAGAGCCAGCACTAAGTGTGCAACAGGAATTGTGAAAAACAGGTATTGTCAGATTTTAATTAAACAACTGTTTTGGCAATGGATCCTTTATCAGATTTCCTTTCCCCCACTTAGGTATTTATTAGCTGTGATCAAACTATGCTACATTCTCCTTTGGTAAACTAAAATCTGCTAATTCCCTGGAAGATACGGTTTCCAGTTGTCTAATTACTCCTCTTGTCTTATATCTAAAACTTCTATTCTTCCAGCTTCCTTTCTAAAGCTAAAAGAGAGTGCCACTTTCCAGTAGTAGCTGTACCCACACTAGCTACACAGGTAACATAACCTCTCTTACTCTGCCTAGTACTTTGTTTAAATAACAATTTTAAAATACGTTTTTGGCTATGATACCATCCTGATCATTTGCTATGACCTCCAGTTATTTTTTTAAATAAACCACTGGCTTGTAGTGAAGCACATGCTGTTTGCTCGCTCTCAGTTTACTGAACGAGTCAGACTACCCTTAGCAATCTGCTCTCTTCATTATTTACTCTTCCCTCAGTCTCTGTAGTAGCAGTACTATAGGCATGACAGTCTAATTACAGAAGTAAAAGAAAGCTTGTAAGAAGAGAGATCTCTTTTATTGGGTCAGCAAGTGATCCAATCAAAGGTATTACTTCTTGTAGAACTTACTAATCGTTGTGTCACAGGATAAATAAGTCATTTTTGATTTGATGACTAACCCCTGAACGACTCTGTGTAGCAGTGTCCTCTCTAAAGACTCATTAGCAACTAAGTATTTTTGAAATCTGTGCTTTAGTTTGCTGTTCAATCCATATCATTTGTGCAAAGTTGATTCTGTGTCCTTCAAGTTTGTTGAGCAAAACATTATGCCAACTCAAAACCCTTACAGAACTTTATTACATCACTACTCTTATCTCTAGAAATCGAACTTGTACTCACATCAAAAATAGTATCACCAGATTGCTGTGCTTGAGTGTTCATAAACCCGTGATGTGGTATAGCATGCATATTTCAGTGTTATATGGGAACAACATACAAAAGGCATTTGGAACGTGATAGCATGTAACTTAATACTTTGTGACAGTGGAGACTAATAAAAAATAGTTACCATAAATTAAGCACTTGTCTACAGTGACAGCGAAGTAATGGCCACTTCTGAGAAATTATTCCACTTCTTTCCCCAGGAACAGTGGTAAAAGAGTGCAGCCCATCACGAGCGCTGCTGCCCTCAGCGATGATGTTCTCCTTCTAGCGCAGTTACATTCTACCTGTCCCCACTGAGCCCAGCTTTGGGACAGTGGTCCACAGACCTGGAAATGTTCTGTTGCCTGGTATTGCGTCTGAGCTCCTGCCTTCCCTTGAGAACATCATAGCTGTCCCCTCCAAAGGTACCAAAACTTTCCCTATTGTTTTAACCTGCACATATATCTGCAAATTATTTGCAGCGACTTTAGTTTTAGTTAAAAAAACACAAATGAAGAAAACTTTTCGGTTAAATATCAAGGGATCATTCCTGTAGATAATGTTTTCGTTCTGAAAAATTCCACCTATCCCGCAGACTTGACCCTGCACTTGAGTTAATAGAGGTGGCAGATTAGGTAACGGAGACTGTGGTTCCGGAGCTATTTCTGCAGCGCCGGTGCCAGGCTCAGCAGCGCGGGTGCTGCCACTCATTCTGACCTTTGCCTCGCTGCCAGCACAGCTGTTTGTGAACTACAGCAAGGAACAGATCCAGCTTAAACAAGTGGCCAGCAGAGGAGGGGTAAAGGGCTGCTTAAGAAGCACTGCCACCAAACGTGAAAACTTAGCTTCACGCTCTTCCGTCCTCTGCCACAGAAAATGGATGGATGTAGGAGCTTCGGATACAGTTGGTCACACACAGCAAGGAGCCACACGCAGATTACTGCTATTACTGCTTATATGAACCAAGACCCCTAGCAAACGATGTAAAAACACAGCAAAATGATGGACCTCTTCCTACAGACCTTACAATCAAACTGCTGCAAGCTTCGTCCTGATCTGACAGCATCTCTTGAGCTGCAGTTCCAACCCTGGACTTCCTTCAATGCAGATCTAAGAAAGACCCCAACAAGACGGGTACTTTCACAACTATCAAGGAGGAATTCCTTCGATTTCATTTGTCTTAAGCCAAAAATGTGACTACTCAGCTAGCCCTTGGAGAAATTATGTTACCGTTTAATCAGAAAATTGGAAAACAAGCTGACTCATAGCTAACTAGCTAGCAGCAACGACTCAGAAACACATCAGCTGGCCATTCTAGCTGAAAGACCTCTTATTGTAGGTGACTCCCAGACATACCGCTGCACAGTGAGCTCAGCACTCAGATGGTGCTTTGAACACAAAAATTCCTTCTCTGAAGGGGCAATCAACTGAACCAAATGAATATGAACACACTAGCTCCTTCTATCACACCAGAATAGAATAAGCATAAAAATAGGTGGCAGAATGGAAAAATACTTTAATCTCTCCACTTGGAAAAACTACCACAGTTCCAAATCTTGCCTTGGGTAACCTGGAAATTTTATTTCGGAGACCCTTTCCCAAAACATAATTATTCCATTTCTAAAACCTCTCTACTATTCAGCCCTATTAGTTTCCAGCTCCCTAGTTCTCTGCGTTAAGACGACCGCTCTCTGTGTAAGAAGAACATTAGGTTGAGTCTGAGTTGCATTACTAGAACTTGGCAGAGGAAATGCGCATAATCTGCCTGAGCTGTGCCCGGTTTTGTGAAAGCATGTCTACACTGGTACACTCAGGAGAGCTGGAAGAAAGACCTCACATGTAGCATGATGTCAGGATGCATAAAGCGGATTGTACATAGGCTGTTTTAGCTGCTCTCACTTGGGAGTAAGGTGAACTTTGTTTTCTGTGATTCTCTGGGAATATACTACAGTAAATAAAAAGGAATTAAGGAATAAAAAGGATTTAACATGGTAAACGGACTGCACACCTTTCAATGAATAGGTCTGGCAGTCACAAAATGTCCCTGAGTAAACGCAACCCGACTATTCACTTCCCTGAGCAACAAAGTTGCCTGAAAGGAATTAAAAGAATACAGTCAATTAACAATCTTTCTAACTGCATCATTTTCAGGAATACAATTACTGTAAAAGGCACTTCTGTGCTCATTTATAAAACGCTGTAAAAAATAAAAAGAGATATACTAATGTAAGAGTATGAAAATGTCTTAAAATGGAAGAAATCATGAATATGTGACTTGGACATTTATATTTAACTGTCCTTTTCATTTTTTAAGTATTGCAGGATCGTTCCTCTGTGCATGTGATCTAACACATATAAAGTATACTACAATACCCCCCCCAAAAAAAAAAAAACCAAAACCAAAAAACCCCAGACTGCACTAAGAATAGAGGACTAGATACTCATCTAGCATAATGTGAGACCACTCCAGTAATTTGAACATTCCTACTCCAATTTGCAACAGCTAAGGATCTGGCACAAAACATCAAGTTAAGTTTCCAATTACCTCATGCACCAGCATTGATTTCAATAGTTATATACACAGAGTCATAGAGGAGAATTATTTGAAAAGTTGCAAACTCAGCTCTGTATTTCTTTTACTTTTGTGGTCTAAATCAGACCCTTCATGGTATTTTAATGTAGGTTTTTGTGGTTTAATTATATATGTGTCAAGAGCAGACTAGCTACTCGCTGCGTCTACCCAATTAAAAAAAAAGGCAGCAGTAATTGTTTACACTGCTGACAATGTCAACTTATACTGGGTCATGCCACAATAGTAATAAATTTTAATGTTGCCAAGAAAAATCTAGTGCATATTAGCTTAAATACCCAAGTAAAAAGTTATCACCTATATGAAAACGTCTTCTGTATGCGAATATTTTGCAGGTTGCCTTGGGAGGTCTTTTTGTAATTTGGTGTTCCAAATTAGTCAAATTGTATAGTCCAGCCACAACAGGAGGCAACCCTGGTGTAAAGACACAGTATTCAGTCAGCCCAGACAGACTGAGTTCTTCAGAGGCAGCACTTAAATTACATCCAACTAAACAGCGCTAAGGTGTCCTGCAACATTACTTGCTGCACTGCACTTCTAAGGACAGCTGCTTAACAAAAAATCGCCACAATTTTATTTAATGTTTTAATCCTAGCAAAAGGACGCAGACTTCCAAATGAATTTGGGCACAGAAAACCTCCAAAATCCTTCTTTTCAAATCCATGATAAATCAGACTAAATCAAAGTTCAGTGTCTAGTACCTGAGCCTAATAGCTTCAGGCCAAATATACACTAGTCTTACTGGTATACGGACCGCCATAAGTTCTGAAGATAATCACTCCTCATTACAATCTTCCCTTATCATGAAGAAAATTTAAACAAATTGAAAATAAAATGCTTAACCTTTAGTATTCCTCAGACAGCCATTAGCATTCGACATTTTGCTCAAAAGTCTGACAGGTTGGCTATATACAATCCTGTGAGTGAGACTGCCCAGTGATGCATTTTGATATAGGATAATCAATCATCAAAGTAATTTTACTGTTTAACGTTAAAGCAAAAGGCAGGCCCGCTATTCAACACATTTCTCAGGCTTAGAGACAAAAAGAAGAAACTGCTTTAAAATAAGTTTTCACCAAGGCCCTGTATTATAGGCATCCCAAAAGGAATCTTTCTGGCAGCATTAGAACCTACAATGTAGACAAAAAATGTAAGTTTTTATTGCCTTTTCAAATAAATTTTACTCTTTACTTGACAGATAAGCACTCTTCGTATCTGAGCTTTCGCACTGCAAAGTGCATCCAAGTTCCTTTAAGCACTTCTGATTTAATGACAGATTTAATAACATTGCAACACAGAAGTGTGGACTTGGCCAAAAAATTATTTCATAAAAATCTGATTTCTGTACAGCAACATCTAAAATGTCACCTAATACATACAAGTAAAGCAGAAAGTTTCTAATGTATGTTGTAAAGCCTGGGGCTTTGATAGGTAAAACATCTACTGACTTTAAAAGACCATAAAGATAATTTATTTTTAATAACCATTTTTATTTAATCTTAAAAAGAGTAGCAGTTTATGCCTTCAGTAAAACCATGCCCTGAAATCTCAGGGGTGATTAAAGGGCCATGCCAAAGCTGAAAGGTTTCAAATATCAAACTATACTATTATGTCAGAGCCAGCAAGATCAATTAGCGCTTTTCAATGACAGAAAAGGTTAAGTTGGACACATATTTACACAATATTTAAATTTTTAAAAAAAGACAAATAGCCCATATTAAGCTAATACCGCATATTAAAACCTTACTTACAAGCTTCTCAATTGATGACCAAATATGAAAAATCTTCTTCCATTTGCAGAACATAAATACTGCTTTTCTAACGCAAAACGGCATGAAGATTACAGATCCGTTAGATAGCAGAAATAACACTGGATTCTCAAGTACAAAGTAAAAACCAAAAACATCTGAGTGTTTCTGCTACCAGACTTGGCTTAGTGCTGAACTTGCAAAAAGCTTAAAAAATATTTGATCAACTTGACAAATGTCTGTTAGTCTGATGCCTCTGTGTTTGCATTCTTCTTGCAAACTCTGACAATACTAAAAATGAATGAAAATGAGCAAATAAACCTATTCCCATGTTCAACTAAAAGACAAATACAAAACTACCAAACAAAAAAAAATACAAATCTGTAAATTAACTCATCTTCAATCTGGAAAAAAAAGCAAGCATACACCTTGTGCAATTAAAAGCCATCCAGAAACATGCGTACCAGGAAGGCAAGGGAAGCTGCATTTCATTTCCTAGTATCAGAAGAATACTAACTGGAAGTACAGGTATGTTAGAAGTTAATTCGATACCTGTTAATACAAGCGTTGCCACAGTAAACATAGCTTGAACAAAGTACCAGGTTATGATATCAAATAAAGTCAGTATAAAATCACAATAAAAGTGCAGGACATCAAGAAAACCTAAGGGAAAAACACACTGTGTTGAAATCTGTGATTCAGATTGTAATTGCATTATTTTGAGTAAAAGCAAAGCAAGATTACTTTTGTTCAATGATATATTTCAAAACGCCTCTTTTTTTTAAAGCCCATTTCTCTATTTATTTCTTCAAGGAGTGATTTGAAATATTTACTACCAGACAGTACCTAATTTTAGGTTTTAAGTGCTTTAACAGCTCTATGAAATATGATCAGCAGCTGCAATATAGAAGTATGCTGAATAAACTCTCCTTATAAAAAGGGAGACCTGTTTTACCCTGAGTTCATAAAATCCCTACTTTCAAGACAGAAAAAGATAACACAGAAAATATTAGTAGTTGTGTCCTAGAGCGTCTGACAGAAATTCCAGGAATTTTTTCTTATTTCTGAATTAGCTTTCATATTTAAGAGTGGAAAAGGCAGTTCAAATTTTGACACTGGAAGATTGCATTGAACATCATGCAATGCCAGCAGGTCATCAAGGAAACAGACAGGTACCTTTCCCATACCAAATACCAGTGGGTTAACATTGATTAATTCTAGGTCTGAAAGGTGAAAGCTGCATAAAGTTTAAAGAGTAGCTCTGAAAGCTTGCATCAGAGGCTAAAAATATGCAACAGGATACTATCCATAGCCGTATTTCTCGTTGCTTTGTTTGAAACATTTTAACTGGGAACTGCAATTAACTGGGAACCCACCGGTTTTCTACTCATTAAATGCCTTGTTTAGAATTTATCCATCCCATTGGTGTTATCCATATAGCAGAATACATTTCTACTGCAAAGTGTTGTGAAGCCATTAATAAATACAAACCCAGCAAGAGTAACCTTCAACTAAATTTATTGGCAGTATAACCATATAGACGTAACAATTTATAACTGCATACGAGTATCTGAACAGATACATAAAAGATTAGTCAACATATTCCTCTTTCATTTTTATTAAATTTGATTGAAGAACATAAACATCAGAATTTTCAAAAGAAAGCAAGAAGAGCTGTTTCAGACGTAGCCCACCTAATGTTAGATGTCAAACATACAGGAAGAATCACGGGGAAGGGACAGCAACGTCAATCTGTATTTCCACTTTACTCACAGTGTGATACATACTGTAGGTATGCAAACGTTTGTTATTCGGCAGCGTTTTCAGAAAATACTAGGAGAAAAAGTCAAACCCACAGTAATTTTACGAAACTTCTCTTTTGAGTGTTAAGGAAACGAAACGATGATATAACCTGAGCTTCAATGCGAAGTACACTCTTTAAATAATAATTAAACACTGAGGGCAGACCGAAAAAAAAATATTTACCATAGAGAAAAGATGCTTGCTTTGTACGCTTCACTCTCAATCTAAACTGTTGGTTAGTTTATCTTAGATACACTTTCTCCACTCAGCAAGGGAAGCACGTAAAACAAACCTCAGAAAACTGAAAATACTGGTTTCTTACTGTTCTAGCATGACTTCATGCTTAAACTCGAATCGGCCAAGGCGCTCCCTTGTCTGGTACAGCGTGCCTCCCAGGATTTTTGTAAATACCAGCTATTTCACATCGCCACTCGCCAGATAAGCGCCCACCTCCCCCTGCCCCGCTTTAAATCCTGCCCGCGGGATAACGGGAAGGCAGCTCCGCACCTACTTGGCTCTCAGCGGCAGTTTCATAAATGTAAATGAAACTTTAGATGCCAATTACCGATTGGCAGCGGCGCCGCCGTGGGATCCCGCGCTGGCCGCTCGGTGGGAAGCGCCGTGGGGCCGCTCCCCCGCGGGTGGGTGCCGGGCGGTGCGGCGGCGGCGGCCCCGGGGCAGCCCCCCGCCGCCCGGGGACGGGGCAGGGCGCCCCCCACGCCCCACACCCCATCCCCCCCCCCCGGGCTCGGGGAGAGCCGCCGCCGGAGCCCTGTGAAACCCAGCCGGCGGTTTTCCGCGGGCATCTGATTTTGGAAGTGTCTGTAATGACAGCCGGAGAGGGAAATTAATGGCCAACAGCCCACTGGGTTTGAACACGGAGAATCCTGTTACCTCCTCGCGGCTCAAGTACACACGCACGCACAGACACACAGACACGCAGACAGAGGCTTCCCCACGTGGAAACGCTTGCAAACCAAAACACAAGACCCCGCACCGCCGGCGGGACGCCCTTCCTCTGCCCCCGTCCCGCGGCGCGGCGGGGACCCGCGGCGGGGGCGGGGGCGAGCTGGGACCAGCCGACCGAAAACGCACCGTTTTGTCTTTAAACCACAAGAAAAAAAACAAGCCGGGGCGGGGGAGGGGAAGGGATCCCTCGGGGAGAGGAAACGGCGAGGAACAAAAACAGCGGGCAGCTCTGTGCCCGCTCCCCTCGGACACCGGGAGGAGCGGCCGCCGAAGCCCCCGCGGCGGCTGCCGGCCGGAGCAGCCCGCCCCGTCCCCCGGCGCCCCCAACGCTGCGCGCCCGCCCGCCCGGAGGAAGGAGGGCGGGGAGACCCCCAGGGCTGCCGGCGGCCGGGGCAGAGCGCGGCCGGGGGCGGCCGGCGGAACCCACCTCCTCAGCCGCCGCCGCCGCCTGTGCCCGCGGGTCCCGGCCGAGCTGCCTCACCCCCCGCCCTGCCCCAACCCCAGCCGCGCTGGGGCAGAAACGCGTGCTTCGGGAAGGGGCTCGCTACCCTCCCGGCGTGTTTTCATGCCGCTCTGGCCGGAGGGGCTCCCCGCCGCCAGAAAACTTTTCTCTCCGCCTCCGGTCGAGTCGCCGCCGGCCCTGGCTCCGGCGCCGGCCCCGGCTCCTGCCCCGGCTCCGGCTGCGGCCCCGGCTCCGGCTCCGGCCCCGGCTCCGGCTCCGGCCCCGGCTCCGGCCCCGGCTCCGGCCCCAACAGGCGCGGCCGGGCGATCCGGCGGCCGGCAGAGCCCCCCCGGCCGTCCTGCCTCCCGCCGCGCCCAGGCGGGCCCGCATCCCCCCGTCCGCTGGCGGGGCGCAGCCCGGGCCCCCCATTTCCGCCCCTCCGGGGGCGGGCGGGCGGCGCAAGCGGGGAACAATGCGATGGCAGCCGGCGCGGCTGGCGCCTGTCTCGGGGCTTACCCCAGCAGCCACGGTAACCGCGGGGGGCGAGGGCAAACCGGCAGGGACTGTCACCTGGAGCGGGGCAGAAAGTCACCCCCTCCGCACCGGAGACCGGGTTTTTTGCAACTAAACTCGCGTGGGGCCGGGGGCGAAAGCCCGTCTCGGCGCCGCGGTGGACGGCTCCGCTGCTCCTTCCCGTCACGTTTGTTTTACAGCAACTTTTTTTTTTTTTTTTTTTTTTCTTTTGGTCATCGGACCAACACGAAAACAATGCTAAATAAACCCTGAACACAAGCACACGCACACACCCATCTCCACGGACACGTGCACATGCGACAGGGAACCGGTTCCCTCCACCTCCGAGCAGAAGGGGTGGGAGGGAGACCCGGGGACGGGGAACTCCGAGGGACACTCACCTTCTCGCTGCCGGGATACGCCGCTACCTTTATTTTAGGGCTGCTCCTTATTTATTTATTCTCGTCCCTTCTCCGAGCCGAGGTTCCCCTTTTGCACTGTTCCTCTGGCAAAAACAGGACATCCCCTCTACAAGTCCCCCCCCCTTTCTCCACACACAAATAAAGCGCAACGCGGAGCAAAACGGGAGGGGAGACTTGGGGGGGGGGGGGGGGGGGGGGGAGATGGAGGAGGAGGAGGCTGGTAGGGGAGAAGCAAAACACTCCTCGCACTTCAGGGAGCGCAACTCGTCGCCTCTCACGCACAGGCACGTAGGAAGTTTCCCTGGCGAGGGACGGGACTGTGCTAGGAAAAGGTAACACCCTGCCGCCCGAAAAGGTCGCCCCGGGAGCGGGGAGGTGAGGGGCGAGGGGCGCGGGAGGCCGCGCAGCCCCGGGGCGCCGCTTTGCACTTGTGCCGGGAGGTGCCGCCGGGGCCGGGCCCTGCGCCGGCCCCCGCTCGCCGCGGCAGCCCGCCGGCCCCGCCGCCCCCCGCCGCCTGCCCGGGCCGCCCCGCTCAGCACGCCTGCGCTGCCGCCCCACCGGGCCCCGGCAGGCCGCGGCGGGCACGGCCCAGGGTCTGCCCGGCGGCCCCCGCCTGTCCCGGCCGTCCCGCACCCGCCGGAGCGCCCCAGCCCCGCCGGCGCCGGTGTCCCCGGCCTGGCAGCCCGGGGCCTGGACCCAGCGGCCGGGAGCGACGGGAGCGCGGGAGGAGCGGGCCCTGAAGGTCACGGGTGTCGAGTCAGCCCGCAGTTGACTTAACACTCATCCGCTCGAGTGTAGGTACCACAGTCGGCATTTCACCCTTCCCTTTTGTTTCTTCTACAGTAAACCAACACTGTAAAGCAGCCCTGGCTTTTTGGGAAGGTTGGGAGTATGTGAAGGCTGGTGAAGCACTAGACGACAGGACCTGTTGCTGCACCCTTTTAGAGGATGCATTTGTCACGTTTCTCTCGAGCTGGACAGTGTGGATGGAGACAAAGCCCTTTTCCTGCTTTGAAACTGAACCTCCTTTTCTGCTGGAAGTTCAGCAGCTGTCTTTGGTCCTTTTCACTACCTAGTGTGGAGAAACAGAAGAAAATCCCTAATAGCCTAGTCACATTTCATACTCTTACCCTTCACCTTGTATTACCTCCTGAGTATTATTTCACTGAGCAGATTGGGTGGCTCTCGTTCAACCAGCTGCATCACCCTCCTTCTATCAAGTAACGTCACTCTCCAAAGGGTGCAAGTCAAAAATTCAAAAGAAGAGGCAAAAGTTAGCCCCTATAGCTGGAGGGAGGCGTGAGGGAAAAGTCTTGATTCTCAGAAGTACTGAATGTCAGAAGCTTTTGAGGTCAGCAGCTCACATGAAGTAAGGAAAAAAAGTACAGATTTGTGAAGATTCTTCCCTACCTGCCTTCTCTTTGCTTACTTTGCATTCAGTGATACTCTTTAAAGCATAACTTTACTCAAGCTGTCTGTCTTTGAATTTCATAATTTGCATTCAACGAATTGTACTGACGTGGTCATCTTTCTTGTAAATAACTTCAGACTGAAGATGACTAAATCTTCATGAAAACAAGTCTATAAAAGCCCTGGATTTGCTGTCTTGGGAGAGTCGCCACTCAGAAGGAGAACAGACTTGGAAAACTCTTTTGACCTACACAAATACAGCTAGAAAAAAAACATTTAAACTAAAAAAGCCCCCAAAAGCCGGCCTTCAAATTGACATGGTGTAGAACAAGCCAGAAATATGAAGTGAACTCTGAGAGTTTAGAGAGTAACTGGCAGGGGGGGAAACTCAGATTTGCAGGCAATAATTGCGATTGACAACCCTGCTGCAGAGTAACAGTCGTGACTAACGCCAGCACCCATCTTGCTAACAGGCTCCTTCTGTAGGGGAACGTGCTAACAACTCCTTCCTCTTGAGAGGACGTTTGTGAACAGCAGCGGTCTAACGTGAGGTACTCGAACACAATAATGAAGGTTTTCTGAAGTCTGGTTTCCTTCCACATTACTTCAGTGAAACAAATTCCTGTTACAGGGAACAGTCCTCTAATAACACGGGTTGTTTTAATAGACATATCACTTTAAAGCAAGCTTTTAACCATCTGTTGCACCCTCTCTTAAAATGTAAGATACAGCCGACTTGAAAAGATTAGGTATGACCTTTGTTCGATGTAACACATTTCAGACTGAGGAGGGATGGGAGTTACACGGTAGGGCCCAAGACAAGTCTCCCGTTAAGGGGCCTGGCCTTGCTGTCGTTGAACCACGTTGCTCTTTTGCTATTGATTTCGATGGTAGTGGGCAGGGTCATGCACAAACCTAATGAGCGTTTGGCCTAAGTCATGTGTACCGAAGGAAGTCCCACAGAAACTGATCTCATAACCGAACGCCTGTTTTTCACAGTGATTTATTGTAAATGTGGCTTTCACAGGTAGGAATTAAATAATGATTTTGGTTACATCGGTGCCTTTAGGCTGAAGTAAATTGCCGTCAGCTCAGCAGAAGTGATTTCAGAAGGCGGCAAATCCAAAATCTAGTACAATATACTGAGTCATATAAATGACTCTGTGTGACCATATAGAGCCCTGCATGGAGAAGGTCATGCTAGAAATAGTCCTAACAGAGCCCAAGGAAGGGCTGTAGGATCCAGTCTTACACAAGAATAGAAGAATAATACCTTATCCATTTAAAGCAACGGGGGAATGTAAGTAGGCAGGATGTAATTATCTAGATTGGTATTTGGCCAGGCACTCCTACACTTGCAGTAACTACCATGGTGTGTCTAATGACCACTAGTGCTCAGTATCCTTGGTTTTACCTCTTATACAAAGATAGCACTTGTGATGGTATACTTTATGCTGGTTCGATGGTGAGTCAGCAGAAGAATGTTGCCCTGCACAAGTACCTGTTCATACAGTAACTTGGAATTTCTTTGGAGGTCTTCCATGCAAATACTGCAGACCCTACTACTAACACGACTTACCTTGTGAAATCTAGTGAGGTTAGAGCCATAAGCATTATGGTTCCAGACAATCATGTTTGCTGCATTACTACAAACAATATAGGCTTTAGACTCTTTATAAGTAATTTTGAAACGAAACACATATTTTACATTGCATCTCAGTGACAAAAAGGTGGTGTTGCTGTTGTTACTTAATTATTCTGAGAAAATCTAATGGCAGACAGCCACTATTTTGGCAATGTATCATGATTTATTGAAGTGCCTACCATGTGCCGCATCCAGCTTAGGTACCTGTTCTAAATTCTGTTTTACGAAAACAGGACTTTGAAATACGGTGGGTTATTTTCAGGTTCAAGTACGAAATCCAAAAGTGTGTTAATTAGGCAATGTTTGTTGATCTGTATACTTAAGGTTATTATTGGTGCTTCATGGCTTTATAGTCATAAAAAGAAAGGATGAATGGGGGTTCTTTTGCCCCAGTTATCGGATTTCAGGTTTAAAAAGAAGGTGACCCACCCTTTTCAGTAATTCGACATGCAGGGTTCAGCTGTGGGTTCAAAAGCAGGTTACAACTGGCCAGTCATTGTGAACTTGAAGTGCCAGCTGTGCCTTTAAGTGCGTTATATAACCTGTCTTTTGGTTTCAGTTTTCGCGTACGCCATCATTTCAGGGTTATTTAGATTTCCATATATTCTTTTTTTTAATCCAAACAAATCTGACCTCAATCATAAGGTTCCATGGCTCCAAATAGCTGAGCTTTTCTAATATTTTATTTTGAGTGCCTACGTTCAATACTTCATCGCATAGATATGTGCTGCGGGCAGTGCCAAATACGGTGCCGGGGGTGTCCTCAATTATCTTCAGTGCTCACCAGGAGAGGGCTCTGTTCTGTATCCCATACACAGGCAAAAGTCCCACTGAAATTAGTGCAAGTTTTGTCTTTAAAGCTTGCTTGAAACAAAGTTGGCTAAGTGCAAAGGAAAGCCTGCATTTTTCAGCTGGCTGTGCAGGCAGAATGAGGTGTGCCTGATAATTTTAATTTGCATCCTGCATTTTTACCAGGATCGTTCTTTCCTTCCTGGGAGAGGCCCACTCAGCTTCCAGCAGGATACCATTTCTTCCTGTTTCATGGAAGTTTCATGAAGTTTCATTAGGTGAATTCATTCATGAAGGTCCATATATGGACCCTACCCAGAGAAAATGCTGGGCCATACTTTTTTGGTTTTTTTGATGAACCATGTCTTCCCTGTCACTGTGAGATACAAAAACTGTGTCTGCAGTGATCGAGGCTAGCACACAGATCTGTTAGCTTGCTTCTTGGCATGGTTTTTTTCTCCACAGTGTTCTCCTAAAAAATGCCCTGGTGCAGTTCAGAGTGCAATATGGGCCAAGGACCATTCCTGGGGCTTTGCCTGGTCCAGCCACCCTGTGCTGGAGAATAAGGGAGTTGATAGTGAGAGTTTTAGCTTAATAGAAACGCTCCTCTGGCAGATGGCCTCAGGGCAGAGAAGCAATCCCCAGGCCATTTCCTAGTGCAGATGTAGCCTGAAAGTCTCTGGTAGACCTGTTCCAGAGACAACATTGTGTCAGGTTGTTGGGGAGGTGGGAGAGAATTCAGGGCTCGCGTTACCTCCAGAGCCTCTGGCACTGGGGGAGGGCTGAGGGTGTGCCCCACACCCGTCCGTGTTTATTCTGGCAGTAGAACCTTGTTTCAGATTTCATTTCATCACAAATAAAATAAAGAGCAATCCTTGGATGATTTATAAAAATGTGAACATTTTAATCTGTTTCATTAAACATTAGTTCTGCTGCTGAGCGTAATTCCCTTGTACTTGCTTTTTAATCAGTTTCACGTTAAGTGTAGTTTCCTGACTTTCTGATTACTTCTAGGAATTTCAGCCATCTTTTAAGACTTCTGTCTGCCTATTTATATCCGGTTACAACATTCTTCAACAGAATAACTTTGAGATGGCCACCATACTATTTCTATAAATCTATTTAAAGCATCCTCAATTTCTGTGAGATCTAAACCCCATCATTTTGAAAATAGTTTTTGGTTACATGTATAGGTAGCATAAACCAAAGACATGATATAATCATTTTACTGTCACTGATCAGAAACGGTCTGTGTAAGAGAGTACTTCTGTTTATTAGTCAACTATCAGGCATGTTGAGGTTTCCAGTGAAACCAATGGCAGAGCATTCATCAATGTCATTGTGAGTAGGATTGAGCTCGTTATGCAATAAACTCAAATACAGATTCATGCCAAGAACTTTTTACTACACTGTAACATCATGTTGTTGCTGTATTGCATTATAATGTAATAACATATATTCAGTAAAGAATAATTGGCCATGAGCTTTTTCACATCTTTTATAGAAGTAAAAATGTCATTGCCAAATGACGCTACAAATGACATTATATATTACTGTTACACTAAAAATAACTTTGTTTCTTCCAGAAGCATGATTGAATTCGATTCTCCTAGTAGTCTAAGATTAAATGAAGCTCAGGCAATTTCACTCATTTATTTGCAGGTGGTGTGCAATAGAGGAAGGAAACACAGGAAAACTGTAAAATGAAAAGCAGAGATTCAAAAAAATTATGTTAGAGAGTGTTTTCAGAAAACCTGTTTTATTTCAAAGTACAAGTTTCTTTCTCCTCTTAAAATGTTCTATTCAAAGACTTTGGACATTTCTGAACTTGTAAATTACAGCTCCAAAAGTATAGATAGATTTAAGCTGCTAGTTTAGTTGCAGCACTCTTAAGTATGGTTATAGGCAGAAAGCCGGGCACAGCATTTAGGGACCATTATCCTTCATTTTCAGAAAGTATTGCAACGTTGACTTGTGTTGGGATATTCCTTACCAGACTCTTCAGGTGTTGGTTTCTGTGAGGACCTCATCCTGAATATTAGAGATATCGATCAGAAATAAACTGTTTAGGTTACTCTAAGGGCATTTAAACAGCATTTGTAGAGGACTGTTCTGTACATGGCTGTGAGTTAATCCTGAGGGCAAGCTCCTTATTAAATCATTCTTTATGCACTGAAATCTTAAGACATCAAGGAAGAGGTGAGTCTGTTCCATTCTGGCTGTGAAGTGATAAACGTACTCTGAAAGAATGATGAATATTCATGGCTTCTGCATTCTTCCAGGGGGTCCAGCCTGTTTATGTAATGTATTATTAGTTATTAATGTAGTTATTATATTTATGTTTGGTTACTTATTAACATTTACTTACAATGTCTACATTCTGCTTGGAGGTCTTATTGCTCTCTGTAAACAGAGACAGGCACAGTCTCTGCCCCAGGGGTCTTATAGGCTTCACAAAAGATATTTATAACATAATTTCTCTGGCATGGTCATCCACCGGTTGAAGTCAATAGAAAGAAGCTCTTCAGTTTTAGCATGAACTGGAACATACCTTGGTGCACAGCTGTAGCTTTTGTGTGGACGCTATTATTGTAATTACACAGGACTGCATATATGATGGAACAGACTTTCAGTAAAGAAGCAGCTAATCGATTGATGTACTTTCTGAAACCATCAGCTCCAAATTATAAGCAAGATAAGAAGATGCTAATGTGAAACTCTTTAACGCCATATAGCCTTGTTTCAGCTAACTGAACAATGTTGATATATCAAGAGCTATGAGAGCTACCTGGGCAGCAGTCAGCTGATTTTCCCAAATCAGACAAGCAGCGATTACATGCCTTCTTGTTTCCATTTTTGGGGGAGAATAGCTTGTCATACATGTTTCTGTGTGTGACTGATTATTGATGCAACGGTACATGCACATCTTTCTCTCCATTAGTTAGCAGTTGGGCAACAGCAGTTCTGGGACAGGAAAAGGACATTTTTGACAGTGGTCTCCAAAGCAGTCCTGAGCAGGCTGAAACAGGAGGCAGAGGGAGTCATCAAGAGAAATGTGCTCCCCTGAACCTCTGCCCTTTCTCATCTCTCTACCATTATATTCTTTTTAGTCCTAGTAACAAAGAGTTTAAATATTTTAAAGAACTAAAACTAAATCTTTGTTATCTGGAAAAGCTGGTTTGTTCATCCAGGGTGCGCAACACCAAACTAGACACAGAGAGGAGGTATTGTATTCAGCTCATTTTTGCGCAAAGGTGGTAACTCCACACAGCTAGCACACCACATCGAGAAACTACAAGGCATTTATAGAGTTAAATGCGTCAGTCACAGCTAATATTCACACCTCTCAGCTAATAACTGGTTAGTTTCTTTCTCAGTTTGACTTAAAGTTACAGCTGTCTTTAAATTTACCACACATGCTCAGAGAGTAAGGGGCTTGTTCGAGGGGGTGGTTTCTGGCCTATGGGCGTGATTTTTAGTATTGCAATGAGGATAGTTCACCTAAAGGAGCCTTAGTTTTAGCTCTTATCAATGTCGCAATTAGTTGTTCTCTTTGACTGTACGCTTTTATCACCCAGTTCTCAGCATCTTCTGAGGTGGGATGTTCCCTTTTGTCAGTCTCTCGGCTCTCTTCATGGATATAGTCATAAAACAAATGCTTCCCTATCTCTCAGCTGCTTTCTCTGGCCGCCAAATTCTGGTTTGCCAAGCTCACATGGTTCATTGTTATTGCTTAGCAGAAAATTCCATTTTCTTCGGGATTATCATCTTTGCTATTACAGTGAAAAAGAGAGGGTGCAGGAAAGAGTCTCAGGGGATGTGGACCACAGATGAGAACAAAGCAGTTAATGTAACTCTCCACTCCTTGCCCTATGGTACACCTCCTCATTAAAAGACATGCAAAGTTCTCTTCCCCTTCACCTTTTGCATTAGTTGACTACACTTGGGATTGGCTGTGAATGTGAGTGCCTTATTAGCATATGAATAACTTGTACTGCTATGTAAATTAAACTGGAGGCTGAACTTCATGTCAAAGGAAAAAAAATATACATATCCTAAAAGGTGGCAGCCTGTGTTTCATTTTGCCTGCCCCATATCCTGTTCTGGGAAAACTTTTCTCCACTTCTGACTTAATAAAAGCATATGCACATTCTGAGCTTTTTTTATATATATCTTTTTATTATTCACACTTTTGAAGCTCAGAGAGGGACTAATTTAAAGGGCCTAAAATCTGGGGAGAGTTTTGCTCTGGAAACAATTATTTTTGTTGAGGACTATTGATGAGGTGATTACCTAAGAATTCAGTGGTAGGAAATTGAAGAGGAGGCAATTTCTGAGTTTTGAAAGATCATCAATAACAAGTGAAAACAAGTCAGGTTTCTCTGTGGATTGTTTATACAAGAGTGGTTGTTGATAAATGAACTTCAGATTGAGTATTAGAGGTACATAGTATGCAAAGTGTAATAACAGTTTTACTGCTCGGAGCTTGTGAAGACTGCATAATTTACAGGCAATTTACTCAACCTTTTCCAACAAATATTGAAATCCTCATCCTCCTGCATCCTGTTAACAATGTTTTTCTTTTTTAAAAAAAAACATTTATCAGTTTTCCTCAGGTTTTGTTTTTGCAAACAGGCAACAACTTTGAAAATAACTTCACTGTATTATGGATGGAGTTTAATATTACTTACTTGTAGGGGAGGAAGAGGAATTAATAAATTAATAGTTCTATATCTTAGGTAACATAAACCACAGTTACGATGCTCAGATATGTAGTATCATGGCTTTGCTTAACAGTGTGGTAGTTAAAGCTTGATCTTACCATAGCTGGCAGCAAGAGGACATGCTACGTTTAATTGTGTAAATACGCAGTTAGTTATGCAAAGTCAGAGATTTACTAACTGGTAAGGAGGGGGGTGGGCAGCTCTAGAGCTCTTCCTTCAGCATACCTTCTGCGTGATGTGGCAGAGATGTTTTCCCACATCGTTCCAGGTACCTTCACTTCTGAAGATGAATGGTAACGGCATTTATATCATAGTGCCAGGAGAAAAACAGGAATATTCTTGTATCAGATTTATTTGTACCTATTTGAAAGTTAAAAAAAAATGTTTTGTCATGGTGAAAGAGCTTCAGGAGGAAAAGATTAACAGAGGGCAAGTGAAGTAGTTTGCTCAGGTCTCCAGGAACCTTCTTACTTGTCCTTTGTGGTATTATGCAGAGTGCTATAAATTAATAGTAACGTCAAACAGGATTTCTGGAAGGGAGAGGTACTGCTGAAGTAATTAATACTTTCTTAAAAAACAGAAAGGTTTGAGTCAGAGGAAGTGTGAGGTTTGTTTCAGCAATTATTCTCAAGCAGAACAATCTTAAAAACAGCGATATTGCCCTAACATACAGCCAAGTGACAGCCAGGAAGGATGAGTGCAACTAGTTCCCTGTAGAGGAGGTAGATCTCCTCCATCAGAAAAAAGAACCACAAAAAGTTTCTCAGCCTGTTTAGGTAGGAATGTGGGTTGTTTTGGTTTTGTGGTTTTTTTTTTTTAACCTAATGCCACTAATACTTCAATGAGAATAAGGTAAGTAAGGAAAAACAATCTCTGTAATTTTAATTCTGGGAAGTACGTGGCAATTAAAATTCTTATAGCTTTTAAATGATGGAGAAACAGGCCTAACGAGCAGACTTAAATAAGATCTTCAGTAGGAGAGAGTTCTTGGTCTGAATTCTTCTGAGGTCCTGCAGTAGTTGCAGCCTGTATTATTATCTGCAAGAAATGCCCATGGAAGGAGGAATTACACTCTTGTAACAGCTGAGTTTGGTGACATTTATAATGTTGAGATAACAAGGTGTTGACATTGGCCCCTATTTTTTACCCTTGTGATCATTTTCTGTTTGAAGTGACTCGATATGTATCATATTTGTATTGCATATCCCACATCTGTAGTTTGTACACAAATGCCTGAGAGATTTATTGTCCATGTTACATTCAATTGTCTAAATTAAATAAATATATATTTACAGTTAAATTATAATTTTGAGGCGGTTTAGTAAGATTAATAGTGTAATAATATTTCACATTTAGTAGAATTTAATTTAAAGTTAAGGCACCATTCTTTATGCCTTATTTTAGTCTCTTGAGAACTGCCAATTCATTTTCTCTTGCGTTTCTCTGGTTTTTTTTTTAGTTTTAATTCTGGCATCTTCCACTCACATGGTAAAATAATTCCATTAGTATTGTCGTAATGAAGAAGCTGCATTTTATTAAAAGAATACTTAACAGTTTTTTGAGATTTCCCTGGCATTTAGTCATACTTCAGTGATGTAATGTTTTCTCCTTGTAATGTGCATAAATATTTCTAACGCTATTTTACAGAAGACAAGAAAATGAAGCATGAATGATTCTTCTCAGGGAACTGTACAAAGACCGAGTTTGACAGACCTTGCAGAGGTACAGAGCTTGGGCGCCCCAGGTACCTCATATCATGAGGCTGTAAACAAATCCTCTGTCTGCAGGAGCAGCAGGTAGGGAATGTTGTCAGCAAGACTTTTTCCACTGCCGCAGGAATCCTGAGCAAGTGTTTGCTCCAGTGCTTGGGCAAGTTGTAAGTACTAAATATATGAAAAAAACACAAATGCCAAGAGTCAAGAAAAGAGGAAGAAGAAATCACAGATAAGTAAAATAAAAGAATCTTTCAAACATCTACAGGTTTAATGGTTGTTTCTTTCTGTACGTTGATTATAGTTACACTAAAATTCCTGTAAGAGGAGGGTAAGTCTGCAGCATTGGAAGTCTCTAATTTAAAAAAAGCTTCCATCAACTGTAATACTGGCTTCATGACCTCATGGTGGTTATCATCTGACAATGTTATTCTGGAAGCCAGAAATTGATTGCTACCCTCGGGTCCCATCTCACATGCCCTGTAGTAGCTGGGGTTGGGGAACCTGTGGGAAGAATACACTGCTGTCACTCAGCAGTGGTCTTTCTGGCTAATTAAAGAGGAGCACTGACAAGCTCAGAAAAGAATCCTGTCAGTCCCCATCAATTAGAACAATGCAACATATTACATGAGCCCTGATAAAAGGTTTTTAAAGAAAGAAAAAGCAAAGGTGGGCAAGTAAAGTCCCCACAGGGATAATGGGATGATCCTGCAGAGGCAGCTAAAGTGATGTTAAACATGATGCCATCTTTACCTACCTTCCATATCGAAGCTTCATATCTATCATATAGATTTATACATCTCAAATTAACACTGCTATGGAAAAACAATAGAAACTTCCAGATTTATTCTTGCTTTGGGAAAGAAAATGCATATCAGTCCAGGGCGGGGGCTCTGTTATATTGGGTGTTATATGACCATCTAATGAAAAGGAAGGAACCTTCCTGCAGAGCTTCAAATTTAAGGGCATAGGAAAACAAACATAGACTAGTTAAAGTACTTCCCCAGGGTGAAACAATTCCTCAGTACCAGTAGCTGGAGCAGAACCTGCACCTCCTGTCAAACCATATTGGCCCTGTGGTCCATCCTGCACGTCATGTAAGAGAAGTATAAGTAGGAATTTTTGTTCTCAAATTATTAGGTCATTTTTTCTGATTTTCAGGGTTACAGAATAAGCTGGATCCCTCTTCTTCCCAAATGCAGAATTATCTTCTGTTCTGTATTCCCTCTTGAAGTGTCATGGCCCTCCAGGCTTCCTTGTGGCTACAGTTGTCAATACCTACTAGCATAAATACACTGGATGAGACTGCACTTAGGAGAAAGCAAGGACCATTTGCGATATAAGCACTGCAGCTCTGTTAAAACAATCATTTTAACAAGCAAAATGGATGGACACAGTCATGTACCCTTTCGCTACAGGTAGTCACTGTAGCCTTGTATAAATATGTATTCACTGATTTAACAAATCACAAGGCTAAAAAAAATTGTAATTTACATAGGCGAACCAGCCAGCACCTCATGGCTTGAGCCACCTGCTGCAGCATACTTCAGTGTTAAGAGAGATAGATTGCTCCTATGATAAATCTCTGTTCCTGCTGAAAGCATGTAACTAAAGAAAACACCACAAATTATGAAAGGTCTCTTCCTTATTCTCATGTACGTCCTTTGAGGTACTTACCTTTTCTTAGTCAGGATGGAGACAAATGGCACAGCTCATAAAATGAGAAACTGTCCATAAAACTTAAGGCACTTGGCTCCATTCATCGTGTATTTCTGTTGGAAGGGTGGAGGAAAGAGGGCAGAGGATTAAATGGTATAGTGGGAGTAATAATATGTCTGCCCTGGGTTAATTTACAACGAGGGTTTGTTTGTTTGCTAGTTTTTCAAAGTACTACCAACTTACTCAAGAAGCTCGAATGGTCAATACAGCTTGTGTAGTCAATAGTGCACAAGAGACTTAAGGAGCTGGTGAGAACTGGCTCCTCAGCCCAACTGGCAAGGTACCTATTTGCCTTGGTTAACTGGAAGGTTGTCTTCAGCATAATTTAAACTCACACTTCTGGAACTGCAGCAAAACAGCTTTACCAGCCTGCTGGAAAACTTCTCTAAATACCTGCTGCTGCTGAAAATCTTGGCTGGAGTCTTCAGTTACATTGTCCCTACCTCCCCATTATAGCTGATACCGGATTATTTTGTTTTCTCTACTATTATTAATGTTGATTCTGCTTAAAAATCAATTTTGTATCCCAATCATCCTAGTTTTTAAAATCTAGACTGCGCTGAGAAGGGCCATATTTGGTTCCTATATGTACAATATTTAATATTTTGGTACATCTTCTAATCTTCTTACTGAACTTCCTACAATTAAAGTTGCCTTAAACAGTCTCATGAAGAATCCTTTTAAGGCCTTTTAAAGCCAGCAACACATAATTTTCAATGTGGAAAAAACTCTTGAAAACATACAGTCCTAACTGTTGGTTTAATCTAATCTTTCGTGTGGTGAATTAATCATTTGTAATTTGATGAACACCAAAGGTCCAGGGTGTTTTTCAGCCTCCATAAAAATCTTTAGTTGTTTTTATGAAATATGGAGAAGATGATTTACTACTAGGGCTGTTCAGCCTTTTGGTTTTTTTCTGTTTCCATCTCATCAACACATCTTTTTATTTTACCCTTCAACAGAAAAAGCTGTTTAATTTCCATCCATGCACTGAAAAGCCTAGCTGGAAAAGGTTTTTATAAATTCTTGTACTACTTCTTTTTTCTTCTTTATTTTAAATTCTGAGAATTTAAAAAATACAAATAGTAAAGTCACCATGAATTGTTCAAATATGAATAAACCCCATTTTACGCAGTTTTATGTAAAAAGTGTATGCCATCTTTAAACAACTGAGAACTTGAAAACGTTACTTGCTCAGTCAACAGTGTAAATAGCTGTAAATCTATACAGCTTTGCAGTCAGCAAAGAACTATGGAAGCCTACACAGCATATACTAGCTTAAGTTTCCTGTTTAACTAACAGCCTCTGGTTTTTATGTCTGTAAACTCACTATTAGTGTCATGTTTTGCCATTATTTCTCAGAAAAAAAAAAAAAGATGAAACCAAAGAAAGGATTTGTTTGATAAGGCAAAATTAAGGAGACAGATTCCTTAAAATAATGCTTGAATGCATAGTATACCTTATATTATGGCTTTTGAAGTGCTTTGATATTAAATTGTTTCTCAAACACTTCTGCAACGTAGAAAAGAGTGGTCCTTTTATTAGCTTGAGCACGAGTATCAACAAAAAATGCACATGATTAAAGGCATGACTGTGCTAAGAACTTGTCTTAGATATTTTTCTTCACCCATTAAGTAATTTGGTAAAAATGTTGCATAAGCAGTGCCCTCCCAGCGTTCAGCTCTCCTGAAACTAGATCACTTTCATCTCGTATAGCAGTGGCCCTTGCACTAGGTCCCAGCATTATACTTTCTGTCCCCAGCAACCACCTTCACCTATTTCTGGCAGAAGCAAGTCTGAAACTGCCGTGAATTGTGAGGGGGGATAGATTCCACACTAGAAAACAACACTGAAACCGTGAAGACAAGTGCTAGAGACAACATTTGGCAATTTCATTAATATGTGCTTGCAGAGGGAGAATAGGATGTCCCAGCACAGAAGGGGAATCTTAGATACATTCCAGGGAACACTGGTTTCTTAAGTTTCCCTAATACTGGTGAAACCTGAGTTTATGGAAGAAACCAATACCTTAAATAGTGATATTTTTTCCCTCCACTACATATGATCCGTAACACACAGAAATTAAACAAGAAAAGCCAGAATCACTTATCAGCAATCGTCTGAGAAAAGGAAGTAGTGTAACATAGCAGCTCTGAAAAAAGAAATTAAAACCCACCACTGCACTCATTTAGAAACACAGGATAGGAAGTCCTGGGCCATGTGAAAATCAAAAGCAGAACTCCCATTGACTTCCCTGGGATCCGAATTTCACTCAGCAGGAACTTTGAGTAAGCAAAACTAAATTATCTATATGCCACCTAGGCCGAGATATTGTAATTTACACTTGTGAAAGTACCACGCCGTTGATGCATCAGCATATGTATAGTGCCAATTCGGTATGTATTTCAGTTAACATGGATAGTTGTAGATCCTTACATGAATTATATGAATAGTAAAGTCAAAAGCAAACGTAACTAAAGCCAGAGCTGTAGCAAAAAATCTGTATGAACCATTTCTGCAGCCTAATTTTGTTTCTGTAGGACAGAACCAGGTTATACTCACACAAAGCTTAGCAAAAATTCTGTGTTCTTCAAAGCAGTGCAGAACTGCAATATCCACGTGGCATTCGTATAATGCTGAACTGAGGAGTTTCATCCTCTTATGTGAGTGACATGTTTGTAATCTAAAGACCAAGAGACAACTGTAAGCCCATCATTATTGTAGGCGATCTTAAGTACACTTCCATGTCAGGCAAAGTGGAGGAGGACCGCTTACAAACATGATACTCAGATAAGGTGATCAAACACCGCAGTTTCATCGTCTCAAAGGGGACCTCCACTTTGAGGAGGACCTCTGTCTCAAAAAGGACCTCTGCTTTGCCTGTAATGGAAGTGTACTTAACATAACCCACAATAATGACTGGTTTTGTAAGAAGAACAAGTGGTAAATGTGGGAAACAGCTTAACCTAAGATCTCCACTGAGGCAACTGTGAGTTTTGCCATTCCCATTCAAGGAAAAAGTATTTAACACAGGGCTGGAAAAAAATACAAGACTATAAAAAGCGTTAGCCATAAAATTGTATGTATCTTATTGTAGTGGGCTATTAAAGTATTGTAATGTGCAAATATCTTAGCATTCATTAACATCCAAACCACTAAATCATAGCATATACTTATTAGGTTGCACAGAAATCCACTATCTATATAAAAATCCACTCTATATAAAACTGGGTTTAAACGCACTGCTGTATAAATAGACCTATTAATGGAATATGTTCGCTATGAGTTTATATACTATGACCAATAGGCAAGTGACAGAAGAATGGAACTAATAAAAATGTGCCAGTTAACTTCCTTTCACTTCCTGCTTTTGCCAGATTTTGCCTATATTTTATCTGCTTGCAGAGCAGTACTGCAAATATTTTTTTCTGTTTGAGTAGTTACGAATTATCAGGGTTTGCAGGCTAAGACCCTTTGGCTGTGAACTGTTGGCAGGGGGTAGGCTTGGCTTTGGATTCCATGAGCTACCATGCAGGCTGCTGGTTCAGTATGTATCATAAGCTCTGATGGCTTCCTCTTTCTTCCCCAGATCTGCCTATCCCATGCTGTAACATGTTTGTTTGCCACTCTAGCTTAAATGTGTCATGCACCGTACTAGCCTGTGAATTTATTAATCGCAATACAGAGCAAAAATTGGAAGGAAGGTCTTTTAAAAAGAAAATCGCCATGAAGGACTTACCGTCTATTAGAGAGACACACATGGTGAATATTCTGCTGTATTTCAATACCAGTGTTACATCTCAAGAACAATTACACTAATAGGAAACCCCATTAAAATATTTTCCCACCATACAACCCTCCAGCCGGAGACCATTTCAGACAATGGTTTCGCTTTTTAGTAACGATATTCTTAGCAGTCCCATTGTTCTAAACTGGTCCCACAGATATCTAATTTTTAGTAGGATAACACACATTATTATAACATATCAGAATATTTAACCAGAAAATTTCCCTCTGACTTTACAGACTTAAGGGCACTATGTCACCATATGTGGTTTCTTGAATTTTTCTGACTACTGTATTCTAGAACTAAACAAACTTTGTCACACCAGCCTTATCCGTGACAGATTTTCACTGCCTGGGGGTGTTTATGGACAAGAAATAAGCAGTCTGTTTTAACTCATCAGAACATGAGCCTAATGAATAGGCTTAAAGCCTCATCTGTTTACTAGTATTTTATTATTTGTTAAACTGACTCATGGTCATTCTTACTTTAGCAGTGCCTTTCTCACCACTGTACTTAGCTAATGGCCTATGAACATTTCCATTAGAAACTCTTTTTGAGAAGTTGGTGAGTTAGCTGTGAAAATTTACAATAGTGGTGCCGACCTAGAAGACTAGTTCCCAGATGTGGTTTGGATATTTTTATTAGATTTTTAATATGAATGCGTGTATATGAATGCTAGTGAGGAATGTTAATAGCCTTATTTAAACCAGATAAGCATTGCACAAGTTTCAGCTCCCTGTTGCTTAGCTGGTGCACCTCAGGCTTCACAGGCAACACCTCTATTATTTCAGTTGCCAGGTTCTCTTAAACAGCGAGGTGCCTTAAATCAAAACCTGGGGATCTACTATCCGCTTGAAACTGGGCCCAAGTATGCTCACAAGGTTTACGAACATCATGACGGGCCAATTCAGACAGCGCTGCCAAATTTGCAGCCGTTGGGGACTTCCTGATGTTTATTAGTCATATTCCAGTGTCATGCGGTGTGCAATATGAGCTGCTTCTTGCTGACTGCAAACTCCAAAGTGGCGTCATGAGCCCTCTGGGGAACACAGACATCATTCGTTTTATTAAGGACCTGGCTGGGAACCATCACACGTTCTGCCCACTTCTTATTTAAGAAGAAATATCTATGTGCTCCTTCCTTCCGTCTTTCTTTAAAAATTAAGTACTGTAATCTGTTCTGAATACTTTCCTCCTACTACCGAAAACAGAGCCTGTCAGGAAATTTCTTCAACTTTTATAGGAGCAGAAATATTTAGGAAAATAATATTGAACAGCAGCCACAGTGGTCCAGTCTGACTGGAGGGCTGTACAGACATATTACAGCAAGTACATCACAAAGCAGAGGCAGCTGGCACTAACAGGAGTAGAAGAGTAAAACCCCTTCCCCAGGTTAATCTGCATCTACTGAACATTTTAGTACAACCAAATGGTTTTGAAAATACAGGTTTTCATGAAGCTGCTGGGAAAGCAGCTGTCCTAGGGATACCATGATGTTCTCCCCAAAGACGCCCACATTCTCCCAAACATGCCCTGACATAGAATCACAGAATCCCAGGTTGGAGAGGACCTCAGGGATCATCTAGTCCAACCTTTCTAGGAAGAGCACAGTCTAGACAAGATGGCCCAGCACCCTGTCCAGCCAAATCTTGGAAGTGTCCAATGTGGCCAAGTCAACCACTTCCCTGGGGAGGTTATTCCAATGGTTGACTGTTCTCACTGTGAAAAATTTTCCTCTGGTGTCCAATCAGAATCTCTCCAAAAGCAATTTGTGTCCATTCCCCCTTGTCCTCTCCATGTGACTCCGTGTAAAAAAGGACTCTCCATCTTCTTTGTAGCTACCCCTTAAGTACTGATACATGATGATGAGATCCCCTCTGAGCCTCCTTTTCTCAAGGCTGAACAAACCCAGTTCTCCCAGCCTATCCTCATATGGCAGGCTTCCCAGTCCTCTGGTCATCTTGGTGGCCCTTCTCTCAACCGCCTCCAGCCTGTCCACATCCTTTTTGTATAGAGGGGACCAGAACTGTACACAGTGCTCCAGCTGTGGCCTGACAAGTGCTGAGAAGAGTGGGATAATGACTTCTTTATCTCTGCTGGTGGTGCCCTTTTTGATGCAACCCAGCATCCTGCTGGCCTTCTTGGCCGCAGCAGCACACTGTTCGCTCATGTTGAGCTTCCTGTCCACCAGGACCCCCAGGTCCCTTTCCACAGAGCTGCTCTCCAGCCAGGTGCATCCCAGTCTGCGCTGCACTCCCGGATGATGTTTTCCCAGGTGCAAGACCTTACTCTTGTCCTTGTTGAACTTCATAAGGTTCTTGCTGGCCCATGCTTCCAGCCTATCCAGATCTCCCTGCAAAGCAGCTCTCCTTTCTGGAGTGTCTACTTCCCCACGCAATTTGGTGTCATCAGCAAACTTCATCAGGCTACACTTGATACCGTTATCCAGATCACTTATAAAGATATTGAATAACATTGGGCCCAATATCGATCCCTGGGGGACTCCACTTGTGACAGGTTGCCACTTGGAAAAGGAGCTATTTATCACCTCCCTTTGGGTGCGGCCCAGCAGCCAGTTCCCCACCCACTGGCACAGACCACTTGTCTAGGCCATAACGCATTAATTTCTCCAGGAGGAGACTGTGGGGGACCGTATCAAAGGCCTTGGAGAAGTCCAGGTAGACAATGTCCACCACCTGCCCCATGTCAACCAGACAAGTCACTTTGTCATAGAAGGCCACCATAATCCAGGCATGAGCTACCATGGGCCAAACCCATGCCAAATAGCCTGCTAGTACCGGGCAATGTCTGGGCAATGATTAGGCCTGTACTCTGCCACTGCTTCATGCAGATGTAGCTATTGAGCTCAGCTCAGTACGTTAGGAGATGGTCCCCTGAAGGAACGAGTAACAACTGCTTTCTGCTGAAAAGCACATAGGACTGGCTCCCGGGAGGTTGGCTTTGCCAACTTCTGCAGGGCACTTGGACCTTCTCTGGGTGGTACTTTGTGAGTTTAGCCTTGGAAGAGGTTTAATGGAAAGAATCACCTCCACACCAGGTTTTGATATATTGTTGAAAATGGCTCAGTCTTTTTTTATACTGATAGTTAAGCTGTCTTTAGCACTGCCTAAATTGCTACTATAGTCAAAATCCATTGCTGACAACGTATGACTGTCTTAGTTGGCAGATTATACCTGGGGTCACTAAATATCACAGAGTCAGGCCTCAGGTGTAAAACATGTGAGGTACAATCATCTCTTTCTTGATATGTTGTCTATGATGTATGCAATTTGTGCTGCTTAATACAATTAATTATAAAATCTAAAGCAGATTAGAAATATATCAACATGTAGATAAAGAATTGATTTTAATCTCTAAATTATTTGAAAAAGATACTGCTTTAAAATGCACTATCTCAAACTATTAATTTCAAAATTAGATTCAAGCAAGCATAAGGCTGCATTCACCTTTCTTGCTTGAATTTGATATAACCTTCAGGCTGAATATTCTCCATTAGAGATAGTATTTACTGGCATCGAAAAATAATCTAATGTTCTTATAGGCACTCAGACCATTCAATTGCTATACATTTGTAAAACAAAACATTAATAAGCATGGGAGTCAAATAGGAAACAAAATTTCTGTTTCATGCAGTACTATTTCAGTAAAGAACTAAAATTTTATAAATTGTCCCAATAAAAAACTTTCCAAATGATTTTTTGCTCTGCATAACAGAAATTTCAGATTTGAGAAATCAAGTATTTTAATTTGAATACATTTTATACATTTTAATACAAAAGGAGCTTAAAAATGGTGCTAGAAGAGACTTCATGAAGTCATCTAATCCAATAAGTGTAGATTTACATAAGTGCACATGGGGCCAGAAGACTTCTGTTAAAAGACTCAATCCATCTCCCCTTAAAGTCAATAGAAAGACTCATTTGAATGGGAGTTGAAATATGCCCTAGAGCTAGCTACTGTAAAGAAGTAAAGGCTTACTATAAAATGCTGGCCATATTTTAATCATACAGACCCATCTTTTAGGAGGGGCTACTTTGGAGGGTAAATGAATCCAGTGGGAAAGCCTTTAGTTCATTCAGCTCTAAATACCTACATGTAATATTCTGGTATGCATTTTTTTATGACCTTCACATTTTTCCCTCTAGAAGGATTGTCTGAGTTGACTAAAGGAGTTAAAAAAACATCTATGACGGTGTAGGGTTTCATGGCTGAATGCAAAGATCATTCATTACTCTATTTTTTTTTTTAATTCCTGGGTTAGAAAACAGAATAAACTCATTCAAAGTTCATACTCCAAGTTGTTGGTTTTTTTAAGAAGATGTCTTTTCTGTGATTTTTAACAGTTGCATTTTTACTATATATTTGATTGCTACTGTGTAGATGGCTAAATATATTTCAGTAATTCTCAATATGTGGGTTTTTCTGATGTGAGGACTACTAAATGAGTAGTTAATTTAGTTCCTCATTCAACTTGATAAACCACAGCTTAACAAAACTGTGTTCCTATAAACATACCGTGACACCTCAAACTGTTTCTTCCTGGAAAACAGCAGCTTTAATGGGGCCATTGCTTAATGTTAGCTGGCTGAGCCCTGACTCTGGTCCCAAGACCACAGAGATGACAAAAGCCTAGGCACCAAGTAAGGTAGCATCAGGTGACATGAGAAATAAACTCCACTCAGGGTTTCTTCAGGTACTCCTTGTCACATCAAGTTATGTGAAAGGGAGGGCCCATGATGCTGTTTGGCAATTTGCCTTTATCAGGACCCCTTTTAGTGCAGGGTCTCATCTAGGCAGTGTGTCCCTGCTATGGCACAGTTTGTCATCTTCTCCATGACCCTATTTCCCAAGTGCAAACAGGAAGCAAATCATAGCTGAAAGGCAGCCAGGAGTGTCAGGAAGCTGGGTTTTGGAGCCAGAGGGGTTCTCCCTTGCTGCTCTGTGACTACATGATATACAGGTGATTCAGAAAGTAGAAGCCGTTATATGGCCCGACAAAAGAAATATGTGTATTGGCAGGAAACTAAAGGAGATGAAAGAAAACCAGGCTCAGTTAAAAAAGCTAATTTACTAAATAGATAAAATAACTGCTGAGTTAGACCTTTAACTTTAGCTCTCAGAAGATGAAAGAAGTTATGTTGATCTGTTATGCCAGGCTTGCTTGGACACCCTTACTCTTTGTGGCAGCCACACAGGGGGAGATGCAGTCTTACCCTGAAAGCGTAGCGACCACGTGCTCCGTGTGCGAGTGTTGCGCAATACTCCAACAGCAAGCACTGGGAGCCCATGCGAGTCATTGGCCCACATTTTGCAATCCCAGTTCACAAGCTATAAATATACATGTAATCGATCCCTCTTCATAGAGAAAACTGCATGCCTTCTGGTGTCAGCTTTATGGTACGAGTAAGTTTTTTATTTTCTTCCCAAATATTCAAGGGTACTTGACCAATTTTAACTAGTTAGGGCAACATCATTTATTTCTTTAGGAATAAATGGAGAATTGAGCTTAATAATGATTTCACAGACCCTTTTGCAATATTTTTCTACTCTTCGTTTTTCCCTATTCATAAAATTCAAGACACAAATTCCTATTTAGTTGTGGCTTTTTGGACCTCCTAATTGCTTAGTTTTCAAATCTTAGAACTGTTTTGTTATCCTTGACTGCATGCAAGGCATCTTCTGCAAGAGCTTTGGATTTCGGCACAGTCTGAACTAGTTGGAAACTGATCTCCTTCTAGGTGCACAGCAGAAAACCCAACCGGTTTTCAGCATTTGTGGAGACCGCTGATGGTGTGCTTCGTAATGTCAATGTTCAGTGCCTGGGCACTATTACAGGGAGAAATAAGAATTGCTAGATACCTACTGCATCTAGTAGGAAGAGCAAATGGGTAGAATTTAAAGCCATTCAAGTTGAAACCCACATATTTTCAAGTGTAAGGGGTGTTCGTCACTGGAGCAAATTCCAACAGGAAATAACACCTGCACCATCTCCTTATATCTTCCTAAACAAGTCTGGATGCTGTAGTCAAAAACCTTATTTTAATGATGAATTAAAACTACATAGAATTATATAATTTATGTCCTTTGGGGTCATCATCCCTCATCGTTCCTTTTAGATGCAAAACCTGTAAACCTTGCACATTTGTGGCAATGTGAGTAATAAAAATAATAATTAGAACTGTAAATAACAATAATAATAATAATGTACTCACATAATAATAACGTAAGTAAAAAACCTAACTGGTTACATCCCTGCGAGAATGAAAATTTTAATACAACTGAGGTTTTTTGTTTTGTTTTGTTTCGTTTTATCGGAGGCACCACTTACTCATCTTGAATTTATTTAAATAAAATAAATAGGGTTTTTCTGAATGATTTTATCATATTTACTTGGCTAGCATCTCTCCACAACAAGTAGCCTGAACATAATTTAGATAGAAATTATAACCAGTTAGTGGGTGTAGGATGCACCTAGCTGAATCTTTCTAAAGAAGAAATAAGGCTTTATGCCTGGGCTTTGGACATGCAATGAAATCACAGTGGGGTATTGGTGGGGTTTTCAGTGTAAAATGAAGTTCTGAGCCCAAACAGACTTTGCAGTGATCAGATATTGTTCTAAGGAAGATTTTCATGGCAGGCCTGAAGATTAATCCCTAACACGATAACTCTCAAAGGACAAGACATGCATAGAATAGGTAGAAAATGGAGCTTTCTTCTCCTTTTACAAAAGGGGAGCAGAAGCACCGGGAGCCTTGCCCCAGGACACACGGGAATTCAGTAGTGAGCTATGAGCAGAATCCACTCCATGCCTTAACAACAACCCAGTTAACAAGCATTATTGTTACTCTTTCTGTTATTACAAACAATTATAGCAGGTCTGGAAAGAAAACTAAGGGAAAACAAACAAGTTTATCAGTCTGTTTTATTTTATCTATGTCATTATAATTGCTACTACAATGTACAAACTCTGAACAGTACATAAATGTTTTAATGATCAGGACAGAAGGTTACTAGCTAAAGAACAATTAAGCCGTTACTTCCTAAGTCGTCTGTTATACATTCACATCTGGAGGGAAATTGTACTCTAAAGGCTAAGCCTGCAAAGGGCTCTTTGGCAACACTGGGCAGTGCTCTGCCTAATCTCAAGCATCCTAAGGCCAAAGCCAAAGAAGAAAATTTGGCCTTGTAATTCTTTCCGTGGCAGTGCCTGTAAGGCAGGCACCTCGCTCCAGAAGCGCAACACGCCCGCCTGCCCCAGCGCCAGGAAGAATTCACAGCAGCCGGCACGCTGAGCAGGGACCAGGGCAAGCCTTGAGGACGTGGTGTATCTTAGGTGTCAGTACTTTCTAGGGCACAGATGCCTTACACTAGCTGCAGGGCAGCAGGATTCAGAATCTCCCCTCCTGGAGTGAGGTGTTCATGTATCTTTTTTCTTTTTTCTTTTTTGACAACCAAGGATTAGTTGTTTCATCGTCCCTGAAGGTGTCATAGAAGGAGCTGGTGGTACTCCCTGTGTTTCAGGAATCCCCAAACCTGGCAATACACTGGGAAGAGCAAGGAGCAAGAATTTTGCCCTCAGAGACATATTTGTGTAGGAACTATTCTCTTACATCTATCACTGTTACTGGTGAGGTGCCCCCAAAGGCTTTGCACAGTCACATTCAGAGGCTGCATGCGGCAGAATCTGCAGACTTGACAAAACACATATGCAAGGAAGATCCATAATGTGTGATATTTAGTGCGCTAGAAATTTCTCAGAGATTTAAGAATGTGTATTAGGATTTCCAAAGTGGAATATTTGAGGCTGAAATTAAAATACAACAGACCGAGAGACATGAGAGTCACTCATGCCACATTTACACTGTGTGGAGGGAGGGGAGGAGAGGGCAAATACCCGGAACTTGACCTAGACGCACATCTATGAAACTTCACTATCTTGCTCCTTAACCAAGTACACACTGTAAAAATTATAGGTGAAATAAACTGGAATAACTAAAGAGGCATTTCAATAAGTACAGGCTTAGAGCTGATGACTGTCATGCATCTCATTCCTTCTTTGTTATTAGTCACAAGTCTGGTCTGGCTGTTGTAACATTTTCTTGAGGATGCAAAGGAAGATGCTGAACCCAGAGGCTATACTGGGAGAGAAAAATAGATATTTTAATTTATTGGTCTAAAGAAAGGGAAAGTATGAGTACAATCAGACATAACGGCAGGCCACCTGCCGTAAGGAGGGAAGCCCTGGATTCCAGTCTTGCTACTAGCGACAGCTTCATTTGAAAAAGAGGAGCTATTTCAATAGGAGGGAATTCAATATTCCAGGACAGCCTGAGGTAGGCAGAAAAAGGATAGGACTGAAGTTGCATAAATATTTTAACCACTGCTAACCTCTTTGGTGGCCATAGTTGTGCTGGGCTTGAATATTTAAGGGTATTCAAAAACGGGCTACCAGAGCAAAGCTCATTTGAGAGCTCAGTGATGCAACAATTAATTTGAAAATCCCATTGAGCTCCAAGAAAGAGTGAATTACCAAGTTGCTTAGTCCTGTAAAAAAAGATTTCTGGGCATATCCAAAAGCAGATTTTCAGCTGCTTAGAAATTTTAAAATTAAATATTTAAATAGGATTAGGCAAAATCTGAGAAGGAAGTTGAGAACCTCTTGTAGCAGACTAAGGTCCTGGAAGGTGCAGTAAGCCATCTATTCCTTCATGACTGAGGCTGTAGCTCTGAAGTGTCTCTGCGGCACTCCCTGTGAATTTCTCACATCCATGCTTAGATCTGAAAGCTGGACATGTTTAGATCTGAGTTTTTCACTGAATGAAGAGAATAAGTTCCAAGCTCTCCCCTTCTCATTCCAAATAAAATGTGGGTAGCTTTAAATGTGTTAATTCTGATTTAGGAAATATTTAGCCAGGATTACCAGTTCTGGGCATTGAAAAACCTGGATTCAAACAAACAAGATTGCAAAGTTCCTTTAAAAACCCTCAATCAAGAAAGTTATAACAAGGAATGAGATCTTTTCATTGCCCCTCTTGTTTTGATTTTTTTCCCAGCATTTATTATCTACTTGTTTACACTGTCAGACTCCTCTTGGCAAAGGAAGAGGAGCTAGAAACTCACACTATTGATTAAAAAAAAGAGAGATCCTCTCAAACTTGCATGATTTTAGGGCTTATGGTCCCTGGAAGAACTCTCTGAATATGGTACAAATAGTGATGCAGTCCTGTATTTTATCTCTTAAGGGTTAAGGCTGGCACTTCTTTCTCAAGAGAAAGCAAAAGGATGCTATGAATCCAGGTAAAATTGCCATTGCTGTGCTGGAGAAGCACAGAGAAGGTTTTCTCCTGATCCCAGTGATGGAAGAAGTCCCCCTGGAGCAGGCAAGAAGGCAGACATCGCTTTCCTTTCTTTCTTGGATACTGAGCCAGCTGAGCTGTCTGTGTAAACAGGCAGTGTGATTCCCAGGACAGGGGATGGCACAGAACTGTGTGTCTTCTCTTACCTAACCAGGTTGCTTCTTGGGTTAGGAATACATGCCTTAACAAACTCTTTGAGGTGCTTCCTTACTTATAGTGAGGTCCTGCACTACCCTAGATCAGCCAAAACCTGTAAGTACAAGCTGGCCTTGAGTGTTGTATTACAAATAACACACAAAGTATTCTTGCAGAAGGGACATCCTCCTTTCTGTAACCATGTAATTCCTTCTGCTGTTAATGGGAGCTGCTAAAGAGGGAGGATAAATCTCACAAAACAGTGACTACAGCATGACGCATGTGCTTAGTTTGGGGTGTGAAGTGAATGCAGTATGGCCATTTCAAGGGCCATAAAACAGTTGAGGAAGACATTATTACTTCCGAGGGCCATCAGAAGTGAATCCAAAGGTCTAGCAAACATTTTCTTCCACTGTATACTTGTCTTGCTACCAACTCCAGTGAATTTTTAGTTCAATGTCTCTAAAAACCTGAAAGGGAAAATACCCCTGCCATTATTGCTATTACAAATTACCAGTGATGTGAAGGCAGAAGGTAAGCCATACTGGAAGCTGTAAGCATCATGCTTTTTCACCTGTAATAGAAGAATTCAATGTTTTTTAAGTTTCAGGGAACAAATTAGAAATTTTCAAAGCTTTAACTTTTTTTAACCACAGAAAAATATTCAGAGGAATGGAAACTTTCCATAGGAGCACACCAGTTCAGTGCAGTATTTTGGGGATCTCTCTAGTCCAAAACTTGATTTCTTAATCAAAACTAGAGAGAAACTGAAGGAAGTCATGGGAAGAGAAAGTAATATAAACCCCAGAATAGTAAAGAGGAACTTTATCAGACACTGACTTGGACAGAGAAAGACACCAACTAAAGGCTCTGCTCCATTTAGTATTTATTTATTACATAAACCTAGGTGGTTCCAGCAGGAGAGGTTTCTTATGGAAAAAAGTAGTGGCCTATTTGTTAGGGCTGTTCACTTTCAGATAAGGAGGATGGCATAAAAAGAACTGAAGTTGTCTCTCATATGCATCTCAAGCATCCGAAACAGTATTCCGCTATGATGGGTTGCTTTTGACTGGCTTTTACTTTATCTGATTTTACAAACAGAACTTCAAGGAATCTTGGTTTCATGGTAGGAACATTTATGAAAAGTTTCATGGGACAAGAAGTGTGTTTCCTGCCCAACTCTACAGCAGGTGTTTATTCTTTAAATTGGGAACTTATTGCAGTGTGACAGTCTGCAGTATGACATTCTATTCCTAATACTACAACGAAAGTTTTCCCTACCAAAAAAAACCCCCCAACACTAAGTGAGCCTTATCAGAAACCAGGACTATCATAATTATGATTGTCAGGATACTCAAAATTAATTACAACTTCAAGCTGTGACAGAGCCTAAAATAGCAAGAGCTGCTGGTGATCCAAAAATCACTCACAGCATGTCCAAGCTAGTATTTGGCAGAGAGCATATGCAACTTAAAAAAAGAACATAACCCTTTAGGCCCATGCAAGCAATTAAGCTCTTTGTGGAAATGTCAGGCTGTAAGTATGAAAAGACCTTTCAATTGTTTACACACAATTTTCCTCTAATTAGTGAGAACTGATTTTAAATTTTCCCCCTTCGTTTTTCAAATAAGACCAGATGGGTTTAAATTTGGAGGGCAGCTGTTCCGTTCAAAAACAAAAAAAAAAAAAAAGAAAAAGAAAAATAAGAGGTGATTCTTGCCAAGTCAGACCCCATGATTCTTATAGTGAGGGGGGGTACAAGTAAATGCCAATCAGCTTAGCAGCATTGGAAGATACGTAAGGAACTTAGCCTGGGAGCTCTGCTGACGACGTAAAACAAGAAGACATTTCCAGAAGTGTCTGTCAAACAAAGTATAAAAATAATCAGAGACCGATGGCACAAGTTACTGACACTCTAGCTGATGTACAAGTGGGTGAAATTTAACAGCACTTTAATAACTTTAATTTAATTGTTGCATTGCTTCTTGCTGATGTTCTAAATGCAGTGATCAGTGAGGTAAAAATATGCGATATGGCCGTGTTTGATCAGAGCTACCTCAAAATGCTAATGGGGAGGATTTGTCTTTCGTCGCACAGACTGTTAAATCACTGTTATCATAATAACTTGTGCTGTCTCTGCCATCTCTCCACTGCTCTATCTTTTTTCTGAGAGACAATGACTTATTCCTCTGTCTCCATCCACTCTTCCTGCTCTTCTGAGTCTACAGCAACGCGCGTTAAGTCTTGAGCACGATGACCCCAGCACTGTCTAACTGCAAAATAGGTCAGTAGAATGCGAGGCAAATGTCACCTATCTAATAGTCCGGACTGCACGTCTTTGCTTCTGAGTCTTGCCTCAGCTTGGATTCATTAGGCGAATACTAAGCCAGTCCTTTGACTTTCTGTATTTCAGTCTGTAAACTGAGAACAGTATTTATCCATGGCATTGGAGAATGAGGAGTCTGCACTAAATGGTAGTTGTTTGAAATCCTTGGGTAAGAAAATGCTTGTATAAATTCTAAGACATAGACAGTCTGTTTATAAGAGGAAATAAATAACATGAAATATAGGAATTTTATGTTCTTATTTTATTTTATTCTCAATGTCTTTCAAACATCTTTATGCAGTCCTGCTAAAAAAGCCCAAATGTAGGATCTTATTCAGCTTTTTTTGTTATAAATATGTATCCTCAGAGGTTATTATGTTAGTCTGAGCTCTTTTTAGAATTTAGATGAGTTCTCTGTTCACTTTTCTTCTGTTTTCCCTTGCATCTGTGGTCTGTCTTATCTATTTGGATTGGAAGCTCTCTGCAGGAAGGGCTATTGTAAGGAGTCTGTGGTGCCCAATGAGTCAATCTTATTTTGGCCCTGTTGACTCTGCCATAACACATAGTGCTAAAAATTAATCAATCTAGTGTTTAGATTTACAACTACAGTCTGATGTAAACTTACAGTCTGGGAGACAAGTGGTATCCTCTTACACTGGAAGAGCCTGCAAAAGAGTGTTCCTCTTATTAGGTCAAAGCAAGAAAAAAAACTTGATGTCAGTGTGATGTCAGTGCTGCTGCAATATAAAGCTAAGACAGAAGCATACATCTCCAAGAAAGAAGTAATAAATCATAGAATCATAGAATGGTTTGGGTTGGAAGGGACCTTAAAGATGACTGAGATCCAACCTCCCTCCAAGGCCCCATCCAGCCTGGCCTTGAACACTTCCAAGGATGGGGCATCCACAACATCTCTGGGCAACCTGTTCCAGTGCCTCACCACCCTCAGAGTGAAGAATTTCTTCCTCATATTCCTCATATCTAATCTAAACCTACCCTCTTTCAGTTTAAAGCCATTACCCCTTGTCCTATCACTACATGCGCTTGTAAAAAGTCCCTCTCCAGCTTTCTTGCAGGACCCCCTCAAGTACTGGAAGGCTGATATAATGTCTCCCTGCAGCCTTCTCTCCTCCAGGCTAAACAACCCCAACTCTCTCAGCTTGTCTTCATAGGACAGGTGCTCCAGCCCTCTGATCATCTTCATGACCCTCCTCTGGACTCACTCAAACAGATCCATGTCACTCTTATGTTGGGGGCCCCAGAGCTGAACACACTACTCCAGTTGAGGTCTCATGAGAGTGGAGCAGAGGGGCAGAGTCACCTCCCTCAACCTGCTGGTCATGCTTCCCTTGATGCAGCCCAGGATGCAGTTGGCTTTCTGGACTGCGAGCGCACATTGCTGGGTCATGTTAAGCTTCTCATCAGCCAATACCCACAAGCCCTTCTCCTCAGGGCTGCTCTCAATCCATTCTCTGCCCAGCCTGTATTGTGCTTGGGATTGCGCTGACCCAAGTGCAGGACCTTGCACTTGGCCTTGTTGAACTTCATGAGGTTTGCATGGGCCCACCTCTCAAGCCTTTCAAGGCATCCCTTCCCTCCAGCGTGTCAACTGCATCACACAGCTTGGTGCTGATGGCACACTTGCTGAGGGTGCACTCAATTCCACTGCCCATGTTGCCAACAAAGATGTTAAACCACGCCAGTCCCAATACCGATCCCTGAGGAACGCTGCTCATCACTGGTCTCCACTTGGACATCGAACTGTTGACTGCAACTCTTTGAGTGTGACCGTTCAGCCAATTCCTTATCCTGTGAGCGGTCCATCCATCAAATCCATGTCTCTCCAATTTAAAGACAAGGATGTCATGTGGGCCAATGTCAAATGCTTTGCACAAGTCCCAATAGATGATGTCAGTTGCTCTTCCTTTATCCACCAACACTGTAACCCTGTCATAGAAGGCCACCAAATTTGTCAGGTACGATTTGCCCTTAGTGAAGCCATGTTGGCTGTCACCAATCACCTCCTTATTTTCTATGCCTTAGCGTAGTTTCAGAGGATCAGCTCCATGATCTTGCTGGACACAGAGGTGAGACTGACTGGCCTGTAGTTCCCTGGGTCTTTTTTTGGGGGGGGGCACCCTTTGTTTGAAAGCTCTGCAGGCAAACCGAGGAGGGCAGACTGAACAGTCTCTTTCTTCCCTAGTTTTGAGCCCCACCTGGCAGAGTGTAGACACTCTACAGGCCGTGTTTTAACACCTTTCTAAGTCTTTGGTAAGATGTGTTTTCCAGAGCAGACCCTAACTGTGCTGGACTTGGTGGAACGAACCCCAACTTGTGCTACTGCCTCCTATACTACTACGTTTTAAAAGTAAGCATGAATGAAGAGACTGTCTAGGCTGAAACGAACACTGAGAACATCAAAGTAAATCCCGTTGGATCCCTGTGTTGATTTTACTCTTTGTGAGCATAACCGCTAAGGCTACCTTTCTCTTCAACTCCCACTGAATTGTTCTCTGTTCCCATTTCTTCCTATCATGTTCCTTGCTGTATCTTTATATATGAGTAAGCAACATTGCTGAATATTAAAATCAATCCAGAACGCACAAATCAATATTTGGCTGATGACTCAAAAGGAGGCACATAGTGAGTTCTTGTTCATTTCACTACTAAAATTGCAAAAAGATGGGATCATCAGGATTCTCCATGTAACATGGCAGCTGGGGATGGGTTGTGTTTCAAGCATCTTATGAGACTGGAGTCTCAGGATGATGAATCATTTGCTCCTGTGAGGGACTGACCACAAAAATATTCAGCATTCACACAGGCACATGGGTCACGATTTGGTCTCAGAGGTTATTCATTTGCCCTAAAAATCCAAAGAAATGCAAGTCTATAACAGTGATGAGATGCTGGCCAGTTGAAGAAGCAAACTGGTGGTTGTCCTTAATAAAAGAATGAATGGTAGGGTGTTTGAAATACCAGAGCCAATGCTATAGCACAAAGTGCAAACATGACTTTTTCTGTGTTGGCAGATGGATATAGATGTGAATGAAAATACCAGTCTGGACAGTCTTCGCTCATGCTTACTTTTAAAATGTATAGGAGGCAGTAGCACAAGTTGGGAAGAAAGAGACTGTTCAGTCTGCCCTCCTCCTTGGTTTGCCTGCAGATCCTTCAAAGAAAGGGTGCCCAAACCAAGCCCATTTCACAAATATTGCTCAGAAGCAACTGGATGGCGATGACTTCCACTCATTATCATCAGCCTGGCCTGGGCCTGACCCGACAAGCCCAAAGCAGAAAGCTCTGTATCCCATTATTAAAACCCTGAACCATCCAACTCACTTGACTTCTCATTGTAAAGACTATAAATAACTTCATTCCAGGCATTGCCAGGTGGTGCAACAGGGTGAAGGACACCACAGAGGAGAGTATGGTCTCCTCAGAGCCTGTATCCGAAAGCTTGCTTTCAACTTGTACATCCAGTGGTTTACCTTGAAGGCTACCTGCCAGAGGTGGTGTTTTGCTGACATGCCAATGGGTGTTGGCTGTTTTTTGACTAGGGAACTGTGTTTTCCTCAGGCTTCAGGGGGAAACTATGACATACCCTCACAAGGATTAGGGAAGCCAGGGGGCTAAGCAATAGCACACAAGTGCCAAGGAGCTGTATTTGATGTATTGGTTAGGACTCCACATGAATTCCAAGGCCAAATCCCATGGGTCCTGGTGCTGGCACATGGAGGAAGCTTTCCCTCTGCCTTCCTTGCTGCTCTCAATCTCTTTTGCAGAGGAAGCACAGGCAGCAAGGTTGTTGGGCTGCCCTTGGCTCATGGCCAGCACCTGAGCGCTGAGCCCTGGGCTGGAGGTGGTGGACCACAAAAGGCTTGCTAAGGCTGCTCCCAGCAAAGCTAACATATTCTTCACTCTGAACTTTAATTCCCATAAAAGCAGTTGTCTTGCTGCTTAGTGCATTTGTTTATTGACACCTCTTGCTAGCGGGCTCCACCTTCAGCATGGCCCATGCTCCTGCATGGCAGCTCTACCAGCTTGTCTACTTTGCCTCGCTTGTTGCCCTCTCTGTAGCTGTGGCTAAGGCAATGGATGTTAGTGGGGGGACACCTCCTAACGCCATCTTTCCCATTTGCAAAAACTGCAGTCTTCCTGAGGCACATACCATTGCAACTTCTTTTGTAGCAGGCTTACTTCAAATTCACCACCATGGGGTTTGATGCCTTGTGCTCTCAAGCGTGCTGCCGGGTGGCTTAGGACACTGCTTTCTTTGTTGAAAGTGATAAGAACTGGACTGACTTTATTTTGTATTATTTTCATGCAGAAATTGAAATAAATGTTGTTGTAGCAGCTTGGATCATTTACATGAACACATCATTCCTATGGAAGCTACATAACTGCCCAATAAAGAGAGTGGTTTGGGAGGCTGTATTTTAAGGTTAGTAATGACTAAATTACAGCAATGGCCAACACTTGTGTCTGCTTTCTATCCTAGTAGTAAGTTACCTAGAGGACATAACTAAGATTAGAAGATGAGAAAAAAAAAGTGGAGAATTAATATAGACATACATTTAAAAATTAAGTATTGCAGTATTAGCAGAGCAAGTCCTTCTTAGGAAGGCTTTTAACAGTTATCAACAATTCTTTAGAAAACAGCCACAGTTTACATGTGCAGCCAGTTGCTTTCTAATTGCTACAGCAGGCTACCACTGGGAAGAACAAAGGAAATATTTAGCACATCGTAAATTCTTCTGCAGCCCTGCCGAGTGGCTGGAGTTCAGATTACACGTTTATAACCAACATTTGAGAGCAATTTCTCCTCCACTTTGAGAAAGCGGGTGGGGAAGCTGTTTGACACTTTCTTCAAATGCCTGAAGTAATGTATGTCTGAAAGAAATGCGGGTTCAAAATTCTCTTCCACTTGTCTTTTGATTCAGGCTTGCAATGTACTGTCATACATTGAAATCAGAAAAACTTTGTTAAAAAACAGATGTATGTGCCATTGTTTTTGCTGTTGTTATAGCTATTAGCTTCCAACTTTACCGCTGTTGTGGATGATTTGCTGAAATCTTGCAAGCTGATCAGTATTTGCTCCCACCAATTCTAAGGGTCTTGCAAATGCTGCAGGGGGATGTGCTGGTTACTGGATGGGAGGTATTAGTCTCCCTGAGCTAGTACTTAATCATGTCCGTGTCTTGTGAATGAGGTGTTGAGGCTCTGACAATTGTAAAGATTTCATGATCTAGCAGAAAATATGCTAGTGCCCTGGCCAACTCAAGGCGCCCTTTAGTTTCATTCTAGGTGAATTCAGATGTTGCTCAAGTTTCTTTTAGCTTCCATTAAATGTTCTTAATGAGAACGTAATATTACTGTCTACTCAGCAGCTGTAATGTACAGTAACATACAAGAGATGCAAGCAAGGGAATCTTCTGTGTTACAGTTATTTAGTTTGTAAGCAGTTTCAGTGCTAGTCCATAACTTTTGTGAACTTCTCTTTAAAGAAAAAATAGACTTAGAATATCAGTCATATTAGGTGTTTGTCTAGATCTACTTTGGCATGCCTATTTTTTTTTCTTTTTGAGCAGGGCTTGTCAGTACTCCAGCACGTCAGCCATTATTACATCTATAAATGGGACAAGGACAGCTATTTGCTTCCACCCCTCCCCAGTTGACTTAAAAATGCAGCACACTTGGAGCAGAAAAATTGAGACTCCCAAGTGCTTATAGCCAAATTTGAAAGGAAAATAGAAAAATGAGGGATTAAGCAAATTTTTTTAAAAAATCACTTCTCAGTGTTCTCAACAGTACTGAGTCTACATCCTCTGCTATGTGTAAGATATTTTTCACATTGCTGGCCTGACAAAAAAATGAGCAAGCATTCATACATTCTATCTAAACAGCTAAGTATTGATGTGTTAGAGACACTGTCAGTATCTCATTGAAAGAGGAACAATACCTTTGTCCACCAAAAGTTCTCCACCAACCTCCAATTATATAGCTTTAAAATAATAATGTATTTACAAAGCCTATTCTCAGTTACTCGTATACTGGGGGATATATTCCTATGTGAATGAGAGCAGCAGACAGTTTAATCATACTAAAATCTAGAGAAGATATAGAAATGCAAGGAAACCAGTGTATCTGTAATGGAGGGAAGAAGGATGAAAGATGATGTTGCAGATGTTGCTAGAAAAACACAAGATGAAATCACAGTTCCTGCCACAGTTACCTTAACTTCTGTGTTATCTGATCATGGTGGGTTTAGCTATAAAACGTTATAGTCACACTAATGCATTAGCTTAGATTCAATGGTTTATCCAACTTTCTTCAAAGTGAAAATAATTAACTAAGTGTATCCTTTAAAAGAACTTTATCACAAAATTCTCATGTCTGTAAATTGCATTAAAATAATTTTGTGTTCAGATTGTTCCTTGTCTGCCCTTTAAAACTAAATTGGGGATAGCTAATGGAAAACAGTCCAGAGAATGAAGACAAAGAAAGATGTAGTATTCTCCAGTAACAATAATGTACAGCAATTGTTCTAAATCCTAAAGAAAGGAAGTTGCTGAATAGTTTAAGCCCTGCCTTTAACTTCAAGAAATCCCAGTGTCCCACTTCTAAAGGACATTTGTTTCTGGGATAGAGGTCTGTGATGACCATAGCACCGCTTGTGTACAAACACAGCAAAAGGCTGGGTGATACAGGGACTAATCTGCATCGACAGGAACTTGGGTCTCTAAGTAAAAGCAGCCACTGATTTGGTATGGTCTGGCACCATCACTGTTACTCTGTAAAAATTAAGTAAGATTAGGTAAGCTTTTAAAAATAGTTTAGTGGCAGGAGATATAGCAAGCCTGCATCATTAGAGGAAAAATCCTAGCACCTGACCATTACTGGGAAATGTAAATGCTTGAAGCAGCAATACAATGGAATGGCTGAGGTTCTCCATAGATGTCTGTTTCTATTTATGTCTTTCTATCATCAGCTTCACACTCTCCACCCCCACAGACATTACTCCTCTTCCACTGAATAAATGGAATATTTCACCCATGAATAACAATGTTCTTTCACTAACCTAAATGTGCCACACAATGCCTTCACACCTGCAGCATTTATAAATTGCAGGTCCTGTGGTCATGAAAGGAACTTAATAAGCACACTTCACAGGTGAGATGGCTGTAGGTTAGAAGCAAAATATTCTTCTAAAATCTGCTGCATTTTATCATTACAAAACATGTCGTTTCCCCAGCCTTACTCTCCTACTGCCCACGGTCACAGCAAAACTATTTCCGTGGCAGTAAAGCTATCTAGAGGGCATATTGTAAATGCATTTACTTGTATAGTTTGTTGCCAGTTTGGTAATCCATGTTTATAAGAAATTGCGGAAGTGGTTTTAAAGGTTACAGAAATATGCAGACTAGAGAGCTGGACATGGAGGGGCTGCCCCCACCTTCTGCCATTAAATGAAATGACAGATGGATGAGACCTTGCATCATGAATACAACTGGTACTTTTAACAATTGATGTTATTGCCACTCTTTTTCCATTCATGCTTCATCAGAACTTTTCTTCTCCTTCCCTGTCTCTCCTCACTATTTACATGTTGTGAAGCACTTGGATCTCTGTTGGGAGACCCAATCCTGCAAATACTTCATGTATGCGAAATATGGGGTTTTAATGCGCATTAATGTAGCGGTATCTACTTGCCTGAGTAAGGCAAGCTAGTTGAGACTGTGCTGATGACCTGCTTTTGCTGGTCTTGTCAGTCCTACCATTTTCATCTCAGTTTCATGTAAGGCAAAGCATAAGTCTCACGCAAAACAAGATAACATTGGCTCCTTTCCTTACATAGGATGGTCGGAGTAGAGACACTCAAGGGTTCTTGGATCTCTTAATTTTTTCAGATGACCTTAAATTTCTTCTCCTTTGTCTATTCTGGCCTTTGTAGCTGTGACTGTAGGATTTTCTAGTGTTGTGAGGAATAAGGGTGAGGGGCACGGAGTCTTAAAGTGTAAAGTATATGGCTAGATTAAAAGATGTCAAGCCCTCTTGAGGGCTGTGTGTCTCTGCAGAAGATCATCTCCCATTACAAATAGGAAGTGGAGCCTGACATGGTAAAACTGGACAGGGAAAGCAGCAGCTGCCCACGTGCTCATAATTTATATGTGCTCTGCAAGTGTGTGAATATATGCATGTGCACACAAAACAGAGAATATATGTTAAGTAATGGATAGTATATATATAATATACATCCTTAAACTTTTGGATTTATATCCATAAACATGCAATATTTAAGTCTGTGTAAAATGTACATTGCATATGGAAAACAATTGTCTACTATCCTTAGTTTTTAACTACTATACTACATCCCATCTGGGAAGATACAACCTTGCCATGGTGAGCTGCAGGGGCCATGGGTGTTGAATGTCTAAACCCGTACAGAGCCCTAAGATATGAGGAATTTGGATGACGAATTGGGAAGCATCTTAAATAGCAGTACAGTAAGAAAGATGAGACCTGCTGATGTATTCATGGAAAAATGGTAAAAAACCAGTGTCTTTGCTTTATGTTATTGCTGTTTTGCCTCTTGACACACTATCCCAGCTAACCATTGTATGCACCAGCAGCGCTTGAGTTTTTTCCTCCCAAGAGGCACTGTATAAAGCTAATAATGCACATGAACCAGTCAGCCTTGTATACAAAGTGGTGAAGCACCGCCCAGTGAGAGTTGCAAAAGACTTGTGCAGGAAGGGAGTTTACTATCTGCTGGGCTCTACCAGAGCATGTGAAGGTATATCTGCCGATGAGAATCCAGGAAAGTCTTGTAGCTGGTTAGTGGGTCAGATGTTTTTGTGTCACGTGGGGCTTTTGGAAGTGTCAGATGCTAAGTGATCTTGTAAGTTTCAGAAGCCTGAAGTCACCACCATCTGTATGTCAGCTCCCTTTTGCTGTTGCCATTCCTCCAAAACAAAGCTCATATTAAATGCTTTGAGTCTTGGCAGAACACAGATCCCCAAACCACACTTATCCCATGACCAGTGATGAGTGTGCAGTTCTATTGTTGGAAGCAAACCACTTCAAAATACCAAAACATACGTTTTACACATATTTTCAACTCTATTCTGTACGAACAGCAAAATCTTCTGCTTTTTTTTTCCTTCCTTCTTTTTTTAAGGTTTTAAGATCTCCACGGTGACATCTTGGCTAGTTTTTATCTTAAAGATGAGTACATTTTACACAAGTAAGTGTGTTTTGACATCAGTTCTTTCTCTTGCCAGGCCTAGGAGTTCTGGGTGCAATGTAGTCCCTGAATTAGTTATGATGTCACTGACACCAAAAACCGGGCATTTTTCTGTCCTGGTTTAGGTGTCAATGACATCATCATCTGCCGCAGTGGAAACAAACCCCTAAAATTTAAGCCTGGGTATGTAAATTGAGGAGTAGCTGTTTTTTGAATATTTTGCTTTTAAATGTAATATTTAGTCTAGACACAGATTCTGTTAATGGTTTGGGATCACAAATACTCTGTGTACAGGAAAATTGCTGTTAACCTTTAAGGGAAAAAAAATTTCAAAGTTATAAAATGCTTTTACATACCTGAAAACAAGAACTGGTCCTTAAGTAAATAGGAGTGAGATGGTTGTAGAAAATGGTAACTAACTGCCTCATATGGCAGATTAATCCGATTTGCTTCATTCAAGTTTATCAACGAAATATGAACAAAAATCACCTGAAAACTCTGTAGAATTTCTAACTATGACATCTAAAACAAGTGGAGCTATGGCAAAAAAAAAAAGGCACAAAAAAGAAAAATTGGGTTCTATCTCCTGAAAGTTGTGTTTCCAAAATACACTCAGCTTGAGCCTAACCCAGCCTCTGACCTTGATGTAAGTGACCATAATAGCTTTGAAAAAATCCTAAACTGATTCTAAAAAATCATCATATTAACATTGATGCTAGCTTGTCACATTTATGAACAAAAATAAAGCTATTTATTTGGCACACTTTCTTTACACGCTTTTTACAAAAATACATAGTTCATCTGCAGGTCATCTGCCTGCAGGGCCCAATCTAGTACCCATCGATCCCAATTAAAAAAAAACCATAACCAAAATAATAGGTTATGCCAGTTCAAGACAAGACCATCTCTGAGGTGGTTGTTGCCAACAGAGCAAGTAGCCCCCATCAGAATAAGGATTCTGGATTTGAAAAGCAGCTGGTTTCATCTGGGGCAGCAAAACTGTAAAACCCAATCATTTTTTCATTCTCAGATGACCTACACAGGACTACGGTAGTTTAAGTACAAAAACGTGGGTTTCCGTTTCATGTGACAGGGCTATTATGTCTGCTTTGATCACAGATTTCTGAAAGTGTTTTTAAGGAGATTAAAGGCAATTCCATAATTTTTAGTGGAACGCACAGTGAATTAGATACTCTGCCCACATGGATGCTGCTGTTGTGTCTCTCTTGGTTCCTGTGCTCATACTGCTAATTTTTCCAAGCAGAGTTTAATGTAACGTACATACATAAACCTTTTTCAGGGTGGAAGCCAGCAACCTGATGGATGAAGAGTCAAGTTAGGAAGTGGGAAACGGGGGTTAAAATCCTGTGAGATCAGCCAGGAAGTGAACCTTGGTCACAGATTTCTTCGGTCAGTGCTCAGACCACAGTGTTACGGTATAAAGGGAACATGAAAGTGATGGAGTCCTCCTCCAGCCATTCTAAAGAAGTGCGGAGAGTGCTACTATGTTTTATGGGTGACTGTTCCTTACCGCTGTACTTTAGGGGTGTCTTTATGCAACATATTTTAGTGAACCCCTCAAGGAATTTAGCAGAAGGTTCCTGGATGCAGGCTTAAGTGTGAAGGTGGAAGTGAGCAGCTCAGCTTTGCTTAAGAATGAGACATTTTCTGTATATAGACAGAAGAAATGTTTCCAAGTGTTTAGACATCTTTCAAGTTACCTGCTATGTTGCCTCAAGGCGTCACTCAAAGGGAGTTTTCAGAATCCTAGTATTGCATACAGTTATCTACATTTTTGCCTAAGTCCCTCTTTAAGTCCCCATATCCTTGTATGGATAAGCATAGATCAAGACAACACCACTGGTTGAACACAAACCTCATTTTTGACAGTGCTTATTTTAACTTGGTGCAAAGTGACACCTACTGTCCCTCTATATTTGTATTATTATCTGGAATTTATTTGTGGTGGGTTTATTTTTGTTTAACAGTAAAGCCTATACTTGTGTAGGAACATCTTGAAAATAAAAAATAGAGACAAGACCATCTCAGAAACATCTGTGTACATTAGCCATTAGTATTACCATCACTCATGGATATCCTCACAGAAACTTCATGCCTTAAAAGTTCTGGAAGTTGATTGATTGTTCCCAAACTACTACATAGTTTTAGCTGATTAACCACATATATTTTTTGCCAATATGTCTGGCTACCTTTAAGAAGTTAGTGCACTGCTGGCCATATTACAGAAACAGATTTTTTAAGGATTGGAATCAGGTTTGGCAGTAAAGGGCTCAGTTGCATATTCATAGGTGATCTTAAAATTTCATTTGACATAAAAGAAAACTCTTTGCAATGGAAAAATAGGAGCCTGGATTCTATTTAAAATGACATCTCCACTTGCAACCTTTTTTTTTTAAGCTTTAACATAAGCCCTCTCAGGGACAGTGCTTGCTGAAATTTCTGGTATTTTCCCTGTTCATTTGAGATCATCTTCCTAGGAATGAAGTAACATCCTGTCTTTTTAAAAGCAGAAAAATATCTGTTCGAAATGTCTTCTCATTAAAAGGTCTTTTGTCCTTTTCTTTGGCCTTTTCAGTTCTTAACGAGTTGTTTATATATCTCGATGGTTTGAAAAGACAGATGTATTTGATGTAATCTTCCATGTAAGCTTTTTTCATTTCACTTAGAAATTGCTTTTCCATATTTTAAGATGCAGTTATGTTTTCATGGAAAAATCACCCCAAAAATTGTGAGCAGTTATTTGTTGCTCACCATGAACTTCCAGATAAAGTGGGTATAAATTGCAGTAGGTAATAAAATCCCAACATATAAATAAGCCACAATTTTATTGTAGAAATAGCAATTAAAACTGTGTTGTTCTGATTTATTTTTACTATAAGACTGTAATATATGAGTTTCATTTGGGTAACAGTTAGATAGTTAACAGCGTGTTCTCTGTTGTGCTCAAAGAGCAATTCTAGGTACCAAAGTCAGAGACCCCAAGCTACCCAGAGATACAATGATGAACGGCCTCCTTAAAGCGAAGGGCTTCCAGAGCCTACCAGGAAAGGCTGTAACCTATACATTATAAACTTGTAAGGAACAATGAAAGACAGAGATGCCAAAACTCAACCTTGTAACTGAATAACAGTAATTTAAGCCCATATACCAGGCTGTATATTGTAGATTTCTCCTTCCTGAATCACAAGCTTGACCAAAACGGTGTACTATTTTTTCATCTCTATAAACCTTTCCTCAGTTTACCATCAGATATGCTTTTAACTCTTAGAGGTTTGGACACAGTTCAAGCACAGAGCCTCAACTGCATCTTAGTCTGCAAGCAAACAAAAGGCAAAACAATTGTTTTGGTGGTTTAAACAGATGTGCAGATGTGTACTTGGTCTGTTGATTTGGAATACCAATAAATGTGAAAGCTGTTTGACCTGACAGAGGTCCAAAACCTGACTTTAAAATCACCAGTGTTACTTGGCATTTCCTCACTGAAACAGGCGTTTCATACCAGAGAAAAATCTTTATTGTTATGACTTGATATGGAAGTGGTATCCGTAAGTATCCTAAGCATACACTTAAAAGAAGAACGTATACATACTCCTAGTTGGGAACAATCAAAGTCTGGTCTGTGAAGCTCCTAAAACAAAAGACAAAGGAAACCAAGGACAAACTTGCTGTTTGTGTTCTCTCTGGTGGCTGTGGTTGGAAGTTATGAGATGTTTGTGGTTTTGCTGACTCTTCCCTATTCAAGTCCTGCTCCTGTTTACATTATTGTTTTTAAATTGGATGTAGTCAAATAACTCAGTCATAACTGACAGTGCTTTTGTCTGCATAGGGCTTAAGTACTCTTTAGGTTTCATAATCATCCTCTACATAGAGCTGAGTGTCATCAAGCAGACCAAAAGTCATGCTTTCTAGGGCTGCAGGGCTGGTAAGGCACTTACCATAAAGTAGCAGGAAAAAAAAAAAAAAGAAGGGAAGGGAAGGGAATAAAAAAGACAAAGAAAAGCAAAAGAGAGTTTGAATTGTCTAATTGGTGGCTGGATTTATACTGGTGTTATTTTTAATAAATTTAAGCTGATACCATTTGCTGAAAACTCTTCTCAATTATTGCATTGTGTTGATTTCAATGCAGTAATATGAAAGGGCTAAATTTCATCCAGTGTACTACGGTATCCTGTACACACACACAGAACTAATCTACACACAAATGAATTATGGAAGTCTACAGTTAATATATATTTATAGAAACATTCTTTTTTATTTAGTAAAATTGTTTTCAGTTAGAACAAGTCTCTTGTGCTCATGTTTTTTGGAAGTAGTCCCAAGTTTTCAAACCATGACCTAGCCATAAGGAAGCTGTTGAGAAAAAGAGCCAGGCGATGGACTATACTATTGTGAGATAAGTTCTGATATCACTGCCACATTATAAAAGTATCTAATGAAAAGATTGCATAATATGAAGTCAAGAGACCTCTTTGATTCTCTGGCTCATGTATTAAAAGATATATTGGTATGCTATAAAATGCTACATGAAATACCTTGTACAGATCTATCCTTCAATCATATAAAAATACTTTATAGTTCAGAGTATGCTGACCACATATGACAGATATTATTAAATTAGGAAAGTGCTATGGTTTTAATGTGTATCTACTCTATTATTTTTGTTGACAAGGAAACACAGAGGTCAAATTCTGTTCTTGGCTATTTAGTTTTTCCATAGCCATCAATGTGATAGGGTATCCTGAAGAAGACCTTACTTCTCTGTGTACTACTGATAATGAAAAATCTTAATGAAATTTCAAATAAAATAAAATAAAGCATAATGATAATGATCTTTATTTCTACTGTAATTGTGAGAAATGGACAAATTTAATAAAGCAGTTCTGCAGAAAAGCAGTTTGCAACGTCATGATGGAATTTTCAGTTTTCCTCACTCAAGTTTTAAGTGATTTTAAAAAGGAAAATGTGTGTTTGAATCCTATTATATGACTTTTATTCACTGAAATGGTCCCCAGGGCTAATCCTGCATGATCAGCGTGGATCTGGGAGGGGAAACCCACCTGGAGGAAACTGGGCTAGCTCTCCTAGCAGAGCTCTGGAAAATAGCAAGGCCACACATTATGTTCACATCCCTTAATTGAACTTTAGTTCCACAAGGCTGTCATGTGTGAGGAGAGTAGCAGAAATACGGCTTCCTTTACTGTTCATGTCTTCACAGATGGTAGTGAGTTTCTCAGCTTTGAATCCCGATTACCCAGATGTGATCCTACTGTTGTCCTCAAGCCACACATTCATGACAGTGTGGCACGGTGCCTGAACTGATAAGCTCTGCCACAGCTCTTGGCCCATAGTGATAGGATAAAATGTAGAGGTGATGCAGAATTGGGAAGGGTAACTGCCTTTCTTTCTACTCACCCATCACTGTGGAAATACCTGAACTGTTTTGGCTTTCTTATGAGAAAACATGAATTGATTGCTTGTTTGTTTATGTTTTAAAATACCTTAATGACAGAGTCAAAGTTGGGTTGGGGATCCTTTTGGTTGTGGCAAAGTTGTTGCTTCTGAAGATCTAAGAAACAAGGCTGAAAAAGCGTCAAACCATGGCTTCTAGGAGTTTTGAGGAGAGAATTTGAGGGGATATTGTACTCTAGATGTGAATTATGGTATAAAACACAGTGAATCCATTAATTCTTAAAACATGGAAGATTCAGGAACAGATTCCTTAGAGACCACTAGAGCTGTAGAATCGAGTAAGGATATGCTATTGACTGCTACACTTGGTCACATGCTAATCAGACTATGTGTATTTTAAAGCCCATTTATAGTTTAATTTATGACCAATTGCACTACTTGTATAGTATTTAAAGGTGTCACAGACAGTTTGGACATAATCCAGAAAGCAAGCAATGTTTTCTTCTTTCTCTAAGAACCAAGCAACGCACTTTTCTTTCCTTGATGAAAGATCCTGGCTCAGCAGGCTGAGCTGCCTCATAAAATGTATATATGCCTGAAAAATAAGAAGCTTGCACTGACAAAGGAAAAGCCAAAAATGAAATAAAGAAAAGGCAGCTAGCTCGATGACAAGCTGGCATGTTCAAATTTGAGGCTCAAATTCAATGTGAATCACAACCATGTGAATCTTACTCTGTTTCAGAATTGAAGCAGAGCTCGGACCTTGCAAACACAATGATTCTGCCTTGATTTACACATGTATGTAGACCTGCTCCAGTCCATGGGGTTGCTTGCTTATGTGTAGAGCTCTGTGTGGACTGGATTATCTGGGTAATGCCCTGGAAAAGCTTTCTGATTCTTTTTTTTCTGATGAGCTACCATCATGACACATTTCCATCTTTTGGAAAAGCTACTAGCGGGAAGGAGTTGGAAATAATGAAAAATAGTTCCTATGAAAATAGAAGTTGGATAGATTTTTCAGCAATGGTACCAGGAGTATTTTTACAACCCTTTAAAAATGCATGATTGTTTCTAAAGATTTGAGAGAAGGGTTTCAGTGGAAACAGGGCATCCATGATTTCAATGCCTTACTATGTTGGGAGTTGGGGGGAGTGGGGGCAAGGAGAGGGAGAGGTAGGAACAGATTGTAATAATAAAGCCACACAATAGTATTACACATGGAGTTTAACATTAAATAAAGATTGCCCAAATTCCTACCTGCGAATGCTTAGCCTGGTGTTTGTTACACTTCCAAGTGTGAAAGAAAAGCCACAAACATTTATCATGATTGTCAGTAAGGCCCCCTTCTGCACCTCTCCCATGCTCTCCACCCCTTTCTCTGCGTTTCAGAGCTGTCAACATTCGTGCTTGCTCAAGCCTCCATTTCTGGCCATTAGTGCGTTACAGTATTGTTTTACATGGCCTGCCTAAGAAGCAACAACTTGATTTGAGTAGGCAGGGAAGGGCTTTTAGGAGCTGGCAACAGTCCGAGCCCTGGCAACATTCAAGGTATCCTCCCTGAGGCTTGTACCTGTTGAATTACCCCAACACACACTGAGCCCTTCACATGCAGCAACCTCTACCAAGCACTGCTATTTTGGGGAATGCCACTCTCTGGCAGGTAGCAGTGTGTTGCAGTAGACCTAAGCTGCAGAAATTGCTCTGCACTGAGGTCACAAGTCCCTTTTTCTCCTAACTTAGGACTTTGAGAAACTTCTCTTGCCTTTTAGCAAGTTCTTATTATGAATATTCTGTATTTAAGTCTTCCTGCTGTGTTTTTTGCTCTTTTTTTCTTGGAATTCAGTCCCTTTTCTTTGTCTTTTTTAATCTGTCTTACAGATTATCAAGGTTTGTTCAGTGACCATTCTTACATTTTCCTACATTTTATCATATACTTAAATATATAGCACAATTCTTTCAAAGTCTATCAGCAGGGGGAGTGCTTTAGGAATTAAATAATTAATCTTCATTATTTTTACCCAAATACCAGGCATTTACACAGAGAAAGTGCCTTTTGGATGTCTGAAAATGCTGCACCGGGGAAGGTGGGGTTTTGTGTCATGTAGACATAAGCAAGGTGGGACTAGCTCTGGAGGGAAAGGGGAGATCTGTGAAAGCAGTTTTAGGAGCATCCAGGGATGGTGAAGACTCATCTGAATTCTGTTTCATTGAAATTAAATTAAATGCAAAAGAAACCCAGCAGTGAAGGTGCATTTGGCTTCTCCATTATTTCTGAGGAATGCGCATTGCCCCAGTTCCCTTTGTCTCTCCTAAATGGCATCCATGAGGAGTGGTGTTGTGCTAAGGTGCCCCACATTCTGGCCCACAGTCGTGCCTTGGCGGCTTGAGCTCCCTGTGGTGCCAGGTGCTGGCCCAGCACCCCTCCAGGGCCACCCTGTCCCACCCCACAGCTTGTGCCCTAACAGGGGTCACCACAGCCATGCAACCCCAGCCAAAATCAGGTCTCCAGCGTGAGGAAACTCAGCGCAGCACTTGCTAGGTGGAGCTTCTGCCAGTGGTACCATGCATAGAGGGGCTTAAGGTTGTGCTAAACATTCCAGATAAATCCCACAAATCTTTAGGGAACCTTCTTGTCTTTCCTGGAGCTTTACAGTAGGTGCCACAGTGGTGGCATCTCCTGTTCATGCGTTTCAGTTTCCAGCTCAAGAAAAATACAATGCGGATGCTGCTTTTGGACTGAATTATTTGCAGCACTTGTGTCTGAAGAAGGAGCTAGTTAACACTTATCCTGGTTGTGATTTGTGTGATGGAGCTAGAAGGGGAAGCATGTGGTTAGGATTATAAACAGCTAGTGAGATGACAGTCTTCAGTCATTGTCAAAGTGAACCCCATTCACAGCCAAGCATGAAGGGTTTTCTTTTTTTTCACCCACAGCAGCTTCCCTGAGGAATCTACATCACCAATCTATTATTTTTAATTATGGCAATTACTAATAGATGATTTCACTTTTGAACCCAGTTATTTTGTTTGCCACTCTTGGTATTTCATAGCTTCAGCCTACACTGCTTCACTGCCATTGGCTTTGTTTGGTAATTACACAAACAAAAAGTGCACCTTCACCCTCCTGTGTGCTTTGTGTCATCAACACACAATAGCAGCCATTGTCCACAGTTTGAAGAAGGTCTAGTGCAGAAATTGGCTATTAAAGTAGCCAGTTTTTCAGAGACCGAAATGGATGTTGCCTGGTTGCACAAAGACAGCTAAATGAGATATCCTAGGGTTATTTAAGTAATTTTTTGTAGCTATCAATGACTCACCAGTTTAGGATTCAGGCACTCACTCGCAGCCTCTTTTGTGGTTTCCTTTCAATATCTGACCTTAGACTGTATGATGATAAGTACTTTTGTATTCGATAGTCACTGCAATTTTTAAAATAATCTGACTGTGTAGACACTATTCCACATATACAAACATGCACCTTAAGTATTAACAATTTTATTTTATTCTGCACCTCTGCTTAGATTTCTATAAAATTCTAAAATGTACTGTAGGCTGTTAAGTATCTTCAGTAGCCCTTTAAACTATACAGATAAGCTATGAAGCCTGTGCGTGCCACCTCCAACTCTGACTGTGACATGTATTGTGGTGTCACAGAAAAATAAGATACCAGTTGGTGTGGTACAGATTAAATTCTTTATTTGTCAGAGAGGACTCACAGGTATCCACGCATTTGTACTTCTTCAGTGCTAGTGTTGTTCAACAGGGGAAGTTTAACTATAATTTCCCTTCCTGTGCTGGGAGTTTGTAGGTGTTATCTCCTGCCTGCCTGCATGTGACCTCAGCGAAGAAAGAAAATTCAAAATGTCAGAGTCAGCTCAAACTACCAGAGAAATGTACTATGGGGCTGCCAACCCACTAGCGAAGTTTGGTTCAGATTAAAAGGAATCATTTTATACAGATCTGTCTATAACAAAACTTTCCCAGATGCTTTAAAATGATATCATGGTGCTTCTGATTCTGAGCTTATGAAAAAGAAGAGTTATACTATTGTGCATGCAGATTTGTGGAGGATGGTTACTGAGGTTTCTCTCTAGTTCCTACAGATAAATCATGTGCTCATTCTGGAGTCTGGTCCTTAGTCCCTTCCAAGGACTACTTGTATTGAGTGGGACTAAAATGAGACTTTCTCCAGAGCAAGAACTTGAGGTATGAGAGTTTTGATAATCAGAAATAAGGTGGGATGGGTTAAATAATTTTTGCAGCTTGCTTCATCTTCCTTCCTTCTAAACTCAACCCAAGTTTATGCCTTCATGTTCATATCGCTCTTTGAAGGAAATGCACAATGAGACAGACACAAGTGTCTCCTCTGCAGCATTTCTAGCCTTGGCACCTTGTGAAATTTTGAGTCCCAGAGAGACAATTTTGGTAGCAGTGTCAACACACGCTGACACTGGCATGACATAAAAATATATGTCATTTAAAAAGGTTTTAGAAATCGTTCCATCTGACTACCTGTTCCCTATTTCCTTTCTGGCTTCCTTTTATCATGTTTGCGTTTTACTCCTAATGCAACATTTCTTCTTCTCCCTATTTTCCCTGATATCCCACCCTGCTCTTGAAGATCACTCCTCTCTAAGCTAAAAATGAATGTTCTGGTGACATGAAACAAAGGGAGTGGTATTCTAGATTGGTGAAGGAAAGCCTGAATTTTTTGTGTAACTTTCAAAAATGTCTCAGACCTTTGTTTCAATGCTGATACCATTGAAAAACTAAGGATTAAAAAAAAAAAGAAAAAGATTATATTTGTTCAAGAGGACCAAACCTCCTCCCCTCTTATACTGGAGAGCCAATGTAAGATGGCCAGCCCTAGTGATACAACACAACTGCAATTATATGTGTGGAGGCTGCATAGAAATATGGAAGTGATTTTGAAATCAGCTGTACCTCTAGTGAGGTTCTGCAGGCATGAAGGCACGGAACTAAATGACTGTATGTTCCGAACCTAAATTTAGCCCAGATTGCATGGGGATGCCACTCCTGATACAGCCAGACTAGCAAAATAGAAGCAGTGGTCACGTCTGGGGCCACAGTCTCTGGTGTGTGTCTGCCTCTTGGTAGTGTATCACAAGGTTACCTTTACCCAAGCAAGCCTGGTGATTTTCGTTCCCCTGCAGGAGTATTGAATATTATCAGTTTAAACATAGTTTTATGGTTAATAAGTACTCTTCACGCTGCTGGTAAGGGCCCCCCAGGGCCTAACAAAGATCATTCTTTGTTTTAAAAGAATCTTATAACAGTAGATTGGTCATTCTGATCACATAGACAGATGCGTGCTGTCCGAACGCTCCCTACCCCCTGCAGTCGCAGTGTGCACTTCAGGAGTTCAATAATATGAACCTCACTAATCATCACAGTGTCAGTGCAGGTCACGCTGCCACAGACTGAATGAGGCGTCCCTGCATTAGATTCGTGATAGGGTCCTGTCATGCTCTGAAGTACAAAAGAGCCACGCTGTTCTGCAACAGCAGAGGCAGTAAGCTAACCCTGAAAGACACTGTGCCTTTAGGACAGCTGTGATGTCTCCAAGGGTGAGGCCCGTTATCCCTATTTGTTTTGTCCCCCTTACTTGAAATGTTCAAAATAGCTGCTCCGTTGCAAGTTTCAGCTTTAATTTTTATTTTGTGCCATTTTGAAATGCATGTAGTTTTCAAAGCAAGACACGCCAGGGTTCTGGAAATCAGATGCTATGTGTTTAGGCATCAAATAGCCCAGAGGACTCTCAGGTGGAGTCCGCTCACGTATTTTTCCCATCTGCCTATAATTTTGCTCAGTGCCTGATCTGAGACCCCTTTGTTTTACCTTCCCACAGTCTTCACTAAAAATTTGCCACTATCAGAACTGCTAAATCCCTCCATGGCATCCTCCATCTCTTCACTGCCTAAACCTCCCCAGCTGAGATCATTCATTCACCAGCTACAAAAATCTTCTGTTAGCCGCCTTCTTACAAGCATCCAGGTTTATCTTTGGCTGCCCACCAAACCTGATGCTACTCATACCCCTAAGTACACAGCTCCTCTCTCAGCTATAAACTACCCAAGGACACTCTTCTCTCCCCTACTGCCAGCTCTTCAGTCCCTCTTTCCCCATCTGCACAGGACTGTCCCTTCCTCTTTGCTCTCTGACTACATGAGTCTGACAGATGCTAGCCTTTTGTTTTCAGTCCTAAGTAGATTTCTATAGCCACCAGTTGTTTCTCCGCTATTCTTACCAGCAGCTCTGATTTTAACTTTCCTCTTCCAGTGAATGGCCAGTAACAAGTGGACATTGGTTGGTGTTTTAAAAAAATCTCAGACAGAATTATTCTCTGAAGTGTCTCTTCCCTTTTCAGCCGTTCTGCTTACTTTTGTATGGCTGCTTTTGAGCTGAAGTGTGTACAAGACAGTCCCTTTATTATTTGCTATAATATTTTTTAAGGATTTGTTATGCAGCTTGGAAAGTGGTGACAGTAAATCCTTTTCTAATACACCAAGGTCACTAGAAGGAATGCTCTGCTTGTTGTTAGGCAGACACCTAGGCTGAACTCAACAGGCATTTGGCTAAAAATGCTCACTACTGACACATCTGCTTTATCCATCTGTTGTGGAAGGAAGGAGAGGCAGAAGGAGTTGTGGGGGAGACAAATTATAAAAAACCCCAACACCTCAAATTATTATTTTAACTTATTTGTGTTGATTTGAATGCAGAAGATTAGCTGACTTTCTGGACTCACAGCACCAAAATGACAGTGATGTATGAGATGAAAAATGCTTTCTAATACACAAAGACACTCTATTCTTTCTTCTGCTGCAGTGCTGTGTGCAACAGAGAGACACCCAAGATTCAGCTTACAAAGCTGGGTCCAAAAGTGCTTTATTTTTATTCTTTCACTGCTTTGTTCATAGACAGGCAATGAAGTACTTTCTCCAACCTGGAGCCTATTTAAAAGCAGACAGAGCTGTTTTTTGATTTGCATGTCAATTCAGATGTCTAAAAAAAATCTCTTCCAAATGTAGGGCTCTTAAACATAAAGAATTCCATTTAAAAACAACAAAAAAAGATGTAAACCCACATGATTAAAAAACACTAGAAAGGCAGTGCTAGAAATGGATGTGCTTTTTCTGACTTAAAGACAAAATACATCTTAAAGGCAAACTAGAATAAACTATTCTGACATACACAAGGAAAAGAGAAATATTTGCCATGTGCCATCTTACTCCTGAGAGTTCTCACTGGTTATGTTCAATTCACGTTTTATAAAAGTCTCTCTTTATGGTGCTGTTGCCAGTGGTGTGTGACAATCACAAAGGACAGTGATTTGCTCTCCTGAGTGCCCACGTGATGGGAATTGTATAGTGTATAGTGAAGTCAACAAGGATGTCAATGGGAGTTCTTCAAACCTGTAATCTTTGATATTCTACTTCACACACGAGAACATTTTGGCAGCTAGGAAATCTGATGAAAACTGTTGCTGATCAAATCTCCTAGTATCTTTCCCTTTAGAGTCTCACCTGCAAGACAGGCTTTTTAAGGCAATGTCTTAGGAAGCTCATGAAAACTTGCTCTCAAGCTTGTTGAAGCCAGCTGGACTTCCACAGGCTTTGGACCAGCCTGTTCACTGGATAGAAGGGGTCCTTTTATACATGCTTTTATGGTTGGTCAGGATCTTGACCTGATTACTTAATCTCATGGTGCTAGATGACATACCCATGTTGGTTTCTCTGGACACCTCCAGCTCTGGTGACAGCTCTTATTTTCCTATTTGGCCCAGCAGTAGACAGGGAGAAGAAAATTAATGACTTATACAAATCCTTAGGCAACTTTGCATCAAAAATTAATTTGGGACAGAACCTCTTTACTTTTTGTCATTTTGATGCCTGTTTAAGTAGTTCAGAACATGATTTTTAAGATTTATTTTACTCATTGGTGTTGCTTTTTTGAATCTGTATCAAGCATTCAAACAAGTATTAGTTTATAATAGTACATTCAGGTTTGTGTAATTGATGTAATAATTTTCAATTCATTTGCTTGTCACTCCTTGCAGAAGAAGCCATCTGGGGGAACAACAAAAAAAAACATTTGTTGAATGGCTGTTTGACAAAAAGATTAAACTCTTTAAACAAGATGGTTTTGAGTCAGAACTTCTCTGCAATAAAATACAGTTCTACCATTTACAAGACTTGTAAATATAGATCTTGGCTTATTTCTCCCCATTAAATACTATAAAAGAGTTAACAATGCAGAGGCAGTGACATAAGCTTGGAGAACACGGGTCATTACTTGAAGATGCCATAGTGTTTGTGGTTGAGCCTATCAGGAGTAACCCATAATGATTTCTTACAAAAAGATGGCAAGACAGCAATGAGAGCTGTGCTGGACAGCACTAAAACTCTGTGCATGTAAGCAGAAACTCCACTTGTTAGCCCAAATTCAAGGCACTGGAAATCTGGAAAAGAAAAAAGGCTAACCTTAAAATTTGCATCAATCTATAGATGTTTTACAAGCAGGATGCTATGTGCTCTGCTCTCCTAGGGGTGTGTGTGTAGCCTTTGACACTAATTTTCTTTCATTTATCTGTGGGAGGAATTTACATGTGTTTGCATGATTTCAGCACACATAGCTGGTGCTCATGTAGTATCTGTTCCTATAACACAGTTCTCTACCACTTTATACCTCTATCTATCTCTCGCTAAATACATATATGTATAAAAGTATACATATATATAGATATACATGTCAATATATACTTGGAGAGAATGAGCAAGAGAGGGAAGTAGAACAGATATTTCATTCAGGACTACTTTTTAATTACTGCATCTGTTTTCTGCATTCAAAATAGGTAATAGAACAATTTCATAAGGAGTTTCCAGGTAGGCCAGTTTCCTATATAGAAATAGTACTATGTGAAACATGGGGAAGAACATCAGGCTTGTCCTTTTATTCAACCGTAGAAGAATTTAGTCTCCAGGAGTATTAAGCAGTAATTGACACAATAGCTTCCAAACATTGTGGCTGGGACCTGACAAGCTGCTTTGGGGTATGCAATCCTGAACACATCACAAATTATTAACTCCCATCAGATTTGAGACTCTGCTCATAACTAAGGTGACATCACCTTGGATTTCTGACTCCAAATGCTCAAGAAATGCAACACTAACACTTCAGAGGAAGAGGTAGGCATCTTGTAATGCTAACTGTAAAATAATCCATGCACAGGAGATATTTCTTCCTAACCTCGAGCAGAAGTTATTACCCAAATTACACCCTGAGGCATAAAGGATTTCCCCTTTATTGAAGTTTTATCTCATCTGATGTAACTGTGTTAATTACATGTGCTCTTCTCACTCAACTGTATATTTCCCTTTTGAAGCCTATTTAATTTTTTATTTGTTCTATTCAAAAACATTTTGAGGAACTTCTGTTTCATTCAGGTCTTCATTTCAAAGATATCACACTTTCACTTAACACTTTTGTTGCCACAGAACTCTTTTTGTGACAATTTTGGGAGAGAAAACACTGTTTTCACTGTTTTATCTCAATGTTTCATTTGTCATGTTATGGAAAACACAATGTTTTAAAATATATTAATTCAATTTTATCTAAGAAAGGCAGTAAAGTAAAACATCTGAATTCTGTCATTTCTTCACTTGATTCTTCTCAGTGAAAGAAGTGTTAGGGGACAGTGTGTTTCCTAGAATCATAGAATTATGGAATCATTAAGATTGGAAAAAACCTCTAAGATCATCAAGTCCAACTGTCAAACACCAGCATGCCTCCTAAACCATGTCCCCAAGTGCCACATCCACATGTTTTTTGAATACCTCCAGGGATGGTGACTCCACCACCCCTCTGGGCGGCCTGTTCCAATGCCTGACCACTCTTTCAGTAAACAACTTTTTCCTAACGTCCAATTTAAACCTCCCCCGACACAACTTGAGGCCATTTCCACTTGTCCTATCGCTTGTTACTTGGGAGAAGAGACCAACAGCCACCTCACCGCAACCTCTTTTCAGGTAGTTGTAGAGAGCGATAAGGTCTCCCCTCAGCCTCCTCTTCTCCAGCCTAAACAACCCCAGCTCCCTCAGCCATGCCTCATACGACTTGTTCTCTAGACCCTTCACCAACTTTGTTGCCCTTCTCTGGACACGCTTCAGCACCTCAATGTCTTATTTGGAGTGAGGAGCCTAAATCTGAGCACAGTATTTGAGGTGTGGCCTCACCAGCGCCAAGTACAGGGGCACCATCACTTCCCTCCTCCTGCTGGCCACACTATTCCTGATACAAGCCAGGATGCTGTTGGGCGCCTTGGCCACCTGGGCACACTGCCGGCTCGTGTTCAGCTGGCTGTCAACCAACACCCCCAGGTCCTTTTCCTCCAGGCAGCTCTCCAGCCACTCCTCCCCAAGGCTGCAGCATTGCATGGGGTTGTTGTGACCCAAGTGCAGGACCTGGCACTTGGCCTTGTTGAATCTCATACAATTGGCCTCGGCCCATCGACCCAGCCTGTCCATATTTCACCACATGCACTTTTACCATAAGCACAGTAATGTATTACGAGGTATCCCTCAGAGTAATGGCCAAATAGAGCACCAGCTCTGTTCCCACTGAATAGAATGATAAAACTTTCTTCTTAGTGCTGGAAGAATCATTCCTTTTCTCCTTCGGCACCTTTTAGTTTCACAGTGCATCTCCTTGTATAGTACCATATTGAGAACATTTATATAGGTTTTTCTGATTTACTTATCTTCTGTATTCATTGTAATTCATTCATTAGTGTGATTCCTCTCGAACGGTCATAAACTTTTAGCCTGTTGTAATGCAAAACAGTTTCTATATCTGTACTTATCATTGGTTACCATTTATAACCACTGTCTACTTGTCGTTAGATCCTTTTTGAAATGGTATGCCCAGCACTGACCATGACTTATTAAAAGGTTTGGGGACTTTAATGACTGTGCCGGAGGTCAAAAAGGCTAATCTGAACAACAGTTATTACCTCACAAGCTAGATAAAAGTGTGATGTATTAAAAGCGTAGTCAAAAGTGTTATGATGGGAAGCATGCTTATGGTGATGTGTTAGTGGCAGAGTATCACATGCCTTTGTATATTGTTATTATCCCCAGTGGTAGTATAACACCTTCTAAATATTTTCCCTTAAAGAGTCTTCTTCCTTATCCTGAATATAAGAGCTCCGCGATACAGCTGGCACAGCATGAACAGAATGGGGCAGTTGATTTCTATGGCCTATAAACATTTGTCAGTGAGGTCCAAGAGCTGTCATACGAGCAACATTTGGACACAACAGGTTAATGATACTTGGCCATGATACATTTTTCCTCATGGTGTGACATAACAAAGGTGTATTGGAAACAGATCCAATACCTGTGTGACATCCTTTGGACTTCTTTATATTGACAACTATGTCATATTCAAAAGCTTACCTCAATTTTGGGTACGAAATAGACATTGTTTGCATTTATTCAGACTGGGACTATGAAGGAAATCAAACAGAAGAGCAATGTTTCGAAAGCCATTTCAAAATAAGTTCCTCTCATTGCTCTTTTCTATGACATAGTGTCTCCTGTGTGCCATGCTGATGAGAGAACAGTGAGTTGTACTGAGATGGCTGGTTGTTTTTGCCAGGATGGGCCTCATTGTTCCTATATGGGGAGATAATTAATACATCCAGACTCTTAACAGCTGGCAAATACTGAGTTCCACTTTAGGTGGTCAACTTAGGCTGGATTAACCTCTGTCATCTTTAGCAGTTCTGTGTGCTGAGATCTCTGACCAACAAGAATTTTGTGCAGGGTTTTTTAATCTGTTCTCTTTTTTCCCTACCAAAAAGGGGTCCAAAGAGCAGATCATGCTGCACAGCATTCTCTGCTGTTCTGCCAGGAGAAAGTCTGAACTGCAGTGAGATTTATGGGAGTGGAAAATTGCACACACAGGAAGATGCAGCAGTGGGAGAGGTGCCCCGCAGAGAAACTCAGGTGGATGGAACAGCTTTCCAGGATCTGGGCTTTACTGTTTGAGAGACAAGAAACCAGTTGCAAGAACATACTATACTCGTTCAAATTTAGAAACTATTTTTGAAAATAAGGCCCTTAACAATGTTAATTACTTATTTATAATCCTTGAAATTATATTAGTGGTAGGAATTGGACACTACTCACACAACTTAATAGAATTATAATATTAACATTCCTTTTGCGCTGTTGAACTATCACTGCACTTTAAAAAGCCACTGGAAACATGCAAATCGAAATAAGCATCAAGGTGCTTAACACTGATGGAATAGTGTCTAGAAAGACTAAAAGATTTAAGATTTCCTCATAAATTAATGTCATAACTGTATAAATTTTAACCTCTCCTCACTATTGCCTTTTTCCTCCTGGATTTAAAGGAGCTGTTGATTCTGAATGGGTCTGAAGTATAAAGGGGAAACCAGGAGGTGGACAGGTGCAAATGGCAATCAACATAACCTTCATCAATGTCCTTTTTCATTAGTTTGCAAAATGATTAGAAACATGTTGCAAAATTCCCATGCTGAGCTGCCAAGCCAGCACAGTTCACTGGCTAACACTTTTAAACCACAGCAAATCCAATAGGTGATTGCATCCTGATACTTTTCATTAGCAAAATCCAACAGTCTGATCCTGTCCAATGGATCTTCTAAAAATTGCCAAGCCACTTAATACCCAGCAAAGGGAATTACAGGTGCTCTGCTCATAACGTTCATACATACAGTGCTGCAGGTTCAGCTAATGGTTGTCATATGTTAATAAAAAAGCAGCAATAAAGCTGGATATCTAGAGACACTAAAAATCATATTTTATCAGCTGCTTTGACCCTTTTGCATGAAATGGTTAATAGTCAATGGAGCAATGGAGAGTGATGACATTACAGCCCTAACAATCGTTACCGATTTCAGTTGAAAACATCATATGTCACCGTGCTTGTTTCTACCTATTCAAGTACTTACCCTTTGGAGACTATCTTTTTCTCACTCCTTGAGCCTTGTCTTCAGGAAAGGCTAATTAACTTGCCTTTACATAGACTTTTCTTTTAGTAGAATCACTGGGGAACTGTTTCTCCTGTTGCAATTACTGTCATTTCTACTGGTTTTTTGATTTTAGTAGCTTGGTCACAGAGCTGAGAGCAAAACTGTGGCCCACATACTGTGAAGTCCTGCAGGCTGTGCAGCTTAGCCTCATAGAATGATTATAGCATGGACCCCAGCTCAATGTGTAGCCTTGAAGTTATTTCCAGTCTTGGTTTGCATAGGGATGCATGGAATATATTTCAGCTCCTCTGGTGAAGCAGGCTGTTCCCACAGCAGTGCAAGCCCATTTTCCCTGCTGGCCACACAGATCTAAATGAGAGCATTTGTTCTCTCTGCACCAGGAATTAGCTCAATATGGATCTCTTGTACAATACAGAAACAAGAACATTAGCATATGATGATCTGGTGGTCATCATCATCATCGTTTTTATTGCCTTTAATCATACCTAAATTTTTCCAAAATCAAACGCAATATGATTGAGTTTGTATCCCTGGCTAAGCTGTGTATATTACAGGGCCATTTTAAGAGCATGCAGATGGGTATGAGTCCATGGTTTGTTTTCTTTCCTACAGTTTAATAATATCTCAGTAAATCTTAGACATATTTCCCTATGCTGTCCTTTGCCCAGTAAGCATTGTTTGGGAAAGGCTCATATGTCTCCAGACGGGCCAGTCTATTCTTGACCCACAAACAGGTGTTTTGACAACCTCCAAACACTTGCAGTTCCTCATTAAAGGACTGCGAACAGCACATGCGAACAATCATGCAGCCTTTGCCACTTTTCAGGCAGTTCTGCTACAACAAGAAAATTTTTATAAGCTCTCATTCCTTTGAATGATTTCATCAGTGAGGATTTCATTTTTAAGATTCACCTCCAGCGAGTGTCATATATCAACATAATGGATAGTTTATTAAAAAAAAAAAGAGGTATGATCATATTTGTGGTTATATGGCCTGACCAAAACTATTTGGAACTAATATTTTTTTCTGGCTTTGAATTGCTTTTATTAAGCAATGATGAGTGAGTTCATAGTCTATCTGTGAATATACTATGCATTTTCATTGCTTCTTTGAGAATAACTTTGCAGATTTATCATCAGTTTTAATGCATGTGGGCTTTCAAAATGTGTGCCTTCTAAATCTAGGAAGGAGATTTGGGAGGGGATCTGGAAGAACCACTATGGCTTCTTCTAAACTACAAAATCCTTGGTGAACTGAGAAACTGGAGTTGTTTCTGCTTACACCCAGTTCCTCTTGTGACAAGGCAATAGCAGAACCAGATCAGACAATAATCTTCTAAAAAAATAAAATCCCCTATATCATCTTGTCTACCTGAGAGGCCTTCCCTATAAAGATATGCTTGGTCGCAGAACGCAAAACTTCACAGATTTCACATTATTTTGTCCCAATAATAACAATAATCATAGTGATAATAATAACAATAATAATCTTTCAGACTGAGTCTTGATTGACTCCATTTGTACTCACAGATTTTTTTTAAATGAGGGCATGCTTAACATTACAGATTGTGACTGACCGGCAGGCTATTTAGAAATTGCTTAGCTTTAAGCCAATGTGCAAAGATTTTGATTTTGAAATAACCCAAGTTTAAAACAAAAAATGAACTAATAACTTCTGCTGTAAGACTATCCTACTGTCTTTGACATCTATTGAACTGGATGGATCAGGAATATATTGTGTGAAATCCCGGTCCCAGAGAGCTCATTGGCTTCAATATTATTTGGGTTTTAATCTACCGCTTTCTAAGGAGAGTCTGAGTCTTCTTACTATGTAGGTGATATACATTAACATGGATCTATACAATACAATGAGTCCTTATACTAGCTGCCTGTGAAACAAAGCCCTTGTATTCTTCCCATTAAGTCATTTAAGGCTACTATAAACATACAGTCTTGAAACTGGGGAGTAGGGGTATAAATTTGAAAGTTTAAAGTTGGTGCAGCTACATTATATTACATATTTACACCAAATCTTTTCTTCTTTACATTGAGTGCAGAGATGTGATCTGTATGAAAAACAGAACCACTCAGCTTGTTTCACTGGATTAATTTCATCCTGGCCATGTTGAAGTGATATGTATAGATTACTTTAGTTTAGCTCACCAGAAAGATTGAATAGAAGCTGAGATTTGTAGATATAATGTAGATTCAGGTACTGTAAAAATTGATGACAGGGCCTTTTTATGGAAATGGCACTTTGGTCACCTTAAAATATATATCTTGGAACAGTTGTTAAGAAAAGAATGACTGTGAGCTCAAAATTATGGATAGAAATGGTTTTTTTTTCACCCTTAGTGTTGAGGTCCCATACTGCATCAGGTGAGAAGCAGATGCTGATGATATAGCATTATTCCATAGATGCATGCAGGAAAGTACCATATTAGTACAGAACAAACCCAGAAAGTCTGAAAAAATAGTTGCAGGGGAAAGGAAGAGAAGAGTGACCCATCTCATCTTTCTTGTTCGTCTCTGCTTTAATGCTATATTTCATAACTACTGAATGAAAGCGTCTGGAGGGTATGTTAAGAGGCACACAGCTGTAAGCCCACAGAGCTTTAAAACAGGCTGCATCAGAGCAACTTAACTTTGTTTTGGGAGGTTATGGGATAAGTCAGAACCAGATCTCCATTACAGCTAGATTCCAGAGATATGATCTATTTCAGTGAGAGCTCAGAGTGGCCATATTATTGGAAGTGGGTGAAAATCCACCTGGATTTGGTGCTTCAGACATGCCTAATTAGAATTCTTTAAAAGCTGTAATGATTTTTAGAGGACTACAGATAGACACTAACAGTATAATGATTCTGTAACATGTCTGTTCCTGGAAACTGCATATGAATTCTCACAAGGTTACTGTATCGTTTACATGTTCCATATGCCTCTCAATTTCAAAGAAAAATAAGAAAATCCAGGGAAATCCAGGAAAGACTGCATTAAATCGCTGAATTTCTGCTTTGGAAAATGATAAGCAAAACCCTATAGATATTCAGAGTGGACGGTCATTGTTAGCCAAAGTCTGTCTTGCCAGACTGGAATATGGAAAACATAGTTCAACTTCTATTTCTGCCATGGACCTTCGATGTGATTGACTCTCTTAAGCAAGTCATCAGGATCCAGATCCATCTCACCTAACTTTACCATCTAGAAGGGGAATCTCAGCTCTAAGCTAGTTGCTTAGGCACTGTCCTTCATCATGCTGCAGCTTAAAAGATATTTAATTCCCCTTTCTAGATTCTCCATGGACTAAATCTACTATAGCTGTATGTCTCTGACAGTCTGTTCTGCATAGGTGCTAATTTTCTTTCGGGCTCCCTCCAAGACAAACCTTGAGCATGAATGAAGAGAACTTTGCCTCAGGTCCACTCCACACAAGAGGTATGGACTACACCAGCAACCTCTGCTATTTTTGTAGAGACGTGATTACAGAAGAGCCTAGACCTCTTAAACTAAATGCCTAATTTTGAGGTAGCTAATACTAGATGTGATGAATTCTAATAGTGGGTCCCTACACACTTCTCATATTGTAAAATAAGAACAAAAATAACCTTTTGTCTGTTCAAATGATTAGCATTCGTCTCTGACCTTTAAGTGCTCCTGTGTTAGAAATGTGCAGTTCTGTGCAACCACATGATTACCAATTAAATAAAATTTTACATATCTTGCACCTGAATCACAGAGTTGTAGAATGGTTGAGGTGGGAAGGGACCTCCAGAGGTCATCTGGTCCAACTCCCCTGCTCACACAGGGCCACCTACAGCTGGTTGCCCAGCACTGTGTCCAGATGGGTTTTGAATATCTGAGATCCGCTGCTATTGATTTTCCTATTACTAGTTAAACACTGTTGTTCACTTAATATTTATTTTAAGTTACCAAGACTTTTTTAACAACAACAACAAAAAAGATACAAAAACTTTAGCTAAGGACATTCTTTTTTTGGAGGGAAAAAAAGGGTTTTATTTGCTAAACATAGCCAGGAGATAGCAGATCTAGATACAGATAACAGACTTGAAGTCCATGATGACATTGCCTTGCCAGCTCCTTCATTAGACCTTAAAAGCTCTTTTTATCTGTCACAATTTCCTTCATACGAGCAGCCTTTTGTTGTTTTATTGTTGCAGTGCAATGGATTAGCCTTTCTCTGACAGTTTTTTAAGGTTAGCTTCAAAATGTCTCAGTGGGGAAAAAAGAGCTAGGAGGTTTGAGCCAAATTTATGCTGTAGTTTCTTGGTACCAGCCTGAGTGTGCTCACAGTGCGCTGGCTTCTGGCTTGATTAAATGCAGTACAAACCGTTCTCCACAGCTTGTTGCAGCACAGGGGCAGGTGTCCAAGTCGCTATGTTAATTAAATGCCACTGATATCTGCGGAAAGTTTTGTGCCTCTGATTACCAAAATGACAAACGCAGGGAAACTTATAGAAATCATCCTGCATTTTATGAGATGAGCAGAAACCTCATCAGCAAAACACTGATTTCCCATGTTTTCCCATGAGAGCTGGTGGGTGAGAGATGCATTGAACAACTGGCAGTCTTATTTTGGGAAGAAGGAGATTGTAGTTTTCTCTATGTGATTCAGCATGTAACGGACAGTCGCAAATTTTTATTCCCCTGAAATCTCCCAAATCTGGGAACATGGAGTTACTCACGTGGCTCTATCAAAGTGGCTCATGCCTGTGAACACAAAATGAATGTAACATTTCTTGCAGGGTAGGGGGGAAAAAAAAGTCAAGAAAGAGTGTGTGCGAAACAGAAAGTGGCATACCCACACCACCACCACTTCGCTGCACTCCCAAGATTCAGATTCCAGTTTGGCTGGAGATGAAATTGATAGCTCTGCAGGAGGAATGTGGGAATAATGGGCTTACGGACACTATGAATGAATTATGCACTGCAGGCACGAGGCTCCTCAGCACATTGCTGTCCAAAATTTTATTTTTATGTGGCACATATTTAGAAAATTGAGGAGCGCCTTGGAAAGTTGGGACAGCTGGCGAGCGTGTGCGGGGCACTGGGGGAGTGCTGGGGCTCCACCAGCAGCCTCTGGCCAAGCAGGTCTCCAACATGCCTGCCAACCCACCGCCCCAGGAGCAGCCCCCCACCACCACTGCCAGGGCCGGAGAGATGCTATGAAAGGGCTGGCATTAAGTGCCTTTTGCAGGATATTAAACCAGCATCCTAACTGGTAAAAAAAAAATGAATTGTCACTGACATTATGTCGGCCCACTTGGAGCCCTCTCTGCTACTTTCTGCAGTCTGGTAACTATTATGCACAAGAGATCAATATTCTCCCCAGTGCTGGAATTTAAGTAATGATTTCCAATAAAACCTATTTCAGACTGTTCTGGCTAGAGGACAGAGACAAGCCACAAAACATAATGCACTTAAAGACTCTCTTTTCTTCTTTTCTTTCTTTTTTCCCCCCTTCCTTCCTTCCTCTTTTTTCTTTTTTTTTAAAGACTTGAATAATGGAAGCGAGATCTAGCGATAAGACACATGCATGCACACAAAAAGGAGGCCTTTTGGTCCAGGCCAATCTGCTTAGCTAATGGCTGTAAGCTGACACCCGTAATGAAATAAAAATGTCTCAGTACAAGTGCATGGCTGCGCAATTGCTACCAACACCCACCCTGGCAGCCCCAGTGATGGGTGCTGGGGAACACGCCCTTCCACATCACTTTTTTTCACTTCTTTCTGTTTTGCAGCAAATAAAAGATATGTTTCCAAAATGGAATTAAGCAAATACTTCATGATTTCATGCTGCAGAAAGTCTGATGACTTTAGACATGGTGAACAGCTCCAGTTCCCAGTAACTGTAATTGACACTCCAGGTGCTCAGCACTTCTGAAAATCAGGTTTCTAGTACTGTTCCAGGTTTTTTTTTTTGTTTTGTGTGTGGTTTTTTTCCTACTTGAAAGCTTTTTTTTTCTTCTGGTCTTTGTGAAAGAATCTGGAGGGTGTAAGAAGACGACTGGTACTTGAGGAATGAAATTTCTGATCTATTATCTGTTAGTGAAGGAAATAATTTACAGAGGTGAGATAGATAGAGACGTACACATATATCTTCCATAGTTGTCATAGTTTCATATTTTGCCTTTGGCCTCACTGTACTGCCTTGTTTCTTTGTGTCCCACAGTGCAGACTTCAGAAAGAGGAAAGACCCTGTCCAAGTGTGCTAAGACTGGACTACTGTGGTTAAAATGGTTTCCCCTGGATCTCCCTCACAGCTTGCAGTTGTCTGATTTCAATCAGTGGCAGTTCTCTCCACATGTCTAGCCATCAATCTTCTCCTGCTCCTGGATGAGTGTGTCACAGCGTGGTGCATGTTCCAGTTAAAAAATAGACTGCACCACAGCTCTCCCTCCCCAGTCATTGATAAGTATTCCTTTGATATTTTTATTAAAAAAGAAAGAAAACACATTATGATATATGTTTCTTTAAAAAAAGAAAAAAAGAAAAAAAGAAAGCCTGAAGCCCTGGAGGCTGTAGGAACAGCAGGAAGCAGGGAGGGAGTTTGGGGTTATGTGGTTATGATGAAGCTATTGCTTGGTAAGTTACAGTTTGTGGAAGAGTTGAGGGTTTCAGTCTTTATTGCTTTCCATCCTGCACTCCTCCATCAATAAAAGTTCCCTGGACATTGTGTGAGTCTCCGGTGTTCATCTACTTCACACCCCTTCCTTCCCCCACGGTGAATGATAATTGCTATTTGAAAAACAGAGCTGCTTAGGAATGGAGGGAGTTTTGTACAAAAACTAAGCCAAGCGCATCACAGTCCCTCAGTCTCACCTTTGGACCTTCTGGAAAGGGAAATAAACAGCTGTTTCTCTGTTTGAATTAATCTTTTAGATTACAGACTGATCTGCCAGTCTCCTAGACCAGCTTGCCTCTGCATGGCTGAGGTATGTGTGGAGGTGCATCCAAAAGTTGCCCAAAAGAGAGGACGGAATGACATGTCTCCACCTAGTTGTCCTTACCCAAAGCAAACCCACCTTCTGAAAAGACTGAAGCTACAGAGGGTCTGCATAATAACTCTGCTTCTGACAAAATGCTTTTCCATGACAGAGCTCAAAGCATTTTATAAATGAAGTTAAGATTATTATTCTTGTTTTATAAATTGAAAACTCAGACACAAGGAGGAAAAGCAAATTTTGCAAGTGACTTGGGAGACTATAAAACTCCTTTCTTTCAAATGTCAGGGTTGTATTTAGGAGGCACTCTATTTAATATCTCACCCAGTAATGAGCTTTTACTGTTCATATATCGAAGCTGATGAGATTCAGCAGTTAAAGAAAGTTTGCATAAATAGGCTTGAGTCGATCAGGCTTGAGCCTGTTTTTCACATATGATGTAAAAGTCCATTTCATTTATTGTGCTGATAATTCTAATTTCGAAAGAAAGGGAAAGGGAAAGCAGCCAGATGAGAAATAATCACATTTTAAAAAGGCAATTAGGAACTAACCACTTGTGACATATAGTTATTTCTTAAGCTACAATTAATCTCTTACTGTTACATTATCACATTGTCTCTTTTCAATCAGCGTTCTGCAGTGAAATCAATTGATTCTCAAATCTCCACATACTTTTAAGAACCCTTCTCCATAATATTAGCTAAAGCCCTTAAATCTGCAAAACTCGCCCACAATCACACAATTCACTTTCTCACGGAAAGCCATGTGATGAAAGCAGTAGGAAATAGTTACTCTTAAAGCAGTTCACATGAATAACTAACTTCAGGATGAAAAAATTCCCACCAACACTATTAATTATTAAGAAAGAGTTTTTACGGTCTATTTTACTTTTCATTGTGTATTTTGTTAGCTCATTCTTTTATACTGGGGACTAGTCAATTTTATTTCTATGCAAAACAGAATAACATACATTATTCTCTCTTTCTCCCCTCTGCTAGGCAATGCGTCTCAAAAAAGTGAATATACATCATAAATAATTATTAAATAGGCACATTTCTAGCATAGATTTGTTGCTCAGTAAGATTAATTTCTTTAAAAGGATACAGAAGAACGTACAAAATCATTGCAAATGACACCAGAATTGGTAGTTATGAGGAATGATGAAGACATACCAGTACCGCACAGAAATCTGGGCTGATTGGTAAGTTGGCCTCACCTGTACCACTGCTAAATGGCACGTGAGATGGTTAATTAAGACCTTTCATTAAGATTGAAAAATATGGATTAGTTTTACAGAATGGTCAACAGTCTTTAGGCACAAAGTGACTCAGAAAAGGATTTAGTGGTTTTGCTGTGCAGACAGATGAGCAAGAGCTCCCCGGGCAACACAGGGGCTGAGCCAGCAAATACTGTCCTGGATGTATGTACGGGAGAAGACTACCACATAGAAACAAAGGAGTTTTACTGCTACAGATTACTGACAACTCGTAAGATCATTACTGGGATGTCTCTGTCCACTTCTGATGCACACATTTAAGTGGGCTGTTGGCAATTAGGAAAATGTTCAGAAAAAGCTACAAACACAACTTCAGTAACAGAAATGAGACAAAAAGCATCTTAATTTATTCACTAAAAAGTACAGATTAAGAAGTGATATAATGATGGCCTGAGGATACTTCTCTAGAAAGAAAACTGGAGAATCTGACTTTTTAACTTAACGGAAGCTGAATCTCAGAAAATTCAGGTCAGCATTCAAGCACACAGCTCATTTCAGTGAAGGATCATAACTGCTGAAAAAAACCCACCTTATCTAGGAATACAATGGATTCTCTCTCTTGTGAGGTCTCTAAATCAAAGCTGGCTGTCTTTCTGAAAGCGCAATTACAGTTCAGGCAGCAGCAGTGGATTTCATACTGGGAACACTTGGCAAAATTCTTTTGTCCTATGCTATGAAGGAGGTCAGGCTACATGATTATTATCATTCTTCCTGGACTTAAATGCCATCAATCTATGAAACACGGACTTAACTTTAAGTCTCACTCTGAATCATTTTACATTCATTTGACTTCAGTGGAGCCATTTAACATGGTTGAAGTTAAGCATGTGCTCAAGTGCTTTGCTGAGGCGAGGGGGACATGCCCTCTAACAACTGACCACACGCCAAAGTGCTTTCTTGACATGGTGACACAAGTCTCTGTAAGTCATCATAGTTTTGAGTTCAGAAGCTACTCTTTTGCTTACAATTCTTTTTCTTCCCATGCAAATCATCATGTACTGTGCAACAGAGCTGCCAAGTGGCACTGCCTCTCCCTGGCCTGTTTTCCTGCTCTAGGATTTAAGGACAAGTCAGAATCCCACATGAATCAGAAGTCGTCCCAGGCACATTCGAGGGTTGTATGGATAGGCCATTTCTGTCATGGCAGAAGACGACTCACCTCCTGGGAGGCAAGGCACTGCTTCAGGAGAGATATGATAGGCTGTGCCTACCTACTGGAACAAAGTAGTAACAAGGCTACAGCTTTTATTACGTAAACTGTAAAAGGCTGAATCAAATCAGTCTGATGCTACATGCCATGACTGTAAAGGACTTTTCCATCAGACGTAGTAGTTAGCATTTCAAGCACCGAAGTGATAGTGTTGTAATATCCTCATTCACACAGGTTAGTTCTTCATTGTTTCAGTTCCAAAGGAATTCAGAGGATGCAAAATGATATTTAATGTAAGGACTTCCTGACTAAAAAAAAAAAAAAAGAATCAGGCCTCCCCTTTCAGTATGTGTTGTGTTTTTTTCACTTTAGTAGTAATACTTTTATGCAGAGTTTATTTAATTTCAGTCTAGTAAAAAAACCTCACCCCATGTCTTTACTTTTAAAAGGCGACAAAACTCACAACTTCTATGATAAATCTTGCTGTGCTTCTTTAAAGGGTAGCTCACTTCTTAAAAAAACGTGGTGAGGTGTATTAGTCAAGTCCTGAATTTCATGTTAAAAATAAATAAATCACCAGTGAAAAGCAATCAAGTATTTTGGTACTGAAAAGACTTACTATAAAACAAAAATGAAATACAGACTGTGAAATACTGCAGGAAGTGCTTATAAAGTTCATTATCACTTTTCATATTTTCAGCAATTTCAAAAGCCAGAGAGAATGAATATACTTATATTTTATCTCAATCTTTCACTTTGCTTTACAGTTCCTGCCAGGCAACTTGATCTGTAAGGCTGAACTGTAGGGGCATTCCTATTAATTTAGATATTCATCTCAGCTACAGTATGCAGCGTTGATTCCTTGTTAGGCTGAATGGTTAAAGTGAGTATTTGCAACTTTGATTTACATCTTGCAAATTGCATTATTTATAGCAGTTTTTCCCTAAAATGGCTAGTTAGCAGAGTTCAGCGAAAGTTAAAATGACTTAAGCCTAATGTTAGATCATGCATGCAATACAGCATTGACTTTCACTTCTGGAGAGCTTGGTTCCATATTTACAGCACAGACCACAAAGAAGTGCAAGCCAGAATTCAGCCCCAGTTAAAGTAACCCACAAACATCTCATTAAATCATTCAACACACAATATCAAAAGCTGAGAATATGGCTACACGCTTGCACTTTCCAGCTCCCTGCACAATTTTAGGTCTGAAATGTTTTTTTACCACTGGAAGTGATGGCACACTGTGTCTTTGATATCCAGGTCAAACACAGCCCCCAAAAATGTAAGAGCAGGGTATGACTGGAGTCAAGTACTGCTCAGTAAACGTCAAAATTAAGGGATTCTTTTTAACTAATATCACCTCACTGATCCAACTTTAGAGCACAGCCCCAGAAACAACTGGCAGAGGGCAAGGAAAGTTGGAAACTGGAAAACTGTAGAAATTCCTGGAGGGGAAAAGTTTTATGCCAGCTTCACCATTAAAGGGAATATAGTCAGCTCTAATGATATTAGGGTCTTCATTCAGCCCCAGGATGACATCCAATTCCTGTGACAGTCTTGTGCTGAGCTTCACCAAGAGATGCTGAATGAGTAACGGTCTCCTCAGCGCTCTCCCATCCTGAAAGGAAGGAAATTAAGAAAGGAAAGAATACCTTATATGCCAAACCATCTGCTTGGAGACACAAAGTAAGACTGTTGCTCTTTTGGATAATTGCATGTAATTATGGTTTTTTTCACCTCAACGTTTCATTTCAGACTTGGCCATGGGAGAAAATTCCATATTGCATTGCTGCTTTTCTTCAATTAACAACGATAATGGGATAAGATTTGGAAATGTCTCCTTATTCTGGGTTTACAACGTCATTATGGAACCAGGCTAAATTATTTGAGTCAAAGAGATGATTCTGTCCTTAAAATTGCATGTGCAAAGAAAGAAAGACTGGATCATTGCACAGAGTGCTTGCTAATGACTTGTTAGGCCTAAATTACTTTTCTAACCTGATCAGTGTTAATTTCTTACAGGTCTAGTGAGATTAATTACATGGTGACAGACATAGAGCTGTCTTTTGCAGGATATCCTATAGGTGAGGTGGAAAGGATATAACCTTGCATGGGGGATTCCTATGGGAGGGTGGCAAAAATGCATTTACATGAACTTTCCTTCTGCCACTAGAGCTGAAACAGCTGATCACATTTTTGCATCTTAGCCTTTTTAAGCATACAACATAATTCAGCCTTTCTTTTTAGCAGATCATTTCCCTATTTAAACCAACATTTTTACTGTGGCCTGCAGAGCTATCCCAGCACAGAAGCCCACAAAGACTCTTTTGGGGCATCAGACCCTTTTTCCATGGACACTCACGTGGCATTTTTACTCCTTCAGCTATGCATAGTGCAAGAACGTAGGAGAGCACAATGCCCTTTTTTTTCTGAAGGGAATGGTGGTGCTTTGGCATATTTTGCACTCTGCCAAGCTACTGGGCATACATTCCAAGTAAGTTTGAATGTCAGAGCTACTACATCTAAAGGGCCACATTAAAGAGATCCAAAATCAGCCCAGCCTTTTTATATAAAGAGCAATAAAAGCTCTCCAACTTAACCTAATAAATTACTGTTATAAAAACAGTTTTATGTAATGTGCAGAAGTCTAAGAAAAACTGTTTTAATGGTTATATAAAAGAGAGATTTGCAAATCTGTGAATATAACTTAACGTTATGCATTTTTCAAGTAAAGGGGAAAAAAAGGGAGCTGAAAATTGCCAAAGTAAAATGCAGAATAATGGAGTCTCAGTTTCATTTTCATCCAATTAACTACCTTGAAAATGAAAAAGGCAGTTCTACAGAGTTCCTTTTAAAAGTTGGATTAATTTAACTTTGGAAGTCGGGTACTAGGAGTACTTTCCGTGACCAGCTGAAGGAGACGAGAACAGACAATGATTGAGCAGAGCTGTCATGAGTAATTCACTGCATACACAAAATTTTGACTATGTCACAGTCAATACGGTTTTTGCTATTGACTTGTATGAGGTCAAGATGTCAATCACGTTTATCTTAAAAAACTCTAAGTCAAATTTGGGAGAAAAGGAATCTAAGTTATTGTCAGAAAAAAAGAAGTTTTAGGGGGCTGAGTTTATTTGCAAATCAGGATTTAATTCCATTAATAGTTTTGGCTAAAAAAAATAGGGATTTATTAAAAAATTGTAAAGCATTGAATTTGCTTTAAACCCCATCTTTTTCTGCTCAGAATGAATAAAGGTCAAACTGAAATCAAATAATGGGCTTACACATCTGAAGGTGTTTCACTGTAGTTTGTGAAATCTTTGTATTTACACAAATGACTGTTTATTTAATTTCCTTGTTTGTCATTTTACCCCAAAATTTCTATTTCAGTTTGACACAAATTGGCAACCTCCTTTTCTTTTTGATGGCAAGACGGAGAAGCCCATTTTTCACAGAGCTTCCTATAACTCATATATGATAACACATACACACCTAGAAATAATTCTTTTCAACTTAGTGTTGAAAATTGCAAAAACTGCCTCCTGAAGTCAGACATTTGATTAAGACAGATTAACAGATATTCAGTAATAAAACCATGAAATAACAATAAGAAGGAGGTTCAGAATTAATAGGTATGTGGCTTAAACCTGAATATGCATGGTAAGACACAGTAAAGGTGACCTTCTATGCCCAGGCGCTACAGCATGTGCCCTTGTAAATACATCATACCTAAAAAACCAGAGCTGGCTTACCTGCTCCTTTGGAAAAGTGACACCTTTCCAAAATAGCCTCAACCCAGCCTCCACTCTGTGCTCTAAATATTTCTGTAAGCACCTTTTTTCCTTGCATTGTCATTTTTGCACCTAATTTTCAGCCACTTTTTAATAAAATGTAGCATACAACCTATACAGACATGTTCTGTAATTCTGCATGCAGGGCTCAGCGCAGCAGCATTCCTGTAACTGACTGGCACCTTGGCCAGGGTGCAACGCAAATATTAAACAATATTAGATGGCTGGGTTAGCCATTGCTGTGATTATCCTGTGATCTAGACACCTTCTCACCGTCGAAACATTTTAAAAAGTTTCCATTCTTCTTGGTGCTAAGTATATTTTAAACACCTGCTGTGCTTATTAACTTCTATCAGAAATTATATTTGTAGGTGTCAACCAGGCCCATGCAGGCCACCAGTTATAAAAGTACTGCACGTTGTTATCTTGTTTTTCCTTTTCCAGTGGGAAATAGCTTTAGTCTCTCAAATATTTCCTGAGCATTGTCCCATCTCCAGAGCAATGGTATACTTTCTGTGAGGAGACCCAAAGTGTCCAGTTTTGCGGAGGAAATGGAGCTAGCACCTCATACAGTCTCCGAACACTGGAACTAATTTGGATTTCTCTCCTCATTCATACACTCAGTCTTCTCCCCCCACTCTGCTCCACCTGTTTTCCTTTTCTACTGAAGTCATACAATGAACTGATGACTGAAGATTTTCCTATCCACAATCCTTGCAATTTCTTTCCAAGTCAGGGCACAGCATGATAGCTGCACTTAACTGTATTTTGATTTTGGGGCCAAATTCAGCATGGTACCACCCTGTACAACCCACTGAAGTCAGTGAGTTTACACAAAAAGGAATTCAGCCCACTATTACAAAGGCTTTAACTTGTTTTCCCAGCTCACTGTGAGCACTATTAGCCTAGAAAACTTTCGTTTCATTTGTAGTATCTGGCAACTTTAACTCTCTTTTTCCTTATTTCGCTCGTTTGGTGTCTCCACCTGCGGTGCAGTGCTGCTTTGCTTCCCGATTCATCTTCAGTGTCGTTCAGTACCTGCAACCTGTTGGACACCCACAGCTTCATTCATTTCCTTCCCTTATCAGCCTTATCAGCTCACTCATACCTAATCTAGTTAATTCCCCTTCCCTGTACATAATCTAGTTACCTCCAGGCAGTGTCTCCTCCCAGACATCTTGCTGCACTCCCACAGCTGGGAATCCTCCTCTTCTGTCATTCCCTATGCCCAGCTAGAAACTCCAGAGTATCCTTAAAGTACCTCTTCAACTCACTGGCCACTCTGAAAACACAAGGCACCTCCTGTATCCCAAGCAGTGATTTCTCAAAACACAATGCTCTTCTTCCATTGGCTCTAATGACCAAAACCATTTCTGGCTTGGGCATCCCATTGTAGGCACTTAACCCTCATAGTGGGAGAATCCCAGCAGTGCCAGGAAGCCCCAGTGTGCCTGGCGTTTCACATAGAAAATCTGATGAGGAACTTAGCAAGAGAAAGTGCTTTGCCCCAGAGGACATACAGCAGAGTCTCTAGAAGGGGTGGGAAAAAAACCAAGCCCAACGACAATAAAAACAAGACAACGGCTGAGAAGGAAGATCAAAAACAGGGAGGTGACATATCCCAGAGGGTAATGACAGAGGCAAGCCTTCCTGGGGCCAGGGTCCTTACTTCTCCACCTAAACTGCAGGTATCAATAAATAAGATTCACTCCCATATGACCAGAGAATAGTCAAGCCAAAAAAACTCACAAACCAAGTGCTTTACAGCTAAATTTGGTTTTGGATGGCAGTGAGCTGGGGCAGTGCCCCACACATTGCTCAGGAGTAAGGTAAGTGCTGAGGATGGGCTGAACGCAGCATATGCCACATCTGTTATTTGCCAAGGGGAGGCTGCTGCATCTGTGGTTTTGCCACCGGCTCCTCAGAGCAAACACATTCACTACAATATCCCCCTGAGCAGCAGCTGCAAGAGGATCACTTAAAATTGCATAAAGCATTAATCTGAACTGTGAGACAAGTTTGGTACCGCACAGTTGGACATAAGCCAAAGTGTCCCATGTAGTAAAGGGGAAGGGGGGAGGGAAGAAGAGAAAGAAAGGAAAAAAGAAAAGACAGTCCTGTCAGTGGTTTTAAGCCACCACTTTTTTTTTTTTTTTTAAATGGAAAAATTGTTACAAATGGGTTCTTCAACATATGTTATTAATTTCATTGTACTGGCTTCTTGCCAGTTAAGCATCAGTCCTGGTTTCTTTGCTTTCAGTTTTAACTAGCAAAACTCATGAGGTCATTAACGAAAATGGACACGAAATTTTTTTTTCTTGCACACAACTGTTATGGAGCAACTGACTCTTCTGAAGGCTTTTATTTAATAAAACTTCAGCTTCTTTTTTTTTAATAGGGAGATGTGCTCCTCAGCAAAATCTGGTGTTTCTACTATAAACAAAGCAACATGTGAAGGACTTCAAACACATTTACTGGTACTGGCAAGCATAACAAAATCAGAAACTTTAAAAAACACTCATAAATGTTAAGTAACATTTCATAAAGCTACACTGCTATTTACTTTGCTCAATATGTATATGTGCAAGAGACCAAAGCAGTACTGAAAAAATAACAATGAAAGAGAATGTGGTTTGATAAAAATATATACATATGGAAATGTTGATTGAATGTTATTAATGTTTGATTTGGCTTACAGAGAACTGCAAAATCCACTTGAAGAAAGAATGCCGTTTCATGGATTTCTGTGCAATGCAGCATCTCCCACATTGCGAGACATGCTGAGCCCTTAATCCAGTGTGCACACTTGCTGTAGGTGTGAGCAGAGAACACAGGCTCATTTGAAGAAAGAACTGGTTTATTTTGCAAGTGGAAACTGTCATTATTCACCTCAAGGAGTGGAAACAGAGATTTGGAGCTGCCATGAAATTAGTGCTCTTACTGGTCACTAAGGGTGCTAGTGCTGCTGTGCTGTTGCACACCAAGTGCCTGCAGTCTCCACTCCCTGTCCACTTCCTGGTCAGCCCATGATGGCCAAGCCCATTGTGAAGTCCTCTGCAACCACTGCTCCCAGTGCCTATCTCCAGGATTAAGCTGAAGCTGTGCTTTGTGATGTAGCAAATGAGAGGAGAAAAAGGATCTTCTAAAGGCTTGGCTCCACTCTGCCTCCTGCTTCCCATCTGCCATGCGCATGGAGCAGATGCTTTTGGCTGGTGGGCTCTGGGCAGGATCTTGCAAAGGAAGTCAGCACAAGTGTCCAGCAAACCTTACATATTGTACTTATCTACTTGATTAAACCTGTAAAGAAACTGTCCTTTAGGAAACGAGGAAATAAGATTCACAACAGCAGGCATAACCTCTATGGTTATTAGCACATATGACAAAATAAGTACTAAATAAATAAATTAATAACTACATCTTCACATTCAGCAGAGCTACCAATATGCACAAATAACAAGGCTGGAGAAATGCATGCTTTTGTTACTTTTATCCTTGTCCTTAATTCCACCCCCCGCTTCCCTCCTGTTGTTTAGTACACGCTCCTATTACATCATGTCTAAAATTAGATCGCAGGATCAGGCTTTCTTGTGAAATATTTAGCACTACTTTCTTTAGGCAAGACCAGGAGTTCTACAGGAAAGACCTTTTTTCACTACTTTTTATGTCTTAGCCTGATCCTGCTGCTGCCAAATGAAAGAATGTCTTTTTCTTGGCTTCAGAGAATCTTGGGCTGGGCCATGCAGCCAGAGACCGCAACATGGCATACTTGTTAGATAAAGGAAAATGTATGTGTGCGTGTATAAATAGCTGATCTGCCTGCTAGAGAAGATGAAATCAGGCTCAGAGATTTCTTTTCTAATTAAAAAATTATGACTCAAATAGAACCAAAGTCCTTCTCCTATTCCTGAGCAGCCCTGCAAATTATACTAGAAAGAGATACAAGAATGCATCTTCCTACTCTAAAGATGCAGAGACCAGAGCAGATAGATAAGGGTATGCAGATGTAATCTAATATCCAGGGCTGTGTTACACACTGCTATGCATGCATACACACAAACGTATGCACTGTTTCCAAGAAAGTCTTCAGTAGGATAGGCTTAGAAAATACAGTTTGGCTAGATAAACGCTGCAGATCACTACCTTCACTGTCTATCTCTTCCAACAAACTATTTTCACAGCTTCGCTGTAATTACATGAAGATGTTTTATTTGGTGGAGAAGGATTAATGAGAAATTAAAACTGCCACTTAAGGGTTTATGTAACTTCAGCTCAAATGCATGTTTTACTCAGAGTCTCCTCTGTGCCTTAAATTAAGTGCCCGTGTTCCGTACATATTTATACCTGTAATTTTTCCCCTCACCTTTGATGATTTGTGAGAACAAGCACTTTAAACTATAATGGGGCATTTTTAATGTGTTTGCATGGCCTGTTCAATTCCTGGTTGCTTTTCTTTTGCCCTCAGGAATATTGCTGGACCTGAAGGTCCCCTGAAAAGCATCTGGCTTCTAGATCCCCTCAGCTGATCATAGCAAAGACAGGCCACAGTAACTTGTGACCCTAAACATAAAAAAAGGTGGTGCTCTTTCACTTTGGTTTTGATTGTCTCAAAATGCATCCATGAGAAGACAGATGTTTAGGTAAGTTTCAAAGTCACGTTCATTGGTCAAGATTTACCTCACTTAACTTTAGACGTGTGTACATTGTCTGGCTAAGGCTGTGCCTACGTCATCATTTTGGTTGCAGGCAGCAGCATGGTTTTGAAGTGTAGCCTCTGATCATTGCCCCTTATTGCACTTTGGTTTGGTTTGAAAAGCAGTTTCAGTGGGTTGAAGCTGGATTCCTCTAGAGGGAAATGAGACCAGAAGCTCTACTTCCAAGACCAAAATGCTTTTCAGCCTCTAGTCGGGATACAGGGGTGCTAACTCTGGGCTGGTCCTTTGGACAGCTCTGAACCACAAGCGTGAGATTAAGCAACCCCCCTTACCAGCATGCAGTGCTGATGTTGGGGGCTGAGCACCACAGCTGCTTTGGTGTCCTAGTCTCTTCCTATTGCATTGAGATACTTGCTAATGGTGACACAGCCCAGCTTTCTGCTGGTCACATCAAGCTTCATTTATGGGCAGTAGAAATAAATAGAGGCAAATCATCTTCCTTATTTGAGACAGCTATCTCAGGACAATATAAATGGAAAGGACAAGTAGCTTAGATGTACACAGTGACCTTTGGTGTCCTGACTGAAGTCAATCCCCATCCCCCACACACAATTCTAGATATACTCAGCAATAGGTGAGGAACCAGCGGCAGGCCACTCGCATGTGGTGCATGGAAGGAGCAATGCTGCAGTCCTACATGGCGGGATGGGATGTGACTCTCAGGGGAACCTATGCTCAGGGTCTCATCCTGGGTCCTCGTGCATAACTGTGATACAAGCTTGGGGAAGGACTTGCAGAACTGAATGTACCTGGAAACAAGAAAAGACTTCCCGGTTTCTAGCCATGTAGAGGATCTGCCCATTCCTGATGCCTCCTGCAAACTCGACCCCTGTAAGCCTCAGAGGGAGTACTGCACTTCTTTCTCCAAGTTCCTTACAGCTTGCTGCATTTTACTTAGAAAAGAAAAAAAGATCCCTCAGAGAAACAAAGAGTGGTCAGGCATTGGAACAGGCTGCTCAGAGCGGTGGCGAAGTCGCCGTCCCTGGAGGTATTTAAAAGATGTGTAGAAGCGGCACTTCAGGGCATGGGTTAGGAGACATGGTAGTGTTGGGTTGATGGTTGGACTTGATGATCCTAGAGGTCTTTTCCAACCTTAATGATTCTATGATTCTAATTAAGGACATATAGAACCTATCTGCATCGATAGAACCTGTTTCACAGAAGCTATATAGAACCTACTCTATACATATATCATCATAATATAAAGAATAAAATTCCTCTTTTCTTTTTCTTTAAAGTTAACTGCTATGTTTCAAATTGTGAGAAGTAGTTTTATAGTTTAATTTAACCTATGACTACTTATGTGCTGTTTGAGAAGTTCTACATTACCCATTTTCCTGGAGCGCTAAGAACTCACCATAGCAGTTGCCATATATGTAAAGGTTGCAGCAGTTACACTTTCACTGCCCATGAAATGGCCTTGTAAGGTTTTGAGTGGATGCAGTTCTTTGGTGCTGAAAGTATTTTTTAAAATCCAGGGAAAGATTTTTTGTTATCCCTTACTGAGGGGTTAATACATGCTCTAAACATGAAAAGTTTATTAGAAAAAGTTATGCTGTATTTGATTATTTTATCAAAACATTCATTTTCTGACCTCAGAGGAAGACTGAAGCCAACCAGAAATACACCAATGATTTTGTCATATATCAAAGATTTATTAGATAACGTATTTCACAAAGAAAATCTATTTGTCACATATGCTTGACTAATCTATTAAACAGGCACGACTTCAAAGGATACATAGGTGCAATAACCCGTTCACACAGAACAAGTGGCAGGACTGGGATGTAACATTTGCAAATTTAAAGAAGGTGGCATAAACATATGCCACAGGAAGGAGAAATGTCTACATACATGGCAAAAGCGAAGTCAACTGAATCTGTGTTCTGGCTATGAATAGCTGCTTACTGGTTCTGGCTATAAATTTTTTAATAGGTAAGCTGCTCTGTCAAGATCAAAAGTGTCTGAGGAATGTGCTGATTTTAAAAACATTTTGTTTCCAAAGTGAATGACAAGATACATGTTCTTTTGAGCTTTACCACAAAAATATATCTTTGATTTTACACTTCATATATTGGAATATAAAGATTAATACCTGAAATAAAAGGAATAGAGATCTACAGTGTCCTTGGCCTAAAGACATTTTTAACAGCTTGGCTTACAGAATATACTTTTATCCTCATTCTGGCTTGAATCAAAATTAATTTCAGTATATTCAAAATTTGCAGATTTTAATTCTGACAGGTTCAGTTACCCAGGCATCGAAGCACTTTTATTTTAATAGTGTCCCTTCCTCTTCCCCAGGTGATGTGTAGTCAAGAAGCAAGATAAGAAAGCATTGGCCTAGGTCGTAGCATTTTGTTTCTGACTGCAAAACACAGCATACATGACAATTACACTTTCTTCTCTGTTATGGGAAGGTATGTCCTATGACATGCACTTTTAAATTTTATGTGGTATTATTGTTGTAACTCACAAACATAATATCAGATATGATAAAGTGACATGCATTGTACCTGGGACAATACTTACACACTTTGAAAACTAAATTCTTCCTGTTCCCATTACCACTTGGTCTCTTGCAGTTTTTAATACTTTGCTGTTGAAATGCTTTCTATCATACTTTGGACTCCACCTCTTTTAATCTAGGATGCTGAGTACTGAGAAGTACATGGTCCTTTCACCTTTGGACACTTGGAGTGAAAAACAGAAAAGCAAATTACTCTTGCCCTAACAGGATGCACATTGGTGTTGCCAACACAATGTGTCATTTGTCCATGCAGGAGGAGGATCATGGCGAGGACAGTGAGATACAGTAGCTTAAACTCTTGGACTAACAACACACCTTTCATGCACCTTGACATTGCCCTTTCTGGCCTAAGGAGGAAAGGTTTAAAAATAAATTAAACAAATGAAAACATCCAAGCTTCACAATCTGTATTGTTTTCCTGTTCAATAACACAATCTGATTAAGTGATCAATATATTCACTTGTTCATTTGTGAAAATGTTGCTTTTTAGATACTGGGATCTGTGAGTATACTCACAGATTTTGCCTTTGACATTTAAAATCTCTCTGGTATTGACTGTATAGATACAGAAAAACTTTTCTTGTGAGAAAAAAAGACAGGGAAGATCATGACAAACTATATACATATCAGCTGTTTCGGTGCCATGATTTCAGCTCATCTGCATTTCCACCAAGCAGAGCTGATGATGACTGAGAACATCCGAAGCCAAAGAAGCACCAGAACCTGAGAGAGGGAGCTTGGTCAGGTTATGAAGAGGTCTTACAGGACATGGCATCAGCTGCAAGGAGGTTACACTGCCAGAGGACTGGATTTAGAGCGTAGGCATGTCTCCACTGTGCTCCTGCAGCAAGAACGAGCTTGAAGATTGCCTCCTGGAGATCATCAGGTTTTCGCTGGGAGCTACTGAAATACACAGTCAGATTTGGTTTGGGAACAAGACACCACTGACTGTAGAATCCTAGATCTCTTTTACCCTTCTGGAAATGGTAATTTGCCTCTTTAGCTCCTAACATGGATTCCAGCTACTGCAAAGCTCAGCAAACAAGGCTGGAAAACAACCTGAATTTAGAAAACATGTGAAATCAGAAAGAGAAACTGCCCTTCATCAGAGGAGGACTGCCCTGCAATGCTTAGCTCATTACATCTCGCTCTTCACTCTCTTCTAAAGATCCATTCCCTCCCAATGTTCAAAAGGAAGATATATTTAAATTAATCCAAGGAAATGCCAAGTAATAACTTTTCATTTCCATTCATGGCAGCAAATGGGTGGAGAGAGAGAGCTAACTAGTTTCAAACTTCCCTGCTGCTCAGCCTAGCTAGAAGTCTTCATATGCCTTCTGCTCCTCCAGACATCCCTGGTTTTTTTTGGTCTCCTGGAAAACTTTCATTGGCAAGGGATGCTGTAAATGACAGGCACATTTCAGTGATGGAGGCCTGATGCTTTTCCCTGGGCAAAATACCCTGACTCATCTTGGCCAGAGTTTGAACACACAGCTTTTGGACAGGAGCTTGAGCAGATTAAAGCATTAATCTGCTTAACTGCCCCAGCTACTGTGCTTGAAACTTTAGGGCATCAGCTTAGTTTACTAGGCACAGCATCTCTATGTACTTTTATTTCACTGCTGTTTTATAGCAGGGTATTGTCTTGTACAGTTCTCCTTATCTACACTTTTAATGGGTGTTTATAGTTTGTGGCAAGCAAATAAATAAAACACCCTTTTAGAATTAGAAAACTGAAATGTAATACATATAAACCAATCAGGGCAATCTACAATCTGACAATGATTAACCACAGCAGCAAAGCAAAGCTGTGTGTATGTATTGGAATGAAAAAAATGCAAAAACCTTCCACAGTCTTTTTCATAGGTTAGTAACCAAAACTACTAAATATACCATGTGTTAGCTCAAACTGATCATCAACAGTCAAACAGATTTCATTTGCATGAACTTTGAAGTGATTTTATGTTGACTACGCAGTGTATGCATGCACTCCAAGGCCCTTCAGCAGGTCTACGCCACTAGCTTGCCTGGGTGCGCTGCCTGCTCACTTGCTTGGCTTTGCCTGGAATGCTGTGGTTTTGCAGTCCAGATGTGTATGTTGGTGGTGGTTTAGGGATTTTTTTTAAATGAATGGGGCTCATGGAAAGCAAAATAAATATTGTGAGTTTGCATGTAAAAACACGGCTGGGAGATCCTAAAGTAGAGTAAGATCATTAAAATAAGAATAACTTTTCTACCTCCAGTTCTCTTAATTGATTGCCTGAATATTTTTGATCTGAAAATGATTTATCAACAACGAGATCCTTCACAAAAAAAACCAAATGAAAACTTGCTGAGAAAATAATTGGGTCAGGTCAGCTAATTTCAGTGTTAAAATGACTCAGCTGTATTGTTCAAAAGTTGCTATGATCCAGCAGAATAGAAGAAGCTGCATAATAAATGGCCACTTGGTCAATATGCCAAACGCTTTTACTTCAGAGCATTTCAACCTTCAAAACTTTTCTACTTGTGCCCAGCTTTAGGCAGATCAGTAATTCTGACTTAGCTACATCCTTGGCTATGTGCAAACCCATAGATTTGTCATGGAAGGTTGTAAAAGTATTTTCTGCTCCTACGGCTGTTAACACTGCTTTGCTTTCTGGTTGTGGTGGGCCCTGCCTTTGCAGATCAGAGATTGCCAAAGAATATTAGTCATGACATTTCCGGGCCTTGCCAGAGGCAAAAAGTTCTGGAAAACTCAGTGTGTTATTAAGCACTTTCCAGCTCTGCTTAACACATATCAGGAGAGTGGATAGCCACCATGCTTTGCACTGAGCTTTAGAATAACCTTGGTCTGTCTGGCATGGCTACGGGCAGCGCAGACACCAGTGAGGAGGGCAGCAGCCTGTGGGAACAGTGCAGCAACTCTGCATCCGACCATGGTATGGAAAGAAGTTGTGCTCTCTGCCGTGCAGAGAGCTTCCCACTAGCAACTGGAAAATTTAATAATTTCTTCTACTATCTATGCTAATTTCAAAGTCTTTTCAAACCAAATTTATGTATGTCTTTCATCAAATAATAAATGCAGTGCTCCTTTGTTCTCAGGGACACTCCCCAAAGCATATGTTCTCCTGCCCTTGTGCCTCTCAAGTCCCCACTAACGCTGCAGGCCATCTCTTCCATGGTGTGCTCTTTCCCTATACACTGGTTTTCCTTGCCAAAGTCTGCCTCTGCTCTCTTTACTCAACTTTTCCCACTATGCAAAACTAAGAGCAGCAGAGATTCGGGCTGGGTTGGGGAATCACAAAGCAGGAACCCATCAGCAGCTTTATGCCACTGTACACCAGGTGTACTCCAGGTGTGGCCTGACAAGAGCTGAGTGGGATAATGACTTCTTTATCTCTGCTGGTGGTGCCCTTTTTGATGCAACCCAGCATCCTGCTGGCCTTCTTGGCCGCAGCAGCACACTGTTCGCTCATATTGAGCTTCCTGTCCACCAGGACCCCCAGGTCCCTTTCCACAGAGCTGCTCTCCAGCCAGGTGCACCGCAGTCTGTGCTGCACTCCCGGATGATGTTTTCCCAGGTGCAAGACCTTACACTTGTCCTTGTTGAACTTCATAAGGTTCTTGCTGGCCCACTCTTCCAGCCTATCCAGATCTCCCTGCAAAGCAGCTCTCCTTTCTGGAGTGTCTACTTTCCCACTCAACTTGGTGTCATCAGCAAACTTCATCAGGCTACACTTGATCCCATTATCCAGATCACTTATAAAGATATTGAATAACATTGGGCCCAATATCGATCCCTGGGGGACTCCACTTGTGACAGGTTGCCACTTGGAAAAGGAACTATTTACCACCACCCTTTGGGTGCAGCCCGTCAGCCAGTTCCCCACCCACTGGCACAGACCACTTGTCTAGGCCATAACGCATTAATTTCTCCAGGAGGAGACTGTGGGGGACCATATCAAAGGCCTTGGAGAAGTCCAGGTAGACAACGTCCACCGCCTGCCCCATGTCAACCAGGCTAGTCACTTTGTCATAGAAGGCCACCAGATTTGTCAAGCACAATCTGCCCTTGGTGAAGCCATGTTGGCTTTTCCCAATCATGGGCTTCATTTGACTTGTAGTGGCCCCCAGAAGGGTTCATTCCATAGCTTTCCCAGGGATTGAAGTAAGGCTGATGGACCTATAGTTACCTGGATCCTCCCTTGAGCCTTTCTTGTGATAAGACAATAATATACTTATGATAAAGCAGTTTACCCTTGCAAGGCAGCACAAATTTACTTGGGTGACCCAATCAGTCTTTCTTCAATATTTTCATTTCAACGCATTTAACTTCTGAGCCATTTAAATTGCAACATGAGAAAGACTGTCCAGACTGACAGCTGCATGTGTCATTAAGTACCACAGGGTCATGGGTCAAAGGATCTTTGAGTGGAAAATTACATTTCTGATATGGAACAATAGATAAGGTAAATGACTTTTTTTTTCACTTTAAATGGCTGAATTATTTATGTAATGTAGGTGTGTTCAAACAAAAAGTGACAAATGAACAGTCTTTAATAGGAATCTTGATCTTGGAGAACACCTGTTGGTTTCATAAAGTTTTGGATGTACAACAAAGGAATAAGGAAACCTGCTTATATACAGATACATATTTATATATGGATATATACGTATTATCATATAAGTTCCTACCCAGGGAATATACAGAATTGTAATTCAGCCAGAGGAGAACAAAGAAAGTAGGATGACAAATGTTTTTAACGGCAAATGGTCTTCCCACTTTTGCCGAAGTTTTGCTGCTCTTCAGGTGTAGGACTTTTAGTTTTTATTTCATGCTTTCTTCAGCAGGCTCCCATTCAGGAGAATGTCTGCATTGAGTATCTTTACTAGTGAGTGACAAGGATGTTAACTAATCAGTTTTGTTGCAATGTGAACATGCAGAGGATCTGATAGAGTCAGGAAGTTTAGTAGCAGATTTTAAAAAATGCAATTCCCATCAGTCTGGCATTAAGTTATTCCCCAAATTGGGCAGCCTCCCTGCTTTCTGACAATACTTTTGGTGCTCACAAAGAGCTTTTACAGTTGGTTTCTGAAGGCTGGAGCCTTCAGACTGCAAACTGACTTTTCCTCCTTTTGGGGGTTCATTGCTCTCATGCAGCTGTTGTTTTAGCCTCCTGTATAAATAGGTTTAAAAAATAGGCACTTCCTTACATATAACTGTTCACAGCATCTGGAATGACAGGGTGGGCACATTACAGTAAATGGTGTTTAGAAAGAAATGTTGTGAAAACAAAGAAAGCCACATAGGAAAACACTGACAAAACCGTACAAATATGTGGCTTATCTATTTTGACTATTTGCTTTCTTTATGTTTTGGAGGTTTTCACAGAACGCATGCAGATCTCACTTCCAGGCACACAGTATGTATTTTCAGCTTTCTCCAAATGGAGAGAGTAGTCTGAAAAACTGTGAATATAATTAGATATGGAATACTTTTAACAGCTGGAGGGATTTCACACTTACAGCCTAATTTACAAAACTTTGGGCTTGGCACTGTTTCAACACTAGCACTGGAAGTAATAATTTCTCTGCCATTTTTTTTGGCTCCTGAAATTATTTATGTCTATACATATATCATTTTAAAATCACATACACACAAAAAGAATACTTCTACCTGGTTAGTGATAAATGGGCAACTTTAGAAGCAGTGTCAGAAAGAAGTCAGAAAAAAGTGTTCCTACGCAAGGCACATGCTTAAGAATTACAGCTAATTTCTCTCCCTGTTTATAAAAGGTCTCGTGGAAGTTTCCTGTGTCACTAAAAGTGTTTCAGACATTTTTCTGATACTGTAATGAAGTTAATTTTTATGAGATTTACACGGAAAAAATATTAGCAAGTAGCCAGCACATCAAATACAGTAGCTAGGAAAGCAGATTTACCAAGTAGGTGAACCAGATACCATTTCTGAGATGAGATCTAAAAGAAATGAGAACAGTAACAGCACAAGGAACAGATTTTCATGTCTTTTCTTGGCTATGTTTTAATACCAGAATAAGAAGTCTATACAGACCCTGTATTATCTTGTAAACTGCGATCCCAGCCATTCTTGTTCTCCTGTGCATTTTTTCCTTTCACTTTTAAGGCTCTAGAAGCTAAAAATGTCACCTTATCAGAGTATGTTAAATAACACGGTTCCTCTCAAAGTGAGAGGGTTATAGGTCTCACTAAAACAGTATCTTACTGAATTGGGGTAATGGCTGTGTAGCATCCCAAAATGGTTGAGTCTGTGTTAGAAGAAAAATATATGTTTAGTTCTTTGATAGTCTGAAGATCACTAATATTGATAAAGAAAAATTAGAGTAAGCCAGTGACTTTGTGACAATACCCAAAACAGTGCTTTTCAAAACATGTACCATTCCTGGAAAAATATACCATGCAAGGTCCTGGCGGTGGTGCATATTGATGTTTTGCATTACATAGATAAAGAGTTCCAAAAGAGTTTTCACACAGAGATACAAATGTATGCTTTATTTGCAGCCAGTGAAGGGGAAGGATGTTCACATCCTTCTCTTAAGGCTTGCAGAATAGGTTCATGGCTGCCAACTTCCAGGTTACAGAGCTAGTCTCCTCTTGAAGGCTGTGGAATAGAAACTTGAAAACTGGGACTTGTGTTGTACAACCTCCTGCAGGTATATGGTTGTCTACTCAGGATCAGTCTCGTGGAAGTAAGTAACTCAATGAATGGATGAATGCATTTACAATTTTTTTTTTTTTTTTTACTTAATTTCCCACCTGCCTCACAGCACTGGTAACTCACACACTGCCTGCTGTTTGGAGGAAGAGGGGCTCACTTGCTCCATCCATTAGGGTCTAGCATGGAGCCCATGAGATTCAGGCCTTTACCAAACGTGCCAATAACAGGCATGGATTTGGTGACTCAGACAGCTACCACAAGGAACGAGAATTGCTGAAGGTCATTTAATGCCACATACCAAGTAACGAACCCATAGAGAAACTTCTGGCTTCACCAAGCCTAGGTGGGCTTTGCATGGCAATAAGGTGCTGAGAGGACTGAGATACCATTAGCAGTGTCCCACAGTGCACACTGCCTGGGCTTTGTTTATCCTTTCAGAGAATGCTGACCTCTCCTCAAGCTTTCAGCTACGATGGAGTTTCATTAAGCTATTGCATTATGAATATAATTATTTTTTTCCCCTAAAGGCACAAGCATACTTCTGCTCTTCCCCCCATTCCATCTCTCTGGAAAAAACTTTAACTTTTGCAAAACTAAATGTCGTAATGAAAAAACGCTACTATTTCAATACTTTCCTTTGTACTGCCAAAACATCTACCTCTACTATTAATCACCACGAGGGCTTACCCCAAAATCCAGTTAATTACAGCAACAAACATGGGCTGTAAGCATTCATAAATACCTCAGGTAGACAGGATGGAAGGCGTAAGGACAAATTCCTTGTTGAATCATGTGTTTAATATATAGCACATAAGTTAAGAATTACATCTTAACACTGTGGCATGTTTCAAAAATAAAAACTAATTTGGGTAGTCTGAAAAGAATTGTGTTTGAATATATATTGATAGCAGGACAGTTTTATTGCTAGAGAAAAGTTACTAAAAAACACCATAAAGGGTTATTTGGGTAAAATAAATAGAGGAGAAAGAATTTAATTTGCTTGTACCCAGTTCTGCAAACATAAAATAATTAGTGAAGGAATATATTTATAACTCCATGCCTGTCACATTCGGATTATTGAAACATTCATGTATCTGATCCAAAGTCCTCTAAGGCCAATCTCTCCCCAGCCTCTGGATCACGTGTAAAATCAAACACACAGAAAAATCTTTACCAGATTGGGTTGTAAATAACTACACTTTCCTGCCCACCCCATATCTAATAGCTTTCTAATCTCTTTCCATGGGCCTTTTCAGACGTCATCTTAAGAAGACACTTCTATCAACTCCAACAGCAGTTGAAAAGGAGCCTTCAAGGGCTGTAATCATGATCTGGCGGCTTGAAGTCAGGGGGCTCCTCACCTGCATCCCCTGTAGTGCCTGCTGGCTCCAGGTACCCACCCCAACCGTGCCCCTGTGCGTTTTACGTGGAAGATCAGGGCAGCCTAGCCAAGTTTTCCCACTGCCTAATGCACACGCCCTTGTAAACCCTACCTCTCCCTTTCTGTTTTTATTTTAGCACCGGTGAGGGGGGAGGTGAAATACAAGACATTCATGTGCCAAACAAAGGATGGATCAGGTGTCAGCTGACAATTGTCTCCGCTAAGGAGGCAACATCAGGAGCTGGAGAGATCAAACACCAGGAGGAAATATGGTTGTAATATTAATAAACACCTGTCTGGTATTACTGTACCTGCTGGACTTCTCCCAGCAAGATAATTAATCTCCTAAACCTGGCAAAACAATCTCCTAATCCCCATCACCATATGCATTACAAGGTCAGTCTGAACCTGCTCCAAAACCCATGCTGGGAACCCTGCAAACTCCCGACACGGGCTTTTGAGTCAAGGAGAGCTGGCAGTTCCCATCCCTCCCCGTGAGCTGGATCAAGAGGGAAGTGCACTGGAGGCTTCTGGGGCACAGCTGCCCCCCTGCCATCCTCAGCACTGGGGAGGCAGGGGTGCGGGGCTGGGGAAGTGCCTGGCACCAGGCTCTGGAAGGACTCATGCCCTCATTTGGCTGCACTGTGGTCCGAGCTGGCTGGAGTGCTAAAACTCACTGGAAATATCATGGGGACCCTCCAGTTCCTTGGGGAAACTCTGTAGGATTACTTTAAACACATTATTTTGCAGGATCAGGGCTCAGCTTGACCATCCAGTCCCTTTGGTGTAAAGAGCCAAAATATAAGTATAAAGATAAAGTCTCTTTACCTGGCTGCAGCTCCCACGCTGAAACTGCCAAAACATGCTGCCCTCTCACCGTTATCTTGCTGTGCGGACAAACCCTGATTTGGTTACATAAATAATACTGTCCCACTGGAAGCCATCCAACCATTAAACCTCTTGATTCAGAGTTTAAGCCTGAGATCAGGATGAGGCCTAATGCATATGGCGTGGAGATTATCCCACATCTGCCAACCGTGGTACGCCGGCATCTGCAGAGCACCTGGCAGGGGTCACGGTCAGATCCACCCTACAGATCCAGTACAGCAATTCCTATATTCCCTTCTCTTACTCAAGTGGCAGGACGTCATCAAATATGTATTTCTAAGACAGATTGGCCCCTAATTGGATAGCATGCGCGGCAGCCCCAGCTGAAGACAGTATGTTAGCAAGAGTAACTATGCCCAGCTCCCGCAGCCCACAGGCAGGACTGCTGCTGCCAGAGGTGCAAAGCCTTGGGCCGAGCTGTGCCACCCAATTAGATGTGCCCGGGTGAGGGTATGTGCGTGGAGCATAAACAGCCTTTTGCATTTGCCTGATGTGCAGTCATTATCTCTTGAGAAATGGCATGAAAAGGCATGTGCAGAAATTGAAACTAGCAAAAGATGAAGGTTAAGATCCAAGGGGAAAACTCTCATTGTTTCACCAGATCCCAGACTTTATCCATTACCTCCATACTGCCCATCCCACGCAAACGAATGCCCTGTTAGCCCTTCCTCTCCTTCAGCTGCACAGAGGAATAGCGCAGTAGCCCCACAGCAGAATATTCATTGACACAGAACCGGTGTGCTTTGTCTCCCTGCGCACGCTAGGCATTTTTGTTTCACTTGCACATGTGGTCCTCCAGGCTTCTGTCTGCAGGTTCAAGCCCACAATAACTAACTCCCCTTCATCTGCAGTATAGTAGGCTGCAGCTATTGTAATAAAATAGCTGTGATCTTCAGCAACTGCAATAGAACATTGTCTTGAGATCAATTTCCTTTTACAATAAAGTCTTGGCTTTGTCTCAGCATTTATGAAGTGGTGGGAGGCCGTTATCCATTGAAATTATCTCTTTCATATACTATCCCATAAAAATATGGCCCTCTATGTGTAGTGTTATAAAGGTATTTGGCTGACTGACTGACTTTAACCACCCAAGAAGAGTAATAAGTTCAGTAATCCTCTGGAAATGCATAGCCTGGAGTGTGTTATTGCAGCTAGTATGCAGTGCATTCTACAACAGCAAATCACAAAAGCAATTAGATTTATGCATTTACAATCCTCAATTGATACAGCCTTGACATAAATCACAGAGTTAGAAAAATACACTGGCGGATTAGCAAACCACATTATAATAGTGTGGCTTGCGATGTCATTTTGCTGAGATATTTACAACACCAACAAAATCAATGACAGTTTTAAGCAAGTTGCTGTTGTTACAGGCTGCTATGAATAGACTGTGCATCTAAATTTTTATTGTGTGCAGAACAAATGCAACCAGGTTATAACTTGGAAAGGTATCTCGGGACAGATTCTTGGACTGGTGTCTGAGGATGGCCAGCCCAGTGAGCTCTAAAACTGCACTTGAACAAAAGGCTTTTCTCAGTGAGCCATAGGTGTATTCTGGTGCTAGTAATGGACAGAGGAGTTAATTGGGTTTTTTTTAAAATAGTATCTCTGAGGGGCTAATTTGTTTGTTGTAGTGTAACTGTATTGTGTTCACTGGTCTTCCTTGTCTAGTGTCTGAATGGAGAGCGAAAAAGATCTTCAAGCTTGTAGCTTCACAGAAATAGTGTTAAGATGAAGAGCCTGCTCAAAGTGCCAGCAGGCTTCACAGTAGGCAATCAGACTGCTTTGAAGTGTGACCATGGTCCTCATCACTACATCATCAACTCAGCAGCATTATTAATCTGGGAACCACTTCTGTGCAGTGCTAGTTTCCTGCACACTGCAGCTCCCATTTGCCCACATCACAGTATCCTTGTTGCATCCCTGCATCTCTACAGAAGCAAGCCATCAGCAGGAGCACAGAATGAAGGCCTTCCTGGACCCACAATTAAATCTAGTGATGGCAAACCGGAGGGTGTAAATTCTTCTTGAGGCCATCATATCTAGAGAGGAAATATTAACAAAGATACTCATGGAAGGAGTAGATATCTTCCAAAATTATATAACTGCTTTTATTATAGTTTCTGTCAACCTGAACAGCAGTGTTTCATATCAGCAATCTTAAGGCTGTGAGAAGACAGCAGGAAGGCAGGGAGCAGAAGAATTGTATGCTGATTTCAGAGTGCTTTGCAATTACATTAGAACATTTTAAGACACAAGTTGATCAAAAAAATCCGAGAGCTTATCCTGACCAAGTCACCAATTATTTAGTAGTTAGAAGACTAGCGTATCAGGGGATTACTACTTTCAAAGTCAGCTCTGCAAATCAAAGTTTCACAGGGGGAGACAACGACTGCTGGAGGAAATGATCAGAAGAAAAAACACAAGTGGATATTTGGAAGTTGGTAAGCTACCTGGATGAACAAGCAGCTCACAATGCCAGCCCATCTGAGGTCACATCACCGAGTTTATATATAGCCTTTAAAACTGTCCAGATCATTTACGGTTCCAAATAACTCTCTACTATGTTTAAGATCAATCACAGCTTTTGACTCTTGGTTTTGAGGGCAAATAAGTGGTTGTCTGTGTGGAGGGTGAGTTAGACAGCGACTACGTGAGATAAGAGATTGGTTCTGTTTCTGCTGTCATGGACTTCAGCCAAAGAAGAAAGGATTATCACTACTAATACAGCATGGGACTTTGAGATGGTCTATCAGACCATGGAGCAGAAGAAAATGTAATCCAAACTCAAAATGCTAAAGGGAAGTAACTAGCATGGTCTGACTTTGACAGTGTCTGAGCAGGGGTTCTGCTGGAGATAACCTTTTCAAGCCTATGTGAAACTCTTCTTTCTCCAAAATTTATGCTTCAGCAGCAGGAAATGAACATTTGAAATTTGGCCTCCAGTTTGAGGCAAACAATGCACTTTCCTTCCTTTCTTTTGCATCTGCCCGAGTACAGAACCCTGAGGAAGGGGAAGGATTTTATCAGTAATATTTATTATTGAGTCAAATCTCTTTGTATTTGTATGCTTTGAGGCCAGTCCCATAGCCAGCATAAATCAACATAGTTCTCTCAGAGTTTCATTGCTTTGCTCTGCTGATGATCCAGTCCAACAAGAACAGAAGTATAAAAATAGAGATCTGCCAGGAATATAAGAAAATTAGAGTAAAAAAGGCCAGGCAAATAGAAAGTATTTCTTACGAAGCTGGTGTATTTTCTTAGTACTTACTTGTTACAGTGGAAGCCCTGCAGGTCAGGTTTGAGTGGTTGAGAAGCTGCAGCACAGGATCAATTAATCTAGTACTGTATTTCAGGGAGTAGTTAGTCAATGGGTTTCTTTACAAAAGAGCCTGACAACTATTTTCTATTCCTCTCATTCCACTGAATCCTGCAGCTGTCTCTGTTTCTTTCAATCGCCTGGCTTCACTGCCCTGCTTAGGAAGCTGATGACTGTAATGTGTCAGTGTAATCCAAAGTGAGCACTCGGTTCTTGCTGAAGAAGAGATTCTTAATATGATTTGATAGTCTCAACATTTTTGTTTCTGGACAATTTTATTATGTGAAAATGGTCTGCTCTGTAATAGGTGTGGTCAGCTGAACTGCACGTGGAGAAGATGCTCTGCGTGGTGCCTGAACACCAGCACACAGCTGATAGAGATGCTCTCTCCGTCCTTCACACACAGATGTGCCTGAGGCTGTTTGAAGAGAGCAGTTCAGATAAAGATGGAATACAGCCATTTCCCATAATGTAACACAGCCAGAAAGATCGCCCCAAACAGTTTTTATCTCCCTTTTTTTTTATAGAGACTTGGCCTGGCTGCTTTAGCCAGGTTCCATTTGCAGAGCTTTTTTGTCTCAATGACAGTCCCCAGAGTAACTTCAGCTGTGTCAGTAGTATTGCCTCAGGAATTGTGAAAGGAATTTCCAAATTTTGTGGAGACTTAGACCACAAGTCCCTCAGAAACACCGGCTCTGGCAGTTTGCCAAAGAGCTATAAACATAACACATCTTTGGCTGCACAATCAGTGATTTTCAGGGCTCAGATACACTGTGTACAGAGGACAGGGTGTCATGGTCAAGGACGTGATGGCTCCTGAGCTGCCCCTGTGGGGTGCAGCAGTGGCTCGGCAGAGTTGCTTAGCATCCCGTGGACCCAAAGGGGTGGGAGCATTCTCCATCCTAAAAGCTAAGCAGGGGTGTTCATGCAGGTTGTAATCACTGAGCTATTCTTCAGAGCCATTGCCCAAGAATTGTGCTAGAAACAAACCTTGGGTGCACACACTGCTACAAAGTCCTACTTTGTCCACTGCTACTATACTGAAATACTTTCTCTTGACCTTTGGTGGGAGATACTTCCCATCTTGCTCATCATCTCTGAGCCGACTTGAGAGCTGTGGTCAGGTATGACTTAGACCAGGTTGGTAAGTTTACTCGGTTCTTTCAGAACATGAAGAGATACTATCACTGTACACTAACAACATGTATCTACAAATACCTCGCTATGTCTATAAAGTAATGTTAATGTAAAAGAAAAAGCTCTGATAATAACATATTGCAATCAGGTTTCAGGATTTGACTACCAAGTGCTGATACTTGCTGAACAAAATAAGCAAATAAATGAAACGATTGATTCTGAGGACATAAACTTTCATTAAGGGGCACTGCAGTGGCCAGATGTAGGTACTTCACTGCTAGAGGAAGAATAAATTTTAGATAGGCTTTTATTACACATGAGGCAAACGGCTTTACTTTCTCTGTTTAACACAAATACGCAAAGCTTGCCTTTGTACCACAATGCTACCACTCTCTTGGCAGCAATATTAAAGAGGTCCCCTTGTTCTGTTGGATATTAATACCAGGCTGCACTCTGAAATGTGATTTTAAAAATAGAAAGAAAGTTAATTGTTGCTGGGAAATTTTAATTGAGGCTGATTAAAGGAAGCAACAAAATATATTGACTACTAAACCTCACTTCTTGTTTTAAGTGTGACCTGTAATGAACTCCCCCAAATCATTACATGGTCCTCTAAGCATTCCAGGTTCTTCATTTGAAATTCATTAAATGTTTGTGTGTCTGATTTTTGGGGGGTTTTCTGAAAAGTTTTATAGTCACAGCTGCACTAGTTATGGATAAGTTTATAGTGCCTTGCCCATCAACTGGCCCACATGTCCAGTCCAGTTTGTTTGATACCCTACCTTTCACAAGCGTTCAGCAGTTCTGGAGGTGTTCTTATAAAGCTGCCAGTAAATGTACCAGCTGGACTCGTTTACGTACATGAGCAGCCTCATTCCGGCTGACTTACAAAAAGCCAGGGGCAGTAAATCTGTGGTCAGTCCATATATGTACTTTAAAGTATTTTTTTACACTTCTGAAAAGAAAATAATAAAATATTGCTAAGCTTTTAGTAAGTTATATGTGGTCTTCAGAAGAACTTGAATACTCCGTGGCGAACAACCAACCTTCTAAGAGTCCCTTTTTCTTTGCAGTAAATTCTTTATGCTGTGTAATTAAAGCTGTTAGAAAAGTCTGCTCTCTTAGAAGCACACTGATGGACTACATTTTTGTAGAAAATAATGTGAACAAATTGCTCATTATTTTCTTTTGTGACTGTTGCAGGTGCAAAACGAATAAAGGACTTCTTGAAGGCTGCAAACACCTTCATCACATTGCCCAGGGAGGTTTGGTGGTAAACAGGCTGGTTTAAAATGTTGAGGTGAGTGGCAGAATGAGAAGGTGCAGACAAACCACCATGAATAATACATACAACAGTAACCTCAACAAAAATTAGCACAGGTGAAAGGACTTCCAAAGGAAGGAAGGAAGGAAAAAAAAGAGAAATAATAAGAAGAAATGGGTTTTTTTTCAGCATCTCCAGATTTACCCTGAGAGAGATCCTCACTGTAAGGAGGGAGGATGTCAAGAAAGTGAACTGCTTCTCCCTGACCACACAGGCCCACTTGCCCACATCATGCTACTTGCAAAGACTCTTTTCTCTTTTCCCATCCTTTTTCTGGATCTGTTTACAGCTCTCCTGTGTTGTGTGTGAATGTCTTAGTGCTGACATCAGTTAGTGCAAGTTTTTATTAATATTTACTAATAAAGATTCCAGTCAATCCTATCTGAGAATCTTCCTGCTATAAGGGAATTTACTTCAGCTCTTCTCATAAGAGCAAGGTCCCTGTGATTTCTGTTTCTTTGGGATAACAGGAGTTTTCAGCTAACCATGTGTGTTATTGCTATAACTCACTGGTGTTTTTTACCAGAGTTAGTTTTCAAATTAATTATTTGACAGCATGCATACTGAACACAAGTTATAGCTTCAAGGCAACAGTGGACTCCCCTGCTTTGTGTTTTGCACAGGAATACTTACGGCATGTGTCACTGTCTCCTCTAGTACCCTACAGACCGGTCTCTGTAGCTTTTCCTATGAGATAAGTGAGTGGGTTCAAGATTCAGCAAGGGATATAGCTGGGATCTTACCAGGATAGTGATTGTGGCTATCACTTTCCAGACGCAGTTCTGTTGCAATAAAAATATACTAATACACATTATTGATATCTGTGCTCTAATGCAGTCCTAGGACACTTCCTCTCTGACAGTGCACCTTGCCTTTTTCCTCTCTAGTCTAGAACTTGCTTTGATGGTTACCACCAACTAAAAATTAAATGAGTACAACCTCCATATGGTACACTGCAAAATATAAGAAGCATTTAGAAATGAAACTCAGAATTTCCTAAAGCAACCTAATACTCACATTGGTTTGGGGATGTATTTTTGACTTTGTTAAAAGGTATTTGCTGCAAGCAGCTGTCCCGTGTTCTGGGAGCCCTTTCCAATGCTTCAAATTTCATAGCAATTAACAGTTGCAGGGAACAGTCAAAATACAGTGCTGTTGACCCATACAATCACTTGTCTTTCCTAAACCCATATCTTGTAAGCCATGGAAATTCATGCTCTAGGAAGCTTGGAACCAAGCTGACCTGAGGGCATGGAGGCAACAAGCTGTGCTGCCAGCAAAGTGACCCTAGTCAGGGGCTACAGCTGAGCCTACACATCCTTAAGTGTCTGCACTGATGTTCATGCTTCATGGTTAATCCAGTTATTCATTGCCCTCTGCTCATCACTTGCATGACCAGGGACAAAGTCTTTTTCCTTGGCTTTCCAAAGGAGAGGAAAGAAATACTTCTCTCAGGCAAACTGAGCGATTCTCATTTCTTAAACAGCAACAGTAAATCTGTATCAGTTCAAATTATTGTTACTTGGTCCCTTCATTAAAAGTGTAGGAGAGGTGGCAGAGGTTTGGGGTTTTTGTGTCAACATTTTGTTTCCTCCCAGCATGAGAAATGACTTGGCAACTAGTTTCACTGGGTGGAGAACTCACAGCCTACACATTGCACTTGGATTGTGCCCTAAGAGTTCAAAGCACTTCCAACATTACTCCTCTTCTATGGTTATTTACTACAGAGAAAATCAATATGTTCTCATTCTCTCTTTCTTTCTTAAACCAAACTAGTTGGTTTTAACATTAACCTCCTTTTATTTATCTTTCTGCCAAATTGAAAAGGTTTGACCTGAGGTGTGGAGCTAGACGTTTCATATCTTCTTACTAGTGCAATGTTGTTTGGGGACTAGTTATATTATTATAGAGAAATGCAATACAAACTTTATGTGTATTATATTAAAGGAACAGCGTCTAGACAGAGATTGGGTGCCTCTAGACTTGTGTCTACTACAGGGATTGATAGAAAAATGAAATATCTTCGTAAAGCTTTCCTAGAAAACCACATAAGCATTAATGGCTTTATTTATGGCGCTAATATTTTGAGCATAACATAATTGTAACTTCAGCCATTTAGAATAGCAAATGAGTCAGGGCCTGATGCATAACTCCTACAAGCAAATGCAATAGATTTTCTTTTGGTGTTTGGTGGGGTTTTTTCCCTCTCTTTAAAAAAATACCCCTTAAACAGCTTATGTCATTAACGGAAAGGTCATCAACTATGGCTGGTACTGGTATTTTATTCCAAGTTTAACTCCAAATTTTTAAATACTTATGTAGTATGCAGATTAGCTGCTGACGAGTACTGGGAATGGCAGGTAAAATGGCAGCGGATGTCACAAGTGACTGAATTTCAGAAATGGGAAATTTATCAACAACATGAGTGATAAAGAGAATTCAGGGAAACCCTAATTCCCCATGTTAAACAATGAAGTAGAAACCTCCGTAGGGTCCCAAGGCCGAATCCAGAAAATGGCAAGGTTGTGAGTATTGGAGAAAGTCAGTGGAACACACTGTCAATAGCTTTGCACTTTTTACTTTACTGTGTTTTATCAGAGTATATGGAAATACTTTGTGTAGGTACAGTAAGACATGTTGTATTGATTTACGTGCCTCATGTTTGGGAGGTCAAATTCTGAAGAGCCAAAGAAACTATGCTATGTTTGAACAGGTTTGTTTTGTATGGAAGTGTGGACACTGAAAAAAATCGTAAATTTGAGGGACCTGAAAAATATGGTTAAACACATGTTTACCTTTCGGAAGTATTACAACAACATAGCAGGGAGCTGCCCATCCAGAGGCCAGGTCTTAATGAAGAAAAACATAAAAGATTTCAAAAGCCTACTATGAATAAGATTACTCCCCTAAAAGCCTAATATGAATAAAATGCAAAGGGCAACTTGCTCTGAGGTCAGCATGACTTTAACTGAAATGTCAGTATAGTAAAATATATGGCCAACATTTTCAGAAGGGGCCATTGGTTTGGGGTATCCTCAGAGCATTACCTTGGTACCCAAAGTTCAGTATCACAGTATGTGGCATCCCAAATCAGCAGCTGTGTTTGACTCTCATTCTTATTATTCTTTCAGAAAATGCATTGCAGTGTAGGTGCTGTTAGATCGTAGTCCTGTTCATCATTATTACTGATTTGTTAACATTTGTCTCATGCAACTTCTGCTGTAGTGGTTCTAAGGTTTATTATTATGACATAACCTGGAAAACATTTTGGCTTTTTTTCTTCTCTTGGCAAGAAATTGCTCCCATTCTGGGATGAAAAGATAACACAAATGAAACCAGACAAGGATCATTACATTTGCTAATCTGAAGTGAGAGATTAATGTTGTACTCTGCACTAGTTCTAAAAAAATGCAGGGTTTTACTCCATTTACAGAACAACACCTGCATCTGCTGAGGTGTGGAGAGAGGGAAAGGATCAACACTGATTTTCCAGTCCCTTTTATGGAATAAAGGTAGTGCTGTCATGTTTTGCAGCTTAACGACTTAGGGATTTGCATGTCACTACATCTTGTCCACTGTCACTTTGTTAAAATCAGAGTGCAAGAAATCAAGAGAGGGCTCATTAATTACTTCAGCTTCTTGGTAGTAAGACATGCTTTTGATTTTAACCTTTTATTTAAAAATGTAAGGCAAACTTACTAACTTTTGCAGGACTGTAAGGACAAAGGGCTCCTTCTCAGGCTGGTGAGCAAGGGAGCAGGGAAATATATTGAGCCAGTGCTCTCTTTGTTACATTACTCATTACTACTGGGGCTGACTGGTTGCTGAGCCCAGTGGCTGACAAGCAGATGAGTTCAAGGCCAGCCCACGGGTGCTTGCATGTACGCTACTCTTCAACTTTAGTTGTTGCCCAGAATATACGCTGGGCCTTTCTGATGCAGAGGGTTACAATGCAAAGGCGCTCCTGGGACCCAGCATGCTCCCAGCTGCTCTGCTGTTTGTGAAAGACGTGCTGTCTGGTGCTCAGCATTGCAGATGACACTCCCAGCTGGAGTGTGGTTATTAGTGCCTAAATTAAACTATGTGATGGGAAGATCGTCACACAGTAGCACAGCACTGGCTCTAGGTCTTGGGTGCCCCTAAACCTGGGAACAGGAACTGCAAGGATGGACCAGAAAGGGAATGCAAGGGAGGCAAGCCAGCCTCACCACAAATCAGCTCTCACAGAACAAGCACTAAGGTGGCTGAAATATATTGCAAGCCAAAAAAAAAAAACCAAACCAGAACAGTTCTTTTGCTTAGAAACAGAGGTACAGAGGTAAGAGAGAGCAACCTGTATTGGTACCAAAACTTCAGACCAGATCCAGTGGGCACTTCCTGAAAATTCAGTTTCTCAACTGGCTTAAACTGACTAAAGTGTGTTTTGCTGCTGGAAAGGGTGCTACTGCCATTTTGTCTGTTTCTGCTCACATACTTCCACAGTCTCCATGAAAGGCTGCTAGTCTTCAGGTTACCACATTTCCTCTGAGGTTGCATTGAGATTTGACTTCTCCAACTCCTACTTCGGTCTATGAAGCTTCATAAATTAGATGTTTAATCACGACGACTAATTTTAATGTGTCTTCCCATGAACTACCTATTGTCTTCCATCTAACCTTCAGAATGCTAATATATTGAAGGTATAAATTGATGAGACATTAACTAGTAAGACTAAACAAAACACATCAGCTACAGTCTAATATTCAACTCAGCTTAAGGTAAAATTTTCATTCACTGTGAAAAAAATGCTCTCTGTTGTCTGAGTTCCAGCTTCAGTGTGACAATTGCTGTGCATTGAAAATTGCATATTCAGGTTGGAAGGGGCCTCTGCTCACCTGGCCTAACCTCTTTCTAAGAGCAGGGCTGCCTTCAAAGTTGGATTGCCCAGGGTTGTGTCCAGCTCTGTTCTGAACATTTCCAAGAACAGAGACTCCACAATGTCTCTGGGCCCCTGTGCCAGTGCCTGGCCACTCTCATGGACCTTTGTTAACATTTCTTTCATGCAACTTCTGCCGTAGTGGTTCTATTGTTCCTTTCATCTGAGTGGAATATCCCTTGCTGCAACTTGTGCCTCTTGCCTCTTGACGTTGCAGAGGTGCTCTTCTGAGAAAAGTCTGGATCCATCTTCTGTATAGTGCCCTTTAGGTAGCTGCCGGCAGCATTTAGAGACCTGAGGCTTGTCCCAGCTAGACAGACTCAGGTCCTCACCCTTTCCTCACACATTGTGTGCCACAGCTCCCTAACCACACATGTAAGTGATCAGCTGCACTTTGTGCAAACATGTGAAAAACATCAGGTGGTTCATTACTAGCTCTTGAATGAGACTTGACACAGAAGTATGTAAAGAGCCTTGGATTCAGGGTGAACACTGCCAGACAGAGGGACATGTGATAATGCAAATGGAGAGAGTGCTCCAGAATATGTTACCCAAGTTCTCTTGTCTTGTGCCAACACAACACCTGGGCCTTCTGCATTGTCACCCCTTCCTACAGCACCTCACAACTGCAGGAACAGATTTTTGCAGGTGCTCATAGAATAAGACATTTTTTGAGAAATATGTGGTGCGGTGCAGTACAGCAGTCACCAATGTGAATTTGGGCAGGATGAGACAGAATAGACACCGAACTTCTGACAGTCTAAAGTTTTGCTGTGATCAAGCAGGGATCTCCTGTCTATAACCTCATTTAACCTCACTGGAACATTGAATATTAGAGGACTGGAAAATCCTGAACGTCCCCATAAGTGTTTTGCCTTTAACCTGTTGGTGGTTCTGATTTTATTCACTTTTAAATAAGACCAGGTTTGCCTTATATGAGGAGCTAATACAATAACTAAGCCCATTTTCAGCACAAGGGTGCAAATATCTTTTTCATTGTTCCTTCCAAGGCTTCCAGAAGAACCACACTGTGCAAGAGGCATTCAATGTCAGTGTTTCAGGGGTTTACCATTAACGATCATGGCTGTGGATAAAAGACTGGTTGGCAAGTGATACCATGTCACCCACTGTTGTGTCATATCCAATATCTTATATTAAGGAGGCTTTAGGGGAAATAATAATAATTTTGAGGGGAAAAAAATTAATACAAGCAGAGGTTTGGCAAAAATAAATGTTTTATCAGGAACAGGCCTTGCCAAGCATAACATTTTCTCAGGAGCCAATCTTGGCAAAATGAATGTTTTATCAGGAGCAGAAGTTTGGAAAAAGTAACATTTTATCAGAAGTGGAGACTTAACAGAAAACGCCTTTTTATCAGGAGTGAGGACCACGGCAATTTAAGGAGAAAGGCTTGCTGAAAGTGGAGTTTTATCAGGAGTTTTGCTTCAGGAAAATAGTGCTTCATGAAGGGCAAGAACTTTCCAAAAATAATGTTTTATTAGGGGGAGGAGATGGATGAAAATAACATTTTGTCAAAAAGAAGGGGGGAGGGATGGATTTAGTGAAAGTAGTGTGCTAACAGCTTCTGCCTTCCAATAGGGGAAGCTTTGCTCCTGGAAAAACATTATTTGCACACTGAGTGCTTGCCCTAGCTAAAATGCTGGTTTTGACAAGCTGTGCTGCTGATAAAATGTTGTTTTTGGCAAACCTGTCTCTCAAAGAGATGTTTTTAGAAAACTCTCTTCAGAGAGAAGATGTGCAAATTGACTATAATACCTGCAGCAGAGCCAGGTACCTCTGTGAGCCAGATTTTCATCTGTTTATTAGCTCTCCATGGCTTCCCTTCCGCCTTTTGCTTTACAGTGATGATGTTGATGCACAGCACTTTGGATCCTGAAACACTGTTCTGCTTCCAAATGTAGGCCTTCTGTTTCCCTCGGCTGCTCACTGACTTAGACTGGTTGACTCTTCTCCAAGTGTGTGTTACGCATCCTTTCCCACCAGTGCTCTGCTGTTCTATCCCCACACCTGGAAGATTGCTTACACCTTGTTCCTAACTTCTCCAGTCAGTTTGACACACTGGGCTTGAGATGTCCCTGAATGCAGTGAAGGACTCAGCGGCAAAAGCCACATGGAAAGGTCTTCATTGCACCTTTTTCTAGTGCTACCAGGCTAATCATAAAAGACTGAATCTCTTGCAAAGTATACTCTCACAAAGAGGGGCAGGAGAGAGGAAGGAAATGTCATGTTCAATCACTTAATACATCTCCATATCTCGTCACATCCCAAAGTCATGCTGCAGAATACATTCATGTGCTCCCCAATGGAGTTCTAGGCAAATACCCATCTGTGGAGTCTCCCATACGTCTTGTCTGAAAGTATCACCACTGTGAAGGAGCTAGGACTATGTGTGAATGTAGGACTAGAGCCTCTTAACAATTTATTGCTTGAATATAAAAGTTGAGATGGCATGCAATAAACTGGAACAGGAGAGCATCAATCACTACGACCGGATGGATGGGATTCTCCATGGACATGGCAGGAATTTGTAGGGTGTCATCAGAATCGCTCACTGTTTATTTACAATGTCACTGAGCACCAGTGGGAAACCATGAGAAAGGCTGACTTAATAGCTATTTTTAAGAAAGGTGACAGGTGTGAGCTGGTTATCACAGGCCAGTCCATTGTCCTCCCTTCCAGGTACTGTAAGTCACTGGCACCAGGAATGAAATGGCTGGCTATTTTGAGAAGGGGGACTCTGAAGCTGATTTCAGCTTGAGCTTTTCTTTTAAGGCTGTAAGAGAAAACATCCTGTAAAGAACTGGTGAATGAAAACAGACAAGCATATGTGGTGCAGTATGTTAACTACTTCAGCTGAAAATAGGATATGGGACATGCAAATCACATGAAAAATCCCACAGACCTGACCAAGAGGTCCTTAATTTTCTTACTGTCATAAGGAAGAAAGAATGTCCTCCAGCATTTCAAAATTTTCCCAGTGCACATCGGCCTTTTATCCAGGTCATTGCATTAGTAATTGTGCTTCATTGTAGCCTAAATCACTGTGCTATGAATGATTGACTTATTACTTGTACTATGAGCATCTGTATATCGTTGAGTTACTGATGAGTTGTCACTGTATCCCCTAAAAAGTATTTTGTTGTTTTATACTTTTCATGTGTGGAGAGGAGGGCTTGCCTTCTGAGGGCAAGAGACTCAGGTAGGATTCAGTTTTTCTACTGGTAAATGGATCTAGGTAGTGAAGACTTCTAGAAGAAACCCTGGATGTTTGAATCCCCCTTTTGTGACTACCAACAGCAACTGGCAGAGAAGTTACACACAGAGCAGGGTAAGGTGGGTAATGTCTCCTCAGTACTAATTAGCAGAACAAACTGGGGGCTTGAGGAGGTATGGACTGACTAGGGAGGGTTCAGGAAAACTACTCCTGGGTCTCTGACTACTACATTTCACTTCAGGCTCAATCGTACTCCAAAGAAAGCCTTACCTGAAATTGCTGACTAATTTTTGTTTTCAATTTGAAACTCTAGGAAACTGCTTTCATGGAAATCTATTTGTATACGGTTTCCACCAGAAGCAGTAAATTCTTTCCAGTTCACTGGAGGTTTTGCCTAGGTGATGTTAACCCAGATTTACAGCTGTGACATTTCTGCACATTTGCCCCTGCCAGAAAGCTTGGCTTAGCTCTTCTGGACACCCCATTCGTGCCCTATGACTCCCACTGAAACAGAGCATTCTCCCAAGGGCTCACCTGCAGAGCTGGGCTGTTCCCTGCTAGCGTTACACGGGTGTAAGTTGCCCCTGAAGTAAATTGCCCTGCCCATTTCAGCCTCTGAGCTGGGGGATCCCTAGAGAGCACTCTGCTCCCCTTCCGTGGCTCTGCTGGCATCAGCGTTTACTCTGCGCTTCCCTTAAACAGGCAAGAGAACAACAGGTGCAGCAGCAAGAGGGCATCTGTCCCAGTTTTTTTTCTGCTGGGTTTTTCAGTTATTTTAAAGTGCTTATTAATAACACAGGACTGTTGTTGATTTTTATACTTGATTTCCAAAAGATGATTTGTAATATGTTGAGGGTGATCTAGCCCTGTGCATGTACTGAGAGAGCCTGGAACTATTTGTTTCTGGTTACACAAACACTTTGCTTGAGCAGAACCAAAGCAGCATTTTGGTTTGTCTGCAGAACCAAAAAAAAAAGAAAGAAAAAAGAAAAAAAAATATTCTATACATAAGTCTAACCCCAATGCCAAGTAGTTTCTGTCGGAAATTGTTTGCAGGGCTCCTTCCTTGTGTAGGATCTTTCTGTGCATCCCCAGCTGCAGTCCTATCATAGTTTTCCAGGAAACACCGTGACAGAAGGACCTACAAGACCTTAGACCTCCCCACCAGAAATGACTTTCAGCCTGATGCTGTGTGTTTATTATAGTAAGCTATGTCATTGACCTCAGAGGGACAAGGGCTTGGCTCCTGGCTATTGAAATTACCACTGATCTCTGTCTAAATAGCTTCTGCATTTACAGCTAGCCGGAAGATTTTAACAGCCACAGAACAATTGAAGGGAGAATTCATAGTAACATTTAAATAAAAAATGTAATTTCTTTTTTTGAGAACAGTAAGAGATTAAAATTCAGCCTTTGCTCACTTTTATCATATTGGTATATAAGTTGTTTTCAGACTTCTCCAAGTTTCAAATAATAGCACTTCCTCCCCCTCAAACCTTGTATTTCTCAAACTCCTAATATTGTAATACCCTGCAATGCAAACATTATTTCTGTTCTCTCCCCTCTCTCATTCAGGCCTTTTTGACTTCCCTAAGAAAACCTCAACACAAGTAACATTCATCCCTTGTTTTCTCTACCTATATTTCTATCTCTGAAGGAAATGTTATGGTGCATTTAAGTGAAAGATAGAGATCTTAAAGCTTAGCCTGTAGCTTAGGAAAGCTTTCTCCTCCCCCTTTTGTAAATGCTACTTCCTTTCTCTTTTTTTTTTTTTTGTTTTTTTAAAAGAGCTTTAACCACCAGGAAACTCCTTCAAGAGGGGGCCTACCATTTTCTGAGAATGTTAAAGCAGTTTTCAGGCTTAGGATCTACTGGACATGACTGTTAGATGGTATTTCTGTAATAACCATAGCATGCTGTTTAGCAGAAAGTATAGAAGTAAGCAATACATAAGTATGTTTTTTTTGCCATGGAAAGCTCAGCACATGGGCTGGACGACGTTTTCCCTTGAGACCGCTGCAGGCAGCAGAGCTCGGTGCTCCCACTCCACAGTCTCACATCTCCATCCTGGGCAGCAGCCCCGGAGCACGCTGCAGTGGTTAGAGAAAGGATGGCATTTTTCCCTCTTCCTTTGAATTTGCCTGGCTTTGGGGGTTTAAGTGAGACCATTAGTGTTATTGAACTTAGCATTTGGTGTTTTATATATGATAAAGGGGTTATTACACAGTGATCCCTGTATGTTTAGGTCAGCTGTGGCAATCAATCAATGGACACTTTGCCTTTGACAGCACATGCTTCCATAAAAAAAATTCTCTGGCAGAGCCCTGTTAGCTAGTAATGACAGAGTAACCTCTGTCAAGTAATATACTTGATAAATTTTGCATGTGCTGTTGACTGACAGAAGCTCTAGCTTCCTGTCTGACCAGCATACACAGGCTTCAAAGAGCACAGAAACCCCTTTCTTCTCCCCGAAAGGAGCGCCTGAAATCCATGCGGGTAGAGTCAGACGTGCCTCTGAGAGGGGAATAAAACAATGCCGCACAAGGGAGAACTGCTTTTATACCTTTACAAAGCTAAATTTGCTCTTTCCCCTTTCCTTGCTACTCACAATTACCCAAGACTTGTCATTCTTGCACACTTGGCCGTGCAAAACACTCGCCTGGGCGAACGGTCAGGCTGAAGGGGGCAAGTCTCCTTCCTGGCCCTGCTGGCCAGGGCTGCCCATCTCTGGGATCAGGGGGCTGCAGCGGTTGCCCTTTGTTTAGTCTGGGCCCAGGCGGTAATTGTCTGCAGCTGCGTCTCCTGCTTCCTCGCTTGCCTTGGGCCGCTTGGAAGGTACAGCCGCAACGTCGCGGGTCCACAGGGGCATCCCAGGTTTTTTCTAGTACCCTCATGCTTGCTGGTGTTTCAGGATGGACTGGCAGTGGGCAGCAAGCCTAGGCCTCGGCCACGGCAAAGGCACTTTCACCATACAGCCCCCCATCAAATTCGTGATATTGTCGGGTAACAAGTCTGCTAGACTCTTTCCTTGAAATGCCCTGAGCACAGGCAGAGAGGCACAAGGGGATTTCTAGCCAGCCACATTCCTGGTGTCTTCTCACCATCGTGTCCAGGCCAGGGAGCATGGCAGGTGTTAAACCTTCCTCTGTCAGCTGCTCCTTCAATGCCAGTTCGCATTTCACCATAGATACTGATGGCTGTCTTTAGCAGGTTATGAAAAATTAAACTTCCATGTGGCCAAACAGAGCTCACATGAAGGAGGGTTAAACCCGCTTGCTCCCTCATTAACCACGTGTATCTGTTTGTTTTGGAGAGAAGGGGATTTCATCATTTGCTTCCACAGGGGCACAATCTGATTATGTGGGATTAAGCCTGAAAACCACCCTAATCCTAAATGCAGCAATACATAAAGACTGTCGAGTGTGTGATCTCAGCTCCTGCACTTGGCTGGATGGGGCAGACCCGTGAGGGAGGAGCTCACAGCAGCACCCCACTGTCAATTACTGTATGGTCTAATTGGAGTGTAATTTAAAGGGATTCCAAAGCCCACTTGTCAACAGGTGTTCTTTAGGGTATGCTAATCAAAACAATCCTGTTTATGGAAAATGTTATTTAAAACCAACATGTAGGCTGCAATAATAAAGTGACACAGTTTCTCAGCAATTGCAACATCACTGGGTGAAAGCTGGCCAGAATGAGAAAATATAAACCCGGACCCCAATTGCATCTGTACTCATGTGTTCAAACCTTTGCATTTAGAAAATACAGTAATTTTTTGCCTCTAAAATGCTCCTTTAGTTTTTATATAGGTATCTGCTAATAGCAGCAGGAGTTCCTCTGGGATTACGAAAACCAAATGTGTATTGAAATAGAGTCTAAAAGACTATCTAATTGTGAGTTTTCTATGTCTGTATTTTTTATTTGTTATGAACATACTTCAGGCTTTCAAGCAGAATGCAAAATGATGACACAGGCAGTTAAATAATACTCATCATCCAGCTGTCATTCATCTGGTAAAGGACCACTGCAGAACTTATAATAAATCTTCAAAATACATTCCTCCTTTCTTTCTCCCCAACTTAAACTTGGAAATCATATCAGAGAAGTTGCATGTGGAGATTTTAATTATGAACTGAAAAGAATATCTCCACAATGAATAACCATAATGAAAAGTGCTAAACTTTGGAAATGTAAACAATATAGCAATTCAAACCAGCTTTAAAACTTCTGAGACACAGAAGACTTAAAGATGAATATTTCTTCTGGTGGGATATAAAAATCTTGATGAGATCATTTTATATGGTGAAGTATGTGGTTGCACAGAAATAGTGCTTCATTTATTCACAATGGGAAACATCATCTTCATTCAGGAAATTTAAAAATGATCATTTCAAAAATATGTGCTTGAGGAATACATGCATAGTAATTTCTGATGGAGACAGGTCTTCTGAAAAGGCCAATTTCTGTCATTTTCCCTGCTACATAAAATGTTGAGTGTGTACATATGATGATTAATTAGGCACATTCCATCTAACTATTAATTTTGTGGTGCTTGCAACAGTGAGGAAGGATTGTTGTGGGGGAACTTAAACTTTCCCATAAAATATAGGCTTGGGGATAGAATTCTGGTTTTCCTAAAAAAAGTATCAGTAGCATGACTACTTCACCCCCTGTAATTAAAAGTTTACTGTTGAGTACGTGCCTATTCTCTCTCTTGCTGCATTTCACATCTTACAGAAGAAATTCAATTCACTGCCAAGGTATTCTCTGCTCTAAATAGTCTTAAGCAACATTTTGAGAGAGTTATAAACTGTTCTTTCCCATCTTCAGTCTGCAAATGTGGTTGGTATAGAGTTTTAAGCAGGATGAAGGATTAAACAAACAAAAAATAATGAAAAGTCAAAATATGCACACTGTGCAAAAGCATGGTCAAATACATTTTGCCTTGTGTAAACTTCACCCAGTCTATGTGGGTTTTAACATATTTCCATGACTTTAAATAAGAAAACATCTTAAAGCACAGCCCATGGGAAACCCAAGCTTGATTAGTTTTACCTTTTACTACAGCCTGCAGAGTGTAAAACACAGCACATCAGAATTGAATTTGTCATCTCCAGACCTCACAGGAATTTTAGGAACTAAATAGTTAGGAAGCATCCTGGTACTTCTCTTTGCTTTAATCATAGTAGAAGTTTCAATTTAAACATTCAGGAAATCTCCCTTATTTAAAGCAATCAACTCATTGCTGACAGGGTCTGGCTTTACTGTGTTTAATTTTTTGGCATCATGCAAAACTTGATTGGTTACAGCCAGTGCGTGAACAGGTCGTCTCCCTCCCCCTCCTCTCCAGAAAACGTAAAAAAATATCCAGACCTTTGCTGTATCATTCTCAGCTCTACACATCCTAGTATGTGTGCAAACCAATGGGATATTAGTGCAAAAACCCAAATGGAAAGTATACATAATAACCAATATAGCCAAGGAAAACCTTATTGCCAAATAGCTCTTCTATATCTTACAGCTGCAAAAACTTAGAATCCAGTTTTTGTCCAGTTATTTAACTTTTCTGACCCTTTTTTTGAGTGCACCTCTTTTCATCTGGTTAGTTGTAGATTCACAACACATTTTTAAGATTGCAGCCTACTCTGGATGAAGTAAGAAAGCACTCGCCTTCCCTGCATCTTTGAGCTGTGGTGTTGGTACCCACGCCACAACCATAAATTAGGTTGCACCCTCAGAGAAGGAGCCTCTGGTGAGCCCTGAGGTTGGCTCTCAGGTCTAACATTTTGGGGTAAACACTGACAGTTGACCACAAAGTAAGATGTAGCTTCTGACTGTTGGTAGGTTGGGCTGTAAGTAGATTATAGTGTGCTGCTTCCATGCTTACTTCAGCTGATAAAGTATCTGGTCAGATCTCACAAGGAAACCATATCATTTTGGGTATCCAGAGAGATGATGCCTTGGACCAGTCTCCTCCAACTCTGAATTTCACTTACAAGACCCACATCTGTGAATGTGAGCTCATCACAGCTCGGGAGAGCACAGGCCAGAAGTCATGGAAAGATGCCCTAAACCAGAATGGTTTGAAGAACACTAAGTAAAACAAGTTTGAGCTATCTTCCTGGCATATTTTCCTACAGGACAGAGAAAAAGGTAATGCTAAAACACACAGCTATTCCTAAAGCTGCAAAGATCAGTGCAGTCTGCACAAAACCTCTGCTCATATATCAAACAACTTTCAGGAGCTCCTTTCCCGTGCTCTACTTCTCTCCTATCTTTCCCCTGCTGTCCATCTACAGCCTACTGACCCACAAGTTCACAGAAGACAGGCAAACAGGGTTTTGTGCTGTTCTTCCTCTGCCCATGCCTGTGCCTACACCTGCACTCACGTGGTAGTACATGGTCAAAGGTTGCCCACGAACCTTTGTGAGCAGCTGTTTGGAGGGGCAAGTTCAACACCTCAGATGAGAAACCACTGAGCTGCAGGCCACCAAACTATGGCAATCCTATTTTCCTCTTTCTTGCATGATGTGTTTAATTTTAAGAAAAATAAGGATTTTTTTCCTTTTCAGCCAACATCCACCCTGTGGCTTTTCTCCAGCACAATGTGTTGAATCCCAGAGAGCCAAAGAGTGATAAGCACACAGTGCTGCTGCTTGTGGCGACCATATGATGCTTCTATGCTACTTCTTCCTTGCTGAGTTTAACTCAGGTGACAATAAGGTTCAGGTGGGATGGCAAATCCTTCTTTTTTGGGGGAGTAGGAAGGAATAATTAAACGGTTATATTTTGTGTCAAAATGTGGTTTTGGTTTTTCATTCATTTTAGTCTGGTTTTATGTGGCTTCCCTGAAGCTGTCTAGATAGTTGGGAAGGTACTCGGGGGATGGAGGGAGGGAGTGAAGGTGCTGGGGAAGAGGGTAGGGTAGAAGCATGCTGGTTTTCTGAAGAATACTGCTTCAATTTTATCCAGCTAACATTAAACACGAAGTAGAATTGGTCATATTAAGTACTCAATACTTACAGATAAATATTTCACTGGATGGTGCTGTACCAATAAAAACCCTACACATTTTCAGATCCATATGCAGTTTCTAGTGTTTGCAGAGTCTATTAAAAAATCTGTCTCTGACTTGCCTCCTTCTCATCTGTGAGCTTACTTACCTCAGAAATCTTAAGAAGTAATGATGCTGGAGTCTCTATCAGAAAGAAATTTCTCCATCTTCCTAAAATTCTGTGGACACTTTTGAGACCTGATTTACTCCAGCAAGCTGTTGCAGTTCCCACAAGTACTTCTGCAATATAGATTTTTTTTTTTTAAAATGTATTTTCTTATACTTTTCCTCAACTTCATTCAGAGATCTAGATCTAAATGCAAATCCTAGGACCAGGAACATGGAAGGTATTTGTCTAACTCTTTGAAGGACTTAAACTTGTATCTGTATCTCTGAAAGCTGTGGAAGCTTTCTTCTTCTACAGCCAGGAAATTTCTTACCTTTTAGTTATAGTGGGATTGTTACAAGTGATGCAACTTATAAATGAATCGAGAGAATTACAGATATCAAAGTCAACATGATCAAATATCCATAAAATGCATAAATATTGGCAACTTATGCAAGTGATAGCACTGTACACACTAAGTCAGGAAAAGTTTTCTGCATATTGACTACTCAGGATTATTTCTTTGGTACCACTTCCCCAGTTTAAAATTAGGGACTGTCCTTGACACTGCCTTGAACGGGGGACCTGTGCTTGTCAGATCACAACTAAGAAAGTAATGTGAACCAATCAGAACAGCCATTAGGCTTGTATTGAGGAGTTGACATTTCCTAATGTGAAACTGCTGCATTTCTCACCTTGCAGTAGTTCTGTAAGTCTTGCTTACAGCTGCAGTGGATTATTTCTTGAGGCCAAAGCCCACATCATTCACAGGCTAACATTTCAGGTCAGCCTGGCTCCACTTGCAGATTTTAACTTCTGCAAATAAGCATCTCTCTTCATTTTTATCTCTATTTTTTCCCATTCTCATATTCACAGACTCTCACCTTTTGCATTGTCTCCATGCAAGTGCTTCAGCTTCTGTTTGTACGACCCCAAATGCAAGTTAGCATAGTTCTCTGTTCCCTGTATTGTCCCTGCCTCTGCGCTGGGTGAAAGTTTATTAAACAGAACATTACAAACATCAATGGGTCATCCTAGTCTCATGCTACCTACTGAACTGAGTGTGGCTTAAGACAAGCAGAATGTAAGAGTGGTATAAATCTTAGACTGTTCTTCCTTTTCTGCTACTTGGGACCAGGCTGTGAACTCACACGACTTGTTCAAGTACTTCTACGATCTCTGTGCCTCTTCTTCCCATAGAAGCTAGCTGAATTCAGCATTGTTTGGCTTAACCTGAATTAAAAATTGGATTGCTTAACTACCTTTTCCAACTGTTGGTGAAAAAGAAACCAGAGTTCCTCCTTTAAGGACAAGGTTCATGCCTCAGGCTTCAAAAGCCAAGGGGAAGCAGCAGTTCTCAGCATGTACCTCAGCAACGTGGAGCAGAGTAAAAAGTAAGACCAGTCTTCTGGGGAAGTGTGAAGACTTGCTGGTATTGCTGGGATGTACTCTGGTACGTATTTGACATAGATCAGTGTAAAATAATTGCCTTACAGGTGGGAGGGCAGGGAGACTCCTGATGCATCAGAGAGTCTTGCAGCTTGCATGGGGTGTGAAAAACAGGCTCCCTGTTCTTTGCAGCCATGACCTTGCATGAAGGACACAGACAGCATCTGTTTTCTTTATGAAGGGTTCATTACAGCAGTACTTCACAAAGCAATCTCTACCTGCAGACACTGCATTTCAGAGAAGACAAAATAAATCATTCATGCAACTTCTAAGACAGATCTGTGTCATGATCTTCATGTGGTTTAAATCACAGAGCAAATAACAAAATTAATGGTGTTAGGCCAATTTACGTGAATGAAGTCTAAATCTGACCAATTGCATCTTGGCTATGGTGCACCCAGATAAGACATCTAACATGTTATGCCTGTCAGTTCCCCTCAGATGCTTAGCATGTGCCACTGAAGCTGAAAAAATGGACATCCTGAGCAAGTATCACTGCGTTACTGGCCAGATGCATTTTTTACTTTTAATAGTCATGAACAGGGAATGAGAAGTGGGGACCAACAGTGCATGGCTATATTTCCAGAGCGAGCATGTCTGGAGGTACTCAGTGCTTCTAACTATTGTGTAACTTGTTAAAGATCAATTAATTTTCCTATTAAGGCTTTATCCAAAGCTGAATGGAGTCAATAGAAATATTTTTAAATTAACTTTGGAGCATACTAATGAGACCGTTATGACACATGTCTTGGTAAGCAAAGCAAAGGAGCCCATCCACATTAGACAGCCATCATGGCGCTATTGTTGGAGAAAGCCTGTGCAATGACAGGCTCATGTTTGTCTCTGGAAATAAACCATGTACTAAATAACTTTGCAGAACATATATGAAGATTTTGGCCAGAGATAGTTTTGTGTGTAACAAAACTGTGTACCCTAAGTCTTCTCACACTTTTGGAGTGGAGGTGAACCTCCTGCTTTATGATTCTGCTGACCAGTGTTGCATACAAAGTCCAAAATCAAACACAAGATTAATTTAGGGTCCTGTTTCCAAGAGGCTTAGCCTCAATTTCTGTATTCAACAACTTGGTACCTTGCTATTCTTTATTCTGGATCAGCAGTCTTTGGCGCTTTATCCTATGTAGGTAGTTGTGTTGACTTGAAAGGTGTGAATCTGATAGAATAAAACAAATCTAAGCAGAGGTTGTAGACAGAATATGCATGGTACTAGGAATTAAGCCTCTATGGAATACAGATTTACAGTGTGGTATTTCTAGGAAGAAATATATCCATATTAAACAACTTGAGCTTTAGAAAAAGAAAGCTGGAGTCTTAATAAAAGACTCCCCCCCTTCACATTGTAAAGGCAGAAATCTATCAACACAAAGGCTTAGGGGGTCAAATTCCAATGTTCTTAATATTTATTATACAAATCTGGATTAATTTCTCTGAAATTAAGGATTTGCTTTATTAGTACAACTGAGGAAAAAAATGGCCCACTGGATAACTGATGTTAGTGCTCATCTATCCAGGCAATTTCAAGATAAAAGAAAGGTCTGAGATATTACATGCAATCTCTTATAATTATTAATATGCAAAAAGATTGATAGGTTGAGACTTCCAGCTCAGATATTGCATTTGGATTCCAGAACAATATAGAGAAATTTATTGCAAATACTCAAGCTTTAAGAGAGTATTGCCCTTAAAGATGTATAGAGAGTAGTAAATAATATTTTTAATCATTTTGTCATACTCTTTGCTGTACAGAAAAAGATGTTTCACACATTAAATAGACAACATCAAGACACCATACAGAACAATTGCAATCTACAATAATCCAGAAGGGAATAACAAAGTACAGAGAAAGCTGAAAAAAGGGTAACAAAGAAGAGGTATATTAAAAAGATCACGACATAACTGAATGATGTTATGTCATTGGAAGGCATACTGTAATCCTTTTAGATATTTTTTGCCTTTTTAAGGTTTCCTTAAAAGAAAAATGCATATGAATAAACTGATTTTTGTGAGTTATGTAGGAAATATAATTAAAATAAAAATACAAAAATCCATTTTATACACAAAATAAACTAAAATACTTTAAGCAATCATTTTTGTAGTTTTTATTTAAGCCTAAAGGATATCAGCAGTTATTCTTTCTGTACATGGCTGAACGTGCATTTGCTTGTGGAGAGCAAAGAGAAATTAGAAATTCTTCTTGAATAATAGACTTGAATACCTGTGGAATTTATTTCTCAAAGTATTTAATCCCTGCTAGAATTAAATTAAAAAGCAAAACATACTTTCTTTTTTTCAGGTGTGTATTTCTATATTTTCAGCCTGTTGTGGGACAGTTAAAGCCAACTTTTATAGGTCTTGTTCAAGTGAGTTGACCTTGTAGAAATTCCCACTGACTTCAGGTTGTAGCACTCAACACCTTCAAAATGTAGGCTCTAAGGCTTTTGCCTGAATTAAGCCATCTTCAACAGTCAGGCATGCAACTTCCCTGTATAAAAATGGAAACTTCTAAATGGATTAAGTTAATGAGAAGAATCATCATCAGTGACTGAGTTTCTCAATTCCCTTCAGTGCCAGCAGCAGTAAAAGAGGTCCTGAAACCCCAGGAAACCAGCAAGTGAAGGATTTCTGTAAGGAACGGTGAAGCTGCTTGCTGGGAACCCCGTCAGAAGCAAAGCAAATGGCACGTGGACAGAGAGGTTTGTGGGAGCAAGGCTGGGGTGGGCACTACTTGGTCAAGAGGAGAAACCCAGAAAGGGCTGTGTCCTGTGCCTCTGGGGAAGGCAATTCCCCAAAGATTAAACTTCCTCAAAGGCATCTTTCCTGCCTCTGCTTTGGCCATGAGACCTGATGTGTGTGGGTTAGCCCCCATGATGAACTCAGAAAACAAGGAAGCCAGAAGATGGGGGCACCTGCAAAAAGTAGGTCATATTCCTCTGAGCACCAACCTTTGCCCAAGAGGTCCATATACTAATAATTCACTTTGTAGTAAGACAAAGTTTATTAAGGTCAAAATAACACTGGAAAAAAAATATATAAATCATTCTCAAACTGAAGAATAATGTCAAGCAGGGGAATAAATATAAACTGACACATAAATTACAACCACAATATATGTATAAAATCAGCAATACAGTGTGATTTATGAGCGTACAGCCTATGATCCCGTGATTCAAGACGCCAAAACGTCCAACAATAATATCTAATTATAATAAAGCCAGGTTTTCCAGAGTGACCTATTTGGAAAACATATTGTTATTATTAGGTTGCTAGTGCATTCATTGGATGTAAATCAATCTCTTCACTGTAGGTGTTGACAGTGGCAGTTCTGGACATGACAAAACTTTATGATACCAGAGCATCAGCAGTCCCACCTGCAGGATTCATTCATTATTTATATGCCTGCGTTTTTTTGCCCAAGACAACTTCCAAAGATGGTAACTTTTTGCTGTCTTAGTGTGGCCTTCCCCTTGTAATATAGCCTTTTTCTTTACCCCTTACTCAGTATTAATTACCTGCTGCTTTGCATATAATTAATTTCGCTTCTTCTATGAGGCAAAATTACAGCCAGGTTCAAAAGACATTTACTCTGTTTTTTTTATTCGTGGCCAGAGACGTTGCAGAGTTGTTAGCTGATTTCAAGGCAATGAAACACATAACCCTGCTCTTTTATTACAGTGATACCTTATGTTATGTTTGAGAACAGCTTCAGGGAAGACCTGTGCCAACAGTCATCTAAGGCAGTGATACAATTTGTTGCTAGAAGGCTTCTTTTCACCAGGGCGTGAACACTCAGCAGGACCGCAGTTTATCCTGTTCTGACAGCCCAGCTCACTGGGATGAGCATCCTCGGCTTGTTATGAAGCTTAGGCAGGAGCTGTGCAAAGATGGGGGCTGTGTGGACATCTCTTTGTGGCTCATTTCTATAGGTGAGGTTTGCAGGGGATGATCAACCCAAGTACACAGCAGTTGGACAGATGAGGCTGATACGCAATTTAGCCATCATCGGCCTGAATCTTGTATATACTAAAGGTTTTTTAGATTGCTCTGAATGCTTGCTTAGTGCCAGCACACAAAAATTCTCTGTGTACATGGCCAGGGGATCAGTCGTGTCACCAGTGTCACACCAGTGTCACACAGAGTGCAAAGGAGACAAGAGAGTCTGCTGCAATCATCCAGGCAGTACGTCTTAAGTATCCCCCACTCTAACCTGAGAAGGTGGCAGTAGATACTCTCCCCCCTTGGCTTTCCAGACCCCTTCGGGTAGGTCAGAGATAATTTGGCATGACTGGAGGAAAGACATGCACGCTGTGAAGCTGGCTTTCCCTCCCCTACTTATACACCCTGAAACGCATCCACATGCTTGTGGTGTCTCTCTTCTCCCTTGAGCAGGAAGGAGCTCTCAGGCTTGTGCTGGTGATTCCCAATGAGTTCAATGATTCCAACCGGGAAAGAAAAAAATTAGGAAGGTTAGCTGCTATTACAGCTTTCTTTATTCTCCTGACTCTCTGGAATTGTGTTATTGTCTTCGTGTACTATGGTGAATGGACCCAGCAAATAACTTAAGCCATGCCCTAATGAGTACTTCCAAAGGAGGCCAATATAATTAAATTACAAGGCAATGTAAATGGGACACCATCCTGCTCTAATTCAGAACACTTACGAATTTTGTTAGTAAATTCTAGAATGGTTTACAGTTCTGCGCGTTCATTTTGAAGTCTGGACAATGTCCAAAGTAAAAAATTAAAGCCATTTTCTCATCCAAATACACCCTCATCTCAGCTTCCAATTGCACATCAAAAGATTCCATACTTCCCTCTTCAAAAAATAAGGTCTTAGGTGCAGAAAACATCCCTCCCCCTCCCTGTGTCCCCATAATCCTCTCACTACCTGCTCTATGGCTGATTTCACTGCCCTCCAGTACTGGGGTCAGCCGAGCAGGGCAGGGCACAGTGCCTCAGCTTGACTTTGGGGGGTTTGGTAAGTGACCTATAGGCTTCATCTGCATTGGTTTGTGTCCTTTTAATTTTGTTAGAGGCTGGAATGGAAAAGAAGAGAAAAGAGAAGAAAAAAATCCTGGCCTTTCAGCAGTGTCTTCCCCAAACACCTTGTCGTGGTTTAGCCCCAGTCAGCAACCAAGCACCACGCAGCCGCTCGCTCACTCCCCCCTGGTGGGACGGGGGAGAGAATCGGAAGAGTAAAAGTGAGGTAACTCATGGTTTGAGATAAAGACAGTTTAATAGGTAAACCAAAAGCTGCACACAGAAGCAAAACAAAGCCAGGAATTAATTCACTACTGCCCATGGGCAGGCAGGTGTTCAGCCATCTCCAGGAAAGCTGGGCTCCATCACACGTAATGGTTACTTGGGAAGACAAACGCCATTACTCCAACTGTCCTCCCTTCCTTCTTCTTCCCCAGCTTTATATACTGAGCATGACGTCATATGGTATGGAATATCCCTTTGGCCAGTTGGGGTCAGCTGTCCCGGCTGTGTCCCCTCCCAGCTTCTCGTGCACCCGGCAGAGCACGGGGAGCTGAAAAAGTCCTTGACCAGTGTAAGTGCTACTTAGCAACAACTAAAACATCGCCACATTATCAACACTGTTTCCAGCAAAACTCCAAAACACAGCCCCATAATAGCTACTACAAAGAAATTTAACTATATCCCAGCTGAAACCAGGACAGTATCCACCCCTTATTCCATACCATTTACATCATGCCCAGGTTCCACACTATCCAATACAACCTCATTAACCTCCACCCCTCCTTCCCATCCTTTGGTAAAATACATGGGTATCATTTAGTCCACGGCTTTGGTCTCCATCTGTTCTTGTGGTCACTCAGGACAGGAGAGGTGGTGTGTTGCGTGGAGTTACTGGGCACCAAAGCCAGCTCAGGTCGCATCACTGCTGCACTTGCACTGCTTCTTGAAAGGCTTCTCCTCCATTGGTTCAGGTGGTTCCTGCTGTAGTAATTCCTACAACATGCAACTCAAATCACAGGTTACAACAATTTAAAGGTAGAACCATTACAACCTGCACCCCTGGCCCCTTTGGGCCAGGTTATAGGTTTTAACATTGCAGTGAACTCCTCCCCTTGCTCCCAGCTTGGCTAGCTGGGGTTTCTGCTATAGTAATTTCCATAACATGTAACTCAAATCCCGGGTTAGAACAATTTAAAGGTATGTCCATTACAGTCTCCACCCCTGGTCCATTTGGATCAGACCATTAGGTTTAACATTGTAATTAACTCCTCCCCTTGCCCCTCCTCTGGTTTGGACTTATCCACAGACTGTAGTCCTTTAGGGTTGTACCTGCTCCAAGTGGAGCCTTACCCAGGAGCCACAGTCTCTCCAGGGGCACACCTGCTGCAGCATAGGCTTATCAAGAGCCACAGTCACTTTGAGGTGCGCTTGTTCCAGCGTGGCCTTCTGCATGGGCCTCAATGCTTTCAGAGCTATACCTGCTCCAGCATGGTCTTACCCACAGCTGCAGTCCCTCCAGATGCAAACTTGCTCCAACACAGCCTTGCCCATGGCTACAGTCCCTCCAAAGCCGGCTCCAACACAGCTTCCATGGCCACGCACTTTGAGGTGCTCTGGCACGGCCTCATGCACAACAGAGCATGCTTACTCTGTTAAATACTTCCAAACTATTGTAAAGGCCAGCCTAAGCTTCAGATTTATGATGAAAATACGTGGTTTCAACTCAACAGCATACAGTGCTTGGTCCAGTGTCTAGTGCAGTCAATTGTCTTTCATTTAGTGCAACTTTCCTATGACTTCAGGCGAGACCCTTGTTCCTGGTGCAATAACCTATTTCCTTCTGTAGTGGTTGTCTGTTTTGCAGCTATTATTTTGAGGAAAAGGAGTTGCATTTTTGTTTTTCCTGCAAAGTTTCACCAGGGAAATGTGTGAAAACAGAGTGAATGGAGCTCTAGATAGAGCAAACTAATAAAGAAAACCCTTACATGGCCTCAGAGAAACTTCATTTGCTCCCCCACTCCCTCTCTTTTTCTTGTTTCATCAAATAAAAGAAGTTACTTCTTTCTGCCTTGTTTATATTTCAGAGTGCGTTTAATGTTTTTAAAAAGAGAGCTGTTTGTCATGCTCTGAAGGCTGAAGTTGGACTTAAGCGGCTTACCCTGTAGAATGAAATGTAAAGTGAGGATTTTTTCAGCACATAGACAAGTATTTTATATACTGTGATTTTGGTGGAAGGTTATTTTTTTTAAACAGTTCATAAAGTGACTGTGTTGTGACCGGAAATTATTTCTAGAAGTCAACTACTAGCTACTTTCTCCCTCCTGCTCTCATTTATACTTTATATGTTTAGTGAAATAAATACTGCTGAAAAAACATCTTTCTGGTTTCACTAATAGGAACATAAGAACAAATTAACTGAAGGTTAGTGAAGTTTCACTGTGTTACCCGTGCCCTTGTCAATCTCTCTAGTCTTTGGGGTTTTTTTGATTTTATGGTGGATATGGTCCTTTTCTTTCCCTTATCTTTTAAAACTTTCTTCCAGCAACACAAGCTGAAGGCAAAGGTACAAATCTTTTAATTCCCTGTGAAAATAGTCATCTTGTTTCCATCTTTCTTTCCCTTCCTAATGATGATGATCTCACTCCTCTTCTGTAGTTCAAAACCACATTTGTGGCTACCAATCAGTCGCAGGCTTTCAGCCAAGCGTCACTCATGTCTTCAGCCTTCTGCGCCACTAATGATCCCTAAAATCCCTTTGGGGTTACAATATTTGCACCTTCACAACTAGATAGCTGAGGAAAAATAAAGTGGGCAGAGCCTGCTGAATTATTTTGGCATTTAAACTACTTTCCTGCACTGAGAGTGCAGGCATATCAGTTCCACTTAGAAGCAAGTTAGTCAGTAATGAAGTCATCAGCGTCTCATGGCAGTGCTACGCACCGAGCTGTGAAAAGTTGCCTGGTGGCTCTTGCTCCTCTCTGTTTATCTTTGTCAATGCTCCTTTGTGTATTCCAACTTCCCCACCGCTCCGACCGTCAGGGCAACTCAAGGTAAAGGCTGTTTCACAGACTTCAGCCGTGCTACTGGGATGTTTAACATCTTCCATCATCTCAGGCATGGAATTGGATCAATAAAAGCATGATCATAGAGCAGAGAGAAGAAAAAGAAAATCTCACTCTCATATAGTCCACAACTCTCATTTATTCAAAACCTGTTCTAGAGCAGGCGTAGCCTCCTATGATTTTTCATAATACACAAGGATGCATCTGAAACTATCTTTATCAACACCATCTTAAATTTCTCTGTTTTATTTAGAACAAAGTAAAGCAACATCTTTGTACATGACTTCACATAATCCTCTGTGCAAGCATTCTACAAACCTAATTAACATTAACAGAGGAAATTTTGAGAAACAGCCAACAGAAAACAGAGCACCAAAATAACTTTTAAAAAAATTTTAAAAATATTATGAAAAGGACTATCCAAAGGAATTTTTGGTCACTCTGGCATCATTAAATAGCAGCAAAACCAATTCTGTTCGGAACTTTTTGTCTGGGAGAGTTACTGTGTTTTTGGAGATGGGAAGCAAAAGAAACTACAAAATCATGTGCTTTAAATGATGTAAAAATAAATAAGCCAGCATTGAAATGAGAAAGACTCACTTTCTACCTGCCACATCCATTGTGACTCCCTAGATATGCTGTTCTGAGAAGGAATCAAAATGCACATGGTGGTTTACTGTCATAAAAAAAATACACAATTTGACACAGATAGACACTTTGCTATTTCCATTATATCATTAAATCAATTTAGAGCTGCTGCAACTCACTTTGCCCAAGGAAGGATGTATTTCTATGCAAGTCTTGTTTCCTAGCTTTATTAAACTGTGAATACAAGAATCATGCATGACCTGCAAAGGGTATAAGGTCAGCTGGGTTACATCACTATTGGTATGTGAACCAGCTGTCAAAAATGCAATAACAATACACTCTGGGAGATTATGGAGCTGGAGGACTCTAACATATGCAAAGCACAGAGAGTGATTTTTCAAAGAGGTGTGCGCTGTCATCAACATCGGAGAGCGGAGCAGCTAAATTCCTTCAGTGGATTTTCAAAATGTACCTTGTAGCACTAAGACACATGCAGCCTTCTTAATTCAGCCTTTTTATTTAAAAAATACAATTTATGTAGGAAGTTATTCACAGTTTCAGCTCTGTAACTGGTACACCAATTCTCGGTGCTTTTCATGTCACATTAAGCACTATCTCCAGGCCTTTCAGAAGTTTGTACTACTTCTGCAGCTTTAATATTGCAAAATGAACAGCTAACATCTCGCTGCTAGTTCACCCGAATTGCGGGACAATTTGTGATGCATTTGCAAACTGAGCGTTGTGATCAATTGCACAAAGACCACATAACTAAACTAAGAAAATTCCTCCATACTACCGCATAATCAATGTAGTAATCATAATTATTCTGAAGCGGAGAGTTCAGTGAAAATTAGAAGCAAAACATAGGTAGTAGGTATATTAATTAGGCCAGAACTGGAAAGGCTTTTGTGATCTTGTTTTTAACATTGTCACTGGCCCATCATACAATGTCGGTCACTCGCTTTCACCCAGGGAAGCGCTCAAAGTGGGTGCTGAAATTTCAAGATGACTTTTCAAGACTCCACGATGTGTTTTGGCTACATGTTAACCATTGCTTCAGAATGGTGTTACCTGTGCCCTTAGTTACCCTCTTGAAACAGGGATTTAATTTCTTAATTGTTCACAGACTCCTAAGTCAACCTTCTTAGAAAAGGTTGTCACTTTCCTTTCATTTGCAATCTGTTTCATCAAGCTGCTGTCTTCTGTGTTTCTCTGTGTAAATACAGTAACAGTAAAGACACTGTACAGTATACCTTAAAGTGTTATCCAACCTCTGTTGAAATGCTGATCCTTCAGGGCAGTGTATTTCCTGCACACACATGTATCTCACTAGCAGCTGTTCCCAAATACATTGAAGTCTCTTATTTTCAGGTTTTTCCCACTGCTTTCCCATGCCTTTCTTTTTTTGCTACTGACAACCATGTCACATAAAAATGTTGTCAGATTAGCTTCTAATGGCTTTGAAATGTATCATAAGAGTGGAAGAAAGCATTTCAAGAGACTGACTTGTTGCTTATGTTAGTCTGGTACTTTTTGGCAAACAAGTTATGAAAAAAACCCCATGAACCTCTGAATCTTTGTTGTATGAGTGACACAAATACCAAACTCTACAAGAAGTACTTACATTTTTTAAAAAAATATTTCTGCTGCAAAATGGAGGTAGAAGACTGTGTGTGCTTGAAGAACTAAAACTTTTATTATGAAAATGTGCATCTTTATCAGAGTATTCAGTATAGAAACACCATAAAGCAATAAATGAACATTGTCGCCACATTAATGGTTTTTAGCTACAAAAGCTACAGTAGGAAAACAAATGCCAAGTACTTTACCTACATTAACTTCCTAGAAATTTCAGGTCCTCCATTTAAGCAGCAATGAATGAATGATAATAAAATGCAAGGCATTAGTCATACCAAATAGTTTGTAAATACCATGTAGAATCAATTGCTGGAAAATCTTTGGTGAATATGATAAACAAGAAACGTGTTTGTAGAAATTAGGCTGACTTACTGGCAGAAGATTGGTTACTTTTGTAGGTATTCTTTGCAAAGAATCGTTCAACCAGCTGTACCATGTACATATTCAATATTGGTGTATATTGCTAATGTTTACATATAGCAACAAGAGGTACTCTGGGGAAAAAATGAAGTTTTATAACACATTTGTCATTGAATTTTCTTTGTCAAATTACTAAATATGATTCACCCACTTTAAACTGCAACTTTTGCAGTAGAAATGGGTGGGTTTATGTAGCCTGTTTCCCTACAGCAGTGATTTTCAGACCAGGATCTGGGAGACTGCAAAAGGTGTCTAAGAAAAGCAAATCTAATGGCAGAAGAATTAATTTCACTGTGCAGAAGTTCTGTATTAGAAGATTTTTAGAAAAGGTCTGAGTACCAGAAAACAGTAAGATTACTATTTCTGTATCAGTATGAGAAAATTTATCCAGATCATAGGGTGTTTATCATGAAAACACAAGATTAATTTTAGAAACCCAAAATTGATAGTTTCATCACAGAACTCCGGACACTTTTCTTCCAAGTAATATACCCCAAAGACATTTTCCTTACTAAATCAATTGTACCTTTCTTATTGTCATCTTAGTCTTCCTGATTGTTCCCTCTTGCATCTTCATGGTTTCCCCACTTTCTTTACTGTTATCACTTTTCCAGCATTTACAATGTGTTATTTTGTCCCCTTGTTAATTCTCACCTAGACATGCTACACACTGGTAACTCTTTTAGGAGGGCCCAAAGTTTCTCACTGTAGGAATACTCTCATATTCTTTCATCAAGAAAACCGTTTCAGGTGTTAACTCTGGACTTGGATTCCAAAAACATTTGCCTTGTCCCAACTTTCAGTACTGCAAATGCCTATCGTAACTACCACCATCATTATTCATAATGATAAAAAATTGAAGTCTTTAAACAGAGATATTCCAACTGGCCTCCATCCTACATGACTCAGAAAATATTTTTCAGCAGACAATAAATTCAGTGAAATATGTCAGATTTTTTGTATGGTGAGAAGATTAGTATCAAATTATGAGACTGCTGTTGGCCAAAATATTGGGGAAAATGGAATATGTTAAAGTACTAAAAAGTTTTCTTCTGCATAGTATTTTTATTTTCAGAATTGTCCCAATATTTAAAAGGAACTGCAAGGGAGAGGAAAAAAGGTTAAGTTATCCTGAAAATGACACAGCAGGGGGGTGAAGAAAACTTCTGAGGTTTCTGACTGGAGTATGTGAGACAAACAGCTGAAATACATGCCCCAGGTTCTGGATGGAGGCCTGATATAGCTTATACTCATATACCTCTTACACCTGAGTGCCTCAGCAGCAGGAATGTGTCGATCATCAAATTTCCTGTGGGGAAGAGGAGTATTAGTGCCCCATTTTACAGATGGGATGGTGGAGTAGAGGGGGACAGTGGCTCCTGGTTCACAAATACTGCCACTGATGGAAAAGCGTCAGTCCTCTCATCCCACCCCAGCACTACCCTTGTCTGTGTGCCAGCAGAAGCATTTGCGCCACCACCAATCAAATCCTAAAACAGACACCTTCCTCTGTTAAAAATTAAATATTTTCTTCTTTTGTGGAGGGGTAGACGGCTGGGGCAGTTCCAGCACATGTGTGCCCTGCCTTGGATCCCTGTGTGGCACCTCTGCTGACTGCAATGCTGCTTTTGGTGGCACCTCTGGACCTCTTAGCACAGAAAAACCCGTGCTAAAGCCTGTGTGAGACTTTAGCCCATGTGCTTTGTGCAAAGGTGTCTCTGGTAAAGCAAGAAACTGCAGCTGCATCTCCCAAATGTGGGGCAGTAACTAACGGCCAGATCAGCCTTCCCCTCAGTACTGAGCTGGGCACCTCCCTAACTTGAAGTATAAGATTATAGAACTACAGATCACCCAGCAGTAGCCAGCAAATATTTATTAAGTGCATCAGTAATATGAGTAATCTTATTAACATCCTTCCAGGACTAACTCTAGCATTACTAAATTTACTGTATGCCAATAATTATTAAACAAAGATCCTTAGCTGATCTGTCTTTTATTTTGTTAGTAGAAGTGAAAAAACAAAGGACAAAGGGAAGAATGAAGCCCGTTATAGGAATTCTAAGTGGAACTGTTTAAAAATAATTTAATGTATAGCTGTGAGTATAGCCTACAATGTGAAGTAGCAGCAGTTTTAACATTTCTTCTCTCTAGGGCAGAAAGAAGGGTGGGCTGGAAAGAAGGTAGCATATACCTGCCAGCATTTTGTTGGCACATACATACACAGAATCGTCTCTTCTATCTTATGTCAAAATTGTGGGCATTTGAGGACAGTGATCTGACCATATAACAGCCCTCTGTAACAGTACATTTTCAGAGTGGAATTATTTTTTTACTCTTAGCTCAGCTCTGCATTTTACTAGATTAATCATGCCCATACACAAACTTATGCTGCCAGTCTGTGCAGGATAATGACATTAAAAAGAGAGGTTAGAGGCAGCTTTTCACCTTCATTCAGCTTTCTCATTTTTCCAGTTTACTGGTGAAGACTAGCTCACAGACACAGAGGCTTTATGGAGACAGCTAGGGCTCGTGCAGGCATCACATTTGTCGCTCGGCCATTGGTTAGTGACCTTAAGCTAGAGAATCCCTCTCCAAGGCCATGCCATAGACATCGCTACCCACTACTTGTTGCTACAGATTGAGATTACTTCATTTGAAGTGATTACGGTTAGGCTGCATAACTCAGCTATTCAAAGCTGCTCAGGGTCATCCTATCACCCCCTGCCTCCCGCTTCTCTCCTTGTGTCCAAAAGACACCATTCCCCCAAAGGGTTAGGTTTGGAACAACTCCAGTTACTGCAGTGAGAAAGGATTAGGGGAGATGCCCCGCGAAGGCCAACAGAAATATCCAGGGAAGCACCAAGCTAATGAGGATTCATTAGCCCAGTGTAGCTTGGCAGCCTGGTTCCTTGCACCTCATCTCAGCTAAAGCTGGTACTCAAAGCTGAGGGCCAATATACTGCCTTACTCTGCAGTGAAGACATGCTTAACGGGGCTATTACATTTTCCACATAAGGGAAATCCACCACTATTTATATCCAGCTTAGTACTTCAGATTCAGGCAGAATACTTCTAAAACTACCTCCATCCAATATTAATAGCATCTGTCTCGCAGATTAACTATCACATTGTGTTTTTATTTAAACATCATCACTGAGCAATCACTCACTAAATTATTTAAAGGAAACAACAAAAAATTGTTTTAAGGTCACAAGAAGGATGTCAGCGGGCCAGTATTACTAAGCATTTTAAAACCTGGAAGATTTCATTTTAAGGAACTGTAATAATGCCTTTCTTTGGCATATGTAATTCTATATTTTATATTTATGAAGATGGACATTTCTGAAGTGTTTAATGAGCAGCAATATAGTTGCTCCGTTAAAATGCAGAGCCTTATACTATTTTTAATATTATCCAGTAAGTAACTCAGTGCCATATGCTTCTGTAGTTTGACTGCCAAAGAATGCAGCAAGTTGCTTTGGAGGCTGCCTCCAAACTCCACACCCCAGCCAAAACCACGTCTGTGGTACTGAGCTATTGATGTCCTACCAGCGTAGAACATAAAAATGGCCCCACAGAGAAGTTACACAGAGGCTCTGCTAACTCCATTGAACGGGATGTGGCTTGGAGCAATGTATGGAATCAGGGCAAAGCTTAAATACTAGACATGCTGCACTGGAAAAAACCAGTACAATCTTGCAAACAGCGAGGTGCTTAATCCTCTTGGTTGCCAGATGACCTCTGCTCCCCAAAGTAATGCCACATACTAAACTTCCATGCACTGTCTTAGGATATATTAGATGTTTTTGACTACCTCTCCTCTCGTCGGGTATAAGTGACTGAGCTAGAAACTCATGCATGAAGGTTAGAGAACGGGAAAAGGAAAAAGAAACTACCATCAGCAATAAAGGGTGAAAATGAACAGAAAATGAAGAGGACTGTTAGCTGTACATGTGCATTTATTGTGCTGTCTTACTTTATACTATATAGGTTATTTTGTACAATGTTTACCCATTAGGCACAGTATCTAAATCTTATTTTTTTAATAGTTTATCATAGTAGGTCAAGATTAAGCTCCCATTTTGCACTGACTGAATTGCCTCCATAAACTGTAACAACTAAGCACTTCTATTCCCATCTTATTTTTTTAACACCATGCAAAATAGTTCTGTTGTTTGGTAATCATGAGGAGATAAAAAAACATCCCGGCACTTTCATTCAGTACCTGGGTACTCATTGTTCAGCCCTGCACTAATGGGAGCCCTGGTATAATCTAAAAATCAGACCCAAAGATGGGTACCAGGACCTCCTTAAGGTGCAGTTCCCTCGGCTCTGTCATCCTGCAAGGACTGCAGTAACCAAGAGACTCATTACAATAAGAAATTGCTTCATTTCTAAATCAGTTCATTTTGTTGTAGTAGTGCTGATTTGATGGTAGAAGTGTGATGTGATGAGGGCTCTGAGCTCAAAACCTTGTCATGTTTTTCTGGCTGCAAGAGCTGGTCTGTAAAAGATGGAGCCTCTCTACAGCCTTTGCTTTGTTAAATGAAGACAGATAAAAATCTTCTCTCTCCTGTCAACAAAGCAGCTGACCCTCCTGTGCTTAATATGATAGAAAACAACAATTAAAATAAAATTTACCTCACACATACACCAGTCTTAGCCTATCTGGACATTTTCTATACAATTTAATATTTTGGGCCTAAAAACAATAATGATTGAGAAGGGACATAAATGGAAACAAAGGAGCTACAAATCTGAAACAGATGTTAGGAAGCACTCCCAGCACAGGAGAGCTGATGTGCTGAAAAGCTACCTGGGGCAGGACATTAAAAGATGCCTCTCAAGAAAGCCCGTGAGAGAGAGCAGAACAACGGAGGAAGGAAGGCTTGATCCAGATACCTCCTCGTCCTCCACACCTCTCACTTCACTACCTCAGGGGATTCTGCTTTTCTTACACAACACAATTCTGTGGCCCATTCAAGCCCACTTTAGAACAGAAGTAAAAACGTGAGGGAGAAATTTTGAGTGAATTTCAGATGAAAAGAGTAAGAAGGAATAAAAACACTGTTGTGTTCTTTCCCCTCTAACAGAAACAGGCAAGTTTGGCCCAGGATGGGGTTCTGAGCGGATTAAAACCCACCATCCAGTATACATCGGTGCCATTAGTATGTTCTTTATTAAGCAGGTAATTTTCACAGTCTGGAAGATGCGCAGGTAATGAAACTTTAACCAATGCTGATGACCATGTTGATAGCTACACAATTTATAGGGTACTTTTTAGAATTGTCTCTAAAATACAACAATTACTACCTGTTGAATAGGGAGCCCAAAGTGATTAGTCCCGTGCAACCCATTCAGTTATCCTTCATGATTAACACTTAAAGCATCCTATAAAGTACTTTGCAATCCTTCAACACCAGGAAAGACAGGCCTAGCAAGGGGAACAATGACTCAGAAGTTAACATGGATTTCTTTGTCAGGGAACTCTGGACTTGATTCCCACCCTCAGTTTGCTATGGCTACCTTCTCAAAGAGGGCATTTGCGTGTTTCTGTCTTTTTTAAAGTTTGCACAGAAACACAGAGGAATTTATTCCTTCGGAAGCCAGAGAGTATGTACTGAGTGGTTCAGGGGAGGGTTTTCAATTCTGCATACTCCTCAATCCTGTGGATGCTCCTCAGACCCTGTTTATTAGTGCCCACGGGACATGTGCTAAGGATGTGGTGATTAGGGACCAGGAGGTAAGCTTGGCATTGCTGAGCCCAGACACAGTCTAAATAATGAAGCCTGAATTACACTATAGCATTTGTGACATAGGAGTAACTAAAAGGCAAAGTTTTGGCAGCAACGTTCTTGATCTTCAGCTCCACAAGTAAGTGACTTCTCTTTCTGTCCAGTAGATGGGTGCAGGTGGCTTTAGACCAAAGGTGGTCAGTGTGCACTACTTTTTGTCCATGCATCACACACTCCAGCTTTCTGATGTAACATGGCGATCTGCCACAACGGAAGGCACCAATGCCAAATCTGGATTGACTTGCTTTATTGTTTCCTCCCCTCTGCCAATGGCATGGGCTAACGCTGTGGGTGCTTTGACAACTGTGATGGATCACAGTCACAATCTCTTCCCTTCATATTAGGGCTGCATCCTCTCCTGACTAACAGTTATTTTGTTGTTTATGGTCTAACTTGTTTCTCATTTCACGTTTGCAGTTACTCTGGATGCATTACTTCTCACTAAGAGATCAGGCAGTAAAGAAATGATAAGGAAATAAAACAGAAGAGTTTCCAAAAGGTAGCTAATTATCAACGCAAAGCCTCCAGTGTGTAACAGTTTTGTATGTGCAAAACTTCAGTTTTGCAGAGGGTCTGGGTACTAGATGTGATAGTATGTTGATACTTTGTTTTTAGTATGGTGGTGCTATGTCTTTACAGTGATTCCTAGTATAGATATTATTTTCATTTTTCTAAAGCTATACCTACTTTTATCTAGGTAGACATAATAATTCATGCTCTCTAGGTGTAATTTCCACTACAAACACATAAAGTCTGCTTTCCTCCTGACCCAGAAACACTCTTGTCTAAACTGCAAAAATCTGTGCTACAGAAGAGATGCAGCATCAGAATTCAAAGCCAAAAAATTCCAAGTCCACTAGGAAACCCAGTTATTTTCTTGTTGAGCTTAGCCGACTAAACAAAACATTTACATTACTCACAAATCAGCAAGCAGCCACCATGCTTAGAAATTAATGTAGTTGTGTGAAACCCTGCTGCACAGCCTTGCTTTGTGACACTCACTGCAAAGAAAATCCTTCGCAGCTGTCATGTGAGCCGATGACACAAATGATGCCTGGAGGGGTTATGCTTTAATTATGAAATGTTAACTTTTTGTGACAGATAACACACATGTAGCCAGTCAAGTAACCAGGGTGTGTCAAAACAGGCGTTGTATATACCTTATATGATCCACTTTCAGTAACTAAATTCTGGATAACAAAATAAGAAGGCTCCTAGTTTCTAAAAATAAACTCTTCTTATTAGGAGAATTATTTGCTGACATAGTGTGTGTGTGCTTTGGCACTTTAGTGGTGCATCTTCTGATTGCCTTCTTCCTATCTCCTTCAGACTCTTCCTTTTGGTAGTTCATCCTCCTCCTCTGAAATATCATGCAAGTTCCTACATCTTCAGTGTTATCTCTTTTCAATACTTTGTCTTCTGAGCCAGCATATGCTGACTTGTGGGGCAGTGAGATGTTCTTAGGCCATAGTTCTTTACAGGGACACATTTTTACTGCAGTCCCAGGGTGACCTGTTAATCTCGGGATCATCACACATTCTGCTCTCCGGGCCAATCTCTCCTGCTCTTTGCACTATTTGCTTTGGTTGGGATTTGCTTCATGTTTGTTGCTGCCTTCATCTGTTGGATCTTTCCTGTTGAGCCTCTCTGTTGTCCATGTGCTTTTCTTCCTCTTACTCCACCATGTGGCACAGCTGCCAGCTGAGACACTTGCTATGTCCTCAAGCTTCTGGCCTTGCCATGTTTCCCCAAGAACCTCCTGCTCTGCTGCCATTGGCTTGGACTAACATCCCCCCATCTGCCATTAGTATGAGTTACCTGTAGGACTTGAATCTGCCTGAATTTCAGTACGTGGCATGGACACCTGATGGTTGAGCTAGTTAATCTTCCTCTTAGGCTAGCCACTGTCTCACCATTGCTTCCTGGGGACTCAGGGAAAGGTGGCTTGTGATCAAACTGCCCTCAGTGCTGATTTTTTTTAAGCACTCAGTAGTGTAGCATAACACATTATGAGAAGCCTTTGGTTTCCTAACCCCAAGTCTTACTTGTGCATTTTCCAGCTAGTTTATCTTCCAGGCACTGAAGTGGTAAGTGGCTATAAACATGCAGTCCTTTCTCCTGAATGTGAGCCATAAGTGTCTGTGCAGGACATGGCGATCACTCTGGGCAAGGGACATGGAGGGAGGGGTTTGTCCTAAGATGAAATTATGTCCTTTATGCCAATACACATTAGTTAGGGCTATCACTCTGGCACAGTTTACAAAAAGGTGGTAGAGACAGATGGTAGAGAGCTAGATTTCACTGTCATAAATGTATGCATGCAGGTTAGGTTGTAGTCTAGTTCTTTACTGAAGCTAACTATGGAAAAGACAATTTATTCATAATGCCTGGGATGAATAAGGGACCCCAGAGTTCCCTCCTTTGCCTGCATGAGCTACCTAAATCATCGTATGAATCACTAGCAACCCTGGCAGGCTGCTTCTCCTTCCTTCCTCTAGGGGAGAGAGAGGCAGGGATTCACAACAGCAGAGTGGGAGATGATCTGTTGCTTGCACTTACAGGCGTTCATCCTCCCCTGTAGCTTCAGGAAGACCTGGAGCCACTTGGTTCCTTATTTCTTCTTTATATATGAAAGTTGTATGCTGCCCTTTCCCCCATGGAATCAACGCTGCAGTCTAACCATAAATTAATTAGTATTTTCAGCATGTCTCAAACTCTGTCAAGTTGCCCAAAAACATAGAGAAGGTGTGGAGAAGGACAAGGGAGGGAACAGAAGCAAGCCAAGAAGCCTACCAAATAAAAACCAAGTTAATCCGCGGTGCCCTAAATCTGCTTTCTAGAGCAGGCTGATCAGTGGTCTCCAGTTTTTCACGTTTGGTGCCACATGGCGTATGCGAACCATGACAAGACTCTGAGGAATCAGGGAAGCTGGAGTCTGGCTGGCATATGAAATCATTCCTGAAGTGCCACTGCCTGTGACATGAGGGATCATTCCAACATCTTTGCTTGCCTTCAGGACTTTTTTCTAACAGGTGCAGCAGATGAACTTCTCTTACAGCCTTCCTTGCAAGTACGAGACCAACCCACTGCCAGGATGGGATGCCAGATGACAGAGAAAGGTGGCTTTGCTCATACTAGCAGGACTCGCAGCATTTTTGTGAATGAGCAGCGGGCACCGGCTCTTCTGCAGAAGGAAATACTGAGTGCTTTGATTTACTGTCATGGTGGGACTGGGAGCATGAAAGGCTTGGGCTTCCCAGCAGCTCTGTCTTGACATATGAACTCCACAGCATTCTCCAGGCTGAGAACCACCCTGAATTGCAAGGCAAAATGCTACAGCTGGGACTGGAAATCTGCTGCAGCTCTGGAGTGTTTTATGCACCCCAAACCCTGTAGTGACCTGACTGATTAAAAGAGTGGGGGAGGATTAGCTCCAGCTCAAATCACATCTCCCATGGGAAGATGCCGAGGCAGGTCGGTCAGGGTGGTGGGAGTCACATCACAGGCTCTGGTTTTGGGGGGGTGGCAGGGAGCCAGTACCAGCCTGCAGGACTGTCACTTCTCTCCTCCTCCCCAGTTCCTGACCCTAATCCCAGAGGGGGGCAGATGTCCTCCTGGTCTCTGAGAGCAGCTGAGGCAAGTCGGACTGTGTAGAGCAGGATTAGGAAATGGTACACGGAAATGATTCACAGTTCATCTGTTTAAAAGGTTGAAGTAAAAGCGGCAAGGATGTAACTCTCCAAAAGACAGATAATAGCACTCCCCAACAGGTCCTGTGGTTGGTTTCATAAATGGTTTATCTGGTCTTCAGTTTCTGTAAGTTGTTGGAGTTATGTGACAAAAAAAACTTCTCCACAAAGCATTGTCACTTGCTTTTTTGGCAAAGGCCTAAAACTAAGGATTTTGTTTGGAAAGAGGGGATTGTGGTGAAGATCTGTTAGTTTAGATTTCCTCTTAAAAATCACTTGCACCAGAAGCAGAAGAGAAAGGAAAACTGCCTACATTTCCTAGCTAGGAATGACATCCATAACTACAGAAGAAATCCAGAAAGAAGGGTTTGGGGCTCAGCAGTCTAAAAAACCACTTACCAATCTTTCATCACAACCTCAGCACATCCTGGATGTGAGAAGCAACATTTATTATTTTAAGGTTGTGCAGCATTTTACAGACTTAGTGGCTTATTTTCCCCGTCCTTCCTGAGAACCTTCTGAGTTAAAATAATGGCTATTATTTGGGCATAGAAGCATTCCTGAAAAGTGTTTTCTTTGCTTTTGCTCATGAATTACTGGTGGAAACGAACAGCTGGCAAATTAAGTCAACCTGGTACTTCAGAAAAAGAAATAAATTATGCCTTCAACTCCAAGTTTAAGATCTGTTTACATTTCTTTAGAGAGTGGCTTTTCTCTCTACTGTTATATACCCACCTTGGGTCAGTCTTCATCAACTACATTTGTCCTTTGGGACTCATCTGCACTGAAAGAAAGAACAACAGAAAAGCCAGCAATATTGCATGATCTGGTTACAATATATTTTTGTTTTTGTAATTGTTTAAAAATGGCTTCATACTGTAGCATAGATGAGAGCTAACATGATTGTAGCTTTGAGGCTATGGTTGGAGGTCTTTGTTACAGTAAAATGCTGAAATCTCACTTTATTCATACTATGGAGATAACAGCCACATTAACATAGGCAGATGTCCTTGTTTAAAGACCAAACAGGTTTAATTCATGTGCCAGATGCTGTGCAATTCTTTGGTGACACAAGCCAACAGCATGGATATTCCTTTTAGCTCTGACACTGTTTGATGCTGGTGGTATATTTTTGCAGTTGTTTTCAGCAGGAGTTTTTGACAGACCACAAATGAAAAATAGTGAGACACTGAACTCACAGCCTGAAGGTGCAGCTAAAACCATACCACCTTTTTCAAAACTTCTTTTTCTTTCCCTCAGTACTGCTGAAATTCAATAAATGGCTCCTCATTAGGAGATACTAAGAACCATTACAAAGGATACAATCATCTGATAATACTGACAAATATCTTGTTGAGCCATTGAATAGCACTGAAGTAGGTCTCATTTATATCAGAGTGTGGATCTGAGGCAAGCTGTGTTGTGTCAAAGGATTTAACTCTTTGAAGTGTCTCACCTCCCACTTCCCAAAATGAGCATGGAATTTGAATTATTCCAAATTCATTACTGTTAGTGACAGATCCGATTTGGAAAAATTGTGAAAGTTGTTTTTTGGGTTTTAACCATTGCATTTATCACAAGTTCATATTTCCCATAGTGAGATTTAGTCCTTCCGCTATAAAATAAGACATCATGGTAAAGAAAGAGGAAAAGGAAGAAAGAAAAGCAAGGTTTCCTGAAGTCCTTGTAGTATTCCCAGAGGACATCTCGGCATCAACTGGAAAGTTTCACAAGCTGTCCATGAACTTCAGAGAGTAAAGGCTCATTTGGGCTGTGGCTTTGGTGAGTCAATCTGCTCACACTTCATCAGGAGTGTCAGGGGATCCTGATAAAATGATAACGATGCTGTGCACTGGGTAGAGGAGAACATAAATAAGCTACCTAATTCCATTTCTTTTAGCATTTCTTTATATCCATATGCTCGAATCATATCACACCAGCCCAGCCTTTGTACTCAGAGAGTTCCTCTGAATTGGATTAGGTAATATATTGAAAGCCATATTTCTTGTAGTACCTTTGGGTTTTGTGCATGTGTGTACATTATTTCCCTATGACTGTGTTTTTGTATATGCAGAAAACAATTAAAAGCTGCTTCTCCCAGTCATTTTGCTAGAAATCAAGGTCATCCCCTGGGAGTCATTTGCTATAAAAGCTTGTGATGAATAGAAGAATTTATGTGTAAAAAGCCAAGAGTATTATGGAAGAGTTAAGCAACCCTTTTATTTTAATGCAGTGGACAGCACTGCATAAGCAGTTGACAAGCAGGGCACTGTTTTCCCTGCTGAGAGCTCCATGTTAAATCAAAGCTTTGGGATATCTCACCTTTCCCACTGGAAAGGGTGCTAGTGACAGCCGCCAGCCCCCATGCCGCTTCGAGCAGCTGAGCAGAGGGCAGCACAGGAAGCATGGCATATCTCCAAGCACACAGGAGACCACTGATGCACCTTCCTTCAGTTTCGGATAAAGACATCCTATTTTATTTGGCTTTCCCAGATGATGAACTTTAAAGGCAAAAATCCTAACTAACCTCAGGAACACCACCCCAGGGAAAGAGTGTGTCCTTCAGCACCATAAGCTGTGTTCTTCTTACCATGCATAGGATAGCAGACATATTGCCCACACTGAATATGCAAGTTCTTCATGGAAGGCCTGCTCGTTTGTGATATCTGCAAAGTACTAGTGTTGTTCCTGTATGTGCTGGTGAACTAAAAATTGTCATTTGGAATTTCTTCTCTTTACTGCTAGTCATCAAGATGCTTGCATAGAGGCAGGTATGATACTGTGTACCCAGGTGGCTTATATACTAGACAAGCATCTGCAGATCCAATACCCTGGATATTGTGTACTGCTTTCATTTACTTAGCACAAGTTTTTGCACGTATTAATTCATAAATGTATATTATACAACTGCCTGCTCCACAGCTCTGGCCTGTGATCTCACTACAAGCCAGTGGGGAGCTCTCTCCTGCAGTGCAGTGCAGGCCCAAGCAGGGCAGTCAATGAGAGGAAACCAGAGTCAGGCATATTGCCCTTTGTTCACATAGCTGGAACTGGCACTGACCTTGAAAAACAGGAAAGAAAAAAATAAGAAGATTTTTTTGTCATCCCCACAAGCTGTTCCATAATTGTACAGTCACTAGATCTGATGCAAAGGAGGAGTTCAGAAGATACAGTTGGGGATCCCAGAGAAAATGGGGCCATCCCTTTTGGGTAGCAGCCCACGGTTAGATCAAATTATGCTGATCATGAAACTGTATCCTTAGACAGGAACCCACAGCTGCAATTGCAGAGAGAGTCCGGGAGCATGCGTGGAGCAACTGGAATATTCTGGAAATGCAACTGGGAAAATTCAGGACTTCACAGCTGAGCATGTGCAAAGTGCAGTGAGTCACAGGTCTGCAAGTTGGTATCACTTGGGGACATTTTCATGAGGGTGCCAAAAGGCAGCACACTGCTGGGATAAAGAACATTATCTCTACCAAGTTTCAAACTCTGACAATATATTGGTCAAAGAAGAGGCCATGAAAGTATATGTGAGTGTATATTCTGCCTGAAGAATAGCTGAAGAAAAGATGAGGGGGTTTTTTACTGCCACTTCCCACGAACTCTCATCCTGATGTCAGTTTTTACATAGAAAATTTCATCTGGAACTATTCAGTTTAGGGAACAGAAAGTTATATGACTGGAGAGAGAAGCAGTGGCCCATCTGCCTGCTTCCAGGTTTCAGATGCCTCCCACTCTATCTGCTGTGGTTTCTGGTTACCCCTGGCTCCATGCCCTCCTGCTCGAGCTGCTGTTGACCATCAGCCACCAGATGTGGTCGCTTCTGCCATGTCCTGGAGGCCAAGAACCTCAACAGGGACAGTATGTTATCCTGGAAAGTTGTCCCCTCCCCCTTCAAGTGATGAATCAAGTCTCACAGCAAGTCAGCTTTTGTCAGGCTTTACATTTGTGGCAGTTATATTTTTCCTCATCCTTCTTCTCAGTTCATCATGCCATGCTTCTCCATTCATCATCCTCTCAAGCACGTGTCTAATATTATTTAATCCTGACCATGTAGATCAATAGTGATGGAAGCAAGTATTGCCTTTTAACACAGTTACAATGATCTTAATTAAAGTGAATAAAAAGACCCAAAGAGATCTATACAGCTGAAAAGATTTACTCATTTTCACTGAAATAGTAATATGAAGCTTATTGCCTTCCTCTCCCTCACTGGATATGATCAGTTTCCCATTGAGCCTCTAACTCACTCTATCTCATTAATACACTGCATTTGACTGAGCAACAGCTATAGCTGTTCATTTTATACTCCAGTTATCCATCCCACAGGCTAAGACAGGCAAAATAATTACAGAAGCCTCCCCTTGAGTATCACCACACTGAAATAGACTCCCTGCTAAGTAGCATGAAAGAGGAAAGAAGGACAAAGAGTCAACTTTGCCACTTTTCCTGGAGAAGTTCAATAGATGTTGGCCATGGCTGAACTAGGAGGCATGGTAGGACCAGGGCGGGAGAGACATCTTGCTCCCCAACGCCTCTCTCCCTCCCAATTGTCCTTGCCTCCACACACACCCCTAGACCTGTATGACTCAAATATTTTAATGTCCTAATAGCAAAAAGACAATTGTTCTGCTCTCTGGAGTTTTCCTCTTCCAGTCTGAACTGAGCAATGTAAAAGGGAACTCAGGAAAGGAAATCCAGAAACAAGGTGATGAGCCATCATGAAATGCCTGACTGTCGTGCTGTCACTTACAGTAGGACCCCTTTATGCCATCCTGAATGTAGAGTGAATGCACTTGTGCACAGAGAAGAGGTCTCATGAAAACAGAATTCAGGTGATAGCTCCTTGTATTTACACTTCAAGCATTGTTAAATCACATTTTAACCCAGACTGTTATATGGCTATTCAGATAAGTACTATGGCACTGACATAAATGACTAGGAGCTTACCCTCTCACCTCTTAACTGGTTGAAGGAAAACAAAAGGTACATTTTTTACAAGCCATTTCTCACTGTATCAAAGGGTGCTGTGGCTGGATTGTCACAGAACTTCGGAGCAACAGGCTGCATGACACAAATCTAGATTAAAAAATTCATGGGCAGGAGGACAGAGGGATTAAATGCATTGCAGGAACAGTGTGGATGAATGCTATTTCTACATCAAACATAGCAGATGTATTTGTCTTAATTCATAATAAAGCAGAAATAGAGAGTGACCCAACATCAGCAGTTGCAAAGTTCCAAGCACACAATAAAATTTCTTTGGAACTGAAAAACACTTAAAATTTAGTGTTTACTCTGCTGTTGGAATGATGAAAGACTGTGAAATATGAGCATGCAGACTTTAGGATGTCTGTAGGTACTGTTGTGGTTTGAACACCCTGGTGCTGAGTATATCAAAATCCCCATGGATGTCTATAATGGTCCTTCTACATATTGCATGTCTAGTATCTGTAGTACTCGGCAAATTTAGCACTGGTGTATCCCTAGCATGCAGGCTGAGGTTTCAAATTACTGACGAGGCTTTCTGCTTCTTTAAACCTGGTATTAAGAGTACCTTAGAGTTCTGAGCAATATCACCCTTTTTTAGATCTGTCCATTCATCATAATAGTGTGCCAGGGTTTGTTAGGTAAACTTGATTGACAGACACCCATCTTTATCCTCTGCACGGCTGGAGGACAGTACTGGTGGAAGGTAATGCTTTTTTAATTAGCTGCTAGTGTATTAAATTTCCTTTGTATGGATTGCATGTTGCATTCCTGTGAGTCACTAGCTGAAGAGACTGTCTTTGCATTCACTATTCAGTATAGTACAGACAAGAGGAGAAGGGTCATAAAAGATTCATATCAAAGACATTTATGAAAAGTCTTGGATCTGGACAACCTCCAGTTTTTTTCAGCAGTGACTGCAAGACAAGAAAAACAACAGCTTTAAAATAATGATAGAAACCAATTCAAAGACACACTTTGCATTCTGCACCAGGAATCACAAAGCCAAAATACTGGCTATAAATTGTGGACTTCATCTCAAGTCCTCTATAGATACTGATTTCTCAGCTAGAATCAAAAGTATCAAAAAATTTGTGTGCAGATAGGGACAACAAATCAGGTGTTCAAGATTACAATAATCTGTAGAATACCACTGCAACTGGTTTTTTCTTTACCAAAAATCACCCAGTGCATAAAGCTGTTGTGGTAAGCACTCTAAAAATTTCCAACAGTCCTCTAACAAGGAAGGGATATCTGTTTGATAAAAACAAAATACATATGAAAATTTATACAAGACTGTTTCTGATAAGCTTACAGTAGACTAAAGATGAAGGGAAATTGCAGAAGAATGGAGTGACAGGGCACCCATGCAGATTCCACATAGGTGGGCAAAAGGTTCTCTATGCTCTTAAAACTTACATAGTCATTTATCATCATGCAAAGTAAAAATATGTAAAGCACTGCTATCTGGACTAAGCTAGCCCAATGAGAGACTCCAAAACTCAAGGATCACTAGTGGCAGCTAGCACTGAAGATACTCTTCAAAATGGATTTACTAGAACCGCACAGTGTACTGAATATATGAATGCACACTGAATTTTTAGAAAAAAAAGTCCCCTTTTTTTTCTGATTGGAAGTTCCACCTCTAAAATGTTATCATAACTAAGTACTTGCTCCTGCAACTAATTCAATAAAGCTATAACTCAGGCAGGGACTTATTTACACTTAGACTATCCCTGCAATTCAGAAAAGGTTGAACAAAATGAGGCCATACATGCTGTGCACATAAACAGTGAGATCTGGCCTCAGTCCAGGTGGTGTTATATCCATAGCATGTAGAAGTATGTGCCTATGTTATGTGTAAACATTCATAAATATACTTTAGCTTTCCCTTCAATAAGCTGACTCTGTAAGTGTTTTCACTTAAACTGGGGAATTGCTACTTAGAATAACACTTCCTAAGATAATGTCCCAGTGAGAGAGGGAGGCATAGGCTGATGATAAATCTTGCCTGCACACAAATTAGTCCGTCTGTAAGGGAAAGGGCTCTGCAGACAGGACTGGAAACACTCTGATCTCCAGCTAGCTCCAGGTGGTCTTCGCCAACTTATTAGCTACGGTGCAGAAAACTAAACAAAAATGCGTAATAATGTCCGGGATAATCAAATAACATTGCAAACAGGTTAGTTTGAATCAAGCCTACGGACTGTTCAGAGAAGTTTGAAAATTACTCTGACCGTTTCCCTAAGCAATTTCTTGTGAAGAATGTCATGTATTATGTGTCATGTGTGAAGAACTTCTGTAAAATATTCCAAAGTATTATCTGAAGTTGAAAGTGTTGCCTCACTTTTTCTCTCTTTTCACACGTGCACCCATAGAGTCATAACGCTTATTCATAGACTCTATGTGCAAACTTCTAAGTTTAACAAGTTACTTTTGTTTCTATGTGCGTACGATGACAGGAAAGGAAAATGCAGTGGGGGAAATAATATTTATGGGTGATCATTCAATTTTTAAAACATATGGTGACACAGTTTTTAAAACAAGAACTAGTTACTTATGAAAAAGAAAAAAATGAACAGAACTCTTACTTAAGTCTCAGTTTCTCTATTGTTGTTATAGGAAATTTTAGAATCTTTAATTTCTTTGTGATGGTTTCAGAGGTTCATTTAATTTATTTTTTTACTACTTGCTTTTCCTAACCTGTCTGCTTTTGTAGGGCATGATGGCAAGTAATATCCGTCATACCAGGGTGCAATGATTTCTGGATCCTTGGTTATTCTCTGCACGTATTTACAGTGTACAGAATGTGGTGTCTGCATTTCAAATTCATAATACACTTTTTGTTTGAAGATGAACATAGACTCCAAGATTTAAGGCAGCATGTCAGTGGTAGGGCAGGATATTCACTGGATGCTTTTACCTTTCTTTCTGTAGTGATTCTAATTTGGGAGAGAAGAAAAAGAAAAGTTGTCTTTAATTTTCTATCACATTTAATTGGCCTGTGGAAAATGCAGGAGCCTCACTCAAGATTTATAAACAAATACACCATTATGTTTCTCATTAGTTCGAAGAATACCTGTATAAGTGGTAGCTGTCAGATACAATAAGCGACCCCTCCTTTTTTGCTTATATAATAATCCCAGCATTCAAAAGACTAATCACTACACACTGATCTACAAAGCATCTTATTTCCTCATCAAATTTCCCTGCTTGGCTTAGCCATGCTTGTCAACTTCCCAGATCCCCCTTTCAATAACTGGTTTATTCTTAGCATCTTGCCAAAATGCATTCCTAGGAGTAAACCACGGAAGAATGAAGTTCTAATTTCTTTATCTCACTCAAGAAGAGATTTCTACCCATGCTCCTGGGAAAGGTCACAGGTAATTCTGGCTGCAGTTTCCCTTGAAAGAAGCAGGCATGTACAGCACATTGGGGCCCTTTGTCTATAAATACAGATGACCACCAAAGAGGACAGAGAAGAAAAAAATACTAAGAAAAAGAAAAAAAAAAAGAAAAGAAAGAAAAAGGAAAAGAAAAAGAAAAAGAAAAAAGGAAAAGGAAAAGGAAAAGGAAAATAAAAATAAAAAGAAAAAGAGAAAAAGAAAAAAGAAAAAGAAAAAGAAAAAGGAAAAGAAAAAGAAAACGAAAAAAGGAAAAGGAAAAGGAAAAGGAAAATAAAAATAAAAATAAAAAGAAAAAAGAAAAAGAAAAAGAAAAAGAAAAAGAAAAAGAAAAAGAAAAAGAAAAAGAAAAAGAAAAAGAAAAAGAAAAAGAAAAAGAAAAAGAAAAAGAAAAAGAAAAAGAAAAAGAAAAAGAAAAAGAAAAAGAAAAAGAAAAAGAAAAAGAAAAAGAAAAAGAAAAAGAAAAAGGAAAAAATAAAGGAACAAAGTAAGAAAAGGAAGAAATAGAAAAAAAGAAAAAAGAAAATGAAACAGTAAAAGGAAGAAAAAAGGAAAAGGAAAATGGAAGAAAAAAAAGGAAAAGGAAAAGGAGGGGAAGGGGAAGCAAAGAAATTGATCAAGCAACAACATGATCTTCTATGTTAGCATTAACGTCAGCTACAGCTCCTAGGTAGTGCTGAACTGAAGTTCAAAGACAGAAACTGCCCTGTCCTCTAAGCCTCAGCTGTGCTCTCCCGGTTAAAGCTGAACCCATCCTGTCGTCCTGGGCAGGTGAGCACCGACATGCCCAGCTCACACCCAACGCGACGCAGAAGGCCAGGCAGCTACACATAAATGGTCATGGTTTATCTGTTCTTTGGATGAATGTGGCGTACAGGTCCTAATGCAGCAGTGAAGCACTGTTCCCCAGGCCTGTACTCTTCTGCAGGTTTAAACAAATCTACATTGAGCTGAATCAGTACATCCCTATGGAGCAAAAGCTGAAAATGAACATTTACTGACTTTCTAAGCACTGGCTAAGTGAATTAGGGATGGATTATTAGATTCACTTAATGAGAGCCTTGCTTGCCCTTTCTTGTAAAGACTAAGTTTATTGATTTCATAGTCTTGCATATTCTTTTCTGATGTTCTATTTATTACTAAAATACTCATTTATTATATTCACATATATGAAGTAAGTGTTACTGAAAACAGAACAGCTAACAGAAGGAAAAGCTATAGCTTTTCAATATTGTTTCACTTTCTACTTGATTTCTGTCATGGGTTTCACACAATACGTTCCACATCAGCTGAACAACCTAAAGCGCAGCCCTTAGCAAGGTAAGTCTCAACTGTCTGCCTTCCCCATGAATACATCTGTGGTAGTTCCCAAGCTCACACTTTCCAGGCACATTTTAAACACAGTGCATGAGTTGCCAACTCCTACATGAAAAATATTATTTTCTCCAGGTGACAGTATATGAAAAATAAAAGGTGGTGTGCCGCTGTGTTCTTTTTGTTCTCTAATTTGGACTTTTACCTTATTTGTTTGTCCTAAATTCCTAGGCAGGCCCTGTATACTAATCTGCTACATCAGAAACTAAATGATTAATTTTCTCCACCTGCAATAAAATAACCATTCTCTGCAGCTCTGGTTTAAACCTACCAAGGGAAAGGGAACTCTTTTCATTAAGCCAAATAATCCTTTGGATCAGAACTTCTCTGTTTTACTCAGCATGATTCAATATTATATTTACTATATAACCAATGATCTGCTTAGAAAATGAAGATGACAGGGTTTTTATGATCAGGGATTTGTGGTTTCCTTTATAAAAATTACTCTCAATTCCTGACATTTTCTTCAGTAGGATGAGTCTAGTGCTGTGGAGAGCAAGAAGAAAAAACAACATGTTAATTCAGAGTGTTTAGTTTATGTATGCGTGGGTAATGCTTCTGGCTGCCAGTCCATTTCAAAAGGAGGACACAAGATAAAAAAGCTGCTTCACTGTTGTAGAGGTTGGACAAAAGAGTGGTGCAGAGACAGAACACCTCCTTCACAGCTAAAGGGTGTTCTCAATTCTCCCTCTCTCTTGTTCTTATCTCCCTCTCAGGTTACTGCATTTTCTGTTCCCCTCATGCCACTGCGGTAGCGCTGAGGACAAGTGAGATAATGCTTGGCCCAAATCCAGGCAATCATTTTGGAGTAATTAGTTTAGGCACTGCACACCCAACCCATACTTTTTTTCGGGTAGGTATCAAGAGGCTCATGTTACCTGATTACCTGCCTGTGTTTGGATGGCCAGCCCCAAGGTTCAGTTAAAGCTCGTCCCCAGGTAGCAAGTGAAGGCTTAATTGAATGTGTCAGTTTATCCTGGGAAATCTGGCTCTACTGCAATGAGTTATTTCTCCTCCTGCTGCTGTATTCAACCTCCCGTTTGCTGTTCTACTCCTTTGGCACTTCTAGACCAAGAACAAAGTCTATGCTGTGATGACCTGGGAGCTGCTGTTAATTCTGGTATTGCTGCTTTTATTTATTTATTTATTTATTTATTTGGAGAGCCGGGGAAGAGCAACATGTATTGTGAGGGACAAGCAGTCCTTCACCCTGAGAAACCATGGGCACAAGTAGCTCGGTGTGCGCTTTTCAGGCGGATGCTAGGATTTGCAAAGGTGCACACACTGAGCATCCCCTGCCTTCCCACTGGTTTTCACAGAAACTAGGCAGTTGTGCATCAGAAACACACCACTCTTGCATTCAGTCCTCACATGAGAGATGTTGTGTAGGGATGGAAGATGACTGCTGTTGACATGCACTGTGTGCACATAGCTTCCTTGCTAGGAAACGTTTTTGCACTATTTACCCTTCCCTGCCCCATCCAGTGCTTTCTGACTGATCCTTTGCCACCCCTCCCCATGTACCCCTCTAGCCCAGGGTGTCTCTCACCCGAACTCCGCTCCTCAGTGCACATTAACCAGCAATGGCATCTTCCCCACACTCCACCTAAGTGCCTCCTCCCTGACTGCAATGGCAGGAAGGGTGGCTCCACCTCATCCTTACCTTGCCTCTCTGCTGCAACTGTGAGCGAGGCTGCAGCTTAATGCCAGCTGTGAAGGTAGACTTGTGCTGTGGACATATATATCCACCAGGAATCGGGCTGAGGCTGCTAATAGTTTCACAAAGACAACAGAAGAGCTGTTGGATGCTAAAGGCTTCCAGCCGGTACTAGCCTGGATCAGATACAGATTGGCAGCCTCGAGGTGCATGGCTCCAATTTCCCATTACCAATTCCCCTGAGCTGCTCAGTCTCCCATGGTGAAAGCTCTAATTTAGGAGAGATCCTGTAGGGCTGCGTTGTTCTTGTCCTCTCTGCTTTGTTTCTAATTTTTAGAAGTCCATGAAGTCTTGCAGCCAGATGCCCGCTGGCTCTCAGGTGAATGTAAGCAGGCGCCCTGAGAATAGTTCAGCTCAAGAACTAAAGCTGTGGTCGCTATTTAAATTCCTAGAAATCAGAGCAAATAGTAGTATTTCAGTCCCATTTCACCTAGCTGATTAGGTTTGCAATCAGTGCGTGAAAGAATTTGAATTCATCAGCTACTCGGAACTTTGAATAGCATAACCCAAGCAATGGCAATAAAACAGTGGAAAGACAATTATATTTATTTAAACAATTGATTGCAAGGCAAAAAACCCAGAAATATATTTACAGCTAGAATTTGATTCAAATTTAGGGTAAGAGGTGCAACCTATTCTTGCAAGAAACCATAATTATGTTAATAAAATGTTGTTCAAGAGGGACCTTGGTCATTTCAGCATTATTTGATTTCTTTAGAAGGTGGCCAGAATCTGGACTGTCATGAATATACTATTTCCTTCAAAGCTGGCTGAGCTGTGATGACTGCAACAGCTGAAAGTCTTGCTCTGCACGCATCAGCAGTATTATTATTGCAGTTTTCATCCAGTAAAACTAAGTAGATCAACATAGTTGTGACCAGCTCCAAGTTTTTCAGCAGCGTAGGAGAAATTGGATGTCACTCTCCAGTGGATGAGGGTCCAAGGAGAAGCTCCTTCTGCCAGCGGAAAGACAGCAGGAGGAGAAAGGCATGTTTAAGATGGAGAAATGTGGGGAGCTGGGCTTTCTGCTGCCCTGCAGCAATCAGGGGAATAAAGGGCAGGGCTGTTTCAGAAGCGACTGTCCTGTCCTCGTGGCCCGTGGTAGCTGCCTGCACACTCTTGGCCCGTGCCAGCCTGAGACAGGCAGGTCCCAGGGGAGGACTGTGTGAGCCCAGGCAGCCCCTCCAGCCCCAGCCTCCTCTGCCTACAGCCCAGCACCAGCCAGAACAGCACACCAGGAAAACATTAGCATTACGTCTAAGGGTGCTTTTATCTCACCGCATACCAGGTGTGACGCAAACCTGCCCACTGTTGGTAAAGCACCAGTATCCTTCCCTGCCAAAGGATTCCCCACATCTCGCCCAGGAAGCTCTGCCTTCCTCTCCCCACCGTCTCTCCAAACACCCTCCGGCAGCTCAGCAGCATGCCCACCAGCACCAGCATCTTTGTGCAGAGGACCATTACCTGCATCATGCCCCAAAAGCTTCATGGCATGAAGTGAAAACAGTACAGCATGAAACAGAAATGGGGAACATGTGGTGGCCATACAGGGTTGCCTGACTTGAAAGTACCTCTTCTTTCATTCAGTTGCAGCCTTTGTATTAGGGATGGGCAAAAACCCGGGGTCCACATCTGCTAGAGGAGAGGGAAGGTCTTAAGTTTAAAAGTTAAAAAGTTCAGCTTGATATATGTTGGTTTTTCTGGGCTTTCTTTAGAACTGAGGCACAACAATGAAACAGGCTTCTGATATTACAAGCAGGGTCTCAATTCAATGACATTTTTTCTAGCAAAATAAATGCTGATGGTTTCTCTATTCCTTTGCCTTTTTTTTTTCTGAGCTCTTTCAAGTCTTTTAAGAAATACAAACTCCTAGTATCTGGTTTTGATGGATGCAGTTTCTGGCAGAATGGTAAAAAGATAAATTATATAATTACTAATTTCTCATAGGATTGTGCTATATCTGAAGCGTAACCAAGAAACATTAATAAGAGATTGCATGAGTTGATGGGAAAAACCTAGAAAAGCCCAAGGAGAGGTGGAACTGTGGATCAATCGCTTTGCCATCTGACCCGCTACATGGCACGATGGCAAGCTAAATTAATTAGAAAGGAGAGATCAGGATCTGTAATTTAAACAAACAGAATTAGCAGTGGATAATCCAAATTTTGCCAGTGACATTAAGAAAATAATAAACAGGAGTGTTGTTTTTTCTCATCAAAAATAGTGCCAGCCTGTGGGGAAGATATACTTCTCGACAAATAATCTTAATGTGACAAAGATATAATCTAGTCATTATTTTATACACATAAGGCATTAAAATTAATGGCATTTTTTCCAACGCTTCTAAGGGCATAGTCTTATAACTGAATTGGGATTTGCAGCAAGTTTGACAGTCCAAAATGGAATATTATATGTATTTTATTCTTTGCTAACCTACTATTCATTGGAGATATTAGAAAAGGATGTAAAAATAATCAGGCAGAAGGTCTGACAAACCATTCATCTCAACACCCTGTAAAGATAATTCTCAGCCATCTAAGACGTATATTGAAGAGGTTCTGGCAGATAAACAGGCTGGCAATAAAAATCTCTAGGGAAACATTGATTTCCCATCATTTCTAAAGAAAGAACGGATTGCAGAAAACAACTGGCTACACAGGTGTACCGTCTTCAGTGTACCATTTCAGTCTCTCTGCTGCCCATGAAAGGAAAAGATTCTGTTCTTCCGCAACAGGAGAAGTCATAGACAAGCGTAGGTTTGGTCAGGAAAGAGCTAAATAAAAACAAACTTTTGTATTTTAAAACCAGACACAAGAATCCATTAGTAATTTTCCTGTTGGCTGGAAATGTTCAAAACACATTTGAAAAAGAAAAGAACTGTGAATAGACAGACTTACTCTGAGGCACTATTAATCATTGATATCTTCATTTAATAGTCATGATGGGTTTGACTGCAGCTGCACCATATACCTGGAGAGGGGATATATTGTGCAGCAATAGGAGCTGTATGGATGGGAAATAGTGACCTTGAGAGCTACAGTTCCTTCTGCGTGTTTTCTGTTTGCTGGAAAACAGGACCTCACAGTTACTTGCTTGTGTTCCATATTCTGATGACGGGTTGGGGAAGGAAGCTCTGTCATCTTCTGCCCATTTTCTGTGTTGGAAAGCAGCAGCTCCCTAATGCACTATCTACTGCACTCCTGTCTCTGCTCACTCGTCTGGACCCACCTCCTGTACAGCTCATGCAGGGACTATGAAGGGGCTTCCTTGAAGCACAACTTTTAGCACAAAATCTATCCATATTTAGAAAAGAAAACAGATCACTTTTTTATGCATGTGTATGTACTAGGGCATTTTTGGTCATTCTTCAGCCTCAGTCCAGTTTTTAAAAATTTTGAATTAATCAGCAAACCTGGGAAAACCCCGAATTAGGATGCTTGGAGTTAACTCAGTCATCACTTTGACAACCAAGCAGTCCCTGCTCTGACAGCTTCCTACTCCTCCTGTCCTGAATATTTTGTCTACTGCCTTTTCCTCAAACAAGTCATCTCATTTCATCAGCCCAGTATAAACACGACTCCTCTCCTGCTTGCTAAGTCAGAGGGAAGTATTTAACACGCTGGAACTCACCAGCATCAGTTACTTTTCTCTTGACAACTGAATTTTTTGACAGAAGAGAGAAATAGAGGAATCCCACGAATGTTTGGAGCCATTAAATAAGCACCCTCAAAGCTACTATTACCAATTAACAAAACCCTGGCAGAGTATTGAGGAAACTAGCCATCCGATTCTGTAAATACTCACCCACGTGAGAAGGGCTGCGCAGCTGAGTGGCCTCAGTGAGTTTACTACCAATGCCCATGTGGATAAAAAGTTCACTGCTCACTTAAGCGTTTGCAGGAATCCTAATCTTCGCCTGTGCTGTTCATAAGTGTGTGATATGAAGAACAGTTCTGAGACTTTTCATCACTTGTCATATTTTTGTAAATTATCCTACACATTTTAAAGTTTTCATTATTCCAGTAGTTTCCCTGTTTATACATAGACACACCAGATAGGTCATGGTATTTAACTCTGGACTTCTTTTTTAATTAGTTTTGCTGACCAGGGACCCACTGTTGTTGAAACAGATGTTGCAGCCCAATAATAGCTCTCAGCTGCCAACAGCAAACTGTGGAACTCAGCCCTCGCCATGCAGAACAAATGAGTGTAGTAAGGGGCCAGTGAGCTCCAGACAACAGGGACCCTCCACAACATGTGTGTTTACCACCTCTATCTTAAGGCACATAAAATTTTAAACACTCTTCTTTTTTTCATCTAAAATGTAACAATTGAGCAACTATTTCTCAAAAATGTGTGTAATGCCACAGAATAAATGCATTCTTTTCATTCCTTTATCCTGCATACTTGTTTAACTATCTTATTTTCGCTATGAGTCACAAGCAGCAGGGATCAGACAGGCTCTTCCAGACTTGAAAAGAAGACCTAGTGAAGCCCAACCTGAGGGCTCAAGTGAAGGCTCCAAAAACTCATGTCCTGTTCAGACAGGTACAAAAGGGAACTATAACACTTGCTCTCTAAGGCAAGAATGAATTGACTCCCCTGTGAACGCTCTTTCTTAGGAGGACTTAGTCCTTCCTTAGGAGGACTGAGGTTCTGAGCCAAGGTACTAATCACCCTAATTAGATATCCTCTCCTGTATGACAAATCCTTTATTACAAAGATTGGAAGACATACCTATTTTTTCTGCCTGGGTAGAAATTTCACCTCCATCTAAGTCATTAAATACCTGAGACGCAGATTATGTAAAACCAGGTCCATTCTTTCCATCTTGTAAATTCAATTATTACCATCCAGTGCTTCTTTATAACCTTCCTAAGTCTTTTAGGCTATTTCTTTCACCTTAGAGAGAATTATTCAGTGCTATTAGCCCTTCTTATGTATAACTCATTTTATAACATTAATAAAAATATTACATAGTTCAGATACAGTGCTGATCTCTGGACATGTCTTTGTACCTGTTTGTCTTTCAACAAGTACATGAATATCTTTCTTAGGTTGAATGGTATACTAATTTACTAGCAGACACGTTGATATTGTAGAAATAATGTGTTTCTGTAAAGACTTCTAACCCATGTGCAAAAGTAGGAGTATCAGTCGGCAGAGCTATTTAACAACAGGCGAAAGCTGTCTTGAAAAACAGTGATGCTTATGCAGTGTTCGTGGAGAGCAAGTTAGATAACAGCTTGTGGTGTAATGTGGTGTAAAATTAAAAAAGCAAGAACCCATAATTCACAAGATTACAAAAACACAGAGCCACAAAGCCTCATGTATGGTTACTGCAAGGCTCAGCTTAGGAAACTGTTCATTTTTTATTATTTTAATTCCACAAAAATGCCAACAGGTTACAAAGGATTCAGAAAAACAAACAAACAAACAAACAAACCAGTTAAGAGACAGCCTAAAGGGTAGCTGAGGAATGGAGGAGTGTTGGGTTGACTAAGCATCAGTGATGTGGATGTGGCTACATGATGGAGGCAAACAGAGCACCCAACTGAAATATGGGAGACAGGATGCCATTCTGAAAATAATTTGATTTGCCTGAGCTATATCTTCTATCCCATCAAGGGCTTTTCCAGCACCAGCAGTGAGATTTCCAAATTGCTTCTGTCACTTCAGAGTGCACCTTACTTTGAATGCCACTGGGATTCATCACGAAACCCTCCTTGGGACCTCAGCATTATTATTTACAACTATCAAGAGTGTTTAAAGCAGAAGCAGATAAACATCAGGGTGAAGAAATGCCACCCAACACAGACCAGGCTGCTGGAAAAAAGAATAATAGGGTCCTCCCATCTTCTCTCCCCACCTCAGCTCTTGTGCCCATGCAACCACACCATGAATGGCTGCTTACAAATGGTTCAGGCGGACCAGCAATCTGCCCTGGCTCACCTGAAGTCCACCCAATCTCTGGAGACAGCACGAGGGGAGCACCAAGCACAAGCAGCTGAAGGAACTGGGCGTGGGGACACCTCTCCCTGCCAGCGTGTCCCTAGTGCTGAGCAGCGACAAGAATGAGCTAACGGGAACTCAACCGAATGAGGAGTGTGCTGTTTCCTCACATCCTCTGTAGCTGTAACAAGGTGGCAGTAATATTTGGGTGTCCACTAGATCTATGAGATCCTGATTTTAATGGGTGTTTGTGAGCACAGTAAAAACAAAATGAAAAGGGAAGGACTTAGAACAAGTACTGGCTCAGGAACCTTTCTCTAACACATATACAATATATAAATCTGTCTAGTAAAGCAAGCACCACATAGATTAAAAGTCTTGTTCAGTCCTGGTCTGGACGAAGCACAGTAGACCACGGAAGCCACAGCCTTTCCTCTCTTCCTGATAAACACAGTTTTCCCTGCTCATGGTGATTGACAATACTGCTCCAAAGATCATTTCTCAACCTTGCTGTTTTGATCATGTTACAGCTTTCTCCCTTTGCCTCATCTCTGCCTCATCAAACATGAGCTAGCAGGCTTCATTTCACAGCCCACTCCTGTCCCAGAGTCAGTACCTAGAGCAAGACTTCCGCCCCCAACCCATCTGTGTTGAATTTTTACATTTGTAAGGAACCACACCTGTGTGACTCCTCTCGTGGGGAAGAGTTTGCTGTAAAGGTCCACAAAGTCAACTCCTTTTCAGACCTTTTCTTGAAACTCCTTTGACCTTATGCTCAGGAAAGAAACCAGTAAGACTTCTGGTGGGCTGAGACCTCTGCTTGCACCCACTCTGCAGCTACATTCTCCTGCAGTCTCTCACTCTGTTCTTAGACCTGATGCTAAGATCTTGCCTTGGCAAAAAGCCAACCAAGGTTGTTCCTGCTTCTCCCCAGGCTTAAGCAGAAATGGGCTTAAGATTAGTGAAATTATTTACTGTATCCAACTTGTAGTAGCTTCCCAGGCGGTAGGTGCCTATGACTCCCTACAGTCAGATCTCTTTCAGGTAGCCTTATTTGTAGTTCTCAAAACATAAAGCATTCCCTTGGGAGTACAATGGCATTTAAAGGACATTTGGAAACACTAACGTGGCAGCAATCCCCACTCAAAATTGTAGAATGAAGCACTTTTCCACTCATGTAACAACTTTCCCCATCCTTCTACAAAAAAGAGCAAACACCTTTTGTTGAGGAAGGACTGCATGTACACACCCCGAAAAGAAAAAAAGAAGAAAAAGAGAGAGGAGGAAAGAAATAAGGAAAGGAGGAGGGAGGAAAGAAAGAAAAAGAGAAATGAAGCTATCCTGCGTATATCTGAACTAACAGGAAAGCATCTGGCTCATGTCTGTAATTTACAGAGAGAATAAGGATCACATTCCCAGAGACACATAAACATTACTCCTAAGACAGAAAGTATGATTCATTTTGCTGTCCTAAAAGGAAAGGTATCATTTGGCCTCCCTGCCAGCAAAGTAGACAAAATGTATTGCAGACGCGTATGCAGCAAAAGAGTTTTCTCATGCACTTTTATTTTGCTGCCGGTTGCTGGAGCGTGCATGGTGCTGGCTCCTTGAGCAGCCTGGCAGGCTGGTTTCAGCAGGCTCCCAGAGCAGGCAAGCATAGCAGCATCAGCATCGCATGCCAAGGATGAGAGTTGGACCATCGTGCGGAGGAGGAACTGTGAGCACGTTTAACGCTGTAATCTTATTAGTCCACCGATAATTGTTCTACTGCTGGAGAAGTCTGACACAGATACCTGCCCCTGCTGGGACATGTCTCCAGGTTAAAATGTGGCAAAGGATATCAAATGGAGCATAATGGAGCAAGATGGGAATGGGAATCAGTGTTAAATATGAGAGCAATGCACAGTTACTCTTTTAGCTTTTCTCTATTTCACACATAGAGTTGTAGCAGCCTTTAAAGGTATGTAATTTGTTTCTGCAAAGGCGTGCTCTTAGATGCAATATACACTCTTTGTATGCATGCATGAGCAGTTAACCTAGATAATTCATGCATCCTTGTGTGTCTTGGTTCATTAGAATTGAACTAGGCTTTCCTGCTTTGAGTGTAAGACAGTAACTAACTGAAGGCAATTATGAAGAATTCTCCTTTATTGGCAAACTATTCCCTTAAGTCTTCCTTGAGGGTTTTTTTTTCTTTTCAGAAGGGTTTTTTTGCCTTCTTCTGAAGCACCTGGAGAAGGTCAGCCCTGGAGCCGGATTTCAGCCTGGAGAGCAGCACAAGCCTGTTCCAGGAAGGCAGTTCCTCTGTTCCTCAGAGAATTGGTCCAGACTTTATGGGTTTGTCTACATTCTTCTCTGCTAGAGCTAGGTGTGCAGTCAGGCATTTTTATCATGATTTCCTGGCATGGTACTACAGCCCTTTTGCATTTTTGCATTTTGAAATCCGTCCTGTTTCCCTGGTGCTGTTCCATTCCCAGTTGCTGGCATCCGTGAGCACGTGTGATACAACACAGGAGATATTTTCAAGGACACTAAGTTTTCTTCCCCAAACTGCACTCACCCAATCGTAAAACCCTCCTTTTCCCTCCTGGCGCTGTAGTCCTTTCATAATACAGAAGGAAAACAGCAATATAAAAGCATCTTTTCATTCCAGAATTTTCTTTGCACTGCGTGGCAGGGCCAGCCAGCTCAGAAGCCCAAACATTGAGTTTTTCCAGCAGAAGGAAGCTCTGAGATCACTCTAAGCTTCAGTGAGAGTGACTGAGCAGGAGGAAATGCATCATTTCATCTAGAACTGAAATCCCTCAATTAGTTTAGAGGTTCATTTTCTCATGGAATTTTGGGGAAGGTTATCTTGTAGGCACAATAACTAGGAAATGAAGCGGATCTTCAAGAAAATTCTTTGGGCTTCTTTTCTTTTTTCCCTTGTGCCCATCAAGGAGATGTTTCCCTTATAAATCAACTCACTTTTTCTTATTAAAAGTGATTTGATCATGTAGGCCTGGGGCAATACAGAGTTATGTGAAAGATGATATTAGAAAGTGAGGGAAAAGAGAGAATTAAAAGCAAGATGAGGGAAGTAGATAGGACGCCAACTGCTTATGTGCTGTGCCCGGTGGAAGCCAATGGGTCTTTCAACATGCACCTAAACTACTTTTATTGGATTTTAGAATGAAATTAAACAAATCATGTTTTGTTTTGGGGGAGGCACACTGGATTCACTGTCTCCATCTTTCCCTCGTAATACCAGCAGAACTAATCACAATTAAGCCTCAAACAAGAGAGAGGGTCTTATATTAATTCCTGAAGAAATGATTTGCAGTTTTCCCTTCTGAAGATAGAAGTGTGGTGCCCATGTGTATAGATAAGCTTCTGTTGCACAGAAACACAACACAGCAAAGGTGCTTCCTTTTTCTCTGCTACAGATGTCCTGCAACAGCCTGTCCAGCAGCTCCCCAGCCGTCACCTTGCGCTTTTGTCCTGCCGCTGCGTCCATACAGAAAGCCGCGCTCGGGTATCGTCTTGCAGAAGCACACCATGTGGAGAATAATGCCATGAATCAATAATGCCACCTGGGAAAGGGCTTAGAATAAAATATGACAAGAGGGTGCAAACCTCACCCAAGAGGAGGTTTCGGTGCTGATGCACATGGCTGCTTCGGCTGCCGGCGGGCAAGGCCAGCCGAGCAACGCTGGGCCTGCTCGCGTTGCGGCCGGGGAGGCGCGGGCCGTCTGCTGCCTTGGGCTGCCCTCTGAAGGCTGAATTTAAATCCACAGCCCTGGATGAAAAGCCCTTCTCCGGCTCCCAAGCGCATTATTTGGAGGAGACTCCAAAGTTTTGCTGCTGGGGAACACCGTGAAAGCAAAAGAGAAAGCCACGTTCACAAAGGTGACTGAGCGCAAAAAAGGTAATCTGAAGGGGACTGTACGCGGGGCAGCTGCTCCCTGCCCCCACGTTAATGAAAACCTTGCAGCACTGAAGACAACTGAAATATGAAAAACTGTTTTCTGATGTATACTTTAAAAAAATGATTGTAGGAATTGGGAAAATAAGGAGTCCTTTAAAGCAAATGTAGCAATTAGTTAAGTTGTGCCGCCCTGCTTTTTGTCTGCTTGAGGCTAAGAACAAGTTCACAGAATCACAGAACGGCTGAGTCTGGCAGGGACCCCTGGAGGTCATCTGGTCCAACCCCCCTGCTCAAGCAGGGTCACCTAGACCTGATTGCCCAGGACCGTGTCCAGAAGGCTTTTGAATATCTCCAGGATGGAGACGCCACAACCTTCCTGGGAAATCTGTGACAGTGCCCGGTCGCCCTCACAGGGAAGAAGTGTCTCATGATTTTCAGAGGGAACCTCTTGTGTTTCATTTTGTGCCCATAGCCTCTTATAATAGAAATATGACCTGTATTGCCCTAACACGTCCTTACACATGACTGCATCATACAGAACCATGAACTGTCCACCCTACAGCAGACACAGGCCTCTCTGCCCGTATCTAACTGAACCCATATATAGCAAGATTTTGTGTAGACTAACTATGTTTATTTCTGCTCATTCACGTTTGTAAAAATGAAGCATTTCAGGAGCAAGACAGTTTGCCTGTCATGGGGAGGGAAAACAAAAGCACATATGTTTCAGTAGGTATCACACAGATTTATTCCCCGTCCACGTTGCTGGCTAGCTATTCTACACTATTAGAAATGTGATTGAAACCATTAGCTCAATTTTAATGAACTCCATGTGCCATTTAAGTTTTTTCTCCTGGAAAAAAAAGGTCTATCATATAATTCTCTGCACACATAATTGAGATAAATCCCAATTTGGGCCATTTCTCAAATGTTTGGTTTAAGAGAATCCTTTTTAAAAAGACATTTGTGAAAAATAAACACAATTACACATACATGATTGGTTCTGCTTATTGCTTCCGCTAGGCATTAGGAAATGGGTGTGCATGTGTGTTCATTTATACAATGATGCTCACAGCTACAGTGAATTATGGCATATTATAGCCATGAGTGTACTCTGAACCAAACTGCTTTCTCAGCCCGATTTCCTAAGGAAATGAGTCTTATACCAACACAAGATACTCCAGTAACTTCTGAACCCTTTGGCCTATTTCAGCTAAGTTTGGCAAAGGTGGGAGAAATCTCAAAGACAGCAAAGCTCCCACTGGCGTGGGAAAACAGGTGGCAGGCTAAAAGCAAATCCTGTTAATGCCCACACCCTGGGTAAGACACAGCATGACCTTGCTCCTTATTAGACTTCAGAGAATCCACGAGGGAGCCTGAACGCTGGGTCAGGGACCCAGCCCTATTAGAAAACCTGACTTGAGGTTTGTGAACTACCTGCTTTTGTTTAAAAGTAATCAAATACCTTCTTCACTGATATGCTCTGTAAGAAAGTAATTTCTACCTCCATTAAACTCTCTGCCAAAACAAGTTTTCTACAGTTTACTTGTACCCCTTTTGCACAGTATGTAGATTAAATTAGTGGCTCTGTTTCTGCACTTTGAAGATGAAAATGAGGCACAGAGACGTTAAATGAGCCCCTCTGAAGCTTCTAGTGGTTGTTGCAGGAACCGGATCACAAGCCAGCGATGTCTCTATTTGGCATAGTACAAGGATTTAGGCATAAATGCTGCTTTCTGAGCCCAATGGGAAAAAAAAAAAAAAAGATTTAGAAAACCCTCAATAAGTTTCTGGTTTGCAAAAATCTCTTCTTAGCGTCTGCCCTTGTGGATGCCATTTTACTTCCTCTGGAGTCCCATCAACTCTATTAGCAACCATGCTACGCAAAACCAAACTGTTTGAAACAGGTTTTATCTCTACTTTCTGATGAAGGGTCTAGCTACTCACTGATCAATACTACTGGTGAGTTAAACCCCCTTGTTTTCACCCTAAAAAACACCAGCAGAGAGGGACAAGAGCCTATAATGCTCTCTGGGGCTCCCAGGTCCTTCCCCGCCTGGATCCCAAGGCAGGAGAGACTTGTTCAGAGGAACAATATTGCAGCTGGCATGTAGGAAACATGAAGCAGGATCTACATGGTTTCTGCCCACCATTATTTTGTGCACTGGTATGGGTACTAATATTCCTAGCCCCAAAATTGTGTCACAAATAACAGAGTTTAACTCAGTTACAAGACATGGAGCCTATATGATGACATGAAGCCTAGTAGAAGTTAAAGACAAGACTGTTTTGCATGGAGTATGATCTTGATCTGAATGTCTAAACACAGCAAGCTTGAATTTCTCTTAGTTTTCAGTAGGATATTCTTTTTCCTATCCTCTCTTACAGAGGAAAATAACTTTTTGCAGAAGAAAACTATCTAGAAGTAGCAGAGTCTTTTCTAACAACAGACTGCAGAGAAATGCCTCTAACTCTCTCAGTGGCCTACAGGTATCACCTTTACCACGCAAAAGTAAAGATGAGTTCACCTGCATATGCAGCTTCTCCCTTAGTTAAGATGCATCATTGAAAAACAACACACTCTGATCAAAAATATGCACTTGTCAGCTGGGCATCTTGAATTAAAGGACTTAAACAAATATTTAACCAGCAGAAGAGAATCTGACAGAAAACTGTTATAATTCAGTATTTAACGTATTTTTGTAATTACTAGGGCTTGAATTACAGTAATTCCAACTGAGATGGGGCCCAGATGCCAGGCACTATACAAACACCTAATAAGAAATTGCGGCTGCTCTGAGTCACTTACATCCTGATCCTGCAAATGTTTAGGAATGTGTTTAACTTTACTACTGTCAGTATTAATGGTGCTGCTCAGAGAACTAAAGGTAAAGAGATGAGACCAACAAGACCCAGAGATTTTGAGACCAAAGTGTTTAGGTGTCTAATTCCCATTGGTCTCAAGATGTTAACTTGGATCTGGCCTTATACGGCTTACTGAAATTTGCACAGCAAATCTTAAACAGACCCAAGGCAAGTGCATATGTTCACATCATTTGCCTTCCATAACAGTGCAAAGCTATTTCCAAAATGCCCTTCTTGAATGTCTCCTCATTAACATACATGGGCATTTTTAAACTGAAACACCCAAACTATCTTGATATTTGGGTACTGTGTTTTTTCAGCTTCTCAGGGCATGGTGCAGTAATGCCCCCAGTGCCATTTGTTCAGCCCTCTGTGCCCTGAGAGCTGCCGGTTACCCAGAGGAAATACCTTGGTTGCACTGAGGCAGCAGGCAGGGGAGAGGCTTTCCCTTGCTACAGCCATTGCCCATACCCCAAACAGCAGTATTTTAAAGATCACTGTGGATTAAGAGAGTGGAGATGTGTCTTTCCCTTCTCCTCTTCCCATTCCCCCCCTCAACACTTCTGGTGAGGCTGCAGACTGAACTCCCCCTCCCCACCACCTTCTCCCCCTGTTTGCTCCCTCCCTTCTCTCACTTTTTTAAAAATACAGTTTTCTTTCAAGTCCTCTACAGTTACAGTGTTTCGGCCATCAAAGTCCCCTCCCAGCCATTTTCATTTACCTTGTGACTCTGACCCTTTGTAAGGCTGAGGATTTTCAGAGTAAACTGATCCCTGAGGTCCCCAAGGATGTAATTCTCATTTATTCACTCAGCCCTTTGAATGGAGCAGCCTGGGGTTGGCAGCGGTTCAGCAGGCTCGCATTCAGAGAGCACACAATCTTTTTTTTCTTTCAGGACCCTTTCAAAATAAGGCCCAAGGTTTGCCGAGGAGCTTGCAGGGCTGTCAGTCATGCAGCAAGTTACATTTCACTCCCGGCCACCACTGAAAGCGATGAGCAGAAGACGGGTAAGAGCCAGGAGCCGGCAGTAACTGCAAAGGACAATCTCCTGGGGCCGTGCATTCTTCACCAGCATGGCATGTTCTGGGGACCTCTGTGTCTGCCACCACCGAGACCCCCTGAGCCTGGCAAGGACCCTGAGCCCTGGGATGGCTGGTAGAGCATGGCCCCTGTGAGAACAGCTGTGCAATGGACACTCCTTTTCTTTAGGTGCGTGGTGGGTTCGGGGAGCACCTCTAGTGCCATCTGCATTTCCACCGGTAGTCATTACCTCCGACAGCTGGACCTCCTTTGGGGGAGGGAAAAGGCTCCTCTTTTGCATTTTCATTGCAAAATGTTTGGGAATGGTCCCCTGGGACTGATAAGACAGAGACACGTCTGTGAGTGTCCCAGAGGGAGGGAAGGCTGTAGGAAAAGGCTCACAGTTATGTACCACTGTACCTGCCAACTGGTGTGTCACAAAAGGCTAAAATTACCAGCCCGTCAATTATCTGATTAAAGAGAGCCTTTATTTGAGATTAGGAAAAAAAAACAGGCGGGGGGGGGGGGGGGGGAGAGAATAAAAAGAAAAATAAAAAGGAAAGGAAAAAAAAGAAAATCCTGGCTGAAAGCAATATGTCTACTAGGTTACCAAACTTACTAGACATCCTTTGCTTTTTACTGTTGGCAGTGAAGAAGTTTAAAAACAAAATCAAGGAACGTGGGGAGAATAAACATTTTGCAATAATCAAATATTGTTCTTCATTTCTTTCCTCTAATACAACGTGATCTCATTTATCTCCCTTTTCACAAAAAGGCCGTGTTTTTTAAAAGAAAGAACGACTGCCCATTTTACATATTTCCTTTTTTGTTCAACTGATTAAATAAGGAACTTTCTCCGGGAAAGCTATTCAGGTTTCATTAGTTTACAGTTGCCTTGGAATCCCTTTGAATTACAGTGAGCATAAATTATCATTCTGTCAGCTAACATCAGAAATACCTCTTTAAGGTTCCTGGACTCAACAACGGCTGCTAAGGTTTGGGAATAAATGTACGATGTGCCGGGGCTTCACCAGCTGGTTAATGACCTGCTGCAGTAGTTATAGGGCCCAAGACGAAGCTGAGGAAGATTAACTAATCTGGCCAGCCACTAGTGTGCTGGCTCTGAGCACCAAGCAGCGTGGAGTGCGTGATTGTAAACTTTATTGTCTGCCCTCTGTTGAATTAAGAGCTGGGGTTTGGGGGGGTTTTAATGTTTTATTAATAACGTTTCCAGTGTTTATCCTTTCCTGTTTGAGTAACCAAAAAGGTAATTTCCAAAAACAGGAGTCAGCAAAGCTGTGTTTCTTTCAAAAAATGCCATGTTCTCTACACACAAGTCAAACAAACATGGTTCAAGCTGCAAATTATTCCTGCATTACAACAGACAAAACTGGGGCCAAATGTAGTTCTTCTTCTTCATTCACGTCTGTTCACATGGTCCATCCCTCAGTCACTAATCACTGAGCTACAGACGAAATCCTCCACAGAGTGATACCTCTGCAAGCTACTAGCGCCAAAAATGCTCAAAGTTCAAGAAAACCTGGAACTTTTCTGGTCTCACCCATCTCCATTGCGTTTGCTTTCCTACCCAGGCAATGCAAAAGAGTAACAGGAAGGGAGAGTGTTCATACAAGATTGGCATGGCTGAGGAAAAAATAGGTATGTTATTGTAGTTATAGTGCAGTTAAAATGAATTCCCTTTTAACACATCTTAAATCCTTTCACTTTTATACAACTGTTTACCCTGCTACCCAACCAAGGACATACAGACAGTATCTCTTAAGTATGAAATATTTTTATAATGGAACACTCATCTTTTGGATTTCTTCATATGCAGGGAAAAACTATGCCTGATGTTAAACATATTTTCCTAGTTGGTTTCTGCTTTGGACAGAGGAAAAGAATTGGCAGAAAATATATTACCTTTTTGGTGTTTTTCAAATTGCTACAAAGCAATTCAGCCAGACTGGATGAGACCAGGAAATCCTGTCTCCTGCCTCTCCCATGGTACTGACCAGTACCAGCTTGGGTGGGCATCTGTGGGGTGGCCTACTTAATGGAGAAATTTTTCTCCGTTTCCTGGAGTTTTACTGCATAGATGAAACTTCAAAGCATTTACTAACCTTCCAAAGCTCTTTCACTGAGATTTTCTATTTGAACTGGATGTTCTCATTAACTCTAGAAATCTTGTCTCTTTTTTTGAATCCTTCTAAACTATTTATCTCATGTTAAAGAATTTCACAATCTCCATGAAATCCTGAAGTAACTAAATTCACAGTGGAGCACCTCTAAGTCACATTCAGTCACCTTCTTATGCTGGAGGACTGAGGCTCAAATTTTAAACTCTCTGGTGCCCACACTGCTACCCACAGACACATGCTCTGCCCTGTGTCCTTAGGGCACAACACCATCTTGATGTTTTCTGCAGCCCAATTGGCTTATACAAAGGCTTATACAAACTGCAAATACACACCCACCAGTGCATGTGCCATGGCCAATAGCTGGACCGCACTCCTGGCATACGGAGGACCTGTCTTCAAATCCAGTCTCCTGAGGCCAAGATCCTATTTGCTTTCGCCATGATGTTCTCTTGTGAAAGGGTTGCCCATCTGCTGTATTTCCATGCTTTCCATGAGAAAGGGGGTGTCTTCGTGTTAGTTACACAAGAAGGTTCCTTGCCATGCAAAATGAGTGGAGAAATGCACTTAGTGCCCAAGAGCCTCCACTTGACATTTCCTGCTTGTTAGCCTAAGTGGTTTTCCACTCCAAACACAGATCTTGGTGAGGTTCATTCCTTACTGCTTTATTCTGCCTCTGTGCTAGTCTCTGGGCTGAGCCTCAAAGTGGACTTTGTTTGACTGGCTATTGCCAAGGTGCTCAAATGCTGCTGTGAAGGACAACAACAGGAACTTGCCAAAATACTGTCCTGCAGCTGGGTAAGTCTGAAAATGAATCTACTTCTAGCAGCAGTATAAGGTATTATAATATCACTAGCTAGTGAAAACTTGAGAAATGGCAGGATTTTTTTTTCCTTATCCCACCCAGGATGAGTAGTACATTTGGGGTTAGATGCGACTCCAAACAATCAGGATCAGAAGTGCTCATATGAATGCAGCTAATGGAACTAGTCTCTTCTAACCTGGAAAAAGGTGCACTGCCCATCTAATTTCACAGCCCTCTCTGTGTTAAGAATGCCATTCCATATTAATTTCATATTAGTTTGCCTCAGAGCATAAGGTTGTCTTGTTATTGCACAGACACAGACATGCTTTTCAAGGCTCTAAACCAGAGTTTGGATGGGATTACCCTGTTGTGCAATGAGAATAGTGAGTTGCAGGGGTTTAGGATCTTGGGCTTTTAAGGGGAAGGGCAAGAGGTGTTTGCATGGTGAAGGAAAAGAGCAAAGGAGGGGAAATGTGAAAGGATCACAGCCACACTGGGGAAAGGTGAAACGTAGTTTTCTGCTGTTGCTGGGAAAACAAAAGAAGCTCGAGGGGAGTGGGAAAGAGCATGTCAGTCCTTGGGAAGGGAACCAGAGAGAGCTTGGGGAGTGAAGGGAACTGCATGCAACTGAGGGTGGGAGTTGGAGCAGAGAATTACGTGGTCTGACAGTCAGAGGTGTGCTATGGGCAGGGGACAGCTCTAGGCTAGATGAAAGGAAAGTGGGAGGGTACAAGCAAGGCAGTGGGCAGCACCAGCACATCCTTCCCCTTTCCACCCTTTACACATGTAGCTAGAGAGGGGCAGGGTAATGGCACCTGGGGACTTGGAAAGAGTTATATGTTTATCTAATAAGCAGAAAATGGGGCTGAGACAGCAAAAGACACTGTGCCTCCCCCTGTCATGCCTACATTAAGCCCTGCTCCTCCTTTGTCTCATCTTGATTTTTTCCCCAGTCTGCCCCTTTAAAAACTACTCGCAAAGCCCTGTGTGAAGCTGAACTGGCCACAGGGAACTGAGACAGCCAGCCATAGAGATGTTATAAAATCCCCTCAGTGCCAATTTATTAATGCTAATGAGACTTGTGTATGCTCAGAATAGATATATTGCTACAAGGGAGGCCTTCATGCAGCCAGAATGAGTCCTCAAGTCTCCGCTGAGTTGTAATCTACCAGAAAAAGCACTGCCTGAACAAACATTTTTATTGTAGGGCAGGTTTTCCCCCGCACACATACAGCAGCCCAAAAAGCAGTGCTCTCCATCCAAACACCCATGGGCAGACCTGGAAGATCATCAACTACTTGGCAGTATTTAGAGCTATTGTTTTCTACAACAAAACCTAGCCTCACCTGTGATGCGACGCAGCCGAGATGTGACACACAGCATCCCTAGGCACGTCACCGTGCTGTACCAGCACGTGCGGCAGCATGCCCAGCCACCTCCCGCAGCCCGACCGCACGGCACAGTGTGTGCCAATGGGGAAGTGAGGGGTGTCAGGCACGGGACGGGGGGTCTCACAGCAGGGCAGGGATTTGAGGCAGCACTGCAAGTCATTTCACAGCACAGTGAGGCCTCTTGGCTCTTTCAGCTACGACAGGACCTCCAAAGCAGCCCAGGATCGAGAGCGAGTGGTGGTGTCGGTGAGCTGCGTACGTCCCAGCCCGCTCATGGCCACGCAGGTGAACAAAGAGTTGGCTCTGGCCCAAAGTGACTCCCCAGGGGGTTTGTTTTATAAATGAAAATTACCTTAAACTTCCCCATAGGTAGTCCCTCCCATTCCCCACCACATTTAAGAACCACGAGCTAGAGGTAAAAGCAAAGCTGAAGCTCACTGAGAGAAAAAAATGGCTTGGGAGAGGCCAGCCAGTTTATAAGACTTAAAAAGTCTTATGCTTGGGAGTATATTGTGAATTTTTCAAAGACTCCATGAAAAAGAGCAGGGCTTTACTAAAAGCTGATTCCTTATATTAAAGCACACTACCCAACAACCCTGATCCTCTGGTTATTTCTTTTCGTGACTCCCTGAGCTAAGCAGCGGTCATAAGTCCACTCTAGAGATGGACATCTACTCCAGAGATGGACATCCATGCTCACAAACTGGGCTGTAGGATCAGGGCCTTTCTCCTTAGCACTTCTCAGGTCTTCCCACATGCAGTGAAGCTTTTGCAGTTTCACTCCAAGCACTTTGATGTTTCCTCATAGATCACTTGAGTTTAAGACTAAAAGGGGTCATTAGATATCTACTTGACTCCTTGTCTAAAGATGGCCTCAAAATTTTACTGCTTACTTCTGACCTGAACTCAGTAACCTGAGTATGACTATTATACATCTCCCAGAAATAAATCCAGGCTTAATCTGAAGTTGGCGAGAGAGAAAACTCTTCTTTCCCTTAATAACTTGTTTCAGTGGTCGTTTTCCACCTCCCCTGAAAATTCCCTCTTGTTCGTACATTGGATTCATTTGGCCACAGCCTCTCCCCACAAGATGCTCCAGAGCATCCCAGGGCTCAGCCCCGCACACCTGCAGGCAGACAGTGCTGTCTGAAGGACTGGAAGGGCCCAGGCAGAGCGAGTGCAGCAAGCAAGAACAAGCTGACCTGTGCCCCTGCCACCAAATCCCTGTTGCCGTGATGTTTGCCTGGAAAGCACAGGCCTTTCTAGACATATGGTTTGTAAACCCACTTGCAAGTTCATGTGACGACTTACCTCTGTGAAATGCAGTGCATTTTGTATAACCTTACAAAACAAATATCTTAACAACGTCACTGTCCATTTGTTCTCAGCTCTATGTGTGCTTGGATGGGTACAGGCACACAGGCGAGGTGAGGTTTGTAAGCAGAAATATGTCTTTTTCTTAGGCAAACTACTGTAGTTGGAAATGGCTGACAAGCCCCTCTTTGGCCTGAAATAGAAGTAGCAAGCTTTAAAACCAAATACAAGTTGAGAACAATTATCCTGAGCACAGCAGGAGTTCAGAAGTCCTTATACATATGGGAAGGGCACTCTTTCATATGATATTTTTTTTAATATGGGAAAAATATGGAGCAAAGAGTTATGTTACTATAGCTCTCCCCAGTAGCTTTGCAAAGCCAGAAACCAGGAAAGCCTTCTGCCTTCAGTGCAATCCTACAGCCAGCTGTGCACCTGGGATTTGTCATGATGTCAAACAAAACGTAACCACACACCTTTCAAACGCATCGTGGGGGGACCTTCAGCTCTCAGTGGCACAGCCATATCCAAACAGGGTGGTTTGCAGGGGAAATAGCTGATGGGCTTCGGCTAGGGCACAATGCAGCAGAGCTGATATACCATACTGCTACAGACATCTATCGTGTAACATACTAGTATAGGACTAGAGTCAATATGTTTCTTCTGTCTATGTTTTTCTAGAGCAGCCTCAGGATCGTGACCAAAGCCGAGGAGATGACAGAGAAAGGTAGGATTTGGGAGGACTTGATAGGCAGAAGGGTGGGGGTTCACCCTGGGAAAAGGCAGGCTTTAAGCCTTGCTTTTGAAAACCTTGCCCACAAGAAGCAATGCTGCAAAACCATGTGCCTGTGAGGAACTTGGCACACACAAATAAGCCCACAGAACTCAGTTATTTTTATTCATAAATGTGTGTAAGATTGGAGTCACAGTAACCAGTACCATACTAAGGAGATTGATGATTTTGATTTAAGGTATCTTATGTAAAGGAAGGTAAATTAAATACCAATACTAAAACATTCACACTACGAACATTTAAACAGCAATTTTGTGGTCTTTATTCAGTAGAAAAAGTCAAAGCTAAATTAATATACTGATAAAAAAGAAGACACTGTTAGCAGCTCTGCTTTTTTGATGAAATCAGAACTGAGAAGTTTTAATTCTATGAGGTTGTAATTTGAGGGGTTTTTATTTTTATTTTTTATTTTACTAACCTCCCCCAGCTGCCACAATTCATGACATGCTTAGCAGAAATTCAACTGTAACTGAAGACCCAGCCAAATTTCTGTCTGCTGGTCTCACTGTCAGTATGTCATGTTTCACTTAATTTTTATCTGATGCAACCAGTGGAATAGACAAAGGAAATCTCTAGCACAGAAGTTCTCTGCCAGGAACTATCAAACTGCTTTTTTTCAGAAGAGACTAACACAAACTGTAGATAAACTAAAGAGAAATATTGTCATGTTAATCTATCCTAACAGAATCCAATTAATTTTCCTCCTAGATGGTTTTTTTTTTTTTTTTGCATGCAGCAGACCAAGGATTTGTCTACAGCAAAACTGGACTTCTGATATTATCTTAACCTGCTATGACTGAAGCTGTAGAGAGGGCTTATAATCCAAGGTAGCAGCACAAAACACACCTGAGAATGACAACTGATTCTCTGTGAGCTCTTATCGTGCAGCAGAAATAAAGTGACTCCATCAGTCATGGAAAAACTTGGGACAACAAAAATAACAACCAACTCCCTCCCTTGTTTTTCTTCATTGTTTTGCATTGTTTTAACACAACTCACAGGAATAATGTAAACTCCAGTACAACTGTACAAAAGTTGCATTGGCAGACCAAGGTAGGACTGATCTGCTGAGGTCTATCATAACCTCTGATGATAGTCTCCAAATGATAATCTCCAAAGCTGGCCTCACTGCCAGAGAAGCTGCATGTGAAATTCCCACCTCATTAACATTTGTCTTCTATGGATTAATACTAGAAATGAAGCTGGACTCAAGCTGACCTATTTCCCCTTTCCTTGAGAGGGAAGCTAAGGTCTGAACTTAGAAGCTGTTCCCTTGACTGAATCAAAGCCATTGAACAACTCCAGCTTGGGAAGTTTGGATATGGACCAAGACACTGCAGCTCAGGCTCTTTCCCAAAAAAACAGAGCACCAAGAAATTTTGCACAAATCTCCTTTTTCTCTTATCCATTACAGCAAAATAGTTTTATAATTACACTTTGATTAAACAGTTATGCCTATCAATGATAAATCAGTGAACACCATCAACATTGTTTCAGTTTACAAGGCAAATGTGCATTCTCATCCTGTTGGATAAATCCATTACTGTCCTGAAAAAGAGGAATATTGTTCTTTAATTCTAGCTTTGCTTCTTATTACCAAGGCTTTTTCTAATTTTGAGAATCAAAATGTGAGATCAGTCCTCACAAAGTTCTGTCCTTAAATGTCCCCTACTTTGCGCTGCAAAGCTATGCGATGACTCCTTGTCGGGCATTTCAGTGTAAAGCAGACAAAATGCTGTTGTCTCCCAGCCCCTATTCCATCTGTGTCAGGGGGGTACCTTGAAATTACCAAGGACTATAGAGATGCCATTTGATCTGGACTCTATTTCACAGTGTCTTAAACCCTGATCAATGCTCAGCTTCTAAAGTCAGTAAGAAGAGCTGATTCCAGACATGGCACTAAACCAGATGTGATTATGACTTGCAAAGATGTATGACATGCAAGGTTTTAGTGCAGTGTTTTAAGGGGCTTTTAGCAGAAGAAGGAAGGTAGAAACCAGGAACATGCTATAAAGGACACTGTGAATAAGTGAATTACTCTCAGGTGAGAAGAAACAAAGAAATGGCCCATTCACCTCCAAATAAACTCCTTAGCAGACAAGGCTGGAGCACTCCTCTTTATGCCGAGAGCATGAAAGCAGATGTTTTAGGTTGTTCCACTTTTAATAACAACAGCAGGAAAGATGTGACTAAAATCTTCCCAACTCTGTAAGCTGTCTGAAAAACTGGAGTGACTAAGGGGGATCATCACTGTCAAACACAGTCCCAGTCAGGTAGGGACAAAGCTGACACTAGCTCATCAGGCACACACATGTGTGCAGGCACAGACACATGCACACATGCATGCATGCTCACCCCTCATCTCTCTTGGGAAGGTAGAAGCCAGTCTCCTGGTTGGAGCTGCTAAACGGTGATGGGTGCTCACGGCTGCCAGGAGCTCAGCGGGAGCCCACGCCAAGCCTAATGCAGAAATTACCAGGCTGTGGCAAGGTGTATCTCTTGGTGAGCACCAGCCAAAGTCCACCTGACAAGTAGCACCCCGTGCAGAGAGCACCAGAGATGCAGGGCTTGCCACAAGCTCCCTGTTGTTGTGCTTAACAGAGGTGATGTATTGATGCAAGTTTCCAACAGAAGGAGCAGTACATACAGTTGAATCAAAATTTGCATTAAGTCATCTCCTGAATCCATCATTCCTCCATGGTTACAAGTCAGTACCAGGTAGGACAACACATGAAAATGAAGGTTTGACACCACGAGGTGTTAAATTCCTTAGGGTGCTTTCAGTCCAGTCCCTCCTGCAGCCTCTGGGTACAATCTTTGTCTTCCCTTCTAAGCTGTCATGCTGGTCTTGATCCTTAGGGGGATGCCAGGCTCCACCTCAGAGCCAGCTTGAGCTCTGTGGTGATGCACCGATTCTTAGTAGAACTAAAAATTAGTCATTTACTTTGGAAAGTAAAATCCTTTGGAATAAAATATGTAACACCAGCACTAAACATGAAATATTGGTAATACAGTGACACTTACCTTAGATAACTAGCCAAAGGACTGACAGAACGCTGTGCCACTTGGTAGAAGAGGTCTCCTGTTATTCAACAGAGCTGAGTGAATAACTGAATTTTTGTTTGTCTGAAGTCCTAAATAAAACACTGCCGAAAAGGGGAGGAGAGTGAGAAAAGGCAATATTTTGCTCCAAATGAAATTAATTTTTGGCACTATGCATAAGTGTGCTCTTTTCTACTCAATAGCATAGAGATGAAAGCAGCAACTTTCAAACAAGAATATATTAGGAAAGCTTATAGGTGAGGTTGGAAGCCCTCCGAAATGGGGTGCCAAGGGAAAAAGGTGGGAGCTCTTGTCTCCAGGGCACTCGTTGTGGGCTTCTCGGGCTTGATTCCTGCCCTCCCCTGAGGGAACGGGAACCAACATCTCCCTCCCCACCTCCCTGAGTGTATAGGCAGGGGCTGGTGGAGCTCTCCATAGCTAAGGGAAACTGCCCTAAAATTCACCACCTCTCCAACCATTGGTACCATGAAGCTGGACACTGAAGGACTTATTTGAATAAAACTGTTTAGCAAACTCATATTAACGGCAACAAGGTGACTGAAACATCCTTTTCTGGTAAAACGTGTATTGCTAATAAAAGCATTCCCTGCCCAAGATGGCAGCAGCTCCAAAGGTGCTGTAAGACAGTCTCTTCAGGCAGGTGCCATCAAGTACGAACAGGATTATACCCCACACATCTGTTATAAATGGTACTAACTCCAGTGTGTTTAGTGCATCCCAGAAGGTCCAAGGAATTATTTTTGGAGACAGCTGCTGAGGCATGCACGGTGCGACTCGCCTCGCAGTAGGTTGCTTCACCCACGCTCTCCTTCGTGCTTTGTCTGGTGAGCCCACACAGTGCCATGCTCTCCAGGCTAGTCCTCTTCTCCAGTCTCGTCTGCTCCTCGCTCAGTGTTAATGTGACATGAGAAAACTGTTTAAAAAGCCAGCATCAAAGGGAAATGTTATTTTGGTGGTTGTTTCCAGGCATAAGCTATCATGACTGTGTACATAATAACGAGAAGGTGATATAGCAGTAAAGGGATTTAAATTTGTCTTTTGATTTGGCCTCACCCAGAGAGTTAAGAACACAAGCCAGTGAGATTGTTGCTTTTGCTGTGTAGAGATCAGTCAACTAGGCAGTAAATATAGGCAAATAGCTTATTTTATATTGGCAGCAAATGAAACAGTGGCTCCATTTTGATTATATGGATGTAAAAAATCTTCAGTATGGCACATTTGATTTGTAAATGTAGTGAATGAAAAACAAAATACCCTCAATATTAAAATTAAGCAAGACATTTTATTTGGACAGAAGTTAAATTCAGTGTGGAAATGCTTCCCATGATACAGAAAATATAAAAGGAGTTTTATGCAGCAACATACTTTTTATATGAATACACACATACACATATGAACAAACATGCATGAAGATGTATATGCATACATATGTATGTGACAGCAAAAATATATAAAAATGGAGTCACCATTGAACTCTCACTGGACCCTAACAAATAGACTTTAGTACAAATATAATAGCATCTACGCTGGACAGTTTCGACCACAAAATCTACTTTCTAACATGGATCTCTGTTCTTGCCAATTAAAATGGGAAATCTTCTTTTGAAGAGTATCCATTTACATCCCGAGTTGCTAAGCTACAGAACAGAAGGGCACTGTTATGCACAACTTGTTTTCAGAGGCCACATCTCTGCATTCAAGGACACCAGCACATATTGGTTTAGTTTTTGCCTTTGAGAGCAAGTCTTTTACTAAAGCCCTTGAAGTTCTGGCTCAGCAGCGGGAATTTTGCTATTTTTAAAAAAAATAAAAAGGAAGAAAGAAAAAAAAGGCAAGATTTTATTCATAATCTGTAATGTATATTGACTATGACCTCATTTTACCCTTGCAAAATGTAAAGGTAGAAAACTGCAAGTATCTTTTGCCATGCATTTTTCCTACACAGGCTGCAAAGTGTTCTGCCACACTGGCTGCGCTCCTTTCATCTCCTCAGGGCACTTCTGCAACGGTTCCCTCCTACAGAATGGTTGACGTAGCGGACCGCAACCCTCCTGCTAGCTCTTCCAGGGGGGACCAGAAATGCACACCCACCCTATCAGCATCTCTACTAGCCAGCCCCATAGGAGAAAAACATGATCTCATGCTTTTATCTGTGGTTGTAACAGTAATGCGTGGACAACCCTCAGCTACAGTCCTTACAGAATGGTTATGTGACCGACCCCATAGCTTTTAGTGTGCATATTATTCAGAGCCACAACGATTTACAGGGCTCTTCCAGATTCCACCCATAGCCTACTGGAAGTACGTCTACACAGAAGAGGACTAGTAGATTTCGATCTAGAACAGTAGCACTGATTTAATCCAGAAGCTGTAGCAATACGGTAGTGTGTGATTCCCTTTATCTCTGCTGCTTCCAGTAAGGCAGCCATATAATTTCTAGGCTAGAGCTAGCTTATACACCAGCTTGGAGGGAGGCAAAGTCAGCTTGGCCCTCTACAATACAGTAATAGATCTTGTGCACTAGATCCACAGTCTTTCAGTCCCATGTAACAGAGCTGCCTGAACTGTGGTCCGTGTGCCTCTGATGGCTGCAGAATATCAGCAAGGGTGACGGTCACAGCATTGTGTCTCAAGGTGCTGCATTAACCTCTGTGTTTCCAGCTGCTAAACAGCAGGAGAAATCTGCTAAATAAGTAAGAGATTTCTTTGTGCTACACTTTCACTTGCTTTACTTGCTGTAGAAGCAGTAGGTGATGAAAAGGACAGGATGAAAAGTGATGTGTATGGCTGCGAAAGAGAGAGAAAAATACAGCTGGGCATCTCTAACGAGATGCAGTGCAGTTTATGAAAAAAAAAAAATTGGTTGGGCCGCGCGCCCTAGTACAGCACAGGCCCAGATTCTTTGCAAACAGGAACTAATTGCTAAAAGCTCTCCAGAGGATTTTTTTTTTTCATTCCTTCCAGTTAGCATTGGCAAAGAGTTAGAAATTTCATCAAGAGGAATGATCTCTTATAAGTCCTTCTTTCTTAAATCTTTTTTCCCTCTTTACTGATGTGAGGATTGGCACCAATTTAAGCAACTTCTTTCATCTCTGAACATGGACATTCTTAAATTGGTTTAACAATTTAATCCATTTAGCTGAAGTCCAATCCAGTCAAATCCATTCAAGAATTGCATGGAACAGACCCTCAGTGTTTTACCCAAACCACTGCTCCTTTAGCAAGAAGAGTAAGAACGGCAACTTCAGTCAACGAGCTCACGTTGCTCCTTTTTCTGGTAACCCGTGCTGACACCCTCGGCTGACTCCTGAAAGACTTAGGGGGCCTTGTAAATAGGCTTCCAGTGAAAGAGAAATCAGTGTCTCTGAGGTTGACTGTGGGTCTATGGGTATGCCAGCTCCACTTATACCTACATGAAAGCTGTTAAAAAAGAGGCAACCGCATATGGCCTCTACAAAATCTCTGTAGCTTAGGTTCTAAACTAGCTTGGCAATACCTATATCCCGAAAAGTAATCCTCCTTCAGAGCTGTCCTTAAATATCATCAATATTGCAGGCAGTGATCTGACAGCTGTTCTTTTTTTTTCCCAAGGAATTTTTCAAGTAGTAACAAAGATGAGCGTCAACCACGTGAGTTTTGCCACAGGCTGAAGATTTGCTCCTAACTGAAGTAAAGGATGGTAAGTCACCTGGCCCCTCCTGCCACATCACACAGCTAAGTGCTGGAAGGGTTAATGGTTTTTGTATACCTGTGTAATAAGGAAGCTAACGACCGGGAAGTGATTTTAGAGTTCTGCTAACATTTTGTCCAGTTGGCTGGTGGTACCCTGGGCTCTTTGCTGGGTGCTGAGGCATGTGGGAAAGCCCGTTGTCACCAGCAGAGCGCGGGACCAGGCTGACCCATCGGCTCTTCCTGTCTGCCCGTTCCAGTCTGCAGCCTGCAAATTACAGGCTGTGCTCCTTCTGTAAAACACACACGCTCCTGTCCCCCAAGTTTGCTATGTTATTTTTATATTCATGAAAACATTAAAGTCAGGGTAAAAGGGACAAATAGTCCAGATTTGAAGATTTTCCAGCTAGACCAGAAAATGCTGCATGGCATGTGTGTTTAGCATTAGGAGGAAAATAAATGTGCTGTTTTCAAATTTTTGCTTCAGGGTCAGCCAACATCAGTCTACCATGTAACAGCTTTGAGGGGGGAAAAAAAGCTTCACTTAAGGATATATCTGCCAGAGTAAACAGTGCCTCAAACCAGGGAAATCTAAAGCACATGCCTTATTGTCAAGTTTGGTTTAACTTGTTTTACAAATCAAAACAGCAGCTCAGTTTTTAAAACCTATTTTTAAGTCCAGTAGTGTTTTATCAAGGAGGTTAAAGACCTACATTAGTGTTTCAGTCCCTGCATTTTAAATCAAATACGATGTACCAATTTCTCTTCAGTGAATTAATGTCTTAGCCCATTCTTCCATGCAGCTCTTCCTCTCTCTTCATCATGTCTCATAAGTCAGAGGGTAGGACTCCCCATTTTATGTGTCCTGACACACCCTGCGCTCTGTGGGCAGTCTTTATGTAGCCACTGGGACTTCTTATGAAATGTGTTAGCGCTCCCTGTAGGGTGAGAGCAACTCGTCCCCGCTGCATGTTGGAAGCACATAAAATTTTGTTCTCCTCTGAGTGAATAGGAGGAAGCTTGTGTTCAGAATTTACTTCTCCTTAGGAAACAAATCACATTCCAAAAAGGAAACCTCCCGCACTTAGGATACGCGCAGGCAATTCTTCTAATTAATGTGGGAGTGTTTGCATGCATATCTGAGGGAAGAATTTGGCTCTTCACTTTTTAAATAAAACACTGTAGGGTATTTAAGGAGCAAAACCAAGCCTGGAATGTTTTGGAGACATTTCCAAGAAACTCTAAGAAAGGAAAAAGTCTTTGCCAAACATAGACAAACCTCATCAAACCTATAGCTGCCTTTCAACCTTTATTGTTTCTGTTCCCCCACAAACCAAGCCTCAGCAGGTAATTCTGCTTGCTTGACTGCGGCTGAAGTTCCATGATTATTTTATTCCAGAAGTCTGAGCTGTGTTGAAAGGGGGTGGGTGGGGCGGTCCCTTCCCCTTCTTCATCTACCCAAAGCTATTGGTGCTGTTGTGGCTGTGTGTAATTTGTTCGGTTCTGCAGGGAGCCAGATCAGGGAACTGATCCAGCTGAAAATCAGCTTTCCTTCACCCATCCCTTCATCGCGCCTTGCTCCTCCAGCACTGTATGGCTGGATGAGCAGTAACGTGAGCACAAGGAAAGGATGGGGCTATGCGACTGCATGAACAACAGAGAAAAGGAACTGGGGTTTTCATCACAGCCCCCACAAAACACTGGCTGAAGCGAACATATAACTTTGACCTGAATGTAAGGGTGGTGTGCTGGTATCAGTCTCACTCAAGGACTGCTCCAAGGCGACTGGTGGTTAAACACTCTAGATGTTTTCTTTGAACATAATGAAGATCCTTTTTTTCAAAAAGAATTTAAAAATTAATTTTACGTTTAAACATTCCATTTCTAAAATGTCAACAACAAACGTTTCCATCAGAAAGTAAGATCCATTTCTCCGAGACTGTATACAGCATGCAAAACTGTTTCAATATGTGGCATATAGCCATGCACACTGATGCATGATAAGTATAGGGGAAACCTAAGTGGAAAGACATTCCTGTTTATTGCTATCTGTGTTTTTGCATCAGCTATGTGCAACATTGTGAAAGACTAGTTTAGTGACATCAGACAAGATTTTCTCATCTTTAGTGTCAATTTTTGCCTTTGCTGATTTTATATGAGTAAAATAGGCATAGTGATGAGGGAGTCTACTTCCCTATCACTCTGGCTTTCGGGGTCCTCGTGGAGCACTGAGCAAGCTTTGGATACCATTGTAGTAATAATAAATCTGTTTTTAAAAAAATCTCTGGACACCAAATATTTACTATAAAATGTGATTTAGATCAAGCAAATATAGATGTCCCGTTTTATATGGAAACCTATTAAAACTGAAGCCGTCTCTCCAGAATATCCAAAACATTACTTAATCAACATATGTTCAAATGATAAAGAGTTTAAAATGATGCTTAACGGCCAAAAGCTGAAGTTCATTCAAATCTGTGAGCTATTCCTTACTCCAGTAGGACTGGTTATGTGCGTGTAACTGCTCACCCATATCAATGTGTGTCCAATAGATCCCGTATCTTTCAATAAAGCTGCAGTAGATGCAGTCATTCAGGTGTGAAGATGGAGTGAAAACAGAATTTGGCTTCAGCTGGTACATTAGCGAGAGCTGTAACAGAAGTATTGACTGTAGCATGCAGTTGGATTCAATGAATAAAGGAAATAAAGCACATATGACTCCTGCCAACATTATCCAGGTTGCTCTGAGATGGGCTGAAATTTAGCTTTTTAGAAGGATTGGTGTTTGAAGTGTTTCTCCCCTCTTGGGCAGCAAGAAGGACTGATTCAGCTTCCAGGTATTGCTGTGAAAATTGCTTAAATGGCACTTGCCGAGGCCTCCCATGCAGAAACTCAGGAAGCTACTTAATACTCCAGGAGCGCTTGGGAATAAGCAATACCTCTCCAGGCAAGCGCAGGGGTTTAAACAAAGAGTTTTACACAGACGTGACTTTACAGGAGGGAAAGGGGAGGTGGGGGACACAATAAACTTGGAAGGGGTGAATGCTCAGCAGTAGGGGAGGCTACCACCTCCTGGGCAGCTCTCGGCTCAGCACTTCCATAGCTGGCCGGTGCAGTTGCCATCACAAGCTTTTCTTGCCCCTGCTGATGTCCAAACCAAAGGCAGTGTTGGGTGGCCACGGCTGGGGACGGAAGCCCCGCTCAGCTCCTCAGGACAGCACTTGGTGCCCTGCACCAAGGATGGGGCTGTGCCCTGCCCAAACCCCTCTGAGGTGGCCCAGCCATCACTTCCTGTCACCGCTGCTCAGTGTTTGGGTATGTTTGCGTGCCCAGCCACGTTGACCGTCTCTGAGAGCTGCCCTGGGAGTGCTTTGGCTGAGGGTGACCCTCGGTGCTCTCAGAGGACCCTCCTCCTCAAGAGGGAGGTCATCCCTTATCAGTTCCTTTTTCCCGCCTTTCTCCACTTCTTCTATGCCTTCCAGTTTGGATCTTGTACCTCAGTCCCACAAGCTGCATCATGCCTAGGGTCACCACCCACACCATTCATGGGCGACACTGATGGTGGACACAAATGGTAATTTTGCCCCATTACTTAGCAGCTCTAAAAGGAAAAATTACCTCAGTCAGTTGCCTGCATACAAATGGACTCATTCTACCCAAGCAGTTCCTTTTATTTACTAAAGATATGGGCAAAGAGATGCTTCCCCAGCAAGTCTCCGTCCATCTGGAGGCCTGGGCTGCCTGTACACCCAGTGTCGACAGCAAGTGCCTCAGTCTTTTAAGGTTTCATGCCATTAGGACCACAAAGAAGTAGAAACCACTTTCAGGGCAGGCTCAGCTGTGTCTGTCCAAGAACAACACAAAGCAGGCATGGATCAGACCAGTGACACACATCCCTGAGGTGACGTTGTCATATGTAAACAGCTTATCCAAATCTACTCATTGACTGCAGTCGTCTTCTGTCATGTTTGCAGAGGAGGCCGTGGAGGACTTGGACAAATGTCTTGCAGCAGTGCTTTGTGGAATAGGATAGCCAAGAAACCATCCCGCTTGGATCACTGTGCAGAAAGCCTTTGTTACCAAGAGCCAACATCTTTAATTTTGCTTCAGGCTCAAATTTAGCATGCAGATGTTCAGCTCAGAGGAAATCTTTTTACAGCAGCTGGCCATTTTAATTATAGAAAGAATATAAACAATAAATTTCTAATATTAGATACATTTCTCACAGTCCTTGTTACTGAAAATAATGTCTTAGGGCCATATCCAAGGCCCACTGAATCAGTGGAAAGCGTCCCACTGACCTCATTGTGATTGGATCAGGGCCTTAGTTTCTTAAAATAAAATTTTACAAGGTGCAGGCTAATCCTATTCCACATATTTTTAGTCAAATGGCTGAAATTTCTTTTTCCCCCCATTAAGATCCATAAGAAACCAAGACACAGCCACAATAACCTCTTGGCACCAAATATTTTATGAGGAATTTAAATATAAATAGGGAGGGGTTGAGACCATTTTACACCTGGGCTTCAAAACGGCTGGCTCAGAGCACAGGTCCCGGCAGCAGCAGCGAGGGCCCATCGTGACTGGCAGTGCTGCATCCACTCTGCAGTGCCCTGACAGCAAGGAGTGGTCAGCCTTTCCTGGGAAAACAAGCAGTGAGCCAAGCACAAAGCTGCAGGCAGGGCCGGCCGCTCCAGAGCACTTACTGAATTCTACCAATATTTCATTTATTTAATTTTTTATACGTAGCCAGGCTCTAGGCAGTTGTAAGGAACTAGAGCTACCAAAACACTGCTTGACAAGCTGTGCCTGTGGTATATCCAGCCACACCAAGCCCAGAAAGCAGTAAAGCACTCCCAAGAACGTCTGATTTTGTGATTTTTCCAGCCTATCTTCCAGCCCATAAAGTTTCAGATAAGCCTTAGATAAGCAAATGAAATTGGGGGGGTTATCCGAACGAAAATATCAACCTGCTCCCTTTATTCTACTCCCAGCTGCTGGTGCAAACTGAAGAGGAAACATCTTGAAAGGTTAGGAGCGAGCAGAGTCACGTGCAAACAGAGGCTACCTCTCCTGCACCCAGAGGAAATCCTCATCTTCGCGCTGCAGGAGCAGCCAGGCCGGCAGTCAGAGACTTTCCCTGCACTAATATCTACAGCATGACAAAAGGTGTCATTTTTAGAAGACGTAAAAACTATAGAGAAAAGAGTAGAAAAATCAGACTGCGTGGAAAAAGAAAAAAAGGCATGAAAGTGTAAAAAAATAGGTGACACAAACAGGAAGGTAATGTTCCCAACACACCCACTCTTTGGCAGTTATTGCTGCGATGTTTCTGGGGTTGCTTTCACTTTCTTCCTCTATGAGCTACATGTTCTACATGTTACCTCTCATGAATTTTAAGGACCCTGTTTCCAGCCATATGTAAAGCCCATACCACCCTCCTGGCCAGTTTGGTGAGTCTTTCACATGCCAAAGCAGTGTAAAAGCCAAGGTGGCACAAATGGCACCGTGCCCCAAACCAGAACTGACCCAATCAGTGCCATCTGCAGAGGGCCTGATACAATGCTGCCTAAATTTATGGATTTTAATGGAATCTGGATGTGGAGTTCAGCTAAAATGCACGCAGCCAGAGTTGCAATTAAAGCGCACTCACAACCTGACACGTTCAAAGAGCATTTTGACACATCGGCGTGCAGGTATGAATGCCACAGGTCAGACGAAAGAGAAGGGGCTAGAAAAACACCAGGAAGACAAAATGAATCTGTGACAGCACCATCCAATTTCACCATCAGGAATAATGTATTTATTTTATTCCTGAGCCAAGGTTTAAATTGCCAACAGCTTTGTCATCATACCCTTTCACCCCGGCTCACTTTTGCATGCAGCATATCACAAGACACAACAATTCATTTTCTCCCGTCTTGCTTCCTGTCAAACTCTCCTGTACGTTGTGTAGGGATTTCTTGCCCCATAACTGGGGATTAAATAGCCAAGTGCAGCCTAATGCACACTTCGTTTGACATTTCCAGCTTGTGTTAGCCCAGTCTTGCCCCCCCTCCCTTGGCTCTCTGAACACATGTTCATATTTTTAAATTATTTTTAAGTTTAAAAAGTCTTTTTCTCTAAGCTAAACAAGATCTGAATGGTTGGTCCTAAGCTGGGGGACTCTTCAAAAAGTAGGCAACTCTGCCCAGGGAGCCCTGCAAGCATGGGATGCTCATGAGCTTTCCCCTCCACAATATCTGCAGGGTTGTCCAGACCCAGTAGAGCTGAGCAGAGATAGGCAGAGCCCATCATTGCAGCTTGGCTCCTCAGGCCCCCCTTCAGCAGCACTGTGTCAGTCTTTGGACCTCATCCTAAAGTCTGTCTCTCCAAGGCCACTTAGGAAAGGAACCATAGGAACCACGCAGAAGCAGAAAAATATGCTTTAACATGTGACACAAAAATAACATATTTTACTGCCATCACAAAGAAGTTCAAGGGTGACCCTTGTAAGTCAGTGCCCCAGTGTGCCGTGTTAGGTACCTACGTAAGGATTTATAAGGTTGGAGGCAGAACAGATTTTTAGATCACCTTGTCTAATGTCCTGAACATATGTATTGCCAAATTTTACCCAGTTACGTGTCAAATTAATCTCGACTTTGTGTAGATCAAATGTTAGACTTTCCAAGCTTATCTGGATGATCAATTTGTATTGAACAACTTTGCCAACAAATTTAGTCAGATTTATCCTCAGCACGTATTCAGAGTTTTATTCAGTGGTCACAAATTTGTGTTTTCGGTAGAGCAACTGGTCATTCAAGTTCCACTGTGTTGCCCCAGTTCTTGGCCTAGATGACTTAACTATTCTTCTTTTTCCCTGTACTTGAAATAATTTTATTTAGTTGACAAATATATGCTGTTATGCAAAAGAAACGTTCGTTACCCTGCTAAAATTGACCATCCAAAAGATTTGTGAAACTAAAACGTGTATTTACAGAAAAGTGCACAATAAGCAAATGAAGATGCTTGGAAACACAGCCAGGGAAAAAGGCTTCTAGATGTCATTGAAATGTCTATAAATAAGCTTTCTCGCTACTTACCCTAGTGGTTTAGCAATCCAGACTGTGGTAACATTTTATGTTGGTGTAAACTATACCGTTTCCATTGGCTTCACAGGGCATGTGACACTGATCCCAAAGCTAAATTTTGCATTTTTTGTGCTGGAATTTGCAGACAGGAGAACAGACAGCTATTTGTAGTTGCACTCCAGTCATTTTTTACAACAATGTGCAGAAAAGTTCCGTTATCCATATTCATCAGCAACGGGAAACGCCTCATAAACTCAAAACGCTACACTAAGGACTCTTTCAGTTTTACTTCTGTCCTTATTTCCTTAAAGAGTGCTTTGTTTCCACTGCTGTCTTTTTCCGATTCAACTCTGAGAAATACAACCTGCACGCTTTACCAGTCTGCCCACCCCCAGATATGCTTACAGCCAAATATTCCTTCCCCTTTAGTTTTTAAAACAAACATCCCCTTGCTGCTCCCCCGCCTTGCTGCTCGGAAGACGCTACAGAAGCGTCCAGGATACTTTGCAGATACTTGACAGCTGGCACAGCAGCGGCATGGATTTTTTTGAGGAGAAACAGCAGAAGGTAGAAGTGTGCTTGACACTGGGGCACCTGGCAGGACAGATCTCCCCACCAGTCCCGAGGGCCAGCCTGGGTGCAGGGTCTCTTGGGGTTAGAGACTCCAGGGCTCTCCTGAGAACACTCCTGACCAGCCATGATGGGAGCAGCAGGCAGCGAGAAAGGATGGTGTTTCCCAGGGCACTTTGACGACGCAGCCGGTAACAGTTTCTGCCAGGAAGGGGTGAGGAGGACAGGGCTGACAGCCACCAGGCTGTGGATAGGCAGTCTGGGTCACCAGGGTTAGGCTCGGGACAAACTGATGAGCTCCCTCCCCACCATAAAAACAGCTTGGGTTTCTGCTGTTTACTCTCCATGACCACACAAGCTTCTAGTTCTGAGAAATAAGGACTTCACACTCTTTCGTCTAGCATGGCAAGCGAAAGCAGCAGCCAGCCCACTGGTCACCCACTCATGAAACCCACTCCTCTGCACCAGCTTGGTTTTTATGCTTCTCAAGGTATTTCAGGTTTTCATGTAGCAATCACCAACTGTATTTGTCATCCTAAGATACCATTTTTCAGCCCAAGAGCTGAGTTGCTCACATGCGACAATTTAATTATCAGCTTTAGAAGTGCTTTAAAATGTAAAGACTAAATATTTAGAAACAGTAAATATTAAAACCAAACTGTGGGTGACCCCTCCATGAGAGGTGAGCAAACCCTGCCTGTCGTCCTAGTCTAGCCAGGTTCGGCTCCTGAGCTACCCGGCTGCAGTGCCCAGCAAGAGGTGCATTCCTAGAGGCACAAGTTACACCCAAAGGGTACCCAAAGGTCAGTATTTGGCCAGCATCAGCCACCAGAGCTTATGAAGGCCATACTTTTATTTGCAGGATGGGATTTCTGCTCTGTGAGGTCTTGCAGCTAAAATTTTCATAAGGACTTCATTCTCTGAAGTACTGTCTTTCAACAACATCTAAAAAGTTTACTCTGAAGATATGCAAGTGCCAAACCTCCATCAGTACTGAAATTTAAAAAGCAACAGTACAGGCTTAATAATATGGTGCTTTTGACAAAGTCTTGAGCTCCTGAGACTACCCAAAACCCCCTTTGTTTTAAAGTTAATGCCTAAAATAAATTTTTCTATCAGTGCTGCAGATAGAGTTGGATGGGTGGGTTCTCCTTGTCCATGACACCTAAATCATTCAGTTCAATTGCATCAATGAAGTAAGTGTTAAGCTGTTATTTTCTAATTTGCCTCCAGGGTCTCCATAACTACCACTCCAGATGACAGGAGGAACAAGAACAAGAATGATAAGCACCTGACACTGTCGGAAACCCCCAGGATCACATAACAGTGATGTTGAGGTACATATCAGATCTCGCAGGGCACATACTGCTTATAACTGTAAATACAACCATTACCTAGGGTCATACAGCTTTAGAGAAGTAACCAAGAATAGGTGGTAGCTAGCAGTAAATGCTGCCTTGTAAATGCTGCCTGTCATATGTAAAACTGGATAATATGTACAGCAATTTTTCCTCCTTGCAAACTAAGCAGAAAGCTTTTTCCTCATTTAGATAGTTATAGAAACGCTACTAATAACTGATGCTCTCTCTGTTCTACCTCTAAAGAGAACAGTGTGATTGAAAAAAATCCTTGAATATGAGAATTGGTTCAGGGAAATACCTACTAAGTCTTTAACAGACTAGCTGGTGCCTACCTTATTGAGATTTAGCAGTACATTTTCAAAAAGTGTCCGCTGATGTTTATAAAATGCATACCCATATGGAAAATTTAGTCATAAGGATTCAGAATTTGCAGCAGCAATCAAATACCAAGCATTCATTTGCATCTACAGATCAACTGGAGGTTCAAAAGGCAGACATATATTGGGAAATAAACAGCAATTCTTCAGTAAGTTTTATTTTTATTATTGGAAGAGATCCCATTGGATTGTGCATTTTGAACAGGCTTACAAAATGTAAGAGCAGTTGATGTACTGAAGTTTTACTTTCATATCCCACCCACTCAGATGCTGAGATTCATTAGTCAGAGGTATGATGCTAAGGATAATGAGCATGGGAGACCCATTTTCTTGATTTTTCCAGACAACACTGTCTGTGCAGGAACAAGGTATATATAGGGGAAGATACTTCCTTTACTTAGGTTTCTCTGTCATTGATGATGCCCAAAAAAGAAAAGGCATTTGCCTCTTCTGAAGCCTGGTCTAAAGTTAAGAATTTTGTTGGGATTTGTTTTCTTAAGTTGAGAGGATAACCTCTGCACACCACTGATCAGTAGAGGCTATATCTACGCTGATCTCTTTGCTGTCCCCTGTGATAAAAGGGAACGCTGTACAGATTGGCCACCAGCAGCTTATGTACCTGCAGGGACTATCCCCAGATCCATCTAACCCGTAAGTCTTGAGCTTCTTTTCTGAAGGAATGGGTGCACAGCCTGATACATTATGTCCCACGTAGGGCTGGAACAGGGCGTTCACACCCAGTCTCAGAGCAAGCAAGTCTAGATACCAGCAAAAGTCCTTCCACAGATATGGTCACACCAGTAAAGCCTAGAGTTGAGTCCTGTGTCCTGTCATGGGCTCCCCAGTACAAGAAAGACATTGACATACTAGAGCAAGGCCAGCGGAGACCCACCAGGGTGGTCAGGGCTGGAGCCCTGGCTTGGGAGGAGAGGCAGGGAGATGGGCTTGTTCAGCCTGGAGATGGCTGTGGGTTTTCTGCTGTTTTCAGCTATCTAATGGGACATTGCAGTGGAGACAGAGCCAGGCTCTCCTCAGAGGTGCACAGCAGTAAGGCAGGGGACAAACAACACTTGTCATAATGTGAAGAAAAAATCTGATTAGATATTAAGAATATGTTTTTACCATAAGGGTGGTCAAACACTGAAACAGAGGCCCAGGGGGGGTGTGGGATTTCTGATCCTGGAGATAGCAAAACTTGACTGGACCAAGTCCCAAGCAACACGATCTAGGTTGGCCCTGCTTTGAGCAGGGGGTTCTGGACCAGATGATCTCCTGAGGTCCCTTCCAACCTAAATTATTCAGCGATTCAGTGAGAATGGGTCTAAGCTATATAGCAGAGCTGTGCCTCCTCTATTAATTGTCAGCAATTTTAACTGTTACATGAGAGTTTGGAATTAACTGGATATATAATCAGCACAGGAAATTAGATTTTCTCCTTTAAATTAAACTGTCATGGTAGGAAGGAACATAAGCAGGGATTGATAGTGCTGCACAGTACGTTGTATAAAATCAACAGCTTTTGTTGCTTTTTAATTTCTGGGTAGGACTTTACCTTCCCAAGTACAAAAAAAAGATATTTTAAAGCAATATAAAAGGCAGGTAAGCACTCCTTTTTTCTTTGCTTTTATGCCTCATAGATCTACCTTCTTCCGTACATAATTTTTTTTTTGTATCACATGGACCTAAGAACTGTTGTGGTTGCTCCATTCCCTCAAGCTGCTTTATCTTCTCTTTGTCTTTTCTTTCACTGCCCTGGTTCCTGGCCCTCCCTTTTCCACTCTTGCAAATGTTGTTAATAGCTGCCTTCAGCTGTACCTGATCTACAGATAACAGAAGAGCCAGAGGCTAGTCTGACTTCCTTCATGTCCAAGGAATTAAAGTCATTTTCTGTACGAGTAGCTGGAAATAACGGCAGTCACTGTTTGAGACAAGATCACCAGGGCCTGTCCAAAACCAAAGCCACACTGCAGGAGGGGGCTGGGACTTGGACTCAAACTTGGGCTCAGACTTGGAATCAAATTGTAATTTGGGAATCAGGAGACTGATTTTTGGCAAACTGACTGAGAGAGGTAGAAAAGCATTTGTGACAGTCAAATGTTCGGGGTCCAGTAGACCGGATCACAAGGAAACTGTTGTCATTTGTTTTCCTTATACTCCTCCAAACAGGGTTTCCATGCATTCCTTGTTAATATGCTGAATTGCCGCGTCAGTTTCCCCTCCTAATGGAAATAGCCTGACAAGCCCATGGGTGTTAGCTAAAACCCCGCATCAGCATGGCGACAGCACAAGTAACCAACACAGAAAGCATGTTTGACCTCTGAGAGAAACGTCTCCTGCAGCCAGAGATAAAAATAGCAAAACATCAGCGTTTAATATTTAGCAGGTATAAATGGGGTAAATCTAAGCCTTGGTGTGACAAATCTGTTCTGAGAATCTTCTCTATACACTGTTAAAACTTTGTCACTTCTATGGTTCTTAGACAACTATATTAAGCTGAATGTAAAATCGAAAGTACATAGGTATACACTGGGATAAAAATTTCATTCTTTTAAGAAGCCACCAAATACAGCAACACATTTAGACTCAGAAGGCATCCCTACTTTTTCGGGTATGGAAATTATCAAACAATAGAACGAAGAAAGGAAAATTTCTCTGTGAGAAATGGTTGGGTTACCTCTGATATCACAGTGAAATAACTTATTAACGACCTAAGCTACAGATCTAACCTTAATTCTGACTACGACAAGGTCATCAATAACGACTTGCTTAAAATCAGTTTCATGCAAGGTTCACCTGTACATGATTTCACCTGCTTGTGAAGCCATATACAGAACTAATCTGTGCAGCTTCACTTTTGAAACTGTGTTCAAGTGAACTCAAGAAAAATTTTTCATTTCTTAAAGAACACACTTGTTAAATTTAATCAATGCACTAATCCGAGATTTATTTTTAAAATTTCAAAACATCAAATGATGCATACAAAGGAAAAGGTTCTGAACACTGAAAGGATATGATTTGTGTACAATGTGTTGAAGGAAAAATTCAAATCGGCTTTCATTGCCAAAATCCTATGTAATCTGATGGGGAAACAGTTCTAGAAATTGGTCTTTATTTGTGTTAATTAGGGTAGTAAATCACCATCTGGCTTTTGAGTGGTGAAGAACTGCTGCAAAATATGAATTCCCTAACATGGAGTTGTTGGTGACAAAATGCCACCTTCGTGTAGCATATCCAATTTATATGGCATCTGTGAGCGTTGTAATGGTAATACTGAGGTCAAAAGTGTAAAATACCAACACAGTTTTCAGGAAACAGCAGTGCCTGAGTAGCATTTCTGGCTCAGTCTTGTGATCCAGGGTGATAACAAGGGCTGGTGAAGAAGCTGCAGTGAGGGCACGAGTTCACCAACACCAGTCCTTGCTCTGTGAGCAGTGCTGAACAGAGGACAAGGTTCTCCAACAAAACCAGCTGCTTGTGAAACAGGTTCTTAGCAGGTACAAACAACAGCTTCCTCAGCCTCAGCACCATAGCCTAATTGAGTGCTTCCAACATTTATATTTAGCATTACAATCAGCACTAACCTCAAGGGTGGTGGAGGACAGTGTTGCCACTGCTGCTTTGACCTTTACAGAGTGTTCTCCAGCTTTCGGTTCAGCTGTTGTTCCTGTAAGCATCATATGCCAAAGACAAAAGCGTACAAAAATCATCTGCATTTCTAGCAGAACCACAGAGGAAAGTCTTCCATTGGCTTTGCAATTAGGTATATTTGGCTGTTTTGCTACAAATTCATCCTCCTAAGAACTCAACAACAGATTATTCCTGGATTTAAAGTGGTGAGATAGCTGCAGACAGTTCTGAAACATGTTAGCTGGAGCTGCCAGTGCTGGGCAGGCTGATGGGAATGCTCCTTTTTCTTGGAATTGCAAGGGAGAAGGAGCAGAGTTGTAGGAACTGTGGCACCTCAGCTGGATGCAGAACCTTCCTAAAATGCACTATTGCATGGAGTTGAATGAGCAAGGCTTAAATGTGGAAAGCTTTCAAAGAAAACTCAGAGAGAAAAATAAATCTGAAGCAAAACTTAATTTCCAGAACAGAAAATTAATCTCAGAAAAACTCAGTAAGCAAAAGATCCCTGCTTTTACAAAACTCACTCTGTGTGCATGTGTGCATGCATGCGTGCACGTGTGTGGTTCCTGTGGTTACAGTATAGCGGGCCATTGAATTATCAAACCAGTAATTTTGCCATTAGTTTTTCAGCTTACTTCTTGCATGCATATTCTGTGGTCAAATCCATTAGTAAGTTATAGTGATAAACACCTGGAGTCTATCAAAAACAAAGAGAGTCTTATTCTGTAGGTACAACCAGCCTGGTGAACATACCAAGCAGAGACTAACTGCATAATATAGAACTCAAACAGGAATATGTTTTTTATGATGTGCCAGCATAAGGGAGATCAAAGACTGAAGCCAAATAAATAGCAACTGGGTACCAGCAAAGGAAACATATTTAGACCTTAAAGTAATCAGAAACAAACCCAGTGTATGCCAACACCCTCTGAATTCAAAAGTAACATTTTTCTCCTTTTCATAAAAGGTTCAAGAGCTGGCAGATTTTGCTTTGGTTTTAAATCTACTGTTTTTATGACTAGGAGAGAATTTTCATTTCTCACAGACAATGGAACATGAAGCGCCAGAATCATCCCCTCACCCCATCACCCACTTCTCTGGCGGTTTTAGGGAGTTACACCCCCCTGCTGCCCTCTGATTGAATTTTCCTTGGCTGCTCTGTGGAATTTGCCAGCTTACATTAACCATTTATTGAGCTCAACTCCTTATCTGGAATATCGCCTGGCAAACTGCAACAACCTGTCTGACACTTGGGGACTGGCAGAGCAAATTTTTCCAGGTGGTACAAGCAGACACCCAGAATTACATGCCAACGCTATTTTGTGAGGCAGTCTGATCAAAAGGAAAAAGCCCAAATGACTAATGTTCAGTGCCATGTTTAGTACCTGCAATGTATCTACATAAACAGTTTTAAATGACTACTAGTAGTAAAAAATACTTGTAGGGTGGGGGGGGATGGCCAAGGGGTTGGAGGGGGGAGTAGGGGGAAGATACAAGAGTGGCAGTGAATTGACAGGCTGAGCCTGGGGGCAAACAGTTACATCTGTGCTTGATTTGTCAGGGATTTACATTAGTGAAACTTTAACTCTGCAGATGATAAGTAAGATTACACTTACAGAACAAGTTTATGCAAATAAAGCTTAGTCTATGGAGTGTGTGAGTCCAGACACAGAGGACTTGGCAGGTTTCACTGAGGCTGGTGGCTGGGTTTAATAAATTCATTTACATAAAGGATTAGGACATCTGGAAAAGTAGCATGGCAGTTTACTGAGATATAAATAATGCTAATTGAGAGGTCACAGGTATGCAAAACATTCCATACATGCAGAAGAAAATAATGGAAAATGAAGGGGCAGACACTTGCATTTTACTCTTGGTTACGTCAAGGTAAGCAGTAGGTACTAGCTGCCCCATGCCTTTCTAAATGCCACTGCTGATTTTAGTTCCCATTACAGAACCTTACTTCATGACAGGTATGCACACAAACAGTCCCTTTTTTTAAAACAAAACAAAACAAAACAAACAAACGAACAAAATCTCCCAAATCAGTGGTTCATATCAACTGGTGTCAGGAGACAGCCAGAACTCAAAGAATCTGTAGGAAATTACTTACAAACTGTGATTTAAATAAGCAGTGGGTAGATAGTTCGGTTTTACCCAAAAGCCTGATACTCTGGATACGCTGTTGCCATGGCAACCACATCTCTTTTCAGCAGCAGAAGTAACACTGAAAAGTATGTTTACACCTAATTCAAACTTGCTTTACAAGTTCTGTGAGACATACTTACTACACTTCTGGCTTTGCAAACTAATATCCTAGTGAACTGGTAAGCATGAGATACCAACAAGTTGTACATGATCAAGCAGTTTGCAAGAACTATACTGTACCCCATGGTTAATTTATAGGTTGGTAAGCAATTCTAACTCCTCTTCATCATTTTTAAGGGTATAAAATGTCAGAGTTTCTCAGCATAAACCAACAGTTTAGCAGTGCACAGGCAAACCTTTTGCAAAGGACTATCATGTCTGTATGTCCATATTTCAAGCAGTTTCCAATAAAGATTACTTTAAAACAATTGAAATGTGCTTATACAGGGCTAAAAATAGCATACTTTGAGTTTTTTTTCCTTTTTCAAGATTTTTTGGTAAGCTTTGCTTAGTTCTGTCCCTTCTGCAACATATTAAATACATGCAAACAAAAGATTTGTCCGCATGCATACTCATTTAGACACAGCACTGTACCCATGCCGCATTTGAGATGTACAGGGGAACAACGGTAAACTCGTCTGAAATACCGTACTGCTCTCTGACCTGGTTGTGCAAAAGCCCTGTAACTTGGCTTTAACTCTTCTCTGAGATAAAGCGACCTGTTAGAATTGCTGCAAAATACACTGAAGAAATATATATGCACAAAGCAAAATATTTCTACCACCTGGCTTTAAAATGGTCAGGTTTGCTCTTGTGCAATCCAATTATATCATTGCTATTTTCAGACAGAGTGGGAATCGGATGGAAATATGGGGCAGGAGCAGCTGGGCTTATGTAGTCAATGGGAATGTTGTTGCTGTACATATTGACCTTATCCAAGCAATTCAATATGTAAAACTAAAAGCCAAGACATATAAGCATGAGGTATGAACATATCAGCAGCCATGTTCAAAAGGGATTAGCTTTTGGAGGGGCCAGTTCAGCTGTGTGCTGCTGCTGGCATCTGTTAAGAGCAGGGGAAAACACTCTTCATGTCCTGGTCTATGAGCCAGATATATCACTTCATTCATCCTTGCGGTGGGATGTTGATAACATCTGAAAGCAAACAAAGGTGATGATTTGGAGCGGCTGCTAGTAGGCACTTGCAGTTCTCTTTCCACTTATCATGTTCTGCTTTGGTTGGATCATTTCCCCAACAGACAAGATCATAACTTGCCTTAGAAAAGTGGCCATGTTCACTAATGATTACAAATTGCGATCACAGTCCAAATGTAGTTGAGGCTACAGCACCCCAAGAAATAGAGCCCAGCTAAATTAATGGGGGTTGTAGCATCTCGATTCTGTTTGTGAACTTCTCACCTAAGGAAATACATGCCTAAGTAATTTCTTTTCCTCCAGTGTTCATGGTAGACATATACCAGCAGCCTTCAGCTATTTGGTTCTCTCTGTGGCTGGACTAGTTAGTTCCAGCCCATCACTGGCACAGCCTGAGGGGGGAGAGCTTCTAGCCTCTGCTGCTCCTCTTTGGCATTCAAGCCATTACCCGCTCCTGAGTCAGCTAGCTTTGTAAAGTGAGAGTTCGATTTCATGCTCCCTGAGAAACATTACAAAAACTAGCTTAAATTTACTGTAAACCTCTACATCAAATTCCAGTTACTGTCAACCTATTAAATCCTTTTTTAGTCCCTACTGCAGAATACTCCTGTCTAAAAGAATTATTTTAATAAACTGCATACTAACTACCCAGTAGGTTACATGTAAAATTGCCCTAGCATAGCCGCAGATCCAAGCTAGAGAAGTATCGTTGCAGAGGGCAGAGTATCTCACACCACTGTGAGTCATTCTGGTTAGCTCTGCCCACTGTAAAAACTTTCTCTTTTCCACATCTCACGCAGTTTGTTCCTGAGGACACTTGGTAAAAACAGTCCTATTTTTCCTGAAGTGAAGATACAGCATTTTCCAAACACAGTATAAAATGCACAGAAAAGCAGTTTATTATTCCCTGTCTCTGACCAAGTTAATTGGATATTAGAATTAGAAACACGTTAAGTAATCTCTGTCAAATCCTATTAACTCCCTGCTCTCTTCCAGAGTATCTGCTGAATGATTACAAAGCTTGTAGAAGAGTTAATTGTTATATATTTTATGAGTGCAGCCGAAGTATTTTGTTTGCCAAGGTAAAAGAGACCTTCAGGTTCCCCATCACCCACACCACAGGGAGAGCTCACTGTTCTCCCATGTCACCCTTGGCAGTAACCAAGAACAGCAGGCTGGAGATACTAACCTCTGCTGCAATCATAATTTTCACAGTTGTTCATGACCCGGCTTGAGAATTTAAATGCAGAAATATACCAAAATCCAAAGCTATAGTTCCCACAGCAGCTATAACTCAAGTCATTGGTATTTGGAGATACATTGTGGAGTATAGACGCAGTAATGCAAAACACTAAACCTACCCCTGGTTATGGTTGGCTGAGGGAACCATAACTCTGAGTTTCCTGACTTTTGTGTTAAGATCTCAACCATAAATATTGCTGTAATGTCGCTTTGTGCAGTGGGTTTACATTGGCATTGGGAGGTGCTCATACGGAAACAGTAGAGAATTAGTGTGGTATGCTTATTAAATGAGTAATGCTTTTAGAATAATTCCTGGGGTGAAATCATGGCCCCAGTGAAGTCAACAGAGCCAGGGTTTCAACTCAGAAACATCTTATTTATTCAGGGAAGAAAGCAGCAAATGTCCTAGCGGTTTTGATCTTTATTATAAAGGAAAGAATTTCAGATCAGCTCCCTCCCTTCAAATCAGGGCTCTAAAGGAGTAATCCATTTATTCTAAAGGAGTGATCAAGCCCCCACAAGCAGAAAATGGGGAGGCCTCCACAGAAAAGCTTAGAGGTTATTGGATTTGTTTTGTTTCGCTTTGTTGTTTTCCATATTAAATACCCGAATCTCTATTTTTTCACAAAAAGTTATTTGCCAACTAAAAAAATTTCTAACTGTAACTTCTCCCTGTTTATAAGTAGCTGACAGTAGAGTTAATGATCTTGTAGAGTACCAAGCAACTGAAAAAGGAACACCATTGAAAAACTTTCAACAGAAAAGGTTCAGGTTTTTTTTTCAGTTGTTAGTTTCTGTGTGCTTCTTTTGAAGGTGGAAATGATTTTGCCGGTAGGATGGTAAAGAACATTTCTCCTAGAGGACTGTGTTTTCTCCTTAGCATGATTTAGCTTGCACAAAAGAGCCTACTTCATTATGCAAATAAAAATAAATAAGTCAGAGATGGGCTGGTCACAAGAGGAGAAAATTTTTCTATCTTGCAGTCTGTGACCAGCAGAGGAACGCTCCGTTTGTGCCAATCTGCCTTGTGTTTCCAGCTGGGAAAGACTCTGCAAACTGATAGCAGATGGTAGAGCTGAAAATAGGTGCTTTACATGTCTGATTGAGAGCCAGCATTTTGTCATTTAGTTGTCTCACGTCATTGCACTGTGTTACGTTGTGCAGTCGCATGTGACATGCTGAAATCAACCTTCCCAACACAGTATTTGCTGAAACAGGACTCTTGCCCTGATGCTGTGGGCAAGAATTTGGTGTGTTTACTGTTTACTGTTCTTGGAAAGGCTTCATCCGTCGGAAGCCACCCTCTGAGGAAAATTTCTGCCAGTTTATCCTGATGGGAAGGGTCAGTCATGGCACTTGAAGAAACCTCTGTTCAAAGACTCTCAGGGGAAGAAATCCATAGCCTTTGGCAAAGGCTGGTGCAGGGAGGGGGTCTGTGGAGAGAGAAAGAGGGTAGTCCCTGAAAGCGGTCATGAGCAGTGCAAATCCAGTGCCACCAGCTTGCCTTGCAAAATGAAAATGTTCCAGCTCCCTGCCAAAAAATGTCATGTGGCAGCACACTGACATGCCCCTATTTTTAGCTGCAAAGGCAGCTATGAGTTCAGTTGTTTCTTTCTTCACTGAAGCAAGGCTCTTAGATTGCTCTGCCATGAGCATGAAATGGTGCATGATGTCAGATTATGCAGGGGCTAAATCTCTGCCTTAGTGCTGTGTAACTGTATTTGAGCTGTTGAGGTTTTTTATTCACAAAACTCAAATCTAAGCATTTCTGTGCTGGTCAGGCAATAGCTCCTCTTCCTCATTATATATCCTCATCTGAACAAGAAAAGGGGGGGAAAAGGAAAGGATAGAAGACCAGGATCACTGCATGTAATAATATATGACAGTCGTCTTCCATAAAACTCTTTCCACCATGCTGTCTTTGCCTCTTTCTGGAATTTTTAGTGTGTTCTTTGCATGGCAAGAAAACCCAAATAAAACTAAGAACAGGAAAGCAGGCCTCCAAAATTTCCATTTAGAAGCTTATGAATACAGGTAATTAGCTTCCTGATACTTTCTAGTTCAGGCTTGCCGAGCTTGTCTTCCTTCTGAGTGTCTTCCCTCAGTGATGTTTTACTGAGGTGTGATCTCTCCTTGTTCTGCCTTTCAAACTTCCTGCAGTCAGTGGATGCCATTCCCAAGATTTCCACATTTACCGGCATTCCCAAACTACATTAGATGTTTTCTCTCTTTTATTGTTGAAAGCTGCGTTAGAAATGGAGATGTATGAAGTTGAGACTGTAACACAAGTCACGATAAAGAGCCTGACCACAGTGCTTCAAATGTCTTCCATGAGTTTCTCTTGTAAGTAGACTTGTTTCCTCTATGGTAGAAGCCAGTGGAAAAACATCCACCATTTCCAATAGTGTCAGGTGTTGGGACAACACAACACAACACAAAAAAGTAAAGAAATTCTTGTATTCAGTCTGTCAAACCTGGTAATCAGTGCCACTACTAGCTCAGTCCTCATATAACTCCTGCTCCCTTCATCCTAGCTGCTTAATAAATCTGAAAGTTGTTAGAGGAGAGGCAGAGAGGTAAGCTGGCTGGTGTGCCTCCTTTGCTGACACCTTACATAAATAAATGGAAATATTTTGCTTTGATTAAGCACTTTCAATAAAATAATTTTATTTCTTTTGACAAAAAATGTCTCAGGGAATTATGACAACCTAAAGCAGCTGAGGATGTTCCTCCCAAAACAGTCAATAGGAACCCATATGTACAGGCACACACACTTAAGAGGATAAAGAAATCATTTTTAGCATAGGCTCATAGAATGGTTTGGGTTAGAAGGGACCTTTAGAGGTCATCTAGTCCAACCCCCCTGCAGTGAGCAGGGACATCTTCAGCTAGATCAGGTTGCTCAGAGCCCCGTCCAACATCACCTTGAATGTTTCCAGGGATGGGGCATCTACCACCTCTCCGGGCAACCTGCACCAGTGTTTTGCCACCTTCATTGTAAAAAAATTTCATTATATCCAGTCTAAATTTATCATACTTTAGTTTAAAACCATTATCCCTTGTCCTATTTGCTACAGGCCCTATTAAAAAGTCCATCCCCATCTTTCCTATAGCGCCCCTTTAAGCACTGGAAGGCTGCAATAAGGTCTCCCCAGAGCCTTCTCTTCTCTGGGCTGAACAAAACCCCAACTCTTTCAGTTTTTCTTCACAGGAGAGGTGCTCCAGCCCTTGGATCATTTTTGTGGCCTCCTCTGCACCTGCTCCAACAGGTCCATGTCTCTCCTGTGCTGGGGGCTCCAGAGCTGGATGCAGCACTCCAGGTGGGGTCTCACCAGAGCAGAGCAGAGGGGCAGAATCACATCCCTCGACCTGCTGGCCACACTGCTTTTGATGCAGCCCAGGATACAGTTGGCTTTCTGGGCTGTGAGTGCACATTGTTGGCTCATGTCCAGCTTTTTAACCACCAGTACCCCCAAGTCCTTCTCTGCAGGGCTGATCTCAATCCCTTGACCCCCCAGCATGTATTGATATCAGGGATTGCCCCAACCCAGGTGCAGGACCCTGCACTTGGCCTTGTTGAACCTCATGAGGTTCTCAAAGGCTCACCTCTCCAGCTTGTCTAGGTCTCTTTGACATCCCATCCTTCTGGTGTGTCAACTGCATCTCTCAGCTTGGTGTCGTATGCAAACTTGCTGAGGGTGCACTCAATCCAACTGTCTGTGTCATTGATGACAATACTAAATAGTACTAGTCCCAGTATTGACCCCTGAGGGATACCACTTGTCACCGGTCTCTATCTGGACACCGAGCCATTGACCACTACCCTCTGGATGTGACCATCCAACCAATTCCTCATCCATCAAACAGACCACCCATCAAATCCGTACGTCCCCAGTTTAGAGAGAAGGATGCTGTGGGAGACCGTGTCAAAGGCCTTACAGAAGTCCAGATAGATGACATCTGTAGCTCTTCCCTTATCCACTGATGTAGTCACTCCATCATAGAAGGCCACTAGGTTGGTCAGGCAGGACTTGCTCTTGGTGAACCCATGCTGGCTGCCTCGAATCACCTCCCAGTCCTCCATGTGCCTTTGCATAGCTTCTAGGAGGATCTGTTCCATGATCGTCCCGGGACAGAGGTGAGGCTGAGAATATTTGGTAGGCTTCGCTTTGGAGAACAAATATATTCATGGCCATTTTACTCCCAAAATAGGGGAGGCTATGCCTGCTGCATTGCAACTGGAATATAATATTCTCTAGAAACAAAGACTTGCTATGTTTTCTTAACTGTATATTAAAATAACAGAGACTGTAAGCAGCAATATATGGTGATTTAAATTTCCTGACTGAAAGCTGTTGCATGCATATCTTTGGTAGATGTTTTGGCTAATTAAAGAAATAGAATCAGATGAACCCTAACAAACCCTTAAGAAAATTACCATTGCAAAAATTGTCAGGAAAAGATCCTTGTTTAAAACACTGCAGTCTTCTGTGACATAGGTATTTTTAGAGGGATTTTTACTTTGCATTCAACACGGCTTTATGTTTACAATTCGCTACGCGGTTTTAATTCTGTTTTTTGTAGTACTTAAGATATGGGTATGGGTTTTGTTTAATTTTTAAACTACCTGATTATTTATTGATTTCTGATAGAACCTGGAAACAAAACAAAAACTAGGGAAGTTTTAAAGGCTTGTTTAAAATGTTTGTCAGATTTTTACTTTATAAAATTAAAAACATATTGCACAAATGTTAAAGATAACACATAAATTACCTATGACACAGAAACATAACTCTTTCTATATAGTTCCAAATGAATTTTCCTTGACAGTTGCATCCAAAGAGTCCATCAGCTTCAGTGGGAGTTTGGAGTGGTACCTTATGTCACAATCACTCCTTGATGCTAGCAATTTCTGCAGGACATGCTCTCATTGGAGAAGCAGGGTCAGCTCAGCCCCTTGTACCCTCAGCTCCCAGGTAGCTCACCCTCCATTGCCTGGAAAGGAGCTCAGAGTACCTGCAAGAAACGGGGCCTTTCTGACATGCTGCTTCTAAAAGCTTTTCAGGCAAAGGCTGTTGGGGTCCAAAGACCTTAAAAGCAAGAGCCAAAAAATGAAAAATTCTTTATTAGGTTAAAGGCTAGGCCTTCAACTGAGACATGCATGTAGATCTTCCTCGCAGCACAAATTTTCTTGCAGTCACCAGTTCCATTTTAATGGGAGCACATTTAGCCATTTGCCTTTTCTAACCTTTTACATTGACATCTACCAATAACTTGTCCAATACCCATAACTGCCATGGGACAAAGAACTGGTACAGGTCTGTGGAAACTACTGAAATCAATAGAGCTACTTCAGACCTGGACAGGTTTATACGGAAAAGAATTCTTGCCCATACTTCATACAAGGGATCTTTGTTGCTGAAATCTGTGCCATAATTGTGGGTTTGTTTGGTTTTTTCAGCTTTCTTACTGGCAAGTGCACCATCCTGACCTCTCTCTTTCTTTCTTTTGGAGGCATTTTGCATAATAGAGAGGTATTTGGCAGAGGTCTGCTTTCTTTCTTTCTTTTTTTTTTTTTTTTTGGAAGAAGAATGATCTTTCCCTAGGGTACATTTGGATGCTGAAGCAAACATAACTCTGAAAAGCAACTTTCTTTTTCTTTTTAAAGGATATTCACAAGTTTGATCAAAGACAGGTTTTTATCTAAGAGATAATTCTTCTAATGCTCTAATGCTAAGCTGAAATGTCAAATGCATTATTTACTAGGAGGTACCCTATTTTGTACAGAAAAGCGAATTTGCTCTCTATAAAACTGTAGTATAATAAACCACACTGTTTAAAGCAAAACAAAACCAATATCATACATCTGATGAGGGAAAAAATGCAGCTTGTATATTGCCAGAGTAATATTTTTATCTCAGCACAGATCTAGTGGTATTCACAGACCTGCCTCTTCTCCTGTTTGCTTCAGTAGTAACAAATGGGAGATTTCAAATAATAGCTCAAAAGTCGTCCACAATTTGAAGGACAAACCACTGCAGAAAATGAATTTGAACTATACCTTTGTCTTGGTGATGTGTTTGGTTGAGCTATAGTTGGTGATACTGTTCAGCTACACTGTGAATGGAAAAAACCTTTCAGAGAAGCTACTTGTATTTCTCTGCCATGCACACAGTCTGTAAACTCACAAAGTAGAGTCTGAGGAAACGGTGGAGAGTAAGATTCATACTGTTTCCTATATAGAGTGCAAATCAGGACCAAAAAGCTTTAACCCCTCCATAATCCAAGGGAATGATTCAACCAGCTCCAGCAGCCCTCCAGGACTGGTGGTACCCATACTCAGTAGACGTAGCTTATTTTGGAACATAGAGTTCATGGTGGCTGTGTTTAAGCTCCCAAGCATGCACAGAAGCACTTTTCGATAGACCACATAGAAAGCTTAGCTTCTGTGCAAGCAACATCAGTGTTTGAATCTGTGCAGGATGGGGTCTCATCTCAGCCTTACCCTGGCTATTTGGTAGGTGGCCTTGGGCACAGCTCATGCACTTGAACAGCAGGAAGCACCATACAAAGTGAAGCAGATATTGCTGCCTTTGTTCAGAATCACAAAACAAAAATCTTGATGATACTAATCCATGCCTAGGATTTTAAAATATTGTAGAAATTGTAATTTAAAATCACTCTTAGGGTACAATCGGTGCTCAACACCAGTGGGGAACCTCAGGCCAAAATAAAGGCTGGCAAAAAAGGGGTCGCAAAACCAGGACACTCAGAGAGCAAAGCCAGATCTGTACTTTCTCTGTTGCCTCCAGAAAAGCCTCAGAGAGAAAAGGATCCAGGACAGAACAACAGGCAGGCAAGCTCAGGTGTTGCTGCCTCTCCCCCACCAGGTGTATGGGGGATATATAGTCACATCCCACTCCCTCCCCTGGAAGGATGGAAGTTACCCTCAGCAGGGACCTCCAATGGTCAAAATATCAGCAAATATGAAGCTGTGACATGCAAATTGCTAATGCCTATTTTCTATTATTCAAGATAGCTCTTCAAAGAAACTCTTGTACCCTCTGGGGTAAAATTCTGAAATGAAATTCTGGTGGAGAAATTCTAAATCTAGGAGGGAGGCTGGGGTAAGCACCAATTCAGTCCAAAGCAGATTGTAATGAAGTAATTTTACAAGCAACCTGTACTTAAAGAATCTCTTCACTTCTTTAAGGACACTGCAGGGAAGTCTGACCACGCTGACTAAAATGCAACTCCAAACCTGCTGAACTTCACCTACTGTTGTTAACAACATCCAGAATAGAAAAAAAAACAAACACATTTTCTAACCCATTAGGTGCAGCAACTTCTTTTCACCCTGTCATCTTCCTCCACTCTATGGGCTTTCCTAACTCATTCTTACCATATTTACATTTGTATCTTCACTTGCCTATTTCACAGAGTACACCAAGTATATATTTCTCTAAAATGTGAAGGAGGTGAGAATGCAAAGGCATTGATTTGGATTAATATTTACCTTTTGACTCATATACAAAAGGAGGAAACTGAACATCAGGTTCTCCTGGTGCTCCCTATCATAACATATCATCATAACACATCATCATAACACAATGACAAAGTCTGGAAATGGCATATAATCAAACATTCATAATGTAACCGTTCCGTTTCACAGTAAGACAAAAAACTGGCGAAGTGGTGAAACACAGCTATGATGAGGTCTGGTTTGCAACATTTCAAACCGATGTTCATGAATCTTGGGGAAGAAGGAAAACTTTGCTTTCAAAATTTTGGAATCTTAAATCAACTCCACTAGTCTTGCCTGAGAATTGGCATGGATTTACTTGGATAACTTCACCCAAGTTCTGTTGGTTGGCCAAGGAGATCTTAAACTTAAAAACCAGATAATCTAGTAAAACAAAATAAAAGGCCTAATTAGTGATGGTAGCTCTGGCCTCATAAGAAAATAATGTGATAGATTTGGAACACAGATCAGAGCACTAGCTTCACAGAAGTGTTATTCCAGCCACATAAGGTCTTAAATACACCTTTTAAAATGTATAATATAATGCCAGATGGTTGAGTCACATCTGAGTTTTTCAGGGCATTCAGTATGCGATCAAAGTTAGGTAATCACTGAAAGAGAGTGAAGTTGCTAAGGGCCTGGCATTATAGTTAATGTGAACACTGATAAATTGATTCTTGATCTTGTTCAGAAAAACTCTTGGTGGGTGGCATTTCTGTGAAATAGGTGTTAACTGGAATAGCCCAGTTTCAGGTCATGTTTTTCAGCCGAAAATGTAGTTCTTTCTAGTACTTTAATGAAATAAAATTAATATAAAGCAATAGTTTGTCTAACTAATAGCCAAACTTCTGAATTCTCTTATGATAGCCAAAATGAAATCCAGCTCTGAATCAAAATCTGGGCAGCTTCAGTCTTCAACACAACCAGTCACTGGCTGGACAGCTTGGCTGCATCTACACTCTCTTTTTAAATCCTTATGTGAGTGGTAGCTAAACTGCTCAAGTTGTCTGATCCAGCACTTATCACTATTGCTATCTTCAATCAACCTGTCATTTACAGGGTGAGATTCAACTTTACATTAAGACACATAACTTCAGATATGTGTACATAGGTGTTGAAACTGGCATTGTAGCTCATGGAGATCTACTCAGTTCCATCAACAGTGTCTGAATGGCAATTCACCTCAATCCAGACTAGATACTTAGGGCATGGTTGATTGCATTTAGGTGTCCCATGCTATTGAGATGCTCTAGGGTATCTGAAACACACCCATAGGGCAGGTAGAGGTGACGCATGCCCCACAGGAGACCCATGATTTCCTAGACTGGCAGCTAGGATGTCAGGCAGGATATCCTGGAGCATCTTAAGCGGTATCAGGAACCTGTGCATGTACAGAATTCAGTGACTGGTCAACGAAATCTCTCTTTAGACTCCACAGACTGTATTGATGAGTTCTCCATCGACCAGATTTGGATTCAAACGCCTAGTCCATGCATGGACAGACAGCTAAATGTAGAAGCCTTAGTCCTGTAGAAGAAACACTTTGGAAAGAAAATTCATGAAAAGCAGGCAGGACTGGCAGAGTATGAAGGTGACCATGGAGGATGTTCTGGTTCACCACTCCTGTGGTATAAAGGAGGAAGACAGAGGAGTTGCCTGGAAAAAAAAAAATCTTTTAGAGCAGGAACATCATGAAGACCTTGTCAAGTGGTTTTACGTTACCCAAGCTAAGATTGCCAAAACAGTTACCTTGGTATAAAACTCATGTAATCAGTGGGAAATAGCACATTTAGCAAGTTACAGTGAAATGTAACTGGTATATTAACTGATACGGATACAGGTATGGATATACCTTTCATAACAATAATAGACTTTTCCAAGTCACTAGTTTAAAAAAAATGCAAAAGAATTAAGTGTTTTGTCCTCAGGCCTTTATCCTTCCTTGATCACGGGTCAGGAAGGAACTAATGAGAAGCCATTATTGGACAAGGGAATAGCTCGATAGTATGTTATTTATTGTCCCACCCCCCCTCCCCCCCCCCCCCATTTAGCTTGTAAACAATTGCAAACACAGGCTGATCAGAGAGCAGGCACTGAACGTCAACTCCATCGCCCAGAGGCTGGAAAGAAATATGTTTAAAAGAGACATCCAGCTAGATCCTCAGCAAGTGTCCTTCACAGTAGTTCCATTAAGGGCCTTGCTAATGCCTAATTAAACCACCCTATATGCCTAATCCTGATGTGGACTTGATTGATTGAAGATTTTTCTGGGCTTATCCTGTAAAGTCACAACTTGTTGCAGTTCTTTTATACAGCCCTGACATTTTGGTGGTTCATTAGTAGTAAACACAGTTGTTATAAAGTTATAGAAGTTATAGCTTAGGGCATGAAAAGCAATTTGGGAGGATTATCTGTTTATTTTTCACTCTATTTTTAACGAGATGTTTATACAAACCCTTAATATTAATTTTCCCCATGACTTCCGCTTTTTAGTCACATAAATGTGTCAAATATGTAGCTAGGATATTTTTCTTTCTTTCTTTCCTTAATAGAAAACTTAATTTTTAAGTAAGTGATAACGCTCAGGTTTCTTCCCCTAAAGGCAATTCAACTTTTCAGCAGAAAATAAATGCATTTTTAGAAATCATGTTTTAAGATTTTAAAAAGTCTTTACATTTTTAGTGAGAAGAAGGAAAAAGAGGATTTCTTCCCACTCTAGCGAATTAAAGCTAAGTTGCTTTATTATTAAAGGCTTGAAGTGGTTATGCCTCCCTCCCAGCAAGATTTCTTAGGTATCTAGATTACTTGCTCTGGACATGCCTAGAACTCTTGTGTCAGTGATATCAGGACCACTGCCAAAAGCACCCTGCAGGATCTGGCCAACTAGATGGTCTCAGAGCACATCTCAGATTGGACCCTGCACAGCACAGAGAACCTGGTGCAGCTGCTCCCTCACCTCTTGTCACTTCTGAATAAAAACCTCACTTACCTGCAGTGTGTGAAAGGTGTTCCAGCCCTGTTTCTCCCAGGCCTTACAGTATCCAGGGTTATGGTCCTTCCTGTCCATCCTCCTGAAGCTGTTAGACTTTTCAATGACTAAGTAACCAAGTGGCTGTTGCAGAAAAGACCAGCAAAGCCCTAGCATTAAGATCAGTGGTTGGGACAAACTCTTGGGAAAGGGGACACCTATAGTGACTTGGTCTTCTGTCTATCACCACCATTAGGTTCCCTAATTGCATTGAATTTGCAACAGCTTCTATGTGAGGAATTGAGACTGCCATCACAGTGCTGTTGGGAAGTAGCATTTGGAGAATTTGTCAAGGTGGAGGGAAATCCAGCTTTACACGCAGTCCTATGCCAATGGAGGGCCAGGATGGAGGGGACTCTCCTCCTCTTTGCTGTCAATATCTGCCAGTGGCAGGCAAGAGATCACACTCTCAGCCAGGACCAGAGACAGACATGTGCTCTCGACACAGCAGAGCAGACCAAGCCTGTGAGATGGGAAGGTTCTTCAGAAAGACCATGTTTCACCGTGCTCTGTCCTGGTGGAGCCCCAACACCAGTCACTGCATGGTGAGGCTGCCCTCGCCACCCTCCAACGCTCCAGTTTCCTGGATCCATCAGGCCTCTGGCTGTCTTCAAAATGTTTAGGGCTGCTGCCAAACACTTGTGCTTTTCCACAGTCTTCAGCAAGCGGCAGAGCAAACTGGCCACCACGTTGCAGCTGCTTCAACCACACTCCTGACAGCCTTGTGCTTCAGTCTGTGCAGCTATTGGCTATTTTCTCTGCCCCTCTGGAGAAACCGTTCTACAGTCCAGTGGTACAAGGTTGCACGTCAGCCTGCACCTATATAATTTGCAGATATTCCTCAACACTGTTCTTCCTCGGGGCATTGCTGCATGTTTAATGAAGTCTGCAAACTTGCCAGCTCCCCAAGCCTCCCTAATTAGGCACTTGTGATATGACAATCTTCTTCACAATATTATTTACTTTCCCTGAGACAGAGCAAGGGAAGGTTATGTTTCCCTCCCTGCAGAAACCAGTAGCATGATGGATGAAACTTCAGGAAATAGTATACTGGCTAGTTGTTTAAGTTTTAATATAAAACATATTTGTGTCTGGGCTGGACCTGAATTTTTCAGCAACCTGAATTCCTGTAAGGATATTTTAATTTCCTTCCTTTGATGCAATTAGGCTTTAAAATCTTTCAGCTCTTTTGTTTTGCTAGGAAAAAAAATAATTTTAATTCACACAGCTCCTTTGATATTACACTAAGATGTAAGAGGGACATCCTCTCTTCCTTTGGGGGTGTTTTCCCTCCAACAGAAGGAAAAAAAAATCCCAAACCAATTCACCTAGCTGTCAGCCATGTATATGAGCGTGCACATGATAACTGAAGGGGAAAGAGGAGAGGGCACGCACTGAGGTGAGGAGACGAGCACCCTCAGTGGTGCCACCCTATGCAGTGTATTCCTGTGAGGAGAGCAGAAATCCTTCACCTCTCCTCTCCCACCACTCCCTCTTCTGCCCCCAGCCAGAGCACGGTGCTGGCCTGGGGTGCTGAGCCCTCCTTGGAGGCACTTCCCTCTGCAGCTTAAATTCAGAACAAAGTGATGTTTTCTTCAAGCTGAGAGAAACGAAGCTCTTCCCTGTAGCATCCACTTTCCTTAAGACCTGTTCAGCAAAATGAAAACCAACAGAGTTTGGAGACATCCTGGGATGGAGCCAATATCTCTTCAGCATCTAGTTGCCGAAATGGCAATAAACACAACTACAGCATCTGAACCAACTCCCCAGTAAAGTCTCTGGAAGTGATATAGAGCTGCTTCTTGTTTACCGAACTGAATGGCTCCACCAGTGCCAAGGAAGCTAGCAATACTCTGACACTCACCCCCATTACAGCCTTTCCAGGACTTCAAGCATCTGGGCATCACCTTTACTGTGCTACTAAGATTCTGTCATGACTAACAGCTTTTTCCAGTAGTATTTTAATCTCAACCAAAATAGTAGTCTCAGGAAAAATTTTTTTTAAAAATCACATTTATTAAACCTCAAAACAAAATATTCAGATTATGAAATTCAGAACTTCATTTTACACCTGTGGATCAATCTTAACTTGAGGAGGTGCTGGGAGATGGCTTCTCTTACATTATTCTGGGGGGCACAAATATATCCCAAGCAAATTTAGATAGGAAGGTAGGTAGGTAGGTAGGTAGGTAAGTAGGTAGATAGATAGATAGATAGATAGATAGATAGATAGATAGATAGATAGATAGATAGATAGATAGATAGATAGGTAGGTAGGTAGGTAGGTAGGTAGGTAGGTAGGTAGGTAGGTAGGTAGGTAGGTAGGTAGGTAGGAATTGCAGGGAGCCTAACACTCTTCAATACATGCTAATGAACCATCAACCAAACCAATTTAGTTATGCAACAATACTCGGTTTCTCTCCTCTGCAGCACCTCATGCCAAGGAAGGATTATAGCAACAGCAATTTGTTTCAGATTTACTCTGTCAGATCAGCTGCTGATAGCTTCAGACCACCCTAATCTGGGAGAGAAAATGAAGCTACCTGTTGACAGAAGAGCCATTTGTGATTTTCCTGAGGCACTTCATTGTTTATGTAAAACCATTAAGGAAGCCGGGAGTGATATGTGTTCAAACTCCTTTTTAAAAAGATAACCAAAGAGACTTCAGATTTATCATTCCATCTCTGTTCTCCGCATGAGATATTGCAGTCTTCTTGACTCAGATGAAATGTAAGTCTAAACACCAATTGTGATCACGGTGCCTGCTACTACGTTTGCTTTCTTCGCATAGAACACTGAACAGTGGCTTAGCTTTGGGAGCTGTAAATAAATGAACTGCATTTTGAAACAAACCCCAGAGTTTACATCATCTTAACTATAAACTGTAAATTAGGTGCAATGGAAGTTACATTAGATCTTTATATGTTACTTAGAGGTAAGGCTTTCAAAGAGGTCTAAGGAATTTAAATATCCAATTCCTATTAATTTTAATAGAAAGCTATGTTCAGCTCCCTCAGGTAGTTTCAAAAACTTCATCTTAACAGACTCTGTTATAAACCCTAAACCTATTAGATCCTTGGAGAGGTTCCCACTGAGTTTAGGAGATTTGGATCAGGGTCTCGTCTCCTTTCCAGGCCAGGGATGTCCTCCTCGGGCATCAGGGACCGCAGCATAGCAGCAGGGCCCCAAATGCCTCCCTAACCGCAATCCCCTAATCTGTCACTGCAAATTTTTTTCCCTAGAAACAGAGTGAAAAAGGCCACTGTAGTGCACAAACTAGCTTAGAAAGACTGCATAAAACTCCTGCACCCACCTAAAGAGTCTAAATTTGCAGACTTTCTAAGTTGAGGAAGCTAGCAGCTGCTGTAGCCTCTTCATGACCCTGGAGACAGCAAACCAGGTGATCTTGTCAGATAAGTTCAATGCTGGGAGACAGACCTAGAGGAGGGTATTACATTATTTCATACCAAGTTTGGCAAGACTGACAAACAGCTTACGTCAATGGCAAAACTCCCATTGCCTGTGGTGGCACCAGATTTCCCCTGGCCAGAGTGCCTGGGCAGTGGGGGAATTGCAAACCCCTGGGCACCACAGGCGCCCTCATGGCTCAGGCCCATCTGGGCATCTTCCTGTAAACTCTAACCAACATGGGGAGGGCACATCCTCAGGTCCGAGCAGTGCTGACACACCGCAGATGTGTCACCCCAGGACCAAGCTCTGGCTGAGCAGTGCGTGTCCACTACCTACAGCATCGTTTGAGGGAACTAGTTAATTCTCTGTCTTTGCAGGAGCGAGCTGTTTTTCCACAGGACTCATTGGAAGCATAAGTTAAACTGAAGTTTCTTTCATACACAGGATTTAAGTTTGCTTTTTCATCATAGAAACAATGCTGTTTGAGAGTCCAGATGACATAATGCTGTAGATTGCAAAAATGAGAAAATAACCACAGGTAATTTTAAACCAAACACAAAATTATATTAGTTGCACTTGACTTTAAAGCCAAATTTTGGATTAGGGCTCCATTTATTGGCAATTCTGGGAAAAGGTTTCAGTATAATCCCTAGTTAATGAAACCTTTGCTAGTGAATTTCCTTTGTCAACACTGCATTTAATGTGAGAAGTGCTTATACCTGCTAGATCATCAAAACCTGCAAAGCTAATAGACTCAACTGGAATGTAAAAAACAGGGAGGATTTTCATAAAACTTTAATAAAAGGCTTTGGCCTAGAATGGTGTAGGGTGATTCCTTTAAAAACAACTCTACTATTATTATTCTCCAGTTTCCAAATACCTTTTTGCCATGAAAATTGACAGACAGCTATGCTAAAAAAAATATATATATTGTAAAGTATTTCTTGGAAATGTTGCATAAGTAAAAGAAAAAATTCAATTGTAAAATCCCTAGAAACCTAGACAGGCTGAGTCTGAGCATTAGATCCTTTTGGTCTTGTGCATTGCTTACAGAGTCGGATAGATGCCAAGACCCAAATAAACCAGTCAGAGAGAAAGGCAATCTTGACCACTGCTAGCGAGCGGCAAGAGGAGAAGCTGGTTTAGTTCAGTGAAACGCTGGGGCTCCCCTGCTGCAGTTTCCCTCAGTGTCAGGACACACGATGATTGACAGGAGCGTGACAGAGGGGAGACCTAATCCAGTCTCCGTACAGCACATCCACCCCACCCTGCCGCAGGGGCAGTCTAGATTTAGCTGGGTAGGGACATCTGCATCAAAGGCATTTTAAAAAATCCGCCTTTAATGAAAGAGCTGTAGGGTAGCGTTTTCCTACGTATTTCTGTGAGACTTCTGTGCCAAAGGGGAAGTTGTTGATTCTGGTTTTGTATCACTCAGAAATGCTCAGGGGCTATGTCTTGCTGGTAGCGTTACTACTTATGGTACAGGAGAATTGTCTTCTCTTTCAGGAATTCAGAGTAAAAATGCTTTTGAACTACATGACTCTCCTTCCCACAACTCAGAAAACTGCAATTCTGTAGTCGTCCCTGATACTACTTTGTTTCCCTTTGTCCAATGAAATGCCTTTTACACTACAGTGCCATTCCCATAACTGGTTCTCCACCTGAAGTTGAGGTACTCCTTTCCTCCTTCTCCTGTGTGAAGCCATCTGCTACAAGGGTTTGGGATCCAGCAGTCAAAGGGACTTTTAAAGAAACCTTCCTGCTGCGTGTAGCATGTGCTGAGACAGGACTTTGGAAACGCAATTAATGCTTCCATGAACACAAGTAATGTGTGAACGTGCCTGTGGCTGTGTACTTCCCTATGAAACCCTAGAACTAGGATTAAAGTGACTTTCAGGTCAAGTTGGATGATTGCACTAAAAAAGAAATGCTTTATTTTTCCTTTAAAATTTTAAACTCTTCATTTCAACCATGTTGACTTTGTGTTCACAAAAACAGGAATGCTCATGGAAACAGTATTAAAAATATTTTTAAATACTTGGGAAAAGCAAATTTTGAACTCCTACAAAAAATATTTGCAGTGGAAATCTCCTTCCCCTCATCCAGTCAGGAAACAGAAATACACCATATACACTGTACAGCCATTACAGCTGTTTGAAGTGTGCCAAGAACTACTCATAAATTAACTGCAGACACATAATTTTGTAAATAAGTTTGATTAATAACTAATCAAAATCTTCTTAATGGCAACTCAACTGAAAAAAACTGGAAACATTCATTGGAAAATAAGGTATAACAGACTGCATCTCTAGCTTGACTGCCCAGTTATCTGAACAACTGTGTTACTTTCTGCCAAACGTATCCCGGCTGACTGGTAAGAAAAACTTTTGCTTTATTTTTCTTCCCTTTCACTTCCCTTGTTGCTAGCGGAGTTTCTCACAACAGTGCCGCCTGAGTGGGATCTATGGGACTGCATACCTAAAATCCTAGGACAACAGGGGAAATGCCTTTCACCAAAGGCGTATCCTTGGGTACAATTCCACACCAGCACATAGACCTTGTCCTGATCTTGCAAAATCCCCTTCTCACATTTATGCCTGAAGTCTCCATTTTGAAAAAACACCTACACATATGCTTAAGTTTCTCTCTGTTTGAAATGTGCCTTAATGTGGTACAGACCTGTTACTGACGTTAAGCAGGCAGTAAGCTTGCTTTGCTATAGACATGCTTTCTTGAATTTGATCTTAAGTAGCCAGTTACCAGACAGAAAAACAGGCTCATAATCTTTTCTGCTTCTAGTTTATTACAGTAATAATCACCATAGTGTGGTATTTTCTAACACTGTACAACTGATCATATCCTGAAAAAAATCATATCATTAATATGATATCAAACATTAGGTGAGAAAAAGCCAAAGGCAGGATCTTTACGGTTGGGATTCCACTTGAGCACAACTTCACCCTTGTCTTCAATCTTCTAGAAGAACATGTAGAAGAAACACAAGCAGAACAACAGATTTCAGTGGTAGATGGATGATGTGCACATCAGATTTCACACATACTCCTTGAAATACGGACTTGCCCAAACCCCCACTGAAGCCAGGTGGATGTCAATGAATTAGGGGGTTGAACTCCTCCTCAGAAGCACCACTCTCACAGTTGGTGAGGCGAAATTATCATTACACCTGCCCGCAGCCAGTGCTACCTAAGTAAGTAAGGTTAAAGGAAAATTACTCTCTATCTGAAATGCCAAACCTTCCCAAGTGTGAAAGTTTTCTTCCTTTCCCATGTAAAAAAGGGTTTTCAGTGACAAAGTAGGGTTATTTTAAAGATTTTCTAGAGGCTAAAATTTCAGCAATAGTGAAAACCTCCGTTTTGAGTTGTATTCTCATGAATAAACACAAATCAGTCACTGGACTGAAAATGAGAAGTCACAGAATCAGATTACATTTCACAAACGGTAGAGTTGGTCCATCAGAAAAACTATTTTTCAAAAGTAAGCAAAGCTATAAGCAAAACTGGGGGGAGCAGAATAGATGGTAAAACCTGGAAGTGCTTCTTAAAAAATAATTTATTACATTAAGAGAAAAAGGCCCAGGAACACTAACGCACAACCGAGGATGACAACTTTGTCTACCAATGCATTCTGAGTCAATGGCAAAGAGGAAGAAAAACACACAAGTCATCAATAACAACTCCAAGACAAAGATACAGCAAGCCACACACACTACAAAGTGTGGAAAATTGATAAAGAAAGTAAAAAATGTTCACCTGATCAGGCTGGCAATAAAAACAATCACAATAAGAGCAAAAGCAAACATAGTATAGAATGAGATGGCAGGGGTTAGAACATGTAATAAAAGTGCTGAAAAAGCAAAACTGATCATTCTCTTCTGTATTTTAAAGACCCAGAAAGACGGAATACTTTCCAGTGCAGCTGTAACTCAGAATTTCTCTTACAGAGGAACATTTTGTCTCTAGACAGATTGCACCCCTTTTCTTAAAGGAGACATTTTAAGTGGCCACGTGCGAATGGGTACATCTAGAAACAACGGGTGCACATCACAGCAACAAGAGAGTTGCAGTCCTGGAAGGAACTGATGCTTGTGGGATCGGAGGGATCAGTGTGGCTGACCCTGCGTGGCCCTCGTTAGAGCAACAGCACGAGCCCTCAGCCTGATTTTCTAGCAAAAGTGGCGATTATGGGGGTGGGGTATAACAGAGTAAATGAGAAAGGCAAAGAAGAGTTTGAAGCCACCAAAGCAGGAGGTACAAAGCAGATAGGGAGTAGGAGGAGGGAGTCCTGAGCTCTCTCCAAAGGCGATCAAGCCCCACCAGGATGGTGAGACGAGGTGGGGAGCCCCCACCTCCTGCTTCTTGCTGTGGACAGGGACCTCATGGGGAGACGGAGGACACTGGGGCCAGGCAGTCCCCTGCTAGGTGCTACATCAGTTTGGACAAAAACAGGTTGCCTTTCCCATAAAGGTCACAATCCAGGTATTGTCCTGACAGTTCTTTTAAATACCTACCAGCCAGTCATTTTACAGCACTTCTAGAGCCCACAAATCCATTTGTACCTCAAGCGGGATGCCTGGGCACCCAGCCCTGCGGGGCTCACAGGTTTCCTCCACTCCACCTGAAGGAGGCTCCTCCAATCCAGTGCATTTTTGGCTGAGGGGACAGACCCCTTTGATTTACTTTCTGAACACTGGTATTTATTGTGATTTGCAATGATTCAGCCCTCAGCACTTCAAATGTTTATGACATTTTAAAATATTAAGAAATATAATAGTCACAAGTATAATATAAATAAATTTAAATATAATAAACTCCTCTTGCTTCCAGCCAGCGCAAACTATGAAATGAGAAACTTAGGTCTGTCTGCCTAAGGACAAAAAGACACACACGGAAGCCAAGGGATTTCTCCATCCTGGGAAATGTCTCTAGGCTTAACCCCATACACCAAGAAAAGTTTTCTGCTGTTGGTTTAAAGCAATCTTCCTTAAGGCCCTTCTTCAGAAACCCATCACAGATGGCCTGACTGAAGAAAAGCATACCCTCAGGCACCTCAGTAAACCACTGCTCAAGGTTTGGCCAAGGAGGGGCCTTTCTTAAGCCCTACATTTTTAAGCACTGAAGGCTGACCAGCATTTCCCCTGCTCTTCTGGTATTCCCCACATTGGTGTCTGTCTCCCCATTTTATGCTCAGTCTGTAAACTCTCTGCAGCAGCTACAGCGCCTTGGTTTACGTTGGCATCACACTTAGTGCCATGGGACCATGACCCTGACCACGCTCTCCAGAAGCTGTCATAAGACTGCAAAATGAAGTCTGTAGGTGTAGTACTGCTACCACCACATGCAGGGGAGAAATATAAAGAGCAAAATTACTATAACTTGGATACTGGCTTTTTTAGAGGCAAATGTAAATTACAAATATTTAAAAGATTTGTCATATCGCCAACAGAAAGAAATTTTACAGAAAGATACAAAACAGTATACCAGTGGATAAGAAAGAGGAACACTAGAGCTAAAACTGGGGAAGAATAGTTCTCAGGAGGCTGAGATATTAGTGTACAAAAGAATTTTCTAGGGAAGTAACATTGCCTTCAGCTTTTAGGTTGGTAAGTACTGTATTGGACAAAACCATTTATAGATAGCAATAATGAACAATCTTGCGCTGTCAAAAAATGAATAGATGATGCAGAATTTTCCTCCTCTGGAGATGATGAATGTAAACAGCTATCTCCTTTTTCCATTTAGATATAACATGATATGAATCTCACTCTTCCTTGAATGTACTAATTCTTCAGAAATATTGTCCAAATAGTCCAGAAGAATTTTCAGCATAAAAGTTGCCTGTTAATGGTTCACATTGACTAATCTATGTTCAAAAATAACAAGAAATTTCTTTGGCTCTGCTTTATTTGAGGAAAACATTTTACCTTAGGAAAACAGCAAATAAGAAATAATTATTCTTGGTTAGTTAAACACTCCACCAGATTTTTCACTCTTATATCCATGAAACTTGCAAGAATCACTGATACTTACAGACACATTTTAAGGCACAGTTTGGCTCAAGGAAAGAAGCAAAACAATCCTGTCTGTTCATGTGACATCATTCAAATTTAAATCTACTTTAAATTCAAATTTTTATTTTCTATAACCATGACTGTTTCCATCACAAAGAATTTAAAAAGAAAGATCTCAATAAGTCACATCAGCAGGACACAGGAAAACAGTATTAAACCACGTATCTTCTGACTTGAATATTGACATTTGACTCTTCTGGATTAAATTTGCGTAGTACACACTTAATTACAGTCAAATAATTATTAAGCTCTTTTCAAAAAAATCTAGTTCTGATGTTTGACGAGAAAAATTTCACCATTAGACCAGACAGGGTTAAGCTTGTCTGTGAGCACAGGACTAGCAGAGAGCCTAAATCCTTTGCAGTCCTCTGAAATCCTCTGAAAGGGCTAGACTTCTGCACTGGAACCTGTATATCACAGAATTACATTGTATTTGAGTATTTTTTAATTTGCTGGCTTTAAAAAAAAAAAACCCAAACCCAACCCTTTATTACTTTGAAAAATGAAAGCTTTTATTAAAAAAAATACCTTCTTGCAGTGCTCAAGCCCTTGGGTTCAAGTTCAAGAACCTGAACTAACACTCAAAGCTAAGAATGTTCTCACAAACACCCAAAGAAGTGGTTTGTGTTTCTGGTTGAAAAGAACCTATTTAGTAGAGTGAAATCTAAGCCAAATTTGTTTTCTTCTCCAACTAGGAGAAGAAAAAATTAATTCTTGCACTCCTTTCTCCCAGTGCATAACAGTGTGTAAATGAGTTCTCATCACTTTATTTTGAGGAAGTACAAATAATTCTTCACAGGTGAGTTTCCCATTTATATTCATATTTGTAGAGCAGCCCTACTCTGTTTCAGGCAGCTGCTGGAGTACTGAATCAAGTCATTGTCCACTATTTCTAATTTCACAAGGAGAATGAAGTATTGACCAGTGCTTCTAAATCAGGCTACTTGGCAGAAGTGGTTTAAAATAAAATAAAAAAGAAATACAAACAAACTCTGGAAAACATCTTTGTGAAACCTGCAGCATTTCAAGGAGAGTTCAGAATAAAATTAGTTTCTTTTTCCTATTGCAGAATTTTTTCAGTCAAAAGCCAAGGGAGCTTCTAATCTAGAAGCACATTCTCAGTAAAGACGGCTTCCCATTACAACAATAAATATATTAAAATATTGATTAAAATGACAGAATATTTTAACAATTGCTACATAAAATTTATCTTGTGAAGAAGGAACCCTCAGAGGAAAACAACTCGCCTATGAAGTACTTTTGCTTAGCTAAAATAGAAGGGAAAAGTGAAGGCACGTTGTATTACAGTTGCTACGCTTATTAAGGGCTAGCCTCTCTGCCACTTTGGTCCCATCAGGTAGTACCTGAATTCCTTAAGTAATCCCACTGAATCCAGTGGGAAAGCTCACAGAGTAAGGTACAACTCTTGTGATTAACAGTGGCAGAATCTGACCTTAGGGTCATTTTAATAAGCATTCTGGTGACTTGCTATTTCCTAAGGACCCCTTTTCATAATACATTCCATAAAAATAAGCTCTAGAAATATACGGTTTCTCCGGCATCAATATTCCAGACATTTGGAAATCCGGGTGGGAACAAAACACTGGCTGCTTGTCACGTTGATGGAAGTGCCCAGCAGAACATTGGTACGCTGAAGGCCAAATAAATGACAACATTAAACTAAACCCTGTGAGTCTATCCTAGAGCTGCCCTGGCTTTTCACCACTGACAAACCAAGACCGCAGTCTGGTATTGTCCTCCTGGTCCGCACGTCACAAAATTCCCCATGTGGCTGGCAGGTACCTGCTTCAGAGAAAAGGGAATGATAAAAACTAAAGATGAGGAAGCTTTATTAGATCGTTTTGTTCACCATCATCCCTATGCAAGATTATTCCTTACAGGATATTCTTCAGTACTTTGCCTAGTCTGGTTTAAAGCCTCTATGGCAGAAGGAATGTAGGCCAAGACTGAGCAAGCTTGGCAACACTGCGTGGGGAAACTTACATTATCCCAGCTGCAAGCCAAAGAGTATTAGTCCATCACTTTTAAGAGCACAAAACCTACTGACATTTTAAGCACTAGATTCACTTCAGCTAACATCAGCCCTCAGCACGGCTGCAGCCGCCAGGGCCACGAATACCGCACATGCCTTCAGGACCAGAGCTGGCCTGGGGAGTGGCCACACAGAGTGGGATTTGCTTTTGTATGTGCAGGAGCATGAAAGAGTTAGGTAAAGCCTTTAGAAAAGCACAAAAGAGGTGTTTAATCTTCAATACCAGGAAGTAAAGAGGACATTAAAATACACACTTAGCTGCACAATGAGCCACATGGCTGCGTTAACAAGGTACTAGCTAGGCTGGCAGCCAGAGAAGCGAGACAGCTGCAACTGCCATGAAGCTTCTCTAAAGCAAGTAAATGCTTGTTTCACAGAGACTTATTCCCAGCACAGTGTTACCTTACTGGGTGGAAAAGAAGCTGATGCCACTGTTGGCTTTGCCAGGACAAAAAGTTCCCAAGTTGCTAACTTAGGGACTGTTGCAGGGAAAGAACCGCATGATCTTGGAGTAACTTCTGCCCTTGCAGCTTTCCATTGCCAATGGGTGGCTGCTGCAGCCAGCAGGCTCTGCTGGACCAGGTAACCATGATGGAGGACACCCACAGGAAGTTAAATACAAGTCCGAAGCATAACCATTCCCCTCCAGTAGCTTTACTGATGTGCCTAATCCTATATGCTGAAGTTTTAACTTGCTCCTGGTTATCAAGCTATTTTTTGTCTAATTTCATGACTAAGTTTATACTCTTGAGATAAAGGTAACACACAAAAATGTCAAAGTATTCCTTAAGTACCACTTTGAAGTTCTGGCACATCAACAAAAGTGTCTTCCAAAGTGTAGTAATATCTTATGTAAACAGAACTTGTTGATAGTATTTGAACAGCAGAAAAATAAATGTGGTCTATTCTCTCTCTGCATTATCTTCTAGCTGTTGTCTCTGTGCAATAAGAAAATAGCACATGTCTCATGCACTGACCTGTCTAGCATAGAAGAAATGGAAAAGGTACAAACCAATTGCTGCTGTCACTGAAAAAATACTTCAGGTCTTGAATGCAAACTGCAATATCCTACAGAGATTAATATAAGCATGCTAGGTTTATGGTTATTCATTATCAAGCTTCTGGGAAAATAGAACAATATATCCTGATAGTTTTAAATACATATTAGATCCTCTGAGTCGCTGCTGATTACTTAGTCCATATTTCTGTCACCATATTTCAAAATGACCTGAGAGAGAGCATTCTGAATTTGTAAAGTTACAAGAAAAATTGGCAAAAATAACTATTTTACCCTTAAAAAGGACACTTAAATGCTGACTGGAGCAGACACTCATCAAGAGACTAGCCAGAAAATGGAAGGGAAGAGCAGGAGACAGCTAACAATAACTTTGAACTGACCCTCAAATGTCAGCTACCAAACGATGCTCTCAGGATCACACAGATTGTATTTCCCATAAAGGGAAATAAAAGCCCATCATGTTCTGCTCAAGTGAACGATTTGCTTTGGTCACAGGACTAAGAAGCTAAATATTTCTAGCAAACACAGGTACTTACAAAGTCTTGTTTTAAAGTCTGCTCTTATATTGGCCTTGGGAGGGCAAGAGTAACCTGGCCTTCCCCATTTAAAGTGTAAACAGATCTCTCCGTAGGCAGAGAGGAAAGGGTAAATTAATTAGCCAGATTTTCTTTTGTCTTATACAGCTGTTTGCTAAGGTGGGGAGGAAAGGGGAGGGGGGCTGGAGGAACAAAAGAGCCCTTGCATAAGAGCCCTTAGCAAGACACCTGGTTAAGAAAAGATGGCAGCTTTTTTTTTTCAGGGGAAAAGCCTGCACACAAACTCTGAGCAGAATTACAGTGCAATTTATGTTAAGTGAGATAATTTTTTATGCATATCAGGGGAGCATGTTATGGCCTACCTTAGACTGGGGACTATCCTGGTAGTTATGGAAAACACTACTGAGGACTTCACTGTTTCAGTAGGCAAGACAGAGCAAGAGTGCGGGAAAATGAGTGTATAAGATGAATTTTGCAGTGAAAAAAAGAGGATTAGGTAGATGATGGATGGGTGGTTCAGAGGAGGATAAGGAGACTCATGCTGGCACAGGTAATTTCCCAGCACACTCTCCTCTTGCACTGTTTGGGTGCGACGGGTTCAGCTGGGGTACCCAGGAGTTACTGGTGCATCCCTTTTGGGCATGTAACCTGCATGTAGACCTCTGAAAGCCAGAGCCTGTGCTGCCCAGCCCTGGCTGTGGAGAAGAGTAGGGTACAGCTTGGTAACAGCAGCATTGAAAGGTAAAAATTTCATGATCTACTGCCATCTTTTTGAACTCACCCCACCTAGCCTACCTTCCCTGCTTCTCGAGGAAGATTGGTTTGTGATTGCTAAAGAGCTGATGATTATTTTATTTACCACACACAGCAGCCCTCATTGGAAGGACACAACTAGCACCCCTTGGCTCCAGTTCTCCAGGGATTCGTGCTGCTTTTATAGCCCTGAACCTCTCTTCTTCCTGAAGGCAGGACTCCCAGGAAGAACTGCATGTTTTATATATGACGTCAGGGTTGCTAAAACAATCAGTCCACCACAGATCTACTCCTTAATATATGATGTGGCTCATTCACCACCACAGCTTTAGGTTTATAATCCAGTAATTCTACTGGAAAAAAAAAAAAAAAAAAAAAAAGAAAACCCATACTAGGTAGAGGGCCATGCATGCTCTGAACTCAGCTGGTGGAGCACATCCAGTTTTATCTAACTGTATCCAAGATCAGAATTTGGTTCCAGCATTGCCTTGAGCTTAAACAAAACCTCGAGGAGGGACCTGCCAGTAACAATGGGGGCTGAGAAGAGCAGACCTCACTGGCTGGAAGTCTCCCTGCCGCATGCCTGGCATCCTTGGTAGCTCCTACAGGGAACCATACATTCAGATCTCCATTAACAAACACTCAGATCTTCTGAGTGGGTATTTTGTGGGACCTTTTGACAACCGTTGATGTGCTACCCCCAAAGAGAAGAAGAAGAAGACAAAGAAGACGAAGGAGAAGAAGAAGAATAAGAAGAATAAAGACGACAACGAAGAAGAAAGAAGGAAAATAATAAGAAGAAGAAGAAGAAGAGGAAGAAGAGGAGGATGAAAAAGAAGAATAAGAAGAGGAAGAAGAGGAGGATGAAAAAGAAGAATAAGGAGAAGAGGAATAAGAGGAAGAAAAAGATGAAAAAGAAGAAGAGGAAGAAAAAGAAGAAGAAAAAAAGCAACCCTGGGTTTAAAGTTTCACAAAATTTCAGCCTGGAAATTGCACAGGGGCTAAGGAGCAAGCCCAGGCCCCCCTCCATCCTCAGCCAGATCTGCATCCAGCATTCCTCCCTATGTTTACAGCTGGGGAGAAATTGAATTACCTACATAGTATTATTTTAGCATAAACGAACAGGAAGACTGCACCAAAATTGATGACCCAGCGGGTGTTTCCCCTCCCTGACTGTACTGTATACATAGAGCTTTCTAGACTCCAATTTATTGGTTTGTCAGAAACTTCAGTTATTTTCATCAAGTTGAGTTTTACATTAAACATTCCTCCACTTAATTGGAACCATGCGGATACATTTGGGCAGCATCCATATTCCTGCTCAAATAAAAGGGGTACTTTGTTACAAATTCAGCATACTTTGCTGTTAAATTATATTTTGCTAGCAATTACAATTAAATATGAAGTTCACACTTAATAGCAGACCTTGTAATCATGTGGGAGTAGTTCTCCTTCCGTGAACATCATGCGTGGGTGGGAGAAGGGAGAGCCCTGCAGCCTCATTTTAATAATGAAATAAACAGTTCTGCTGGTGAGTAATTCAGGGACTTTAAAACAGGGCAGTGGCAGGATGGAAATTGTTTAAGAAGCTTATTTAACCCTCTCACCTGCTACTTCTAGCTCGCTCAAGAATTACCCACCACCCAACTGCAGGCAGACAGGAGCAGCACCAAGAGATCTGGGAAGGGATCAGGGAGTAGGACAGGGGGGTTTGTCATGCCTGGTTTTATTCTTGCTTTTAGTCCCTTGTAAAAATTGTTGAGGATAGCAAAGTCATATTTGCAGAAAGGTATTAAAGTTTTCTTTTTTTCCCCAATTGAATTCTGAATTATAACAAGTCTTTTTTTCCAGCATTTGTCTTGGAAAACAGGTAATGTTGTTCTGCAAATTGAGATTTCATTTTAAATTTCATTTGTGGTTTTATATTTTTACGCATGTTCCCATTAGCTTGAAGTGTGCTTGTTATGGAAAGTTAACAAGTGATTTCATTAGAAGGTGAAGAGGATACATTTTGCTATGGAAAAGCAGATTTGATACTTCAGCAGTTCAAAGCAGGCTCTTTCAATTTTAAAAACAGAATGTGAAATGTTGCAACTATTATGTGTTATGGCAGTATTTCTGCTATCCTGAAACATGTTTCTACTGACATGTCATGGAATTACAGAATACAAATTACAATGAAAAAAACACAAAATATAAACCTTAGATGAAAACTTTTTCATTCTGGCCTAAATTTTTTTTTCTGAAAACAAAGCTTTAAATTTGGATTAGTATATGAGGAAAACTTACAAAAGAATCTATGGGACTAGGTCTGAGGAGACATTGAGATGAATTCTGCCTTACTAAAACAAAGAAAACCCAAGATTAACCTGATTAAAATATTTCTACCCAGCTCAAGTTAATTTCCTACTCTTTGCCCTAGGCTTGCTGTCTGGCAAATGAACCTAAGTTCCACACTGCCCATTTAGAAGCAATTGGAGCTTGTCCTCCATGTACAGTTGATATTGCCCAGCTACTGTCACCCATCGTTCAACCCAAGGCATGCCCTGCTTTTTGTCCACTAAGCCAGGTTCAGTATGTTTGAAAGACAGCTCCATGTGTGTCCAACTGAGAAGAAAAGCAAATGACAAGACTGATGCTGTGTCAACAGTTCAAAGAAACTGCCCTTGCTGATGATGGCAGCTGCTCACGTTTGTGGACACTGATTAGTGGCCAGCTGGAGAGTTGCATGTATCACAGGGGCTGTGGGGACAGGATTCATGGCCCCAGAGATGACTTCCACACTGACACCTGCAGCACATACCGCAGAAATCTGCACCGAGCATCTCCTCACTGCAGCATGGAATCTAAAGCAGTGTTTTCCTTCTTTAGTCTGCACCCATATCCCGTTTCTTTCCACCATTGTTGTTCATGCATAAAGCGCACTTGGAGAAGCCAGTTCTGTGCAGGCATAAGCCTTTCAGTTCTCTAGGATGGGGGAATTAAATAACTCTGAGAGCTACAGAAAGCACCATCCTACAATGCTATCATCCTATTTCTGATATCACACTGGGGAATTAACTGGGGAATTAACAGCACACTGCTCTCACTGTAGAGCCCATCTTACTGTTTCCCTGGAGTGAACTGCTGACCTCTTCCGGTCATCCCTAGACCCGATGTCTCTCTTGGGGGTCGGTCGTCTACAGAGCTAACATCTCTCCTGGGGGTCCTGAGGGATGGCAAACTGCTTCCCCAGGTTCAGCCTCTTCTGCTTTTACCTCTCCACCACGATTACACCTGCAAATAGTGGACAGTCCATCTATTTCAATTACAGATGGGTGAACCCTGTGGCGTTTGAAGCACTGAAGATTCTTTGAAATACTTCGGGGGTTCCCAAGCTAGTTCCAACACAGAAAACACTTTCACATGGTAGAATTTAGCTCCATGTTTCTCTCACTGCACCGTTTTCCACTCGCTATTTCATTTTAAGCTGGGAAAAGGATTTTCTTTACACTGGGGCTTTTCTAAAAAGATGATGCACATGACTGCACAGACAGCACACTGAACTTCGGAACCTGCTGTTGGACTTGTTTTGAAATTCTACCAAATAATGATCCTTAAGACATCCTAGAAGTGCTCCCACTCTGTTATGAAGTCCCAGTGTGTCCCAAAGGACTTCCCTGGCCAGCGCCTCATGGTTTATTTCCCAAAGATTCTCAGTGCTGTGTTCCAGCTCATGCTTTCTCCAGAGGTGGCCAGATTTCCCCAAAGGCAGACAACACAAGAAAATTGTAGCTGAAGAGACAAAATCAGAAATATTCTACTGAGCCTGAAGCACCGTATTTCTTTCAGAGGTTGAATCCAAGTCCCCATCATCCTGCAAATATGCCTGAAAAGGTACTGTATTGAAAATTACTCTGCTTTGCAGCAACAGATGCCTTCTGCTCTTTAAACAAATCCCCTTCAACAACACATATTCTCATCTGTGCATTTTTAATAGAAGAATAATTTTTGTCATATGTTATAATGAATAACACACAACTAAACGGTGCATGTAAGACTGTAATTCCATCTGGGAGTTTGTTGACATTGATAAACCACTCAGGTTTTGTTTTTGTGGTTCATGCCATTAGAGCAGCTCAACAGGATTACAGTCCTGTTAGGTAGAGCTAGTAATAGGCATTATACCATATGATAATGACTGTACATTTTATTAAAGAAAAAGTTTAAATATATAAGTGAAAATTCTCATCAATGGCCTGACAATATGGTGTTAAAATCATCTTTATGTTATTACCTGAGTGGCTTGTTTATTTTATTTAAGGTTCCTCATCTCAGGCAATGAAAAATCTTTAGTTGGATTTAATTATATCTATACTGAGGGACTGAAGCATTTCCCTTGTAATTTTGTGGCATCGCTACTTTTATAGGATATGAAAACCAGAACACTGCACTGCCCATAAAGGAAAGTGAACCAGACAAGTCTAGTAATTTCATAGTCTAAACTGAGTTAAGCAGATACACACAAAAGCAGATAAACAGTGAAAACTCTGGATTTACTTTTTTTCCCTTTAATTTCCAGACACTAACAGTGATAGCAGTGGCACTGCTAGGGATCGTTTAAAATATATAATAACATTTTCCTTTAATTCAATTATAATTAATAACCCATGTGTGCATTTCCCTCAAAATGAAGCTTGTGTAAAGGCACATTTCTCTCTTATCAGCAAGTAAAGCTATGAAACCTGTGTGAACAGGAGCTTTCATTCTTCTGCACTTTACTACTGGTTTGTCTGGATCACCACGGTTTTAAAAATTTCAGTCATGCATCCTATTTCTAGTGTGGCCTCACTCTGCTAATTGCCATTTAGTTCACAGTGAAATAACTGCACTAATGACTTCAGCAAAGTCCAGCTCTAGGCTGGACAGAAGGGAAGTATTTCTGATCTGAATTTTTCTACTTACACAAACCACCAGAAATGGCCATCGCTGCCTGACAGAAGACTGGCGGCACTAAGTCTGATGTCCTGCTCTTTGCATCTGCCGAGTGAGCTCTGGAAAAAGGTTACCTGTACCAACCCCTGCATCTGAATCCAGATTTCACTTTTTGCATCAAGTAAACATTTAGCGGCATCAGCAGGAAAATCAGCAGGATGGGTCATGGGAGCCCACAGGCGCAGGGTACACGGGACAGAATGCAGGTATCCTTCCTCTTCCCACGGGTGCCTTTACTGAGCTACAGCACTCTCGTACACTGGGAGAGAGCGGAGATACTCAAACCATCTCCAGTCAGCAAAATTAGGGGAAGAAACTAGAAAGCAAGACTGCCCAAAGAGTTGGTAGAAGCTCTTCTGCTGAAGCCTATGTGCTCTGGATCATTGTCTGGAGGCTCTGCAGGTGATGAGAAGTTTCCAGAGGCAACATTTGAAAAGCATCTGCTCTGAAAGCCAAGCTACTCTTTAAAGTGTTAGGAGATATTGGGGTACATTTGCCAGTTTATCCCAATTTCATGCAGTTTCAGATTCCACTCTACACTAGAAAAACTGAAACTAAATTTCAGCATAATGGTTCTTCCACCCTGTGGCTAGGCCCTTCTCTGTAGTACAAGATCTTTGCAGACATAGCTTTTACAACAAAGTCTCCAAGTGGAGATGTGGTGTAGACTGGCAAGACATTTTTCCTAGCAGTGTTTACACCAGCTACCCAAATGACATAACTTATACCTCTCAATAGAGCCTTTTGCTGGTATAAGAACATTTACCAGAACTGACAGTTTAATTAGTGGTATGTTTCTCTTCTTCTCTTCCCATGCTCTTAGCTGACAAAGCTATATATGCAAAATGTTTGAATGCAGACAGACCTATTACTTCTGGGGAAGCTGCACAATGGCCAGCAAACAATTCCAGCATTGACGGGGGAGTGGAGGGGACTGAAGCAATACAGCCATGACATGCGGTGAAGCAGCCTTCTCATGGATCCTGGGCAATGTCCAACAGTAACAAACAAAAATTTGGGGTAGGATTTAGGGCTGCAGGTTGCTCTTACAGAAGTTCTCTGGAGCCAAGGTGGAAGGAAACAGAAGACAACCACCAATGAAACTAGCTTCCAAGTGATTTGAGATGCCTAAATCCTTTCACTCAACATGTGCACTAAATTCTCTTTAGCCTTAAAATATCACAATGATCAGAAAACCGTTGGTATGGCACCTTCCCACCAAATGCTGTCCTTGTCATCCAGTTACACCTCTTCACTCGACTAACCAACACAGATTTTGCCTCTGTTAACACCCTACAATTACAGTGACTCCTGGGAGGGAGAGACGGAAAGGGAGAAAGGCTTGTGGGGGCAGACTCTATTCTCTCTTGCACATTGTTAATAACATTGTCAGCTAAGTAATTAAATCATCCTCATTATAAATGCAGCACAGAAAGAACACAACTTTATTCCAGGTGGGATCCACAACACTATCCATTTTTTCAAAATATTTTTTAAAGTAGGAAATTTTGATCTGGTGCCATTGAAAGAATAAATTTGGAAGACCACCAGTTCATTTTTACAGAACCCCTTTTGTAAATATAATGGTGCTTTAATGGAAGTTACACTATATACACACATAAACAGGAGAAATTTAGTGTATATTGGTTATGATAATGTTTTCTGCTGAGTACTGAAAAATTACTAGAAAACCACTTAATAGCTATGTAATGTTTTATAATACTGTCAGCTGAATTATTTCCGGCTCTAAGGGGAGACACAGCCCTGCAGTTAATTTCACCGGGTTGCACCTGGGGACTGTTCCTATGCATAAGGCTACTCTTAGTTACCTTGTTTGTGATGACATAAGGAGGGGTACAGAACCCACCCTCTGCTCTGCCAAAAGCTAGAGACATGAGAGAGTTTTGGTACTACAGGCAGACAAGAAAAAAGGCCATAGAGAAGATTTTTGGCATTTGTTTTTGAAGCTTTAGTTCTACCCTAGGACGAAGGTGCCTGAGCATCTCTGCCACAGCTGATACAGGAGTGGTCCAAGCTTTATTGACAGCATCACTACTGTAATACAGCTACTAATAATTTGTTTACCACAGGATGACAAATTAAATAATTCAGAAGAAACTAACCAGGAAGCACAAAATTAAGACTGGGTAATTCAGACAGTAGGGCAGATCTGTGGCACAATTGCACCAGAATTGTTGGGCGATCTGCAGTTGGCATTGCTGAGCACAACTAGAAGGTGCTGTCACCTGAAAGAGGTTCAGACATGCAGCTAAACCCCTTCAGCTCTTTCCTCTTTCTTCTCTTCATGTGGCTCACTATTTGATCAGAGCTGCATCTTCACAGTACCATACTGATCTCAGAACCAATCTGGAATGAAAAGGGTTTAGACCTTATCTGTTCTGCATTTTGTAGGGTCACTTTGTTTCCTATATTCAGTGAAAGCAAAATTGTGCATCTTTCCTAGGCTTAGACACATTTGTAGCTTTGCCCATATTATATATTGCTACAGTTAGATACAACTCCAAGTCCTAGCAGCTGATTTGTACAAAAGGCGGGCACAGAGTTCTGATTCCATATTACAAAGAGGGAAGAAACTGAGTGTCCTTCAGGGTTTTTCAGAGGGGAGGAAACACCCTAGTGATTACTTTTTAAAACATACCATCCTGAATAAATATGCTGTGGAAGAGGTGGCAAGGATCTTCTGTTGTATTAGGTGTTTTCATTCCAAATAATTTTATTTCTAGGATTAAACAATCTCCAAACCTGATTTAAGAGTTCCCTTATCACCTCCCACTGAAGCCAGTGAGGATGAAGGGTGCCAACTGTGTACATCTACTTGCTAGTTCTTCCTTTAAAGTAGGGGCAGTTACAGCATAGTCACATTTACTGGGATTTGTCTAACTGACTTTCAGCATACCTGATTGGCCACGTGCATTTGCAGTCTCATGGATTGCAGTTTGAGCTTTGGGGTATAGCCAGCTTGCATGCTGAGAGAAAAACTGCAACTTTGAACAGTTTTTAGGTGGTTGTGGTCAGGGTAAAGCAGCCCTTTGGTACTGCGTACACACTATTTTAAGCACTGACCCCACCTTTGATCTCCTTCCAATGACTTCCCCCACATACAGCTCACTAACAGAGCAAAACACACTTCTTTCTCTGTGAGGAATCATGTATTTTTTATTTTTTAAGGAGGGAGATTCTCCTCATTCTTATCAAATTTGGAGAACTGGCAAATATTTGTGGCTGCTACTCAGAGTGGGGCAGAAAAAACACGGAAAAAGAAAGCTAAAGGTCATTCAACTCATGCTTTTTTCTGTAACATATTAAGGCAGGGCTACTTAAATGGGGAACTTTGACCCAGGCCTGGCTTGAGGTAGCTTTGTTCACAGCACCACAAGGGCCCACGCACCAGCACCAGAGGTATGCAGATGTCTGGGTGGGTCGTGAGAGGCTTCCCTTGCAGTTCCTGAAGAGTAGGTCCATCAATTCACTCACCATTTTAAACACCTACTTTAAGATGAGATTAAGTGACTCCCATTTTTGTTTTGCATTGGCAATAAGGAGAGTCAGGGGTGATAACAGTACCTTGTAGATAAATAGGTTTGATAAACCAGCCTTGAAGCCATAAACAGAGACACCAAGGGAGAGATGAGGGCACTTACCGGAAGGAAGTCAATAGCAATCCTGGCATTTTGCCCCTGGGACTGCTTCTGCATTTTACTTTAGAGAGTCATTGAAGAAAAAAAGCCGCAAAACAAAGTCCCAAGAAATTACTTGGACATCAAGGACCAAACTTCTTGCTCCCCACTCCCAGTTCAGGATTGTATCCACTGATCTACAGATCAGGATCTCTCCTGCCTCCTCTCCTTCTTGCCCCAGGACTCCATCATTCAAGGCTGCACTGGTCCACCTTCAGCAGGACAGTAGGAACACTACCTACGTAGAGAGACTGAAAGGGCTGGATCAGTTCAGAATAGAAATCAGTATGAACTGCCACTACAGAAACTTCCTAAGACAGGATATAGCTAATAAAATGGACATTCATTTGCTAAAATAAAAATATACCCAATTAGACTATTGCACATTAAAAATTCTTAAGCACTTCAGATTTTTAAGTACAAATAAGTGTGACACTCTGACATCATTATTAAAGTTAAGAAATAAATGTTAATGTGACTATCTGCAAGTGTGTTACCTCCTTCAGGGAGGAAAACATGTGTGCGAACACATGCAGTGGGGGAGTCAGGAAAGGAAACAATTTTATTTTCCTAGCCTCCTCAGGAAATTCAGATTATGGTGTATTTTTCCTTAAATAAGCAAACTAAAATTTGCAGAATAACAATGTAAAAATTTCTCTTTTGTATCACCACAGATTTCCGAAGTATTAGACTAGAGTACATTTTACAATGAATTTGTAAATGTTTTCAAGAGTAAAATAAATAATATTATCTTAATCAAATTGAATAATTTTTTTAAAATATAGCTATGATTAAGGGAAAACATTAACTGCTTGATGCAAATGGTAGCTGCTGACTTGGTTTTATGCATACAACATATTAGCTCGTATTTAAAGCTGTAAGGATTTGTTTGGGCTTCTCATAGTCTTTCTGCTTAGCTTAATGTTATCCTTCCATACTGTCTTCTAAGTATGGGAAGTTTACTTGGAATGTGGGTTGGTTTTTTTTCCAGTTGACCGCTATTCCTTCAGGTAATTGTTTTAACATTGCCTTTATGGCTGGGCTGTTTCAAGTCTACATAGCATACCAAAATTATCTTGCGAGAAAATATTAAATTTTTTTGTGAGTTTTCTCCCAGGATCCCAAGCTTTTAAAATGCCCTCCTGTGAGGTCATTTTCTGATGATAGGAGCTCATGGGTTCTACGATTTGTACTCAAAGCATCTTCAAGGCATTTCCTTCCACCTTGTTCTTTGTTTTATGAATTTTCTCACGGCTACCCAAGTAATTTTCACCAAGGTTCAACAACTTGAACGACTTCAACGAGTGCTCAACAACTATCAGTGAGCAGACTCCAGGTTTTCCAGGCCACTCAGATGCTGCAAACTGCCTTCAGACCTGGGAGCTGCTGCAACCAGAAACCGCCAGTCCCTCAACGTAAGGGACCACCAGGACTCCCTACAGGAACCAGGGAGACATTGCATGGATAAGACTTGGGTAGGTCTGAAAAAAATTAATTAATGATCCAGTTATAAATCAGCTCACCAACTACATAAAACTGTTTCAGGAAAATAAAGTTGGTACACACTGACACTCTCCCAAACCCAAACATTACAGTAGAATCCTAGAACAGAATCACAGAATGGTTTAGTTCAGAAAAGACCTTTAAGATCATCAAGTCCAACTGTTAACCTAGCACTGCCAAGTCTACCACTAAACCATGTCCCTAAGCATGACATCTCCACATCTTTTTAAATACCTCCAGGGATGGTGACTCCCCCACTTCCCCGGGCAGCCTGTTCCAATGCTTGACAACCCTTTCAGTAAAGACATTTTTCCTAATATCCGATCCAAACTTCCCCTGGTGCAACCTGAGGCCATTTCCTCTTGTTCTATCACTTATTACTTGGGAGAAGAGACCAACAGCCACCTCACTGCAACCTCCTTTCAGGTAGTTGTAGAGCGTGATAAGGTCTCCCCTCAGCCTCCTCTTCTCCAGACTAAACAAACCCAGCTCCCTCAGACACTCCTCATACGACTTGTGCTCTAGACCCTTCACCACCTTCTTTGCCCTTCTTTGGACACAATCCAGCACCTCAATTTCTTTCTTGTACTGAGGGGACCAAATCTGAACACAGCATTCGAGGTGCGGCCTCACCAGTGCCAAGTACAAGGGGATGATCACTTCCCTGCTCCTGCTGGCCACACTATTCCTGATACAAGCCAGGATGCTGTTGGCCTTCTTGGCCACCTGGGCCCACTACTGGCTCATGTTCAGCTGCTGTTGACCAACACCCCCAGGTCCTTCTCTACCAGGCAGCTCTCCAGCCACTCTTCCCCAAGCCTGCAGCGTTGCATGGGGTTGTTGTGACCCAAGTGCAGGACCTGGCACTTGACCTTGTTAAACCTCATACAGTTGGCCTCAGCCCCATCAATCCAGCCTGTCCAGATCCCTCTGCAGAGCCTTCCTACCCTCAAGCAGACCATCACTCCCACCCAGCTTGGTGTCATCTGCAAACTTATGGAGGGTGCACTCAGTCTCCTCATCTAGATCATTGATAAGGATACTAAACAGAACTGGCCCCAATACTGAGCCCTGGGAACACCACTTGTGACTGGCTTCCAACTGGATTTACCTCCATTCACCACAACTCTTTTGGCTCAGCCATCCAGACAGTTGTTTACCCAGTGAAGACTATGCCCATCCGAGCCATGAGCATCCAGTTTCTCCAGGAGAATGCAGTGGGAAACAGTATCAAAGGCTTTACTAAAGTCTAGGTAGACAACATCCACAGGCTTCCCCTCATCTGCTAAGTGGGTCCCCTTGTCATAGAAGGAGATCAGGTTAGTCAAGCAGGACCTACCTTTCATAAACCCTTGCTGACTGAGCCTGATCACTTGGTTGTCCTGTACATGCTGTGTGATGGCACTGAAGATGATCTGCTCGATAACCTTCCCCAGCACCGAGGTCATAGTGACAGGTCTGTAGTTCCTTGGATCCTCCTTCCAGCCCTTCTGTAGTCATGTTACAACCATGAATCTCTCGTTGGCACACCATAAGACTATCAAAGCACAGGACGATGGCAAGTAATTTGTATCTTGGGGGACTCTTTATCAAATATTCTGTAGATTAAACTTCTGTTCCATTGTTGCCAGCAGACTGTGACTTTGTGTACAAAGACTGGGATCCATGATACATACATCTAACACAAAGTAGTCTTATGTCCTAAAGGGTTTCCAAGCCAAGTAGATGAAACACAGCAGAAATAAAAAGCCACACTACCCTCACTCTTTGTAGTTGGTGAGCTGAGGGACAGATTTGCTCTAGGTTTCACAGCAATCACTAGCAAAGCTGGGAAATAATCCAAGACCCATGTCCTAACCATAAAACCATGCTTGCTTTCCTGGCATAGAGAGAAACAGGAACATGCCAGAGATGCAAAGCAAAAGCCAAGTTGTAGAATGGGCCCCTAAAGTATTTTGTTCCCTGGAGAGAGATTAAAGTCTTGCAGTACATATAAACACCTGCCTAATGATGACAGAATTGAATTTATTGCTTCATGCAGCAAAAATGCCTCAGAAATAAGATACCAGACATACTACTGAGATCATCCGAAATATAGCACGTGTTGTAGTTATCACAAACTTCAGGTGATCAGCCTAAAACATCTGCAGCACATGTACTATCTGGTGAACACCAATGCACAGCTCATAGAAACTCCTCCCTAGACCCTCCAGAGATTGTAAAGTAGCTGAGACATGATAGACTCGAAAGAACACCTCAGTTCATGAACCTCCACCACTACCCCAGCACAGCAGCTCCAGTGGAAGCACTGCCAAATGCCCAAGCTGTGCACCCCCTCCTTCAGCTTATCACACTCTTAGGTTAGTGAAAACACATTTCTGAGGCTGGAATAATAAGCTTGAACAGAGAGCTTAACACAGAACTGCTGCACCTTTTCCTTCAGGAATCAACTATCTTCTATAAGCATTTAAGCCACAAAGCATTTCTAAAAGAAGAAAATTGGGCTTCAAAAATATTAGTCAAATGCAACATTTTAAACAAATCTTTTTAATACCTCGATATATCCACATGGTCAAAAACCAAAGCTATGTCATAATCAGCACCTGTTGGAACAAGTAGTATCATGCCCATACAAAAAAAGCTTTCCAGCTCTACTGGGTTTAAAGTTGGTATGAGTAAGGGTATTTTCCATTAAACTGGCTATACTAAATCTGACAGTGGTGTTAAGGGTGAGGTATTGTAATTTGGTTAAAATGCTGGTAAAAAATGGCAAAACAATCTACACTGCAGTCATCTGATAATGTTGGATTTCTTTTTTCTTATGACAAAAAGGTTTCATAGCTTTTTATTGTTAGATGTAATCAAGATGGTCACTCTTGACTGAAGAGAGTTAATTGTGCAGGTTGAGGAGGAACCATATTTGCAGATTGTAAATTAGGTGAAAAAGATCCATGTTTATTTATTTTCATTTCTTCTCCTCTGGACAAAAATCCCTGTTTTATTATCTGGAGCAACTGGCAAATATTTTAAAATACAGTCCTTACAAATTACAAATTTAGCTTCACTCCTCAGATCTCAGGCCAACCACAGCTAAGAGAAAGAAAAAAACAAATAAATCCTTGCCCCACTCACCCTTTCACCACCTTCATGGCTCTGTTCCTCTCAGAAAAACTTAAGAGAACTGGTGAACTTTGTGGTGTGACAGAGAAGCCGGTGCACATGGGCTATTTTAGATCAAAGGGAGAAATGCCTTCTGAAGTTCCAAGAGCTCCCTCACTATTATACCAAAAAAGTGCCAGCTCACCTTTTCTGCTGGATGAAATATCATGGAGAGGGAAGAGCTGGTGTCTAGTATAGGCAGGCCTGGGTCATTAAAGACTCTATGGAGTGGAAAAAAAACCCCAACATTCAACTCCTTTTGGAAATAACCCGTCCTGGTGCAGAAAGCAATGTACTTGCAGGGCAACAGCTGGGGTGTGCCAAATTCAGCCCTGGACTCACTTCAGTTTCTGAGCTGGCTCAATAAGTAGTTCCAAGCAACGTGCATCACAGCAATGTCATTCCCAAGATGACAAAGGCACAGAAGGTATGTCCACTGCAAAACCAGAGCAATCTCAGAGGGAAAAAAAAAACCAAGAACTTTTAAGTAAGATTACCTAAGAGTATCTGGAAAGATAACTGAATTAGGTATGTTTACAGTCCTAAACTCCTCAACTTAAATGATAGTAAAAAGTCTTACTGCTTCCTTCCCTTCTATAATCTACCACCCTGAGCCACCTTAAGTCTCTGCAAGCCTTCAGTTTTGAGCCAGCCGCTAATCAAGCAGATTCCTGAAAAAGTCTATCTCCTTGAGTTCCACAGGATTAAAGTAACTACCTCCTCTTTGCCTGTCTTCTCTGTAAGTGCTAATGATTCCTTTTGTGCCTTTTTATGGTTCTAACCATGAAACTGGAGGTTTTAGGCATCAATTTGCACTCTTTTAGCACTTGTGGAAGCTATCCATCACATTTTTTTCCTATCAGAAATGCCCCACAGGTTGACACCCATGCCCATCGCCCAGTTTTCTGTCTCCCCTGCTGGCTGTTGCAGAAGTTGCTACGGGAGAGTATATGAAACAAGCCACTATCCAAGGTCCAATAATCGTTCTCCTGCATCTGGCTGTTAGACTTCAGATGTCAGAGAGAACGTTGCTTCCTATTCCCAATAGTATCTGGTTTGCACCTTTTATCCATTAATTCATCTAATCCATTTTGAACCTCTTGATGTGTTCTGACTCCACACTTTCTTGCAAGTTGTAGAAGTTTATCGCATGCTTTGAAAAAAGACACTTTTAAAAACCTGTTTTAAATTATGTCCTATCAGTTTCAATGCATGTTCCCTGATCTACTGTTAAAGGATTTAGTAAATAAGTTCAGCACTCATCTTCTGCACTGCCTTCTTGATTTTGTAAATCAGCTTCATCCTCACTCAGCCTTCTCTCCAAACTGAAGTGAGACCACGAGCCTGCTACTGGTTCCCCTTAATAATTTTAGATGTGCTTTCCCATATCTTTTTTCCTTTTTTTAAAACGAAAACCTATGCTATCTTCGAGATGTGGAGACCAATCGTATGCAGTACTCAAGATGTGGAGGCATGAAGATTTTCTACAGTGGCAAAATGTCATCTTTAGTCATGTTCTTAGTACCATTCCTGATACGGGCAATTTTGGCTGCAGCTGAACTCTGAGCCAACGATGACAAAGAACTGCTAACTCAGCATGGCCTGGATTATTCTAAAGCACCACAGAGTTGTTTTGGAGACACCCAAATTAACTCCAGACAAGAGACTAGATCACACAACAGCACAGAACAATGCCATGCAGAGATACTTGCTTAAGCCCTGGAAGATTTATAACAACATTAACATAGTGCACAGACTCCTCCTACCTTTGGCAATACCTAGCCTACCTAGGGTGCCTACAACCACAGTGCATCAGGTAAAATGGACAGGCCAAAAGTCCCTCCTGTGCATTTGAAATGTCTTCAGAATGATACCTCTCTTTTGGGAACCCGTCACCTCTCCCCAAGGCACCTGGAGCTCTGTATCCAATGTGAGCAACATCTGAAGTCCAGGTTCTATAGAGTTAATAATTATCAATAAAAATCAGTGACTAACAAATTCTTCCTAATTTAAAACTTGTTTTCAGTCACTGAGGAAATTTACCAGTATCCCATCTGAGGGGCAAGGCATAGCTGTTACGTGTCAGAGGAGGATGAAAAGTATGAACTACTTCCTCTTCACCCAGTGCTGCACGTCTTCTCCCTCCCCACGTACACCACTGATGCACCTCAAAAAATATTTATGAGTTCTCATTCAAATACTTCAGCTGATAAATTTAATATCACATTCCCTGGGGTAAGCAAAAAATAAAATATTGCACTGGCCTTCGCACATGTGGAGATTATATTACTTTACAATGAAACCCAGCAAGCTGCACATTACAGTTTTTACCACAATCTCCTTGGTAGGAATGTTTCAAATACATTGCATATGTGTGAATACAATATAAGCACACTGAAATGCTTTGAACACTGTAAAACATCAGACACTTGAGGCAGCAGGGAAAAAAAAAGTCTTCACCTACCTTGGCTCTTATCTTAAGACTATATTGTCCTTTAAGTGCTTGATTTGACACTGGCGTTCTCTAGTCTCATAGACTGTGTTACTTACAACATACAAAGCGAAGTTCCAAACGGCTGACTACTTAAACATCTCCTGCAACCCTCTCTACGTTCATACCTTGTTCATGAAATATCTCTGTGAAAGAAAGCAGACAAGACTGCTTGCCCTGTGCGGTACAACTCTAAGAAGAACAGATTAAAGGAGTCACAGCTGTACAACAAAGTCCTTTGGTTTATGCAAACACATTTCTACACGCTGTAAAAGTCTAAACATCTGACTGACTTGGATTTTACAAGCCTACAATACTGGAAAATACGCATAGAAATCGACAACATTCAAAGGCATTAAAGAGTTTCATTTCACATTTGTTTCCTATGTCGCCAGCTTGCCGGGATCACCGCCGCACCTGCTCCTGTAACCCGGGTCCCGGGGAGCCCGGCACTTGCAGGCCTGCTCCCTGCTTTTGGCCGCGGCCCGTCGACTGTAGCACGGGTGCCACCTCCCGCCGGGCTGGGGAAGCGCTGCCGGGGACCGGCGGGCCGGCGCACGGCGCTCCGCGGCCCAGCCAGGCCCAGCCAGGCCCAGCCCATGCCGAGAGCCGGCTGCGCCGGCCAGGGTCTGGCAGCTGCCCGCCTGCCAGGGCCTGGCCGCCCCTCGGTTTTGCTGTCGGTAGGGGGTGCGCTGCATGCAGCCTGCAACCGGTGGCACCAGCCAAATCCCCAAATGCCGCCAGGGGAAGCGCTTGAGAGGCAGAAGTGGTCTTCACTCTCCCCCCGAAGGGGATCATTTCCCCATGCTACACTTTGGGAAATCATAATGATATCCCAAAGAGAAGATAATTTTCTTCCAGACAATAACAGCGCACCACTTGAGCTTGGCAAAACAGAATTTGGCGGCCAGCAAAGAAAGTGGAGAGAGAAAACAAATGATTCCCTGTGACTATATCCATGAAGAATGCTGAGAGACTGATGGAAGGGAACATCCTGCCTCAGAATATGCTGAGAACTGGGTGATAAAGTATATAGTCAAGGGGAACAACTAATTGGCATGTTGATAAGAACTAAAACTAAGTGTCATTTAGGAGAACTATGCTCATGATACTAAAAATCACACCCATAGGCCAGAAAAACCCCCACTCAAATAAGCCCCTTACTCTCCGAGCACACATGATAAATTTAAAGGGTGTTGTAACTTTAAGTCAAAATGAGAAAGAAACTAACCATTATCTAAGGGGTGTAAATATTAGCTGTGACTGACACATTTAACTGTATAAATGCCTTGTAGTTTCTCAGTGCGGTGTGCTAGCTGTGTGGAGTTACCACCTAGCACCCATCTTTGTGCAAAAATGAAATTAATAAAATACCTCCTCTCTGTGTCTAGTTTGATGTTTTGCACACCGGGCAAATGAACCAGCTTTTCAGGATAACAATAATCTGCAACCTACAGGCACCCATCCATGTAGACTAGCCCATCTGAGATTCTTGTAAACTATATTTTTCAGGAAGAAAGCATGCCTGGTAGCTTTCTATGCTTAAACTAAAATTTCAATAGCTCTGAATGTTTGGCATTCCTACAGAACAGGGCACAGGCAAGATGGTGCATCCAGAAAATGAAATATCACCATCAGTCACCCTTTGTGAAGATTACTAAGTGCATTGGTGACAGCCACATAGGAACTCAGTGGCAAAGGTAGAACCTACATCACCATTTTTAATGACAAAACCTCAGTCTTTTTTTCCTTTTTTTTTTTATACACAGCAGCCTTCTTCACAGTAGAGCTCTAGCTGATTGTCAGTGTCTGCTTTGTCTTCAAATTATGTAAGACAACTGTAGAAACAAAAGCATATGACTGTGTACTTAAAGAATATATACATGCCAAGAGACTTGAACAGGGTTGCACATGCAGCCGTTTTCCCTCTAATATTACCTGGAGCTTTGTAATCTGCCTTTGAGATGGCATACGCATGTGTACATGTGCATGCATCTTCGCTTCTCCACCGAGTACTTCTGTCCCTTGACAGTCATCCTCCCTATGGACCACTGCTAGAGGACAATGAGAAACATACTTTGCTGCTTCTTTCATGGATAATTCTTGGCAAGACACCAGTAGTGAGGCAGGGGTCTCTTGAGGCTCAATACCAGATTCTCCTGTCTCTCATTGACTCAGCCTCTTGCAATTCCTGCTCTGCTCCCACCTACTTTTAATTATGTTGACCAGTCTGCCTAACTACCCATCATTTTTTCTTTCCTACACAGCTAATCCTCCCCTTTCATCCATCATCTGGAAGTGCTCCTCCTCTCCCCCCGCTTCCCTGTTACATCTCAAGTCCATGAATGGAAACACTTGAACTTCCCATGGAAAAGATTTTAAGTTGTTAGCTGGCATTAAAGGAAAAAAGTAAACTACCCCCTGTCAAACGATGTATACACAACAGAAGTCTCAGAAACAGCTATGTTGCTTTAAGTTAAAAAAAATATATTTGATGTGGACCCTCTTCTAGGAATAATTCCATGCCATGGAAAATAGGTAATAAAACAATGTAGTTAGGATCTTATGGGAAGGACTAGCTCAGTCAATAATATCATGATGGAATTTATCATAAGATAATGGAGACAGACGTACAACGGGCATTTCAATCCTATCCCTGTTTCTTGGCTGCAGGCCAGTTTGGCTAAAAGTTTTTCTTCTTTTCTGAATATATGCAAAATCACTCATAGCTCATGTCCAAACAGCATTTTTAGGGGGTGTTTTCACACAATTGCAAGTAGAAGAGTCACATATGTTCCAATCAACTTTCATTTGAAGAGGACACATAAATAGGCTTGAGGGCCGGACAGAACAATGATGCTGTTCACAATGATCAGAAAAGGATCAAGACATGCTAGTCTTAAGAGGAAATGTTAAAAGCTATCATGCTGAGTTTAAAACAGATGGTTAGATAGCCATGAGGGAAGAGTCAGAACCAGCTGAGATTTTGATTTGAATATAAAACATCCATGGAAGGAACAGAAGGGTGAAAGTCAGTCTCTACAGAAACGGGAACTTAATTTAAGTGTCTTTAAAAGTACAGAAGCTTGCTAAATTCCATGCACATAAAGGCATTTCTTGTACATGTGCTGACAAACGTTGTATTTTGCTACCCTGAAAAAAGCAAAGCCAAAGGGTGATACTTGAATATTGTCCATTCAAATAAATAGACGAAAAAGAGAATGTATACCATAGCTTGTATTGACATACAAACACTTCTATATATATGGATATTTGAGGGTGTTTCATTTTTTTTTTTGTGGAGGGGTTCTACAAAACATAACCTCCATTCCCTTAAACACATACTCTGAAAACTAGAAACATTTCAGGTTTTTTCTCCCCCCCCCCCCCCCGTTTGCCTTCTTAAACCTGTCCCTAAGCATCTGTATTATGTTATCCAACACACTGGCTGCTAACAATACAATCAATATAAAAGGTTACTTAGGGGGCATGGCTTTTTTCTGTCCTCAAAATACAAAGCTTATTTTTAACAGGGAATTGAACTCTTTCACTGTGGAAAATGTCTTAGCACCATTTGGAAAAAAAATGGAAAAAAATGAAGCATACTGGAATTACAATTTTTGAGTATGAAAACAGGAAATTTGCTTTAATAAACATTTTTCTGCATGTCAGCCTAAAATATATTTTTTCAGTTTCATAACTTGATTGTAAAATTTTACGGGGCAGGAACTTGGCATGCCAGGCACTGACCTAAATGCCTATTATTTCATTGCTTTTAGTAAAGAATATCTGACCTCTTATGCATTGATATTTTTGTAGAGTATTGACATACAAACTCTACTGTTGTGCTTCTAACAGTAACACTTACCTTACAGACACTAACTTCAGTCAGGCTACAGCAAAGATGAACAGATTTCTGGATTTACTGAGCTATAGGACTACTGAGAGGTAACAAACCTCCAATGAGATAAGCAAAACAACAGCCAGGTTGATTTGTACAAACATGCTTCCCCTTGTGGATATATATTTTCATATAACTCTGCTTCATAATCTTTCAGCAATATGAAATACCAAGTTATTATTAGAAGTTTTTATTTTTTAAACTAACCAACCCTGTACAAAAAATATTATATCAGTTTGTAGATTTTTTGAAATTGTTACTTTGCTCATAGAAAGTATCCCCATTTTATATAATATCATATTGCTCGCACAGGTCTCAGTGAAAATATTTTAAATACTTCTGCTTAAGTACTATAAAGTCACCCCAATTGCTTTTGAATTGGAAGAGGAGGAAAGCTCCTGTAAGTCAGTGACTTTCAAATTAGTTTTTACTCATTCATATAGTATTATGTGACCCAGACACTTTTGGAATTGAATGAAGGAAGCACAGTTACCAATGGCATAAAGTTCAGATATTTGTATAGTGTTTTACTTCCATAAAACATTATACCATCATTTACAACAGGTCAGCTACATGAAGCAGTTGATGTAGATTTAGGGTATTTTGTAGGTGAACCATCATTCAAAAATAATGCCAATGCATGAGGAAATTTGATTGTGTGTAGGATTATTATATCCAACAGCATCCTAGCCACTTCATCTGCTCAATTTGTTAAAAAGACTCTCAAAATAAACATTTGCTTGCTGACCAATGGCTGAAAAAAAAGAAAAATCCCGTGTATTTAACTGTCTAAAATTAACAGTTTAAGACTGTTGAGAAAATAATTTGCCATTTCTTTTTTATGTGGCTACATAAAATTAAGCCACAACTGTGCTCATTGAACATCCAGTAACCAGTTCAATGGCCTAACACAAAGTTAAAAAGCCTACTGAAGCTTCAAATCCCAAACACGTCTTCTCTAAAGGAGAAGGCAAGGCTGACAAATGGATTTATGTTCAGAGTTCCTTTACAACACTGGATGAGACCTTTGTGAGGTCTCCCGGAAAGGGACCATGTTTGAGGGACCATGTTTCCACCAGCTTCAGTAACATGGACATCAGAGGAGCTTTGGCTGACTGCTGGGATATCCAGGTTCTGTAGAACACACAAGGAACAAAAGCAAACAGGTGGATGCAATTCTAAATCAGGAAGATTAGTCAGAAAATACTGAGGTTTATTCTTATTTGTAACGGAAATCATTAAGGATATTCTGTGCTTTAATACTAAATACATTTTTTCTTCATCTGGGATTAGTGCTCACCCTCCATAAAATACTTTATGCATTAAGACTAAAAGACATACTTTTCTCTTGGCAAAGCAGGCAGAACTAACAATGCTCTCCAAAGGAATGGCTGGAGCCCATGGAAGCGCTTGCACATCATGGCAATTTGCTGCTGACAAGCCCGCTCCCCTGACATTTGTGCTACTGCAAAACATATCAGCATATTACAAATGGGAGATGCTGATATGAATGAGCTGTCCTGATAAGAAGTTACCTTCAAGTGAGCATCCAGGCTCCCACTACAAATTACAAGCACGCATACTTCCTTAACCAGGCTTAGCATGGAGTAGCACCACCGTTATCCCAGACTCCAAGGGATTGAAACAGTAAAACAGGCACTGTCATGGGAAAGCATGGAGGGCAGGTATGACCAACCCCACTATGGGAGCCACAGTCAGGGCCACAACTCCAAAACAAAATGACTGTAACTGTTCTCAAGATACTTTGAATCTCACATAGGATGATCTTCCAATAGTATCTAGAAGTCTGTACTTGGCAACTTCACAGTGACTTACCAACATTTTTTCAAAGTGCTTTGCTAGCTTTCCACTTCACGTGGAAACGTAGGTATTTAGGCCTGGACAGGATTACCAATCCATGCAGAACCACTAAAAACGGATATTTTAGTCTGGAAAAAGATTTCATGTGGCCTCTTCTGCCAACCAAATGCCACAAAACATGCATCATTGAGCAAACCATTCTGCATTATCTCTGTTTCACAGCAAGGAAAACATGCAAGGGACATTAAATATGACCAGCAACAGAGGAAAAGTCAGGCTCAGTCCTAGAACCCTACCTCACAAGTCTTTAATTCCCAGTCTCATGTTTAACACTGTCTAACCACATTCTTTAAGGCGACAGGTAATGGATACCTTTAGCATGATGACAACAGATGGCTGTAATTTAAGAAGTCATCCAAAGACGACTACTCTGAAACCTTATCTGAAATCCTGCAGGGCTTATCAAGATCAGAACATCTTCTATGGCAAAACAAAAACACAATCTCAAGGAAGTGTGAAGAAACACTGTCTCTTCAGTCTACAAAGCAGAGGTCTCAGAGAAGCACATGCTAAGTCTTCCAGCATGAAGGACTAGCAATCACTTGTCTTCCTTACCCAATTTAAATTAAAAACATATAAAAAACCCCACAACTTTTGTAAAAGGTGAAGGTGAACCAGAAAGTGGGTGGAATTTAGTCCTGAGGAAGTTTTTGAAAATAAATCAAGCACTAGGGATAATCTTAAGTATAAAGTAAAAAGTGCAATAAGCAGAAAGTAAACTGAGTCTTAATCAGTTCTCCAGCACTAACACTGCATAGGTCCTAAGGTCACCTCCAGGAAACAAAGCACTACAGAAAAAACCCTAACTTGATACCTAAGCATTTTGAATGAATTTAAGAAAGTTAAGATCTCAACCCAATTCCTTTTGGCAAAAATATTTAGGAAGTGTTGGTTCTGCTCCAATGAAAAGGGCTTGGCATGAAGAGAGCTGTCATCCCCTAGTATTAATATTCATTGCCATGTAAAATGATCAAGTGACTTATTTAAAAAAAAAAATCACAGTCCTGAAGTTACACTGAGGTATCATTCTATTGGTGCAAAAACAAAAGCTAAAAATTGCCCATGGACTACAGCTTTCCTTACTTGAACCCCTCTTCCTAAGAGGTAACTGACCATACTTGATATGTTGATCAAGAGGAAATGCATAACCCAGCTACTCCTGAAGTAGCAATTCCAGTATCCCATGGTATAAAAGTACAGAAACCATTTTGATACTGAAGATGTTATTTTTCTCATGCTGAAAATAAACTGTGTGAGATGAAGTACGCTATTCTGTAAAGTTGAATAGGGTGTGCTGGACTTTTCTCCAATTGCTTGCAGGTTTAAAACATGTAGAACTCCCTACGGACTTATTTACAATGAAGACTATTAACTCCACTAAACTTATAAATTCACAAGCTGTTAACAACTCTTCAGTCTTATCCAACTACAGAGACAGCGTGCATCTTCCCCATATATGGCTTTAAAAAAAAAAATCGCCAAAACGAAACCGCAAGTTGTTACAAGGAATTTCACTGCTCCCGTCTGAAGTAAAAAGCTGCATCCTAACTCGAAATCCATGAAACAGACATCTTGCCCACCTTTAGTGTGAATCTGAAAGTGGTGCTGTTGTACTGTTCTGGCCTAACCAAATTAATGTCATCTTACTTCAGCCTTCTTGTGGGTTGTGAACATTCACAGAACATCTTTCTTTCTCGGCATATCTTACTTTTCTAGTGTTGGACAGGAAATCCAGCAATGATACCACAATGCAGCATGTTACTTTGAATCAGCTTTCTCCAAAAATATTAAGTGCAAAGGGGAACAACTTCAGATATTAAATGCACAGCACGAGGTGAACACTTTTCCACATCCTCTATAGAGGTAAAGTAGTAACAGCCAGACTTCTTCAGAATTTTATTAAGCAACAGGTTATCAACTCCATGCTTACTCATTCTTTTCAGTCAGTTTCTTTTCCTTTCAAGATTCTCAATTATAATTCACCTGGACACAAACATTTCTTCTTTTACCCATTTCCTCTCCCTTTTCTCCCTCCAATAGCAAAGTAGAGAATAGTCCCCTCTGGAACTTCAGTATGTTGTATTGGCGCTTCACCTCACAAGATGCCATTAGATTTATGGGACATTAAGTTGTATCAGCAGAAATTTTCCATGTTGAGTTGACCTCAAGGTAACTTCAGTTTCACTTAGAAGGGCAAATCCAGTTTAAAAAAATTCTAAGATCTATTGTTTGCCCATTCTAAAGCAACCAAAATTTTATCAAACAGCCCTAAAACCTTAAGATTAACTTCACAATCATATGCATCCAGAAAACCATTACACGTAATTTACTTGCCTAAACTCCCTTTGTAGTCAGTGAAGTATCTGAACTAGGGACAATGCTCTTCTCCATTCTCCTGGGTCACTTTGTGTTAAAAACCAAAATGAAAAGCTGTAGTTTAGCCAGAGCTCAACACCTGGAAAAGCTCAGTTTGCTCACACAGGCTTAGCAAAGACTTCCTCAAATTTGAGAATGTAAGGCTATGGATTTCATCTTATAAAAGTCTTCACCCACTACCCTGAAGGAGCTTACTGAATTGCTCATTTGTTACTCTGCACCCAGAGATTTAAGGAATTACGATGACTTCACTACTCCTAGCAGGTAAACGCTCCTGTACAGAATCATGTTCAATTAAGAAAGAACTTTCAACCCCAGCAACACACAGGCCACCAAATCCAGGTACTGAGCTCCAGTTTTGGATCCCAATTCCCTTTGTGAATTTAACTCTGATAAAACAGCCAAACAAGGAGAAGCGAACCATGGATCCTATTAAGACTGCCAAGCCTACCACCATTTTCAGACAATTCTTCTATAGAATGCAGCTGCAAACATTACAAAGATAAACAGCGTAAGTTTATTTTATCCAAAACTCTTGGAAGATGCAGCTTAAGACAGGACAAAAGATGAAGCGTGCTTTTGTGTGCTTCTGTATGCAGGAGTCAGGTACTCAACATTATTAGCCAAACTCAACAATGTTAAAAGCTGTTGTTCAACTCCTTGACTGAGAAATTCACAGACAAGACTGAACACATTTAAGTTCAGCACAAGGATACATTTCTTGGTTTTAACCAGACTTGGAACAGGTGACTCCATTATTAAGTACACCTGAAAAGGCTACCACAGGAACCTCTCAAAAACATCAGTCACCCAGGCATAGCTACTAGAAAGCTGTGACAGGGAAAATAACACAAAACACTTCAAGGGCTCTAATGAGAGCTGTAAGAAAGTGCACCTGAGCCCAGCATCTGGAGAAGATGCCTGCCTCTACACTACTTGAATGACTGGGGATGTCAAAAAAAAGGGTTACAAACTATAAAAAAAATTCAAACTCAAGAGCCCGAGAGGTAAATGGAGGTAGGCACTCCTGTTGCAGTCTACAGGTACCCAGCTCCACATAGTCACATTCACATCCCCCTGATCAGCATAATGGAGCAATTCCTTATGACTCCACTGAGAGCTGCTGCACAGAAAATATAAGACAAAACAACTTGCAGGAGAGAGAAAAGTAACCTTGATTTCCAGTCCCAATCTCACCCTATAGTCAAAAAGCAAAAAAAACCTGACAAATAAACAAGTTCTGTACATCATCCAATTAGGAAACCAAGATGCTGGGCAAGTCAGAGTTCAATACTGCCGTGTTTGAGCGGTAAGATCTCAGCTGCTTGGCCACTTTGACTACTGAGAACTCCTACAGAATCAAATCTGGAAGTACCCGACAATGCTGCTTATAAGAAGCTAATTCTACCCATAATTTGCTTTAAACTGGGGGGGGGGGAGGGAACCCAGCAAAACACACCCTGTGTCAATTAAGTTCCCTGAATAAATTAAGACAGCATTTAAAGAAGTCCCTGCAGCATCTCAGAAGATTTGGGTAACGGTTAAGGCCATTCTCCTCATTTGTTTCAGCAGAGGGAGCCAAGTTTTCATCACAGATGCAAGCAGTACTTTGGACTTTCCCTAACAGGTTACTCAGAAGCCCTCCAGAGCTCAGGCAGAAGCATGGCCAAGCAAAGGTAGTAATCAACTGTCAGCATTTTTGCAACTGAGAAGCCATGCACAGTTCTGTAAGTTGGTAACCTCTGGGGCAGGAACAGGAAACAGAAGCACCCTAGAATAGGAGTGGCAGGGATTACCATTACCTTTTTAACACGCTGGCAGAGCTAACATACTAACGAACTACACCAAGGCCTGCAAAGTCCTTTCATCTTCTGTTGTTATTCTTTGCAACACAAAGAACTATTCCACAAATACCCACCCATTAATCACACACACACTAGTCAGGTTCAAAATTTATTTTCCATTCATTTCTTGCACTTGAAGTACTCTTCGATGACATCTTTGGCCTGAGATTCCTTGCCATAGTCCTGTAACACAAGATAACCCGTTAATAACATACAGACCCGTTCAGGATTTCATAACCTGTTTTAAAAACGGGCAGCTGAGATTGACATGTTTTCTCAAGGCACTCCCAAAATTCCATACAAATGAGAACCTCAAGCAATACGCCAGCTGCTTTCCCTTCGTTCTCTAATAAACGAGTATTCTAATACAGGACTCCTCTGTTTCATTCAAGTGTAACACCCATTGGTATGGATTCAAGCAAATTCCTCATTTCTGCTTAAAGCAAGCCAAGTAAAGTATGTGACACAGTAACAAAAGTACGAAAACACATGCAGAAGGCATTAGTCTTTTGTGCAGATGTAGCCATCTCTTGGGACCTCAAAGACAACAAAGTCTTCAAGGCTCGTACTGTGGCTTTACTTTACCAGCTTTATTTTAAAATATGCTCTGCAAAACATTTTCAAGTTGAGCAGACACATTTAACTGGTATTTTTTTACTTCATCTCTTCTAGTTAAAAAGCCTTTCCTTTAATGTTTACTGGCAAGTGAGTCTAGATACTTTAAGGACACAACCACTAACTCACAAAATTAATGGCTGTTTTACATAAACACGGAAGGGAATATAGAACAGGGAAGCAGTTTACTTTCACTACCAACAATGGGACGCAATTGTTTTAAAAAAATAATTTAAGAGCTCTATTTAAAGCATCCTTATCTTTACTGCTTATTTTCAGAAGTCAAGAAATAAGCCAGAATTAGCATCATCTTACTTTGACAACCACACAGCTGCAGCCCACTACTTTGCGAGGTTTTCCTTCTCTGTCAATCTTGCAGAGACCTACCCATTCACCCAGTTTCTTGTTGTCATCAACCTGTGTAAAACATTGCATCACGTTAGAACTAGTCATTTCTAACATAACTAGGTTCAATAAACAAGCCGCTGTACTCTCAGAAGCACTGGGTAACGGATGGCACTTTCCTCACAAGTTATCAGTAGAGGGAGCCAAAGTATCATCATTGTACAGCTCGTAAGTATTTTTATTTGAAGAAAAATGTCACATTAAGACTTCTGCCATGCTCTTTGGCCACTCGCTGCAATAATTCTATTTCTTATTATACAGGACACAAAAATTCATGTCACCACTGTAAAATACCTGATACACACCCTTTGCCATTTACATCCAGTTTTTGTACTGCGTACATGACAATTATAGAAGTAGCACAATCTCTACTAACAGAAATTTTGCCTAGATAAGCCATACACAGAATTACAGCAGAGTGTTTCAAAGGTACGGCTCTCTGTATGCTGAAACAAGCAGCTTACACTGCAAGCAGGGTAACTGTTCCAAACTTGTGTCTCAACTTCCGACACTCACCTTTATTAAGTTGATCTGATGTTCTGCACAAAGTGCTTCAACTAACTTCACGTACGTGGGTTCGTCACAATTTGAAGCCAGAACACAAAGATGGGCTTGGCGTCTAAAAAAAATGAAAACTGACAAATGTAACTTCAGATGCTGCTTAAGCTGTCTTTAATAATCAAAGCCACAAAGATCAAAATTCAGCACATGCATTTCTAGACAAACACTTCCTAAATTTAATTTTTGGTTTTGAGACACCATATGCTTTTTAGAATACTAAATAGACTTTTAATATCATCTACTACTTTTTATGTTTTCCATCTATATATAACAGACTACTATTCATACATTGTAAGCTTTCTTATCAGATTCTAACCCAGTTTCAGCAGCTCCTAAAAATCCCACTAAATAAATTCTCAGCCTTTGGAAAAAATTGTAAAGACGGGATAAACACCATGTCCCATAAAGAACTGGCGTCACTGTTAGAAAGCAACCAAATTACAAGTTGCTTCTTCTCGTTTACCTCGGATTACAATAATTTAAAATTAGAATTAGAATTATAGTTATTAAAAGCTTGAGTTTCCATCTCAAGTTGTTATAAGCTCTTCAGAACAATCTTTTCTACTTACGTTCAAAGAAGCTGTTATGACAGGGCCCCAATTCTAATTAGGCTCTTTGTATACTCTGGTACAATGTTAAGAATACCAAAGGGATACCTGACAACAGAGAGAGCTGTGTAGGTCTTCTATGCTTAACCTAATGTGATTTGACCACTGCAAACAAAGTCAGTTTTCTCTACGGCCTTCTTCATCACAAGTTTCAGCAGAATGTTTCAGATACATTTCCACGCAAGAACCATCACACACAAATGCATATAAACCTTGTACATACATCAGCCTCTTAACACACAGCATACAAACTTGTAGCTGAACTCAGAAGTACTCTTACAAACTACCTGCCAGTCACCTAAGTTGTACATCTTCCACAGTGTGCTACCTTGTCTTTCATGTACAGGTTTGTCAGACTGATGTTTTCACTCATAAGAAGAGTGAAGGGGTATCCGACAAATTGTTAAGTCATCACCCAAACACTGTAGCATTACACTTAAGCACTATTCTTAAAAGTATGTGCCTATATGTAGACATGCACAGGTGTGTATGTATGCATATATATACACATACATATAGTACTTCACCCTACCAAGAAACCCTAACTAATTACCATGGTTGGCACATGTACTACAAGTTTAATATTGTTTTGATATTGCACCAAAGTGATTATTTATTTATAGCTGCAACACATAAGAATGAAGCTAGCAAGAAAGTAAAGCCAAGCTATAAATTCGATGTCTTCGTCATAAAAACTAACCAACTCTTCTAAACGAAGTCTGACATACATACTAACGCTCCCAATCAAAATTCTTAGGAAGTTTTGAGAAGGGTTTATCATTTCTTAAAACACAAGGCTCTTGAGCCCCAGATTTCCATAGCTACATACTGCAAGCACCATTCTGTTTTCTTCACAAAAACAATCCATGTGAAAACTCGATGGCGCTGGGGTCACAAAAAGACAGAACCTAATACACTAGATGCTGTTATTCTTGAGTTACTGAGTTTAGCATCTGTGGTTTAATATCACAATTAAAGACCCCAAAACAGAAGTAGCAGAAGACAAAACTCTGTGGCAGAAAAACATGTTCTTGCAAAAGCTTTCAGCTAAACATCTGGACAAAGTGACCACCGAGTGGATTCAATGTACCTCACAACACAACATACCTCACCGGTTTTGCTATTCACCATAGACAAAATGGCAACAGCACTTACTTGTCCAAGGCTTTGGCCGCTTCACGAATACCACGAGCTAGGCCATCATGGATAAGTGCGGTCTTCAGCACTTCTTGCAGGGCGGTGTTAACATCCATTACACCTCCAGCAGTAATGCTAAAGAGAAGACACGTGTTATTGGTCTGAGCATGCCAATATCTTTCTGCTGTAAGCAAAAGCTTCCCGTTCACCTGCAAGCATCCAATCGTGATAAAAAAATACAGGAAAAAAAGGCGAGCGGGAGAACTAAGCCGAAGGAGAAACTGAGAGAAACTAGGAGAGCTGACACCTCCCCACGCTCCCCTGCGGCGCCGAGGCAGCCCCGCACCCGCCGCCCGCCCGGCCCGGCCACGCACCCGCCTCCGCCCGCAGGAAGCCGGCGACGGCTCCGCGCCAGGGCCTGCCCGGGCCGAGCCGAGTTAAGCTAAGCCGCAAAGGCCCGACGCGGAGCGGCACGAAACGGCGCGGCAAAGACAGCCGCGGCCCCCCCCCGCCCCGCCGCCCCCGCGGCCCCGCTCACCCTTCCTCGGCCATGGCGCTCTCGGTGGGTGCTGTCCCCGCCCGGCTTCCTGCTGCAAATACAGACACAGGCCGCCCCGGTGAGTGGCGCCGGCCGGCCCACGGCCCCCGCCCGGCCCGCTCCCGCCGCGATGCCCCGCCGGCGGCGCGGATTCGGCCCAGCAGGCCCCGGCGCCATCACGGCTACTCACCCCGGCGCCGCCGCCAGCCGCCAGCCAAAAGGAAGGCGGGGCTTCCGCCTCACCCTCTTAAGTGCGCGAGGACCCCGGCTCGTGCGGGCGCCGAGGCTGTCCGTGGCGCTGCCTGATCCCACGCCTCGCTCGCACAGGGCCCGACATGGCGGCGGCAGCGGGGCACGGGACCTCCCTCCGTCCTGCCCGCCCTCGGAGCCAGAGCAGGCCCGGCTCGGCCGGCGGGGAGCGCGGCCTCCTGAGGGGAAAGCCAGCTGCAGCAAGCCGGCGAGGCGCCGTCCGGGGCGAGGGGCGCTCTCACCTTCCCTAGGGCAGTAGGTGCACCTGTTGCCGCCGAAGCGGGCTGGCCTCACGTGGCACCCTTCCTCGGCACCTGGGAGCCCGGAGGAAGGTGGGGAACACGCCGTACTTCAGTCTCTGCTGCCTTTCGGCGGTGGTGACAGGGCTCAGCTGTAACTCGAGAGACCTGAGAAGGGCAGCCGCGTGTTCCCGCCGGGCGCTCGCAGGGGTTACGTGCGGCGTGTGCGAGGGCAGCGCAGGCGGTTCGGCTCAGCGCGGCCACCGCGGTTCGCACAGGCTGCTTGCTGAGGTGCTGCCAGCCTGAGGTGGGACGTTGTCCATCCTATCCGCCTCAGTTTGAGCCGTTGACCGGTCTACGTGTTGGCGTCTTTGTAAAAAATACGTAGTGACAAAACGTAACAAAAAAAAGCAATAAACATTGCCAGCCATGGTTTGTGGCTAATGCAATCAAAACACATGCGTCACCTTTTCTACAATATGTCCTTCTTTGATCTCCCTGGTATCGTCAGACGGCAGGCTGTAGGCTAAATCCAGGCAGTGAGGAGATACCATCCGCACAGGGACCCACCGGGGCTCATGAGGGCAGAGAGGGAAAGTGGAAACAGCTCACTAGCTCAGCGCTGCGCCGCAGGCCTCCAGCTCAGGCCGCACAAGCTTTCTGAGCCTGCACGGGGGAAAGGCCTGGCTCTGGGGGGCTGTGGCTGCAGCACTCCAGTCTCCAGCTGTCTCTCCCCCTGCTAATGCTAACTCCAGGTCAGCCAGGTACATACCCTTTATATTACAGAGATGTAGAGGGGGCAGAAGCTAACCGGAGTCCTCTGAAGAACAGTCGCGGAGACAGAAGTGTAGTGTGGGGGCACTCCCCGCTCTGCACTCTGACCTACCAAGGGCAAACCCAGTAGGAACAACACTGCCCATTACTCACGCTGACAGCCTCCAAGGTGCATATGGCCACCTCCAACTACTGCCATGTATTGCCTGAAACTCTGAACTGCAACCCCAGTTTCAATACCTCAGTGGGTTGCAACCACTGCAACCCCAAGACAGGTATTCTCATTTAGCAGCTCCTATGGGACGTTTGGCCATGACTTCCCTCCTTCCTCCACAAGAAGTGGGAACCTATAATTTCCTTCATGCTGTTCAGACCCCAGAAAGCACGCAAACACACACAAATTATAATGCCCATCTCCTTTCCCTCTCCCCACGGAGAACGTTCTTCCCTATATCCATCTGTCATTTAATCTTCCTGTGCCCCTTAAAAAGCCCCAGAGACATTGAATCTATGGAGGAGTTTTTGTACTGAGTGGCACAATAAACCATTCTTTCCCCCAAGGTCATCAAAGGATAACAAGAAGTCCGTAGCCAGCCGTAAGACATGTCAGTATTGTCAGATAAGCGCAATATATATTCTGTCCAGGAGATGGAAGTATGTACATCTGAAAGATTTGTTTTAGAGCAAAAGTGATAATCACAGTCAAATTATAATATTCTAGAAGTAGGATATACAAAAATAGCTTCCTAGCACAGTTGCACGAAAACAAAGCTGCGCCAAGATAAAAGTTATGTACGTGTAGAGAGGAGGTTTGCATTGGCACTGAACTCTTTGTTGAAATATTGGTATAGCAAAGTAGGTGTACATATTTGTGTGTGATAATTAACAGAAGTGTGTGATCCTGTCTGAAAGTCCACTCCACTGCACAGTGTGTAAATGTGAGATCAGCGATCATGGGAGCGCTCTGCACACTGTTGGCACTGCTCCACCTGCTCCACCTTTCTGTCCAGATTCCTACAAGGAGTAAGTAGTTTCTTAACCTCTGTATTTTCTCTTAGAGTTATGATGTCCACTTAGCAGCCATGGGGCACAACACGTTAAAGCCAAGGATTGCAGTTCTAAGAGACTAAGAGAATACTTCAAATGCACTCAGGGGTGGGTGAGCGGGGTAACAAGTAGAGCACTAGAAAACGAGGAGCTGCCAGTTGCAGTGCAAGAGTCTGCCTGGGCTCTAGAGAGGTCCACGACACTGCTAAACTCTAAAAGATCAGTTCTGAATTTCAATTCTGAACAATCCTTGCAAAACTTACCTCCCTCTGACATGTCTTTCTAGAAATACAAAGCACAGGCTTGTGTTATGATTACATTCTAATGTGACAAGATAGAATGCTGTCATTTTCCTTCCAAAAAAGACAAGATTTCTTAGCCTTGTGGAACATCGAGTTGGAAGCCTCCTTGCAAATAACACCAGTGCACATCTCACCTTACTCTTCCTAAACAATTATCTTATGCATTTCCTGGTAACACTGTCGAAAAAAATGTTCTGCATCATAAAGTTGGGAGTCCAGGCTATTTTTACTGATTTTCTTGCCCTATATCCACAGAAGTCCTGCTTCCCATCCCAGAGAGGAGAGTCGTGTATTTCCAAGCACCTCCAGGTAACGGTTCATAACAGCCAACCACATGCTGCTACTCAGGAGCGCAGGAGGTGTCTGCGTTGACTTTCAAGCACCTGGTGAGACCATTCTGGGGTCTCAGAAAGACGACAAGCTATGGCATTTCAACACTGAATTGAAAAGAAGAACTTGGTGTCATGATAACCGAACTAAATGATTTGCCGTTTTTCATTGTCTTCCACAGATTCTGCACTGGACTTTCAAAAGGATGCGGCTATCACATGGTTACATTAGAGCCATTTTAAACACTTTCCAAATTATTTCTGTGCAGCTTCTATGACTTCTGGCAAAAGAAATAGCAATATGATGCAAATAAGCACTGGCTAACCGATTTCCGGATTGTAATGCAAATGTATTTCTAAGATCTCTACAAATATATAGAGCAATAATAAGGCATATGCATTACCAAATGTCCTTAGCATTTCAGAATGTCCTGGATGTCCATGAAGGAAGCTGCTCTTAAAGCAATTTTTCTTAACATGTTTTTATCTTGTGGACATATGCAATGGTTGTAGACTCTATTTGTAGTATTTATAGAGGGCTGGTGCTCTAAGGCTTGAATTCTACACATGATTTGGGATCTGAAAGGAAAGGTAAATTTTTTAAACGCTTCTGAAGACATGACATAAACAAGAAAGACTTGTATGCTTTTCAAAAAATTATTTTTGTTAGATTTGAAAAACCATGACAGGCGGGTAGCAAGTCCCAGTTCAAAGGCTAACAGTTATTTATAGCTTAAAAGAATACATGAAGAATTAACAAACATGTTCCCTCAACCAGTTTCTTCTGGCAATAATGAGCAGTGCATAAGTAAACTGTGTGGGCGCATAGGGAGTTCATAGCCCCGTTTCATTATTGGAGCCATAGCTCCTGCTGATCACAGCGCATCGCTGCCTCTTCCAACACCGCAGCCTTCTACTGCACGCGTTGACTTTGTGGAAATCTGACTCCATAGGCTTTATTGGTACTCATTACTCACATGTAATTATCACTGAGAGGAGGACTGGGTTTTGAAAGTAGTTGGGTTCTGCTGAGTGAGAGTCCAGGCTGCAAAGGGTTGGAGTGAAACCTGTTTCACCTCCTGAACATAATTGACTGTCAGTCTCTAGCCACAAAATGAAAACTTTATTCTCTCACCACGATTTTAACCTCTGTCTACAATTTTCTCTTACTTGCTCTGTTTGTGTGTCACGCTTTACATATATGACCTTATTATCTTTTTGCCAAACTCAGGATGACTTGCAAGTGCTTTTCCTCTTTTTTCTGGGGGGGTAAGGCTGTTCAAGGGGCAGTATCTATGAAAAGGATTTACATTTCTGTGTTTTTCTGGAGGCAGACAGGAAAAGATCAAAGTAGTTCTTCAGGATTTTTTAACTTCACAGGCATAATATATGCCACACACGATATATTGCCAAAATAGACTTCGCCAAGGGAATGCATGTCTGTTGTTCTTTGTGGCTTCTTAAACAGTTTTAAAACTTCCTAATCTTGTGATAAGAAACTAATTCTGTTTTTTCCAGTCACATGGAGTGGGCAATTCTAAAGTTAGGTACATGGCAACATTTGCTCTGAAATGCCTTATTATGCATCTTAATGTTATAACTGGTGACTAGATGGAATACGGATGGCCTTGTTAAAAGACTGCTTTTAAGAAGTAATTACTGTTTTTTCTCTTCAAGCAACAGGTGGTCTGTCTTTTATTAAATTTTGAGGAGGTCCCCTGCTCATGCCTCATCTTCCTCACTTATTCCCCCACCCCCCCCCCCAGGAACTTGTGCCAAATGGATTGATTATATCACCTCTTCCTCATCTCTGGCCTGAATTTACTCCTGGCTGGTTTATAGTTATTGATTCTTGTGACAACTTTGTCATGCAGCTCTTCTGTTACTGTTCATGGTTCCTGCAACTTGCTACGGGCTGTGTAGATGATCGTTGATCTTACTCAGTCTAAGTAAGTCTGAGTCCTAAGAAGCCATCCTGAATCTCCCTTTGGTATGGAAGGCAGAGACGTTACAGCTCTTTTAAAACAGATGAATGCTTGTGCTTACAAGGCAAACCAGCAGTCAGTCAGTCCGTCAGTCCTACAGTAACTGCCAGCCACCCCCAAGGAATCTTGGAGAGCAAAGCCTGGCCGAAGGCGTTAAGTTTTCAGGAAAGCAGTCGGGTTAGTCAGCTGTAGCAAGGCCGAGAGTTCCCCGACAGCCCATCCCTTCTTTACCATCCAAACTTCCCTTAGCTGCACGAAGTGGGATGTACCTCTTGGGTCCCCGACCCCAGCCCCCCCAGCCCCTAGCAGTCACAGTAACACCACGGTCACAAACAATTTGAGGTCCTGTTTTGATACACTTGGGATTTACACTTCTATTGTGAGGCTTTTCTATCATTTGTATTGTTCTGCTTGTCGGAGACACCCTTCTAACGTCCAGGTGAGATACAGATGAGATACAGACGTACCCAGGCAGGTATAAAAGCCCGCTTCCTCTCGCGGCAGCTTTGCCCGCTGCCTCCTCGGTTTCCTTCCCCTGTGGAAGCCGCTGCACCGAGAGCACAGGCTGCACTTCGTGCTTTACCAGGTCCAATACAGAAGCGCTTCCCCCGAGCCGGACACGCAGGTACCCGGGGAGCCGGCGGGCGGCTGCCAGACCGTCCGAAGCCCAGCGCCTGCTGCCGCCCTCGGTGCTCTCCCCGCCCGGGCTAGCAACCCACGTTGCGCCCGACACCCCGCGGCCGCCCCCGGGGCACCCCTCGGCCGCGCTCCGGCGGGGCGTGGGTGGCGGCGGGCCGCCCCTCAGGCCGGGCATGCTCAGTGGTGGCGGCCGGCGCGGCGGGGCTGGCTTTGGCCCCGCCGCGCCGAGAGGCCGCGGCCGGTGCCAGCGGGGCGGCACGGCACCGCACAGCTCCGCTCCGCGCCTTGCCTTCCCGATGGGCAGCCGGGCGGCGGGGGGCGAGCAGCCCCCAGGTCGGGGGAGGCGCGGCGGGGCCGGGGGCGCGGCGGGTTTCGGGGTGGGCTTTCGGGGCGGCGGCGGGCCGGCACCGCGGGGGGAAGGCGCTGCCTCACGGCGGGGTCTGCGCTCCTCCATGGGGCAAAAAAGTAGCGCGGTGTGATGTAACTCCCCGGAGCCGGGACGGTGGAAGTCTTGTGAAGGTTTTAGTTTTCAAACTGTGTTTCCCCTCTTATCAGTTTATAAAACTTTTTTTTTTTTCTTGTTTTGTATTTGAAGAAGACAGCATGCCAGAGGCCGTCGGTGAGGAATCAAGAAGGCTGACGAGGGAGCAGCTATTTACGATGGCCGCGACAGCTTCTATAAACTTCAGTTCAATGATATGCTATTCGATCCTGGGACCTTTTTTCCCTTCGGAGGTAAACAAACAATTTAGCCCACTGCTCTTTAGGCTTTTTTTTTTTTTCATGTTTAAACTTTTAAATGGATTTCGAACACCGTGCGACCTTTATGGCTGTCTCTGAGCTCCGAGTTAGGTATTTCAGCTGTGGGAATTCCTAGTGATAGCCTGATGCTGGCTCAAATAGATTGGCGTGTATATAATGGTGACCTGGATCCTGCCCATGGACTAATTTCATCTTCCCTGTGGCTGCAGAGAAGGTGGGAAACTAATTATACGAGATAGAAGTTGAAATGGGTGCTTGGAGAAGTTAAATAGTTTTTTGCCTAGTGTTGTATAGCAGTTTGGTAGTAGAGCTGGGATGAAAACTCTGCCCGTGTCCTGAGTTGCATTTCAGTGCCTTAGCCACTCAATGACTTTTTATTTATAGCTACCTCTCTTTTAACTTATGCTGGGCCATCATTCGCTGTGTTAAAACTCCTGATATAGTAACCAGAGTGGGAAAAAATGATGTCTGTTTACACTGAGTGAATATAATGTTTAAATACAAGATTGAAAAAAGAAAGGTCGTGGTGGCTTTGCAGCAGAATTTAATTTCTCTCATGACCAAGTTGTTGCCAAGTATTAACAAAAAAAACCCATTAAGATTGTCTTTGTTATGAATGTACTGCTTGTACCCAAGGAAATGTATTTTTCCAGTTGCATAAGTAAAATATTTGCCTGATGCTTGTTATTGGGAGGCATGACACAGTGAAGATAACATATCTTTGTTCACTGCCCTCTCATCATATGAGGGATCAAAGCTTTGTAGCTACCTCCGTTGCACTCCAGCTGAAGCTACCTGTATAAAGGCTGGTCACCGGTTCAGCAAATAGCAGTGTTTCTACTCATTGAGGAATGACTGTTGCTTTTCCCTTGATTACACAGAGCTTGAGTAGAAGTGCGACAAGTCTTTAAATCACTGTGTCGTTACCTTATGAGCCCCCACTGCCTTTGAGAAAGGAGATTGTTTTGTAACTGCACTAACAGAATTTAAAAAAAAAAATTAAATGTACAAGGCATGAATGTTATTCACCTCAAGAATTTGCCTCCATCTTTACAGCTGTGATCTTCTTTGCAGGCAGAAAAAAAAGGTGCCAGTAACACCGTTGTTGGCCTGATTTTTGGATGGTTTGCTTTGGTCAATTTCTTGAGTTCTTTAATCTTGGGAAATTACGTAAGTATAAGTGAAGCTATAACTTATTTTTGTGATGACACAGATTGGTACATGAAGACAGTTCTCTAAGGCTGAGAAAAGCGATGTCTCTTCAGTAGCACTCCTGCTGCCTTGTATCTGCAGTAACCAGGGCCTGGCCAGTCAGTCTGCATCTGATCTAAGTCTTGCCAGTAGAATTTAAAAATTACTCTTCTGCAGATATTGAGGGTAGCGTAGGACGGCAGGCATGTAGCTGTTTTGTTTCTTTGGTTAACTGTTCTGTTTGCTTCAGAGTAATCTGCTGATCTATTCTACTTTCTATTACCTCCTTTCCCCCTACCCCCTATTTTATTTATTGCACTTACTTATATATTCTGTTCACCTTTGGCAATATTCTTAAGGTTTGAGGGTTTGGTGGTTTGGGTTTGTTTGGGTGGTTTTTTTTTTTTCTTTCCTTAGTGAGCTGCACCCCTTCCTCTTTTCTGGTATGTCGTCTTTTTCTTAACATTTCCTCCTGTTATGAGTCTCTGCGCTTAACTCTGTTTCCCCTTCTGCTTCATCATACAGCAATATGAGATAAATGTCTCCAGTTCTTGCAACTTCAGTTTTCCCACAGATTCAGGATTTTTTTCATGCTGGAGAAATTATGAATAAATTATAAAGCAGTTCATTTGTTTATATGCTGGAGCACCACTGTTGATGTGTTTTTGGCTAGGGCTGCTCAGGGTTGTACTCTAGGTAGGGCCTGCAGCAGTTTCACAGTCTTCTCTTTCTTTGGCTGGGCAGTCTCTTTGCTGACCCCATGGTGAGTGATTTTCCCTGGTGGTGAGGTGGCTTATCAAGGTTTCATACAAGTGCCATTGTAAGTCCAATCGTGGTGCCTGTGTTGGCGTTCAACTATGGCACAAGCCTCACCAACTACTTTGCAGGGGAGAGAGAGAGTAAGCATGACATCCTCACTGCAAACAGGTGAAGTGAGCTCCAATAGAAGTGGATGGTCCAGCAATCAGAAATCCTGAAGGTTTCAGTGAAACTCGTAAAAATCTGGGCTTTAGTAATAATGGCTGAAACACAGGGACCTTGTCCGGGCCTGAACAAGAAGAGAGTCTGAAATGCCTGCTGTCCTTAGGAGAAGTTCCAGTGTGGAATAAGAAGCTCAGATGTACTTTGTTACCTGATTGAGTTAGTTTTACGGTATGGCTCTTGTCCTTCACCTTGGTGATGGAGTCTGAAATAAATTAAGGTGGGGTCCTTTCCCTGGTAATGAATGGGAAAGCCTGAAGCTACCATGCTTCCGATGCCAAAGCTTTGGGCTATTAAAGCCTGTGGTAAATTTGCTTTAAAATTAGCTTCTGTTGACTCTCCTGGGCTGTATATGTGACAGGTATTGCTGAGTTTGCATCACTGACAGTGCTGGAGGGATATTACTTTCTGTTTGTTTAAAATGAGGAATACTGCTGTAAACTGCTGCTCTGCAGAAGCTGCAGCGCGGAGCTGTGAAATAGTTAACTGCACCATTGTCTTAACCATTCTGAAAACTGGGTTAAGTCACTTAACCGTTCAGAATATTTTTAGGTTCTCTATTGCATGAGGGCACACCAGCAGGAGCAGCGTCTCCAGATCTCTTAGTTACATACACTGTAAAGTGCCCGTAATGTTTCGATTTCTTAACAGTAAGTTACTTAGAAAGATTTTTTTGGTCTAGTCTTGAGATAATAACATGTAAAAATGGTATTTAATTTACAGCTTACACATATTGGAGCAAAATTCATGTTTGTGGCAGGGATGTTTGTTTCAGGATGTGTGACCATTTTGTTTGGGTGAGTAACTTTGGTTGCTTGGTTTTGTTGCATTTGTCTTATTATCATTTTCCTCCATATGAAAAGATGGACACAAAACAAAACTGGAAACTCTTGGGCCTCTTTCAGGTGTTGGTTAGGTCACCTAACTTTTTGCGTCTTTGCTTTTTATCTGTCCCTTGTAAAGCAGAATGAACACTTCTCCCTTTCAGTAGGTTTCAAAGCCTGTTTAGTACTTTGAAAGCAGAGGAGGAAGGTTCTACATATTTAAGTAACTATCATAGTTGATGAACAGCAAGAAGTCTGTTAAAGTGCAGCAATAATGGAAGTATTTATGCGTAATGTTTTAATTATTCTTCTCTTAAAAATAGAGAGTGGAAATGAGAAGCTTTGCCTGGCAGGCAGAGAGGCTAAGCCACTCATTTTAGCAAAATAAAAGTTTTATTAACAATGAGGGAAGCTCTTAATAGGTAGTTGTAACTCATTGCATCAGACTCCATATGCAGTTGCTTGGAACAGCAGTGAAATACAACAGAAAATGGCATTGGACTTTTTCACAGTTCAGGTTTTTTGTGCTCTTTTCACCACCAAAGAAAGGGAAAAAGGAGAAAGCTGCCAGAAATAGTTCGGTAGAGTTTGAGTGACTTCACCAATGTGATTTTAAAAGGTGTGGCAATAGAAAGCATTGAGTGTCTTGTAACTGTGTCCATCAATAAGTAAGAAATGATACTCCAGGGCCTTTAGTAGGTGACTTACTGCACCCTGAGAGATCTCCATTTACTGGTTTGTTGTTTTTTTTTGTTTGTTTTTTGTTTTTTTTTTTTTCTCCTGTGGGGTTGGGGGTGTTTTTGGTGTGTGTGGGTTTTTTTGGTGGGTTTTTTTTGGTGGTTCTCTTTTTCTTTCCCCCCCCAGAATGCTGGACAAGGTACCAAGTGGACCAGTGTTCATCGGTTTGTGCTTTTTAGTAAGAGCAATGGATGCAGTAGGTTTTGCAGCAGCAATGACAGCATCATTTTCAATCCTTGCAAAGGCATTTCCCAATAATATAGCTACTGTCCTGGTAAGTGCAAAAGAGGAAAAAAACCCACCCCACCCCAAAAACAAAACACCCCACAAAAAACTCCACAAAAATAAAACCCAAAAAACCAGTGCTACAGCTGAGTACCTGCAGTATGATAAATTGCCCCAGTAGGCGACCTAAAATCAGGAGGGGAAAAAAAAATGCTGTCTCATGCCAGCATATATGAAATTGTCACATAATATTTGTTTGTAATCTAGAATCGCAATCCTAGAAAAAGTTTAGACCTTAGCATAAGTCCAAATAGATAGAAATTAAGCAGTATGTATTAGTTGCTTACGCTTTGAAGGCAGCTGAGCACTGATGGCAGTAGTTATTTCTTCAATTGAAATCAGACTATTAAAATACTATAATACAGCTTTTAGTGACTACTTCTACATGGGTAGTAAGAATCCATGTGGATTGATTCAAGAAATTTGATTAATTCATTCAAATAGTGTTGATATTTAAATGTCTGAAAGGTGCAAAACTGGAAACAATTCTAATTTCATTTTTCTAACCTATTGATGAAAGTGATGTACGAGAAGAGGAGAGCTAGAACTTGAAATCTGGAGGGCACTATTTCTGGTCATCAATGGATTAATTTCAACCAGAGAGATTACCATTATTTAGTTGGTTTTTATGGTGTTAGGAAAAAACAAGTTTTGTATTTGATAAAATGCTGCTTTTTCTTTCCCTTTTTCGATAAATTCTGGTTTCAGTCCAAATACAGACTGGCAGAAATAAATGGGTTAAATTTTAATGAGTGAACAAATGTTAAGAACGTCCTTCAGAACATCTAATAAAATAGGAAAAGTTGATGCTTTTATTAATATTGTTGTTAAGCTGTGTAGTTTTGTCTGTATATATATGTCTATAAAAATATGACTTCCTAACTAAGAAAAAACTACTAAATTGCATCAACAGTGAGGAGCTGGCAATTTCTTTGGAAAGCGGGTTATACATTGTAATCATGTTTTGGATGTATTCAGTCAGTAAGGTTAAGGTTTCCTGATGGCAAATTTTAAAATGTAATTTAAATAGGTAAGTAAAGTAACCTTGATTTAAAGGGACTTAGTTACTTGTCTTATTATAAGACTTAAAAATAAATGGAATTCTGTGGTGACAGCATAATAATCGTTATGCATAGCTGAAAACAGACCACAATCAGTAGCGCTACACAGCTGTGGCTTGGTGGCTACCTTTGTTTAAAATCTTAAAAGGGTGCTGGCAGAAGACAGAATACTTTTAAATATTGGTCTGTCTTGCCATATTACATACTCTAATATCTTTTTCTGCATGAGAATAAAAGCTTTTCAAAGTCATATATGTAGACTTGCTGTCCTTGAAAGGACATGATGGAGAGTTTTTGTTACTGTGAGCTCTGCTCATGGTGGTGGGAGAGGCAGAGCTGGTTAGTTGAAGCAAGGTGCATAGGTGCATCCAATAGTAAAGTCATAAAGCCTGAAGGAATGGATGATGGATTTTTTTTTTTAGCCTTGCTTTCCATTGCCTTTCTTGATAGTGCTAGATACTGAAAAGCACTTTTCCTCTCCTTACTGTTTTGGCACCAGTTTTCAGCCCACCTTTTAGCCATCGGACACCCTAGAGAACATGTGGCGAAGTTATTAAATGTAGGCACGTCAGCCTTGTTGAAGTGGGAAGTTCAGCATCTGTCAACATGATCCCTCTGTTGGAGGAGGTTTGAACATCAGAACACAAGCAATATCACTGTTCTTAAAGTATCAGATTTACCTTATCCTCCCCTGATCTGTAAGGCCTCAGCTCCCACTCCACCAATAAGTCATTCACTTAGAGGGACTAAATGATGTGCAGCTTGATTTGAACTGAATTCTCACCAATCATAAATATTTTTTATGGTTGGTGAGCAACATAAATAAAAGCTTTATTTGAATGCAGTTAAGTTAACTCATGGGCATTCCATGCGCTGATGTGTCAAATCGGTCTAGAACTAATTTTGAGGGCTTGCTAGTCATATGCTGTTGTTAGTTATTTCCTCCCCTAAGAAGGGAAAAGGCTGGGACCCTTGGCTGACCTAGGGTAAAGAACCTAGCTATTGCTGTCTGTGCCTGCTCTCAGGCCATTTGACCACTCTGACTTGTATCAGTAAAATCAAAGATAAGGATGAATCTCTACACTGTCTCTCTGGGTCCCAGAAGTCAGCAAAAGTTTAACTGTAAGCAGTTATTACTACCAGCTGTTACTTGTTAAAAGGGGGTGGTCTAAGCATTGATTAGTCAAGTATTCGGGCAGATGGTGGCAGTGTTGGCTATGATGTTATAACACAAGATTTAAGTGTAACTGTATTATTGTCCTTTTGAAAATCAGTATCTTATAATCTGGCATCTTGCATGAAATTGTAGCCAAAATAATCTGAGTTATCCCCATTGCAATTTCACTGTTATTTCCTACCCCTAGTCAGTGAATCCAAACGGCTAGTTACGGAGATAAAGCTGTAACTTGCACGTGTACCTCCTCCCAGGAGATAATGAGCCATCCCAGTAGGCTTGTTTGGGTCCTCCCCTTCAGGCTGGAGTGTAACTGCAGGTGGGAGAGATGATCACTTCAGCCTGAGTTGTCCTACAAGCGCTTTCCATCAGTAGAGCATTTGTCTTGCGTCAGGACTGAGATGTGTGAGGTGACAGCAGAGTGGCTAATGCTGCAGTACGGGTGGTTCCACGTAGTGAAGCAAAAGAGGTGATGGCTGTCACACAGATGACTGTAAATTTCCTTTTGCTATCCCAGTTTGTGAAGGTTGCTACTAGCTGTTATCCTCCTTGGTGATGCAGTACCTTTTTTGCTAGCCTATGTTGTGCTGCTCCTCAGAAAAATGGATTGCTTTTATTGTTACACTAGAGTTTCTCAGCATTCTGACTTTTTTTTTTTTGCTTGCTTTCTATTTCATCCTTTAGGGCAGCCTTGAAATTTTTACAGGACTCGGACTGGTGCTGGGCCCACCTTTAGGTGGCTTTTTGTATCAATCATTTGGTTATGAGGTCCCTTTCATTACACTGGGATGCGTAGTGTTGGTCTTGGTGCCTGTGAATATGTGCATACTACCAAAATGTGGTAAGCATCCTGCTTCCTGTCTCCTTTGCTGACCTTAATTTCTCAGGTATATAACTGTGTTTTAGAAAAATATCAGTTTCTGGAGCCTGATACAACTCAGAGAACAAAGTTCCAGCTGAATTAACTTGTGATCTTGATCAGGCCCATGTTTTAATGCAAACTAAAATTAATGTGTGCAGATGGTCTGGAATGAATCCAACATCTTGTGCCCATCTCTGCAGACACTGAGAACTCTGTGTGGAAGTGAACTGAGGCAAACTTCTGTTTTCTTTTGTCTCTTTAGCTTCAGGGCTTGTAAAGAATCAGTTGTGTCTTCTTTACGTCAGCTTGTCATTGCAGCTAGGGATAGCTGCAGATAGGTTTTGCCTAAAGCAAGAGAACATGACATGTTTGAGCAGTTACCAGAGGGGAAAACCCCAGAATTACAGGGAGAACAAAAAGGGTTTATTTGTGCTGAATGATCCAGGATTTGATTAACATGGAAGAATGTTCAAGTTAATAAAGGAGGTGTTTAACTGAAGTGTTGGGGGTCATATAAATTTGATTAAAATTTAGATGGTCCTGCTTGGACAGAAAGTTAACTTAAAGATAAGTCTTCACACAAGATCGTAATTGCAGGGTTACAGTTCTGTTAGTCTTTTCTAGAATAAAAACTAGTAACTTGAAAAATATTTTTAAAATTTATTTTACTCTTAAATATGAAAACCTTGGAGAATAACTTCACATATATTGGCTTTTAGAAGAAACTTAAGTGGTTGGCTCCCCCCCCCCACCTCCCTGAGCTCTGAGATTGTATGGAGTCATGATATTACTAGCCAATTTGAAACTCTGTTAAATAGATGTTAGCTCTGAGCTGGTGGATGCTAGTGGATGAGCTTTTAGCTCTTTGTATACTTTGAGACGTTCAACTATTAAAGCACCAACAGCATCAGGAAGGGAGCCTGACTTAGAAGTGATATCTAACGATGACACCTCAAAGAGTCTTCCTGTCTGGAGTACAAATGGAAAATGTAGGAGACCCAAATGACTAGTTGCTTAAAAATTTGGACAGATCTCAACTGATAAATAGTTATCACTTTATTTGACTTTTGAAGCTTGTTTCTCTGATTGGAAATTAATGGTTCATGCATGTGTGCAGGTTGTTTTAAGTTGAGATGTATCCATGAGATATTCATTGTATAGGGCTAGCAGAGAAGTAACCATATTTTCACATAATTGGGAATAGTACATGCTTTTGTTTTTTTCAAGTTGGGGACTTGCAGAGTTGGAAGCTAAATTGTGTACTTTCCTTTTTTTCACCCATCAAATTTGGTTTATTTAAATATAAAACAGTATAATACATAATAGTTTAGTATTGACTTTCAGTTGTTATCAAGAGTAATAGGACTGCAAAAAGGGAAATACTGATCTCTTTTCTAAAGCAAGAATAACAATCGTGAACTTACACTGCTGAAAATAATGTGATTTTCCCCCTTTTCTCTTGAAACAGATTCGATCCCTAGCAAGGACTCCTTTTGGAAGCTCGTTCTTCTGCCAAAAGTCTTACTACTCTGTCTTACTATATTTTCTTTAAGTGCATGCTTGGGGTTTTTGGATCCTACAATGTCTCTATTTATCCTAAAGAAGGTAAGTCCTGTTAATATGTAGGGAAGCCTTGACTTGCTACATAGTAAATAACTGGTTTGAAATGTGGTTTAAATATCCTAAACAAAATTAAGCCTCATCCAACGACACTGCTTTAATTAACTCTTAATAATATGATTTCCAAATAACTTGATTTCCACAGTACTGACAAATCAAAGTTTCTATTGACACCATCTTTTGCTGCTGGATCTTGGTAACTTTGAGAATGAGGAAATGTAAGGCCTTCAAAAATGTGGGTTTTTTTCACTTAATTGGTTTTCAGCTGCAGAGTACCTTCTCTGAACAGGGCATAGCAGCTGGTTTTGTAAACAAGGGACTTTCTCCTCCTTTCTGAATGCAAATTCTGTAAAACTGCAACAGTCACTGACAGTGTTACGTCTCTTGATGTAGACATTTGGTTTTTGGGGACATGATGTCACAGGCCTGCCTTCTCTTACAGCAATGCCAAAATTAAACTGATTGTACGTATGTAGCCTGCCAGCTGACTTCTTCAGTCACTCATTAAAAACACAGATGCTGCTTTATTAATTTACTTTTAATTTATTTTAATATTTATGTATTTGCTTCTTACTTAATTTTATTTATTTATTTTCCCCATGGTGTCTAAGGTAATTAATTAGAAGTAAACAGTTTGTTCCTGTGTGAAGTTAAGCAATGCTTTTTGAGTGGTTTGTTTATTAATTGTTTTTCCAGGGAATAGCATTTTACAGGTTGTTGTACACCTACTTTTCGTCTGTCTCGTCCAGTACTTAGAGCACTCATCCAGGGTGGAGGAGACTTGGTGCTAACCTCTTCCATCAGTGGAGATGTGAATGTATGTCTTCCACCACCCAGGAGGGATCTGTAATTATTCCACTGTAGAATATTGCACACTGGTGTGACTCTTCTGCTTTTGCTCTGCTCTGTGCTATCAGATACTTTCTGTGAAAGGGCTGTAGCCTTCTTGGCAGGTGTTTTAACCACTGAATTAGAATTATTATGTGCTTGCATATGGCAAGGAAATACTGAATATTTATGTCTTCCATGCCACATGAAACATCTTGGAATACTGTCTAACTGGTAGTGAAAGCGCTTATTTGAGAGCTTTCTGAGTATGCTTCTGGTTCACTACATTTTTTTATTTCAATAAAGAAATGTGACTGCATTAGGAAGACATAGACCTCAGGGTGTTTGCAAAAACCCTCTTGCTCATTCTCATAAAAATCATCCTGTGGTTGAAAAGCCAGAGGTATGTTTTATAGCACTACTTATTTTTTAAGATGCACTGATCAGCAGTGGATGACTGTAGTATTTATGCTTTTCTAAGTGGAAATAAAACTGAAGATTGGAGAGGTAAAGACTAAATCCATCTAAATGTAAGTGTCTGAAGTGTTTGTTTCAAATGTGGCAGATATTGATGTTAGAATCCAGTGTGCTGGTGTAGGGACATAGCATAGTGTTTCCTCCTGAGATTATTCAGGCTTTATCCGAGTACAGTTGTGTCAGGTATTTTCATTCCATGCTTGGAAGTGGAAGGAAACTGGAACTCTGCTGATGACTTCAAATACTTGAAAAACCTCTCTGTGGTATCAGTAAAATACTTAAAATCATGCATTTCAACCTAAAATATAATTCTTGGATTGTCCTTTAATGAATGTAGCACATATGGTTTGTTGGTTTTTTGTTTTTTTTTTTTTTTAATTTGTCTTCCTTCCCATAGTTCAAACTCCCAGCTGGTTATGTTGGCTTGGTATTCCTTGGTTTGGCACTCTCATACTCCCTGTCTTCTCCCCTCCTCGGACTCCTAAGTGACAAACTGCCAGTGAGTACTACCTGCTGTTTGTGCAGGGTTAGTAAAACACTCTCTGCATGTAGTTAAACTGGAGGACTTCCCATATTGAAGCAATGGACGTAGGCCTGGTCCTCTAAAGGGATCTGTCTTTCAGGACCTTGCACGTGCACTGAACACTGCCAACTTGAAAGCTTCTCTTGCAAGGTCCAGGTAACACAAGAATGACCAGAATAGTGAAGGATGTTGGACAAGTATGCTGTAGTTGAAATATGTTGACCTTTTCCAGTGGACTAAGCACAAACTATTTCCAGCCCGTATGGAATGGAGAGTGTGAAAACATGTCCCAGTTATTCCATGCTTTTGTCTACATGTAATTTATCAGCTTTTGAGAAGAGTAGTAAAGATGTTCTAGTTAACTGTATTGACTTTATCTCTTAAAGATTGTAATATCCAAATTAGATCAGCACACTGACTGACTACAGTTCTCTAGCTCTTAACTGCACCATAGAAAGAGACTTTGGCAGTGATAGACCTAAAACTGCCTGGTTGACAGCCACTGCTAATTGATCAAGGAAACCTAGACTTTGAATACTGTGCACAAAGGACTGTGCCAGTTTTCTGGCACTGTTTTTTCCCCAACACAAAGTAATAATGGACTTTGTACATGAAAATTACATGCAATGCTATAGGATGTTTCTTATAATAAGGAAAAGTAAGACCTAAAATACTTCACTAACAGAGAAGTGCTGTTACTCTGTATAAGCAGCTGCTGCCAGTGCCTGAATTGGTGGCAAGGAAACATGAATTCAGTAGTTCTCTACGGTGTTCAGAACTGGCAGAGAAATTGTGAATTCCCAGTTTGTGTGTAATGATGGTCTTCGCAGGAGCCGTGCTTCTTAGGAGGTGAAGATTTAGAAGAGGATTATTAGGAAAGACAAAATAGTCACGTTACAAATTCACATCTTTAATAACACACCTCTTCCTTTTCTTTCACAGTACCTCAGGAAGTGGCTGCTGGTATCTGGAGGCTTAATGACAGCACTCTGCTTTTTTATGTTAGGACCTGCTCCTGTACTGCACATTGAAAGGTACAGAACTGCCTCTTCTTGAACCTGTCCCCTTATGTGATGTTTTTGTGATAGGTATCATGACCATAGTCATGTATGTCCACAAGTCTATAGGTCTATAGTTAGCACCTCTGACCAAGAAGTAGGGTATTTTTTTAACTCGAGGCTCTGAAACAGGCTCCCCAGGGAAGTGATCACAGCACCAAGCCTGTCAGAGTTCAAGGAGTGTCTGGTTGATGTTCTTAGTCTTATGGTTTAGTTTTAGGTAGTCCCGCAAGGAGCAGGGAGTTGATCCTTATCATGATCCTTATGGATCCCTCCCAATCATAGATATTCTGTGATTCTGTAACGCACAGAATTAGTCAACTCCTTCTTCCCAGACTCCTACTTTTTTAAAAAAAAGATTAAATAGATTTGAAACTGAGCTGGTGAGGAAAGGAAATCAGTAAAATCTTCAATATTCTTTTCCTTAGTTAAGTCTATTGGGGTATAATATATCAGGCTATAAATTGTACCTGGAAAATCCTTCACTTGTGCAACAAAGCAAGTCTGGAGCTTGGATATATGTATTGCTAAGTTAAGCTCATCTGTCCACCTCTTTTCTATGTGCTCCTCTTAAAATGAACTGCATTTGATAAGGAAGTATTTAACTTGAGCACATGATTTTTAAATTCTCTTACAAAGTCTTTTTCTAAGTATAGAGCTGTATTTTCAAGTCTCAGTGTTCATTTGAAGTCGAGTTCTTCTTGGCTTCAAGAAACCCAGTTTTCTGGTGAGTCATGGAGAGCTGATAAAAAAGCAAATGGTGTCCTTTTTGAAAAGTCTTCAGCAGCTCACTTCTTTGAAATGCCTCTCTTTCAGTCAGCTATGGATGTTTCTGCTAGTGCTGGTTTTGATTGGCTTTTCCCTTGGCATGAGTGCTATCCCAGTGTTCCCAGAGATACTGCACTGTGCATAGTAAGTAACTCAGTCCAATACATCTTTCATGTTAGTGATAGTAAGAAACTACAACTAATGTTCAGGAGTGAATGTGAAGGGGGGTTTTGCTGTGGCTTTTTCCCCACTTTTTGAGACAAAGGCAGCAAGTAATCCTTAAATGTTTCCACTGCTCGTCTTAGTTTGTTCTGACTGAGCATCCCAGTCATTACACTCCAAATATTATTTCTTAAATGTGTATATCAGTAATATGAACACACTGAAGGCCATCAGACTTTGGGTCTCATAGTATGGGGCAACCTGTGTGTAGTTCCATATAGACAGGATTTATTTCAGCTTCTGAGGATGATTAATAGCAAGCAGTTTTCACTGGATTTTCAGCCTGCATTGTCATTAACAGTTGCACCTACAGGAATCATACTTGTGCACAGTACAAGGTCTGTGATGTGTCTTGGCAGCAGTGACTAGAAGGGTCTTGATTTACTTTTATTAATATGTTCCTCTTGGAACAAGGTCTTTCCTTCTTAAAAACCACCTGTCAGTGTGTTACACTTGCCCTATGAAACACGGGGAATGAGTGATGGTGTGGAGTTAGGAATCTCACTTGGAAGATGTCAGAGATAAGAAGTAGCACTGCAATCCTCCAGAGGGGCAGCAAAGAAGAAAGTACTGGGTAAACAGACATGATTCCACTGTACGCGTTTGCTTGTTAACTATTCATGTTGTGTGTAAATTAAAAGAGGAAAAAAAAACTTTATGGGGAAGGCTATAGACTGAGACACAATAACATATTGCTCTAACTGGTCTGTCTTTCTGCAGTGAGAATGGATTCGAGGAAGGTCTGAGTCTGCTGGGATTGGTGTCTGGGCTTTTCAATGCCATGTGGTCCCTTGGGTAGGTATACGGTCACCTTTTTGTAAGCTATGAGCGTTCAGTTGGTCTACACTGTTGCCATACGAAAGCCTGTAGCATTACAACCAGAAGCCTTGCGCTGCAGTTGTTGTGTTGACCTTGATTCAAAAGGTTCTTGCTAAACAGGTGCCTGGTGGACAGGCTAAAACAAAGCTTCTTACCCAATAGAGGGAATGGTGTCTGAACTTGTCTTCCTTGAAGTGTATTGCCCTGCGTATCAAAAGGCTGCAGTGATTAAGTGGATGTTACCTTGCACTTCCGTGTCATCATTTTTCTTGTCACAGAAATATGTAATGCTCAATACAGAGAGAGGTGAACCCTAATTTTTTACAGAGCTAAGTCTACCCATATGGAGTAAGCTAGAAAGGATCTGCTCCTGACAAATTATGTTCTCCCTTTTTCACTTTCCACATTTCCTCCTTTTGTCTGGGATAGCTTAGGGTAGAATCTTTTCTTCTTTCAGCCACAGCCGTTATTTAAGGTCTGTTTTGCGTAGCTTAGCAGAGTGTGTCTGAGTTTATTACCCACTGGTTGTCACCGAAATGAGTGGCAGGTGGTACTGGCTGAGTTGTCACTCAGTGGGAAGTGATAGTCTCCCCCTATTGACAGCCACTTCCAGGATTTTTTTAATCTGTCCTTGTAGTCCTCTGTGGCTGCAGGTGGGCTTCAGTGGTACAAATTTGCACCATTTTTTCGAAGGTAGCTGAAGTTCTAGCTGTCCTGTTTATTTGGTGTAGGATTCAGTACAGATACAGTTAGTATAAAATTACCAAACCCCACTTTTATGCTGTTATCAAACCCGATTTTAGTATGTGACTTGCTTCCAGGAAGGCTGTCTAGTTTTACGCAGTTTTGTCCCTTTCTGTAGTAAAAGACTGTATCATGTAAGACCTTTCATAAAGTGACAGCACTTGCATAACCTTTCATGGCATTCTTAGGCATGAAGGTGCAGGGCAGTTACATACAGCATAACCTTGCAGTGACCATGTCTGTCCCAATATGCCTCCCCACCTGCCTATATTCATCAGTCCTTTGTCTTGAAATTTGGAAGACTTGCATTTTGAGGGATGAGAGTTTAAATTTCTTCTATGATAGAATTGAGGGGTGTAGATGTCCTGTTAGAACATGGCATTTAATGGGGCCTCTCAGCCATTCGAGATACAAAAAAGAATGCATTCAGCTTTCTGATGTGGGTCCTGTTTCCAGCTGAGGAGGTAACTAGACAGGTTTATTTGGGCCATGTCAAACAAAGAATTAATACTTATTGTGGGTTATGGGAAATTGAAATCTGTGGTAGACAGTGTCTTTGACAAAGGAGAGAATCAGTGGAGGGAGGCCACAAAACATGACATATCATATTCTCAGAGAACTTTGTCTTTTTTTGTTTGGGATGCCAATATGTCGTCATGATTTGTTGCAGGGCGTTTGCAGGTCCCACTCTGGGAGGATTTCTATATGAAAAGCTGGGGTTTGAATGGGCCTCCGCCATCCAAGGAGGATGGGCACTGTTAAGTGTAAGTAATTACACATTTTTTGCTTTTTATATCTATTGCAATTATAAGCTGTTGCATAAGGTGGTTGTTGTTGTTATTATATATATTATATAATATAATAGTAACTGACTGTTTCCTCAAAGGGTATTGCAGTTGGAATATTCTATATCACTGACGCAACAAGGAGAAGGTATGCTGAGATATTTATTCTTTATTTTACTTGCAGTCATGTAACGCAAACCTTTGAAAGCTGTGCTTCAATTTTTTCACTACCAACCTAATAATGAATGACAGGATGAGCAGTAAAAACATTGCTTAAATACTTTGTGTGCTTTTTCCTAAATCCCTACTGACCTAAACCGAGACCTAAACCAGGCAATGCCTATTCTATACAAGCAACAGGATTGTGGCATTAATGAGCAAACCTTACTGATGGTTACTCCAGGAGGGTGTCTGTGAGCTGGAATTGGCTAGATGGCCACATCCAGAGAGTAGCGGTCAATGGCTCAATGTTCAGATGAAGATCAGTGACAAGTGGTGTCCCTCAGGGGCCCGTATTGGGACCAGCACTGTTTAATATCTTGACCAACGACATAGACAACAGGATTGAGTGTACCCTCAGCAAAGTTGCAGGTGACACCAAGCTGAGTGGTGCAGTTTACATGCCTAAAGGATGGGATGCCATCCAGAGGGACCTAGACAAGCTTGAGAAGTGGGCCCATGTGAACCTTATGAGGTTCAACAGGGGCAAGTGCAAGGACCTGCACCTGGGTCAGGGCAACTCCTGGTATCAATACAGGCTGGGGGGTGAAGGGATTTAGAGCAGCCCTGCAGAGAAGGACTTGAGGGTACTAGTGGATGAAAAGCTGTATGTGAGCTGGCAAGTGCGCTCACAGCCCAAAAAGCCAACCTGGGCTGCATCAAAAAAAGTGTGGCCAGCAGCTCAAGGGATGTGATTCTGCCCCTCTGCTCTGGTGAGACCCCACCTGGAATGCTGCATCCAGCTCTGGAGCCCTCAGCACAGGGGAGACATGGACCTGTTGGAGCAGGTGCAGAGGAGGCCACAAAAATGATCCAAGGGCTGGAACACCTCTCCTGTGAAGAAAAACTGAAAGAGTTGGGGTTGTTCAGCCCAGAGAAGAGAAGGCTCCAGGGAGACCTTATTGCAGCCTTCCAGTGCTTAAAGGGGCGCTATAGGAAAGATGGGGATGGACTTTTTAATAGGGCCTGTAGTTTAAAGCCATTACCCCTTGTCCTATTTGCTAAAGTATGATAAATTTAGACTGGATATAATGAAATTTTTTTACAATGAAGGTGGTGAAACACTGGTGCAGGTTGCCTGGAGAGGTGGTAGATGCCCCATCCCTGGAAACATTCAAGGTGATGTTGGACAGGGCTCTGAGCAACCTGATCTAGCTGAAGATGTCCCTGCTCACTGCAGGGGGGTTGGACTAGATGACCTTTAAAGGTCCCTTCCAACCCAAAACATTCTATGATTCTGTGAAACGATAGGTGCAAAAGCAATAGTACGTGATTCTATGCAATAGCAAGGAACCAAATCCAGTGATTCATGTAGCTCTTTCCACATAATGTGTGGCTTTTTTGCTATTATGTTGGTAATGAATAGAAGTATCTAGAGACTACTAATCTGTTTCTTCCCTCCTGTTATTTTCCTTGTGCAAACAGTTCCAGTTCTAGCCTGCAAAATCCTCCGGGTAATAATGAAGAAAGAACTCATCTGATGGGCAGTGAAACATAGCCAGATATACTTTCAATTCTTTGTTTACTGTTGTGGTTTAACCCACAACAGTGGTCTTAACAGTGTTTCATTATCCTGGAGCTGGGATACATGATCCTGTAGTGAACAACCAATTGTGGTTTAGTTGTAGCTGCATTACTGTTTTGAAACACTGACTGCCTTTGTTTTGGAAGACCTCATTATTGGCTGAAGTGATGAGTAACCCTCAGATGTCAGCCCATTTGTGTTCCATATACAGTGCACCACTATATGTGAAGAGGTGTGTTTTCAGATGTCTGCTTTCTATACTTGAACCTGCTGTGCATTATTCTTGGGTAAAGCTACTATTTTGCTACCATGATTTTCTGTATTTTTTTTAAAGAAAGTTCATTATCTTGTAATACTTTAACTGATAACATAATGTTGAAACAGAATTTGAAGTGACAAAGCATTAAGCACAATATTGTTTTCAATAAACAACTTTTTTTCCTAAGTTTTGTGATTTTTCTTAGACAACAAGAGTCTAAAAGACTTTGTGTCTACCAGTACTTGTATTATCTTGAAAGTGCCTGAAAATCTGAGGCAAAGGTAATGAAGAGAAGACTTAGAAAAAAACTAACTGATCTTCAGTCCTGGAGGAGACTTGGCATCGCGTGTGTGTGTGTATATACATACACACAGAGATGTATGTATGTTTGTCGTATGTATGAAGATGTGTGTGAGATCTGTTTTACTAATAAATGCCAGCTGGAATGTTTTTACTAATTGCCTCTGCAATAGTAAATCTATCAAAAGTCTAGGGCTACTGTTTTCTAATAATGGGGGGAAAAGCCAAAATCTCCTCACCTTCTCCAGATGCTTGGTGAAAAAACTCAAGGGGAACTAAGACAAGGGCATGCCTGGGAAACTGACTCTTGGTTGTGGCAAAAGTCTTTTAACTTGTCCTTGAGCCCAGAACTGGGTCCTAGAAGGGGTTTTCTGTGGTACCCATCTTTCCATGAATAAGAAAAAAATGGTCTAATCCTAGCAATTTCCCCTCACTTTCTCTTGTGAGTAGCTACTGGAATTTACATGAGAAATACTTCTTTCTCTGCCAGAGGCCTTTTTGGGGCACTAGAAAGAGGAATGGCTCTGGTAGCCAGCTGAACTGTGAAGCATCGGGATATCAAAGGGCAGGCTTCCCTAGGAACATCCTCCTAGGCAATAGCTCCCTTTCCTTTTGTATCATGTGTTAGACTTCAGTGAAACTGGAATGTACACCCTGACCTATTATGAAGTCCTGACTCTGCCGGTGCTGATGGTGAGGCAGGTGGGAAGCTGCTGAGAAGACTAGAGGTAGGCACAAGGTGCACAAGATGCAGACGTGTAGGCATGAGACTTAATTATCTCTTTGTGGAATGACTTCTTCACTTAACTGACTTGCGCTGTTAGGACTTGAAGTGGCTGGGATTACCAGAAAGAGCACAAGTGTCATTGCAATTAATGAGCTGTCCTGCAATGCATGAACTTCACCAGACCTCCAGTGGAAACTAGACAGGCTTAACTAACCGCTCTAGCTTTCTGGCAATGCATCTTCTCCCCTCTTCATTCTTTCACAATCAAAATGGAGGTGAAAGAAATCTGAAGAGGAATCCTGGTTTCCAGGTTTGTTCAAATCAACTCACAAGCATGTTCTCCTGCCATTATTATACAGGGATCCTGGAACCATGGTTAAAGCAGAGCAGCAGGATCTCCTCTGCAAAACTCGGCAACCCTCTGGCTAGTGCTGTGCCTGTCTCACGTGGTCGCAGGTTTAAATAGCCATTTGCTGCAATCTGTGAAGCTGTGATAAGTAAGGACTGTGCAAAGTATAGACAAATTATGCTTGGCTAGATCGGAGCAGCCCTGAGCTGGGGGGGTACCAGCAGTGCCCGTGCAGCAGCGCTGAGCTTGGGACTGGCCGCCTGCCTCCTGCAGCCCTGCCTGCGCTCCGTGCCCTCGAGTTTGGCCAGGAATGTGTCCGTGCTGGTCTTTGCTGAGATTTCCCAAACTCTGGCTTGTTTTCCTGCTGTGACCCAGGCTTGCCGTGAGCTGCGTTACTACGGCAATGCCACACCCGCATCACACACACATCTGGCAAGCGACGTTGTTTCTTCAGCTGCCGCACAGCGGTGACTTCTCTGTCGGTGTAAGGCAGAATTGCTCAATGCTGGCAGCTCTCTTGCCTTTGATGCTGTGAGACTTTCCTGGCAGGGTGACTGCATCTCCTGGTGTCAGCTTTCTGCCACTCTGGGGAATTCCCAGGTTTTGTGCAAGACTTTCCCTTTTAAAGCCCACTGGCTTTGCTTGGCCCTGCCGCCCTCTTGGGCGACTTCCCGACTCCAGACATGGGGCTTCCTCAAGCTTGTGCCTCTGCCGTGCTTTTGGTGCTGTCTGCTCTGGAGGCCTGTGCCCTGGACAGCTACGTCGCAGCTGTCTAGGAGTGTGAGGTGGTCTTGTCAGAAGGCACTGAAGTGATAGTTTCTCCTGAGGAGACCTTGATGCTGATGGACAAAAATATGGCAGTTTTGAAAATGCCATCAAAGAAGCAGCCAGGCAAGTATTATGACAGAGTTAGAGACATTCATAGTGGTAAACACTGACTATTTCTTTGTTTTCTTCACGGTGTTCTTTGGATTTGTATGTTGGTACCAGGGTGCCTATATCATTGTGACTCCTGAAGAGGGCATTTACGGCTGGGTCTTCACAAGGGAAACAATATACCCTTATCTTGAGGATATCCCAGACCCATGGGTGGACTAGATTGCATGTACTGATTCTGGAAGGTATTGTCCCTGCTGTGCATGGGGGAACAGTTTGATGGTAAACATGGCTACCTTTAGGAGTGGTTGTTGAAAGTCTTAAATGTCTTAGAACAACTGCATGGATGACCAAAGAGCTTCTAGAGATGCTCAGATGGAAGAGGGAGGTTCACAGTATGTGGAAAAAGGGACTGGCCACTTGGGAGGAATATAGGAATGTTGTCAGGGTATGCAGAGATGCGACGAGGAAAGCCAAGGCCCAGTTGGAACTAAATCTGGCGAGGGATGTCAAGGATAACAAGAAGGGCTTCTTCAAATACATCAGCAGTAAAAGGAAGACTGGGGATACAGTGGGCCTGCTGATGAATAAGGTAGGGGCCCTGATGACACAGGATGCAGAGAAGGCAGAGTTACTGAATGCCTTCTTTGCTTCAGTCTTCACTGCTAAGGCTGGCCCTCAGGCATCCCAGCCCTCAGAGGTGAGGGAAAAAATCTGGAGAAAGCAAGACTTGCCCTTAGTTGGGGAAGATTGGGTCAGAGATCACCTAGGCAAACTGGATCCTCGCAAATCCATGGGCAGCGATGGGATTCACCCACGAGTGCTGAAGAGGCTGGCAGATGTTTTTTCCAAGCCACTCTTCATCATCTTTGAAAGGTCATGGAGGACAGGAGAGGTGCCCGAGGACTGGAGGAAAGCAAATGTCACTCGAGTCTTCAAAAAGGGAAGAAGGAGGACCCAGGAAACTACAGGCTAGTCAGCATCACCTCCACCCCTGGCAAGGTGATGGAACAGTTCATTCTGGAGGTCATCTCCAGGCATATAGAGGAAAAGAAGGTTGTCAGAAGTAGTCAACATGGATTCACCAAGGGAAGATCATGCTTGACCAACCTGATACCCTTCTATGATGGTGTGACTGGCTGGGTCGATGAAGGGAGAGCAGTGGATGCTGTTTATCTTGACTTTAGCAAGGCATTCAACACTGTCTCCCATAACATCCTCACAGACAAGCTTAAGAAGTGTGGGTTGGATGCGAGGACAGTGAGCTGGATAGAGAACTGGCTCAACAACAGAACTCAGAGAGTTGTGATCAATGGTGCAGAGTCTGGTTGGAGGCCCGTAACTAGTGGTGTTCCCTAGGGGTCTGTGCTGGGTCCAGTCCTGTTCAACATATTCATCAGTGACCCAGACGAAGGGACAGAGTGTACCCTCAGGAATTTCGCTGATGATACCAAGCTGGGAGGAGTGGCTGATACACCAAAAGGCTGTGCTGCCATCCAAGGAGACCTGGACAGGCTGGAGAGCTGGGCCCAGGGGAACCTCATGAAATTCAACAAAGGAAGTGTAAAGTCCTGCACCTCAGGAGGAACAACCCTGTGCACCAGTACAGGCTGGGGGTTGACCTGCTGGAAAGCTGCTCTGTTGAGAAGGACCTGGGAGTGCTGGTGGACTGCAAGTTGACCCTGAGCCATCACTGTGCCCTTGTGGCCAGGAAGGCCAACGGTATCCTGGCTGCATTAAAATGAGTGTGGCCAGCAGGTCAAGGGAGGTTATCCTCCCCCTCTACTCTACCCTAGTGAGACCACATTTGGAGTACTCTGTCCAGTTTTGGGCCTCCCAGTTTAAGAAGGAGAGGGAACTGCTTGAACACGTCCAGCGGAGAGCTACCAAGATGATCATGGGTCTGGAACACCTCCCTTATGAGGAAAGGCTGAGAGACCTGGGTTTGTTCAGCCTGGAGAAGGCTGAGGTGGGATCTTATCAATACTTATAAGTATCTGAAGGGCAGGTATCAAGAGGATGGGATGGGAATGTTTTCAGTGGTGCCCAACGACAGGACAAGGGCAATGGGCACAAGTTGGAACACAGGAAGTTCCACCTCAATATGAGAAAAAACTTGTTTACTGTGACGGTGACAGAGCAGTGTCACAGGCTGCCCAGAGACGTTGTGGAGTCTCCTTCCCTGGAGTCATAGAATCATAGAATCATAGAGTCATTAAGGTTGGAAAAGACCCTTAAGATCATCAAGTCCAACCGCTAACCTATCACTGCCAAGTCCACCACTAAATCATATCCTCAAGCACCACATCTACCCTTCTTTTAAATATCTCCAGGGATGGAGACTCCACCACCTCCCTGGGCAGCCTGTTCCAATGCCTGACAACCCTTTCGGTGAAGGAGTTTTTCCTAATATCCAACCTAAACTTCCCCTGGCGCAGCTTGAGGCCATTTCCTCTCATCCTATCGCTTGTTACTAGGGAGAAGAGACCCACCCCTGCCTCGCTACAACCTCCTTTCAGGTAGTTGTAGAGAGCAATAAGGTCTTCCCTCAGCCTCCTCCAGACTAAACAACCCCAGCTCCCTCAGCCACTCCTCATAAGACTTGTTCTCCAGACCCTTCACCAACTTTGTTGCCCTTCTCTGGACACACTCCAGCACCTCAATGTCCTTCTTGTAGTGAGGGGCCCAAAACTGAATACAGTACTCAAGGTATGGCCTCACCAGTGCTGAGTACAGGGGCACGATCACTGCCCTGCTCCTGTTGGCCACACTATTCCTGATACAAGCCAGGATGCCATTGGCTGCCTTGGCCACCTGGGCACACTGCTGGCTCATGTTCAGCCAGCTGCCAACCAACGCCCCCAGGTCCTTTTCCTCCAGGCAGCTCTCCAGCCACTCCTCCCAAGCCTGTAGCATTGCATGGGGTTGTTTTGAGCCAAGTGCAGGACTCGGCACTTGGCCTTGTTGAAACTCATACCGTTGGCTCTGGCCCAACGATCCAGCCTGTCCAGGTCCCTCTGTAGGGTCTTCCTGCCATCCAGCAGATCGACGCTCCCACCCAGCTTGGTGTTATCTGCAAACTTACTGAGGGTGCGCTCAGCCCCCTCATCTAGATTATCAATGAAGATATTGAACAGGTCCTGTGCACCCTGATCTAGGTGTAGGTGTACCTGCCCAAGCAGGGGGGTTGGATGAGATGATCTCCAGAGGTCCCTTCCAACACCTACAGATCTGTGAATCTGTGAATCTGTGAAATGGAAGCAAGTTAGACATCATGTAGTTTCCATAAATAGCTTCAGACAACTTAACTTCCTTCATCATTTCCTCTGTTGTTTTTGTCTGACTGTAATTCTTTTGATTTCAGTTAGTATACTCATAAAGGCTGAGATTTATTTAAAAGAAAAACAAAACCTTACAGAATCTACATTTCAGTAATGTATTCCATATGTGTTGTAGAAAAGGTTTATGATGCAGGAATATTAGGAATATTTGTGAATAAAATAACAGCTACTACTGAAAGAATACACTGTGCAATTTCAAGTTTTTGAATCATGACATAGCCTTTTTATGCTGTTATTTTCCTTACTAAATTGCACCATTTTTGAAGCTGCAATATTTGGTGAAAGAAAATTAAACGCACCATAGAAGAAACAAATTGTAAGCTACCTCAGCACAGCAGCTGAATCAAGAGCTGAAGCAGAAAGCTGAGATTAGCCCACGTGTCGGTGTAACACCAACGCGGTACCACACACCAGCAGCAGAAGAGAGGCTCGAAGGTGCAAAGATTCATTTTCAGGGTGAGAAAACCCCTGTGTTGCTCACTTATTTAACATGAGGTGAAGCTGAGTTTCGGCACGCTAAGCTTTGCAGCACAGAACTACTGCCTTCTGTTGAATACAGAAAATGACAGTTTCATATGACTAATTTAAACCTTTCATTCTTGTGATCTGTAGTCTTAGTGTTGGCATTTTTATGGATTGACTGGTTTTGATGTTTTGTTTCCTGTCTTCCTTCCCTGCTGTTTAGGTTTGAACCCTCACCAGTGCTGGGAAGACCAAGCTGTCTGATGAGGAATAACTCCATCTATGTGGTTGCAAATATGGGAGAAAAGAAGCCCTGTAATTCCAGTGATCTAAGGTGCCCGAGTAATGGTCACTATTAGCACAATACCAACGTTGCCTTTGACTCAAGGGAAACTGGTGGTTTGTTATCACAAGGTAACAGGATTTTACAAAGTTCAGGAAGTGCATGATCCTCAGGTGATTAAAGATGTGAAACAGAAGCTGCTTCCCAGGCTTAAATGTATTCGTACATAGAGCCATTACAGAGCAGGTGTCAGAGGACAGGTGAAAGCCACTCTCCTAAGATACCTTCATTCCTGCTAGTCTGAATTTAATAGCAAGTAATTAAAAGAAATTAATTAAAACTCAGTAATCCCTCTATTTTTACTGCTTCTCAATAAGAAGTGACACATCAGATATTAAAACATTAATGTCCTAAACTCTTGCTAATTAAATACAAATCCCCTCTTGCAGTGGTAGGAATTCTCCTTTTTGAAATTAATATATAGCATGTTCACAAAACATTCTCCATTACTTTTATTTAAGTGAATAAGCGTTAGAGTCAATACTAGTGTGATTTAAGTACTTTGATTTATTTTCTAATATTTTTTTCCTCCCTCCTTTCATTTCCATGAACAGTGCAACCTTTTCATGACAGAGAAACAGTTTGATTTCCCCAAGGATCCAGAATTTGTTATTTTCAATACATCTTTTGGCTACTTTGGCGTTTTCATTTGTGCAGACATACTCTATCATGACCAGCTGTGGTCTTGGCAAGAACACTTCAGGTTGACACCATTCTGTTCCCAACTGCTTGGGGTAACACTCTTTCGCTGTTTTTGGCAGTCCAGTTTCACTCAGCATGGGCTATGGGAATGGGTGTCAACTTTCTTGCAGCAAATACGTGCAAATCCACTTTAGGTATGACAGGTAATGTGATATTGCTGTGGTTGATCTTGTTCCCGTGGGCAACATTTTATCTATGTAGTGCAGTTGACCTGAGCAGAAATTCCTGTCAGCTTTAGGCATGCATGCGCGTGTCAACAGGATTAGGAGAAGAGAATATGTACGGATAAAAAAAAAAGTCAAAATGTGTTATGTAAGAACTCAGAAATGCTTAAGTTGACTGGAACACCTTTAGTTATTTGCTAAATGGTCAGTCCTGAGAGTTTATGCATGTGATTCTTCATCTTCTGACCCTGGTATTTATCGATGTTTTGGTCATGTGAAGGCCCAAAGTATTTTTTCTCCACTAGGTGGAAACCTAACTCTAAGAAATGTTCTTGAGAGTCCTGCAAACGTTACTTCTGGGCTGGATACCTTGTGTCAGGTTTTCTTTGCAGACTCTGTTTTCATTGTGTATTTTTCCTGAGCAGATGCTAGAAGTCAAGCACAGGTTTTGTGGGCATGTGCTCGCAGAAGTGAGAGAAAACTTATTGGTGTTGCTAAAATGTAGGCTTCAACTTTGCCTTCCAAATAAAAGCAGATATGGGCCATTCCTTTAGTTCTCAGTCATTGATGACCCTATGTCATACAACAGTCAGAGTAGATTTTACTCTGGGCTTTAAAGATGTATGTATTTGTGTAGAGTTTGCATAAAGATGTGACTTTTGGTAATATATTTTCCTTATAGAATTTTTTTTTACTTGATAATGTTACCATTCATTTTAATCAAAAATACTGATTTCTGATGCAGCTAAACTCAATGAGGAATGTATAGCTTCAGCTACTTAAATAATCTGTAATGGCATATAATTAGCATACTAATCTTGTCACTTATGATACCTGAAAGATCAGAGTTTGGCCTTTTTTCCATTGATTGCAAAAAGCATTAGGTTAGGGTTGTAGTCTGTGAAGGCTTAATTTAGTTTCAAAACAATCTGGTAAACATTAGAATAAAATTTGGCACAAATTAATTAGTGATGACTGCTTACTTGTACCATACACTTGCTTTCAGATTAAAAGCTAAGCTTTCTGGTGTTATGTGTTTGCAGGGAGTGGTATTTATGCCCTAGATGGTCTGAAAGCATATTATTATAATACAGAAATGGAAAATGCTCACTTTTGTTTTTTTTGGTGACAGAACTGCATTCACGCCCATGTCTGTCTCCTGACTATCCTGCTGCTGTTAACTCGAAATTGTATGCCAGCAGTACTGAACAGCTTCCATCAAATGATCACTATTTCAGTGGGGTTGTTTTCCATGATCTCTTCTTCTTCATGGAGCTCAGTGAACCCAAGGGAACCTGTGCCATTTGCCAGCAGGACCTCTGTTACCGAGTTACAAGATGATAGAGAAGCAGAAAGATGACATTTATGTTCTGGGTGCCTTTGATGGGCTACACGTTTTTGAAGGAGAGATATATTTGCAGGAAAAGGCTTCCTGTTCTTATTTGGATGGTGGGAAGTCTGCAATACTCTCCTTGCAGCCCATTTGCATTTGTCTCATTTTTGACTGAGGGGTTTTAAGAGGAGGCATTCTTTAGGCCCCTCTGAAAACATTTGTTTTCTTCATGATGCATTTTGACTTCATTAGGGGTGTTGATCCTGCTCTTCTGTCTATGTTATAAATGATGAAAGTGAAGACCCTGAGATGACCCCATGCTGTAACACTTCAAGAAGGTTTCCATATATGTGTACAAAAGGGAGAGAAGATAACAGAGTTCTCCCTATCTTCATAGGGATGCTCTTGTCACAACAGAGAGCTCTTTTCTGCTCAGTGGATTGCACCATCATTCTGATATAATTCTCTAACATGCAGTCATCTCACAAAATCAAGAAACAATATGGATATAGCCTTTGTATTCACATGGCTTGTCAGTGTATTGGTTCTTTTAAATTTCACTGTTAGGCTTTTTTAAATATGCTATATCTTTAGAGTGTTCCCACTAGAGTGGCCAAATAAGTATGGCTTCAGTTTTTTAGGAATCTCAGCCAGAGCTGAAGTAACTTACCTAGGTCATAAACTATTCCATACCTGTGACTACATGCATATGTGTTATGCATGAATGCACACTTAACTTATAAACACATGTGTGTACACACAGCAACAGTGCTTTGCTGTGGTGCTGGCAAAGAATTGTCTTTTTACAAAGTTTCAAGTGCCAAGAGCACTCATGGTCTTCTTGCCTAAATAAATAAGTAGATGTATTGGATAATTTCTTCATCATGACAGCTTTCCTTACAATCAATCTTACAGTCTTGATTGTTGAAAGCTTAGCGGTATTTTGCCTTTCCGTACCCTCCTCCCCGCAGATATGCACACTGCTCAAGTGCAAGAGCACAGACCCGAACACGTGCGGGCAGCCGGTGGAGACTGCACAGACCAAGTTTGAGATGTTCTCTCTCAGCGGCACCTTTGGCACTAACTACGTCTTTCCAGAAGTCTTGTACAGTGGGGTGCAGCTGGCCCCCGGGGAGTTTGAGGTAATGGGACACCATTGTGAGTTGTCAGACTTTTAACAGAAATGGTCAAAAAGCCACCACAAGACACAGGAGCAACTTGGGAGTTATCAGTGTCCTCTATTTCAGTAACTGGCTTGAGTTCAAGGCAGCTTTATTTCTGCCTGATTTCCCTGGCTGCATTCATACAGCAGGTCCATTTCCCCGACTCCCTTCTTCCCCAAATATCCTAGAAAAACATCTTGCTTAAGACAGAGGAAGTGTAGTTTTTCTCAGACTTTGTGGTATCTCCAAGTGATTAACAGACAGACATGCTTTGCTTTCTCTTTTTTCAAGACACCTCTCAACTAGGTCGACATTAATGAAGACATCATTTTGTGTCTGTCATACAATTCTATTGCTTTGCTGATGTTTATTTTACTTTTCCGTAGCTAGGTGCTAAATGAAGGACGTCTGATAAGTCAGACTAGTACGTTGAAGCCAGTTTTGAGTACTCCCACTACCATTCTTTGGGAGGTTGTATGAAAAGGACCCTCCACACACAGAGCAAGCTTCACCATGACTTCACTGCAGGCCCTTTAAGATCTCATCTGCTTTTTTTCTGTAATGCTAATCAATCATAGTTAATCATAATGTTATTTAATGTTAATTAATGTTAAGACCCATAATTTTAACGGCATTCTATTTCTCAATTTGCCTTATCTAACAGCATAGTCATTGTGCATTGATTTGTTGACTTGATTTTGCAGCAAAAATAAATTACTCTGCTGGGCAGTTCTTTATGTATTTTTGTATGATAGCTTTTGATTGTCGTAGGCTTGACCTTGATCTCACTATAGACAATAGAAAATAAATTCCTCTGACCTCAGTGGTGTAGGGTTCAGGCATACAGCAGTGGGTTGTGGCCCATTAACAACTCATCTTTAATTCTTTGAAATTTTTGGTGGGGTTTTAGAAGTCATTCCCACAACACTGTTCTGCCCCATCTCTTTTCTAAACTGGAGATTAACAGAACCTTTGAAGGCCAATGGTTGAAGGTTTAAGTTACCAATTACTTTGAAAACAAGACTGCAAACACCATTGCTTCAATAACTTCAACTGAGTACACAGTGTAATATGTTATTATGCCATGCCCTAACTTAGAGTTGGATGAGTCTACCTGAATCTTTCTGGCCACAGTTTTAGGGTATGAAAAAATTATTTTCCACGAAACTATCGATAACTGTGTCACCTTTTTCAAGCAGTCAGGTGGGACCATATCAAAAATTCTCAAAATGAGCAATTTTGCAGGTGAGTATCTGTCTTCCTGTGAAATAGTTACTCATGCTGCTGTGAGGGAGGGTCAAGACTGTGCAGGCAGGTGTTGGGAAAGGCTGACGAACAGCTTGAATAAATAGATTGAACGCTTCGGCATGTGTGCAGGTGCAGGATCTGCAGACAGTACCCTCTAAGCAAGTGGACTGGATTACTTTGGGTGGCGTGACTAAGATTTCTATGTACTGGTAATTCTGTTTTTTGTTCCACAGGTTTGTTTTGAAGTAAAAACACTGTTCACATTTAATCTGACCAATATAATGAAAAACAGACTTGCAGGATGTAAAATACATTGTTTTTGAACAAAGTGAATATTGTAAAAACAAGATTTTTAGTCTCTAAATGTATTAAATGGTAACTCTCTACAACTCAAATAACAGAAATATTGGAAAACACTCGTTCGTGGAGAAAAAGTGCTGTATCTCTACACTTCATCTGCAACCTAAGACATGGCGTCCTGTTACAGCTACGCAACATGACTGTGTGCTCTTGCTAAAAATGATTGGCTTCTCATTTCCTCACCTCTGCCCACTGCTTTGCAGTGATTGCACCATAGCAAGATTAACCCATTGAGTAAGGAGTAGTCTTCCATGCAGTCTCTCTTAGTACAAGAAAAGGAGCAGGACCACAATCTGAAGATGGACTGCCTCTACAGCTGAGCTGCTTTATAATCAAATCGCACCCTGTTTCACAAAAGTAAGTCAGTCCTCAGATAACCGCTGTGCAGAGACAGAGGAGCATGCAGTAGAGGGGTGAGGAGCGTGAACTGGGAAGATGGAGTTGTGAAAAGTAGAGGGAGCTCTAGGATAAATTTCTTCTTTCGTTTCCCGCAGCCACATATAGCCTGGACCGCTGTAGTTTCGGTAAGTTTTTATTTAGTGTGTTTGTTTGTTTAACCACAGTTAGTTCCTTGCTCCTGGGTGAGCACCCAGCTCTGCAGGCAGTAGGTGGTGGTGCCTGCTGCTACAGAGGCAGACAGGGATGCCTCCATCTCACTGTACTACAGAAACCCCCCTGTCCAGGCAGTGCGACTTGAACTTTGCAGGGCAGCCCTCAGCCCCTGCACTTGTAAATTTTTCTGCTCTGCTCTGCCAGGGTAGTCACCTTTCTATGCTGACTTGGTGTCCTAGCTGTTGCTAAACAAGGGAGCATTTACTGCTTCCTCCTTCAGACTTAGAGCTCATTGTGGTTAATGTGACTCAATGCCTATTGCATTTGGTAAGAAAAATGGGAGGAAAAAAGTTTTCCAAGCTACATTACTTCAATTAACACTGAAATCTATCTTGCAGCCTTTCAATGGCTCATATTTAAGGCTCCTGAACGAGCGTGCTGTATCTAGTAATGTATGTAGAGAAGTACTTAGAGGTGAACATTACCAGATGCAAGCCAATGTGCCTACTGGCTGAAACCCTCGGTCAGCACTACTCTTGCAGGGAACTCTCTGGTACTTGTATTCACCTACATTTCTGTCTTTTCTGAGACATCTCTACCATGACAGTCTGCTGTAGCTGAAGGCAGGCAGCCTGTTCTGCTTCACACTGTTTAGGAAACCTTTTCCAAATGAGAATACTGCAATTGCTAGAAGGTCAAAAAATAGAAAATATCATAGCAAAAAATGCATTTGGACTGAATTGAAGTAAAAGATGAAAAATTAAGGCCTCTCAATAAACAGCATGTTCCTGGAGACAGGAAAGACAGAGGAGCAGGTGTGCTACTGTGCCTCGTGAGCTGTCTGCCCTTCTGCTTCAGGCAAGTGGCAGCCAGGCAATGAGGTACCAGATTAATGGCCTGGTTGGTGGCTCACCTGCCTGATTTCAGAGGAAAACATTCCCTCCAGATGCAAATTTTCTGGTGGAAGGCTGATGGAAAGTGACATACAGCTAAGCATAAGTGACTGGAAGAGCCACTGGGATAAATGCAAGGGGCAGTTCTGTCACTGGCACACTAAGGATATTACATCTAAGTATAGTGAGGTGCTCTGTAATGACTTTGGTCTAAAGAAACTCTGTACATAAGCAAGCTGTACATAATCATAGAATCATAGAATGTCCTGGGTCAGAAGCAACTTGCAAGGATCATCAAGTCCAACTCCTGTCCCTGCAAAGGACAACCCCAAAACTCACACTGTGTGTCTGAGGGATTTGTCCAAATACTTGTTGAATATAGTCAGGCTTGGCGCTGTGGCACATATCACAGGAAACAGCAACTACGAAGACACTAGAATAGAGCCAACAGTTTTTAAAACCCTCAATTTTGCCACTCAGACTTCACATAAGACTAGCTCAAGGGGACTCATCCACCTTTCATGTGGGTATCAGAGTTGAGCCAACATAGATAGCAAAAGTCTGCTGCAATCAATGACATAAAGAAGTGTAACAACAAAAACTGGACCGTTCTTCCCAGCCACGTGTTTAACAATTATTTTTCTATTAGCACAATTAACTCTTTGCATTGCCCAGCTTTTTAGTCTTGTGGAATTGCAACATCCTTACTGTATATTGTCATACTTTCCCATACATCACCAGCAGTGCTTGATTCCAAAGTTAAGCTTTAACAAACCAGCACTTCATCCCTCCTTTAAAGTTAAACTTTGTCCCTGTTTTCTTTTCTATGTATGCACCTTTTGTACCATTTGTCCATGACTCAGCGTATTCTAGGAGCTGTGAGGCACCAGCCATGCTCCCTTCCCTGCCTCTCCTGCACACTGTGGTGTTTGCACTCACAGTCCTCCAGGCCCTCGCCTCTGACACCTTCATTGCAGCCGTCTATGAGCATGCGGTCATCCTGCCAGATGACACTGACGAGCCCGTTTCTCCCGACGATGCTTTGGCCCTGATGAACCAAAACATGGATGTCCTGGAAAGGGCCATCAAGGAAGCCGCCCAGCAGGTACTAGGTGTATTGGGGGGGTTCGTTAGTTAATTAGTGTTTTCTGCTCCTGCTGACCCTCCTGGTTATCTGTTGGTGGGTGAATTCCTAACGCAGCCTGTTGTGTCAGGGCGCCCACATCATTGTGACCCCTGAAGATGGCATTTACGGCTGGCGTTTCACAAGAGAAACCATCTACCCCTACCTGGAGGATATCCCTGATCCAGCAGTGAACTGGATTCCCTGCACCGACCCCACCAGGTGATTTCTTTTGCAGTGGTTTGCGTGGTTTCAAACTAGTGTCTCATGGAGTCGTGAGCTGCTCCCAGTAAATGCCTAAGGACTGCTCATTTTTTTAATCTATTAAAAATCCCGGGTACTGTAGAAATGAGATGCATCAGAAAGAACTCTTACTTAACTGGTAATGGGAATATGCAAGGTGAAAGGCACTGAGAGAGTTTCACTTTCTAAAAGTGCAAAAGGAGAAAATGAGGAAATTTTAGGGAAAATAATTATTTTAAAAACATGTAAATTATTATTTCAGATAAATTGTGAAAATCTTCTGAAAGTATAAGCTAGTTTATTATCATGTCAGATGCATAGATTAGACAAGGTAATTCAATCCTCAGCTTATGTGGCTGGGTGACTTCTAAATCAAATTGCACAACACATTTCTGTAGATCTGAAGGAAGTGCCTTTTAGGAATCCAACCACTTGCATGGTCTGCTGTATTATAGAGGGCTGCTCTAAATGTGTGTCAGCAGGGGACACCAAAGGGACCAGGTCTGTGTCTAAGCTAAGCTTTCGTATTCTTCTGTTCTGGGGCTTTATGAAGCAAGATTTCAAGAGTCCCCAGCTCTGTTAATGCCGTGACCACTTTTTACTGAAAGCTTACGGGAAGCTGCCTTAAACAGAGTGAAGAGTCTTAAAAAAGGCTAGAATGGTCTTTTAAATCAAGATTTATGTCTGCCTGAAAATTAATTTTTAAGTTATTTTAAGTTTGCATATTGATTTAGCCTCTCTGTTTTCTGAAGCTGCCCATATCTTTGTGTGTGTGTTAGCTGAGAATTATATCCACACAGAAAAGAACATTGTTAAAAGTACAGGAAAGAAGAACACAGGGATACCGTTTTTGAAAGCTAAAAGAGACCGGCAATTTAAAATGATGTTACGAACAGAGAAGAAAATGAACAGAAACTATGATTTGATCTACCCCTTTTTCTGCACCTGGGGATATGCAGTTAGTGGAATAGTAATTCTGAGTGCATTTCTTCCACATCTGAACTTAAACTTGTACAATCTTTTTTGGTTTTTTCTTTTCTTTCACCAAAAATGCATTAGATTTGCTCCAGCACCAGTGCAGGAACGACTCAGCTGCATGGCCAGGAATAACTCCATCTATGTGGTTGCAAACATTGGGGACAAGAAGCCATGTAACTCCAGTGATCCCGGCTGTCCCAGCGATGGTCGCTATCAGTACAACACCGATGTTGTCTTTGACCCGGAGGGGAAACTGGTGGCTCGTTACCACAAGGTAAAGTGGCCTTGGAATGTCAGGAGCTATTTCTCCACTACTTCCAAAATGTCTCTGTTTGGCAAGAGAATTTAATGCCAGTCATTGTCCCCTGGCAGATTTTTGCTCCTATTTATGATTTAAAAGAACCTCTCTCTTGCTGTGCAGTGTTGACTATAAATTTGCATTTGCTGTCATGTTTTTCAAAACAAACTAGAATGAAAAATGATTGCGCAGGACCGATTCAGTGGCATGGGGTTTTGGTTAACTTCTTCAGTTTGTTAACTCCATATTACTGGAAATTCTGCTGCTTAAGCAGCTTTAGTTTTCAGTGCAGGTGTTCACCAGATTGCATCTTCATGTTCCAGGATTTTAAGATGTTCATCTGCATCTCGTCTTAGATGAGAAGTATGATTTAAGAAAGTCAGGCCCTTTCTTATTGTTTTGTTGTTTGGTTTTTTTTTTCTGATGATGTTTCACCATGGTTTTTGCATAACAGGAACTATCTGGACAAAACCGTGGACCTAAGCTGGGTGTAAAAAGAGATGAGGACATTGAACCATTTGCACCCAATGAAAGTGTATTCTTTCAGTTTTGTGTGCCTACCTGCAAGGTTCATCAAGGTTGTCTGAGAGTTGTGTGCCGGATATCATGCTGATGTGCTAGACTGAAGTCAGTTGTTTATTTAATGCGCTTTGAGCCCAGTATTTCACCTGGTTATTCAGAGACTATGCCAACATATTTCTTTGTGAGCAAACTGGGTGACAGGGACAATGATACTGCAAGTCTGGTCCCCCATGTGCCAGCCTGGCACAGCCCAGGCACTGAGTTACAAGTTCAGTAAACTTGAACCTCTTTTCTGTCTTGGTGGCACAGGCTTATTGTCCAGGCCACCTGGAGATTAAAGAACTCTTTTAGTAAATGTGAATGCAAAGGAAGAAGGAAGATGTTGGAAAGCTGAGAATGTCACAAACTCGGATTTTCCTATTGGCTGAGCTCATCTGCCATTCCCCCATCACCACCACCCTTGTTTTCTTCTGCGCTCTACGTTCTCCCTATATTGTCTTGCACTTCCTCCACACCAAGGTCACTAATCCTATCTCTTGGCATCAGGTTCTCCATGCTCCTTTTCCATTATTAATTCTCTTCTGTGTGTCTTTCGGGTCACTGGAATTATAAACTAGGTGGGGAGAGCAGAGAGATTATTTTTACGGGAGTTGCAGGTGGCCAACACCAACAGACCTGCAGATAGCCGGTTGGTTTCCTAGCTAGGTGCTAGGGCAACATGTGTCTCTCCATATCCACCTTTGGGCACTGTGGTGATCCTGTGAAAGCTTCAAACACAGGTCAAAAAACTTCTCTAGTCATTCTGAACTGTTTTAGGGAATGACTCCAGGATATTGCAATAAGTGCTTTTAACCAGTTTCTCTTTTTACCTTCCCCTACAGTATAATCTCTTTATGGTTGAAACTCAGTTTAATTACCCTAAAGAGCCAGAAGCCGTCACCTTTGAGACCCCCTTTGGGAAGTTTGGCATTTTCACATGCTTCGACATCCTTTTCCGGGAGCCTGCCGTGGTCTTGGTGAGCGAGTTGCAGGTGGACACTGTGCTCTTCCCGACGGCTTGGATGAACGTCCTGCCGTTTCTGACTGCGGTTGAGTTTCACTCTGCCTGGGCCATGGGCATGGGTGTCAACTTCCTAGCTGCCAATACACACTGTACCAGTATATCTATGACAGGTAATTAATGCTCACTCTGCCTGAAAAATCTTTATAGCCATGAATCTTTATTCCCTGTTCTGCAAGGTGATTTTGCAGAGGAATATAATACATTTATTTGGAAGGTGAAAAGTTTAGTCACCAAATTTTGAACCTGACAGCCATTGTCCCTACTGGTGCCATACAAAGCACAGCAAAACTTGCGGTGTTTTCTTCTCCCTGGCTTCTTAGGATTTTCCTTTCTTTCTTTTAATGCCTCTAAAGAAGTAGTAAGTTACTGCCCCTTCTATCTGAGTAGAAACTTCTGAAACTTAGGTTCTTTTCCTCTCCACCTGTAAGTCTGCAATTGAATACCCAGAGATAAATATACCTGTAAACCCAATGCATGGCTCCATTTATTCTGGCCAAATGAAAGACTTATCTGTAGCTGTATTTAACACAGTTTGAAAAAATGGTAAAAACAACTTTTCAGACCTATTGTAGTAACACTGCTGAGAAGTCCGCATTTTCTTTTAACACTGATTTTCTAGACCTTAGCTTATGGGTTAGTATATTTCAGCTAGGCCAGTGTCTTCACTGAGCCGTGAAACCACAGTATTGGCTTGGGGCTTCTCATTTGAAATGCCTGACAGGCTACTGCTTGTTGTCCATTTTATGTGGCTTTTCAGCAGTAATGGGTATGACAGATCTTCTTTGATTTCTGTCTGTCACTTGGCACTGGACAGGTCTGAATTCCCCACATAGGGAGGAATCCTCAGTCAGTGTAAACAGGGCAGACAGCTGCTATCTCCTTCTGCATTCACCAGGACAGGCCTGTGATACTTGCCTGCGTTGTTTTGGATGGTTTCAGTTGGTAGATGGTCTTTTTACATCAATTAGCTGAGAATAAAGGAGTTCTCAAGCAACTCTGTTGCGTACAGCAGAAAAGAGAACTGGGGAGGCCATAAATACAACCATAACATAACATCCTCTGCCTTTGTCTACACTGAGCAGGCCTCACCCAGGGAAAGAAATGCTATTCATTGCCAAAGCGTGATCTCTGTGTAGTGAGTTGCTAATGGTCACTTTTGCTGAGACTAAAATTTGTGTAATATTTATAAAATAGTGGATAAGCTAGCAGTAGGGACAATTAAAAGGACAATACTTTTTTTAAATTATTTTTTGTCTGACTATTGTGCTATCCTCAGGGAGTGGTATTTATGCACCAGACGGAGCCAGAGCGTACTACTACAATATGAAAACTGAAGATGGTCACCTCCTCATTGCTGAACTAGATTCACACCCTCGCCTTTCTCCTGCCTTCCTGCCTGATGTCAGCTGGAGCTCATATGCTTCGAGTGTCGAAAGATTCTCACCAAATGACCATGATTTTCAAGGACTCATCTTCCATGACTGGTTCACTTTCACTGAGCTCACTAAGCCTGAAGGGAATCTCACTGTTTGCCAGAAGGACCTCTGCTGTCACTTGAGCTACAAGATGGCAGGGAAACGAGAAAATGAAGTTTATGTGCTAGGTGCTTTTGATGGGCTTCATGTCGTTGAAGGACAATACTATCTGCAGGTAATGATTCTTTGGAGGGGGAGTACTTATTTTAGGAAGCTTCTTTACAGGGAGAAACCTTCAGCTCTGGGAGGCGGGAAAGACAACTTTCTTGTATGCTGGAGTCCTGCTGTCCTATTTGTTAGCAATGGGAAGTAGTTGATAAAATGTCCAAGCCTGCTTACCTTTAAATCCAACAAATGCAGTGCAGAGGTCTCTGACCCTCTTTCAAGTTCCCAGAGTGCGCTCACTATTTTGTTAGCCATGCAATATTGTCTAAATTTAGGTCCTCTTTTCTGGCTATCTGTAGTAGCTGTCTTGAATCTCCTCTCTAATCTTCATCAGACAGTTTCTGTTAAAAAATCACTTGATCATATCTATCTTTATGAGATGCTCTGGTAATTTAGAGTCACAGAGATGTTAATTTTTTGCCATTACTCAAATCGTAGCAATGAAATTTATGTGTATGAAATGTGTATGAAATGAAATGGTGTATGACTTTTAGTGGGAATGTCCACTCTTCCTCTCTTTTAATCAAATGTTTGGAAAGAGAGTGAGTTACACCCTGGTTGAATTTGCTTAAAGCTTTATAAGAAAACCTTCTTTGCCTTCATAATTAAGTTATTGTGCCAGCAGGTTATTGTTTTTTTAGTTCCTTACTTCTGTCTGTCAACATGGCTTTTGCATATCAGCTGGTACAGACTCCAGGATACAGGGGGACGTCTTAGCCAGGAAACAGCTCATCTAATATATTTATCAAGGTAGCTTGAATAAATTCAGTTCTTGGTGACCTCATTTAGAAAATTTATTTCAGTGATTGTGGAAGCTTCCAGATGGTATCTACCAGTACAGAATTTTCTAGAGAAGATGGGAATTTCTACTCATCCTTTTTCCCCTCAGTATTTTTTTTATTTCCTCAGAATATACTGAGAGAATTAGATTCTTTATTTCTGCTTATTTGCATTTCAACAGGAAATCATATTTGCTGATGAATAATATTTCTGATGAATAATCTTCTTCTATCCCCCAGTATCTGACACAAATAGACAAACTCCTCCATCACCTGTCAGCAAAACCAGCCAAAATCCTTTGAACCTTCACGGGAGTGATAGCCCTATTTCATATTTCTTCATGGTATCCATAAATATTTACCAGCTGTAACCTGGAGAATTAACTTTAAGAAGAAAACATTGCCACTCCTACTTTCCTCTGTGTACTACAACTGCTAACACAAAACTTTAACAGAGGATGCTGACCTCATTACCTTGACATATATTCACCAGGTGTTGGACCTAGAACATCAAATTCAGATTTCCCATGGACTACCAGACCATCTAATGAATTGTCATCAGCAACATGTACAAATACCAGTAACAGGATCTGTGTGTACAGTTGCACAAGGCACCCATGAGGAGGCATTTGTTTCATTTGCCTAAAATTTCCATTCACAAACTCATCTTACTAAGACATGTGAGAAGGGATTCTTGAAATGAGAGAACTGGAAATTGGAAGCTTTATAGAAGTGACCGAATTGACCTTCAGGGATAAAATAAGGTGCTCTGTCAGCACTTACCTCAGAAACTAAGGTTATTTCTAACTACTAAGGCAGTACAGCTCTGGAATACCCCCAGTCAGATCAAAAAAATAAGGGTTGAAAAAATAAGCTGTAACTAAGAAGGAGTTGCTTAAAGGTTATGAAAGAGATCCTGTGATGGTCACTTGCTCTGAAACACGCTAGCTTTGCTGACAGAAGGCTTCCTTACCAGAGTGTTTCCATCTTGCTAAATACGTTGTTGCCTTCTCCTCCCCGCAGATATGCACACTGCTCAAGTGCAAGAGCACAGACCCGAACACGTGCGGGCAGCCGGTGGAGACTGCACAGACCAAGTTTGAGATGTTCTCTCTCAGCGGCACCTTTGGCACCAACTACGTCTTTCCAGAAGTCTTGTACAGTGGGGTGCAGCTGGCCCCCGGGGAGTTTGAGGTAATGGGACACCCTGGAGCTATGTCACACAAGGTTCTCTGCAGGGTAGTAACAGCATAAACTGTCTCAAAACAGCCAAAGTGACCTTGCTCATAGTGAATAATCAGATTATTAAATACCTTTTAATGAAGTCACTAGTTTCAGTAAGAGATATGGTCTGACGTACCTTCTTCCTGTTTTGTCACATCTTTCTGAGCTCTTAGCGTGTTCATATGGGTACTCGTCTAATTATGTCCTTCTCTTCCCTTTTTCAATCAGGTATTAAAAGATGGGCGCTTGATAAGTAAGATAAGACCAACAAAACCAGTCGTCACTGTGACGCTTTTTGGACGGTGGTATGAAAAGGATCACCTGAAACAAGACTCACAATCACCAGCCTTCCCATGATGTTACCATAACTGAAGCTGTCTGCTATTAATCTCGTGTCCAAATGAGACGCAGCATCCTCTACTACAACAATCCCAATTATATATCTTATCTCCAATTGCACAAACTTCTTATCAATGTGCTTTACTTAGTAATAATGCAGAAATATTATTTTATTGCTACAAGTAATTGAGAAGTATCTATTTCTGTATCATAAGATTACTAATCTTTTATTAGTGCAAAACAGCAGCTGTGTTTCTTCTCTGTTTTCTGGATTTTCATTTTTCTAGCCTTCACAAAATCTGTATTGTGGGCCAGATGATACATTCTTATTAAAATAGCATTGCATATTTTAAAATTGCAGATTATTAGTAGACCAGTAAATAAAACAGTGAAAGATGTGATTCATGGCAGCTCTATGCAAAAAAGCTCAATAATGCTTTGTCTCTGATAAACAACTACTTATGCTGGCCTATGCAAGTCTGCTCTTTTCCTTCACTTTTTTATTTTTTCCTATTTGTATTGCTTTGGCTTTGTTGCCTTTATGCCATGTGGCACATGGCAGCACAGAATAGTGCATCATGGATGCTGAGCAAGAATTTCAATCAAAGAGCCGTTCCTGAAACAAAACCTGCCACCACTTCCTGGTCAGAACTCAGCATGAATCATCATTTCTTTGAAATCTCTGTTGAACCAAAACTTGGAATTGAAACCTCAAAATATTCTGCTTGCCAGTTCTGAACAACAGCTTGTCAGCACTTGCTGGCTGCACTGGATGCCCTTCAGTGCTGGAACTGTGCACCCAGGAAAAGAGGTCACTGAGTGACCTGGTATCATATAGCAGCTCCGCCCTCCCATATTCTCTATATCTTTCTGGCCGTATAACACCAACATACGTGAAATAAGCTTTGTCCTTTGCTCCTTCATGATAATGCTGGGTTCTGCTGCCCTGCAAATCCATTTACTTGAGGATTAGGGGGGTTAGATTTCTACTTAAGACCAGCTACTGCTGTGAGAAGGCACTGTTCACATCTTTTCTTCCTCTTCTCCCGCAGCAACCTGTGGTTTGTTGCTGCTGCTGGACCCCTAGTGACCTTCCTTCAGTGTATCAGTGTATAAAGATATGCATGTTCTCTGGCTGTGTCTTTAAGAGTGGTCAGAGACCCCTATTAGTCTAATTCCTCTTTCCTTTTCCCCACACTGGCACCATTCCTGGTCTCAGCATGGTGCTCTCAAGGTCCTCAGTCCCATGTACTTCTGTTAAGGGGCTGGTGAGAAGTTGGCATAAGCTGTCGTGGCACTAAATACTTTTTGCTGCAAAGATTGCATAACATTTATTGTTGTGAAATGTGTTATTGTGTGAAGTGAGTCAAGCATACGGAAAGTCTACCCATGCATCCACGTACCGACTCGGTCTGTACAAAGACAAGGCTGTGTGTAACCTGACACTGAACACTGATGTTACCTGGCAGCAGAATCAGAACCAAAGAAGGTAAGAAACTTGGGCAACCAGATACAAGAGATTTTTGCACATGTGCGGCTTTAGCTTCAAGATTGCTGGTGGAGTGATCTGTAGACATAAGAAATCAGGTTGCAATAAGCAAAATATAGAAATTGTGGTTCCCTTTCATGATACTCCTCCAGCAGAGACCTTTGGGGACCAAAGATCTTCACAGCTAAGTTACTGAGTGATGTGCTGATGTGTTTGCTCACACAAACAACCTGTCTGGCAGCCCCCTGATATGTGGAGCAGTCCCCAAAGGCCCTGCTACTGTGAGCGGGTGCTGTGTTGAGCTGGGGGGCGGGTACCGGCAGTGCCCGTGCAGCAGCGCTGAGCTTGGGACTGGCCGCCTGCCTCCTGCAGCCCTGCCTGCGCTCCGTGCCCTCGAGTTTGGCCAGGAATGTGTCCGTGCTGGTCTTTGCTGAGATTTCCCAAACTCTGGCTTGTTTTCCTGCTGTGACCCAGGCTTGCCGTGAGCTGCGTTACTACGGCAATGCCACACCCGCATCACACACACATCTGGCAAGCGACGTTGTTTCTTCAGCTGCCGCACAGTGGTGACTTCTCTGTCGGTGTAAGGCAGAATTGCTCAATGCTGGCAGCTCTCTTGCCTTTGATGCTGTGAGACTTTCCCGGCAGGGTGATTGCATCTCCTGGTGTCAGCTTTCTGCCACTCTGGGGAATTCCCAGGTTTTGTGCAAGACTTTCCCTTTTAAAGCCCACTGGCTTTGCTTGGCCCTGCCGCCCTCTTGGGCGACTTCCCGACTCCAGACATGGGGCTTCCTCAAGCTTGTGCCTCTGCCGTGCTTTTGGTGCTGTCTGCTCTGGAGGCCTGTGCCCTGGACAGCTACGTCGCAGCTGTCTAGGAGTGTGAGGTGGTCTTGTCAGAAGGCACTGAAGTGACAGTTTCTCCTGAGGAGACCTTGATGCTGATGGACAAAATAAAACTGCTGGGTGAAACCACATAGTGAAGAGGAAGTATTGCCAGAATGAAAAATATTTTCCTTGGTGTATTGCTGAACGGTCAATGATCAGTCAGATTACGCTCCTTTACCCTCACGGACATACCACAGGTTCTAACAAAGGTTCTTTTATGTACCACCTTAAACTATAGTAATAATATTCTATTTCCAAAATACTATGCAAAAATTTGTTTCCGTGAGAAAATGCCTGCTTTGTATGAGCAATTGCAGATTGCTTATAATGCAAAATATGCCTTTCATAACAAAAATACTAAAAAAAAAATTCTATGCTGTTCAACTCTTTCTCACAAAACAAGCAAGTATGTTAGCTCTAGGCAGAGAGATCAGCACAGTTCAAGGGTTAGTTTATATTGCAGTATGACCCGGGAGTGAGGACACTCTCAGGGCACCTGCTACAACTATAATAAGCCATTGGCCAAAGGCAAGATGCATGCAGGATCATGTATCTCATAAGGATAGATAAATCAGCTACACTCTGAAGCATGAGGGCTGTACTTCACACAGGTGGTCTGCCTTCAGCTCTGGCTGAATTGTTAACTGATGGCAGTCGCGCACAAAGAGGTTATATAGAGTGCCCTAACCACGGAAGTCTGGGCTCGCCGCAGGATGCATTTGGAAGCCTGGAGAGGGATGCACAAACGAGTGTGTAACTGCTCTTTCCATGGAGACTCTTGTAGTTCGGCATGGCTTCTGATATGCTCTCTTAGCCTTTGGTTCACGTTACAAACTGGAAACAAGACCCAGTTACTAGAAATGTTTCTTGGACTTCTTACTATAAATAAATGTCTTGTTATCTTTGACTGTTGGCAGAACTGTACTGTACCATCCCAGATTACTCAACAGAAGCTTATTTCCTAAGTGAACTTATTAACATTTACTCCTCCTCTTTCTATCTGGCTTATATTCCCCGTGCCCGATCCAGAGCTGTGAGGCACCAGCCATGCTCCCTTCCCTGCCTCTCCTGCACACTGTGGTGTTTGCACTCACAGTCCTCCAGGCCCTCGCCTCTGACACCTTCATTGCAGCCGTCTATGAGCATGCGGTCATCCTGCCAGATGACACTGACGAGCCCGTTTCTCCCGACGATGCTTTGGCCCTGATGAACCAAAACATGGATGTCCTGGAAAGGGCCATCAAGGAAGCCGCCCAGCAGGTACTAGGTGTATTGGGGGGGTTCGTTAGTTAATTAGTGTTTTCTGCTCCTGCTGACCCTCCTGGTTATCTGTTGGTGGGTGAATTCCTAACGCAGCCTGTTGTGTCAGGGCGCCCACATCATTGTGACCCCTGAAGATGGCATTTACGGCTGGCGTTTCACAAGAGAAACCATCTACCCCTACCTGGAGGATATCCCTGATCCAGCAGTGAACTGGATTCCCTGCACCGACCCCACCAGGTGATTTCTTTTGCAGTGGTTTGCGTGGTTTCAAACTAGTGTCTCATGGAGTCGTGAGCTGCTCCAGTAAATGCCTAAGGACTGCTCATTTTTTAATCTATTAAAAATCCCGGGTACTGTAGAAATGAGATGCATCAGAAAGAACTCTTACTTAACTGGTAATGGGAATATGCAAGGTGAAAGGCACTGAGAGAGTTTCACTTTCTAAAAGTGCAAAAGGAGAAAATGAGGAAATTTTAGGGAAAATAATTATTTTAAAAACATGTAAATTATTATTTCAGATAAATTGTGAAAATCTTCTGAAAGTATAAGCTAGTTTATTATCATGTCAGATGCATAGATTAGACAAGGTAATTCAATCCTCAGCTTATGTGGCTGGGTGACTTCTAAATCAAATTGCACAACACATTTCTGTAGATCTGAAGGAAGTGCCTTTTAGGAATCCAACCACTTGCATGGTCTGCTGTATTATAGAGGGCTGCTCTAAATGTGTGTCAGCAGGGGACACCAAAGGGACCAGGTCTGTGTCTAAGCTAAGCTTTCGTATTCTTCTGTTCTGGGGCTTTATGAAGCAAGATTTCAAGAGTCCCCAGCTCTGTTAATGCCGTGACCACTTTTTACTGAAAGCTTACGGGAAGCTGCCTTAAACAGAGTGAAGAGTCTTAAAAAAGGCTAGAATGGTCTTTTAAATCAAGATTTATGTCTGCCTGAAAATTAATTTTTAAGTTATTTTAAGTTTGCATATTGATTTAGCCTCTCTGTTTTCTGAAGCTGCCCATATCTTTGTGTGTGTGTTAGCTGAGAATTATATCCACACAGAAAAGAACATTGTTAAAAGTACAGGAAAGAAGAACACAGGGATACCGTTTTTGAAAGCTAAAAGAGACCGGCAATTTAAAATGATGTTACGAACAGAGAAGAAAATGAACAGAAACTATGATTTGATCTACCCCTTTTTCTGCACCTGGGGATATGCAGTTAGTGGAATAGTAATTCTGAGTGCATTTCTTCCACATCTGAACTTAAACTTGTACAATCTTTTTTGGTTTTTTCTTTTCTTTCACCAAAAATGCATTAGATTTGCTCCAGCACCAGTGCAGGAACGACTCAGCTGCATGGCCAGGAATAACTCCATCTATGTGGTTGCAAACATTGGGGACAAGAAGCCATGTAACTCCAGTGATCCCGGCTGTCCCAGCGATGGTCGCTATCAGTACAACACCGATGTTGTCTTTGACCCGGAGGGGAAACTGGTGGCTCGTTACCACAAGGTAAAAAGGCACTTCAGCATCACCCTGTAATTGATTATCAGTATACTCTTCATCTCTCTGCACCAATTTCAGGCAGTTTATACAATTCTTCTAAAATAATTTTATGTAATTATAGAGCAACAACCAATGCAGGATGATCTAATGCAAAGACGTTATGGCCAGAAGGAAAAGCAGGGAAGTGCTTGATCGATGAGGCATTATTCCCAGTAGCACATCAGCTGCAGAGCGCATGCCAGATCCAAGCATATAAGGGCTACATTGATGATAAATGGGAAAGAAGCAGTGAGAGTTTTCCATACTCAGTGAATGTTATCTGGCCCTCAACACAGGTTTAGCCAAGCCATATAGCTCTTTTTCAGGTGACGTCTTGGCAGAGTTTAGCAGTTAATATTGACTGGACATTGCTTCCAGGAGGCAGCTGGGGTGAAGCCACCCTGCTGCAAGGGGAGAGGGTCAGTTGGGTGCATGTAAACCTGCTGTGGTGGCCAGTTCATGTATCTCAAACCCCAGCTTTGCCTTAATACCTATCTCAGATAGAAAAGTAGCTGTTCATAATCTTGCGTTATTTTTATCTTCTAATATGCTGTTTTCTTCACCTTTAGTACCACCTATTTAGAGGCGAAACTCAGTTTAATTACCCTAAAGAGCCAGAAGCCGTCACCTTTGAGACCCCCTTTGGGAAGTTTGGCATTTTCACATGCTTCGACATCCTTTTCCGGGAGCCTGCTGTGGTCTTGGTGAGCGAGTTGCAGGTGGACACTGTGCTCTTCCCGACGGCTTGGATGAACGTCCTGCCGTTTCTGACTGCGGTTGAGTTTCACTCTGCCTGGGCCATGGGCATGGGTGTCAATTTGCTTTCAGCAAATACTCACAACATCAGCTTGTCAATGACAGGTAAGTTGTACTTGGGAAAAGGGAAACTGCCTTCAGAGTACTGGAATCAGAAGCAGGTAAAAAGTTTTACAAATAGTGAATTCTCTGGAAAAGTGTTTCGATCAGACTAAAAATATTCTTGATCTTGTATTGAATGTAGTAAACAGCTTCAGGCAAGAAAATGTTGAATGTTCTCTCATTTAGAAGCAACATTTTTTTGTTTAAAATTCAGTCAACAGTTCAATGGAGAAAAAATGTTTTAAATAGAACTTAATAACCTAATAACCTTTCCTGTTGTATATTGAATAAAACATTTTCAGGTTTTTGTGGCTGCTGAAGAGTTAGAGATATTTATGTTTTGGTTTGATCTGAATAGATATTTACTGCCATTATTTTTTTCTGTAAACTGAGAAAACATTGCTGTAGCTGCATCTGTGTCTTCCCCTGAAGCCAAAGACAAAGCCACAAATGAACATTTTTGCTGCCCTAAGTAGACTGAACTGCATTTAGGCCACAGTCCTGGGTTTCCTTCTGTGAAATTACCCCCGTTGTTTCATTCTTTGGCAAATATGCCTCTCTTAGAGCTTTGATTTATACTTAATTTAACATAAGTTCTTAAAAAAGAGGGATGATCATATGTCAAATTGCCATTTAAGGCTCAGATTCAAGATCCAGCAAAGCACAAAACCTGTGAAGGTCAAGTTTAACCTGTGAAGTTTAGGTCACATTTTTACATTGTGATATGTATTTTAGCGGTTCTGTGTTCTAAAGTTCTTCTCAATTCTCCATAACCTATTGACTGAAAATAGCATCAGCATTACTAAAAAAGCCTGCCAGTGTGGCACGGGGGGTGGCTGCCCCCCCTGCTGAGCTGTGCTCTGGGGTGCCGGCTGACGGAAAGCTGGTGGGTGTCCTTGGCAGGCAGCGGGCTGTTCACGCCGGAGGGACCTGCCGTCTACCATTACAACAGTGAGACCGAGGAGGGATGTCTCCTGTTAGCAGAGCTGAGCGCACACCCCCGTCTTTCTCCCACCTACCCCCCCACTGTCAACTGGAGCTCCTTTGCCACAAGCATCAAGAAATTTGCAGGAGGAAAAGACACTTTTTCTGGAGCTGTCCGGCGGGATATATTCACTTTCAGTGAACTCAGGTCTCAAGCTGGAAATTACACAGTTTGCCAAGGAGACCTCTGTTGTCATTTGATCTATCGGATGGCAAGCAAGAGCAAAGATGAAGTTTATGTCCTGGGTGCATTTGATGGGCTTCACGGTTCTCTCATAAAATACCATTGGCAGGTAATTGGTTTTGTAGGGGTGAGTGTGGGTTGTACATGCCTACATCCCAGCCTTCCCAAAAAACTTGTCTATTCTTCCATTGTGAGAACTTTTCTTACAGTCAAATCCAGCTCTTGATTGTTGAAAGCTTAGCGGTATTTTGCCTTTCCGTACCCTCCTCCCCGCAGATATGCACACTGCTCAAGTGCAAGAGCACAGACCCGAACACGTGCGGGCAGCCGGTGGAGACTGCACAGACCAAGTTTGAGATGTTCTCTCTCAGCGGCACCTTTGGCACCAACTACGTCTTTCCAGAAGTCTTGTACAGTGGGGTGCAGCTGGCCCCTGGGGAGTTTGAGGTAATGGGACGCCCTGGAGCTATGTCACGCAAGGTTTTCCAGGCTGTGGTGCTGGAAACTGGTACAGCAGCAAAGTCTTGTCTAAGAACAGCTTTCTTTGGTTCTGCAGACTGCAACTCAAGAGGACATTTAAATGGATTCATTGAATTAATCCTTACTGATGAGAACTTATAAATGCAAAGGCTCTTCAGTGTTTTCTTTAGCAAATCTGCCTTCCCACTTCAGGTCCCAAATCTATAAATGGCAGCTTTCAAGGAGCTGATTTGTACAGGTTTCTGCTGATGGGCATTTTAGGAGACAAAGAAATCAAATAGTCTGAGAAATCGTCCAAGCAAGAAAAAATATTACTTAGTATTATGCATAAAGGCAGATATGCTACGCAGTTAAAAATGGTAAAAGGGATTTTTGGGGGGTTTGTAGGGTTTTTTTATTTATTTGAAACTTCATAATATATTTTTTGCCAAAACTAATCTTGTCATTCATAAACCGGAGACTACCTTTATGTAAGAGGCTAGATGAAATCTTAGTTGATTTGGAAGAGGTGTTTAATAGCTTACATGAGACAATGAAGACAGTGAAAAAGACTTGAAGTGTTTTAGGGGAAACAAGGGTGATACTTTTACAAGTTAGAAAATGGAAAAGCATTGCTCATCCCGCATATTTTTTTTTGAATGGGACTTCTTTAAAAATATACACGTCAAAAGATTTATTGGTATGCTAAAATATGATCAGGGTCTAATTTAAAAAATATTTTACATTTTCTTAACAAATGCATGCTTATTTTTTGTCGCAGAGGCTCTCAAAAAGTTACAGCTGTTCACAGTCTATGAACAACAGTGATTTCAAATTGATCTGTAAAAAGTAACTAAGAAAAGCAACGTATGACAAGTAGCCTGAAATTCTCTACTTCCATCTGGAAATTGTTTCACTGTTTTGGGGACTACAAATCAAAACGATAAATTACTGTTCTAGATATATATGTAACCTTCATCACCATGTATGAGTAACTAATAAGAACCTGACAAATCACTCACCTTCTTATGAGGCAGAGAAAACAATCTTTTCTTCCAAAGATGGAGCTCGAGGAAGTTTTAAAGACCTTCAGGCCCAAGGAAGTGTGGGAAGGCCGGGGCAGAACCAGAGCAAATTCTGGTTTGTTTCACTCTCACAATTGTCTTTTAAAAGTGTTGTATGAAAATACTCAACCTCTAAGGACTATCCTTTCTGTACCATGCAGTATTGTTACTCTATTAGTGAACTATTAGTATAATTCTTTCTCTTTTCAACTAGGTGCTACGTGATGGACGTTTGAAAAGTAAGCACGGCACATCGAAACCGCTTGTAACAGCAACACTTTTTGGAAGGCTTTATGAAAAGGACCTGCCGCATCCTCTGCGAACCTCCCCATAACATAACTCATCTGTTAAACTGTCACCATAGACAAGAGGGGAATTCCCTACAGTGATCCACCTCCTCATGAGCCACGGTGTTATCCTCTGTCATTCCTGTTCCACAGTCTTGCTCAGCAGCTGCAGCACTTGAGTTTATTTAGAAGAAAGCAATGTGACCACTTTGTTGTGTACCTATCTCAGTGGTATAGCTTTTTAATAGTGCTTGAGCCAGTGCAACTATTTTTTAATATGAATGCTCTGTCACTTGTAATCTTCCATTAGAAATGATTGTTTTCCCAGAAATATCATGTAGATTGCCAGGATAACACTAGAAAAAAGACTGATACCGAAATGTGTGAAACATGAAGTTTGTCAATTTGCTGCAGAACAAACCTTCGACAAGGAAGCCTTTTCATCCTTTTTTACCCGTCCCATTTTTAGGCTTTATAAGCACTAAGTGTCTATGTTTCTCAGCTTTACACACCAATCAACAGGGTCTCCCTAACACTCAGTGGGCCTTGGCCCTGTTCTGACCAAGGGACCGTACAATGAAGAGCAAACCAGATTTGAAATGGTTTTAGGTGTAGCCTTAGAGCGAGAAAGTAGTCCCCCACAACCCACACAGGCACTGAGTCTGGCTGAGCTCCATAAAGCATGTTCAGTTCTGCAACCCCTCTGAGCCTGCACCGCATTGTGCGTGGCAGATGTGTGCTGGGTCCGATGCATTTCAGATCAGACTTACCATATAAACATAGTATGCCAACACCTTCTCCTGGGTTTTGGCAAATTTCTTCAAAACTCTGAAAACATAGGAAATAGGCAATGTTTTAGTACCTGAAACACATTTTGCCATGTAGTGTGAGAAATGGGCATTATTGGAGTCTTCTAGCAATGATACGTAAAACTTGGCGGTCCTGGGCCTGATTTCTGTCTATCATGTTCTGCACCAAACAGGCCTCATTCGCATAACATACACCTTGGAGTGGTCCCTGCCTCAATGCTTATCCCATAGTTTTTTGTGTATTGCCCTTCACATGAGTCGACATCACATGATTTCTGTTTTCCCATGTTCTGCTGCTTCTCAGTACACAACTTTGGAGGCTCCTTCCAGGTCTTGTTTCATCCTGGAAATAAAACAGCTGAGCTTGTACTCAGGGGAGGGGCGGTACTGCTTGGGAGCAGTTATTCAAGGCAGGCAGGGCCTCAAGGTTGTGCTTGCTGGCGCCTTGTCCAGCACCTCACCGTTTTCTCACCTGATGTGTGGTTGTAACCCAGACTAGTCTTTCATCAAACAGAGGAGGTTTTGGTCAAGAGAGATTATGACTGACATGTGGCAGTACTAATCCCGCGTGACTCTTGGGTGTGTAGTGTGTATGGGGTCCAGAATTTCAGGATGCGGACAGCCTCACTGAAGAGTGAGAGCTGGCCCCACTCCCCAAGCCAGTCTGGTAGATTCCAGGAGCCCCTTGTCTTGTCCATAATGGGCAACAGTTTGGGAAGGGCAAACAAGACTCTGAGCATGCTGGTTATGAAGGTCTGAGGCGTCATCCTGTTGACCACGCAGGGCCATTGGTTTGCACTGGGGTCAGCACAGTCAGGCACATAGAGTGGAAAGTGTCTCTGCAGCAGAGCAGCTCGGAGCTTTGTCCTGTGGGTGGTCCCCATGGTGGTGCTTCCCCATCCATCCTCAGTGTTGTTCACTCAGCTGTCTGCCCTAGGAGAGCTCAAGGAAATGCTCTGAGAAAGGCAAGAGCTACCCTGACTTGTAAACACCAGTACTGAAAATGATCCTAAAATATTTTTAAAATTGAAAACATAATTCAATGTTCTCCCCACCAAACCCTGCTTTTTCCCTTTCTACCCCAGAGGAGGTACCTCTGATACCTTTCTCTTCTAGTCTTGGTTGCTCCTTGAGACAGCTCAGGCCTTAGCTCCAGCGGGGTAGGGCTGGAAGAAAGAGGGAGCCCTGCTGGGGGGAAGGCTGGTGCCTCCTGCAGCCCTCTGACCTCACAGCAACGGATGTGCAGGCAGCGCTGCCCTTCTCACACTCCCTGCTGCTCACCTCCATCTCCCCCTGGGCTGCCCTTCAGGCAAAATATGCTTTTATTACTTGGCCTAGAATTGCTTATGTGAAAAAAAAAAAAAAGAGGAACTGCTACTGGAGTGACATTTGAATACAATTTGACTTTTGCTTTTGTTGTCTCAGTCAAATCACTTGATTAAAATCTTTTTCCACTGGTTGGCTTCAATAGCTTTACATGCTAATCCCCAAAAAAGAAGAACTGGAAGACATTTTAGAGAGAAATACCTCACATGCATCAGTGGTACTCTTGAAACAAACAAATACTTTGCAGATTGCTGGTACTCTAAATCCTGAGTATTTCATGTGCTTCAAATGGACATGGAATTTATAGAAATCTTTTGAAACTGAAGAGGCATAAATTTGGGATTGAACAGAACTGTAAACATTCAGTTTATTATTACTAGGTTTATCTTTCTCAGGTTAAAATTCCCCAAAATATCTGTAGCAGTGGAGTCAGGGAGAGTCCATTGGTGTTAATGAAACTGGGCCTCTGGGGAGATAACTAAATTTTAAAGAAATATTTTTCTTTTATTCAAGGGCAGATTTTATGCCATATTCTGCTCTCTTGTCACTATTCAGGCTGTGATAACTGAACATAAAAATGTCTCACAAATTGCTTGCTGGCATTTCTGAAGTATGGAGTACTTCCCAGACACATGCAGAGCTGACTGTCTTAGGCTGTCAGAGTTGGAAATGGGTAGGATACAACTGATATTGCTAATTAAGTAGCTTATAGGATATCAGGAAAGGACTCTTAAACCTGATTCATTAGGGATGCAGAAGTCCAAGATGCTTTGAAAATAACTCAAAACCAAATTTGAAGAATGGTTGACGTGTAGTTTTCAAGATCTGCTGCATAGCTTTCCTCTCCCTGAGAGGGCAATGAGGGTGCCATACAATGGACCACTGAGCTTATTAATTGCTTCCTCATTTCTGATGATAAAACAAGAATTTAGCCAAGGAGAGGATGAAGTTACATGGACCATTGCAGGAGTCTCAGAACAGCTCCGTCATTTTAATGCGCAAGAACCGTGAACCCTGCTTTTGGATAAGGGTTCCCGGGAAAGAGTGCAAAAACTAGCCAGATCTTCAGCTAAGAAACCTGGTGGTCACAGTGACTAGATGAAGTTCAGTTTTAGGAAATGTGAGTTTTTGCAATAAAGGCCAATTTCAAACTATGCAAATTACAGAAACATTCAGAATAAAGAAGCAGAGAGATAATGAATGACTGATGCAACAAATCACATTCACCTAGAATAGTTCCTGTTGAATTCATGGAAAGTTAACCAGCTATTCACGTACCTTCCTACCTGCTAGGTAGGAGTTAGAAAAGAGAGGATGTTAGCTCATCTTTGGGGGGTGGGGGGGGTGGGGGGAAGGCCTCTCCTACGTTTTCCTTATGGGACAGAATTTGAGTTTCTGAAAGAACAGGAGTGTTTACTGACTCTGGGACAGATATGCCAGAGGAGAAGAATAAAATTAATTTATATGTAATGCACATCGATGACTCCACCACAAAAGCTTCTCCAGATGGTATCCTAATGAGCCCCATCCTTTCCTGAGCTGGAAAAGCCTGCTCTTCACATGTCAATATTTCTTCCTTATACCTTGATGCTGGCCAAAGCAAACAAGACCCACCTGTCCACAGTGCCTCTCATTACATGGAGAGAAAAACAACTCCTTAATATATTTTATTGATGCAAGGCTTCAGATTAAGGTAGAGAAATACTGCATTAAAACAGGTGTGATCCAAACCTTATGGCTGACTTAAGTAAGACTGGTAGCAACTTTAGGGAAACTTTCTCTCTGAGTAAAATCTAATGTACTTTACTGCACATATTGATTTAAAGCAAGCAGACCTTCAGCAAAAGGTATTTTAATAATCTGTTTTTTTCCCAAAGCGAGCAAGACACTACAGCCATGTCCTTGTATGCATATTTTAGTTATCGTGACCTTAAGTTATCCATTAAATAACATGAAACAGAGAGATACAGTCAGAGATTGTGCAACTGTTAGATCCAGTAATAAAATACTAAATGGTCATGGACAACTTGTGTTACCATAGGTGAATTACTGGCAGTATGGGACACCGTTCCTAGGTATACAGAACCAGTGCAGATATAATGAGAATGACCATGACCTGAGTTTGAACTGAAGAATTCCTACATTTCTAATTAACCAAGAACCAGATTATAACCCCATCTTATCCAGACAATAACCAGATGGTTATTGTCCACCATCAGGGCAGGAAAGCTGAAAAAGAAGAATAACTTGCACAGGTCAATAAGGACAGCAGCAATTATTAAAAGGCTTATCACAGCTAATACCAGAACACTTCTCAGTGGCTTGTGATGGACTATGAGATGCCAAGGAGGTCAACAGAGAAATAATTCCAGTATACCCTTTAAAAATTAATGTCTCAAAACCGTAGACAAACAGCACCTCCTTCTGAAGCCATGGCTGAGCATTACAGCATTACCCAGTGTTGTCTCTCTGTGGATCAGACACAGCTAGAAATGATCAGTCTTGGCAAAACAGAAACTTAGCATATTGACAAAAATATGTTAATTTCTCCTTCAGTTTAGAAAAGAATTAAGAGTTAGCAGAAGCACTTGTAGCCTCCCTCTGTGAAAGTATTATAATGTTTCTTGTAGCTATTCATTACTATAAAGAAGTGAAATACTCCATTGTCTGTTCAGATATTCTCATGGCAGCAGTGAATTTCCACTACAGATATGTATACTATAAGAAATGCATTGTAACTACATGATTTTAACTTTGCCTATCGATCTTCATTTGCTGCTTCTAATGTTAAAGTTAACTTTGATGAACTCATAGTCTGGTAGCTGTGATGGTGTCAGAATGCAAGAGCAGCAAGGTGTGTAGGAAGTAGTAATATCTTTTAATGTCGGAAAAAGAGTAAAACTTTAGGAAAGCCCTTTGCAGAAAAAGAGGATATGTATTTACATACACTTAGTTGCCCAGCTCACATACTGTGAGACATAATAACATAAAACATAAAAAAAATTTTTAGAAAAGTACCTTAAAGGTAGTCTTCAAGATCAAGGGATGACTCTTGTAACAGAAATTTTTGAACATTTACTTCTAAATGAGTGTAAGGAGTATGAGACATATTTGAATTTGTCAAAGTCAAATACATGGAAACATTAAGATCAGTTTTCATAGGATGGTATTTTTCTGTTCTGCAACTCACTTTGCTGTGTTTTCCAGCCATTTGAGATGTAGTCTTATGCATTGAAAGAGGACTATTCAATTATAGTTTTGGGGGGGTCTTTAAGGAAAATAAATTCTTTTTTTCAGGCAAAACTTCCTTAGTCATTCATGTCAAATATATGAATGGTTTTGGAAAAATCTAAATCTCATTCTGCAACATTTATGAAAATCTGAGACAAAATATAATAATGATAAGCAGGTTTAATGCTTTAGCATCAACTCCATTACGTTGAGCAAATTCAGTACAGTGAACTTTAGGCCTAAGTCGTTGCTAAGTTACTTACAGCTCTTTAGGATACACTCCCCCATACTTGTGAGAGACCTTTCCAAGTTTTCTATATAGCATTTATATATCCATATAGCTCCTACTTCAGCAGATGTTAGGTGCACTGGCCTTGTAAAATCCCTAGTATCTTGGTTTTTCACCCAGCTAGCAAACTGTACAAAAATTAATCAAAAATGTACGAACCTTTGTTTTTTTCCCATCCCCTACTTGGTTAGTAGTTGTCTTCTTCAATTTTCTCAGAGGTGTTCTTACGCTGAGTAGGCTGCAATAGTTGACCTAACCAAATTGTTATAATTCATTCATAGAAACTTATTGTTCAAAAGAATAATTATGCTTGCCTAAGTAGAAATCAAATATGTTTAACACTGGGATATAAAAGGGAAGAGCAAACTGTAAAAACGTGGCCATTTAGGGACAGTGGTGTACTTCCTGGTAGCTAGACAGAAAGACAGAAAGCTTTGGCAGGTGTGGGTAAAGATACATGTGCGGTGCCTTTCGTAATAGATGTAATTTAGCTATACCTGAAGAGTATCAGATGTGTGTACGTATAAGGGCCAGAGCTATATAAAAAAAAGGTTAAGTTTGATCAGTCATCATTACCTAGCAACAGGCTTAAACATTCCTTTTTCTGAGGACTTTCTGATCCTATCTTTAATGCTACACTAGGCATTTTAGATTGTTTATTCATGTTAAAATTCTCCTCAGTTTGCAGGGATCCTTCCAAGTTCAGCATTAGACTAAACAAAAAACAGGCATGAAACCTCTTGTGTTTGAGGGGCATGCTACACTTGTAACCAGTCTTGTGTTTTGCCAAGGGAGTCTTACACCACCAGTTGTTTTCTACTAAGTCTTTTCTTACAGATCATTGCTCTTCTATCACTAAGGATGCGACCCATACCCCTCCTTGATTTACCAAGGTTCATCATTAAATAATATCTTGATGTCTCACCAACATTTGCAATCATAGCACTTTCATGAAGCTAGGAGTAACTTCTATCCTCTAATGTAGATGAGGAGAAGTCCAAAGAAACTGATATTTACGGTACACACTAATTTAGGCAGCTAACACAAGTATTATGCAGGAGGTGGCTAGCAAGCAGCAACATGATAATAAATAAAAAGTCAAATTCAGACTGACTTCAGTACTCCCTTACCTCCCCTTCAGTGATGCAAAATGCATATTCAAATGACATACAGCAGATACTGAGAAGATAAATGAAGATCTGCTGCTGAAAAATCAGGCTGCCCAGGCATGTCTTCCTGAGACTGGGCAGTGGAGGGTAGACATGAAAGGGCACAGCCTCTGACACTGGTAGTTTCTGCACTAGTTGAGTTGCTGTTCCTGCAGTGCCACAATACCAGCGATGCTCATGCATGGCACTCCCAATTGCTGCAGCAGCAACAAACTCTGGAAGCAAAGGATGGCGCTGGCAGATGCCCCCCCACCTTAAAAGGGCCCACAGTGCAGCAGCACTGGCATCTGTGGTCTTGCAAAGGGACAATTAAGAACAATCAAACTCATTCAATGTTTCTAGGAAAACAGCATGTGTCTACTGTAGTCAAATCCAGCATTTGTGAAATGCAACGGAGAGCAGTCCGTGAGAATGGAGGCTCCAGGAGGTTGCTTACTGATGTATAGGCCTTTATTGGCAATTTAAGGTTTTAGTGTCTTCCAGTAGAGTAGCCACACTTCCAGACCAGGATGTGATATTTCAAGACCTTTATTTCACCAAGAGTTGTCCCTCTTGTTCAGCTTCATGCCCCCTGTGCCACCTTGCCAGGACCATGCTTTCCTATCTCCCAGGCCCACCCCAGTCCCAAGGGAGAAGTTGCAACCTGAGCCCCAAAGGTACAGCTCAGGGCTTGGAGAAACCTCAGGGAAGCAGGAGCCGGAAGGCATGGCCCTCCACCAGTGCAGCCCACCAGCTGAGGCATGCAACCTGACCCAAAGTGGTTCAGTTCATCTTCCTCCTGGAGTTATTTCTTTCTGGATGGATGCTCTTCCTGGGGGTCCACAGCAATACTAAAACTCCTACTGTTTGAAGATGCAGATGCTGGACAATGAGCTGTGCTTTAAAAAGCAACAAGTTGCAGTTTGGCCACTGCTGATTTGTAATTTGGCCATATTTAGGTATAGTTCCTCTGGTATGGTAAAAGATATATAAATAGGCAATCAACACCTCTTAAGTCCCTGCTACAAAGCATATAAACACCAGAACACAGTAAATCAAAGACAAGCAGATTTTTTTTATTAGGAGAATCAGTCTTGTTCTCAGATACTGTTGAAGTATTGCAGTTGGATTTTTTTCAAAATATCTGGTCTGGGATAGACAAATCAAATTTTCAAAGAAAACTGAAATTGCTAAATTTTGGCAATGTTACACAAAATTGAAAGCAGGGCAAGAAACATCAGGCTATCTTAAAAACTGTTCAGGGCTGTTAGCTCCATCTGTACTTTGGCCATAATAAATGTTTGTTTTTATTTTGTATGCTTCTTTCCACAAGCCTGGCTTTAACTTAATTCAAATGCAGTCATCTTTGCATATGCTAGTGGCTTCTGTGAGAATAGATTTATTATCTGATTATCTTTTCTGAATATTTAATATTTACGTCATCCTCTTGATGACATTTTTCCAGCAAGCTGTAAATCAGAGTCAGACCATGCGTGCAGCTGCTCAGCTGTGGGATTCATGTGGGATGAGTCACTATCGCGCTGTATCCACAGGCTGCACCGGTTCGTGATAAAGCAAGCTCCTGAGCAGGTACTGTCTCCGTGTCACGCAGTCTGAAATACGGTGAGCTGCTAATATTTCAGTGTGGGATATTATTTTATTTCAAAGATGAAACTTCTATGGTTAGTGCTGAAGATAATCGTTGTTATTCTGCACAGATAGTTGCGTTCTTTCTGTAGTGAATAGCAATAGCACCAACAGCAATGGGGTTTTGTTGGTGGCTGAGAGGTTGATTTAAAAACCATTAATTTTCAACAGCTGAAAGAGAAGCACAGCTAGGGTGCAAAACTCTTTCCAGGCAGAGCTGTGAATTCAGAGTAAGGCTCTTTACTTTCTGTGAAGTTATTCCAGGGCCATGAGGATTCAGAATGACGAAGCTGGGATCGTACCCGCTTACTGCTCACTGCCTCCCTCCTCTGTGTTTGCCTTCATATTGGAGGTGGTGTTCAGAGGCCACCGGGTATCTACAAACCAGCTACAGTCCTAAATTCACTCCTGTGGGATTGGTGGGTGCATGGGAGCACTAGAGACACATGGGGGACCTGCCTGGCTGAGTAGGTGCCTCCACACCCGCACTACAGTTTGGGGGATTTGCTTGCCCCACTAGGGAGAGAAGCAAGGGGCTGCTCCTGCCTGCCAGGGAGCCCTGGCGCTGCTGTCTGTGGGAACAGCTTTTGCTACTGAGTGGCGGCAATGGACCGCATTATGGCATTTCTTAGCAGGGCTATCAAATATGTAGGACCTCCCCCACGCGCCCCAGTGTTTCTTGGCTTTGGATGGGTATGTTTTGCTTTGCTGTAAAAATATTATTTTCCTGGAATGTCTTAGTCCTCTGTGTGTTTCAGAGATTTGTACTTATCCTGGGGTTTGGATTTATAGTCCTGATCCTAAGCACTACACTTTGAGAAAGAGCACAAACATCGAATTGCTCTGTATAAACAGCTATTTTCACTTGGCAAGGAAAAGTGATGGCTTCCACTGAAACGTAAGAATATAAACCATGGGAAAAGATCTAGAGGTCAATAATCTCACCCGTTCTTCTTTAAATTCCTCTGATATGGATCTGGGCTAATTTCAGATTGTCTTCAGTGGAATTGCACCAGGTTTGCGGTAGTTGGCACAACTTCTCATTTAACCCGTATAATGAAATATTTATTTTGAACTAATAGTTCATTGGGAATTTGTGCATTTCCCCCCCGATTTCACGCTTATGAATGGAAACTTAAGAAGATAACTTTTTGTAATGCTGTGCTTTTTTTCCTGAGGACTGCATAAATGGTGACTGGAGTTGTATACTTTCAAGATTCCTCTCCAACCATGGGGCCACCTTAGAGCCTCCAGTAGCTCTAAATCCATGGTTCCTCTCACAGATAGCCAGTTTTTAAAATGAACCATATGAAAATGAGAAACTTTTCTCTGTTTAATGGATACTGTAAAATGATATTTTCTGCCAAATGACCAAACTGTACCCATAGAAATGCAAGCTATAAGAATGACAGTAGAAATCAATGCTGTCCTGCCTTTTTGGGGATTTTTTTTGTGGTAACAGTTCTCATTCCTGAGCCCCATTCTGTTCCTTCTCATTTCCAGTGTCCCTTTCACAGCCTTGCCTAGGAAGGACAGAATAATTTTTCAACATATTGTCCAAATGGGTTTGTTGTCTGGCAAAAGTGCTATTTCCAATCTCTTCTGCCTTGTTTTCCATTTTAATTATTTTATGTTTTAAAAAGAAACAAACGTTAAGTGTGGATGACCTAAGGTATGCTAGGCAGTGTGACAACATCTCTTTTTCTTGGTTTTCAAAAAATCTGAAAACTAATTATTGCAGAAATATAAATTTTGCAGAAAACAAAGCCACAGCAACAATTCTGTAGACAAACTTATACTTTGAATATTGATGTATAACTGCTTTACTATATTACAGACTCAAAAGACTGTTGAACACTTGACTGTTGACTGACTTGACTGTTGACTTTCTACAAATGCTCCGAGGTCTCCCAAAAATAGAGCTTGACATATTTCTCATTGATATTATAAATAACAAGCTTGAGAATATTTTCATGATCCACATCAGCATTAAGCCACAAGAAAACGCCTGTTTGACGCACCTGCACCAACAGCATGAAAACTTGTTACCGAAGTGTTCCTTGCTGCTCTAAATCAGTTTACAGTTTGGCCTGCTTATTTATTATTAGTTACCTTGATGTCTTATAAACTGCCACTTTGCATTCATTTCAGTAAACATACCATTAAATACCACCCTTCCCATGCTCACAGCTTCCTCTAGGTCTGTGGTTCACTCCTTTCCAATGTGGATGGGTCCTACAGTACAAGCTGGTGCATTCAGAGATGATGAAGGCTAAGTGCTATGCCTGTGCATTGCTGTTTGGTAGAAGAGTGAAGGGCATCTCCAAAAATACTCTGTACAGACATCCTGCTGTGCCATCCAGTGGCTCTGGCCACCGGCAGTCTCCTGCTGCCGTGGGGCTGCTGAAGGCACCTGCTGGACCCCACACTGGTGTTGTCCCTGCCATGGTCAGTTGCACTCACCAACCAGCCCCCACGTAGTCTCTCCTCTATCCTTTGCAAAGGTACTTTGCAGCCCTTGGTCCGGAGTGGATTTTGGTAGGGGCAGGAAGGCTGTCCAGCCCCACAGATGAATCTTTTCTTCTTTAGAGATGAAGTCAAGGTGAAAGCTCAGTCATGATGGTATCAGGGACAAAATTCACCTTTAGCTTCACCAGGTCCCTTTCTCTGCATTTTTTCTTTTAAAAATACATTTAATTATTTTAAAGTATATAGGTGTTGCTGGTAGTCAGCTAGAGAGCAAACATGGCCTGACCCAGAGACCTGTGCTCAAATTGGCTGCTCTCAGATGTGGTATTTGAACTTCCCCTCCACCAGCATATTCCAGTGGTAAGTGCAGAGTGCAGGCACAGTGCAGGCAGACAAGATACAACTGTCATAAAGCCATCTGATAAATATAATAAGCCTACAATATATTGTTTTGCATCATTGGATTTTGATCCTTCCTCTTCATTTTATTTCATGTCCCTGAGGACTCCTAACCCTTCCAAAGTCCTCAGAAGGCTTAAAAAGAAGCACTTTGCCTGCTGGGGAAGTCTCACATGTGAGAGGAAGAATGACAAGCTGTTCTTGCAATTTATTGCAAGTCAGAAACTGGAGGGAAACACTCCCTGACTGGACTCAAAACCTGGTCATGAAGGGAGGCAGAGCAAAAACCCAGAATTCGTAGCTGGCTGCTGCCTGCCCACCTGCGGCAGAGCAGAAATGTTCACAGCAGGAGAAAGTTCCCCAGCCTCTCTGCCATGATTTTGGTAGCCCTGGCTCTCCAGGGGGTCCCCCAGAGGTTCAGCTGGTTGCTGCCACACACCTGCTACTGAAATAAACACTTCAAGCAGAGCTGGCCTTCCAGATCATCGCCCTGAGATTTGGCCACTGAAGGAGGGGCACGGCAGGAGGGCAGTGTGTGTACACACGCAAATGTCCTTTGACTATGTCCCCGTAACAGGGGCTTGCCCATAATGAAGGCTGCCAGACCTCTTTATGAGTTTTGTATAGAGCAAGACAACATGGATTTGTTCCCCAAAGTTTTACTTTCCTATAAAATGTGTATGCCAAGACGGTAATTACCAAGGCCTAAACATTCACTCCTCAAAGAGAAGTGCCTGGCTTTATCAAAGGCCCAAAGCTGTGAATCTCAAAAGGGTGAAGGCCTCTCTCAGAAACAGTATATGCATGCCTAACGTCTTTTTGACATTTTCCCAACTCTGAGCAATTGGACCTGACTCCTCTTCTCAACATACCCTCTTGACTCTCTCAAGTGGTTTCTCACTCAGCTTGATGGTTGTTTCTGCACTTTTTCTACTTGGCAAACTCTCTTACAGCAAAGAGAACCTTGTATTACAACATCCCAGTCCCTCTACGAATGCAGCCTCAAGAAAAATAAAAGAACTGAGTTGTTTGCATTGATTTTGATTTTTGTGCACATAATCTAATGAAGAAGCTATCTCAGGTCATGCAGCATAGTTTGTAAGAAGTAGTATCTTAATCTGCCTTCTTGCACATGTCCCTGAGGCATCAAACTTTAACTGGGCTTTAGCTGATGGTCTTTTATGTTCAGCTGTATTACTTTTAAAAGGCTGCATGGTCCTTTGTGGAGCAAAAAAATTGATGCTCTTCATCTGTGACTCCAGTACAACCAATAATAGGTGTTTACTTTAAACAGCTTTTTAGTAGCTGTATCTTGCAAATAGCTGTTAATTGATTAGGCTGTTAGATTAAACCTGTTTGTTCAGTAGAGTAATCAAAACTAGGCTGGTAAACACACATCATGTCACTCTGTACACAATATATCTTTTCAAGGAAATCTTACATGCTGCTGTAACCTACCTATACTTACGTATTTTGCTATATTTTAGAAGCTTACAGAAGGGAGACTACGTGGCAGTTTTTGTTCTGCACCTAGATAATCTTGGGCAGCTCCCAATGTGATTGCAGCATTTAATCAAACAAGCAAAGGTACTTCAAATGAGTTCATTTTACCTATAATAAAGCCCATTAAACAAATATGACCATTACAGCCATGATTTTGTTCTTAAGTAGGTGACAAAATAAACAGTTTGAGCTACTATTCGCATTAACAGCTGCTCCTGAGACACAGGGCCAAGAACACTATTCATTGCACCAAACATCCTCCAGCAATGTGCCGGGGGCTTCTGGAGGTTGCTCCGGCTGTGGATTATGTGCCTTTCCTCTCAAAATTACCCAGAACTGTTATGATGGTAAAGAGGCTCAGCTGTCTTTTGAGATGGTCTTCAAAGAGAAAGGGTGCCACTCAATGAGCAGAAAACAAATTAGTGTCCAGAGCAGACTTCTACCCAGCATGAGGAGCGAAAGGTAGGAGGATAGGTTTTTAAAACGATGCTTCTTCATATTTCCATTTCATTGAATTTAAAACTTTGTAATTAATTATGAAAATATTCTGCTTTCTTGTTGAAAACTTCTTCAGTGTTTAGCTCATTTGTAGTTTGCCATATAAGTTTTGACTTATTTTGTTTCCATTTCATGTAAAGCCACACAGTTGATCTCAGCTTGCTCAATATTTTGGTTGGAGTTTCTTCTTTCTGTTTAATGAAAAAACAAAATCTCCTGGAAATAAGAATTTTTTTTTTTTTTAAGAAAAACAGATTCCAGGGGAGATCATATTTCTTTAGGCTAAACAGTTTCTCTGTCAGAGAACAATAGGGAAGTTGTTCATCTTTTAAACAGAAAACGAGACATAGCACCTTAATTCTTTTTGATTGGCTTCATAGCCTGTTTTACCACATTGGTTTGATTTATTTACATATAGAATAAATGAAGGCTGAAATCAGTGACACATAACATGAATGAGCTTAAAACTTTTATAATTATTTCTAGGATATAGAGTTAAATTGCTGTTTAATTTTTTGTGCTGTGTAAATGGAAGATTTGAGTTAAAAACAATCCATCTGTCCTACCTCCATCTGGGTGTAAATACACCTAAAAAAGGAATGACAGGCAGGAAAAGAAACATGATGGGCAGAGACCGACCAAAAGTGAAATAAATGAAGTAATAGTCAAATTGAGATGGAAAAGAGTAGAGATGGTGTTAAACATTACTAGGCAGAAAAAGGGGGAAGCAAGAGGCACCCCAAACAGTAAATAAATATACTCAGAATGTGCCTTGTACTCCTGAGAGTGCCTCTGGGTGCACCTTCTCCCTTGCACTCGCATGCCAGCACAGCACTACTTGAAAATCCCCCTGTAAACACAAGCTGTTAGTTACAACCCTGTAGCTGTCGCGGTTTTGCAAGCTATAGTTTATCATCTATATTCAACTCCCATTTAGCTTCTAATGGCATGGTGTGCTTGTAATAACATTTGTTTCAATATGGGAAAAAAAATCAATTATTCTGTTGTGTTCCATCGAGAATAACCAGAGGCAGCAAAGTCCTGAAGCAAATGGGTTAAATTAGTACTGGCTGAAGTGCCACGTCAGTATTTTTCTGACTTAAACAACCACGTTAACCATAACAATAATGCTACTGAACAGCATACGCTAATGTTCTATATTTTTCACAGTAATACTCTTTTTCTCTTAATTAAAGGAAAACCAGATCTTTCGACAATGAATATTGCTTGCTAAGTGCTTAAGTACTTTCATGAGATGCTTTTGTAAAGAGACTCGCAAAAGGGACGCATTACTGCATACATGAGAGGACAGCCAATATTTGCGTCCTCAGTGGCGCACTAAACCAATATTCAGAAAGTGTTTCTTTCCATGTTTGTGCCTCGGCTAAGACAAGTATTAACATAATAAATATACAAAACAATGTTAAACTACTAGCACTGAAATAAACTAGAGCCCGACAGGGATGATACTTGCTCCTACAGCAGCCAATGCTTCAGATTAGTCAGGCTCTTCCACCATAGTCTGGAGGCAAAAGGTCAGAAAAGCTTTTTTTCTCCTCTTAGATCTTTTTCTTACATCTCTATTTACATTAAGAGCCTACAAGAGTTATGCAGTAAGACTTGATCTGGTCAGGCACTGTCATCTGCTTAAAAACCGAGGGGTCGTGGAAACTCCTTGGATTTCCCAGGCTGCACAGGGGGTTCAGTTATCGCTATCAGGACGGGGCCAGAGGAGAAGCTGAGCGTGGGTTCCTCAGCTTTAGCCTTCTCTTTTAGACTTGTAGATCTTAGGCTTACGTATCACAAAATAAGTTGAGGGACCTTCAGAATCTAAAATTACTGATTTTCAAGAGCACAGTGAGAGATAAAGGACTCCAACCAAGTTTGATGAAGACTAGGGCTGTTTAAACAGAAAATAACAAAAAGGACTTCTGATCTGCCCACTATACAAGACATTGCCCAGTGCAGGCCTCTGGGAGCCACCGTTATTCTGGTGTGAGGACACCCCATTATACAGTTTATTTCATCAGATGAGATTCCCATTTCAAGGGAAGTGTAATGATAAAGTGTCATTCTGTTAAAAGTATAATTACAAAATAGTTTCATCCTTCATAAATATGACATGTGAATTTCCGACACATCCAAATAAATGAAGGTGTTTACAATTGTCTTTTTTTTTCCCTCCCTGCAGCTCTCCCTGTAAGGAAAAGAAAAAAACAGTTGCAAATGTATCTCAGCATTAGGAAAAACAGTACCTGTGCTACCTACCTATGTGGATTTGAGACCTCAGTAAGGATGCAACTGGGCTGTGAATCCGTAAATGGCTCTTGCATAAGGAGCAGCTGGTCAAACAGTATCCGTGTTTCCATGTATATCTTCATGGTTTGCATTATTTTGGCCACAGTTGTTGGAAATTTGACAGTTATCATCTCAATATCACATTTTAAGCAACTCCATACACCTACCAATTTCCTGATACTTTCTATGGCTACAGTAGACTTTTTGCTGGGATTCCTCATCATGCCTTGCAGCATGGTGCGCTCTGTTGAGCGCTGCTGGTATTTTGGGGAGCTCTTCTGCAAGATCCACACGAGCACAGACATTATGCTGAGCACAGCGTCCATCTTCCATCTTTCCTTCATATCCATCGACCGTTACTATGCTGTGTGTGACCCTCTAAGATACAAATCAAAGATAAATACTTTTGTTATCCTCGTCATGATATTTGTAAGTTGGATGGTCCCCGCTGCTTTTGCTTTTGGAATGATCTTTCTAGAACTAAACTTGCGAGGGGCAGAAGAGATTTATAATCACATACATTGTACTGGAGGATGCTTTGTCATTTTTAGTGAAACTTCGGGTGTTGTGGCTTCTGTAGTGTCTTTTTACATCCCTGGATTTGTTATGCTGTACATCTATAGGAAAATATACTCCATAGCCAAGAGGCAGGCAAGATCCATTGATGCAATTAGCCAAAAAAAGATGCAGTTTGAAATGAAGCACCACATTTCATTCTGCAGAGAAAGCAAAGCTGCCAAGACATTAGGCATAATAATAGGAGTGTTCCTCATTTGCTGGTGTCCGTTCTTCTTCTTTACAGCAACCAATCCATTTATGAATTATGTGATACCTCCTGTTCTCCTGGATGCTTTGGTCTGGTTTGGTTATTTAAATTCTACATTTAATCCAATTATTTATGCATTTTTTTACATGTGGTTTCGCAGGGCATTAAAGTTGATTCTGTTTGGAAAAGTTTTTCAGCGGGACTCTTCCAGGACTCATTTGTTTTTAGAGTAACATGTTTTAAATTGTTGTATTCATGGCTTTGAATTTTTGTCTGGAGGCTGAACTCCCGGATGTGAGAGCTGAAAATGAAGGAAGACCTATTTGTTTACTTGTTTACCAAATCTGGTTTGAGCAGATAAGCAACCATTGTGCTTCATGTCCTCTTTCATTCCAGACTGGGCTTTGTATGTGGTTTTTTGGTTATAGCTATTTATATGCAATGCACAGGGGAGCAAGACTTCAGTTTTTAAAAAATTACAGCAGTTTATATCCCTGATCATAATCATTAAGAAATTATTCCAATACAACAGATTAATTTCTTGAACAAGGTGTGTTTATATTACAATATTTGTGTTTCCTTATTGTCCTCTAGAAAGAGACATCTTTCAGTAATAACCCAAAGCTTTTAAGTTTTGTGCGTCCCCTTCAGTATGTGTACAGAGGCCAAACAAGCCCATATACAGCCATAACAGGACACTCCACAGAGGGAAGATGGGACAGAGGAAAGTCATGCTGCTCTGCTTCCATTTCAACTAGTGTCTGTGCCTGTCACTTATGAGTTTGTCACTTAATGGCTTTGCTGCTTAATGAGATCAAAAGCATGTTTAACAAGATCAAAGATAAGGACAAATACAATGTATGGAATGAAAAGCAATAGTGGAAAGTTACATCGAACCTGACGATGCCAGAAAGTGATGCTTCTCCAATGAATGTAAAGTATTCACCTATTTGCAACTTATGAAACTTTTTTCAGCTTGGACATATTGTTATTTCGTCTGATGCAATGCTGTGACAGCTGGTGAGGAAAGTATACAGAGAATTGTTATAGAAAAGCTATGGTTGGCCTGAACAGAGAATGCGTGGGGCAGGGTGAATGTGGAAGCACCAGGAGGAGTGGCAGAAGAAGGGCTATAGGAATGGCTTGGGGTGACTGTGCCTGGGTGAGCAGGCTGTCAAGGTTACATCTGTGTGCGGCTTCTCATGACACCCAGATTGGGACATGAAGGACAGGCAAGTAAGTCAAAAACTAGCATATGGTCACCAGCTGAAGAAGACCCATAGGCTGTTATTTTTTAAATCTATGACCTGGCTTTTCTAGAATTGAGATATTACCATACAGAAGGAAATGATACCTCTGGCCTGATCCTGTGACATCTGGTTGGACTATGGACTAGTCCTGGGAATGGACAGAAAAGGATTAGTACCTGATAAGAGACTATGGAGAGAAACTGATGACTCTGTACTGAAGTAAGAGCTATGCTCAGCAGTAAATTATGTCCTCCATTCACGTTGCTGGGATAAGCACACATGGTATGAGTATCTTGTCTTTCTTTTCTGTGCCCTGTAGAGCACTGAAGCACTCTACGCTGTAAAGCATAAAAGTTGAACAATGCTCTATTTCAACAGAGCAAAATCAGGATCTGAGATTGTCTCTTTTACTGTTTCATTGCCATCTTGTAAGTTTGCACTCTCCAAAATGACATAAAAAGGAAAAATGAAATATACACCACATGGGCACTAATCCTTGTTAGCAACTAGTATATGACTACTTCAATACTTTATCTCACAGAAATAAAGTAAGTAAAGATAAAAAAAATCTCTTTCTGATAAATGAATTGTTAATTCTCTTCTTCCTTCATCGCCAGCGAGGCTGGCCTGATGTAAGTCATTTTCTCATGCTCAGTGCTACTTTCTGAAATGAACTGCATGATCACTTGGACATCTTGATCACTCTTGAAATAGCAGCTTCAGAAGTGCTTCCAGGTGATACCTCCTTCTGGCGGTGTTATAGAATGAAGGGTGGTGATCCTTCCCTACGAGGAATGTTGCCCATCTGAGGGTTTTAAAGTCTATTTAGTAAGCTCAGCATGTATTAATATAGTCCCTTCAGGAAGTCAGTGGAGATGGTTTTTTGCCCCTCATCCACTATCTCTCTCCCTGAAAATTGGGAAATATCACTGTTTTTCCAGAGAACGTCAGCTCTACCAGAGTTCATAACTGGTCAGTCTCTCTTCATAATGTGTTCTGGCATCTTTCTGGCATTTTTTTCTGATAGCAGGAGTAGTCTGTGAATAAGTATGATCCCAGCTTGCTTACAAGATGGCCTCTAGTTCAAATAGAGCACACACCTCTGCAAGCTGCGCCTAGACCCTAGTGCAAAGCTAATCTACTTAAAATCATAAAAACCTGACCCACACTCCTGAAGGCTGATAACCACCTAACCTAAATTTAGACATCTGAAAGTTAGGTACTACATCTGCTTTAGTCATTGGTAGCTTGCTTTATAGTCACTGTAGAAAAGCAGTCATCCTCACAGAGTGTTTTACCTCACCAGCTTGTTCATTTTTAGTTAAGATGAATCGTCCCTGCAGGTGCTCTTTCTCATACTACCAAGAGGGATCTGCCAGTCACTAGTATAGATTTTCTGATGATTTTAGATATATATTTTTAGGTAGCTGAGATGAGGATTACTCAGCCTAAGTGAATCCCACACTATAGAAAAGTTGGATGATTCTAGGACTCCAAAAATGCTTGTGTTAAAGGCTAGTTTTCTGGAACTAGCGGTTAGTTGTCACCTCTAACTTGTCTGACTAGCAAGAGACCTGAAATGAGATTTTGGATCTGGGCAGTGATCGATGGGGCTACTACTGAAGGTTTGCCTGAATAGTTGCAGCTGGGAGAGTGTGGTGGAATGGTGGATTATGGAGTCCCAGAGGAACACACACAATTCCCTGACGGCACGTAAGGAGGGAAGTAGGTCAAACATTGTCAGTAGCCAGTAGGTCATCCTGAGGAGATGACCTGCCAGGGAGGGAAGATAGGGGAGACGTTGGGCTAAGGGAGTCTCAGACATCCCACGCATGCTGTGCAGAAGTTTGGAGGGTGTCACAGTTTAACCCCAGTAGGCAGCTCAGTCCCACATAGCCCCTTGCTCACTTCTCCCCAGGGGATGGGGGAGATAATCAGAAGGGTGAAAGTGAGAAAACTCGATCTCATAGAGACAGTTTAATAAGTAAAGCAAAAGCCACACGTGCGAGCAAAGCAAAATAAGGAATTCATTCCCTACTTCCCATTGGCAGGCAGATCTTCTGCCACTTTCAGGAGAGCAGGGCTCCATCACACCTAGTGGTTACTTGGAAAGATGAACACCATAACTATGAATGTTCCCCTTCTTCCATCTTATCCCAAGGTTTTATTGCTGAGCATGAAGTCATACGGTGTGGGATATCCCTTTAGTCACTTGGGGTCACCTGTCCCAGCTGTGTCCCCTTTCAAATTCTTGTGCAATTGCCCCCTGCTCGCTGGTGGGGTTGTGAGAAACAGAGAAGGCTCTGGGGCTGTGTAAGCACCGCTTCGCAATAGCTAAGACAGGGGTATGTTACCAACACTGTTTTCACCACAAATCAGCACTACACTGGAAACAGAGCACTGCACAAGCTACTATGAAGAAAATTATCTCTGTCCCAGCCAAAGCCAATAGAGAGGACATCATGACATCATGGCTGCATAAGATCACCACAGTCTATTTAGTGTAAATGGAAATAGTAAAAGAAGCAATTTTCAGTGTATAGACCACCAACTCTTTTGCAAGCTAGTCTAGCAAGATTCCACCAGTATTTATTCTCTGCAGAAGTAACAAGGGGCTTCCACAGACAGACTGCTGGTGACTTTCATCCACACCTAGATGACATTTCTCCTTGTTCTTAACAACCTAAAAGTCTAAGTGAGTTTTGTACACAGCCCAGCTCAGAAAGTTTCAGAAATAACTGTTTACTCTGGTGTCCTGTTACCTAAAGGTGGCACTTTCCTTGCCTTCTCTTTATGGAGTGCCTTCTCTGGTAAAGCAACTTTAATGAAGTCCCAGGTTATTTTCTCTCGTCAGCTCGAATCACAAGCAGCACAAAGCTATTTCTCACTGTGAAGGGAATGTAAAAATAAGATGTGTTAATGAGGCCACAGGGTCTCTATTTGGATGCAAGATTTTGATAAATTAGGAGCACAAGAAAAATGCCTCATGCTATTGTTCGAACAGATTGTGAGTTAGGTCCAGTGAAGCAGAATGTACCCGACTGCAAGCTCAAAGTGTTGTCATGTAAATGAAGTGCAAATGGTATTGTTAAATTCTTTATCAACACATTTAATTAGTGACCTTATTAAATACTTTCCAAATGGCTACCTTTTTCAAAACAAATGAATCTCCAGTGCATGATTTCATATGTTTTAACTTCCCTAAAAACTTATGCAAAGCAATTACTCCAGCATGATGAAAGGATCTGTTTTAGCAGTAAACCTGTGCCTGTTCATTTTGCCACCAGTGAGCACAGTTTGCAGCGTTACCTTCCTCTCATGATTTGTACAAAATGGACAGTAAGTTTCAGTGTCAGGATCTGCTGCCTCTCACCTCTGCGTTAGTGCCTGTAGCTTGTGTTTTGGTGGTTGCAACACTGCTACAGCCTGTGGGCTGCCACCTGCACTGTGGTCCCACCTGTGGCAGACCCTGAGGCTCTGCCCCTCAGTCACCAGCTGCAGCAGGACAGGGGAAGAGGAGGAGCACTGACTGTCCAGACGGGACCTTTCCAGAAGGTTCACAAGGAAAGCCTTACTCCGAAATGGAGTATTTTAAACAGCTAGATAAATCATACATTAGTGCAGTGTTCAAACAGAAAAACTGAGCTCTCAAATTGTGTAAATATTGCAGTGTATTGCTTTCCTTAAAACATTAACTCACCCAGGTTGTGCACACTGTGCACTCTGTCCTCTACAATGCATTAATACCCGTTCAACAAGGAAGAAAATACTAGATCCAGTCAGACATAAGATACTTAGTGTTCTAAAAAAGACTTTTACTTCTGTAGTTTTTCTGATCATCTTAGCTGTCTACAACACTGCTTCTACACTACTGCATCTAAAAACCTAATTCAGAAAAAGACTATGCCTATCTATAAGCACTTTTTGACTAGTCATTAGACATAGCCTGAATTTGATAAACTTCTATGATGAAATGGCTGGCCTGGTAGACAAGGGGAGAGCAGTGGCTATTGTCTACTTAGACTTCAGCAGGGCTTTTGACACTGCCTCCCATAAGATCTTCATAGAGAAGGTAATGAAGTATGGGCTGGAAGAGCAAACAGTGAAATGGATTGAAAACAGGCTGAATGGCCAGGCCCAGAGGGTGGTGATCATTGGCACAAAGTCTAGTTGGAGGCCAGTGGTCAATACCAGGAGCAATCCTGTTTAAAATCTTCATTAATGATCTGGATGATGGGGCAGGGTGTACCTTTCCAACCTCAACCATTCCATTCTATGAAATTTAGTTCCTATAATATTTCCTTCTTTGTAGGTTTTTTTAATAAGATCTTTTCACCTTCATGCTGCCACTTTAAATACAACAAACTGCACGGGTAATTGAAAATGTTTCTTTGTGATGACTATGCTGTAGCCTTTGTAAAACAAATTCATTTCTTAAGAGATCAGATCCAGAGCTAACTTAGGCAGTGGGAACTCCACAACCCACTCCTAGATGTCTGGACTTCTTATTTCCCATAGCTATAGGAAAAGTCAGTTTCCTTAAACACCGAGTACTCCTAGCATACTGACTAAAAGAGACACCACTGAAAACAGAGTGCATCTTATATCCTTTGGACTTGCTTAGTTACATACAGGAGAAAACAATTCTTTGAGAAAATTTGACCTTGTCTTTAGGTCTTTATTGCTGTGATTTCTGCTTTACTGAATCATAGAATCATAGAATGGTTTGGGTAGGAAAGGACCTTCACAGGTCATCTAGTCCAGCCCCCCTGCAGTGAGCAGGGACATTTTCAACTAGATCAGGTTGCTCAGAGCCCCGTCCAGCCTGACCTTGAATGTTTCCAGGGATGGGGTATCCACCACCTCTCTGGGCAACCTGTGCCAGTGTTTCACCACCTTCACTGTAAAAAAATTTCTTCATTATATCCAGTTGAAATCTACCCTCTTTTAGTTTAAAACCATTACCCCTTGTCCTATTGCAACAGGCCCTACTAAAAAGTCTGTCCCCATCTTACAAGCCCCCTCTAAGTACTGCAATAATGTCTCCCCTGAGCCTTCACTTCTCCGTGTTGAACAACCCCAACTCTTTTAGCCTTTTCTTCATAGATGTGTTCCATATTCCACCCCTCTGATAATTTTTGTGGCCCTCCTCTGGATGTTAGTTGCTTTCCTGTCTTTCATCCAGTGAATTTTGAACAACTGGTCTATTTCCTTTGAAAGAACATGTCTTCGGAAATGTGAAGACTAAGACAGTTTTGAGTATTTATGCTCCGTTGTTTAATGTACGTCTGTGAGCACAAGCTGCCTTAAATGATGCAAGTGTTGGCCCCATATTGTTCTCCCTCTAGTCATGGCTGATATCTTGTTTTTTTAACAATGACTAATAATTAAACAAACTTGCTTCCATTCTCACAGTAGAAAGTTGGTTTCTTTAACATACCTTCCTTTTAGTGTAGCTAACTCCATTAATACAGTTGCTGACCTTGCTCAATGCTGTATTTTTAATAGGCAAGTTCTTTGGCAGGTATGCTCTAATTATATATTCCCACAGTGCCTAGCATATTGAAGACCCTGCTTTGGAGGGTGGCTAATGTATTTCTTTTACAAAGAATAAACAGACACTGCCTAGATCTTGACCTGGCCTGGGAGTTGGAAGGAGAAAGGGGAATGCACAGCTGCAGTCATGTCATTTAAGTGGTACATGCAAGGCCCCATCACAAATCCATTCCAGATTATAGGCAGGATTTAAGAAATTTACTAAAATCAGTATCAGTCTAGGTACACTGGGCTAGCAGAGATGCATTAGCAGGTGAGATACCATTCTGAAATTATGTTTACAGCAGTTCTGGTGTCTTTCAAGTGTGTGGGGAGAGAGAGAGTTGTGCTGTCACATGATCATTTGCTCCACAGTCCAGCAAAGATGAACCCACAAAAGTGAGCATCACTCCATATCTGTCAAATGCCATGATGGTATCTGAGTCTGTAAAGGCCAAGCAGGTTCCTCGTCTGAAACCAGCCCAGAGGAATAAGAGTGGTTAATAATAGGTAACAAAATAGTTCTCTCCAATCAATAGTTAAGAACAACATGGAAATGATGAGGTACAACAGGAAGGAGACTCATAGACTGTAATAAAACTAAACTATTTTACCAGTGAAAATCATTACGGAGAGAAAATGCAACAATTTTCTCTCCACATTGCCTTTGTAGTACAGCAGTGCCTCATATGATTAATTCTCAGAGGCAATTTATCACAGAATCATAGAATGGTTGGGGTTGGAAGGGACCTTTAAAGATTATCTAGTTCCAACACCTCTGCCATGGGCAGGGACACCTTCCACTAGACCAGGTTGCTCAAAGCCCCATCCAACCTGGCTGTGAACACTTTCAGGGATGGGGCATCCGCAACTTCTCTGGGCAAGCTGTTCCCGTGCATCACCACCCTCAGAGTGAAGAATTTCTTCCTTATATCCCTGTATTCCCCAAATTAATCTAAATCTACCCTCTTTCAGTTTAAAGCCATTACCCCTTGTCCTATCAGTTCATGCTCTTGTAAAAAGTCCCTCTCCAGCTTTCTTGCAGGCCCCCTTCAGGTACTGGAAGGCTGCTGTAAGGTGTCCCCACAGCCTTCTCTTCTCCAGGCTAAACAACCCCAACTGTCTCAGCTTGTCTTCATAGGACAGGTGCTCCAGCCCTCTGACCATCTTCATGGCCCTCCTCTGGACTCAGTCCAACAGGTCTATGCCATTCTTACGTTGGGGGCCCCAGAGCTGAACACCCTAATGCAACTGGGGTCTCACAAGAGCGAAGCAGACAGGGAGAATCACCTCCCTCAACCTGCTGGTCATGCTTCTTTTGATGCAGCCCAGGATATAGTTGGCTTTCTGGGCTGAGAGCACACATTGCTGGGTCACGTTACGCTCCTCATCAGCCAATACCCACAAGCCCTTCTCCTCAGGGCTGCTCTCAATCCATTCTCCGCCCAGCCTGTATTGTGCTTGGGATTGCGCTGACCCAAGTGCAGGACCTTGCACTTGGCCTTGTTGAACTTCATGAGGTTTGCATGGGCCCACCTCTCAAGCCTGTCAAGGCATCCCTTCCCTCCAGCCTGTCAACTGCATCACACAGCTTTGTGCTGATGGCAGACTTACTGAGGGTGCACTCAATCACACTCTCCACGTTGCTGACAAAGATGTTAAATCACGCCAGTCCCAATACCAACCCCTGAGGAACGCTGCTCATCACTGGTCTCCACTTGGACATTGAGACATTGACTGCAGCTCTTTGAGTGTGACCATTCACCCAATTCCTCATCCAGAGAGTGGTCCATCTGTCAGATCCCAGTCTCTCCAATTTAGAGACAAGGATGTGTTGTGGTTTAGCCCCAGTCAGCAACCGAGCACGACGCAGCCGCTCGTTCACTCCCCCCTGGTGGGACGGGGGAGAGAATTGGAAGAGTAAAAGTAGAGGCAACTCATGGGCTGAGATAAAGGCAGTTTAATAGGTAAAGCAAAAACTGTGCATGGAAGCAAAGCAAAACAAGGAATTCATTCACTACTGCCCATGGGCAGGCAGGTGTTCAGCCGTCTCCAGGAAAGCAGGGCTCCATCACGTGTAGCAGTTACTTGGGAAGACAAACGCCATCACTCCCAATGTCCCCCCCTTCCTTCTTCTTCCCCAGCTTTATAGACTGAGCATGACGTCATATGGTATGGAATATCCCATTGGTCAGTTGGGGTCAGCTGTCCCAGCTGTGTCCCCTCCCAGCATCTTGTGCACCCGGCAGAGCACGGGGAGCTGAAAAAGTCCTTGACCAGTGTAAGTGCTACTTAGCAACAACTAAAACATCTCCACATTATCACCGCTGTTTCCAGCAAAAATCCAAAACATAGTCCCATACTAGCTACTACGAGGAAATTTAACTGTATCCCAGCTGAAACCAGGACAGGATGTCATATGGGACACTGTCGAATGCTTTGCGCAAGTCTCGATAAATGACGTCAGTTGCTCTTCACTTATCCACCCGTTCTGTATCCCCATCGTAGAAGGCCACCAAATTTGTCAGACATGATTTGCCCTTAGTGAAGCCACGTTGGCTGTCACCAATCACCTCCTTATTTTCCATGTGCCTTAGTATAGTTCCCAGGAGGATCTGCTCCATGATCTTCCTGGGCGCAGAGGTGAGACTGGCTGGCCTGTAGTTCCCCAGGACCTCCTTTTTTTTTCTTTTTAAAAATGGGGGTTATATATTTCCCCTTTTCCAGTCAATGGGAACTTCACTGGACTGCCACCTGCCTCTTCTAAGGTTGTTTCTGTGGTCTTGCTTTAACCCAGTTAAAGAGTTCCTTTTACAAAGGTTTCAATTTTATATTTGTTAGCAGGTTTTACACATTCCATTTCTGAGAGAAGATGTGTCAAACTCTTCCCCCATCATTGTCTTCTGTCCCATGCTGAAGGAGGACCAATGGTGAGGCATGGGACACTGCTTTCTGAAGGTGATGCTTTCTGAAGTGTAGCCTCTATCCAGAGACTTATTTATTTTTTAAATCTAATATAATTGTGTCTGCACAGATTTCTGCACAGATTTCTGTTCTAGTAACTTCTTTTTAATAAAGGATCATCTGTGTGAAGCTTGCATATCTCTCACTTGATTACTTAAAAATAAAGTTAATAGATATGCCTGTCTCAAAAATACTGACATCTCAAAGATAATATATTTCTGCTGTACACAATAACAAAATTTTACTGGTTTTGGAGTCTCTAAATGATTCTGCTGGAGACAATCCCAGAGATTTGCATTTTATTTCCAACAGAAAATTTCCTTGTTTGTCTTTAAAGCAGCTGTCATAAAGGTAGGCTTATTTGAATGTTCTTACTTTTCCCTTAATTAATTTTAAATCCCATGTTTATTTTCTGCCCTGTTCTTATGACATACTCTATATCACATTCAATAAAAATCCAGTCTCTGCTGAACAGCAGTCATTTGGACTTGTAATGCGTCTTCAACATACCTGTATAAGGGTCAGCGTTAAGTCTCTGACCTCAGAGAACTCCATTTTTTCACATTAATCGGGAATTAATTCTGTCTTTTCCTGTAAGAAAATAAATACTACTTTTCCTATTTTTTATTCTTTTATAAATAATAGTTGTCTGATAACAATGATAGATTGACCTAAATTAACACTTCTTTTTATCATTGACTGTAATGTATGGGGAAGATTTTCTGTATATTACATGAAAGCTGCATATACAACCAGCATGACAGAAAGTGCTGTTTCAGCCCATTTAATTACAAGATGTTAATCTTCTTCAAGGCTGTTAAATATTTCATTTCTAAATTTAATTAGAAATGTTAATTATTTAAAAATGTGAAAGATAGAATGCATTGGCCACTAAAATAGATAAAAAACAGAACACCTTTTCTTCACCTTTACCATTAGCCTCTCCTGTCAAAGACTCTTTTTCATATGACTTTTATCTACCTTAAGTCACCAGAATAGCTCACCTATACATGAGGGCAAATGAATTAATAGAGCAAACAAAAATAATAGTCTTGGGAATACAAACACTTCATTTGTTTATCTCCTGTTGATGTGAACCCCTAAATTATATATATTTTTTTAACTCAAAGTCTTCTGGGACTTAAATGTAATGCCATAAAAGAAAAATAAATTCCCATGTTTTGTTAATCTGAGCCAAGTTACAAAGGGGGTCTGCGTTTTACAGACATCACACTTTTGCAGGGCAATAACAAAACAGGAAAATGTCTACTTAAAGAATCTATTGGTGGCATTACTAAAACAGATGCAGATAGGGTTAGCCTATAAAACTGGCTTCCAAGCATTATTTTTAATCTTTTGATGCTCCATTTCTGTATTTTCTTCATTTCAGGGTGATACCTATTGGAAAAAGTCAGCAGACCAAGCTGCTTCCCAAGTTCCTTTTAAGTGGGTTAAATTGCTGTGGAGAAGAGTATCTCCTTCTGTTTCTATTTCTAAGTACTCTTTTAGCCCCAAACAATATACCAGGAAAAGAGATGGCAGAAATGGGTCTGGTCCGCCCCAGATAAATGAATGGAATTTTCTGACCCTTGGAAATATTCACAGGTGTATTAATTTATAACTACAGCAGCTGGACCACAGTCTATTACAGGAGGCAATACTCAGTCTATCTCTACTTCCTTGCAGTTAGTGGAATTATAATAATAGAAAAAAAATGTATTGGTAGGGAAAGAAAAGAATGTTTCTTATCATACTAATTTTACAACTGATTGCCATCAGATGTGATCATTGCTAGTACTTCATAATCCACAGCAGGTGAGTTTAGCATCATAAATAATACAGAAAAGGGGATTTTGGCAGCTGATTTGTGACTTTTAAGATGAGAGTTTACGTGAATAGCCATTAACTGAAATCACGAAGAAACTGAGGTATGTGAGCTTGTATAACATTTCTGCTATAGAAAAAAGATCAACACTCTAAGGTTGAAGAGATAAATAAATCCTATACATTATTTTCAGACCAAAAGGAACTTAAGGGATTTCTTTCTTTATGCATCTTTTTCTTCCACAACTTTAAAATCACTAATATTATGGTGTATATAAAACACAAGAACCATATTTTACAAAATGCTCCAGGCACAATAGAATGAACAAAATTGATGGTATCATGTAATTTAGTTAATTTAAGCGGTAATTAAGTTTATTTTCAACTTCTTTGTTTTAAATATTATTTGCAATGAATTTTATAATAGCTTCAAGTTATCAGATTTCATGTACCATTTCAGAAAAATAATGGGTTGCATTTGGTCCCTTGTTAAGACAAGAGAAAGTTTAGCTTTGAATTACTGCATTTCACCCAGTAATTTAATTAATGTTTCTGACTTTCTTTATCTGGTATTGTCATGTTAAAATTTGGAATCTTTTGGAAACTTGTGAAAATTAAATCTGCCTGTGGAACTGCATCTCCAATAGAAAAATTGAATAAAGCATTGATTATGCTTTCTCCAGATATCTTGAGGGATTTGACCGATTGCTCTGAGTTTGGAAATATATCCTGTCCTGAGAGCATTAGGTCACCAGGAGTAGGAGGGGTAATGTATCTATTCATAACAGTAGCCTTCATTCTCAGGGAAACCTGGCCATAATCATTTCCATGTCATATTTCAAGCAGCTTCATTCTCCAACCAGTTTCCTCATCCTATCCACGGATTTCCTTCTGCGCTTTGCTATTACGCCCAGCAGCACGATGAGCTCTGTGGAGAACTGCTGGTATCTTGGGATGACAATCTGCAGAGTTCGTCACAGTTTCAGCCTGATGCTCTGCTTAGTTTCCATTTTCCATCTTTGTTCCATGGCTGTGGGTTGGTTTTATGCCATCTGCCACCCTCTGCACTATGCCAGCACCATGACTGCCACAGCCATCGTAGCTGTGTGCTGGTCAGTGCCAGCTACTTTTTTTGGTGTGGTGTTCTCGGAAGCTTATGCTTCTGGGATTGAGGTCTATTGTTTCTTCAATAAAATCAAACCCATTTTATATGATATTTATTTATACTTGTGTTCACTCTTAATGCCTTGATAGTGTTTCATATGTTTAAGTCTTTCTATAATCTCTTAATGATTTCTTTTTTAATTTCAGAAATATTTACATACAGTCCATAAACACATTATTTCACCTAATCTTGTATGCATTAAACTAATCTTTCTTGAGGTTCACCATCAATAATCTCCTAATCTCCTAAAATGAATACATCCCAGGCTAATATGGTGACCCTTCTGTGATGGGGGCACTAGCAGGTGTATAGAGTCTGCTGTTATTCCCAAACAAATAGAATGTGAGTGTAATTTTGGCTTGAAGCTGATCTTTTCCTCTGAAAACAACAGAGTTAGGTTTTCAGACTTTATCCTCCATGTGCTTTGTGTTGAGGAGGAGCACTCCGGAACAAGGGTACTGCTCACACTCAGGTATGTGCTTGTCCTTTCTTTGTTTAGACATCAGGCTCCAGATGTTACAAAATATGCTTGCTGACAGCCCGCCCCATATTCACCCCATCACACTTTCACACTGAACTGGATGCTCTAATTGAGGTCCTTGCCTTGCTAAGCTCCCTCTGCAGTGAGCAAGAGTCACTGCCAGAGTTCATATTAGTTACACGCTTAAAATAAGGTTGGCCAAGTTGTCCTCACTGAATTCAACTACTGCAGTCTTTTTATTGTGAATTGTTCCTCTGACACACTGTCACGATATGCATACAGTGTATGCTCTACCCTTATTAAAGTCTGACTACCAAAAAGCCACCCACATCTGTATTCACTTCTTCACTTATCACATCTATATTAGTATGGCATGCCAGTGACAGCCGCTCGTTTTCTCTGCTGAAAACTTTTTAATGGATCTGTGATAACATGAACACATTCTATGTTGGATCTGGAGAATCCCAATTTCACCCCAACCCTGAAACACTTGAGTGGGGAAGGAGCTGCAAGGTGTTGTCCGGGGTGGTGTGTAATGATCTCACCTTTTGTAATAAGAAACATAAACCCCAAGGTCTTTAAGTTGATGCAAATACTCTCTCTGTGCACAATTGTCACTAGCTGAACAGCTAGGGCAGGGAAGAGAGCAGAGCTGGGTGCAGTAAAGACTTTAGGCACCTAGAAGTTGGATAATACATTGTCCTGTATCATTGCTCAATATATGCCAAGGGACAACTCTGGACTAAACACAAGCACAGAGGGAGTGATGCTCAGGGGGAGCACGAAAACTGAACAGCAGGTTGCTTGTGGCCAATGGCCCAGCTCTGGAAAGCTGGATCTCTAACACAGCCCAGTCCTGACTTTCAGAGCCTGTGTTGTCGCCTCAGGTTTGTCTAGACCCCTCTTAATCTATTTTTGCTCCTGCAGTGCTTTCCTGGGGGACAGCTCTCTGGAAGCTCTGGTAAAGCGTTGGGCAACCTTTGCATACGTTTCACACAGCGCCTCACTGGCCAGGGTACCATCTGGAATGCTATCAGGAACGTTCTGCTTCTCCTTTTGCACCTGAGCCACATGAAACACATAGTGTTTGGGAGCGATATGGACAGCCCGCTGTGTGCCAGTGCTGGCAGGGAGAGGGGAGCCCCATGCCAGGTCATGGGGGATGCGGCAGAGACGGTGTCATGGCCAGCTGTGCCAGGTCATGTCTGCATGCAGCTCAATGCAGCTTCTTCAGAGAGACTTGTGTGCCATCAGATCTGTCTTCGTGTTAAAACTAGTCCATGAGGGTTTTTAATTGAAAGCTAACAAACGCTAAATGTCCCTGACATCCTTCCAGCAGTTAAACCATGAGTCAGGTGATGGGCTACAAAAAATTAGATATAACACTAGACTTGGAGGCAACTAAAGATCTTTTATAAAAGTCTTCACAATACTTGCTGTGAGTAGTATTTGCCAGTGTACTCAACTCTTCTGCAGAGAGAGTTATAATCCCTTCTGTTAGTTACACAAGAGTGTGTTAAGCTAATGTTAGGTTTCTGAGTCTCAAAGTCCACGCTTAGGCATTTCTGAAAATTCTTCTATGTATTAAATGTTTAGGTGGTGACACATGATGCAATTGGAGACATTCTAAGTAATGATTAAATTACTTCATTAACATGTGGCATAAATAATTCAGAGTCATCTCTTACAAAGACAACATTTCTTCCAGACTGCAAGTCTTCGGGGAATGATTTTGAGCTATCTGTGAGGCTTCAGTGTGTCATGCCTATGTGCGTCCAGTGTGTGCCCTTGGATGTTAAAGGAGTATCTGCTATGTTAGTCTTGCTACCCAACTTGCAGACTGCAGCTAGATCTTCTTCAGCAGTTCTTCTGGCCGAGGGGACTTGCAGATCTGTCAGACAGTAGGATTTGGTTCCTGAACGACTTTGTGGCATCCCATGATTTTCCCCCTCCTGTTAAACGTGATGCTGGTGCTAAACTTGGTGCTAAACAAAGAACTGCTTTGCACAACACCTAAGGCATCAGAGTAACAGGGATTTTTTGCGGACCACACCTGCTAGTGCACAGGAGAACCTGCATGTCTGTGGGTTTTCCTATAACATATTAACCACATTCATTTCAATGGGGTTCACCATTTATGTTCAGATGCAACCACTGCAGATCTCTTCATTTCCTCCTCTCCTTAAATATGGTAAGTTGTTTTGTATTACTTTTTTCTGAAATACATGTTCACCCATTAATCTACTTTTCCCAAACTACACAGTGAACTGTTTGAGCATGAATTCTGGTCTACATCATGTCCAGACCATGTTCTTCTCCTCAGGGCAGCAGCCAGAAGGGTTAGGACTTCTATCTTTTTTACTGTTAATTATTCCAGCAAAAGCTAATGTTGCCCTCTTAGGATATGTTTCCAATCCTGGATTCAGTAGGAAGTTCAAGCTCTCACATCCAGGTGGGCACCTCAGTCTAAGAGCACCCCATGGTCCTCTTCTCTGGTACACCCCGGTTTGAACATGCAGGACAGCAAGACATGTTTAAGAGCATCCCAGCCAGCTAATCCAGCTCAGCCTCCGTCCTGCAATGCCTTTAACAGCAACATTCAGAGCTGTCTTCAAAGCCAGTGATTTTTATTTTAAAAATGTCTATATTTATATTCTTAAATGGTTTGTGGTCAGAATAGTTAAGTTCACTATTTTTTTTTCTTTTGATCTTTCCTGTTACAGGTAAACTGTGAGAAAGGATTTCCTACCCCCTTGTGGACTCCACAGGCAAAGGCAGCTTTAAAGAAAACGTCAACATCTATTATTAAGACTGGGTTAAAAAAAAAAAGTTAAATCCTTGAGTGGCAAAGCACTAACTGAACACTTTTTAAGAAATCGATTGATTATTTTTGCAAGGTCTGTGATGATTTTTATTTTATACCTTAATGCTGCAGAGCACTTAACAAGTATTTAGTATGAAGTCACTGATTAACTATGGTTCTGAAGGCAGGCATCTTCTGGAGGTGAAGGAAGTGAGCAATAGCATAAAACATCCAAATGGCAGTTCTCCAGACACACTCCAGTAGCATTTCCAAAATAAATTATTCAAGATTTAAATTGAAAGTTTTGGTTTACAGGCATTATTTTTTTTTATTCAAAATGAAAATATGTCAAAGAAGTCAGATAAGTTCATGTAAATTAATGCACAATAGTCAGCATCCAATTTTCAGTTATAATGTTTTTTGACAAAAAAACCCACAACATTTTAAACAGCTTTAGTGAAAATCAAGTAAATGAAAGTAACTGTTCCAAGAAGCTCCTGACAAAGGGGCATATACAGCTGTAACTGTAATATATGAAATAATTTCTTTATTCTTCCACTTACATAACCTAGTCAGATCATCTTCCCACTGGACTGGTTGCATGTCAGTCTTCCTGACTGCAGCAGGAACAAAGCATTGATGAAGCATTACAGAGAAAACTGACATGGAAAAGGATGTGCAGTTTCTCAGAGACAGCCACGAGTCTTTTTAGCTATATATAAACCAAGAACATTCCAGTTCTTCTTGTAAGAGAGGAGGAGTGCTTTTGTTTATATTTTTAATTACACATTTCCACCAAAAGGCAGGATGGAGAAAAAGAACACTCAAAGCAGCTTTGGATTTTAATAAGAGAAGAGATATTTAAACACACAAAAAAATGTATCTGGTTGTGGTCTGGGGTGTAGAATGGGATAAGATAGAGAGACAAAGGAAGGGAGCCTTCTGAGGCAGGAGGAGAGAGGAAAACAGGCAAACGTTCCTTTGACTGTGTCTGGGAGCAGCCTTCTCTTGCTGCGTGCCTGCAAGCAGGGGCTGTAGCTGCAGCAGCTCGCAGGTGAGGCCAGCTGGTAGGGTCGCAGCTGGCCTGGGACACCAGCCTGCTTCAGCGTTTTCATATCAGGCATCCAGGGACATCTGAGCACCACCGTGCGCCCGGGATCCTGCCCTCAGATACTTTAACTTCAGGGCCTGCACGTGTCAGAGGTACACTGACACTGCAGGTACCTGACATCAGCGGAGCTAAGGGCCAGATTTTGTCCCCTCGTTCTCCAGTTCAGATGCCGAGTGACAGAAGAGAGAGTCACAGCAGTTGCAACTGCCGCATTTGTCTCTAGACTTGATGTAAAACTGTAATCATGATGGTTTAAAGATACTGCTGAAGATAAAGATATGTTTTAAATAAATCAGGAGAGGCAAGATTTGACACAAAGAAGGGATTGTGTACTCAAGAACTTCTTTTTCCCTAAAAAACTTTCTTCTGCAATGTTTAAGCAATTCTGTTTTATCTGTTTTTCTTCCCCAGGACTGGCTGTGTTGCAACACTTTGGTGAATACTTCATGCTGCCAAATCATTACTTCATCCAGCCTCTGGAGCTCACAGCTGCTGTAGTATTGCTTTGACATTGTTAAGATTTTAGGGCCTAGAAATGCAAGGCGTGGGCTTTGCCCCTGTGCTACACACACGTACACGGGTGGAACCATCCTGTCTAAAACAGGGGTAAATATGTCCTTCATGATGCTTCCATCCATCATCTCCAGCAATCCACTCTCCCACCAAGTTTCTGGTCTGCTCCATGGTCAAAACTGACTTTTTTTTAGTGTCATGTTATGCCCCACAGCACAGCCGCTCCATCAAATCGTGCTGGTACCTTGCGGGGGGACTCTCCTCAAACTCTACACATCTTGTGATGCAGTTGTGTGTCGCACCTCACCTTCCTGTCTGATTTCTCTCTCTTGACTCTAATTGCACCGTCTTTGACCCACTGCATTACATCACCAAAATGACCATCCCTATGGATGAAGTAATTTTCTTAGACAGAGAGTCAATTTTATTCTTGTTCATGGTTTTCTCAGGGTTAAATATTGACATTATTGGAGAATATTTGGCACTTATTGCCTGCAGCAGTTTCTGTGTTTCTCTTATACTTAACAAATGCTGAGGAGTGCTGGCTTCTCCCTTTGCATCCTTTTTTCCAGGTACAGTAATGGTAGAGATACAAGTCCACATATTTTCTGTAGCAAGAAAACATTGCCGAATAATTACTAAAATTCTCCATGTGTCACAAGAATCAGAATTCCTTCAAAACAAAAATAAAGTAACGGAAACACCATGCATAATCATGGAAATTTGGGGTTGTTTTTTTGTTGTTTGGTTGGCTGGTTCTATTGTTCTTGGCTGCCTTTCTTGCAATAGTTGATCTTTTTATTAATTTCTCAGCACCTGAGGGCTTGTGCAATGCCACCTTCTGGCTGAATTATTTCAGCTCTGCCCGCAGCCCTATCTTTTATGGTTTGTTTTAGCATTTGTTCCAAAAAACCTTTGAAAGTGGTCATTGCAGGTGCAATATTCAGACTGTGCTATGTTCAGCGTAGTTTCCTGCCTTCCTGTAAAAACTTGGTTAACTAGACACATTCTTTATAAATGAATTAGTGACTCCTGGAATTACTTTCAAAAAACTTTGCAAGTATTTATATGGGTTCTTTTATCTTTACAGTATTTCCATATACTGTCAAATATAATTACAGGTAACCTATGGGTGGACTTACATTCAGCAAGGTAATACAACATCCTAAGAAATATTGTGTGCAGATGTTAGGAAAGGACCCAGCACACTGACAACATATACAGGATACATTATCCAGATTCTCTTCTGCGTGCACAGAGACACAAGCTACGTGGCCACGTCACTGAAAAACCTTTGTGTCCAACGGCCAGTGTGAACTCTCATGTTTAAGCTGCATGAGGTAATTATTTAGATATCATCATCTGAAAATTAGCACCCGAGTCATCCAGATCTGGTAGCCAAACTTTCCAAACAGACCAGGGTAGCAGAATAGAGCCAAAACACCTTTTTTCTAGCTGAAAACACTCCATTGTCTTTATCTACTCACAGGACTCCAGACACAGTCTTACAAGCACTGGTAAACCAACCTCAGCCTGCTTTTATAAACATAATTTTTCATTCTGTAACTGAAAAATATTTTAAATGTGGATGATTTAGGCAATGATGGTCGAGCCTCTGAACAACTGCCCCTCTCTCCATATGCTGCACTGCACTGCTGCTGAAAATAAGTTATCAAATTGCCATCTATGAAGGTGGGTACATTCCCTCAGAGGAATTAAAGGTTAGATTCTTAAAAAGGGAGCAAATCAAATATAAATTTTAAAAATCTCATCATATTTGTCAAAGGTTTCATGGGCAAAGCTTCAGTTCTGTCCTCCCAGTAGTTACTGCACTGTGCCCCTTCCCCACAGTCAGGACACCAAGGTGATGGCCAGGCGCTGCCATGCAGCTTCTCTGCTGTGTGAGTACAAAAGGATCATGCTCCTATTTGGTGATGCAGCACATCTAGTTTTGCTAATATTATTATGAGCAGAAAAGTGATTTTTATTCTTCGTTGTGACAATTTAGCAGAAATCAGTATCTCATTCCATACCAGCAGTGCAACATTGCCAGGTCAGACAGGAAGAAAATTTGTTTCTATAGAGTTTGAAAGTGATGTTTGATGCCCATGGAGCAGCCCTGGACCAGAACATCCCCCCTAGACTTGCAGGTCCCACACCAACCAAGCAAAGAAGAAATTGTGGGCAATTATATCAGCCATTTCTGCTTCCTTTGGTGGAAATTGCAGGGAGTGAGTGATATCTGCCCAGTCTGGGATCAGTGGTCTGGCCGTAGGTCAGTGCTGTGCAGGTGCCTCAAACCAGCAGAAGACGGGAGATGGGGACACCTGTTTTAACCTGCCATCTGTTCTCCTGCTCCCTGGCCAGGGGACTTCAGCTGTCTCTGCCTGCTTTGTGCCGCCAAAAAATTACCCAGTATAAAAAGGCAGCTATGCATGGGCCATATCCAGATGGTTGAAGGCCATTTGATGCTTTTCACAGGCTGGACTATTTGGCTTATAGTTTGGGATTAACTCTTCCTTCATTTTGTTCTGCCAGTACTGTGCAGTACAGCACCTTGCTTCTCCCTCTCCCTTCTGTTTTACCAGCTTAAAATATCTTAAGTTTCTAATTTTTCTTTTGAAATGTGAATTAACAGGCCCTGTTAACATATTGCTTGTTTTGGTTAGATTGTTCTCAGTTGACTTGCATTTTCCGCGCTGCAAACAACAGCAAAGGGAATCAGGAGCTCTGGGGAAGGGCTATATCAGTTGTACCTGCAGCCCTTTTTTGCAGTCTTCAGATCACCTTTCACACCTGTTAATAATGAATTCTTCTGCAGAGAATTCTTGAACCAGAGTATGTTACATACAATTTTTTTGTGTGTATATTTTGACTTTTTCTGTCATATCTTTTGTAATTCCTCTGCCCCATCACTAAACACTAAGTTCACTAAAAACTGCACTTTGGGGTCACATTCAGAAAAAGGTTAGGACAGAAAAAAATGATGAGAGGGACAGTTTTGATGATGATGAACTGTTGAAATTTTTCACTTTATTATGGTATTAATAATTTTAAATTTGACGTAAATGGGAAAAAAAGGAGACAGTAAGAGCATAACAAGATCAATAAACCGAAGGAAAACATTTCATTTGGGGTTAAGACAATCCTAGACTGAAACAAATATATGAGCTGTTAATTTTAAAGATAACAGATAAAATATTGGAATGTATTAAATCTTTTTATTAACTTCCCAAAATAAAATATCCTTTTTTAACTCCTTCTCTAATCCACAATCTCCTTGATTTTAATCCTTCAGCTGACTAATTTGGACAAAGATGCTACAGATGGGGACATCGCCAGTAAGTTCTTTTCTCTCCATCTTCACTTCCACTTTTAACATGGTTTAAGCTTCCACAGTTCACTTACAGAGTTACTGCTTCTAAAACTTCTCACAGAGGTGTGTCCTATATGAGCACTTGAATGGACAGAACACAGACCAGTGTAACCAAGAGCCGGAAAACATAAAAGTTACCTAGAAATGGATGCAGCAGGTAGAACTATTTTTTGTGAGTGCTGTGGACAAGAATTTTCCATAGTTACAAAACTGAAGGCCAAATACTGCAATTTCTTTAAGAAATATGAACTAAAAATACACTGCACCCTATGGAGACCCCCTGTCTGCACTGGGGCGGTGTGCACTACATATAGCAGAATCTTAACCTGGACTGGGTGAGTAGTTACTCTATAAACATTTCTGCCACTCTGCAGTAATGGTAAAACACTCATGATACACTGACTTCTTCAGAGACGATCACTGCTCTCGACTACAAGGGAGAGCAAAAGGCCGCGCTATAGGCTATATGGCTGTAGTACACATGATGGAAGATTTGAGGTTTAGGTTCACCAGCTCAGTTTAGGTCATCTTAGTAAGCCCATAGCCTTCTCATACTATTATATTCTATTTAGGGATCCCAGACTGACTCTCTTGGAAGCTGTGAAGAAAAATTTCACAGCAAAGGGGCACTGATGATGGCCCTCTTAGAAAGTCTGTAATCCTCTGAAACTGCCTTGTTCTATTTTAAGGAACTCGGACTCAGAAGTTACTTAGAGGAATTTAGATCTTAGAGGTTATGTGCAGCAGTTTCAATAAAAAGAGATACTATCTATGCATGTCTTCACTGCAGAGCAAAACCTATCGGGTAGCACACTTATCCTTCTATATTTTCATGTGTGTTCCTGTGGATTACTAGGTTGCATAGTACATTCAACAAAAATTAAGTCTGGGACTATATCCAGCAATTTTGTCTGAAGAAGGAAGGGTAAAGAGAAGGAACATCCTGAGTATGATTGGCACCCTTTGTTTTGTGATAGCATTCTTACTTTTGAAGTTGATACATGTTAAAAAGCTCTTCTGGTTCCAAAGTATAAAGACCCTTCATTGTTACTATTTGAGCCTTCTCTTAATTGTGAAGTGGTCTCTTTTCCCATGACCACATGAGAAGAGAGAGGAAAAAATGCAGAGTCATTCCAACAAGTAATGTGGAACTCCGCAAGGAATGTGTGCAGGAAGGGCGAGCTGAGATTGTTTTGTTACAAGTTGTTCCCTTTAGGGGTGGTGATAATCATTCCACAAACATCACGGTAGCTAGATGGCTAGACAGGGTAAGGATTCTGACCAGGATGTGATTTTACTTGGAATTTGAATGATAAAGTACTTGGATGAGAATGATACTTTCTTGCATATAAAATACAGGAAGAATGGAAACTAATGAAAATGCCAGACCACTAAGGACAAAAAACCTATTGTTAATATCAAGAACTATCTAAAAGCCTCTGACAATCATAATCTAAATGACCATTTATTAAAATTACTTTCACGAAGCCGATTTCAAAACTGTAGATGCTGATAAGTTGAGATCTCTGTTCAGAAGCAGGCCACATGGTAAAATTTTATAGTATTTGTAAGGATGTTATTTTCTACCTCACTGTTATGAATATTTTATCAGAAAAAAATATAAACTGTAGTAAGCAGTTAAATAACAAGCAGCTAAATAACAAATACAATATTTTTTTCTTTTTCCTGTTAATAGTATTTAAAACTATTATTAGGTTTGAAGGTTGTTCATCTTCTTAGTGCCTTCTTAAAAAAGTCATTCTGTCCTACAGTCATCTGCATATTTTCTGAGTGACAAACACCAAAAGAACACAAAGCTACAGAAAGCATGTAACTAATAGTAAGAAACCAGCAGATGCCCCATACCTACTGAGAAAAGTGGTCAATTTTTCACTAAATGCAGTAGGCAAATCAATCAGGGCCCACATGCGTAAGAACAAATGAAAGGAATTGCACAGCAGATATTCTGTAGGAAAACAGTACAATACAGTGATTGCTGTAGCAGCTGCATTTTTTAATGTATGCAATAAACTAAATGGTAAAACTCTTTTCCCTCTTTTTTATATTGTCATTATGGTTTTTGCACAGCAAGAACGGTTCAATCTCACTTCATTCTCCCAGTGTCTGATATACCCCCAGTTTGCTATATTAATCTTCATTGGTTTTTAGGACAGAAGCCAAGGCTGCTTCTACTGTTCCTCTGTCTGCTCATGCCGTAGCAGAAGGAAGAAACCTGACCCCTACTGCATACAGCTGTAGACTTTCTACAATAAGGGTACCAAACCCAGGGACGAGGCTAAAGACTGGAAGGCAGAATCAGATTCTTAGAAAAATTCATGTGCCAAATTACCATAGAAATACATAGGAAAGCTGCGGTATTTCTTGAAAGATCTAGACTGTGGGAGGAGTTTCAAGATTAAGACTCTTAAATTTAGTGTGTATGGGTAGGTGTTTATAATTATGGTAAATGTCTAAGCAGTGATTATAGCTACAGCCAGAATGGCTGTTTAAACTCAGGCTGTAGTCAGTGGATATTTAGGATATGAATCATTTGCCCAGTGCCACCTAAGGTGCCTTAGGGAACCTGAGGTGTCTACGTGGGGCATCCAGCACCAATGAAGCAGCAGCTGAGAACCAGGTGGGACACATCTGGGCAGCTAAAATAGCACTAGATACCCATCTGTGGGGCATCGAGCTTAAGCAAGGCATAAATAGAAGTTTAGACATTTAGATATGTAGAAATCTGCAAGTCTCAAACTGAGTCATGTTATAGTGGCATCTTAACAACATCTTTCATTAACACCTCTTCCTCTGAGCTCACTGCAGCCAAAGCAACAGAGAAAGGCTATTTCCCCTGAATTTCTAGTTGTTTGAGATATTTTCTACCAGTCCTCAACAGATTACAGAGGGATATGTCATGAATGTACCCAACTGGCCACTTCTTTTTTGAGTCCCACTGCATAATATGTCTTTATAATGTTCTTTTCTTCCATGGAAGTGGATGAGACTTATTCCCTTAATGGGTTACCATTGTCTATGCCATAACATCGGGTGATTGTTGTTAGATCTCCTTTTTGGCTAAACAGCAGGCTGGAATGATGGAGAGAGGAAAAAGCAGAACATGACAACTGATATGTACAGTGACAGTGGCAGAGCAAACAAGCGAGAAGGAAAAGCTGCTAAAACTCTAGGAGTATCTGGGAACCACTTTCCCGATTTTCTGACACTGCATTTTGCAACTGTCATTAAATGATGTTTTCCTCATCTTGGTAACTCCCCCTCTGTCCCCTGCCTTTGACGTCTGTTTGGTTTACCTAGCCAAATTCCATTAGGACCCCTTTGTGTGTTTTTTTCCTCCATGGTTTCAAAAAGCAATGAAGGTAATTATGAATTGTAAAATGAGGAGGAGGAGGAGGAGGAGGACCTGTAAAACGATGAAGATTGATTGCTCAACAATGACCTCATTTTCAAAATTACAATCTATTGGATTCTATCAGAGCTAGTTGCTGACCTCAAAGTCTACAAATTTTATTCTTTTTAATATATTTCCTTCTGTAGATCTGTATTTCTTTATCTAAAAAAAATATTGTCATTTAATTTTATGCACATTATAACTCTTCAACATTTTATAATGGTCTGGTTGAAGTTAGAAAGATTACGTATTTGCAGGTACTTCCTAATTAAAGTCTGAGCTTTGAAATAATAATAATGTCAGCTCATTCCACTAGTGCAGATGAAATTATATTATGGTCTTTGAAAATTAACAGAAAGGCCAAGAAAGATTTGAAAATAAGTAAATAAGTTGCTAGTAAACTTCATTGTTTTTTTGGTGGTTTGGTTTTTTTTTTTTACTGAAACATTATCAATGTAAGGAACAGAATTCTTCTCTGTTTATTTGGTTTATGTGAACTGCGTGCTATCACATTAATTACTGCTGCTGGGGGAGCAAGTACCAGCCTAAATAACATGCAAATGGTCAATACAGTTTTTTTAAACAAATAGGTTTTATGGGCCATTCTGCAATATAATTAACCCATAAGCTTGTTCATGCTGGAAAACATCACCCATTATAATTTTGTACAGCACTGGGTGTAATAGGAACCTAATCTCATTTCAGGTCCTGGAGCTGATATTTTAATTAAATTAGCAAATGGAGATGATGACGATGACAACAGGAACTCTTCCAGCTGGTGGAATGCATCAGTAACAACCACCTAGGAAGATCTGCCAGGCGGTTTGCCGTCAGTACCAAATACTGGCAGCATTGCTCTTCCTATCTAAAGTTAGAGACACGCAAGTGAAATGCGATAGCAGAGACTGAAATTAGCCCATAAGGTAAATTACGCACCACTTAGGCACCGCTCACGCCTCGGAAAGAGGATGCTCATCAGGAATAAAAGGGCAGGGTTGGGCTGCTTCCCCCTCATTTCATCATGCATCATGCAGGCCTGGGGAGCTGCACGGGAACGAGTGCCCTGTTCCTGCATCACAGGCAGCCCTGACACTTGTGCCACCCATCCGGCTGTGCCTGCGTGCCTGCCGGTTCAGTGCCAGGGCAGGAGCAGGAGGTGGGAGGCACCAGCAGAGAGTCAGTAAGGTGGGGCAGATTCAGATACTGAGGTAGGAGGAAAGTGTGCCCTTTCAAAATCACACTATGCTGGTTTTGGTTTAATTTCCAGTTCTTTCAAACATCAGCTACCGTACTGAGTACGGATCCTCAAACAGCATGTGTTTGAAGTGACATTCCTTTTAGCTCAGTTTTATGTGCATTAACAGGAATATAAATGGTATATACTCTGATCTTCGGTTATCATTCTCCATGGTATGTTGTACCTATGAATAGCAGGGCCTCAATATTTTCCCCTTTTTTCCCCAGAGCTTTCCTTGTTTCATTTAATCAATTGAAACCTGATCATGCTCCAAAAGCAACAGGAAAGGTCCATAAGTAGGTGAGTATATGATTCCAAACTCAAACCCTGAGTAACACTATTGTGGGAGCTCTAGAAGTAAGCCAATTAAATGAGCTTAGAGACAGAATTGCGTAGCAGCAGTCCTCTTCAGCAGCCCTGACGATAACACTTGGAGAAGGCTTCTTTACAACTCCTGTCCATGGATTACGCACCACTGAATTTATTCTATTTTGCTAGCAATGAAAGCATGCAGAAACTGAAGAAATCCTCCTGTTTTATCTAAAAGGGTGAAACAGACCACTTTCTCCCAGCCAACAGCTTTTCTACAGGAGTTAACAGAAACCTTCTGAGGACATATTATGCGCTTAGCAGTATCTGATCAATAAATAGGACTCTCTAGCTGGTCTCTTAACTGTATCTTCATAATAATTTTAAATGATTGTATTAAAGAGGCCATTGAAATCTTTTCATAGTATGAACAATATTTTAATGAAAAGTTTAATGATCCAGCTTTTCCTCCCAGGCTTCAGTATCTTTGCTGCAACTGGTTACCTTAAAGCATCATATCACAAAGATAGTTAGTTATTGAACAATAAAAGTTGGATGCTAACGATAAGTGAGCTAACAGCAGGTGAGCATCAGCATTTTATTCACAAAACATCCAGTATCACTAACGAACTGTTTGGATACCTCTTTTCCATAGCACAAGAATGAACATTGATCAGCGATGACTGCGTATTACCTCCAACTTACAAAAAGAAAAAGTAACAACAGCTGATCTCTAGATAAAGTATTCTGACTGAAAAAGGGCTGCTTCTCAATATTTTTCCTTGGAAGTATATATTTGAAATCAGATAGCAAAAGATGTATTGTTTTCTGGAGGAAAAACTGACAGACCTCAGCTGAAGCTTTATAAACAAGAGTGACCAGGCTCATTCAACGGAGTTTATATGACAAACACTTGAAGATAAAAATCAAGACAAGGCCTTAATTCAGGAGGGGCATGCATTATACTCTATAGTTCACCATCTGGTGGGATCATCATGTATCAGGTTCAGTACGTCAATAGCATAGGGGCAAACACCCGCGCATGTAGCAGCACTGAAATCATTGCTAATCAAAATAGCCTATTAAAACAAGAATGAAGATGTATACAGCATTCCTGCATCAAACAGGCATATGAGAATGTTTTTTGCTTAGTAACTTAAATTTATGAAAGTGAAAAAAGGACATTTCCAAGCACCAGCTAACAAAAGAACTACATGTAGGCATACGATCCTCAGAGGACTCTCACCCTTCAGCACACTTTGAGACACATCATGAGCCACCTATGTCAAAGGTAGTCTGCCTACTTCAGGCCTTTAGCTTCACTCTACTGTGCTGGCATTTTATTGGACTTTTCTATTAGTGTTATTCGGTTAGGATGTTATTAAGGTTTCCACTGCTCAAGTTATTTCTAAATCTTAGTGATGACTGAGATCTATGACATAGCAGAAATAAACTTGCACTTCCCAACTTCTGCAGCTCTTCACTTGCCAAGGCTGGGCTTTGCAGAGGAGACAGCGTTCCCAGCAATCAGGTGCTGCATGCTCTCTAGTATTAAATGCACACAGGGGGTATCCTGCAGATGAAGCAGCCCAGCCCAAGGGCTTTGGGGAGCATCTGGTCCTATAATTTTCCCTTTGAAGAACTGGGGAGGGTGCAGAACCGCCCTATCTGCTATGCAGGTGGCCTTGAGTTTCACCTGTTGATTCTTCTCAGGCGGCTGGGTCAGAAGGAGATTGGATTTCCCCACGTCTCTGCTCCCGCCACTGTCTGGTGCCATAGCTCCTGCTGCCCTCACAGGCAAGCGTGGCCTGCTTCTCCTCTGACACACTGAACCCAGTGCTCTCAGCCATGTGCACACACCCTTCCTTTCCTGTTGGTCCTGGTGATATCCTGAAGACAATAGAATTTTCTGCTAAGCAATAACAATGAACCATGTGAGCTTGGCAAACCAGAATTTGGCAGCCAGAGAAAGCAGCTGAGAGATAGGGAAGCATTTGTTTTACGACTATATCCATGAAGAGAGCCGAGAGACTGACAAAAGGGAACATCCCACCTCAGAAGATGCTGAGAACTGGGTGATAAAAGTGTACAGTCAAAGAGAACAACTAATTGCGATGTTGATAAGAACAGAAACTAAGGGTCCCTTGTGAACTATCCTCATTGCAATACTAAAAATCACGCCCATAGGCCAGAAACCCCCCCACTCAAATAAGCCCCTTACTCTCTGAGCATGTGTGGTAAATTTAAAGACAGCTGTAACTTTAAGTCAAAATGAGAAACAAACTAATTATTAGCTGAGAGGTGTGACTATTAGCTGTGACTGACACATTTAACTGTATAAATGGCTTGTAGTTTCTCGGTGCGGTGTGCTAGCTGTGTGGAGTTACCACCTAGCACCCATCTTTGCGCAAAAATGAAATTAATAAAATACCTCTTCTCCATGTGTAGTTTGGAATTTTGCACCCCGGGCGAATGAACCAACTTTTTGGGAAAACACTGGCATCACTTGGCCCCTCTCTCAGCTAAATATTGTAAGTCTTTTTGTTTAAAGGTTTCTTCAGATATATCTATAATTTCCCACTCACTTTCTTCTAAGTGTCCATTCTGATTTAGAGATGGTGCGACCAAAACCCAAGGCAGTGCTTCAAAGCAGGATGTTAAGGCCATAACATTGCATTTTTCACCGTAATATTGTTTCCTTACTCGTGTTCTTCCCTTAATCCTGATGCAACGACATCTTTCCCTTAAATAACACTCCCCCCTCACCACCACCATTTTTCCCACCCGCGGAGGGCTGCGCTCCCGGAGGGGCCAAGGCCGCCCGCTCCCCCTTGGGAGAAGCCGGGCCTGGCAGCAGGCAGCGGCCGGGCGCTGCCGGCGGGCCGCCCCGCTCGGGCCTGCGGATGGCCGCCCCCTGCTGCCGGGCCCCGCTCCTCCCCGCCCGGTTCGCCCCAGCCCTCCCAGATCCGCCGGGCGGGGCAGCGGCGCGGCCCCTCCTCCCCACGCCTCCGCCGTCACGGCGGGCCGGGCCGGGGCGGGGCCGGGCCGGGCCCTGTCCGCCTCTGCCCGCCCTGTAGCTGCCGCCGCCGCTGCCGCCCGCCCGCCCGCAGCAGGTCCGCCGGGGCCGGGTAAGAGCGAGCGGGAGCTCCGCTGTGGTGTCGGGGGTGGCCGCCCCTCGCCCGCTCGTCCGTCCGGAGGGAGGGGCGGGCAGGCAGGGCGGTGTGCGGCCAGCCGGGAAGGGGCTGCCGGGCCCGGGGGAGCCTGTCGGAGGGCGGTGGGAAGGGCCGCAGAGGGCCGGGGCGCTCCGCGGGCCCTCGCCAGCGTCGGGGCCTGGGGCGAGGCGGGCGGCGGTGGGCGGGAGGGGGTGACCGGGATGGGGGCGGGCAGGGGCGGGGGGGTGTCGCCGTTTTGGAGTGAGGTAGGTTGTGTCACCACCACCCCTCCCCTTTCCCCCCCACCCCTGCCCGTGACATCCCCCTGATGTCACGGCTTTGGGTTTGATGCTGACCGTGATGCTCCAAGGAGAGACTTGGTGCCTGCAGCTGGTGTTTTACAGCAGCTTATGTCGACATGTAGGGTAGGATGGTCACTTCGGCCGTACCAAAACTCCCTTCGTGCTGTTCCAGATCCGAGGTGAGCAAAGCAGGTCAGCAGGAGGAAGGGAGACTATAAAAACCACCTACGTAAATAGCACTCCTGGGCCTGGCGTGTCAGGCTTCTGGCCTGACGTTGTCACTGCTTTCCTGCTGAGCCACTCACCGCTGCATCAGAAATGGGCACTTCTTGAAACTGTAGAAGGAAGTGGAAGGTTTCACTCCGCTTTGCATGAAGTGTAAGGCACTGCATCTTAATTGAAGCTCAGTGTCAAGATCCCAGGGTACTTATTGCCAGAAGCGATGTACTCATGTGTTGTGACCCGCTCCACTGGTGAGCAAGCCATGCAAAGGCAGAGAGCTGCGCCAGCAGGGCGACTGGAGCCCTCCTGACCGATCATCGTGCGGGCGGGCGCTTTGCTGGCAGCGCAGCCCTTCTGCTTGGTGCTTGTGGTTTTCTGCAAGCACTGTTAATAGAAAAGAAGGAAGGTTAAAATATGTTAAAATTGTTAAAATATGTTAAAGTAAGTGATGCTGAATGGTGGTGGCGTTGTAACGGTATTTGTGTTCCTTCCATGAAGATACCTCTCACAGCTTTATATCAGAATATTAAGTAGCACTCTTCATGGTGGCTTACATTGAAGTGAAACTCTTTGGGGGACAGGGTGGGGGGAGGGAAAAGAGCTATATGTAGTCCTTAGCATCCTGGTAAGCCTCAGAGAAACTCAGCATCCAGCGCAATCCGGTTTTGTGCAACGATAGCTTCTCCCTCGGTGTACTTGACTCGAACATTTGGTTCAAAATGAACAGCTGCTGTTAGGGAGATTTGGGTGAGAACACGTAGTGCACTAGATGTCCCGTGGTCCTGGTTCTTCTTTGTTTTCCCATGAGGTGTTGTTTGTCTACCGGCAACGCAAGAAACTTAGCACTTCGAAACAGTCATTTCGGGTCCATTTTCAGTCCTCCCGTTCCTTCCCCTCCCCAATAGTTCCAGTACCCAGCGTTCATTTTCTTCTTCCTACTTCATCATCAAGTCTCTAAATGCTTTGTGCGCTTCCCTTACTTAAGGCCTTTCCCCGAGAACTAATACGTTCTGTTAGGCTTGTGAAAGCTAAGCGCTTTTATTTTTTTTTTTTACAATTAATTTTACCTGCTGCAAAGTTACAACTGAAGTCAGCAGTAGATGCTGTCCAAAGATGGTAATGTGTTTTGGGCTGCCTTACGTAGGTGCCAGAGTCACTCTGTAGATGCATCTTGTCTCATCTCAGTCTTTGGGTGGCAAAAACTACTGAGGTAAAACAGATTGAACAGTGTTATATTGCAGAAATCTTAGTAATCATGGCTGCTACTGTGATACAAATTTTCTGTAGCTAACATTGTGACTGGCTGCAATTTTTTTTGGCAAAGTTTTCAGCAGTTGATAATTTTTGCCTGTGTTTTCACCCTGCTTGAAGGATTCTGCACCATTTTTTTGCAGTAATTTACAAAGGAAGTCACATTTAGGAGTTGTTTGGGAGAAGTTTTGTTTCTGTGATCTTTATTTAGAAAAAAAAAATCACATACAAGAAAGCCCCATGACTTCTCTCTGGATGTTTAAAAGCATAAAATCCTAATTCAGGTCAGATTTAAAATTTCAAGCATTTCTGTGGAATGCAGCGTGTACTTTTTGTGTTTTGAAAGTTAAGGATCCATGTAAACAGTTCTAGGTCCTGATACTAAAACGTTGCTTAAACAGTAAAATTACTGCTTAAGAGTTCTTATCCTGATGTATATGAGCTAGATTTATAGAAGAAGGAAAATACAAAATAAATTAGCTGCTTATTACCTGTAGCTGACTGGAGCCTGCAAGATAGTTAGGTGACTGCTGCTGAGATCTAACATGTGCCGCGCTTGTCATGTCACATCATTTTGCCCTGATGGAGCTTTCAAGAATGGCATTGGCGAGCTGCTCAGTTGTGGAGTTCCCACTTTCTTGTCTTTGCATTCCGCAGTGATCTGACTGGTAACACCCAAGGGAAAATTGGATTTTTTTCCATGACTGACAAACACCTTTCTAGAAATCAAGTTGATACTAAGGTCAATTTTTTCACTTGGGTATGGAGTGACAGTGTGATGCAGGAACCAGTTACTGCAGAAATTAGGAAATTATATATAGCAATCCTTTGAATTTTTTAAACTTCATGTATGTACGGAGAGGTCTTGCTTCAGTGAGTGCTGATGACGTGTTCTGAATCTTTATTTCATTTGTGCCAGTAGACTCAGTTCTTCGGACTTTCTTCAGTAGCTTGGCAAGCCAAGTTGCCACTAGATATTCTCCCATTCAAAGACAGAGATGTTGAGTGGAAGATAAAAGGTACAGTCAAAAGCTCACACCTGACTGAAACTTTTTGAGGAACTGAAGACTGCAGCGGACGGAGTTCTGTTCCAGTTTGAATGCAAAGTGTACTTCCATCCACTGCAGCTGATTATTAACTTTCCCATATTAAAAGTAATGCAGGCAGTAATACCAAAATACATCACGACAGAGTAGTTAAATGCTGTGGAAGTGAAAAGGGGTAATTTCTATGGAAATGCAGAAGCTTGATGAATGCTCCTATCACCTTGGTATGGAAGGAAGTGCTTGGTGCACATGTCTGTTTTGTTTCCTGGTGGTTGAAACCCTGACCTTGTCAAAGCCATTAGCAAAACTCCTATGGCCTTCCCAAGGGCTCAGGTATCTGTGTTTTCAGAGGAGTTTGAGTAACTCAGCACTAACAAGTGAAGGGTGTGTCAGTGGAAGTAGTGTGTTCATTCGGTTCAGACGCCCGTGTTGCTGTGAGAACTGGAATGAGGAAGAAGTTCATACTTCCTGTTTAAAAATAATAATAATAACAGCTACCAAATTTCCCTTTTCTTTAGGCTGTTCAGCTTGTTTTTCCTTGACTTGGGGAGTCTGTGGTGAAGATTGGAAAGTGATGAGAGCTGATGGCTGACCCCTTACCTCTCTGTTTCCCAGACCAGTAGCCTACCCTGTCACTAATGTGTATTGTTAACATGCTCGAGAATAGCATCGCTGGTGGAAGAATCTGTATGGAGTAAAACAGCTGTGAATTTACACTGCTATCCTACAAATTCACTATGAATCTCAACTGAAACGTGTGTTGATAGAAAGAATTGTGTTAATGGTTAGAGAGATCTATGCATGCAGATGAAAAGCTAAGCTATATCCTGTGGACTTTGTAATCTATCATCTGAACATCCTCTCATTATGTGTTGTGTTTGGCTGCCCAACTATGTAGCTAGAAAGTTGAAAAGCTCAGAGTCTTTGTATTGTACAATCTGTACACTTGTCAGTATAGTGCAGTGTAAATTGTTTAAAGATACTTATGGTTAGCTTAGAAATTTTCAGGACAAAAATAGAAAGTCGATCACTGCTTTTGTCAAGACTTGAATGAAACATTCTGTGTATATCTCTTGATTGTAATGCTCTTGCTGAGAACAGTGTTACGGGCAGCTGTCTGGTGAATATGAAGGGAAAACAATCGTGAAGGACTGTTTCAGTCAGTTCTGTAGCCTTTCTACACAAGGTAATTTGGTCTCTTGCTGTCCCTTATCCTGAGCAACTGCATTTTAATGCATTTTTAACATGTGCTAGCTTTGTAGTTAACATGCTACTAATGTGTCTACAAATAGTTGTAACGTTTAAAAGAAACAACATATCAACAGTCCTGAGAAATCTTCTTTGTTCAAACTAACTTCTTCTGGGTGGTTTCATTGGGTTTTATGCTTGTGATTCTGTTTTCCGCTAAATTGATAGAATTTCCTTACTTAGTCAATACACCAAGGCATAGAACCATTTATTCACTATAAAGTTCGCATGGGTTTAGTCTTACAGTACGAATTCAATGCAGTATTGCCTGGAGTTTCCAAAAAGATCAAGGGTTGTCATACCAGCCTTGGACCAGATAAGTGGTGTTTAGGCTGGCTGGCTGACTGACTTCAGACTTTAGTCTGTGACCCAAAATAACTTGAATCTGCATGCGCTACAGACAGAGACAGGAAACAATACTGCAGAGAGCCAGTATGACTTGTGGGCAATTGTGCAGCAAGTACAGAGAAGAGTGCAAATACACTCCCTGTCGCCTCATCTGCGATCAGGTTGTTCATTACTAGGGGATACTTCAGGGCCCGAAGACTCCAAGAAGGGTTTGGGACCCTGGTGCAGCAGCTGTTTCAAAATCGTGTGGGTTTGTCTTCACAGTAGCAGGAGCTTGTTCATCTGACATAGGTAACATAACCTGCAGGGCAGCAGGGATGAGCCTGACCTCTGTAGTTATATCCCTAGCGAAGTGCTGGTGGTATGTGTCTGACCAGTGCACTGTCTTGGCAGCTCCACTAGAGATCATTTCATATCACAGAGATATGAAAACAGTAATTTTTAAAGCAACCAGGGTGTTGCTGTGCGGTATTAATACAGGCATTTCTGAAGGTGAAAGAAAATAGTATTTGGCAACAAGGACTGTTATTTGGTTTTTAAAAATAAAAAAGCTCATAAGGGCTTGAGTTTGCAAACTGTAGCACAGCTGGTATCACACTTGACAAATCAGTTGGCCTTTTCATTTCCTTCTTTTCTGTTTAAACATTTAAATGTGCTTTCTCTCTCTACCTGAAATTGAATTCTAGTAGTGTCTGTTAACCCGAAGCTGACGGGCCAGGAGAAGAGGACATTGCTTGGAAGGCACCTGGTTTGTGTTGAACAGTGGAAGTGTGGGGAACTGGTGAGGTTTAAAGATTGAACCTGTGAAGGCAATGCACAGGAGAGTGGAAAGGATAAAGTTAAGACTAAGCACAGCCTGGATGAAATTGTGGGATTGTGTTAGATGTGTGTATGTTTCATTAGTGTGTGTTCTCACTGCAGAACAGAAAAATTGCCAGTTTTGATTTGCATGTATATCCTAAGCTATGTCTTATTAATTTAGGGTATCTCTGAGCTTCTGCTGAAATTCAGTCAGTATTGATGGGAAGCAGGCTAAGACATCTCTAGTAGTTACGTGCTGCGTGATTGCATATGTGTGCTTTTAGGGCAAGTGTATTTGTGAGTATTTGTGTTCTCAGATTTTGACCTTTTTGGATAAGATATGGTAGTTCTGGGTGCAAAAAACGCCCTTAAAATGCATTTTTATACCCAAGTTGTTGAAAAATGGGTTCATATTGAGAAACATAGCAGCTGAAACAGGATAAAGTGGCAGTTCATAGAATTCAGATGAAAGTGGATTACAAATAAAACTGAAGTTGACACAAGTGATTGGTGGGTGTCTCCTTCATTCTGGTATCTTGTGTGATAGCTGCTGGGCTTTTTTCCAGTGGTTTTTATATGCTAGGCTGTGTTGGTGGGATGGGTGATTCACTATATGGGAATAACCTTATAATTGGTTTGGGACATAATTAATCAGAGGATTTGGCAATGACAGTTTAAACATACAGCGCTTTTTCTGGAATGGCAACAAATGAAAATGCATACTTTTTCTTTGCTTACAGTGGGGAAAACATGTAAGAAGTTTGACAAAGGATGTAGTTTCTGCGATGTAGCTCCTGTAGAGTAATTGCAGATCTTAAGCCATGTGTATTACTAAGAATGTCAATAGTAAGAGTTATTGTAGGAAATTAAAAAAGGATGCGTATTCTTATTTAATACTTTTTTAAGAAAGCGTTCCCTTAAATTCCATCTTCGAAGTACTGTGTTTTCGGAGAGAATAAACATTAGTACATGGAGTTTTCTTTAATCCTGTCCTAAATATTCTTCTTGAAGATGATGAAGACCTTTTTAAACCAATGACCAAGACATAACTTTGTTTTCTCGGGGCGGGGTTTAGGTGTCCTTAATAGGTGAAGACTGTCTGACTTGTTCCCATCGTGGATGAACGTGACAGCGAATCTACTCAGCCATGTCGTACGGTGCAGGTTTTGGGGATCCTAATCAACTAGCCCAACGCATAACTTCTAACATACAGAAGATAACGCAGTGCTGTAAGTTGCATTTATCCATGTTTTACATAAAAGTTTAATAATGGTGGTGGTACCCCATATCTGACGTTAGTTTCTCGGACTTATTCATTCGAATTTACTCTTTGACTTCACCTGCTCTTTTGACAGGTTTGTGGCACCTCACACAGCAGATTCAGTCCTTCATATGTACGGTTAAGTGTGATTTATCCTGGGAAAGTATAGTACCACTCTGTATTCACCAAATTAATAAAGAATTAGTAAGATGGCTGCTGGTAATAAGCCAGTTTTGTGATGGCCAGTTATGTGGCACCTTAAGATTGTAGGTTGAGATTTTTCTGAGCAAGGATTGCATCAAATATTTGCTGGAGCTTGAATTGTTTAGCAAGGACAGAAGCCGTGGCCTTGCAGCTTGCCCTTGGAAGTGCATATTAGCTACATAAATGGGATTGTGCAAGTTTTAGTATACCTGTGCTTGGATTCATGCCACCTAATTTTTTTAGTCACCTAACTGGAGTGTTCAAGTTAGAGGTAAGTTAGGCTGCCAGGGTTTTCAGTCCTCTTCCCTTTCATTCCATTTTCCATTATATTTTTTAATATGTGTGTGTATATAAAGCAAATAGGACGTGATCTCACAAATTATGCAAAGTATACTGTTCATCTGAAGGGAGCTAGCTATGAACAGCATATGGCTAGGTTTTGGCATGCATGTTTTTAATGTCGTGGAGGATGCAGTGTGCATGCAGAAATGGGTATTTTATTATTAAAACTTCAAATTAATTCTGATCAGTTAAGTATGTCGGTGTTTATTAAAACTTTAATCTTTGTTTTGGAGGAAAAGTTTCAGGAGTCGGTATTTTTAGCACAGGTTAATGGCACAGATTGGGCTTTTGCCTATTTTTTCAGCTACATTTTGTATTTTCTTCCAGAATGAATTTCCTTTAGTCTCAACAGATAGAAAGAAAAATTGTAATTTCACCTTATTGAAAAGATTCTGTACATCAGAGTTGTGTTTCCTCAACCTAAAATTAACAGACTGGCTCTGTAGAAGCCCTTGTGCTTTATTTCCTAAAATCTCCTCAGTGAGTTTACTCAGTCTCATGGTTTCTAACCTGGTCTTCCGGAGATACCTGCCAACCTGTGACAAGCACCAAGGCTCCAAGATGTAAAAAAGAAGTCTTGGTTGTCAGGAGAAAATGTGAAGTGAAATCAATGGTTGAAACTGGAGCATTGTGAAGACAGTTTCTGAACATAATTAATCACCTTGTGCTGGACTTACCAATTCCTTAGGCTCATCCTGCGTCTTCCATCTCCTCTCTTGCTTCTGCTGTGTCTCCCCTCCCCTTGTCACAAACAAGGCGTACTAAAAGCAGGCTGCCCAGGCTTAAATAAAAGGAGGCATGCCACAGGGGTTACCTTGCAATCCTGCTCTCCTTTTCTTTTTGAAAATTAGATGGCTAAAGGCTGAGCAATAGACAGGTGTTTGCCTTTCCAAGACCCAAATCCAAATCTCTCTTAGCCCTACAGCTGCATGGCTTCAAAAACAGGAGCTTTGCCTTCAAAAGCTCCAGCCAAGCACTTTCCTAGGACTGAGAAGTACACAGCTGGATTCCATCCCTCGCTCTTCTGTAGATCCAACTGAACTATAACTACTCACTTACTCTTGTAGTCCATTCTCGTCTGGTAGTTTTTATGAGGATCTGGATCCTATGGGCATGCTGAACATGTTTCCCGGACTGAGCTCTCTAAGGGCTTATGTACACTTTTCTAGCTATTTTGTTCCCACGTGTAGTACCTGTCCAGTTTTCTGTTGGATGGTGTGAGCTGCAGGAACTTCCCGGTCAAATGGGGAGAAACCTGCAAGCTTAGGGACCTATAGAGCTAGTCAGCTGCTGAGCAGGTGTCTCATACTGCAATTTACGACCTTGGTGAGGGAGGGAGGGAGAGAAACAGGAACCTTGACCCTAAATCCACGGTTTTCTCAGCAGTTGACTTGATTTTGCACTTCTGACTAGAAATGCTTAGCATTTGTGAAGTGTGTCGACACATTTGAAGTCTTCTTGGTTAACCTGGAGTTGTGTAGGTACTCTGGTTTTCAGAGTGAAATTAATAGAGTAAGAGACTTTCGTTTCAGGTTACTGAACCGTTTCAGGAGGTCCCTCAAAAGTAATTCACACTTCTGCTAACATGCAAGCAAACTGTGAATACTACTACAGAGATATCGATGAGGTACAGATTAGTTGAAAGGTAGCTGGCTCTTCCAGCTAGAAGCTGGCCCTTTACCTTCTGGGAAAAATACAGAAGAACTGCCTGAGTTAGACAACACTGTGCTGCTGAGATTTCATAATATGCCGGAGTTTTATAGGAATTAACATTGGTCGGAAAAGCAATCTTTACTGTAACATTTCTTTGAGGTTGAATTATTACATGCACCCCCTCGAAGTAATACATTTGATCTGGGTCTTGATTAACTGTTTTTAATATGCCATACATATACAAGATAAAATACATATATTAAACATCTCACATTTCATAATGCATCCACCCGACACTGCTGTTATACTAATACTTGTGATCCTTGCCTCCCTTCTTTCCTAGTTTATGTAGCCCACTGTTACTGATTGACAAGCACTAGTTTAGCACACCATTTCAATAATTAAATCAGTTGCAAGGTAGTATTCTTTTTGGTTTGAGTGGTTCTGTGGTAATGGAGAGGACCTATATTTTTATCAGGTAACAGATGGGTTAGCATAGCACCCTTTTAACTTTAAAGAACAGATTTTATTGATCCAGTCTGGCAGTTGATTGTTACGTTGAAGATGTGTTAAGACTTGTAAATTGCTTCTGCCCTGCCTGAACTGCTGGTGAACTAGTACAGTAAATGCTATCTGTAGTGAGCTGTTTGAGTTTCTTTGGAGGAGGGTGTGTTGGTGGGTCGTTTTTAGGACCTTGAAGATATAATTGAGCAAGCTAACAGGAAGCAGCATATGCTGCTGTCTGTACTCTGAGCGCTCTCTGAAACTTAAGCCGGGGGGCACCTGTGTGTGGTTGGGATCCCAAACCCCAGAGCATTCAGTGAAAAGAAGGTTCTTTTGGCTATTCTTCAAACAAAGATCCATGCTCTGGTTTGCGTTTCCAGCATTTCTGCAGAAATAAGTGATTATAACATCACTTAGCAACATCTAGGGAATAGAGTCACTCTGAAACTCATGTTTTGCTTATCAGTGACACCTCCAAGCTGAGATTTAGGGAACTAGCCTGCTTTCTCCATGCTTTTAGAAGTCCGTGTGTTAAAACTGTTCCTCTGAGCAGCCGGAATTGCAAAACTTAAGGCTCTTGAGATCCAGTGTAGAGCGGCAGGCATCAGGCAGGAGAGGGAGAGTTAGGCTCTCAGACCCACTCCTAGCATTTTTAGAGAAGCCATGTGACACTGAGCAGTGCTGTAAAACCTGGGGAGCCTGAATCACATGTGCTTGAATGAGCTGCAGTGTTGTGCTCTGAACCTCGGTGAGGTCAGTGATGCCTGCAAGCAGTGTCTCGTGGGTTTGGTTTTGGTTCTGTGTTAACAGTGATGAGAAGCAGATCTGCAAACAGCTGGGCAACCTTCAGATTTAAATAATAAAACCAATGAAGTTTATAATGGGCTTTGGCACCTCTTAGGCTTAGGCAGCTGCTAAATTTATGTATTACTAGAACACTATTTATGATTAGGGTTTGAAAGTCTCTCTGTCTGGAATCTGGTCCAAAGTCACTGTAATTCTCATTCCAGACCTATCTTATATGTGATCATAAAAATCTAGATGACACGCATTGTGTTGGACTCTCAAAATATAAATTTAAAGGTCATTGAGGTTTGTCCTAATTTTCTGAATATGAAGAATAGGAATATGGAAAACAGAATATATGGAATGATGCATGGTGTAGAGCTCCAACCTGTCTGGGCTTTGCAGAGGGAGAACCTATTATCTAGGTGATTTAATCAGTATTTACTGAAGGAGCAGTAGTTCCAGAACTGGGTTTCATAGGTTGCACTCTCGCTTATGTGGCAGCTTGAGGGCAGCTGCTATTAACTTGAGAGAAATCTCAATGCCTTCCTTCAATTTTTCCTTGAAATGTTTCCTGTTGGTCACTCATTTACACCAACTGGATAGACAAGGAATGAGTGTGATGCACAGAAACAAGATGAGGTAGCAAAAAATATTTCTTTGTGACAAAACAAGTCCTGCCTGCTTACAAATCTGTATTTCTACCAGGCATGTTCATTTACCATACTAGGGATATGCCTAGTGGCACGAGTCCATATTGTGATTTCTTTTTTCTTTTTCTTTTTTTCCCCCCCTTCCTTCTCCCCTTGAAGAGCACGTAGCGAATTGTACAAGAGGAAGCCTGGTTTTTCAACAAATTGAAAGATTAAGGTAGAATAAGTAACACAAACAAGCCTAATTTAACATCTTTAAAATATATTAGACATCTTACAACTGTGAGGATGACAGGGAGCAGTTGTTTGAAATCTGACAGTCTTCTGCGTTTTATAGAATTGATTCTCTGTGTGTAGCAAAAAGAGGGAAAGTGTTTTGTTTAAAGAGATGTTCCCAATAGGGAGCAAAATGGGAGTTGCATTCATCTACTGGGACAACTCCACAGTTATACGAGTGGGAAGGATATGGTTAGAGGAATAGGGGCCTCTTCTACTCAGCTGGAAAGATTTGACTCGTGTCTCTGACAGGAACTGTGCAAGAAGAAGTAACCAGCTGTGGTTTTTCCTCCCCCCACGTACTTCTTGTCAAGTCTCTCTCTGATGTGTGGGGTCATTGAGGAAGCAGACTTGTGTGCCTTTGTTTTGCTTTGCTCCTAGTATTCTCTTTGTAGCTACCAAATATGTCACGCAGTGCCATCCCCAAAGAAAAGCAAGAATGATACAGGCTAGATAGATAACTGTCACGTTTCCACCGGCATCATAAGCTGGGCTTTGGGAGCTGTTGGTTTAGAAGCTGTTTAGAATGCCGCCTTTTGCTTAGGAGCACAGAACAAAGCCTGGCATTGGTAAAGTACATCCAGTCTTTGAGTTTTAGAGAATTTCTGTTTTACAAACAGTAATCAGTTACAAAACCTCTGCTAACTGAAGTGAGGTGTTCATATTCTCTCCCTACCTCTCCCTTCCCAACTCCCCCAGTTTATAAAGGTTGTGGCAGGATTTTGTGCAGTGGTAGCTGCAAAGTCAGTAAGAATGGCATAATCTACCCTTGCTTAGTGTTGGCAAGGTCAGTGATAGTGTGTTTGACTTGTTCATGCACACTGAAAATCAGTCCAGCTGGAGAAACATATGCTCTGCCTATTGCAAGATAATAAAACAAAATTCAGTAGCCACAGTCTTCATGGCTAGAGGGAGTCTGCCTGGCTTTGAGAGATTGTTTCGCATAAGGACTCTTACTTTCTGCTGACTTTCTTTTCTGTTTGTTAAGGTAGCACAAACACCAATTCATGTAGAGCACATTCCCAGAAGGTCAGCTTCAGCCAGCGGAGATCCCTCTGTCATGTGATAACTCTCCTGTGACAGCAAGTTCGTCCAATTTCTGTTGCATCCTAAGTATAAGCAGTATTTTCACTGAATGTTGTTAAAATGGGAGTTGAATTACATCAATCATATGACTTTCTCTTTCACTGTATGTAACTGTAGAAAATCATAAACAGAGATCAAACCCTGAAAAAATTAGATATCTGATACATGCCTTTTTGTTGTGGTTTAGGCCTTGTAGGTAGCTAAAAGGTTCAGCTTAAACAGGCTGAAACATTGATGAAAATTCTGCCACTACGTAACACCAGCAGATTCGCATGGTTATTCTTTAGCTAAAAAGGATACAGATGGGCAAGTGAAAAGTAAATGAAATCACCGATGTGTTGAAATCGGCATCTGTACAAAAACAAAATTCTGTTTTGTCTATATTTAAGCTGCGGTTTTGTACAGGTGTTGTTTTAAAGCAAATAGGTTTGAAGTAGAGCTTGTTGAGATTTTTGGCAACGGCGATGTCAGAAATTTCCAATTAGCTGCAGTTAACCAGAATTTAACTTTGTGGGAACTACTAGTTGGAACAAATCTTTTTTTTATTACTGTTGCTGTTGTCAAGAAGGTTTCCTGGATTTAGGATGAAGTTTCACTAAAACCTAGAAAAGGCTGGTTATTTAGGGGCTCTAAGCACCCATCGTGGTCCCCCATGTTCCATTTTGTGGGCTTTTCCAAGGCTTGAGGAATTGAACTTGAATCTGCTATATCCAATTCATAACCTGAATGTGAAGGGTAACAGGAGGAGGAATTCTGATATTTTGGGTCTTTATAAATGCCTGTCTTTCTGCAACGAGGTGAAATAATTAAGCCTGCAGTTCTTTTAGAAATAAACTATTTCTGGAAACTTCAAGCATCAATTGTTTGCACGCTGTTCCTAAAGGCTTTCTTCTATGTAAAGTAGCATATATATTTAAGGTAGTATGCCTCACGGATTTGTTTATGAATTTGGAGACTTTTGTTAATATTTTTCTGTGTTTTGTCTTGTTTGTTAAAAGTATTTTGGTTCTATGGATAACGATGTATGACACAGTGGATAACATTGCACAAGAGGGACAGGGATTTATTTATGCTACAGCAGAACAGAGTGAAAATGTGTCTTCTGTGTACACCCCAGCATGCAATTTGTGTTAGTATGTGCAGGAAAGGCAGAATTTTTCCTTGCCCCACACTGCTTTGCATTACCTTTGTCAGCTAGTCTGGGTGAGGTGGGGATGAAAGAGCTCTGTAGATTAAGCCACCTTAGTTTGGAAGCAGTTTAAATAACAATGGTAAAACCACTGTGCAATTCACAAATAGTAAGGTGACCGATTAATACATCCACAATTGTCTGCAACTGTTGCTTTTCCTGATGGAGTAATTATAAATGCACTCGTCTAGACAAGATAACTTTTGCAGAACAGCCTGCATTTGCAGCAGAGAGGGGAGGGGATGTGGCCAGGGTCCTCAAGCTCCTTCCTATCTTTAGAGTTACATTTCAGAGCCTCTCTGAGGTACTTAAAATACCTATTCCCGTCCAATTCTGTTGGATTTTCCTCCTTGCGGACAGAAGAGGAGATGGCATGGCAGTTTCATTATCCAGAGAGCCCTCTATCAAATCTCCCATAAAACTGCTGGGCAGGAGGCTGCACTCCAGTTATGGCTCAGAATAAACCCAGGTCAGTGGTTGATTGTGAGTGACCCCCAGGGTAACAGCTACTCCCTTGTGTTGACCAGTCTGTGATGTGTTGCATGTCTTTTCTTCCATGTTAGCTCCTGAGTTAGCTTCCTGTGTTAATAACCTGACCTCTTAAAAAACCAAGCTTTCTTCCTGTAGGTGGGTTGGGTTTTTGGTGTTTGTGCAGCTACTGTTTACTGCAGAATCATACATTGTTTTCATAACTTAATAGGCTACCAGTATTCTTTAGAGAAATGTTCAAACTTTGGGGTTTCAGGGAGTTACCAGGGACATTTTAGGATATGAATATAGAGCATTAAGTGATTACAGCTTGATTTAATGACTTCCCCTTGGCTGAGCTATAATAATTGATCACATGCACTTAATATGTATTTAGCGTGCTCTATGCCCACATTAGAACAGGCACTACTTCAATCCCACTTCCCAGTGTCCTTGGAAGATCACTGTAAATGGTAGTATTCTAAGCATGAAATAATTACACTGCACTGAAAAAACTGAAGGCAGGTCCTGAACTCCAGACATTGTTACTGATGCTCCTAGTCACTTGGGGACATGTTGTGGTTTAACCCCAGCCGGCAACTAAGCACCACACAGCCCCTCACTCACCACCCTCCCTGCCCCCCTACCCCAGTGGGATGGGGAAGAGAATCAGAAAAAGAAAAGTAAAACCTGTGTGTTGAGATAAAGACAGTTTAATAGGACAGCAAAGGAAGAGAAAATAATAATAATAGAGTGTACAAAGCAAGTGATGCACAACGCAATTACTCACCACCTGCTGACTGATGCCCAGCCTGTCCCTGAGCAGTGATCGCTGCCCCCCTGGCCAGTTCCCCTCAGTTTATGCACTGAGCGTCATTTGGTATGGAATATCCCTTTGGCCAGTTTGGGTCAGCTGTCCCAGCTGTGTCCCCTCCCAGCTTCTTGTGCACCTGGCAGAGCATGGGGAGCTGAAAAGTCCTTGATTTAGCATAACCACTGCTTAGCAACAACTAAAATATCAGTGTGTTATTAACATTATTCTCATACTAATTCCAAAACACGCACTATACTAGCTACTAGGAAGAAAATTAACACTATCCTAGCTAAAACCAGGACAGGACATGATTCTGTTTAGAAATCCTAGAAGCTCTAATAAAATCAAAGAGGAAAAGGTACAAGACTTGGTGTTTTCCCACTCTTACGTACTTTACTGAGTCTTTAGTCCTTAGAGCTCGGAGAACAATCTTCATCCCCATCCGCATTTTATTTTCTTCTTCCTGTATATACTTCAGTTACTGTTTCTCTGTGCCAATGTATTATCCTGTTTTAGAATAATCAGTGTTATACATTAAGACAGAATAAAGCAAATCACTTAAAACCAAATTGCTGAAGTTTTTAGATACTTAATTCCAATTAGGTAAGCTCTTGGGCATGGACTGCCTTTTTTACTAAGTTAGTGTCTTTTTGACTGATGTCCTGGGTTTGATTCCTCTAGGGAACTGTCATTCTTGGTTAAAGTAGGGATAGCAAGGTGTACAGCACAGTGGTGTGGTAATTTAGTTAAAATCTTTAGTGAGTGTGAACTACTCTAGTAGCTTTAAAGACGTACTTACACTCATTCAGAAAACTCTGATCTGCTGGATTTATTGCAACTACATTACATTGGTGTATGTCACAGCTTTCATGAAAGATTGATCGATGACTTTCCTGCAGCATCTATCTATATTTAATTAAGTACTTTCAGCCAAAGTGCAGAAGGAAAACACACTGAATTGGATTTGAATAAATTGAGGAAGCCTGTCATCCCCAGGCAAAGGCAGTTTGAACTGGTGTAAATTTTACAAATAATTCTTCTGTTCCAGTAACCTGCTCTGAAGTGGCTCTGAAGTTTATTAGATCCCCCACAACTTAATCTGTAACTGGATGTGGTCTTTGTTGACTCACTTGTTCAGCTGGAAGAAAGTAGGAGATTTCTTCATAGTTACCCAACTGGTGGCAGTGTGTAAGGTCTTTGACAAAGCATTTCTGAATGGTGACTGTGCTGGTGTTGTATACACTGCTTATTTTGCCATACTAAGCCATAGCTGAGCCTGAGCCTCACGTGGAGCGGTGTGTGTTTGGTGCACACAAAGGAATGCTTTGCTGATTCTGCTTATTCTACTTGGGCTCAGGAAGTAGAAAAATGGCTGAAAATCCATGGCTGAAAATCCCCATTGTTAGTTTTAGTCCTGTGAACCTTCGGCAGTGACTACAACCCTATCTGTCTCTTTTCAAGTAAAAGATGATGGCATGGGAGGACCCTCACCATTACATTCAGGAGCAGCTGTAGCTGTAGCTGTAGCTGCTCCTTCCTGTGACAGGTCCCAAGCCTTGCTGTTCTGTAAGGCAGGTTTCATTGTACTCGCCCTGCCTGCTTGTCTGGTTCTTGTCCTCTGTAGTACAATGCCTCGGTGTTTGTTGCTCCTGTTACTGCCAGTGTTTCTTCCAAGCACACCCAATGGGTGCCACATTTCCTGTGGAAGCGTTAGACTGTAGCTTTATGAAATTGGGCAGTGTGGTGGGTCTGGCTCGGACTGTAGCACTGAAGGAAACTGCTGCTGCGTGGCTATAATGTGATCTTGTGTGATCCAAGTAAGAAGTGAGGTTCCAGGATGCAAAGGGGTAATAAGCAGCAGCCATTAAACATATTTCTGCCCTTTCCCCTGCTAATTTCATGCTTCTATGTTGTGGCCTTCTTTTTAGGACTGTCTGGGTTATGATTTTGATTCACCTCACTCTCCAGCTATAAAGCTGCAAAAAGCTTGGTCATGGCCACTTAAGGGTTTAAAGTTTACTTCTCCAAACGTTAAATAGAACGGAGGTTGAGATGGGAAGATAGCTGATTACAGGTAACCTGGGAAAGCTTTGCCCCTGTAGCTGGAGTTACTGGTGAGTGTTCCAAAGTAAGAACATCCTTAGCTTACCTTGTCTCATGGTAGGGATGAACGTGGTGCGTGGACACTTCTCAGCCCTGCCAGAGAAGGTGGGACCTACAGTTTCCCTCCTGTTAGTTAGTTCTTTGCCTTTCAAACACTAGGATTTTATTCAAGGGGTTTTGTTGGTTTTTTTTAACCTTTTCTTCTGTGAAAATACTATGGTTTTACAGCCTGTACAGTGATTACTAATTCTTAGTTGGGGATAACTTTGTTTGCTCCTGTGTTCCTGGAAGCAAGAAGTTATTTACATTTTGGTCTTCATTGTATTAAATTATTTGTATCTTTAAGTTTGAAACTTTCTGTGTCATCTTAAACATTTTCATGTTCAAGGAGCAGAAACGGCATTTACTTGTGGCAATGGAACAGCTTTGCAGATGTGACTGAAAAACAAGGGAAGATGAGGAGAAAGGAGACGAAACTTTCTTCTTTCCCAGCTAGCTAAAAGCCGGCTGTTAAGCAAGGATAGCGTGTGATCCAATATGTGGAATACATTCTTACCTATGGAAAAAATAATATGTAATGCAGATCTGGCAGGAACATGTTTCTCAAATACTCCTACCTGCTAAAAAATGTAAATATTTGCACTGTAAATCTCACTACTCCTGTAGCTCATGTGGAGAAAAGGAGGATTTTTATATGAGACAATATTACTATTTTTTCCTGTGCCCTTTTTCTGTTGTCTTTAACTAGAAGGAGAGCTTCCACTGACTAGAAAGGGAGCCACTGTTTGACTTGGTAAAAGTAAACATGAGCTGACGGTTAAATCATTTTCTCTGTAGGAATTCAGGTTAGGTCTTAATTGTTTCTCTGGCTCATCATTAACTGTGTCTGACCTGTTCCTGAGCATGTGACCGGTCTGAGAGTAGTCGAGTAGCTTTCATCAGGTAATAGTTATGTATCATGAGATCTAGATAAGGAATGCCACAAAGCCAAGTGAAAAGTCTTCGTACTAATACGGTATTGCTTCTTCCTAATACAGTCTCAATTTCAGGTGGAAAAAGTGAGATTCTTTTCTTTTGCATGTGAGAGAGCAGTTGCTTGGAGAAAATGCATTTTGCTTGCATGGTATTGTGCACCCTGTTTCCTGCGCTGCCCTGTTCCCAAGGGGGACTTGCCTTCTGCAGTGGCTCATTGCCAGCCCACAGCTATCAAGGTGCTGCTCCTGCAGGATTGCAGTATGAGCCCTGAAAGCGCTGTTGATCTTCATTATATGCAAACATCTGCCCTGATCTTCAGCGTAGAAGTGGGTGCAGGAGTTAGCACGCATCAGATGGAGGCTGTTGCCATATCCTGGTGACTTTGGTGAGGAACACACCTGCATGCACGTGGTGTGTGCCCTTCTGCAGCTCCTGAGCAAAGTCCAGCAGCTACCTGTACGTACCCAAGGAACCTGAGCTAAAGTCAGACTTTGCACTGAAGTGTATTAAAATAATTTACAAGATCCAGTCAGGCTCTGTTACAGGATTGGTAGTGCCCAGAAGGACAGGAGGGATGTCTGGTAGTCTTATTACTCCTGTCTTTCAGAGTTCCTTGGGAAGTTGGAAGAATCGGGAAGTGGGGAAAGGAAGACTATAAAGGGTGAGGTAACCTAGGAACCCATCAAAACTGTGCTCTGATCTTTGGTCCCTGACTGTTACCGGTATGCTTGCAGTGCAGAGCTAGGACTTTGTGAGTTAGGCCTAAGCGTTTGGCTGTCCAGGACACTTGAGCATTACCAAAGCAGGTGCCAGGTACCTTGATGTGCCAGCCTGAACGCCCTGCACAAGGGTGAAAAGCTGGTTATATGGGCAAGGCAGTACCATTATAAATACCACCACCAGCAGTGAAGCTAGGAACTTTGGAGCCTCTGTTTTGTGAAGAGTAATCCTAGGTTTCCAGAAGTTTTGCTCTCCTTCTTCAGTGCCAAAACCACCTTCCTCCTTGTTTCCCAGATGGGGCTGTGGAAGGAGCCAGCAGAGACTTTTCTACAGTCTAACCTTCAGGAGGAGACACTAAGGCTACCCCGCTTTTCCTTTGAGGAAAGGTACGGGTAGTGACTTTTATCTAAGAAGTTTCTAAGCCATTTCTTGCTTTGAGCTTTGGGTCAAATTTTGTAAGGTCTCTATGTGTACATGTGAGGGAACAAGACCCTTTACCTCTGTGATCCAGGTAGTAATGTCTTAAAGCCTATTTTAAAGTTTGTTTTTATCAGTAAAGCTATACGAGTTTGTGAGTCTGGACAAATGCCTGGAGTTTAGGTGGTTTTGTGATTATATATGTAATATTATATCAAATGCTTTTGGTTTTTTGTCTGTATATACTCTAACATATTTGTATTAATAAGATGGATTTCTTTAACTCATGAACCTGCAGGTATGTACTGTAAATCCAGATTTCAGGAGAGTCACCTTCTCTGCTTAATATGTTATACTGGTCCTACCAACTTGCCTTGGCTTTTTTTATGAAGACAGCTTCACAAGTGCTGCTGGAGACTGTTGACCACAATTTATTTGTACTGCTCTGCCTTTTTATGTTTGCTTACTTGAATAAGCAAAGTTTCACTTTGCAATGCAGCATATTTCATATGAACAAAAAATTAAAAAGAGAAATGCTATTGTTTTTTTCTGGATAATATCTTTATTGTAAAATGTTAAGGTGGAAAGTGCTAAATTACAGGAAGGCCCAGAAAAATTGGTGTCATTTCAGTCCCTGTTTTTTCTCCTTGAGGTTTGAGATCCTGTTAGCACTTTGCTATTTTGATGCATGCTTACAGACTTCTTGGTGACGTGTGTTTTAATTTTGTGCTGAATTCTTGAATCACAAGATCTGAACTGGGATGAACTTCCCTCTGCCTGGGATTGTATAACTGACCAGCTACGTGGTGCTGGCTTTCAGTTTTCCCTCAATACTTGTGTTTAGCTTTAGAAGTAGGATAAATATCTAATTAACTTGACATGCAAATATTTTAAGTTTAGGCTTTGTTTCAGAGAATTTTTCAAGTGAGAGCCTTTGTTTAAAACACAAGCCTCTAGTTTCTTTATTTGCAGTTAAATTATGCATCTCTAGGTGGCGGTAGGACACACCGGTACTTTTTCCATCTGCAAAACAGCTGTTAACAGAGTCCTTGCAGTTTGTTTTGGTTTTGTTTTTTATTCTCCCTGTAAAAGTACATCCAGAATACCTGAGCGCCTTGGCTTATGAATCAGAAGGGAGGGTGCCTTGGAACAAATACAGGATAATTTGTGTTCAGTTTTATAGATACTAAAACTTCACACTGTTGAAGGGAACACTGGCCAGTTACCTTTTTGTTTGTTCGTTTTAAAACAATGCGTTATGCTGAACATAAAAGGAAGGCTTATTTATCCAAAGCCGGTATTTCCCAGTACGTGTGACCAGCTCCAGCTGCCGAGGAGCAGGACGGAGGACCTGCCAGCCCCGGCAGGCAGGAGGTCCCCACCGGCCAGGGAAGGGCTGGCGCTCGGCGGCAGGTGGCGACTGTAGACAAAATTAAAACATTTTCACTTATGTTTTGCTGCTTTTCAGCTCAATTAAAATACAAGCTGCGTGAAACCCATCTTACAGTGCTGTTCCCCTCAGTCATTTTTTTAGTAGTTCATGTCCACTCAATTCCCCAAAGACTTCTGCCTTGATGTATTTGATTTTCATCTCATGCAAAACTTGGGTACTAAGTTTCCCCTTTTTTTGGTATCTTCATTACCTGGGAGTGCACAGAGGGAATAGGTCCTAGCAGCAGTCAACATCGTGACATTATGTAAAGCAGTGTAGAAAACCCAGTCTCCTCTAATTCGCTGGAGATTCATTATGAAATAGAGATTGGAATTCCTTAGAACATTAATCCTAGTTTTATCTAACTACTTAATGTAAGTCACAGGTAACTTACTTCTTGTAACTGAAGCTCTGTGTGTTAAAGATCTCTTCCATGGTATATGGAAAAAACCCTTTTTTTTTTTTTTTTAAATGGTTTTCTTCATTACTTAGAGATGTATTTTACTGCAATTTTAACTCTATTTAGGAAAAATAAAAGATAGTGTGCTAGTAAAGTGAGGATCCCACGTACTATCATACCGTCATATTTTCTACTGACTGTGTGGTACACCAGTCTGCCTGGGGAGACCTACAGAAATACAGGGAAGGCAAGTCTACTACTAGCTGAGGTCAAGCAAAAATAAGTTATTTTGCCTATGTATTCTTTCATTTTAGAAGATGTGAGGATGTTAAGCTGAGATAAAGCACACTGAAGATATTAGTTTTGCAGTGTGATAAACTGCATATTCTTGAAGTGTCTGTCCATTTTTGTCCTTGCTTTCTCATGTGACAGTAAAATGTGTTACACTGAAAAGAAAGCTCAGATGATGTGTCGCTTTTTGCAGTTCAAAACTATGTTTTATGAAATACACTTAAAAATCATGGGTGGTTTGTATCCCACATTTAAAAATTTAAGGATCTCAAAATTACAATTTAAACCTGGACCCTTTTTTCTTTGCTTTTAATGTGCTGTAAGCCCCTGAATGCTTTGTTGCTGTTTCTTCATTAATGGACAGGTTCTGAGATATTTGTGTACGAAAATGTCATGGCAGTCTTTTCTATGGCTTTCCAAAAGGACATGCTTAAAATATTATTAAACTAGAATAAGAATTGTGCTGGTTATTTTAAAAATTAAAAAGCCTGATTTATACTTATTATAGTGAAACTATTAACTGATAGTTAAATTGCCTGTTTCTATCTAGACACTTGAATAAATTCCCATCCTTTATAAGAAACCCTAGGCTTTGTCTTTGACTTGGCAAAAACCATTCACTAGCTGTTCTGGGGCTTCTTAAGTGAAGTCTTTGTAGTAGGTTGAAAAAGTCCGGAGTATCAGCTTCTGTTAACTTTTATGGCTTTAGAATTGTCAAGCAAAAATGCGTAAAATTAAGTGGGAATTGTCTGTGCCCCATTAAAATTTCTCTTCCTCTTCACAAACAGCTGCTGAAATACAAAGAATACTACATCAGCTTGGAACACCCCAAGACACTCCTGAGTTGAGGCAACAGCTGTGAGTACTTCACATGAAAATGTTTAATTTTATTGCATTGTAAACAATCTCCTGGTAGGTGATGAGGTGTCTTTTTGTTAGGCAGAGCACTTGATCTCACTGAGAAAGTAGAGTATAGACAAATGCTTGAAATTTAAATGTTGCGATGCCCTTTTAAAAATTAATCTTGGATCACCTTTGTAAACTAGAATCAGCAGTATCCATACATCTATAAAACCTATGTTGTATGTCAGCAAAGGGAAAGGGGCAGGACCAGAAAGCAATGTCACTGTTTTAAAACCAAACACCCACACCCCTCCACTGCAGTCAACTCTTCAAATCTATCTGTATAAGTTTCATAAGGTAATGAATATATTTGGGTTTTTTTTGAAATGTGATATTGGGGTAGAGAGGGGAATGTCTTTTTAGTGATGAAAGCTACAGTAAGGGATGGCATTATAGAATAAACATGTACCAGAAATACTAAAATAGCAGAAGTGAAATAAAGCTCCAAGGCAGATGCTGTGGTGTAGTTCAGTCATCTGAAGGGGGACTTTCATTAATACGCCACCAGCAGAGACAGTCAGCTGCTCTCTACTTCTCTGCATAGCCTAATGAACTGGTATGGGTTTTTCCATTAAATTCCTTGACCACGTTAATCTCAGCATCATACATGCATGTAAGCGACGCGTTGTGCTAACTCTGTGGGTGAGAAAGTTGGCAGTCTTCAGTGTGGTTAATGCCGCACTGTGGCCGTTGACTAGGAGAAGGAGGTGTGTATTGGACCAAAGGCATATTCATCTTGTGTGAACAGCCAAATTGCTTTATAATAGCCTGAGTTTAGGGCACGTAGCATTAGCCAGGCACAATCCACAGTGGATGTCCTACTGGAGACTGCGAATAGGTGAAGATCAACATATAGTTTATGCAGTTAACCAGACAGGATCTAGGCATAAATTCACAAGTAAACAGGATTGAAACTGTTGTGAAGGACACCTTCCAGTCCCTTTCTGGAGGTAATATATATGGTAAGCTTCTCTGAGTTTTCTTCTGTCCCTTTTTCACTTGTCTGAACATCTGGCCTTTCCTTTCATGTTGGTATGTATCTGAAGTTATTTGATTACTTTAAATATTGATGTTGATTGTAGGTTTCCAGATAAAACCTTTTTATATACACTGGGGAGGAGGATGCAAAAGCAGGTAAAGAGTTTGAGTTGTTCCAGGGAAAAAATATGAAATTTGGTAAAGGAATTGTGCGACAATATCAGAAGCAAAGAGATGAAGCCCCAAAAATAGCAATGCTGCTGAAGAGACCTTTTTTCTTTTTTTAAGTTTTCAGCTAAGTTTGCAGCTGGGAGAATATAGATCTCTTTGGATAAGCTTCCCAGTAACTATCAGGAATTAACCTTTCATGAACTGCGGTATTGGAATTATATTCAAGCCACAGTATGTTCTTCTGTATAAAAAAAACTTGGTCTTTTCTACAGTTATTCTGAACTCAGAAATGACCAGGTGTTTCCAGCTATTGATAGCCTCAAAAGGACTATGAAAAGCACGTTTAGATGTTCATAATAACTAGAAACCTATTGCTGCACACCAGGAAAAGAGAAGAAACCTCAAAAAAAAAAAAAGAAAAAAAAAAAAGGGGTGATTAATGAGATGCTGTCACACAGAGGAGCACACCTTTAGCATCTGTCCTGCCTGAAATCCATGGTGTCACACGTTTACAGTGAAGAACAGAATAAAGGCGGCTTCGTCCATTTTAGAGAAGCATTTAGTACTGCTGCTTTTCTGAGAATTAGTGACATTCAAACAAAGGAACTGAAGGGTCTCTAATGAAACTTTGTGTTTGGTTTTAGGCAACAGAAGCAGCAATATACCAACCAGCTTGCCAAAGAAACTGACAAATACATTAAAGAGTTTGGATCTTTGCCTGCAACAAGCGAACAGGTAAAAAAAAAACCAAAGAGCATGGCTTGTTTGACTGTCACATTGGCTCATGTAGAGTATTTGGGTGACTTAGTTCTCCTTTTGTCTTCGTTCTTGTGCACCTCACCAGGCCTTCAAAGTGCTGTTTAGTTAGTCAACACATTTGCACAACAGGGACATTTACAACATAAGAATATTTTGTTGCAGTCCAGACTTGTTCTAAAGTTGGTTTTATGTATCAGGAACAAGGTAGTTTGACTGAAATGGTAGGAATCAAGGCAGTGCGCTGTGTCTGTGATTTCAGGTAGCTGGGCACTTTGTGACCCATTGCAGTGATGCTAAGAGACTCCACAGGCACTCTGACTGCTTCCAGGGTCAAGGAATTGTGTGCCAAAACTTCTTGCAGGGCAGGTGGCCAGACCTGTTAACCCACTGTCAAAATAATTTGATTATGCATAGTGGGTCTGTTCTACATCACTCAGCTCAGCATATATGCTATGGCTTGTCTACAGGCTTTTACTTTCTTAAGAGGACTGGACAGAACCTATTACTAAAACAACTTCTGCAGTCTTTAAACTGCTTCCTTCCCAGGTCTGTGTAAAATCTAGGCAGGAGGTAATGTGTGAAGTGGCTGTTGTCATTAGCACACTCCTGTCTGCCATCCTGTGGTTTCTTATCCGAGCAAAATCTGTCACTTAAATAAGGGAAGAGCAACAGGATCCCAGAAAACATGGATTCAGGTTATTGTCTCTCAGACAACTTGCCTGGTCTGTGGCTGGTTACCAAAGAGCCCTTAGAAAAATGAATTGCCCTGAAACACTGAATTTGAATGCCAGGCTATGATCCATGTGTACTCATTCTGTCAAGCTGTAGACTTCTAATAGAGGCATTAAAACTTGGTCTTGGTATAGAACCTCTAGTTCAGGCAAAGTATGTTTGGGGTTTGGTTTTTTTTTAATGATGTCTCTTTTTCTTAATCTTGGAGCTGAAAAGTTGGTGCTGAGATGTTTTACTCTTTAATGTTACATCTTTTACCATGACCATCTTCTTCAAAGCTACCTCCCAGTGAAATGCACAAATAACAGCTTGAATGAATGGCAAATTGTAGCCTCTCAGAAATTTGGAAGGAAGGGTTGATGTAATATATACATTTAGGGAAATACGGTACAGGCTCTCCTAAGTGCCTAGTATTCCTCTTCCCTCCCCTACATTTAGAGAGGAAAAAAAAAAGTTAGAACACGTATGTTTGTATCAGCTCTTAAGCACTCAAGGGAGGATGCGAACCCACTCCTGGATGCAGCTCAATATGTATTTCCAGCATTTATGTGAAATACACGTGAAGTGCCCTGTTCTTTTTCTGCACTTTTTGCCCCCATTCAGTCACCTTTGCATATTTTAGCTTCAAAATATTTCACACTTAAACAGTAGGTTTTATAATCAACAGATAATAAGGAAGGTAGAAAATTTCTTGTCTCTGCCCATTTCTCATTTCTGTCTGTTAAATTAAACAATATATTGGTTTCCTCTTTAAATGCCTTAAATTGTGGCAGAGTTGTGTGATCCCAGAGGGAAGGAAGGTTGTCCGTGCAGTTGCAAATGGTTTTGTAGACAGCCTTCGCTTATACCTACTTAGAAAAAAACAGTACATGCCTTAGCATTGAGCAGCCTGGAAATGACAGAGCCTTGAAAAGCCTGAGCTCATTTGACTTGGTAAAACCTTTTTTCCTATAGCGTCAGAGAAAAATACAGAAAGACCGTCTTGTGGGCGAGTTCACCACAGCACTAACAAATTTCCAACGACTCCAAAGGCAAGCTGCTGAGAAAGAAAAAGACTTTGTAGCCAGAGTAAGAGCCAGCTCAAGGGTATCTGTAAGTATCGGAAAATGAGCCATTATACTGTGATTACAATGGTGTTAGTGGTGTTCGGTATTAGACTTGCCTCTGTAATGCTACTTACGAAAGCTCATGTCTAACTCCAAATACTGCAGAATGTATGCAATACGATTATAAGTATATAAATGTAAGCTTTCTTTGCTCATTTTTCTGCATAGCTGAATTACACAGTTCACTTTATAGTAAAGGCTGAAGTAAGCTGTAATGAACCCCCACTGAAAACTGTAACTTTTCCCTTTGTTACACGAAGGCATGAACTGCCCCTGGTTTCATGTCATAATCTTGCAAAAGCAAGTTTTAGTAGATTTTTGAAATGCTTTTGCTGGACTTTCAGGTATCAACAGATTTTTTTCCTATAGAGAAGAATAACTTGCCAAATTTCTATGCAGTATTAAAGTGAAGAAGTGCTGAAGAGCTCAAGCTTTTCCTTGTTAACATATTAATCTTGCCTTTTTACTCTGTGCCAAACACACATTGCTGTACTTGTAAATTTTAGCAGGCAGTTACTGAGCTGAATGTTTTTGCTTATATTTCAGCTTTATGTATGCATAAAGCAAAATCAGGATGAGAACATGTTAAATCATGTTTCAGTTTGAAGTTGACTACTTATAAACCTCGTAATATTGACTCATTATAGAAATGCTGACAGTGCTTCTTTCAGGGCCATAACGTTTTTATTTATTTTTTTAAACACTGATCATGTAGGGTGGTGCTCCTGAAGATAGCTACAAAGAAGGAACACTTGTCTCTTGGGACAGGTAGGCTGAACTTTTTAATGAGTCTTAACCTAGCTCAGAATAATAAATGGCCTGTGGGGAAGCCAGCTGACGAAATCCTTTGTTTTTCTTTTATATTTCTTTTTCTGATCAATTGCCTTTTCTTTGAGGGAATTGGGATAGGTTGTTCAGTCAGGTTTTCTTCCACAGGGTAAGTGTAGAGAAGAGGCTTTTTGGTGGGATAGGTGGGAAGAAAGAGGAGCAGTTCACATCATCTCCCCCTTTTTCCCCATGCTTTGGCTTCAGTCATCGTCTTAAGCTGCCCCAAGTCTGTACCTGGGCTTTGTGAGACCCAAACTTAGGTAAGCACGGTCCAACCTGTGAATAGAGTAAAAACGTTAATCTGTGATAAAAGGGTCCAGTAAACACTGGATCTCACTGGGATCTCACGTTGCTTTCATACTCTCCAAAACTGCTTCTCAGTCTCAGATTCTGTTTTGTTGGCTAGCTTGCTTTTGCTTCAGATGGATACAAACTCTGCAGTTCATAATTCAGAAGAAACTTTTCCCACTATAAATACAAGGGCATTTCCAATCAGCTAACTCAATGCTACGTGCAACTTTACCACAGCAGCAGCTTCCTATACTAAAGGTGTGATTGCTAGACCTTCCCTGTTAGCTAGACAGGCAAGGGTAAAAATGTGCATTTTGTTAACTGAAAGTGTAAAGTATGTTCTATGTATTTAACTGTCGTTTTATTCTTCTGAGTTATTTCTCATCATGCCTGTTCAATTCTGGGTGGTTTTTTTGTTTGTTTGTTTGACAGTCAACCGCAAGCACAAGTGCAAGATGAAGAAATTACAGAAGATGACCTCCGTCTTATTGAGGAGAGGGAATCTTCCATTAGGCAGCTTGAGGTATGTACAAGTGGTTTTACAGCAGAATATGCTTCTAATGTTTCCAAAGAAAAAACATCTTATAGTGGTATGAGCCTTAACTGCAGACATTAGTCTTGAGGGGTTAGGGTTTGTTTGTGGGTGTGGGGTTTTTTTCTTCAAAACTACAGATATTGCTTTTAGATGGTCTGTGAAATGTTCAATAGAAATCTACTGTATGAAAGCCATGCTTTGATACTGTGTTTAACTTCAGTGGTTCAGTTATGGAATAAGAGAGTGCTCATGTGATTGCATGAAAAAAATATATATCCTTTTTTCCCAACACAGTGGTCATATTATGTAACCTTTTTTAACAGTGACTATAAAAGAAGCAAATTCATACCTTTCCTCCCATGTATTTCCAATGTATTGTTCAGCATTTTCATTTTGTAAGCTTTTTCTTTTTTGAACTCTTCTTCTGGAAATACTGTAATTAAAGTCTTGTCAAAAAGTTAAAGCATTTAAAAACAAGATGTAAACTACACAGAAAAATGCCACGTGATGAAATACTGACATCAAGAGACTCTGTGAAGACAAAATGAATTTTTCCAGCCAGTCTGGAATCTACATCTCTGCCATCAACAAGAAAGATACTGGAACTAGGGTTTGTCAGAAAATGCATGTAGCAAAATCCATTCTATGCATAAATTTTGCAATAATCACTCCCTTGACACCCATACGTTACATACAGTGAATTGAACTAAACATGTATCAATCATTAGTTGAGAAGAGATCATATGCACAGTGGTAACGTGGCATCTATCACTTCATCATAACCAGACAGTAACAGGATAATGTAATATAGGTGCAGCAGCCTGGCCGTATTCTAGACGTAATTTCTGTAAACTGTGCTGCTTCTGAAATTTGTGTGTGTTTGATTAAATAGATGTACTAAAACTAATGCAAAATACTTTCTGCACATGCTTTTATTCATTTGGGTTAAAGGGATAGCTTTTAAGCAAAGTTGGCATGAGCCTGCCTCTTCAGTTAAACTAATACAAGTATGTGTGTAGACGAGCAGTCAGCCGTGAGAGATCCTGTTTGTGATGCGACATGAAGTGTACTCTGTGCACACACTCATCTTCAGTTAGTTTGATTATAATAAACTTGCTGTCATAATACAAGAAAAGCCTTCCAAATGAACATATTCAGGTGTTTTTTATCCTATAGTGTAAAGAGTCATGGATGCCTAGTTGGGAGGAGAAGGAGCAGTATCTGTCTCTAAACGCACAGACATCCTGGAATATGTTATGTCAATTGATGTGCTGATTGTTTCCTTGCAGGCAGATATTATGGATATTAATGAAATTTTTAAAGATTTGGGAATGATGATTCATGAGCAAGGTGATATGATAGGTAAGTCCAACTCAATTTTTCTCTGGAAATTTTTTAATTCTGTTTCTCTGCAACAATGTAGAACTTTTTTGCTGGAAAAATTCCTGTAATGAGAATATCAGTGCTAAAGCAAGTCAGGTGCAAGGTGATGATGCGTAGACTGGCTGAGGTGACTGGGAATAGATTAAGAAAGTGTGCTTAAGGTGTAATTTAAGAAAAATATGTTTGGTGTTTGGGGTTTTTTTTGTTTGTTTTTACAAAATGTGTTTAAAAGTAGTTTTGGGAACTGTTTGTACGTAAAATTGGAGTTCATGTGGGGAGTTTTACTGTACTGAGTAGCGATATAAGTGTGCAAATTCAGCAAAGGTTCCTGCTTCACCATCCATGCAGACAAGCTTATTCTTTTAATGAAATGTGACTGGAAAATACATTTTCTGAGTGTGCTGTTAAACCACACTGTTGTCTGTGTCCAGCATACATTTCCAGGGGTTTTTCTATCACCTTAGCCCATAATTTGTTCAAGATCCCATCATATTTTTTCACAAAAGAAAAATAATCTGTGTCAGTATGATAGAACACCAAACTGGAGTCGTGCCTTTTGGGGTGTTCTGTCTCTCTGTTTCCTCTGACTTCATAGGCCTTAGGGCCTTTCTAATCTGAGCAGAGGGCAGTCAGTAGGAAGTTGGAGGACAGAAAAGTACTGAAAGTTTCTACCCTGGTCAGTTTCTAAGGTTCAGCCCTACTTCTAGAGCAGGGGAGCTGTTACTGACATGAATTCAGCCATTCATTGCCTGGGTGGTTCGGAAATGGACTCAGTCATAAATATCAGATGGGTCAAACTTCCATAATGCAAGGTATAAAACTTTGGATATTGATGAAGACACCAGCAGCTGAGGGGCAGTTATTACATATGCTCTCAAGTGTATTCCAGCATTCCAAACCTTTGACTGGGTTACAACTAACCAAAATTTGAAATCTTTCCTTTTAAAATAAAGACAGCATAGAAGCCAATGTGGAAAATGCAGAAGTACATGTGCAGCAAGCAAACCAGCAACTGTCAAGAGCAGCAAACTACCAGGTAATGTCAATGCTGACAGCCAGTTGTGTGTAACTGTTCCTTCTCAGCAGTCCTGATTTCCATTTACACAGTTCAGATTTTGCTTATCAGTTTCCTCAAGGCTTGGAGACTTACTTAAAGGTTTATGTTAGACTACGATGGTATTTCTAGGTCACTATAAAACAAAAGTCAGTGACCTCTGAAAACTTTCAGTTTCCTGTAAAATTAGCCAGGCTGTTGCACAGCACCTGGAGTTATAACTTTATTTAAAAAAAAACAACAAACCCAAACCAACCAACTTTTACAGCTCAAGAAGTAAAAGGCTTTTGTGTACAGAGAGTGAGCCTCTAAAGATCACTGGAGGAGTAGGGAAGATAGGCAGGGAAGTCTTAAGATGCTGCCACCTAGCATCAATTTTTGCTGTCTAGAATCTTCTCAAAGCTGTATATATCCAGCTTCTGTTATTTGCTACCCTGATGCTAAAAATGTATTTCACACTCTCAAACATTTTTGAAAAGCCTTTTAAATACCTTTAAATGCCACTTCTTTATAGCATTTTTGAACTTGTTAGAAATAATCTTATTAGTAATAAATCTTCTCTCTTTAGTCAGAGTTAGTCCTTAAGACTTTTTTTTTTTATCCTCTTATGTATGTTAGTAGCAGCCAGGACAGTAAATCAATGACAGAGTATCTGAAGGATTGCCTGCTGATTTCTGAAGTGGGAGAGGAGAAGAGGTAGATGCATCCTTGAACTGTATTCTAGGTGGCACTACCTGCTACATTAAGTATGGTTGATGAGTTCCATTTCGATACTGACGAAGTATCAAAGAAAATAGTAGTAGCCAAAATTTTCTGTGGAAGGTGTTCATTTTCTGGTTGAAATTTTAAATGAAAAACTTTGTGCTTTATTTATATATATATTAATATCTTCTGATCTCGAAGGAAGATTATCAAGACTTTTGACAAGCTTCTGTTCAGTGGGTCTTGCAGCAGAGACCAACTACTCCGCAGAGTTGGCCTGTGTTAGAAAGGACTGTATAGTTTGCTTCGGATTTGAACTTGCCTTTGCTTGAAAACTCATCCTTGTTCCAAGAGCCTGAAAAATCATTTCTACTTTCAGCAGGCTTACTTTAATTTCAACAACTATTATATCTGTATGCCCTGACCTCCTCAAGGAAGTGTTAGAGGCCCAGGCATGCTGGCAGAGGTGAGGCTGCACATGGCTGGTACCCTCACAGCTCCTGTCTGTGGTTGGACGAGGTACGCACCACCCTTCTGCCATGTGGGGTGCATTCACACAGCAGAGCTGTTTTGGCAAAGCCAGGCTCCTCTCCTTTCTTTCCCCCTTGACCACTGCTGCTTCAGCAGTCAGGGAAATGATGATCAAGTGTATGAGGAGATAAGATCTCCCTGTCTTTAATCCACTAGCTTGCTTAAGCAGTGTTACCTGGAAGTTGTTTTGACTTCCATGCAACGTTGGCAAGAGGTGGTCTCCAGGATGAAAAAGGAAGAGACTGGGAGTGTAAGGAGAGAATCCGGCCACATATTAAATAACAAGAAAGATACTCTAGCAAACAGATTGAGTTGTAGCAAGTAAAATGATGAAATGAAGAAATCTTAGCCTGGCAATGGGAGAAGTGACAGTGAGATACTAAACCAGAAGAGAACAGTTAAGACAATAAACTTGGTAGTGTGGCTGGTACTGGGCAGAGAACTGGCAGCTCCAGTGAGGATCTGACACAGATGTGTTCTGCAGGGGGAGAAAATAACCAAAAACACCCAGGCAGAAGAATCTCTGCCAAATCCAGCAAAGTGTGGCTTTGCCTCTGGAGCTGTGGCCTAGAATCCCCAGATTTGAGTGTTATTGTCCCTTGGATGTCAACAAAAGCCTGTGAAACCCACTGGTTATTTCTTTTCCTGCTGTGAAGGAAACCTTCAGATTCCATATCCTTCAGACAAAGGATGACAGACTGCTGCTAGACTTGGGTGCTCTGGCATCTCAAGTTACAGACCTGTATGGGAGATGCAAAAGTTCTGGACATATTCATAACTTAGTTTATTGTAGTGACATCTGTGTAACTGGGTCTCTAGCCAGGTCTCTCTTTTGGGTTTTTTTTTTTCCTTCTTTTCTTCCATTAAGAGCAAGTTGTACCTAAGAAACTTCACAAAAACAACTTTAAAATAACTCTGTGAATAGATGCAAAGCCAGTCTTCCAGAAGTCTAAAATTGCAGTCCTTTGTCCCTGACTGTATATACATGAACAGGCTTTAAATATTTTTTTTCTAGCAGATCATTTCTACCTCCTCTGCTGTGCAGATCAATTGTCTGTTTTCCTCTGTACGTGGTTGTCTGCTCTCTCACCTTTTCTTTCCCCCAGTGCCCTAATTACATCCATTCATTGCGTTACTGCATTCTCTTTCACTAGTTTATGATGTATGCCAGAAAATACCACTGAAATCATTCTGTTGAATAATATAGCCATAGAAGTAAGTCATGGATAACTTCGCTCTTTTTTTTTTTTTCTTGAACAATTTTATATGACTTGTTAGTAAGGACACAATTTAGTTAGATTGCAGAAGCAGTAGTACCGTAAAAGCATTTGAGCAGTCTTCTGATGTGGTGGTGCAGTTTTCCATCAACTTGATTTTTTTTCTCTATTGGCAGCAAAGGTCCCGAAAGAAGATGTGTATCCTCATGATTATACTTGCTGTTGGAGTATTGCTTCTTGGAATCATCATATGGTTATCTACAAGATAAGTCCCTGGAGAAAGTGTTGTAATTGGTATTTAAATTATGAAACTCCTCATCATGGTTTGCTCATTGTGAAGCTGAGTAAAATAATGGTTCTGTACTTCATCACACTTACTTTTTTTATAAGACTTTTTGTTTTAACCTGAGAAGTAACGTTTTCAGTACTACCGTCAGTAGAAGTGCCTGCCCTCTTGGATGTGGGTGCTGTCTTACCAGAAAAAACCAGTCAAGGTCATAAACACTTCTGTTAACTTAAACATAAAAACCTCTTAAGGTTGAGGGGGCTAATCAAAATCCTGATAATTTGTTTTGACGGGGTGGGTAATTATCTTTTGGGCTATTGCTAAGTGTTGCTGCCAAAACAAACTCCTGAACTGTTGCTTGAGGCAACGAATTCACATGTCAGAATTTAAGTTAGAAATGTCTTTCTATCTTTCCCTTCCATCCCACTCACCTGCCCATTTGATATGGGTGGTTCAAAAATAAAATGTAGGTTGCTGAAGTTGGTGTGATCTCTCTTTTATAACTGAAGCTTTTGAATTAAGCCTTCAGTTTGCCTGAAATCTTTTAGATGCTTCATATATCTCTGTAACTGGCATTGAGTATGGTTATGCCTGGAAGCCTCCTGCAAAGGAGGTCGGTAAGGTGGATGCTGTAAGTATGTGGATTTTTTGTTTCAGTTCTTGCATTAAGAAATACTGTGTTTTGTGTGCACACATCTGGTATCTTTGCGTCTGAAGTGTGCATCAATGAGCTTGTCTAGATGAAAATAAGCTCTAGTCTGTGAATTCTTAGATTTACCGGGAAGAATAGAAATTCCCAACTTCCTAACTGCACTTGAATGTCGCTGTTCTGAAACTGCTGTGACTCAGTTTCCATGAACAGACCCAAAGTTGTATGTGAGGTCTTTCATACAGCTGAAGAAAAGAAGATTGCAAGTTCAATTCCAAGTTCAACAGTGCGATTAGAAATTAAGTTGAAATTGGTTGAACGGATTCAAACTGTTTAAGACGGTTGACGCTTATAGCTCTTTAAATGACCTTTTTCCTTTTGTGCCATTTTGTACTAATATATTAAAAATGTAACAACACTTTTTTGCCAATTAATCTATTTGCCTTTTTAATTGATCTTGGTGAACTAATCTGAAAAGTGTACAGATGAAAAAAGTCACTTAATCTGTATTTTATGACGTTATTGTACACTAGACTGATAAAGAATGCACTGTTTACATGGTGAACTATGAAATATTATTTGGGAACAATCTAACTGTAGGCATAAATGGACTTCATAATTGTAACTATGCAACCAAAATAAAGGTCTTTAAAAGAGTACTTTTTTCTAGTAGTTCCTTTTTTTCAGAATCTATCTTTATAAGCAGAGCTGTCATCTTTGCTTTTATATAAATGATTGAAACTTCTCTGAACAACCCCAGAAAATTTCAGCTCTGCGGGCTAATCGACCCAGAGAGACCTCGGTTCCTGTGGTGCACTTCACACCGTTAATGAAAATGCTCCTTGATCTGGCACTGCCAGGTGTGTGAGCCCGGTCTCAGGAGGAGAGGTTGCTTCACTTTCTGTGGGTGCTGGGGGTAGACTGTTACTAGCTCTCCTTTGGCACGGCATGAAACTTGAGGGACAGGAATCCGTGGTGTGGGAGGGAAGCTTGTGCTGCTGTATTTGGATCCCCAAAAGCAAGTCCTGTGACACTGCATGATTACGTTCTATGTAACGTGGAAAACACCTCTGAGATTGAAAGGGGAATTCCATTTTGATGCAAGTTGCGGTATTGACTCTTGTGTGTCGAGGTCCCAGCTACTGTGTTCCTGTGGCTGCCTTTGTGCTGCATGTGGGACTCCGTTACCCTGACTTGTTAAATAACCATCGGTTATGCTTTGGGCCACTCGCAGCCATGGTAAGGCTGGCACTACTAATGCTGATGCCTTTTTTTTTTGTTTCTAGACTGCACTAGTCTAAACTAGAAGAGCAGTCTGTGTTTTGGCTGAGTAGCTTTCTCACCAATGAACTGTCTAAAACTGACTTTGGAAGTTTCCTGACCTTAACATTTAACAAACTCTTTGCACCGTTGCAAACAGGCGCAGGGGAATGGCCTGATCCTGCTTGCCCAGGAGATACTTTCCTCTGCGGCAATACCTAACACCTGCTTCTGTCCGTAACTGACGGATTCCGCTGACATGCTTTGGGGTGGAAAAGCAGCACTTCAGCAGCAGATCTTCAGCCCCGACTCCTGGCGGGTCAGAAGTTGTGTCTGCGCTTGATACTTGTCACATTTCATATGTGTTGCGATTTGTCTGTTTTTCTGTTAGGAGGGATCTCTTTAAAAGACGTATCAAGTTGAAGAATATTGCTCCTCTTGGAATGAAATGGTATATTTACTGATTACCTATTTACCTTATGAAGGGCTGAATACTTTCCTTATTGTGTTTAACCAGCAGTGACTGTAAAGCAGAATAGCCAGTGCATAAAGCTTCATCCATCAGGAGCTGGTGAGAATCAGACAGGGGCAACAATTTCGAGTGACTTAAACTCCGCAGGTTGCACAGCATCGCATTTCCCAAACCCACGCTGCAGCCTGCTACCTCTGTTCTTGTTCTGCATCCGATTTGTCTGCATGTCGTTATTTCCCCCATGCAGTCAGCTCTTTCTTGTTAGATAGTTGTGCCCTTATCTCTTCAAATGCTCTCTGGTGGTAGTGATTCAGGCACTGTCAGGAAGAAGAGCGCTGCTGAGACCCATGGTGCATGCATTCCTTGCTTCATTCATGATCTCCTGCTCATAAAAACTACTTATGGGGTGGGGGTCCCTTCCCCATGTACTCTCAGATGACAGAATTCTTCTTTTCTTGAACCCCAGTGGAGGGGAGGCTCTGGAGCCCTTTACCTCTGGAAGAGATGAAGGGCCAGCTGTCAGAAGTCATGGGGATGTCTCTGCCTGGGCAACCAGCTGGGGGCTGGCTGGTGCCAGCAGGCTGGGCTGCCGAGGCCGCTGCCCTGCTGACCTGGCTGAGAGGGTGGTGGGGAAGTCAGCGCTGGAGTGTTTACACACAGGCTCCTGTGCCTGCTGGAGGGACCAGCCTGCAAGGCCCTAATTGCTCATTAAGAATCTTGGTGCTATTAATTTTCAAACTTGATTAGGCAGAAACAAAGTGTTGCCTTTTTTCTATTTAGAGTGTCTTTGTTGGGGGCCTAAATACTCCTTTTTAATCTGCTCTTAATGGAGTTCCTCTCCTGTTTTTTCCCCTCCCCTGCATGCATGCACATTTAACTGTATAAAATGCAGTTTCCAAGTATTTAAAGAAAGCTTTGATATCTACTAAGAACCCAGTAAAACATCTGGATGTAACATATGTGAGTCAGTGTTTTTAGAACAAAGATTTTGGCTGTTCCAAATTATCCATCAATATATGTCAGATTAGCAAGGCCAAAAAATGCAATCAAAGCACCCTTCATTTTACTGAAGGAACCTGGTAAGAATAGTTCCTTTGTAGTTATCTTAACCACACACCAGGGGTGCTTTTCTGTTCTTTCTTGTTTTTTTCAAAGCGCTGAAAATCACAGGGGCAGACAGCTTTTTAAGGGCACTTTTTTTTTTTCCTGCACCTCCCCTTTTGGAAATTGTTCTTGGTAATCAGCGGGGTATACAATATCCCCAAACTAACTTCATACCTAAGAGCATTCTTAAGGCACCCACACTGTGTGCATGTAGTCAGCAACTATGTCTGATGTTGGAGGTATGGGCTAGATTTTGGGCATCAAAAGTAGTTTTAAATCAGGAAAAAAAAAATTAATCTTGGGAATTAAGGGGTCAAAAGGTGGGGGGGAGGGAGATAATGACATAATCTGCTAGTAAAGTTTGAAAGATCAAATACTCTTGTAGTTGATCACTGTTTTGCAATGTTTCAAGGACTGTCTGTGTTGCTGGGTATCACGTTTGGAAGAGATGACTGGCTTTGCTTTTGTTTAGTTCTGGTTTATCCCATTTGATGATTTCAGGAGCAGAAGGTTAGTGAGAGAGGAAAGAGCAGAGATCTTCTTGCTGCTGGATATCAACATTTGATGAATTTCTGTTTCTTCTGATGCCTACGGTGCAAAGTGGTGCTTAAGTGCATAGCATGCAGCTTTCCTTTTCAGTTTGCAATTAAGTTCAAATCTCTCACCCAAAGCTGCTGTGGAGTGAGGAGTAATTATTCTCTGATGAGGTGCCCACCTGCAGAGCCATTCTAGATGCTACTGCAACACAGAGTTGCAAGAATAAATATCTGAAAGCGATCGGCTTTCAGACATCTTTGTTCTTGTACGTGGTGCCCCTGAAGCTGCAGAAGTTTCTATACCTTAAGCATGCAAATAATAAGGCATTTATTTAGTTCTTTGTGTGTCCTGAACAAATTCAGTGATAAAGGAAGCCAAGTGTTTGCACAACAGTAAGGAACTCTACAAACCCAGGAATAACCAGAAAAAGTAACAAAATGTTCACTTTTGAAAGACATGCTGTATTTCCCCAAGTGGAACATCATGAAAGCACCAAACGATGTTGTAATTTGCTATTTATACAATTGATTCTCTGCTTTTCCTGTTGGCTATTTTGAATGTCTAGGCTTCAACACAGCTGCGATGGTTCTTTTTGCTCCTGTTCCAAACATCAGTAAAGGTATGTGGGGTAAGGGAATGCATCACACTTTCTGATATTTGCAAGAATATTCTGCAGAAGAAATACTGTGTCTCCTCATTAACAGTCATGCTTCAGTCCACAACACAGCACTTTTCTGCAACTGCTGAGAAAACAGATTTAAGACAAAAAAATAACCCAGTTTAAAAGGCTTGTTAGCACAGGAGAATTAATCACATTGCAGCTTTGTTTTTATTAATGTAACATATTTTAAAATATGTCTTGCAAAAAGAGGGGGGGGAAGTAAAAATAACAAATAAAAAAACTGGAGGTTACAAGCAGCGTTGTTCACCCTCCCCCTCCCTTCCCCCGCCAAGTTCTTCAAGACTCATCCTGGACTGAGTCATGTTTTTCTTTTATTTAATGCTTATGCAGAAAATGTTCGGTCTTTGGCAGCACAGACTGAAGTCTGAAGAGGTAATAAGAGTGGGAAGGAGCAGGCAAACTGCATAATCCAGGCAGTATAGACGATATTATACGTTCCCAGCCTACTCTAAAAAGGGAGAGCTGCTGGAGCTATTCCTGTAAGTGCCAATCTTGCAGGTTAGGAGGGAGGACTCGACTATACTCAAGACCCACAGCGAGTGCCTCAGCAACAGCTTCAGCTGCGCACTGGGTGGACCTTTGTCTAAAGGAGGTAAGTAGTGACAAGGGGAGGATCTTTTCTGCTCTAAAGGAGAACATCAGCCAGCAATTTGCGGAGAGGATAGATAAATATATTCCCTGCCATCTGTGCTGTGTTTGCTCCCTCGCACCCGCCCTCCCATACGTCTGGATCTTCTTTCTGCAGAGGGAACTGAAAACCCAAAACTGGGTTCCCAGAGCCCAGCACAAGGGAAGAATTAGGCCTTTGTATCTCATGCTCTTCAAGAACTTCTCTGCCACAAAATGTAACTGAAGTAGCGAGAAGCCTCATTGTCTGATAGGCCGTTCCCTGACAGCTCTTCTTCAAGCAGATAAAGAATAAATATAATCTTGGAGACTAGCCACTGTGTTGTCAGGGAGAATTAGGCTGAAGAAGCTTGGAGGATTAGAAATGCTTATTAAAATTAGATTTAAACTGTCTTTGTAAAATGACAAAAACAAGTTGAGGCTTTCTCATCCTGTGTCAGCCTTGGTTTTGATGTCTTCAGCAAATCATTAGAACTTTAAATGGAGAAGGAAACTAGAGCATTTTCCCCTGGTCTGCATTGTTTCGATTAGTTTATAAACTAGGTTGTAAATTCGCAAGCAGGGAATTGCAGACCTTGAAGCTCTAGGGGGAGAGGGGCTGTCTCTGCAGCCATGAGCCCCTATCCATCTTCCACTGCAGGCCCACAGTGGCATCCCTGGAAGAGGGCAGCCTGGCACCTGAGTGGCCAGACAAAAGCACAGAGCATCATTAACTTTCAAGTCTTACGACAAAATGAGGCTTTTCATTCGGAGGATGAAATACTTCAAACAACAGCTGCTGCAAGAGGAATAGATGCGTGCCTCTCTCCGATGCCTGACTTGAGGTTTAGAGTCAGGGAAGGGGCTCTTCTGCAGCCTGGTCGGCCATCGTGTGCTGGGGTGGGATGTGGTAGTTATTTAAGCTCGCCCGGTTGCAAATAGAGTCAGGCGTTTGAACGCTTGAAGAATCTGAAAGTACAGTGAGAAAATGCAGCTGGATTGTTGGTGAGAGTCACTTGGGTATCTCTTCACAGTTATTTTGCAGATGAATGTTGGACTGGCTCTTGTTAGAGTCTGTGGTGCCTTGAGATGAGTGAAGAATTTCTTTGTTATTCTTTTTGTGGAAGTTTCTTTCACAGTTTTGGTATCTGGAGGTTCCAATAACGGGTGGAAATTACCTGCCTCTAATCTGTTTTGAGGAGGAAGAATTTTGTTAAATGTGTTTGGAATGCAAAATATATTTTGAAGTATACAGAATTCTTTTCAGTGCTGTATAAACTGAGGGTAGTGGATTATATGATATTTGAGATTTGTTCAGGAAAAATATCAGCACGATTCTGTAGGATGTGTAAGATATTTTCCTGGTTGCTCATTATGCTAAACTAAACAAGCAGCTACCTAGAAAGATGGGCTGTTTCAGTAGCGTTTCCATAACCCTTGATTTGGGGCAGATCGTTACTGCGTGGACTGAGACCCTGTCAGCTTAACCACGTAGTGTCCCTCTCCCTTTGAAGCTGTCTGTGAAGCACCGCTTACGTTTCCTCCTTGCAGAAACTTAACAGAAGAAGCCATCACTGTTTTATGCAAGGGGGGTTGTATCTGATTCACAGACAGACTGTGGGAGATGCACAAACCAGCACAGAGAAGGCAGCCAGTGCTACAGTCCACCTTTCAGGCTTTGCCACCCTTGGAGTGGTACCCTCAGGAGCCAAGGTCCCTCTCCAGGGCTCGGACTCACCTCCTTCGGCATCTTCCCTATGTTCCCCGCACCAACTCACCCAGAAAAAGGCACTTATTTTTTTTAAAGCAACTCTTTGCATAATTTTTCCTGGTCTTACATTTCTACCAGCCGCTTTTCCCTTGCTCCTGCCTTTGCCTGGCAGCCCATATGGTCAGAACCAGCTCTGCTTTAAGGTTCTGCCTACCCCATTGTGCCGACTTTCTTTTTGCAAATAAGGTCATTTAGGTTGGCTACATGATTGCTATGCAAGTCAGTAGTTCTAGGCTGGGAACAAACATTTTATTCACTCGGTGTCAAAGGCATTCAGTGGTGGAGCAATTTGACATCATCAACTCAGTAACTTCCATGAACTTCTCAACCAGTTGTAGCCTTGATCTCAGTGTAGCTCTTCCCAGTGAAGGGGAAAATTCAGTTTGTTTCCTCTGGCAGACACTGGAATGAGATTTACTTTTTTTAAAACCCTACAGTTCGAATTCTATGATGGAACTGCACCTGAAAACAGGCAAGTACCCACTGAGCCAAGCATTTCTTTGCTAGTCAACCCTCCTTGTCATCTCCTCCCCATCCGTCTCCATCCCCCGCCCCGCCCTGATTTACATCTGAACGTTGCCAGGACAGTGAAAGTTTGACCTTAAGTTTCTCTTTTCCCCTAGACATAAGATATCCATAAACTCTCTAGCTAAATTGCAACTCCTCTGGATTTTCAGTAGAAATTATTTCCTAAAAAAAATAAAAGTATGAGGTTTGTGATTCATCCATTTGCAAACACAGCTCTGCATAAAAAGTTTGAAGGGATATTTTGTAAACCATGCACATAGACTAGAAGAGCTCTGAAAACCCAGAAATATTACATAAAGACCACAAGACTAAACGAAAGTAAGAAAAATATTTGAGGGGAGAGGATGAGGTAGAGGAGACAGAAAAGGATCTTTCTATAGCTTGTGCTATAGAAAGGGCAGAAACAAATATAACTGTAGGTCTGAGAAACTGGACATGACTGCAGAGGGCTGTACTGAATAACACTATGCAACATTGTTCTGGGCAATAAATGGTGGCTGACTGTCACCCAGTACAGATGACTCAAATTTTGGAAATTGCACTTCTATGAATAGCCTTCTGAAGCTGGCCTTTTCTATGGCCAGAAAAACCATCTTTGCTGTTGTTGTTTTACAGCTTTGGGAGGGAAAAAAACCCAGGAGCTTTTCTGCATGTTGTGTTTCATTTGTATCCTAAGGCTTCAGCAGCCTGGTGGAGTCATTTTTGTTACTAGTCTAGGGAAGCACTCAGATCCCTGAACTCTTCTTGACTTCCCAGTTATGGTTCTTGCAACCTTCTTCCCCAAGTTGTGTTCTCTGCTTGGATGCAGCAACTCTGATCCCCAAAGGAACACAAGGGCAAGACTGGCTGAGACTGATTTTTTAAAATATGTTTTCAAAATACCGCTGCAGGTACTGAAGATGTAGTAAAATCTTATGCTTATCTGACATGCTGCTCTTTGATGCCAAGGCCACCTTGAATATTTTCATCTGGCAACTAAACTGGTTTTTGTGGAGTCCCAATTTTGGGCTGGCCTTCAGTACTGGTTCCTAAAGGCTTTGCCATGTAGATACACAGAGGATGTTTTGATAAGGTCCTTAAAGAAAACAGCCCAGAAGCATTTAAGGAAGGCAAGAAGTAGTACAACATTATCAAATGTTTTATCAGGAAACCATTTGTCCGACCAAAAATTCCTGAGTGCTAAAGAAAAAAAATATGGGGTTTGTAAATCAAAATGGGAAAGGAGAATGCAAATTTAACAAGGTTTAACCCAGCCTCTAACATGAGCTCTTCTTAGGAGCTGTTTGTTGTGCTTTGTTTTTCATACTTACCCAGGGTTGTAAAATTTTCCCGTGGATATGCATTACAGAATACTTCCCACTGTGCTGAGTAGTGCTTAACGACTATTAGTCATCACAGTACTAATAGTACTGATTTGCTTTTAATGGGTGCCAAAGCACCTTGAGTGTTTACTTTGTTAAAGATGCTGTGGGCAAGGGGATGAAGTAGACTTAAAAGGATAGCACAAGAGTGGGGCTAGTCAGGCGGTGCGCGGGTATCATGTCAGATGAGAACAAATAGGTGACAGCTGCACCTCAGAACCATGCTGTTTCTGAGGTAGTGATGGGGAAATAATTTATTATTAAGAAAAAAAACCGAAACCCAAAACAAGGTCAAACCAACAAACCCTAACTGCTTGAAACTCGGGCAACAGCCTAGTGGTAGAGTCTGAAGCCTGAGATGCTGTGGCGTACCTGCCTAGGCTATCTTTTCCCTCAAAGAGGATCAGAACAGCCTGGATAACGTGCACAGCAGTCACCCTATTGGTGACATTTTCCGAGCAGCTGTAAGAGCCCAAACTGGTGATACGCAGGGAAGGCTCTGCCCAAGACCTGCAGATGCTGTCTGGAAAACCCTCGAGGATGTTTTTTAGATCATTAGTCCAGACGAAGATTTGCTAGAAGAATAAGCAGGTGACTGCGGATGTCTCTTGAACTAGTGGTGATGTACTTCACAGAGAAATCTCTGACAAGAGGCTGTGAGCACGTAAACTAGCAATTTGCAGGGAAGTCTTCGGTTTGGACTGTAACCTCTCATCCTACCAGGGATAACAAGAGTATGGTGTTAAAATAATATAGAAGCTCCTGAAAAATGCTGAGGAGTCAGACTCTGATCTATACTTACCACTGTGAAATTACAGTACAGCACCAAGAAACCAAAGTTCATTATTCACAGGCCATCTATCTAATGGAAAACTGAGAGTTTGGCTGCTGCAATGTCAGGCTTGTAGGAACAGAGAGAGATGGATGATGCTAAACAAAAAAAAATACACTATGATTTAAAGTCCATGAAGCTTACTGAAAATGACACACTGTGCAACTAGGTTGGGAAGAAGTGGTCCACAACAGCATTGGTATCACATGAGTCTTTTCAGTTGTGACCACAGAGGGAATTGTACTGTGACTGCCTTCTCCAGCTTCCACAGAGGGTTTGGGGGAGAGCACCGAATTCACTGCTTCCTCGAGGAGCTCTGTTCCAAAAGCAGAACTATTATGGGCCCAGATGTATGAGCTCTAGATCGTTTGCTGACAGAACAAACCATTGTCTGCTGGCAATAGCGGTATTAGTATCCTAAAGCAGATCTGTAAAACACTAACAGGGTAAGGGGCCATCAGAAAGCAAATGCTGTTGGCAAGTTTTGCTGATAAGTGCTAGTAGTGTGTTATCTGGAAAAGGAAGATATGGTATTGGGAAACAGTGTCTTCAAAGGGCTTAGCTTCAGAGATGGGAAGTCTGCGAAGTGGTGGTGGAAGTGCAAGAGCCACTGGGACCAGTCCCTGAAGAAAGAGAGCTCTGCTGCACTCAGAGCGATTCCCCAACACTGCTGTCTCAGTGGCCTGTCTTACTTTATTGTATATCCCTTCCCAAAGGAGAAATGGAGATCGTCTCTAACAGAATTGCCCCTCCCAGCAGGGACTAATTCCCTGTAGTTTTCCCTGCTGAGCAATTTTTGTATGCTGTTGATCTCAGTAGGGTGATTTTTCTCTTACTGGGGGAAGAAAAAGTGGGGGGGTGAAGCCTCTTTTCCTGCTCTAAGCTAAAGTACTGTATGAAAACATTACTTGTCTTCAAAATGCTGTATCATAAAGAAATAATGGACTGTGGAAGAATTTCCTGTTTGCAAGGTGCATCACGCAGCATCACCCAAGTCAGCTGCTTGAAATCTTGGCACCAGCATGGGATATTTAAGGCAAAAACCCCCAATCCTTTGCAAAAAAGCAGTCTGGGGATGCCTGTGACCCCTACTGGGAGGGAGGTTTGAGAAGATTGTTTTTTACACACACATTCCCATATCCAGATTGCACAAAAGCCACTGCTCTTATATTTGCACTGTTAATCGTTTGCTTGTGCAATTGCTGCAGAATTGCAGAATGCTTGCCCAGCCCCCAGCGCACCCTCGGAGCCCCTGCCTTTGTGAAAGGAGCACTCCTCTTGATTTACAGCTTGTAGACTGGCCAGCTCTAACCCCCAAGCCTGCAGGAATGGGGATCAGGGCTGTTTTCCTATCTTTATGACTTTTTCTCATAGAAATAGTTTCTCTTTGGGAGTGGGGAAAGGACAGCCTCTGCTTTGGCGCTCCTGTAGGACAGTAAAAGCGGGAAGGGGGGGCTCCCTCTCTTCTTGTGCAACCTCTTCCCTGCTTTCCTCCACCCCAACTGTGACGTGACCATACTACCTGACCTGAAGTAAATTTAGGAATCAAGTAATCAGTCTTGATCCTCATATTTAAAAACCAATGTTTTCCTAAATTAAAATAAATATTTAAGGTGTTTTGTTTTTTTTTTTACTTGTCAGCTTTTCATATTAAAGAACTGCAGCTCCTGGAAGTTCAAAGCAAGCTTCGTTATGGGAAGAGGCAGTTTCTTTTTCCCACAGTCCAGCGATGTTTTGTCAAAAGTGGATTATCTATGTGTTTTGTTAATATCATGACTTGTGCCTAATACAGAAGGAATTAAAGCCTTGGTTAAAACAAAAGGCAGCAAACAGGTGGTCGCTTCCACGTGATCTTTGCTCTCCCCTCACACAAGGACCCAAATTCATATCAGCAGCAGAAAGTGTTAAATACAGCCCCACGCAGGAGTTCCCGCAATTGAGCTATTGAGCTCAGATGGTAACAGTCACATGTAGAAAGGTTGCATATATAAGTATGAGTTCTAGGCTTCAGTCTTGTGGGTATATTAACAAACCTGTCATCACTGAAAATTGAAATAACATGTGTTCATGCTTTGGATTGGTATTTTTTGCTCCAAGCAATGATTTGTTTTGTTTTGTTTGGAAGACTCCAGCTTTGGGGAAGTGAGCCCTAATTTGAAAATATTTGCGCCTATGAACATCAGACAGCTACAATCTGTACAGTGGTGCTCACATGGGAATATCTGACAGCTGGTTTTCTCCTGATGTTTAGAAGAAATATCTGTGATCTGCGATGGTCTGGACTTAAGCTTTACCAGAAAGTCTAGAAATCACTTCATCATACTTACTGTTTCTTCTGCAACGCTTACATAACATCTTCGAAAACATGTCAGTGACTCATAAAATAATATGTACTGATGACACTGTGTCCACAACACAGCTGTATTATAAAAGAATAAGAATGCAAAAGTATAAATAAATATATTTGAGTAACTCTTAAATTACCAAACTGAGCATGGGAGAATACTTTACCGGATACGGCATTCTCATATGGTCATAAACCACCTGTGCAGACCCCTCTCTACACAGCCAGCTACTGAGAAGGTGAGTGGCATTGCTGCAAAGAGAGTACAAGTCTTCCTTGTACACACATGGGGCAAGGATGTATAACAAACCTGAGAAAAAAGGTGATTTCTTGTCAAAACGATAACGAGCTAGGCTGGTTTAAAAGCTTTAAAAGCACAATTTTGGGTCCACTCATTTGGGAAGCCCTGGGTTAGGGAGTGATTAGGGCAGTAAACAGAGGAGCAGAAGCAGTGTAGGGAAGGAAGGGAGAGATGGGGGAAAAGTGGTAACTCCCGACTAGGAAAGTGATGGTGAATATCTGGGTCTTGGCTGGGACAGCAATCTTTTTACCCAGTTCAGATGCAGTAAGAACAGGACATGTGCAGCAGCCTGAACACACTTCAGGTTGTATTCCATCAATTAAAATCCCTTACAATGATAATTTGCCAGTAGCATTGGAACTTAGCTTTCCCATAAAGATTATTTTTTATTTAAAATTTATGTCCTGCTATCCCCTGCCGATATAAAGGCCAGGATGGCTACTGTGACTCTGGTGCCTGATCACCATGGAGTATTGCCCAGAAATTTCTGCACCCAATTCACAGCTCCAGATTGAGCCAGCACGTACCTGCATATAGGGCCATGGGTCCTGCCTTGAAGACTGCAGGGCCTGAGGACCCACCACATCTTTTGGGAAGCTGGTCAGGCATTTATGGTTACCATTTAATGTTTTCATACAATTGTCCTTCTTGTTTTGAATTTGAATGGCTTTTGCTTTCGGTGTTGCAGTCGGGTAATATTGTTATTTACAGATTATCTTTTCTACTGTAATTTTACCTATTGGTGTTTACAGGCTGTGATCAAGTCATGTCTTACCTTTGACTCAGAGCTAAGAAATGGATGCAGGTTTTCAAGGCCTTCAGTGTGTCCTTCAGTCATTTCCCATATATTTTCAGTTTCTTAACTACCTTTTCAGTGTGCGGACTCAAGAAGAGGGGGAATAGCACAGCAGTGCTTGCCTCCTTCCCTGGAGGCACAGCTCCACCGTTTCATACTGGGGGTTCCTGCTCAGTAGATTATTTAGCACGATGCCTCAGTCTCTTTCCGCGTCACTGCTCCCAGGGTACTTTTCCTATCACATACCTGGGACTTTATTTTTCTCTACACTTGATGTTATGGTCTTGCATTTTTGCGTTCCTTCTTCAGGTCCTCTTTGTGCCCCCTGAAGTTAGCGATCCACTCCTGACATCGCTGATGTTAAGAGATTATGTCATTTGCTAATACTAAGGATTTTAATTTCTTTGCCTCTGTCATATTCATTTTGACTGGAAAGTAACGGTGCTTGTTATTCTAGGTTTGAAAATTGACAAAAGCATCTATGACCATGATAAGGAACTCAACAAATCTAGGAGAAAAATGCAGACATTTTACTGATGACCATGTTAAACACCATATTTTGGAAACCTTATAGTAAACTTACCTTCAAATCAGCAGGCAAGAATCTTGTTCCTCGACCCGTGTGCACTTTATATGCATACACTTTATATATAAAGTCCACATTTCAACAAAGCTTTTTTCTTTGCTTAAATACAAGCCATCTTGTGTGTGTGTGTTAAGTCTTTGGGGGAGTGTGTGATATATATAGGAGCAAAATGTATTGCATCAGTTCTGAGTAAAATTCTCAGCTTGAAAGTTTGAGAGATGAGTATTTTTTTTCCACCAAGGAATGTTTTCCTTCTCCAAAGCAAGGTTACTTCTCCTGTTTGCATTGGGAATTTACCACTGACTTCAGTGGAAACAGGATTGGGTTCAATAGTTTGCTGTGTTGAAAAATTCTGGAAACTTTTGTGTGATGGTGTAATTGCAAGCTAATCTTCATAATTCGTTGGGAAGACAGATGCTACCATTGTTGTGCAAAGGATGCAGTACATGTGGCACCCTCTTTCTGCTACATTTCTGTTTCTTGCGTGTATTTATAGCTTTGACTAGCTATGCAGGCTGTTTGCACAGAGGGTAGGGCACGGGGATGCTCTCCACTTCTGCAGAACAACACGTTCTTCCAAAGGCATCAAGTCCCACTTTCTGCTCTCCTCCTGTTTTCTGTTTGTTCTGCTGATTTTGACATAAATAAGAGAGGGAAATTAATCCCAGAGGTAAATTATGCTTTCTGAATTCTGAATCCATCTGTCCAATTAGGAAAACAGTAGAGATTGTTCATTTATATTTAGAAAACTGGATGCCTATCAAGCTTTGTGAAGGCTGCACAGCTTCTTATAAAAGTCATACAGGTTGAAAACCTACATCCACCCGTTGGTTTCTGAACCAACAACCAAGAACCAAGACAGAGAGCAAGGCAGCAAGTGGTAGGCAGCAGGAAGCACCTTCCTTCCCTCCAAGAGCAGCTGTGTTGGCTTCCAGTCAGTCAAATCAATATATAAAGTGCAGAGCAGCAGTTATGGGCTTAAGTTGCTGCTATAAAGATTAGCCACCGAACAGAGCTTTCTATTGGGAAAAAAGATGATGGATCGGAGTCAATTTTATGTAAAGGGAGAAGGAAAGAGGGGAAGAGAAAAAAATCCACGCTGATGGACATCCTGAAGGGGAGGCTGGACAGACACCTCCTGGTCTGACACAGGTAAAAGCTGATCCTGTCCTGGTGTCAGGGCTTGGCTTAGATGGTCTCAGGAAGTTAATTCTCACCTGGGAAATGCATTACTCTGATGAAGACTCCAATTTTGGTTTTAGACAGCCTGTCTTAAGAAAAAAAATCCACAGGTCTACTCTCAATCTGACAGCCTGCATTATTTATATTTTTTAGTAAAAGAGATGTTAATATTAAATCCTTATTAACGCATTAGTATATACTTTCTCAGAAATTTAGTATTACGTGGAGATAGCAACAGATGATATTTAAATCACCAATAAAATCTATTATAATCTCTCTACAATCTTGTTATAATCAGTAAAAAAATTAGTTTAATAACCTTGGTTTTCTAGATATCTGCTCATGTTTGAAATTATGAAGACACAACAGAGAGAAGCAGTTTGACTCTATTTTTTTCACTGGAGTCTTTGTGGTGAAAGTCCACCTGACACCAGCTGTTGTTCTTCCTGCGGCCAGCTGGCTTCCTGCACTCTGCCTCTGCTCCAGATAAATAGATTTATCTGGCCATATGAGAGGAAGATTATGGAGGTACTTTTTAGATGAAGAAATGCCAGAAAAGAGGAACTATTTTAAAGTGTATAATCCAACCAGATGTTTCATGTAATCGCCAAAATCGTTGAAATACTACTCAAAAATATGGATGGAATTTTTAATGGAACTACGAGAAACCAATTTAGAAGCGTACCATAAACCACCCAAAACCAGAAGCCTCAGACTCCTCATTTATTTTGAAAAATTAATGTATGCAACTCTAAATTTTGTTGGTTTAATTGTTTCAGCTATAGATTTTGTGCATTTACAGTTAGAAAGATTTCTCTCCAAAATATGTACTGTTTTCATACTCATTATATACACAGAATTAGTCATTAATTCAGGCCTACACGTTACACCTGTCACACCTGTACATAAACTAAACGTGGCAGGTTTTGGTGCTGCGTGGAATACCCGGATTTAGCAAATGGTAGCAAGTTCTGGGAAATAAAAGATGCACTTTGCCTCCTGGTGCTACCCTATTGAGGATGCTCCTGAGTGTTGACAGGAGCTGGGGAGCAAAGGGCAAAGAGATGATGCCTTTCTATTGTTCCTTAATGAGACAATTAATTATGAAGATTTAGCCTGATTATGGGTAGTGACCTAGCACCTAATTTACCCGTGCTGGTGTGTTGTGGCATTGAGGCATTCTTACTAAAGGACAGCCCAGCAGAGCTGCGTGTTCTGTCTATTTGCAGGCAGGATATCCCGGAAATCCATGAATACTGAACGTTGATTATACAGTACTAATCAATGCAAAGTCTTTTATAAATGTTGTATAAACCACCGAGCCAATAGCAATACCATCTTGCTAACAGAAGGCAACAAGAAATCTGTTCTCACCTGTGAAAATGAAAGGAAGCACCTTTTATTTACCCTGTGAATTTAATGATTTCTATCCCCATTGGAACGACCTACATAAACCTAGATTTTGACAGGATGCAAGAGGGTTAGAGAAGCAGCTTGCAGATCCAGCTGGAAGCTTGTTACAGTGGGAGACCACCTACACAGAATAAGCTCAGCTTCACTGATGATCCTGTTTGTGTTCAATGTAGACGGGGGACGGAGAGCGGGAAGGTTTGGGGGTTGAACTTGGTGGTGTCTCCGAAATGCTGAGCCAGCAGAATGGGCTCCTGGGGAACATTATTACCAGCACAAGTAAGAGGAGCTGGAAAAAATCTTCTGTGTTGATCCAAGGCCAAGTTTTCTTCAAGAAGAGGAAGGTGGAAATGTTCCACCTGTGCCTCCGCCAGCACCAAACATTCCCTCAGGCACACGCGATGATCTGGCTGCTCTTAAACATTTGCTTAAAGTATTAAAAAACCTTCAAGTTAGGAACAACTGTTTTGTCTTGACCTACCTGAGTAAGGTGGGAGAACAGAGCATTGTGCTTGTTTTACTGATGTTTATTAAAGCTGCGTTTAGGAGAACAGCAACATGGCCACGCAAATACACCAGAAGTTGTGTATTCACCGTTCCCGTGCACTCCTGTGTCTTTCTGAAAAGTTATCAAAGGCGTTGGCTAGGTCTGAGAGGGGAAGTACATGGCTCCATTGCGCCTTCTGAAAATGGACACCCTCTAAATACGAGGTATCAGTCAAAGTGGGGATACAAACTCTCCAGCATTTCAGCATACTTTTTTTTTTTTTTCTGAAATTTGCTCTATTACTTCATCTTTTGGACTTTTAACGTTTTATTTTTCCCCTTGTCCCTTTTCCACCCCATTTCCCTAATACTTGAAAATTATTTTTACATTGTAAAGTGGAAGATGCCTACAACTTAATTAAATTTATTGCTGCAAACACAGTAACTACATGAAGACTTTTACAAGTGTTTTTAATTCTCTTTCTATGCATTTTATGTACCGGGTTTGCATTTTTATTTTCTTTTGCTGGGCGTAGCAGAGAAGAAGACACAGTTGGTTTTGCTTTCAGGTTGGCATACCAAAGAGATACAAATTTTTCTTATGAAGTAATATACATTAATCACTGGAGCTGGAAGCGACGTTTGGCACCAGTGGGTACCGAGGAGGTGCATTTCTACCTTTCTGTTCCTGAAGCAGCCTGACCTTGGCTCAGGTTAGGATAGTTTTGGGCTCTCCTGTGCTACCTACAACCTACGTTTTAAATGCTCTGTTAAACTCAAACTAGTATAAATAAAGACTAGTATACTTTCAGCTATTCTTATGATGAGTTTGTACTCATGTTGGTTGATGTTTTAAACGACTTGCCTGAGGACAGAAAAATAAAACCAATGTTAGAAAAAACCTATTTTCCTAATCCTGTGCTCGGGGCACTAGCAGAATGATTTAGCTTTCTTTTCCACGCTGGCAGGCTGGTTTCTGCAGGCCTTGCCAAATTTCCAAATACCTTGACTCAAGTTCATAAAAACGTCTCACTTCTCTTGGGAGAGAAAATTGGAGGGCAAGAGTTTTATTAGACCAGTTGGAAAAGCCGACAGGCTTTACAGCAAAGAGTCTCTCATTTCTCTTGGTTGTGGTTGTTGTCTTTTCCCTTCTTTTACGAGTACCTCTGCGAAAGGAGGCACTTAGCTGCAGTCAGTCGTGCAGTGTAATGCTGGGAGCTGATTCACAGCAAGTGCCTCAAGGGCATACCTCAGCAGTGGCATTTCTACACGGTTGTATCTCCTCAGGTGTGGGAAAGAAATCATTCCCTTTGCATGAATTTAACCCGGTCTCAATTTTTATACTTTTCACTGAGTGTTATCTGTTCTGGCACTGATGTTCCCTCAAGAGGAATACCTTTTAACATATGTACATTTAAGTATAAGTACCATTTTTAAATGGTTACTTACGCTTCGTATATATCTCTACAAAGTTAATACACATGTAATTACAATTCTACCTGTCTGTCCATCTATCTGTCACACAGGGCATACAGAGTTCAAATGCTTTTTGCCTAGGTTTCATAGCAGCTTTTTTTTTTACAGTAATCGCTATGTACTCTTCTTCACAGCATTACTCACAGGTACTTGGTGCCACGCTTGTACGCAATGCATTTGCATGTATTTCTTGCAAGTCCCGAGAAGGTCCTTACACAGACGGTTTCAAATGTTTCTATACTAATTAGATGAAGGGCATCTGGCGCGGGAGTGGTGTTTATGTTTTTAAGTAAGCTAAGACATTATTGTTGTTGCTCTGGATGAAACTCAGTGTCACTGTCAGCTCCAAGTGATTTTTAAGGTTTTTCTGAGGCAGCTTAATTAGCTCACTGGCTGAGGGCCAGCTTTCTTCTGCATAGTCACAGGTTGTTGTTTCAGCTGTGCCGTGTTCTTTCTGTCCTTCCAGTTTTGGGAATTGATGGGTGGAGTGTCTCCTACAGCAAAGTGCACTGGTTTGTGTCAAGAGATATCTACGTTTTTACTAAGTTTCTAATGCTTTATAGATTTTGTGCTTTTTTTTCCTCAAGTATTTGTGATATGAATAAAAAAGTGCCATTTTTAAATCAGTATTTTAGTATATGAACCATGCTGTGCAATGGTGCAAGGGAGCAATTGGCATGATCATCTTCAGTAATGGTAGCAAGAGATTTTAAAAAGAAAACCAGTCACTGAATCTTTCTGGTTTTGGTTAGGTGACTGCCTTCCTCTCGAAGAGAAGCGGTGCAATTGAGTTCAGCCAGGAGAAGGTGGTAATCTGATGTTGCCCTGTGCTCCTGCCAGCAGCACTGCTTCTAGGCCAAGGCTCAGACTTAGACTGTGTTTTCTTCATACGAGTTTGGTCTCTTAATGATGCAAAAAAATTTTCGTGAAGTCACCAAAGTCTCTTAATGCGAGTTTTGGGAATTGTACTACTCTGCCCACAAAATGCCTCTTCTAACTCTACTAGGAAAGTTTTATTACATGAGTATTGTTCTTAGGATTATAAATAGCAGCAAGTTGAAAAAGGTTGGTTTTGTCACAGTATTTGCAGATCAAGTGCGCAGCTCTGCAAAACTGTTTGGATGGTTTGTTTTAATGGAAAAATATCTGCTGGAGATTGGAAGGCAATAGGGCTGCTATTCCTGCACTTGTACTAGTCCCAACGTGGCAAGCGTGATGGGGTGAGCAGGGGTGCTGAGTGCAGTTCCGTTGCTGGAAGACAGGTTACCATCACCCCCAGGTTTTGGTAAAAGGTCACAAGAGCTTTGGGCATAAAGTCTTCAGAGCTGCTGAGAAGCAGCGAACTGACCCTCAAGCTGTGTGGAGAGAAGATTATTCACTCCCATGGGAGATTTCAAGAACTCGAGTATTGTTTCCATTCCAGCTCTCAGCCTCCAAAATGTCATTTTTCTCCTCAAAAGAAAATAAAGCCTGGGAGAAATCTGGGGTTAGCTCCAGAGCCGTGGAAGAGGGATGTCGCGGCCACAGGCTCTATCTGCACGGGACACTCGCATACTGGGCTGTGCAGGGGCTGTCCACTCTCCACGGCCCCTGCAGGGCACCAGAAACACCAGACTGTTTTCTGTGAGTGTTACCACTTATTCCAGACCCACTATAACAAACCCCTGGCTTTTCTGAGATACTGCAGTTTGTCCAAGTCACCAGGTAATCCTTCTGTCTTGGCTTTTGGTTGAATTACTGGTATGATCTCAGCTGACCCCCAAGTTTGAGTTCTTTAGAGCTTGTTTTCAGTTTTCTGTCGGTGCCTGTTTGCTGTAAGAGGAGCAGGGAGTTGGACGGAGGTGCAGGGGGTGGAGGCCAGGCTTTCCGTACGGGGGTGTGTGCAGCTCTTACTGACAATGGCCTCTCCGGTGCACACCGGCCTGCAGCTCTGCTTCCCTCATGGCACCCGCATCCAGGCGGGCTGGGGAACCCTATTGCTGCTTGCTGTGCTGCGCAGCATAGGGCGCTGTACGGGATATTCCGTCATCCTTCCCTGTATAACAATACCCCGTGTTGTGTACAGGCTTCTAAACGTCGTCAGTACCATCCTTACCAAACTGAGACGTCATGGAGCACTTTAAAGTGAGTATTTTCCATTATTTTGTACAAATGCTTATACAACACTTGCTATAGAAAGCACTAGTTAGACTTCGGTGCCCACTGTGGCGGTCGAAAGGCAGTGATCCTCCTACCAGGTGTGTAATTCAATCGTTCTTTCTGAGGGTAAAGTTGCTGTAGCGAGGTTGTCACGTCCACATGATTGAAACTTTGTCTCGGGGTTTCTGTTATGTAAGAACATAATATATAGTCGTATAAGAAATTTAAGAAAAAAGCTGATTTTAAGAAATGTCCTTCATTCCTTCTTTGCCCCTGCCCCCAGAAAACATAAATGTATTTTTTTTGTAACTGTCCTAAGGATCCCTTCTTTAACACGCAGATTTCCAAAGGGCGCGTCCCCCCAGCTGAGTGCTGCGGTCACACCTTTGGCCTTGAGGGGTATCGTGGACTTGCAATTTCTGCTTAAATTAATCCACATCCACTTGTAGGCGTCAGTAATTTTTTAGAAGACTATCTACACACTCAGCATCTCATCGTTTACTATTTTGTCAGTCGTCTGAGTTTGAACCTTTGAAGTTACTGCTACAATTGGAAGAAAGGTCACATCAATTCTATTCCTGTAAAAATTATTTTCATTTCACCAGTATCTCATTATTGGTTTTCTTTCATTTCTTATGATGTTTTAGGTAAAAGTAATTTTTGGTGCTTATCACTTTTTTATGCATGTTCTTTCCTAGAAATTGTTTTGTAGTTTGATATATTCCTCACATCACAGTAGGTGGTGATATTCTGGAAGCCCCGGTGATATTTGTGAAATATTTTCATGCAAAAGCCTACAAAGGAAGCATTACTAATTTCGCTTATGTACAAGTTTGATTGGTTTTCATAAAATTAATGTTTAATTTCTGTTGAGCGCCAGGCTCTTTCTCTTACGTTTAAGCACAACTCAAACAGCATAACTTCAAATTAAAACTGATTTCGTATCGCTCGGAGCTTTCGAGAGCCAATACGACTGCTGGCGGACCACGACCTTCCCGTTTCGGGTGCTACGCTATTTTTTTCCTTTCCGTACACGTTTGCAGGGGGCTGGGGAAACATGCCTCCAAAAACATCTTTCTGATCTTTCCTGCCGAAATGGCGGTGGCGGTGCGCGGCCGGGAAGGGGATGGAGCTTCTCTTACTGGTGTGTCTGGGACGGCACGGCCAGGCTGGCCGAGGGATGGTGGCACCGGCTGGGGGGTCAAGGGACGCGGGTGGGCTTTGGGGCTCTGCTTTTGGAGCCGTCTCGGGGCAAATCACTCTGGGGGAGGCCTCGTTTTCCGCTTACGGAGCAAAGCCAACTCTCCCGACGGGGGACCGCCCGCGCAGCCCTCCGCCCGCGGCTCCCCGCTCTCGCACGAAGCGGAGAAGCTGGTGAGAGCTGGGAAGCGCTCGTTTAGCCGCCGGGCTGCCTCCCGCGGACTTCCTCCACTGGAGTTAAAGCTCCCGTTGGGCGGAGGGGGCGGCTCCAGCCAGCAGCGGGGGAGCCCCGTCCACCACCGCCTCCTCTCCGCTCCCCCCCGTCGGGAGGAAGGTTTGCGCTCGTTAAGGCGAAGGGCGGGCGCCTCGCCGGGAAGCCCCCGCGGGAGCACCGGGGAGCTCGGCAGGTGCTGCCGGCGCGCCGGGGGCTCGGCCCGGCCCCGACGGGCGGCGCGGGAGAACCGGGGGCGGCCGCCAGCGCCGGGCCGGGGCGGCGCGGGAACAAAGCGGCGGCCGCCGAGGCCGCGCTGCCCCGACGGGGCCGGCCCGGACGGTGCCGCCCGCAGCGGGGGCGGGGTGACGGGGGCACCCGGCCCCCCCCCCCCGCCCCCCAACCACCCACCCATCCACCCACTCCCCTTCTCCTCACACGCACACGCGCGCCCGGGCCCACGCAGAGACAGCAGCGGCGGCCGCCGGTGCGCGGCGGGAGGAGGATGCGGCGGCTGCGCCCCTGGGCGCTGGTGCTGGGCGGGCTGCTGTGTGCCGCCGCCGCCGCCGGGCCGCCGCGGAGCTACCCGCACAGCGCGGTGCTGGACGGCGCGGCCGCGTACCGCCTGCGCTGGGGCCGCCGCGGCAGCGCCCTCGCCTTCCGCCTGGAGGTGCGCACCCGCGGCTACGTGGGCTTCGGGCTCTCGGCCGGCGGCGGCATGGCCTCCGCCGACATCGTGGTGGGGGGCGTGGAGAGGGGCCAGCCCTACCTGCAGGTAAGGCCCCGCTGCCGTCCCCTGCGGGGGGCAGCGCTGCCGGCACCCCGCTCCCGCCCCGCGTCCCGGCTCCCCTTTGTCCGCCCGCCTTCCCCCTGCTGCCTCGGTGTCGGGACGCCCCTCTATCCCTGCCCCTCTTCTGAGCCTCCTCGCCCCTCAACCCCGTACCTCCGCGCCTCATCCTTCCAGCTTTTCGGTTATTCCTATTGTTCTGCGTGTGTCCCGTCCCGTCCCCGTGTCCCCCCCCCCCTCCCCGTCCCTGGAGGAGCTCTGCCTTTTCGGTCCGCTCCCTGCCAACCTTCCCTCTAAACTACTACACGGGTTTAAAGGTGTCGGGTTTCCTTCCTCTTCATCCCGAGAGCGCAACAGCCCCCTGCTCTCTCCTTGGGCGCTCTCTCCCTGCCTGCCCTCGGAGCCCAGACCCGAGGAGGGGAAGGGAGGGACGGCAGAGTCTCTCGCAGCGAGGTGCGGCACCCTCCCCCTCCCCCTGCCAGCAGGCGACCGAGCTTGGATGTCCTGGTGCGCCTCTTTGTAATCCCGCTGGCGCGAGGGCACGATCCCACCAGCTTCCCAGCCTGCTGACATACCCGTCTGCTGGGGCGCAGGCGGTGCTGCTCCTGCCCCTGGTGTTCCTCCTCTCCTCACCTGGAGCTGTTCTGACCCAGAGATTGAAAAGGACCCACAGAGTAACCACTGGGGCTCCAGCTACTTGTCCTTGGTCTGGTAAAGCAACCTCAGAGGAGCCCAACTGTATTGGCATAATTCTGTAGGTACGTCTCTGTAGTTGTCCAGATATTGCCAGGGTGCGGCTGGGCACAGGAGTGTGGTACATCGGCTCCGCTGGGGCTTCCAGCGAAGCATCCCCTCCACGGGGCGCCGGTGGCCGGTGGGGTAGGAGCCGTGAGAGGGGAAGGGACGCACACCTTTGGTCCCCGCTCAGCGACCTGAGATCCAGCCTGGAGGAGCAGCTCTGGGGCGGGGGGAGCAGGGACACCTTGTCCCGCGGGTGAGTGAAAGGGGAATCAGGCCCAGCATGGCGACTTGTCGCTCCAGTTGCCTGAATAATAACTTTTAGAGAGACAGTTCAAGAGCAGAGCAACACCCAGTTGTTAGAAGTCTGTCTTTTCATCGTCGTGCTAGAACTAGTTGATCTTTGAAGCTGCTGCTTAAATTTTGCAAGGTTTTGCTTTAAGAATATGAATTTTGACTAACATTTCATTATAAGAAAATGAAATACTTGATATGCTCCCCCTACTATTTGTCAAGATTTTATAAAATCAAACCTTTTCCAGGAAAAGGAAGTCTTTAGCATAATTTTTTTCTTTTCTTTTTTTCCCCTATTAGTTCACTATGAGAAGTTTAGGAAAATATTTGTTTTAACTACTCTCAGAGTGATGATTTTTAGAATATTTTTCCTCCATATTTCAAAACTAAGGTAATTTTTCCCAAACCCTCAGTCTAAATCAATCAACAATAATAATAGTAATTTATAAAACATGATCTGGTTATCAAGCAATGAGCTCTTAGCTCACAGGTTGTAAGGCTTGCTGGAGCTTTACATTTTAGAAGATACACCTATTAACCATTAAAAGAAACACAAACTTTGTGCTTGGTTAGTTCATAGATCCTGTTATTAGGGTAAAGCAAGCCTTTTAGAAAGGCACTCAAAGCTAGCGTGAAGACATCCAGTGACAGAGGATGCATCACTTCCCTTGATAGTTTGTGGCAATGGTGAGTCTTTGCTGTTCCTGCTTTCCAGTATTAGTTCATCTGGGTTCAGATTCCGGCTATGTATTTTCTCTACTATATTACAAAGTCTACTTTCCCCCATCCCACCTCCATAAAGTTATTTATATGCTGTAATCGAGTCACTCCTCAATTTTCTTTTGCATAAAATAAACAGATCGAGCTCTTCAAGTATCCCACTGCTGGACATTTTTCCCCAGCGCTCAAAGCACGTCTGTGGCTCTTTCCAGCACCTCTCACAGGTTTTCAGTGTCCTTTAAAAATGGCTTCATACAAATTCCATTCTTCTTTGTAAGATTTTATTCACTGGCATCCCATGACAAATACAACTGTGATAGAAGAGGAAAGGGCCGTAGCAAGCACCTCCTCTTACAGAGCACCTGATATTTTTCCCGAAATGCTAATTTAGCACATGAACAACAGCTACGCTAAGCGCTACGAGTTATTTTGTGGAACTTCTGAGTAGGTAAGGCACAGAAGAAACACTTCTATCTGTTCAGCTTGCTTGCAGGCCGAGGTTTTCTCCATTTTTTCTTCAGTTCTAGGCAGCAAGGTTTCTTTTTAAACTGTAATGACATCCTTTAAAAAAGTTGCTTGGTTTAAGTATTTCCATACTGGCACCAACAAGGAAATACCAGGTACAAAGACAATGGAGAATCAAACTTCATGCAAAAGCTTCTTCTGGCCAGTCAGCAGGGATTGCTGTAGAATGAATAACTTGTTCTAGGATGCTATTTCAATAACCTCTAATTCTTCCCTTTACTGGACACACATATACAGTTAATATTTTAAAAACACGTTCTGTGTTAAGTGTACATCATCATCATTTACATTATTTACTACTAAAAAAGAATTTTTCATAGATAGTACCCTTGAAAGTATGTGGTTTTATGCCTAGCTGCGCTCTATAAAATATGTACACCCTATAATGAAAGAACTTACTTTTCTTTTTGGTTTTAGAAATATGTTTTTATTCCATGATCATCAGTTGGAAAATGTGCATCGTGGTCTAAACTCTTAGAAGGGTCATTTTTTGGTTTCTTTGAAAGTTCTGAGATGCTTGTTCATGGCCTGATTTTCAGAAGATGTCCTGAAACACCTTTATAGCCTTTCAAGTGGGCATTGAAATTGCTAGTCTCTTGGGAGAATTTAGCCTCCTTTCCCCCCCTTAAATTCTCTCTCCTCCTTTAAAAATAGAAAGTGTTTGCAGAGGAAGGAGTTCTCTTCTGGGAGCAAACATGTAAATGTAGTCAGACTACAGCTGTCAGGAGAGGTAAAAGCAGATACTCCTTAGTCTGTGGAGGATCGGGGCGTTGAGGTAGAGGAAAACTTCCAGATAGTTTTCAGAGATGAGAAAAAACGTTTCCTCTGGCATTTATTCTTATCGTCTCAGCGCAAGTAGGTGCTGTTCCCACTGACAGCACGCAGTGCTTTCCTTGGAAAAATCTGGTGACTCAAAGTTCTGGATATCTGAGATTGGGTTTGACTTCCTTAGTTTTTAGGTGTATGCTGAACTTGTGTGTAATGAGTTATTAGTTTTGGTTTGCTTCTCCGTATTTGAGCTGTATTTGAGCTAAAAGGGTGTCTGGCATAATAAATAAAGGCTAAAATTATTTGAATGCCTGAGGTTTAGTTCTCTCTAAATATATCAAGGTGAAAAGTGTTTTGATGTCATGAGAGAAGAACAAGCCTTCGTGGTGTACCAGAGTAGTTTTTTGGAGAGCATTGAACAATCGGAGAGTTAGACATTTACTGTCCTAATGTTTCAGAAGTTCAGTATTTGGAATGGGGACCTAGACGTATTTTGGGAGGATGTAGAGGACATAGCGTGAATACATATATACATATATACATATACATATATACATGTATGTATATATACATATATACATAGAGCTTTACTGCATTGTTGTGTGGGACACACCTCTACCAAGCAGAGGGAGAAAAAGGCGGACATCCGTGAAAAAATTATTCTAGCACGTTACTGAGAGCCCTGTGGTGGTGACGGAGTGGCAGATTATTTGGGGTTTGGGTGAGCACGTTTGAGAACAGGTGGAAGATACCAATGGGGGCTGGTGTTGGAAAGCTGGGAGCTGCCTTTGTCTCTAGAGGGATAGGGTGTACTTGGAAGGGGAGTTTGTACGTGGCAACATGTTAACTTGAAATATCACCGTGGTCATTTGCAGCATGTGTTATTCTTCATAGAAGTTCTTGGGGCAGCCTCAGCTTTTGCATCTAGTTTTCGTTTCTCCTTCCCCCCCCCCCCCTTTCTTTTTTTTTTTTTTTTTTAAATGCATCTCTTTTGTGCTTATGAATTGACACAGCATGCATTTTTCATGCTAGACCCATGCCTTTTCCTTGGTCTCCACCCCTGTCTGGAATTGTGCATCCCCACCCACAGCACGTAGCTGCTGAGAGCCCCATTTTGGGGAGAGTAATCCTCCTTGATGAATGCCTATTTTGTGCAAGTTATACAAGAGGGTTGCATTGTTCGAATCTTCTGTTGAACTTGCACAAAAATAGTCCCTACTCAGGGTGAATAGGGACTGTGTGTCACTAAAAAGTACTTTATTATTCATTACAGCCTTGCTTGTTAACTGTCACCCAAACTAAAGAATATCTGTTATCAAATGTATCCCATAGAGTTAGCTTAATTGCTCATAGGGAAGTACTTGGAAGAGATTTTAAAGGACGGACAACAGCGAGCATTCTCTATGCTTAACGATATGCTGCTTTTAAGTGCACTCATGCCAACAGCAACAAAAGAAGTGTTTAGAAAACAACTTGAAAGGCACCAAGAGAGAGATGCAAAGTGAGTGCCACACTGACATATCTCAGTTGGTGCTTTGTTGGAGGTATTTCATGCCTTTGGGCAATGGGGCAAAATCTCCAGATGACTAATGAGTCCCTCTTGGCTTCCATGTGGGGCGTAAAGAGACACTCCAGCGTACATCTCCGCTGGCTGGGCGCTTTGCAGTTCCCTCTCAGAAGTACAATAGTTAGGACAAGGAAGCAACAGCTGGTGAACAAAAGATGAGAAGAATTCTGTAGCTCTTGTATTTTGCAGGCTTTGGGGGGCTATTCTGCAAGTTTTGTTTTGTTCTTTGTGGTGTTTTTTCTTGCCCTGTGGATTTTGGGAACACCAAGGAAATGAAATTTCCTTAACGCTCCCCAAAAATAAGTACCTGGAGCAGAATGGACATGTAGCCACCATGAGTGATGCAAAGGCTTAAAATAATGGGGGAATGATTTCATTCTCGATATAAACAAGTATCTTAGAAGTAGGAGAGGGAGGAGGGGAGATTTTTGAAGGAACATACAGAGATTTTGGGAATGAGTATCGCTGACAGTTGTGCGCAAAAATCCCTTAAGTGTTTTTCAAACTTCCTCATAATTGAAGTAATTGAAGTAATTAAAGTAATTAAAACAAGAAAACTTGTGCTGGTTAAATGTGGCTCCCATGTAAGGAATGTTCCTTGTGATAAAGTATAGTTGTGAGATTGGATCACGCAGTATCTCTACTTACAGGTTTTCTTCCCTTTAAAACACATTGCTACATGTTTTGTCTAGTCAGTTTGTGTTAGGACAGCCTTTAATCTAGCTTTATAGCTTCTGATAAAACTAGAATATAACCTCTTAAATGAAGATTTATTCTTGATGTAAAGACTTGGATAGGTCCTTGGAACTCTGCTGCGAAGTCAAATTATCCACGCCAATACGCGATGTCGTATTTTAACTTCTAACCTCTCGTGCTTCTTACACCTTTGTGTGGTAAATCAGAAGGCTCTCCCCGTTTCGGTGTTTTTCATTTGTGTGTGGAGAACGCGATATTTTTATCTCTTCCAGGGGAATGCCACAGAAACCAAGGGTACAAGCCAACAGACTGCCAGCTGTAGGCTACCGGGAAGCCGCCCCAGGCAGCATTTAGCTAGATATAAGAAATACACTGAAGTTTATTCAGATGACTTCCAGTTTGAATGAAGAAAGGCATGTCTCTAAGTAAATAACTGTGTTCCATGTGTAAAAAATACACGCCCTCTTTTTGCAAACAAAATATGTGTACATGTCACGCGCATACATCTATTATCTGTTTCTGTAAACACACAAGTGGAAAATGTGTGTCTTTGCGCATATTTGTATGTCTACATTCAACATACAGACACACCCACGATTATTTGTTATGGATAAAAATTTTCTGTCCTTTTTTAAGTTAGTAGTACACCTGAAGTAAATAAGCCACATTTACTCCAGTGTAATTCAGTTTAATTGGAATTTTGCCAGGAATTGTGTACAGCTTCTCGGAACCGCCTGCATGAGTGAGATCCAGGCTTCCTAGCAAGAAGTGAATCACTTCATACTCATCTGTTATGTAGGTAGAAATAAATAAATCAATCAGTAAATTAATTACAAACAGACCGCTCACAGGGCAACAGCTGAACTTAACTGATCCTCGTTACTTTAGGAACTTCTTGCAGCTCCTTGATAGCTGTCACTGTACTCTTTCTGTGGATATTTTTTCATTTGGGGCCAATCCCAAGATTGGATCAGCCAACTCTAATGCTCTTAAGGTAATTTTTATACGGAGCAGTGATGCTTTCAGATTCCTGCTTTCTGTTAGTTTTCTGTGGGTGGGCTCTGTTTTTCCCTAACGTAAGAGCATAGTAAGATCTTTGCCTGAAACTCAAGCTGAAATTTATTTGAGGTTGCAAAAAAGTTTGGTTTGCTTATTTGTAAACTCATGCTCTGTTTGCTTCTTGCCAAATACAATGTAAAAACAGCTTCTTTTTGGTGGTAACATCCAGTGTGTGCTGGAACCATGAGCAGCGGGATTCCATCTAAGTTGAATGCAACAATAAAGAAGAGAAATGTTAACCACATTTATTTTTTTGGAAACCCAGAAAGGCATAGCTTGGTGCTTATTTCAAACAAACGTTTTGGTCAGTTCTTTTGCGTACTGTAGCAATATATCCATCCTATTTATACACAGATAGATCCCCTCCTGCGCCAACTTTCATCTTGGTTACAGCTTCCCGATTCCTTTTGCCAAACTTGTCTTCAGCCCTGGTCTTAGACATCAGTTTGGTAGTTTGGGGATGTTCAAAACTCCTTGGGTTGGCTACAGACCACAGGCGAGGACTAGTTGCAACAGAGCTTGTTTTTCCCTCGTTTCCCATTCCTGGCTTGTCCCTTTACTCGCTTGTAAGTGTTAAATTGCTGCCGAAATGGAAGCGATCTCCCGGTTAGAGGAGGACAGCGTGTACAAATCCCGGCAACAGAGCTGCTCACAAGCCGAGCCCACAAGGCAATTGCTGGATGGGGCCACAGTTTGAGAGTTATTTTATGCTTCTTGAGATGGAAAGGTGCTGTATATAATTTAGGATGGGAAATGGATATCATAAAAAGTCCGATCTTGTACATTGTAAAGATCTGGGGAGGGAGTCCCATAAACACCTGTTCAAGTCTGCGATGACAGCTGGAGGTGCTTTCGGGGTCAGGCTTCCCTCTGCAGCTGTGCTTACATTCTCAAAGGAGAAACCAGTCTCTTTTCACATCCTTCAGAAATTATTCTCCCTGACTGTTTGTAGAGCAGCAATCAGAAATTCTATACGCCGCAAAACATTTTTTTTTTTTAAGAAAGAGAAAGGTTAATGGGATCTGAAAAACAGTATAACATGATCGGCTTCACATCTGGAAAAGAACATAAAATAATTTGTACTGTCAGGAAGATTTTTCATTTTCCGTATGTTGTTTCAATTTCTAGGTAATGTGAGGAAGGAGATACCTAATTATTTGAGTGATTGCACAACTTAGTCCAGAGTTTAAAATACCATTTTATGCAATGTTATTAAACGGAGTGCAGAAACTTTAAATGTTTCACATGTAAACAGTTTACATAAGCAAATTCTGAAATAAAAATCTTTGTTATTATGTAGCATGACCAGTAATACTTCCAAAACTTTGTTTGAAACATGATTTAAATAACCAAAATAAGGTATTCATACTAGAAAAATGTAGTTGTTTCACCATTATCTTCTCTTTCTGTAATGCTTACACTTTTGTAAAGTTGATGTGGAACTTGAAATCTTCATTTACCATATGATATATACTTTTGTGAGTATAAGAACCTGAAGAATCTGGATGCAAGTGCTGAATCAGTACATAAATCCATGTTGTCAGGTTTGTGCTGTTAGTGTTTCAGAAATTCAGTTTTAAGGACTTGCTAATTGTTGTAGGTCTCTGTTAGGACTCCATGAAATTCATGGGGACTTGTATAAGTGTAATTTGTCCTACAAAAGACACAGGTTTTCTAGCTAACTGTGTGGAGTGGCAAAACCAAGTATGTGTAAAAGAGGTCACCACATCAGAGCCTTTTGCTACCCAGTAGGAAGAATAAACTATTCCAATATGAGGCACATTTCAGCCCATCTGTGACAGATAACGAAGCACTGTAATTCTGTTGATGCAAATGTCACACTCCTTTCTCTACAGAATGACATGAGTGAAATTTGTGAATTTAGATGAGATCTGTGTTATGATAGTCTGGCCTGGACAGAGTTTTGAACCATATTTAGATATCCTCAGTTCAGCTGAAGCCCAGATGCCTAACATCCTCTCTCTGACCTCTGGTGGATCCATCCTCTGTGCTGTCCTTTGGCCTTACAAGTCACTTTTCAAAGGCCTTCAGAGGTACCCAGCTTTCTTCTTTGACTAGACACAAGGAGTTAAATGGTGTGTAGGCTGTCCAGATGTGGTGGATTTGATTGCATTTGTACCATAGGAGCAGACTTTCATTTATTCTTATGTTTCTACTCTGAAAGGAAGCTTAAGGGATGTATAAAGATACAGACATATATCTATATAGATATATCTACAACTAACTTTCTCTTACTTTTCCAAGATGCTGCTGAAAAGGATGTGGCATCACAGTTTGCAGTGTGTCTTCATTTTTTATAATCTCCTTTTGTTCATTACATTTTGTACACAAATAAGTGTCTTAAAGGCTTTTAAGCTCTGATGAGCAAACTAGCAAAGTCAACGTAGTTTGACTTAAAACTCTTCTCTGTGAGCAGAAAGAGATCAGCATGTTTCCTTGGCAATGTGGCCTTATTTTGTTTTAAAACTGGTAAACAAATAATTTTCATGTTAGCGGTTGAGCAATCAAATTCTGAGCTATTCAGAAATATTTTTTTGTTATATTATTTGATTTTATTTTTGTGATGATCATCTGGATAATTTTCATCAAAGGAAATAAAAGTAGTAATAGAGGCAGTTCGCTAACTCCTAAATAGCTCATGGCAAGTGTACTCACACTTGATTCCTCTAGGGCAGTCCCACTGCACTGAGTGGAGTTGTAGGATCTGGGGCATAAATGGGTGTCTCTGTCTTACTGTGTGCCACAAAAATTTGCTTCCCAGGTATTCTCAGCACCCTGATATTCAAGGGCTGTTGCAAGGCGGTGTGCATCAGGCAAATCAGGCAAAGAGAGTAAGTAAAGCCAAGGAATTCATTACTTCACAGATATTTTCACATGGGAAAGATTAATGTTAGTTGGTCAGATTAGCATCTACCCACAAAATAATTTAAGGTGAGTCACGGAGCGAGGCACTGTTCAGCATCGACAGGTAGGCAGCGAGTGCCCGGGCAGGCAGCGCTGCGAGCACCCAACGCAGCTCCCCCAACACGGCTCTCCTCCTGCGGGGAGCGGCGTGGTCCTCTCCTGGGCTTTGGGACCAACTTTCCCAAAGCATTCGCTGGCAGCCACAAAACGAGCCCCTTGCAGTGAGGCAGAGCTGTGACCTGTCTTTGTCTGTTGTCCAGGCGAGTGAAATAATTACACTGGCAATCACGTTATCAAGCCAAATCTGATCTAATACCTTAATTACACAGCTTCTTTGAGTTATTTTTGCATTCTCCCCACAGGCTTATGGAAGTCAGGGCTACAAGAGGTTTTTTTGGTTACGGCTGTGTCCTTTAGACTTCTTAAGAAATGATGAAGTTTACTGGCAAAATATTTGAGTGTGCACACCTAACTTTGCTTCATGTTTCTGAGTTTTCCTTCACAACGGTTTCAGCCAAAGATTTTCAACTTGTTCACATGAGGAAAAGCTATTCCTGAATTTGTATTCTTCAATAATTCAATGTATGGGTGCTTATTCTAATATAAGGATGCCTTATTCCAATTTATTGTAACACTTCAGCAACGATATCACACTTTAATAAAAGCTGATGTTCACAAGGTTACATTTCTCGTCCAGGCAAGCCCTTACTATTTTTAAGATGGAAGTGGAGATTCCACAGAGGAGCGTTTTCAGAGCCAGGATGATACTGCGTATAGATGCACACTGCCTCTTTCCAAGCTCTGATGCAGGGAGTGTTTTGACCCCATAAAGTATCCCTCTTCAAGTACCATCGCAGAACAGGCCCATTATCTCCCTCTGGAAAAGTTAATCCAAAACTCTTTCTCTAGACAAACATAAGTCAGCAGTTCCCTTTCTTTCAGCATACAGCTTCAGGTCTTTTGCTCTTTTTGGTGATTATTTTTCCATGTGTGTATTCTTTCATATATGTACTCATTCATTTCTAGTCACGAGAAGTGCTGACAGGAAAAGGAGGACTGTTTTCAGTACCTTTCAGAATCTTCAAAATTTAGATTTGTTCCAGAACTGAAAAAATCCAACTCTTTCATTTGTTTTGGCAAGACAGAATTAAATCTAAGTATTTTCATGCTGATAAAAAATGGTTAGCTTTTTACCCTTTTCTTCCTTAAGTCTGAATCTTGACTGAGGCTATTTCATACAAATTTTCATCCAAATTAATATACCTTAATGAAATGTTTGGGCATGCAGTTATTTGTACATCAATAAAAGGCGGACCAGCTTGTGAACTCTGACTGGTGTGCATGTCGTCTCTTGCACACACGCAGATTTCTAGGGTGGGGTTAAACTGAAGATTACAGCTCTTAAATGATCCTTCAGTGAATTAATAAGGTATCAGCTACTGTTACTGGTATCAAAATACTTGGACGTAATATTTTACAATTTTTCATCTCGGTTCCCTCCACTTCAACAAAAGGGGAAAGACAGAAATCTCTCTAAAAGTGAATGGAGGTCCAAACAGCTACAGAAGTAAATGCCTTCTAGGAACAGCCAGCACTGCATTATTCTGCAAGGGTGCTGCATGATTAATGGTGTCTGCCTGTAGCCTGTTCGGCGTGAGAAATATAGCTATTAGTTAAAAGCCCCCCTCCCCGTCCCAGAAACAGCCTGAATCTCAAAGGAGGGTGACCGGAGGAGGTGCATCTGGGGTGTTGTTGGGCCCTTTCCAGGTGGCTGGGGTGGGAGGGGAGGGAGGGCTGGGTCCCAGCTGCGCGGGGCCGCAGGAATTTGGGGTGAGGAGGTTAATGACCTGGCATTGCTGCAGCCGCTCCTCTATTGTACCGTGCCTCTGCTGAACCCCACACGGGGAGCGTCTGTTTTACAAGCAGCTCCCCCTGCCCTCAGAGCCCCAACCCAACCCCAACCCAGCACCTTTTGTATGAACTGAGCACTTTCCGAGCTAGTTAAGCCGTAGGGTTTCTGGTTCTAGTCGATGTTCATTCAAGAGGTTTGCTTTTTGTGGGGAAGAAAAAAGAAAGAGAAAGTCGTGTTGATGTGAATCTTAAGCTAAATTTGTTCTCTCTGTAATTTCCCCTGAAGTTCATGACACCCCAGTCACAATAAATTAGGCTTCTTGGTTGTTGGGTACAGCCTTTATTTCTGCAGTTAAATACAGGCAGCATGTTGCTGAAGTTGCTGAAGACATTCTTTAAGCTTCTTATCAAGGATACTTGCTTTCCTGAAGATTTTTAATGAAAAAAATGTTCAGTGCCACATTAAAATTATCATTTGATACAAAACTATGATACTTCGACGTTTTATATAAAGATGTGTTTTAAGAGGCTTCAGTATTGGACATAAAGTTTCCTTTTTAATTTAATATTAGATTTTAGTAATGGCCCACCTTTTATTTTTGACAGGATTATTTTACAGATGAAAACAGAGTACTTAAAAAGGACCCCCAACAGGATTACCATCTGGAATATGCCATGGAAAACAGCACACATACAATATTGGCATTTAGCAGAGAACTGCACACTTGTGATACAAATGACAAAAGCATAACGGTAAGAGGCTCTGCCTAGATATAGATAGATGAAGGAATTAATACAGGCCGAATGTATACGTGGTTCTGAAGCTGGTTATTACAATCTCATCTTAGTAAAAGGATAGAATTAGAGAAATTCAGTTTCCAAAACATCTGTTTGGTCAACTTAAATAAACCATGTAAAATACTTGTGCTCTTTCTATTAAGCTCTTATATTTTAATTTCAGCTTTCTTTGTCCTTCTACTTTAATGCATCATGTTCTCTAATTTCTAACACACCAAGTGAACACAGGATTGAAAGAGGTACCTCTGGGCCATCAAGTGCCATATCCCACAGTTGCAATCATTCAGGAGTTGAGAAACACTTTTCAGGTCTTACACTAACTTGTAATTGATCTTAACGATAGACTTTTTAAAAAGTTTGGAGCAGATATATTTAAAGTATATATTTGTTTTATTTCTTTATTCAAAATTAAGAAGTAGAAGAGTTTTATGATAAAACTCTTTCCAGGTTAAACTACTTTTCATCGTAAATTCTTCTGTTGCCTGAGGGACTGCTGTACTGTTTCCTAAGCAGAATTTTAAATAATATGAAGTTCATAACTTCTGTATTGGAAATGACAGGTAGGCTAGAGAGATTTGCAGGATTTTCTGTGCCTTGGCTTGTTTACTACTAATTTTGGAAGCATGGCTATAGTAGTTCAACACTATTTTAATTATCTATGTTTTCACAATATACGCAATAATAACAACATGATGAGCTGAAAGATACAGGAAGCAAACCACAGCTGTATAAACTGCCACATTTCCAGGCAGTCAATAGATCTATGGTTTTCACACCTGCTCCAAATTCTCAGTATAATTCAACATTCTGGGACACTTCAGGATTTATTAGAGTGCTTTGTCTCAAGGGTGATTATTGCAATCTGAGAATGTTTTACAGAGAATTGATCTGTGCTATGGCTGTAGATGGATTTTTAAAGTGTAAATCTGTTCTGTAATTGAGTTTCTATCTTCCCTAGCATGTAAGGACAGCAGTTCACAGAAGGTATTCACATCTTTACAGAGCTGAGCCTGGAAGATGTTTTGGGGGGAAGCCTTCTGATTGCTGGCCTCGCTAGAAAAACCTTTTTCACGCATGTTGTTGGTTACCTCTTTATGAGTCTGTTCTGCTATTTGCAGATACGATTTAAATTCATGACAGTAATGAAGGAGTCTGTCAGAGAGAGTTTCAGCTTCTGCATATCTCCAGTGAACCCTATGAGTAGAAAGCATTATTAATTTTAACGACAAAATTGTGTCACTGGGTGACTGCTGCTCTGGTATACATTGTCATTGTTCAAATACAGCAACACCTACATCATACCTATCATAGGAATTATGTGAACTATGTAAGAAAGATATTGTTCCTATTCCTTACAGACTTTTCGGTTTGGTTGGTTTTTTTTTAACCCAGGAGAGCACAGTGCGGGTAATATGGGCCTACCACCACAAAGACATGGGAGAAGCAGGTCAAAATTACCATGGGTCTAATCGTGGTACAAAGAGTCTACGCTTGCTGAATCCTGAGAAAGAAGAAGTCTTATCTGCCTCTTTGCCGTACTTCGACTTGACAAACAAAGACGTAAGTTACTCCGGGTTTTGGGTTTATGTAGACATGGGGATAAAGTGGCAGCCAAAGCTTTGGGCTTCTGCAACAGGGTAATATGACTTTTATAATATTGTGTTCTTGTCCTTTTTATTAAGACAGGTGCCTGTACCAGACAAGGATACAACATATTGGTGCCAAATGTTTAAGATTCCAGTACAACATGAAAAGCACCATGTGACAAAGGTGAGTGATTCTGACTGAGCAAATTTAGAGGAGCTCAGATAAAAATTACTCTTCATTATTGCACTTTCAAAATTTGTTTCAATACTTACTGGAGCGAAAACAAGACCTCTTGTCTGTCTTCACAAACATGGGTAAAGTGTGTGTGTGTGTGCCTGGGATCTGATTCTAGTGTGCCCTGACAACTGGCACACCCAGTGACAGAGCCCTTTTCTTTCTCTTCTCCTATGTCCTTTCTCCCTTAAGAAAATTAGGTTGAAAATTATTTCTGTTCATAAACATTTTTGGCAAAGACTAAGTAAAATTTTCTAAAAGCACGTTCCATCAGGTTTCTACTTCTATATAGGAATGTCATTAATTTCTTTTAATGGAGAGTAACTGTAGATTAAACCAGTACTGAAATGGTGAAGTTTGTTCAAATAAATCGCCGGGTTCTTATTTGACACCAGTCACCAATCTTGCGGTGGCCGCAGTGGAGTTCTGCCACATTACATCATGTGAGCACAGGATTTGTTATCTTCAGCTGTGTAAAATCCAAATATTATGAAAAAAGAGATGGAAGCTGTAGTTTATTTAAAAATTAGTGAAAGTGTGTAAACATCTACACAAGGTTCAGCAGGATCCAAGGTGATTTCAAAACCCACATGCATAAACATGTTTTCCTATAGCACATTTTCTAACTTTTCTTTCTGTTTGGAACTAAAAGCTTAAGAGTGCTGGGGCAAGGATGGTTCTCACATTCCTTTCCAGAAGCAACATACTGAAGGCTGATAAAAGAGCAGTTTTTTATTATTGTTCAAGACTGCTTAAGATAGCACAGTGAGATGATATCTCTGGCCCTCATTTTTATCTTTCTTTGAACTCATCAATGATTTTAAGTATACAATGCTATTCCATTTTTTGGATTATTGTCAGTCATTTTTCTCCAATGCATTCGGTAAGTCCGAAATGTTAAATTAACTCAGAGATCTTAATGTGATCTCCAGTGTATGTCTGAGAAATACCTATAGTTGCTCCAAAATACTGTGGACTTCTGCACTTTGTCAGAATGAAGAACTGCAAGGTCCAAATTTCTGCCTTCAGGTACTTGATCTTTAATCACATTTGAAATGTGTGACAGCTACTTTCACAGATCTGTATGAAAAGCAGAGTTTGCTTGTAATACAGCATATATGTCAGGATTCCTAGCTTTCTGCTTTCAAGTGAGAAAGTTTCAAAATGGTAGTATCAGAATCATGCTTTCCATGTTAAGTTTGGTGGAATTTGTAGATACATGCTGTTCTGCTATAAAGTTCTCTGGAACTATTTATTATTTATGTATTCTGAATTAATTTTTAAAATGTTTTGCCTGACTGCACATACGGTTGCTCATTTTTTAAAAAATATTGTGGTTGGTTGAAGCTAAACTATGATTTTAACTCAGAAATACATTGGCTAATTTTTCAGAATAGATTTATATTCTTTATTTTTACCATGATGTATAAAGAGTATTATAAATTTAGAAATATTTTGAAATCAGTGATTTATTTGCATTTTTTCTTATAAAGTTAGAAATTAGTAGAATCCTCAGCGTTTTTCCACTTTTAGTAAAGCAAACAACTTTCATCTTGCTGCTTAAAAATGTTCAGAGAGAGAAAAATGATTACAGAAAGGGAGAAGAATTATGTAGGAACACTTCCTTAGCATTTCTTTCAGGGCCACAACTTATATTTTCATATATATGACTTTTGTAGACATACAGAGGGTTATTGTGGGATTGTATCTATGCACTCTTGCAAACTGATTAAACATTTCCTAAAGCCTACTGATACACAAAGGATGGGGCTTATGGCTACTCAGGAGGATATTAGCTATGCAAACAAAGGTTGAATTTCACCCAGGGGAGGACAGATGAATTATATGGCCTGAACAAGCTGTGTTAGTTAAACACTTACATAGGTGTTGATTCTGGATTCTTCCTTTAGCATCATTTTCATACAAACCTCCACATCTCATTTTTACAGTCAGGAAAAAAAAAGTTTAGAAAATGGTACAAATTCCTCTCAGGCATAATTCAGTCTACTTATGTAGCGTACATGTGAGCTGAGTTTGGCCTTTCTGTCCTCCTGTATGATTCTGTGGAGCACCAAAGTGCAGTTCAGCTCTTGTTGGGCAGTGTGTGCCATCAACACTGTTGAAGTGTGCACTTAGCTGTGCATATGCATAAATCTGCTGGTGATCTGGAGTCTCAAGTAGGTGCAACAGCCACAATAAGAATTTTCTTGATACTTTTCAGCTGTTCTCTGTCATTCCTTTCTTCCTGAAAATTGCTCTGAGCATTTTATAATAATGCATTTTAAAAAATATCAGTTTCATCAGGAAAACTCAATATTTAATGAAGAAAACTGTCTGAGAAAAAATTAGACCTTCATTAAAGGTAGGGGCCAAGACATTTATTTAATTGTCTCTGGTTAACAAATGCCAGATTCTGAATCCAGATTCTGAGTTAAAAAGGACTTTTTAACTTCCTTTGACCATGCATTATTTTAAAAAAGAGTACCTCTATGCTGTCAGGCAGAACATATTCACAGCACTTGCAAATATATTTCGTAAATACAGTCTAGCGGTGCAACAGCTGGGTAAGTGATAACACTTGGTCTTAGGGTGCATCTGCAGTAGTGTTTTAGTTTGGATGGGAAGCATGCTTTTGAAGTGAATCTTCAAGTTAATCTTGCTTAGTTAGGCGTCGTTACTGCCATGGAGCAATCATGGAGCTCATGACCTGTATCCCTTTGGGTGAAACTCAACAGGAGGTTGTGCGTCAGGAGCACATCAGAAGTCCCCCAGGTGGAAATGGGCCATCAGCTCATGGGACCAGACTGGCGCTTGTACAAATAAAACATTTCTGACGCTGGATAGTCTGGATGCCAGGACCACATCCTTTTCCTCTTTTGTGTTTTTTTTTTTTTTTCTCATGGTAAAAGTGTCCCACAAACTGAATGACTCCCTGGACGATGAGAAGCTGTTTTGCAGATGTCCCAATATACTGCCTTCATCTTCCGGGTAGCTCAGGCACAGCCCTCCACCCTGATGGCTTGCATGAGCAAGCTGTTGATTTGAAGTGAATCAAAGGGCGTGTTTGGGTAACGATTGGAAGATCTGGGTTCTTCACAAGGTAAAGACACAACTAGCATAAGAGATCTCAAAATCAGTCAAAGGTAAATTATGTAAGATCTTATGTCTTTTCTTTCTCTTTACATAATATTTATGCTACTTTCCAAGAACCTCAGGTAATGAGAAACAACATATTTTCATTGAGTGTTTTTGATCAAGCTGCACTACATGACATGCAAATTGTGCAAGAGATAACTGTAATCTTGCATTCATCTCATAGGTAGAATAAGGACATGGATAAGATATTACTTATGCTCCTTATGCTGCATTTACGAATGGAGAACAGAGCTGCACTGTGATAACAAGGCACCCAGCCAGGGTTCGGACTTCTCTGTTTAATCTTCCTTTGTGTCATATCTCTTGCAACTTTTTCCCTAGCGAAGAGATTGTGTCTTCCTACATGTCCCTACAATGCCTTCTGCTATGAGATCTTCTCCGATGCCTCCAGGAACTCCCGGAGAAATAACTCATAATAACATTATGCCTGCTAAGAAATAAAACAAAGTAACATGTTTTCTCAATAGCTGGCCATAATAGTGATAAGAGTTACCCAGATTACAGCCAACACCAGGCACCGAACCTGGTTTTGTGACTCTGACGGAGTACATCACTCCTCAGCTTCAAGCTGCCTACCTGGCTGAGTGGTGGCTTCTTGAAAATTTGTTAAACTTCTACAGGTTTTCCCTCCCATGTGTTTTTTGTTAGCAGAACCAATTATCAGGGTAATAGGTCAATTTTGAAAATAACAATATGCTGAACAGATGAAAGAGTTTGCTTGGAGGTAATCGCAGGCAACCATCTTCGAGTCAGCTCTTTGCAGGATGGCTCTGCAGTGGTTCTGGAGCGGTGGGCTCTGCCTGCTCCTTGTGTGGGAGAGTGCACATTACTGCCTGGCTGCAAAATCCTCCTGCCAGCTACATGTGCATTGGCCTGTTTTGCTGCTTTGAGCTTCAGGCTGTGGTATGTGCCTCAGGCTTACTACCCTACAGGGATTTTTACTTTTCTCACATACGGAAGTTAGCCAGGAGCTTTCTCAGAAGTAGCTTTCTTAGAAAAAAGACATTCTACTTATTAGCCCAGACTTTCTGGAGATGGGTTTAAGGTTATTTCTTGCTAGGATTTTTGCAGTTCTCTGTAAATTTCGTTATTCTGACTGGTCCTGAATGCCTCTTAATTGCATCCCTACAGAAAGTTCTCTAGTTTCACCGACTGCACCTGGGGAAGGACCTCGCCTCCAGCAGGACCTCTCAGAGGGAGGGAGGGATTCGCTGGTAGAACAGAGGCACGGGCATGTCCATGCACTGACCTCTGCATGAAAAGGTTTCTGTCTCCCTGCTGAAGCCAAGCTGAGGGCAGCTCCTTGGGTGTGGAGGGCCCTTGCAGGCAGAGTCAGTGCTGCGCCAGGGCTGGGAGCCGGGGCTTGTGGAGTGAGAGGTGCTTGCCCAGAGGAGCACACACTGAAAAGGGGAGTCTCTGCAGCACCCTCCCTCGTGTAAATCGCCCATTTTAAAAGTCTCTTTCTTATTGCTCTTACAGTTTTTAAAGTTATTCAGTGTCAGCACACTGCAGCTTCTGAGACTCTTTAATTCTTGTACCATCAAAATGCTTGATCTCCTGATTTTCAATATGCGTGGATGTGTATGTGTCCTGACACATCCCTCTCTACTTTGACAGTTTGTAAGACTATTTGTTTATGATTGGGTTTTTCTGCCTATTTGCTGAATTTATATTTTTCTTACCATGACCTGGCATCATGCAGATGTTTGCCAGTGGCATGAAAATGAAAATTTGTTTCACATTCATGAGAAATACTTCCCAGTATTTTGGTAAATACAGCTTTTGCTCTATGTGCAAAGCTTGTTTTTACTGCTCTTTCTACTTGTCATTCTAAAGATACAGCTTTTTTTTATGACTGTCTTTAGCTTAGGTTTCAATACTCCATGACTTCCATTTGTTTAATTTAATTGTATTGCTTATGAATGTAACTGCATCGGCTAAAGATTCATTACTTTGGCTTTGCATTAACTGTAGGTCTCCCGTGTGCTCCACTGTTTCTTCTACTGCAATTAAAAAAACTCGAGATACAGTATTTCCTCTACTGCCTTTAGATTTTCTGTGAATTATCTATACCTGTGGTCTCCCACTACACCTGACAAATTGTTTAATGCTGTGTGTAAACTTCTGAAAATTTACAGTATATACTGGTGAGGGAATGGTATGTATATCCTACATGCCAGATGTGCCATAATCAATTTGTGAGAAGCTTTTCAGCTTCAGTGTATAGCATGTCCATGCTAGTTTCAACACTCTATAAATTTTCCCTCTTTTTATTTTCTTAATTTCTTTGAAATATACTGTTTTCCTCAGGGAAAGTAATTCCTCGGGCTTCAGTAGCAATAACCCCATAGACAAAACCATGTCAGACATTGAATTCCACTCTTAAGAGTAGGAAAAACAGTTCATGTAAAATAAATACAATATTGTAGGTAGGGTCATTTAGCTGTATCTACATGACTTTTCTCTATGAATTACTCATTATCCTATAGTTCCAAACTTTCCGGGGTTTTTTTGAAGCTAGTACAGTCAGAGAAATACTGGCAGAAAGGCTGCCGTGTGGCTGTGCTCAAGAGCATAAAATACTTCAGATTCTGTAAGAGAACTTATTAAATGGGATGCCCAGTTTTAGAGGGCGTTGGCATTGGAAAGGGGGATAGTTGGTTGCGTTTTGTAAGCTCTTAAACGTTTGGATGCCTGTATAAAGAACTCCTTTTGTGTGCATTATTTGAACATGCTTATGAGAATGGAGTGAGCAGGTGTAGCGCTGCTGAAATGGGGAAGAAGTCCCATGCTGGGGATTAGACTATGAGGTCAAAATTCAGTATTTCTTAAGTACACCTCATGCATATTAACTTAAACTCAGTCAACGTATTTAAGACAGTAAATTTCCAACCATGAAGATGGGCTTCCTCTCCTATAACTTGACTTATCTACAGGTTTGAGCCAGGTGCTTAAATGACCTTACAGTGGCAAAAATAACCTTTTGTATCATCGTAGAGGTGGTGTCTGAAATACATGAGCTCAAGCATCACCTCTATGGTTCAGTCAGAGAAAACCCAGATAACCAGCCTGTATTACATACGTAACTCTCAGCTGGGTGAATCAGGGGACGTGTCCTACCAAAATGGTCAGGAGACAGAAGAGATTGTGATAAGAGCAAAAACTGCAAAATAATTTTTTTATTTTAAATTTGCCTTTAGGAAAATGGATTTTTCTCAACCATAACCCTATGTAATTTTTTGGCACTGAACTTAGGATGTAACTAGTGCAAACAGGCCAAGCATGTCACCAGAAAAAAACTTAATTACTTAGCATTAACTGAGAAGCGTTACATTGGGCATATTTTTATTTAAGCACCAAAGTTTTCCATTGTTGATCATCTTAGAGAAGGGAGCCTCTTTTCAATTAAAGAAAGGCCTGTATTAGAACATACCAGCAGCTGCTGGTTAATCTTAATGTTCAGTTTCAGAGCAATCTCTGATAAGGAAGTAAAAACTCCAAAAAAACTTGTTGCCAAGGGTAACTCTGCTTTTTGACAGTGGAATGCTTTAGTAATACCAAAGACCCCAGTGTGAAAATACAAAGGGACTCCAGTTTAAGAGACTGACTGATTGAAAGCCAGAAGGGCAGCTTGTAGCCTTCAGCACCTAAATTGGGGCTCTGATTTTTAACTTGAGTGATACCAGACAGTAACTGCTTGTTGTTCTCTGGCTTGAACTTTTATGTTTTGCTAAATGTGATAACTCTAGCAAATTGCATCATGCAGCCTGACATAAACAAATGTTCTGTATTTTCCTGTATGTTCCCCCACAAAGCAATTTCAGCCTTGGTAAATTAGATTGGCAACCAAATGATCATCTTATGCTGCAGAGCTTGCAAGCTACTGCCCTTTGATCTGGAGGGTTGTCTTTTCAGTGTAAGCCTGAATTGGCCCATTAGGCTTTGCAGTGTTAAAGAATCGTATAACTGAACTGGCTGGAAATTAAAAGTTTCCCAAGCAACTGTCTCAGGAAATAACAGAAATACTGTCTTCTCTCATATTCTGCTAAATTATTTCATATGTAAAGGTATTTCATATATTACGTCATTCTGCGATCAAAGATGAAACTACGTAGGACCACAGATTCTACTGTCACACCAAAATTTATATTTCTTAGTGAAACTTACTCTTATTTTGCAGTAGTCTTCTTTCATTTCACTTGTATATCTTTACAATAAGAATACTTAAGCTATGCAGCTATTGCTGCGTTATTTATTCCATACTTGCTACGCAAAAATAGTCTACTTCATTTCTGTCATCAGCAAACTTGAACAGCTAGTTAATTTAATCCAGTTTCTTTGATTTTTCTTTTTTTAATTAAAACATCGTCCATCCAGTATGGCAATGTATTGACTATGCTAGCACGTGGTTGGGAAATATGTATTTCATGTGATTTTCTGGTTAAGTGAAAGTCAGAAGTTATGTAATTTCTAGTTACATACAGGTGTTAGGTGACCGCAGCCTTAACTTAAAATATGACCAACACTGAGCATGGAGAAGGGGAGGGTACAATTTTTGTGAAGCTCTGAGTTTCACCTCCCAGTTCTGAGATGATCTGTGGGGTGATCTTCAGCAGGGGATTGTAGTTGATTAACCCCATTTTGTCTTGTGCCATGTCTTTGCTTTTTCTTCTTCAGCCTTAGCTTTGTGTATGGTTTTAGATTAAGCCTGTGATTAGGTAGTGCGCTGAAAAGATAAGAAAAATTGCACCTAGGAATTGTCTGCAGCCAACCGATTAACACTTCTTATCGTAGCAGACAATAACATATTTCAGGGTAGAACTGGGCCTTAGATGACCAATACAAAGCATCTTCTATGCAAACACCAGAACAGCAGGTGCATAGATAGTAAAATCTGACTTGATGGGGCTTGCACACTGTGAGGTGAGTATCTGGATGGATCACAGAACAGATCTACCTTGGTCCTACTAGCATCTTGGCTTTGCTTCTTAAGATCAACTTCTAATTCAGACAAGTCACACAGTAGCAGCATCTTAAGCAAATTTTCTATAGGGCCACATTTAATTGCTCCAATGTAATTTAAATGGTGAAGAAATTTAATTTCCTATCTAAGTGTTTACAGTGCTTCTCTTCAGTGCCGACCTCTCACTCTGCAGCCCCAGCAGTAGCTACTTGGGGTTAGTTTTCAGAGAATAATGCTATGATACCCTCTCCATCTCTGCTTCCACTTGAAATGCACAGTAGTTGCAGCTATGTCCAGAGCATACATTCATTGACTCTCAGGGGTAAAATAGAAACAAAAAATATTAATAACAGTGAAAAAATAGACAATACCACTCCACCATGTCCACACATAGCATACATGACATCAAAATCCACACAGATGACAACTGGGATGAGGTAGATGGTGAATAGTTTCTGTTTGCATCAAGACTGAAGTGTTAACTGGTATGAAAATAATTTACATCTTGGATATAAGTAAAATACACAAAAAGAACCCCAAACCCAAAACACCCTAACTGATAAAACAAATATCTAAGCAAATTATTATAAACTGCAAACTAATGCTCTTCAGTCTCCTTTCTCCATCCCCTCGTTTCAGTGACCTATTACTATCTGTTAAGTTGCTTGGACTGGAACTGTGTCTTTCTGTTTTATGAAGTGTCAATTACAGTTTTGGTTTCTAGAGAATTAATACAGCGTAATTTTAATTCATTACTCTCAAGTGACTTCAAAAGAACCATGTCATCTGAAATGGCCCTTGTGTGGCTTCGTGGTGCCGTTGAGAGGTGCTGGAGCCCTGCACAATGGTACCAGTATCTGGCTTGGGTTGAGAAAATGTGGAAATCATAGTATTAATGTAGACATTACCTAACCGCACTTGTTTTGTAGGTCATCTCATGTTTATATGCTAACCCTGTAAATAGAAATTTTTAGAGGGTTATGAGCAATAGTTCCTGAGATTTGTTCTGCTGACTCAGGAGGCTGTGTCGTGTCAAAATCACGAGCCTTGTGCTTATTTTATCCCATGCTTTCCCTTCAGTGAACTTTAGGTGCCAGAGCATCCAGATTGGTGATTCCTGCAGAAGCTCAATATCTGAATGCCTAAGGTCTTTCTCGTCTGTGTTCCCTTTTGGTACTCTTTCACAGAAGTCATCATTTCCTTGTCAGAAAACACGTTTCCTAACAGTATGCCCCAGTATGTGTAAAACAAGAAACGGACACACTGTAAGTTCTCAGGCACTCTGTCTTCGGGCAAAGCCGCGCATTCACTCCCAAGCAGGAGGAGGAAAAGTATAATGCTATTAAGCTACACTATCGAAGGAAACATTTTGCAGCTGTACAATAGAATTAAAACCTTATCCATTGCCATCTCAAATAAATAGATAAACAGCACTGTGCATGGAAGGTGATTTTGTGAACAAAAGGGAGTACCTTCCTTGACTTTATTATTTATACTATTCAAATTATTTGTTCCTCTTGAATAAATATAAACTCTTTATGTGCTATCCATTTTGGCTTTAGATCTGAAATGTATTTGGTTACATATTACCTTATTATTATATTGTTTTCACAAGGAAGTAATGATGTTGCTGATTAATTGCTGATTAATTCTGCTTGGTGTATATCAACTGTGCTGAGAGTCTATGGCTGTACCGAATACCACAACCACTCTGCTGGTGTTTCTGCTGCTTAGGAGTGCAATGAGTGTATTGCCAGGGAGCATAACCAAATGAAACATGTTTTTTCTTGACCTGAGCATTTTATCAGATTGCTCCTCAGGGTTATACTTTTTAACTGTTACTAAATGCCTTATCTTAAATCTTCAGACATACCTCAGGCAGAAACAATGTTTTATGAATATTTCTTTGAGGTATACTTCTTTTGGATTTAGTCTAAATTACTGCATGCCTTTAAAGTCTGAAACTCTTTATGAGTGGCAGAGTTCCAGGCAATTAATCAGGAATAAGAACTTAGGAATGGACTTGACGGCAGAGAGAATAAGAAGCCCTAAACGCATCTCTAGTTCTCATTTTAAAATGTTTGTTTCTATTGGTTATTGTGTTGTTTGATTCCTCTTTCCTAGTTAAAATATTTTAAGTTGTTCTGCACACTGACCTATAGAAATTCTGAACGTACAGTGTAATCATTCACAGTATTTTGTGGGGACGGAAGCATTTACGTGAATTAGAGATGCAGCCTCCTCTTCAAGCTAACAACAGCACAGCAACAGTTACTTTTACTCGACAGTACGTATTCTCTTCCAATAAAAATTCTGCAGCTTAAAACAGAGGTGTGGTAATTACTTCTTAATGTGGTATATTAATAAAACTTTGTTAAGAGCCTTCATTGAACAATTCAGTCACTGAGTAAACAAATACTTTCTTCTTTACATCAAGGACAGGAAACATCTGTGCTTTGAATAAGGTTTTCCATTCATGTGGTAAGGACTACTTCTCCACAGTGATGTTAGAATTTTTGTTTTGCATTTTAAAGTATACCCAAAATCAGTTAAACCCAAATGCCAACAATATAGCTTAAATGAGTAAATAAACAGCTCAGGACTGTTATTTCAATTTGGGATTATGTCCTGTGTTTGAATCTTGCGTTGGAGAAAACCCCCTCCACACATATTAAAGACAAATCATGCAAATTTAAATGCCTGAAGTTGTATGAAACCTCTATTTTTGGTCTGGAAAATTTCCATCCTCCAAGGAAACCTTACCTAATCACATTATGAGGTTGGGGGTGGGGATGGTTGCAGTTGCTTGGACCTTTCTTTCATCTCCATCTCTTTTGTATTAAAATATGAGAAGCAAGATATGTCACTAACCTCACAGGTTATGTTTTCCTCCAGCTGGAAGATGTGAAAAATGTGTATGAAGATAATTTGGATGAACATTTTTGTGTTTGAAGGACAATTCAAGTTAAGCAGTAATGCTCCCTGTTGTACATAGATGGCTATCAGTGAACCACAAGCAGTAGTTTAGCTCTGCCTCCTGCAGTTCAGTCACCAAAATATATACCTTTATAGGTACACAGCACAGTATAAATTCAGAAGCACTTGGGACAGAAAGCAACTTAAAGGGCTTTGTTAATAATGAAGACTGAATTTAGGATCTGGATGGTACGGTGAGAAAACCGGGAATGGGCACTTAGCCGTGTACATGCAACTGACACGGCTGATCTAAGGAAAGGTTGTGGCAGCTAGTCCATGCTAGACTGCAGCCGGTTGAGCATTGGAGGTATCTCTTTCAGCCGTAACTATTCTGTGGCATTAATTTAATGCTTTCTGACAGACAGGGTGGGGTGGGGGAACTGGGAGGGTGGTCCCTGCCTGACCCCGGCAAGCCTGAACTCTGGGCTGAACGTCTGCAGCAGATTAGTGTCCCAGACGTGACGCTGGCCTAGGCAGGCTTTTCTCCTGACATGAGATAGCTGCTAGGTTGTTAGGGTTAAAGTCCTGGTCTGCCCTGGAGTCATGGACGTAACTATCTACCCCAGCTCAGAGGTACGTTTCCAGCTCTTGGGTTTTGGCTCAGCATAGCTCTGGGTTGTATGCAAGAAGCAATGTTAGGAAGAAAGCAACTAGTGTTTTTCTTTCAGAACTTTTCTATGAAAATAAGACCATAATATTATTGAGTTTTTTTCTGGAATACATGGGGTTTTTGCTGAAAAAGACCCAACTTTATTAAGCCAAGCATTCTAAGTATTTGCTTTTCTGAAGAAAAATCTGAAACCTTGAAAGAGATATTTTAGATAAATATTTGCTCATTCCACAACTGCACTTTTGAAAAGCAAAAAAAAAAAAAAAAAAAAAACCCGAAAAAAATCTTGATGATTCCTAATAAGAAGACATCATGTCTACCTTTGAAGAACTTACTTAGAACTAAGTTAGACAAATATTTCAATATATATACATGGTACACATTTGTGAAAGAAATGCAAAGACCAGAGTAATCAGTAAGAAGGTAATAGTTCTTCCTGAGGATAAGTATAGAAAGCAGAGAACCTATAACCTGGTCTTCTGCTAGAAATATTCTCTCAGGTAAACTCAGTCAGTACTTGGTTTCATAACCATCACTTTTTGGTCTGAGTTAATCAGGGACATGGCAAACTCATATAAATAACCAACCACAGGCTAGATAGAAACTCTCTTAGATGCAGCAGTGCCAGGACATAATGTTGTGTCAAAGTTTTGCTCCCAATTTTGAGATTATAGAATAACGTTTTTTCCCTGGTCACTGCCAACTGTAAACACAAGGTGTTGTGTAAGGCTAAGACCTCATTCAGAGTCATTTATATGGCAATATACCATCCGATTGCATCTTTAAAATGTAAGATTAAGTTGAAGATACCTGTTGAGGAGGGAAAGATAATGTAATATTTTTCACTGACATTTCAGAGTAGAAGCATCACTGCAACAAGATAAAAAACCCATTGCCATTTTCATATATAAAAATAAATTTAGCATTTTTTTTTCTGAATTTCAGTGGGCTCTATTTTCTAACAGGGACACTATGGACTGTAGATAGAGTTTACTAACTTTCATCATCTGTACAAGCAAGCATGAAGAACAAACCACAGCTGTTAACATCAAAGAAAGCAAAGCAAATAAAAAGGGAGAAAACCAGGAAGGAGCAAAGAAAGACTTCCAGGTTTCTGGACATATTTTTCCCTTGTAGGGAATCTAACTTCTTGGACCATTTGAACCTTTTGCTTTTTCATCCTGTTTACTACATTGTACATGAGTATCTTGACCCTGCTTATCAGCAGCTTGAGATGCAAGGCTCTATTTTGTTACAATTTTGGCTTATTTTTTTTTTAAAGAAACAAAGACACATGGTGCATTTAGTTTGTGGAGTAGGTAAAGGGATAATAGGAAATACAGAAGAGAGGAAGAATACTTGAAGCTGAGTAACCCAGCAGTGGCAGATATAAACGTTTTCTTTGTTCATGTGATGTCAGCCTGTTGACTAGAATAGAGCTTCTGTTAAATTAACAGGTGGAAAGCACACCTCTTATCTGTGTTAACTAACTTGTTAATAAATCGAAAATTTTCATGTTGTAGTCTCTGAAAGTCAGTGTTTTGAGAAGTGCTAAGAGATACAGTATGATGAAAGGAGCTCTGTAAAACCTCTCAACCTGCCTGATGAGTACAGGTCATGCTAATCCAACACCATAACCGTAACACATACTTCTGGCTGCAGAAGGCAGTGTTTTCATTTTGCATTTGAACGTGCTGTATTTTAAATACAGCATCTTTGGAAACCCTGATTTGATGTGGTGGTGGATTATAGTACATCTATTATTTTTTTATCTCTGTTAGTGGAAGTCAGATAGGTTAATATATGTCAGTGTGCTCACTTAGAAAGATCTTTTGCCCACGCTTTCAAGAAAGGTAGAGACGATGGAGAAAGTAAGTCATCATGAATAATAAAACAGGAGTTTCTTTCTGTGGGTTTCATGAAAAGCAGGGGAGATTGTGTCTTGTTGCATACACTTATTTTTTGCAATCCCAAATGCTTTCGGCGTTTTGATGTAGGGTGGATACAGGGCTTTTGTTATCTGAGCCTCTGGCAGTTAGGAAATGTCAAGCAGAAAATGCGCTTTGCCTGCAGGGGAAGAAGACACTGAGGTGCCCCAGTGGTGTAGTATCTCTGCAGGCTTGTTCATGACATGGCAAAGAGATGAACCCTGACAGCTGGGTCCTCCTTGCATGTTGGCAAGAGAGAGCTACTCAAAGAATGAGGCAAAATGGGGAAAATAGGTAGTTACATGCACATTCCCTTTCAATCTCCTTTCAGCCTCTTTCTTGACTCCCTTGGCTAACAAGAGGTGGGTAGGAATTAGCAAGGAAAGAGGAAGGAGCTACATTTCAAGGTCACAGGTTTCCTCATAATTATTGAAAGAGAAAGGTGGATTCCCATTTTCACTGCAAGTCATCTAAATTACTCAAGTTATTGGTGGCTGAAAGTGTCATCTGAGAGTCCCCTTACACTATGAGAACACAGTAAACCAGACTATGTATACATAAGAATCCAAATAAAAATTAATTGTTCACTTAGGTGTGCAGAGTTTATTGACTATTATGTACTATGCCTACTTTTATCACTTTTTTTTTTCTGTATTTCACTCCTTTGCCCTAATTTGCCACAGTAAATTATTGTATTTTTATAAGTATTCTAAAAATTGCACTATTTCCCAAGGCAAATTAGCAAGACAGTCATGGTGACTCTTCTGTGTTGGTCCACTGTTACTGAGGCTGGAGACCTGCAGAAGTATACCTTAGCTTTTAGTTGTGTGATTTGGGGATTAAAGACTATTGAAGAATCAAAACCTTTATGTTTTAAAGATTAAAGCCTATAGGCAGGGATCAAGGCTGAAAAAGGACTGTTAAAATAGGAATAACCATGTAGGAAACAAGCCCTTTCAAATTGTTTTATCATTCATTGGGGCTGCAAGTATTCTGGAAACCAGGCCACCCTGATCTAGATATTTAATTGTAAATACGTGGTCTAGCAACTACTTTTACACCTGGGACTACTTATGTGCCCATTTAAATGCATTAGTGATTTGCTGAATTTGGACCCATATTTGAAGAACTCGGTCATTGTTCATGATTGTTTGTAAGGCTGGCCAGAAAACAAGAATTTTGTTTATTTGGAAAAAAAAAAAAGAGGTTTTGGAATTTCTGTTCAGTTTGGAGCAAACTGAGCTTTACAGATGCTCTTTATGGAAAGCGAGGGAGGAAAAGGGAGGCAGCCTAAACAACTCACTTATTCTGTAAGCTAAAATAACTCATGGCTGAGTAACTAGGGCAGCACTCACCTGGGACGTAGAATGGCATGTTTAAATCCCTGCTCCAGTTCACTACAATAGAGAATCAGAATATATTTCTTAACTTTCTGCTGAAGTCATCCTAGTAAGTTAATACAGTTAGCTCTTCATTGGATCACAGAAAGGGAACCCAACATGTCTAGGGGGGTCTGTTCCTCTTCTTTCTCCCATCTCAATCACAAGTGATGCTGTGATCCTTACGGAGTTGGCTATTAAAGTATTTCCATACATTTATGGGAAATGAACAATTTGTGATTATTGAGATTTTCCTAGAATTTTGTTAATAGATTTTTTTCTCTCTCTGTTTAAAAGGGGAGAGAGAAATGTGGCACCTCTTTAACGAAGTTGTAATAAAAAAGTTTAAAAAGTGTAACTTCACTGCTGCTTTTCATTATTTATTTGTGCATCTGAAAAATACAAATTTTTCTACAAGTTCCACTCAAAAGATGCCTAAGGGTTTGTTCTAGTTTTTTTATTCTCTTCAGTAAAGAAAGCCAAACAAACCTACTTTTTGAAGTGCTGCTATTGTTTAGGTAACTGACACTAAGAAAGCAGTGACAAGATGTGCGTTTCTAATTTTGGTGATGTCCCATTGTTCTGAGGGGAAGTTGTTTTTGAAGTAGCGATTGTAAGCACAGCAGGTGTTGGGATCTTGTAGCAGCAGGCAGAACTATCACATGTTGGGACAAAAATACTCTTTTTTTCTTGGTATAGTCAGGGATAATATTCCCATAACCATTTTCCGTACTTTATGTGGAGCTTCTGAATTCTTGAGATATATATTGCCATTTAATGCATAAGCTGCCATGATATGACTGTGTTTTGGTTCTGCAGTATTTGGATAAATATGCAGGTATATGATGGAGCAAAGGGAAGAAACAACAAGCTGAAATGGATTTCTGTATCTTTGTCAGTCAGTCTGACATATTTTGAAATAAATACCTATCTGATGGGAAAACTGACTCTTATCTCCTTCAAACATATGTTTTACTTACATAGTACAGTAATTTATGATGATGGTAACGCTAACTGATATAGGAATTACTGAGAACGATACAGAAGATCTCTTGTGAAGTATTTCAGTCTTGCCATCAGAATAAAATTTTGGTACATCCGTGTAAATTGGCATCCTTCCATTGACTTCTAAGTGCAGTGAAGTGGGTGGTTTTGGGTTGTGCACTTGGACAGACATGCAGGTACTCAGCAGCAGCTGGACTCCCTGAGAGCCCAACTTCAATGATATTTTGCAGATTCATCTCAACGAGGGTGATCTTGATCTGCACAGGCTCTGGTTGCTTCTTCCTGCCCTTTGTCTTTTGTATTTGGCTTAGTGGTTTGAACAAAGTGCAGAGAGATAAATTTCTGGTGACAATATTGTGCTGACAATATTTTATTGATGTAATAAACTGCTCTTTCTTACCCTGTTCTGGTCCTCTGGTGGCTGGGGTTCATGTGCTTGCAAAACAAATGGATGCAAAGTTAGGATGTATATACATTTTTTGCCTGTTTAAAATACCTTCTGTTTCCTAATATTAAAAGGGAATACTCCATGGCACCCTACGTCTTCAGAATTGCATTGCCAAAGCTTTACTTTTCTTGTGAAAACATTAATGTTTATCTTATTCAACTTGAATGTAGATATAATAGGATGGGATGCAGTCTTTGAAAGCAAAAGGAAAGGAAAAACTAATTTCATTTAATACTGTTTTTATATGCTGATATTTTGTGGAATATGGTCTTTCTGAAAAGAAAAATAATTATTTTTCAGAAGTATTCATGTTTGCCCCAGGGATGTCATCTCTGACAGAGATAATTTAACATCATCCATCCAAATAGAGAGTGAACACTGTTATATGGGAATTAAATCATTTCGGCCTACCCTGAAGTTTGGTGGTCAAATTATACTGGGGGCACCAGGGCACCCCTGAGAGCCCTCCAGCTCATCACTGCTATAAACAGGCTGGAACACCCAGCCTCCCAGGAATGACTTCATGTTAATAAAGTCTTTACAACTCAGCAGATTGTAAAATAATTCTAATTTCTTGTAGATGTCAAAAAAATTTGAAAGTCCATCTTGAGCTGCTGAGGAATGTGGGGTATGCCTCCGGGCTCACCCTAGATGTACAGAATCTATGGGCAGCTCTAGTCTGAAATAGGACAAAAGAGGCAGAAGTAGGGATGAAAAGTTCTGAATAGTTCAGATACCAAGCTGTTTTAGCTGAACAGACTTTCAGCTGGTTTATATCCCCTTCATGCTGGAATGTGGCTAAACAGGATTGGGCAGGGCGAAGGACAAGTGACAGTGCAAGACTGGAGTGGGAGAAGGGAGAGCAAGACAGATGGCAACAGTGTTCGTCAAAACACACAATTTCCTTCCTGTCCCCCATTGATGCACTGGGGCAATGGTGTTTTTTAACGCTTGGGGTTGCAGAGTCCTGAAGTAACATTTCAGCCTAACTACAATCTAACATCGTCTCCTCTTTTAAAATAAATGCACTATACTGTTTTTAGTTCTGTCTGCATACCTGGCTTGAAATAGTCACATCTGAGATGTGTTTTCTTTCTTTTTCATTTTAACATTGACAGGTCGAGCCATTGATCCAGAAAGGCCATGAGAATCTGGTGCACCATATCCTGCTCTACCAGTGCAGCAGCAATTTGAATGACAGTGTGCTGGACTATGGGCATGAGTGCTACCACCCCAACATGCCAGACTCTTTTCTCACATGTGAGACGGTCATTTTTGCTTGGGCCATTGGAGGAGAGGTAGGCTGAATGTCTGTCTAGCATGGTTCATCAATGGGGCTTTAGGAGGGTATGTATCATAATGAAACGTCTTCCTAGTATATTAATGATTCCTTAATCTGACTTTTTTTAAGGGTACACAATCACAATCCCATAATGCCTCACCAGTAAGTCCTCAGCTTCTTGTTGGCCTCTTAAGTATGAAATGCAATTAACATCTTGAGTGACAAGCTAAAAGTAATGAAAATAGTATATAGAGAGTTGATGCCTTAGGGGAAGAAAGATGACTTGGAAGCATGGAAGCTGGTTACATATCAGCTTGGCCTGTCTGGTAGGGAATTACACTGCCTCCAGCAATGACCAGTGTCTGTTACCTGTGGAGAATGACAGAAAGAAAAGCAAGTCTGTAGGTGACTGCATAAAAGATATGGAGGCAGGATTTTCCAAATGAAGTTAGACATGGATTTAATTCATTTTGTGCCTCACCAGGACCTGGTTACAGTGTTTCTCCATTCATGCATATAATTCTGGAGTTTCCTACCCAGTCTAAAGAGACATCATTTCAATGTAGGAGTTTCCTATCTCAGTGCAGAGCCAGCACAAAGACCACTTGTCTCATGGCAACTGAGCATATATACAGAAAACAGTCTCTGATGCCATGTTGACCCCAGGCTGTGTTTTCAGCTTATTTCATATGTTAATTTAGGCTGCAGTTAATGCTTTAAGCTGACATGAGGCAGAATTACTGCCAAAAGAATCCCACCTGTTCTTTATCCCCTCGATTCACTGTGTGCCCACAGAAACGATGGCGTGGGCACAGAGAGGGACTGGGGTGATGATAATTTCTGGACCCTTCATTTGCCAGCCTTTGGTACAAAACTGTCTTTGAGTGCTGCAATGTGAGGAAGCCAGAGCTGCTACACAGACCCATCAAAAGAAGTTTAATCCAGTATGAGCATTATCCCTGTTGTATGCTTTGTGCATTTTCACCATCAGCTGTGCTCTGAGTTAGTATTTGTCCTTTCAGTTGTCTTAATCTAAGTGAAATATGAAACTCGTATAAATAAGTTACCATTTGACAAGCACTATGGAAGCTTTTGCAAGGACGGTCCTGTTGTTAAAGACCTGTAGGGAGGAATCTGGCAGATCTGGGTTACCTTTAGGTTTACTGGAGCACTCACATCGCTTATTTCAGTTTACCCTTATGTAGAATGGAGGTGATAATTAGTTCATTAATGTCCATCAAGCGTAGGAAAGTTGGGATCTCAAATTCCACATTTCGGAAAGTTAAAATCTCAAATGGCATATTACAATATTAGCTATATACTATAAAATGATGCTGATTAATTCCTATAAAACCGAATTTGGTAAATGAGTTCACTTACAAGATGATGGTATTTTGGTTTGAATCAGGAGTGAGCTTTTGAAAGAAATCTCCCGGTTATCCCCACTTTACAAGCTCTGTTTATCATCACAAGTGGTTTGAGAACTTCTACAGCTCCCTTTGGGAAGGAGTTAAACTGAATGTGCAGGGGTGAACCCAGCACCTCCCAGCAATAAATAGAGTTCAGTGCATGGGGTCTGACCAGAGCTTGTCCAAAGGAGCATCGTTTGGGGACAGTGGGTCCAACGCAAGCTGTTGCACTGTACAGAGCTATTTCTTTGGGACTACATGGCTTGCTAATGTAAATGTAGCCATGAAGATCATCTTTATTGTTCAAATCATTTTACTTAGTGTGCAGTAAATTGTGCAGGAAAAACAATCTAATTCTGTACAACCTTAGCATTCCCTGGAAATTACTGCTTTTAGAAACTGCGAACATTTAAAATGTAGAGTTGCTTTTTCATAAGGGTTTTATTTTCAGATGAACTGGTTGATGATGCAATGTTTATACATCTAAAATGGAATTTTCCTTTTCTGCTCAAGCAATAAATACAAGACTAATAATCATAAGATCACAAGATAATGCAGGTTGGAAGGGACCTCAGGAAGTCTCTACTCCAGCCTCCTACTCAGACCAGGGTCAGTGGTGAGGTCAGACCAGTTTGCTCAGGGCTTTATCCTCTAGCAAGCATAGGATCTCCTATTTTGTATTAATCTAGTCATTTAGCGCACCGAATAGATAATAAATATATTACGCCACAATGCCATGTTCAGAAAGTTTTAAAAGAAATTAACCTTTGTAGATTTTATAATTAATATGATTGTATCATTGCAAAAAAAAAAAAAAAGGTTGTATTTATAAAAAGAAAATAACTCTTAACCATGGCAAAAATACCCTAACTCTGTATGCGTGTGTTGATTTCCAGGGCTTCACCTACCCTCCTCATGTTGGCTTATCCATTGGCACAGCAACTGACCCTCTGTTCGTTCTTATGGAGGTGCATTATGACAATCCATCATACACAGAAGGTTTGTGCCCTCGCACTCTTTAAAACATGCAAAGATTGGAAAGTGTACTAGACACAAGTGCTTCTCATTGCATTGCATGGCAAACAGCAATACAAAGCTGAAGCTTATTTTGTCCTGCTCAATAGCTCCTGGTTCCCAGTGTTTTTCTCACTGCACTCAAAAGCTTAACCTGAAGTCAGTGGGAGATTCAGATATACAAAGAATTGTGAACCAGGTGAATACGTCTCCTTTTACCAGTACATTCTTCATGTTGTCTCTCTCTCCTTTCCTTTTGCTGGGAAATCCAATCAGACTGAGAGAGGGCAGCGCAGCACCCAGACTAAGACAGTCTAACACAGGAAACAAACCTTTTATTAATCTTTTTTAAGACCTGCCCTGAGCTGTGGGCAGTTTCTGAAGGTGAAGTATAGACTCAGGTTGCTAAACCGTTCACTGGCTAAAAGCAGTTTATATGAAAAGGTAAGCTCCATTTCTAATGGTATTTTTAAATCTTCTTTCTAAAATTCATTTATATTTAGAAGAAGCAAAAGGAAGGAAGAAACCAGGGAGGACCAGAAAATCTAGGGAACTTTGAAGCTGACTTTTGGAAAGATACATTTTTGTTCTTAAACAAAAATTTGTTGAGCCGCTGTACCTGAATATATTCTGATGATTGCTATATATGTACTGAGTAAAATCCAGTGAAGCGCAGTGTACTGGCTTTTCTTCACACCCTCATGTGTTTAAATAAAATCCGCTGTGTGGATTATGGTGTCCTGTCGCACTGGTATTCCCCCTTTTTTGTTGCTCTAGATGAACTATCTCAAAATTGTTTTGTTTAATGACAGACTCTTGCTCTTCAGCATGCGCATTTGCATGGGATACAGTAAACTTCATTTGCATCCTTGACGTTGCATGCTTTTTCATCAAATATTACCTGAAAGCATGAGAAGTCACATGCAAAAAAACTGTTTTCAAAGTGGTCGTGTCCCCAAATTGACTATTTTATTTTAATCAACTGTGCTGTGTGGTACTTCTGTTTTAGTTCAAATGGCACACACAAAACCAGGGAATCAATAATGTTTCATTTCCTTTTTAAGCAACAGGGACAATTTTGCCTTGTTGGGACAGTCCCAGGAGAACACGGTGTCTTGCCAAAGACGTGGGAAAGTTTAGACAGCATAGGCAGGGCAGGGTGTCTGTAATCCATGTTTCTCTCCTCCCTGACAAAATACATGGCATAAGATCGTGCCAGGAGTGGGAGGGAGCAGAGCTGGGTGCTCCCACTGCTTTCGGTGGGGGCACGTGAGTCCTCCTGACACAGCACCCAACCTGCCACTGGGTCACCTTGGTTCTCCCATTTTGGAATCTGCATTTTCCCAGCTTGGGTCTCGCAGTTAAAGGCTGCATTGTTAGCCTCACGTTGTGATCTGGGGTAACGTTTTCCTAAGCAACTCAGATTGGTAGTCAGTGTTAGCTCCCAGTTAGGCTCAAAAATGTTTGAACTGCTCTTACCTTGGCTGGTTCTGAACGTTTCTGTTTATGAAATCCTTAAGATTCACTTTCAATTGGAAAGGTGGCCTCTTTTGAGATTGTTTATCAAAAACTCCTACATATCATAAAAATTCCTGGCATTTAGATGTTAGCAACAAGCTTGAAGAGGAAATACCACAAATGAAAAATTCAAGTTGACGAAATTGTACAAATAGCTTCAGAAAGGGAATGACCATGGATTCCCAAACACATGAAAACTGGGATGTTGTGGGACAGCATGTATCACCTGAAATGTCACGATTTGTATATAGCAGAATGTCTTATGGTTGATTGCCACTCATAACTGGCTATGAATACTTAATAATCTTTCTTCCTTAATAATTGTATGCTACTCTCTCTTAGGTATTTTAGTATTTGGGTAATTTAGTCCCTGCTCTGCCCTTCTGCCATTTGCCTATCTTAAAATAGCCTGCTGATTTCACGTTGATGTAAAATTTGGTTTCAGGCACTGCTGTGTCTTTTGTGTTTTTTGGAAGACCAATATAGGTCACTAGGGAGCCTCTTACCTTCTTTGAGGTACTTGGTAGGTTTTCTGCATTTTTAAGTTTCAAAGCTGAAATTTGAAAAGGGACAATAAAGAAGGTAAGAGATGAGCTAACAGAATGTAGGGCTTCTGCAACACAAATTAATATTTGGTTTTTGCCTGTATTTTTCCTAATGAAAATGGCTAATGTAAGAGAAATAATTATAAGCAGTTAGATGATAAATTCTGAGTAGATACACAAACACACATGGCTAAACATTTAAATGAAAGAAATAGATTCATATAATTTTGAGTCTTAAAAACCTCAACTTTTTTACATCAGGCTTTGGTTCCTTAAACTACTTCTTGAAATCAAGAGAAGTCCTCGAGTGAATGCAACATTAAAATCCTGTGTAGTTCTCTTGTCTACTTTACTCAAGGTGCTGGTATTATCTTCAAGTTTGGGATTTAGGAAGCCAATTTTCATATGTTTAGTTGGTGCTCTCTTAATTGGAGAGATTGCAAAAGGGATGTATTTGGTCATCTGAGGTATGTTGTAATGTGACAGACAATCCAAAATGAAGAAAAAGTATAATTAATGCTAGGGCTCAAGGTGAAGGAATAGTTAAATTCACAACCAGAAGACAATGCAGGGCTTGAAATTTTTAAAGAGCAACTTGAAGCTTTGCTTTAAATATTTCATTTGAAAATCATACATGGCACCTCTTGAAGTATTATTATTTCCTTGTATTGTTTGCTCTGTCTGTGATCTACCTTCTTTTCTCTGAGGTCTATGTTGGATAACTTAGCAGAAGGGACACGGAGGCTATGAACAGCACGTATTTTTCATTCACATCTGAACACCACAGATATCAACATACCATGTTTAACAACCCTTCTGTGGGCTATCCCTATTTATTGCTTCCTGCGTATTGTTTGACTCATTTCCAGGTTATTGAGGTTGATTCCTTGATTCCTCGATTTTCCTGTCCAAAACTTAGGACAAGCCTTGAAAAATGTGTAACAATTTGATTTTTAATTTTTTTAAAAAATACTGTCTTACAGCCACAGCTAACTGTGTTCTTTTGTTGCAGGTTTGGTAGATAACTCTGGTCTGAGGCTAATTTATACTCCGGTTTTAAGGAAATACGATGCTGGGGTTATTGAAGCCGGTCTTTGGGTCAGCCTCTTCCATAATATCCCACCAGGCATGCCTGAATTTGTGTCAGAGGGTCACTGCACACTGGAATGTCTGGAAGAGGTATGTCTCCTGCCTGAATCCGTTGGTTTTCATTCTTAGAAATAGTTTTGGACAGCCTCTTTAACTTCTTGGGAAGATTGATAGTTACCAGTTAAAGATGTGTGAGCAAAGGCATCTGCTATATGCTGTCCTCCAGAATGTTGAGTCTTTTTGATCTGTTTATTTGGGGTGCTCAATATTCAGGCTGCTTTACTGATACAAGTAATACTGGATGACACAGTGCTTGCAATTATTTAATTGTGTGTTCAATATATAAGCATACATTGCCTTCCATGGCAAAGCTATTAATAGCCGGGAATAGCTAGCCCAGAAAAAATGTTGAGGGAGACTAATTAAGATCTGTGCATGTGCAAAAGGCTCCTAGCAGTGAAGTGAAAGCCTGAAAAGTATCCTTAGACCAACCACAGAAACTAAAGATATGAACAGGTTTTGTTGTATGGCCCAAAGTACAAAATTATACATTAATTAAACACTTGGTTTCATTAAGATAATTTAAATATCTCTACAGATGATGGAAGCATTGTCTAAAATCTGTGATTAAGGTATCATGGGAGATTCTTATGTACTTTGTCATTTATAGAGAAAGGCTGAATCAATGTCTGCTTTTTATGATGTGGTTTGGAATGAAGGGCAAATTAGATACGGAATTTAGGTTTGTTTTTGGTGATGTTAAATGTTGTATATTGTCATAGCATATTTCAGCCTAAAAACACTTGAGTAATCTATGATCATGAGGTTTCTGAGCTTAAAGCTGTACGTGAAAGGTGTTGCAATAACAGATTATTTCTAGTTCGGGCTCTGAACAAGAATCAAAGTCTAGCATACCAAAAGTAAAGATCCGTAGAGCTCAACTGGAATGGGAGTGATGTCAGATTTGTGTCAATTTGGAAAGATTCATTTTAAAATGTTTTTGACCTGGAAAAAAATTCAGATATAAACCTACAGTATTTCACTACCGGTTGGCTTGAAGATGGGAAATAGAGAATATTGTAACTACAGTCTCTTAAAGTGCTTCTCCTGGCACAATATTGATGATAACATCATTCATAACTGCATAGAAATTCTTCTCCATAATAAACATCCACATTCAGCAGTATTGCCCAATAACAGTAAGATAATTTGCAGGTTTTAGTATAATAACCTTGGAAAGTCTTAATCTACTGAGAATTATTGGCAGTCCAGTTGATTTTCTTAAAAATCCTGAGTCAAACACATTTTTATTTAAAATAAAAAACACAGAAAAAAAGCCTAGCCTTTTTTGTATATAAAACCTTAATTTCACATAGGGATTTGTTTTTGCTCCAGGCTGCATTTTGCTGTAAACCGAGGGAGTGTAAAATGCATGTAATAATATATTTTCACTCTGTTTGTATCTTGCATTACATTACAATACATTGCATCTGGGCGCACTGATGGCGTTGCCTTCCCCTGGCCAGGCTCTAGGTGCTGAGAGACCTTCTGGGATTCATGTATTTGCTGTACTTCTTCATGCTCATCTTGCTGGCAGAGCTATCAGGATGCGCCACTTCCACAACGGCGTGGAGCAGAAGCTCCTTGCTTATGACGATGAGTTTGACTTCAACTTCCAGGAGTTTCAGTATCTGAAAGAAGAAAGAACCATCTTACCAGTATGACACTCTTAATTCTTTCCCTGAAAGTGTTTAACAGATTGTGTGCCTAATATTTACTCGCATTTAGGATTAATTTTGCTACAGAATTTCTTGAATGTTTTGTTCATTTTTCCACGTATCGCAGGGTGGCTAATGCGTTAAAGTTGCAGTGTCTCAGGAGTGTCCACCCAATGCGCTACAGAACTGGACTGGACTGGCCCACCAATTCAAGCTATTCTTTGGGTGTGTTTGGTGTCCGCAATGACTTGATTTGATTGACTGACTGATTGATTTAATCAATTATTGATTACCTGTTTGAACAAAGCAGATTATAGGATCACAGGTGTGATCAATCAGATCTGATGGCACTGAGTAAACAAAACCCTTCAGAAGAGGAAATCATGCAATTCTATCTGGTGTTTTTGTGGGAATAATGTAATGTATCTTTTAGAAAAATCACAACTGCAATTACATTATAAAGCTGTAGCTATCCATAGGTATTGCATTAAAAGAGTCTATTTTTTTTTTGGATGAGTCACTAATTTAAAAATTATTTGCTCAACCTTTGTTAGTTCAAGCCAGCATCTATTTTTGAAGCTTTGCCCTGAGGACAGAAGGTTTAATGCTGTGAAGGTTGGGTGTTCCAGATCTGGCCAGCAGAGCAGTTGGAGATGTGCTTGTCCTGGTGCATATGAACAAGCCTGTTACTTCATGGAATTGGTCACGTGCAAAATTGGATTTTGTTTGTGACCGGAGCCAGTAAGGCAAAGGGAGCTGAAAAGACCGTTGTAATGACTGAACTTAAGTATGATGAAGAGCCCCATGATTTAAACTTCCAGGCTTCTCTTCAAGTCCCTTCCTTTCTTATGTCTCTTCTCCCACACTGGGATAGTTTGATATTTGCCCTTTAAAGGCAAGAAGCTAAAATGCTAACTTTCTAATTTAATTTCTACAGCGAAATCTGGATGTTCAGGTGCAGCATTTACTCTTTGAAGTCCAACTGCTTGTACTCCACAGGGACTTCAAAGACAAACTGGTGTTACCTCCTTCAGGAAAGAAGTGTTGAAGTGTTTAGGAAGACAGCTGGCAGAAGATGACAGGTTTGCAGAGAAAACCTGTAATATTTTTAGGAAAATCCATGCAGATTATAGAGAAAGGCCTCTTAATATTCAAGAACAAAAGGGAGTAGACAGCAAAAAGACTAAAAGAGGTATTTGATAATATCAGCAACTTAGAAAAGACAGCTTGAGTAGAAGCTGGAATGCTTTCTCTGAAGTGAGCCTTCTTCATGTCTTTTATTGTTTTCATCTTATACAAAACTACCAGTACAGCTTTACATACATCATTCTGGTGTAACTCAGACCACAGTCTAATCAATTAACTAATAATATTAAAAAAATTCATAGAAGTTCTTGCTATTCTCTACTTCTGCCAGCTCTTCCAATGGTGAATCCTTCTTTCAGCTCATGGAGTCCAGATTATTTGTTTTCTTCGCATACTAGCACTCTCTTCTGAATTTGGAAGCAAAAGATCTAATCTCCCAGAAGGAATACTTCTAGTGAATGTTAGCCAGTCTGTAAGCCATGAGAGCCAGAGACCTCGCTGGTGGGAACCAGCATATTCCTGCTGGGAGCAGCAAAGCCATGCCAGTACATGCTGCTTCAGAAAGCTCTCTCTCCATTTGGCCAACACAAGGCTGACGAACCGTCTTCCAGCAGCCCAGAGTATGGTTAGCACTAGCATTGATCTGGCAACAAAACAGCCTGCAGGAAAGGAGAAATTCTCGACGTTTGAAGGGTGATCTGATTTTTTTCAGGGAAGATTAATACAGTGGGTGACAAGGGAAGATGATGATACAAAAAAAGGAACCAAAGCAAATAAACCTCTGGCATCCTTGTGATATAAAGTTGCCGCAAAATACCAGATTTTTCATGTCTGGCTATCTTCTTCAATATTTTAATTCCCACTTGATTATCCTGGTGATTTTGAGATTTGTATTTGATTAGGTACTGGGAAGAAAGTTACTACCAAACTGTAGATCAGTTTGTCAAGACAGCAAAAACTTAATCGTGTGTTGAGAAGATAAGTATTCAGCCTTTCCCATATATATCTGTCAATTAGTTAAGTGTTTGCCTGCCACTCCTCTACTCCCAGGCTTGGCAAATAAATAGTTGTTATTGTGATGTGGAAAACCTTGTTTTCCTCATTTGGCAAGTATTTGGCAAGTATTTCTGTTAAAGTTGGCAGGATAAATTAGCCTGGGGAAAGCTATCCAAAGTAGCACTGGGTGAGTTTTGGAGCAAGAATCATGTGTATACATCATCTACATACATACTTTTCCTGAAAATAGGATTATAACTGGGCACTTCCATTGCTATTTTAAAAAAACAGACCAGACTTTTAGTAAGACTCCTTTTAAATCCATGGGGGATCCCTGAGGATCTGGGATAATATGAATGCTAAGTGCCAAGGCCTTAGCATACGCCCATTACCTAATCTTTGCTCTTTCAAAAAGTCATATCCAATGCTCTGATCTTTATTTCTTAAGTATGTGCTGTCATCTGTGGTTACCTGAAGCTGGTGTTGATAAACCCCAGAACTGTGAACTTCCTAAATCTTGTGTTTCAGGGGGATAATTTAATCACAGAATGTCACTACAGTACCGTGGATAGAATTCGCATGACATGGGTAAGAAAATTTTTAATGGATCAAAATAAGTACACAGATAATATTGGGGACTAAGGTCTATTTCAAAAATGCTTTTAAGAAGTGTGAACTTACTTGCTAATGCCTGTGTTCACATAATTATGTATTATATTCCCTTTCATAGAATCTTAGGTTTTAGAGCCATGAGGACTGTTATGATCATAGTCTGATCTCTTGCATAAGGCATTAACATGATTAGTTTATAAAAATAAGCAAGTCAGCTCATAAAAAATCTTTAAAAATCAGACTTTACTAGTATAAGGAGTGCATTCTTCATACTATGTATTTACATGCAAATTCTGCATATCCTAATGAATTATTTTTATGAACTTCTTACACATTTTTCCCTGAAGTTATAATTGCCTGTTCTTAGGTATTGATTTTTTCTTATGCTGTGACCAAGATGGGGACACTTGCTTTTGTGCCTGTCACAGAATCCGGGCAGAATGCAGGTCCTCTGTGCTGGGAAGAGGAGTCTGGGTGCAGTGAGCCTCTGCACATTACCCCTCTCACTCACACGGTGGGTTTTCCAGCAGCAGGGACCCTCCCAGACAGCTGCTCCTCCCCTGGGGTGGCGCAGGAGGAGCTCATGCCGTGCCCTCACTTTCTTGCAGTCGTGGCACAAGGAGCGGCTCTGCCACACCCCTGGGGGCACGTCCAGGGCAGTGGACAAGACAAGGCCATGGTCAGGGGGTGAACATCCCCTTCGGGGTCAAAGGGGGCCGGCACTGGCTTGGCACATGGCAGCGCATAGTGTCCCAGGTGAGCAGAGGCCAGGTACTGGTCATTGCAAGGTGGCCACTTGGTTTTAGAGGTAAAGCAAATTTGGTTGTTTGGACATAAGCTGGACTGTGCCATCTGGCTACGAAACCAGAGAGCGATGCCAGACCCACTATGCTTATGGGTGGGACATAGCTGCTGGCAGCCAGCCTTCACCAGGGGCTGATCCCGCTTCCTTAGGAGACGCTGGATCCAGACCTCTGGGAGGTGAGACCTGAGGGGTTTCTGTTCAGCAAGGAAGACCTGTTCCTGGCATCTGGAGAGCACAGGGATATCTCGCCCCAAATCGTGGCTTGCATGTAGGCACATACATTAGGTATATAAAGAAAAGCAAAAGAGTGAGAACGAAGGCTTTTGAGTTTTTGTCCTATTTTCCTGTGTGGTGACCTCTTGGCCCTTGGCTCATGTGTTTTGTTTTCTCCGTTCCTATTCCTGTGGTTCTGTGAGATTTGTGGAACTGTTCCACACACGATTTAGGAATGTGCAGCCTATAACCTGGTGCGTATTTACCAAGATTAGTTTTAAATTAGTTGTTTGCCCCATGGCTCTCAGTGGAAGACTGTTTTAGAGTCTGTTTCGTCTGCTAAAAATCTTAGTCTAACTAATTATTTTATAGTTAGTACTCATTTGTTCTTGAGTCAACATTATCTGTTAGCTTAAATAACTCTTTTATTTCTTACTGTTTATCTGCATATGTACTTACAAGGAGAGTCCATATAGATACATATTTCACCCTGGCCTCCATTTTACTAGGCAAAGCTCATTTAATTTCTTATTAAATGTACTGATTTTCCTACCAGGTTATTTTCTACATCTGCTCCACTTTGAAGCCCTTTTTCTGAAACATGGTAGATATAAGTACCTTGGAGACAGCTGAAAATAAACCTGAACTTCTCAGCTAGTATTCTTCAACATAATAGGAGTCATCTTTTATTGATAGTTGTTCTTTCTGACATTTTTTAAGCTCAGGAGCTATTGCTTGAGCTTGCAGTGTATTTTGTAATTAATTATGTAATAATTTCTTGCTACTTGATAACCTAATACGCAATATAAACCTGTTGAATTGAGCCTCCTGATACAAGTTTCATTAGCATATAAATGCTAATCAGTGTTTCTATCTGTGGAATTCCAATCCTATATTGATTAAAATATCCAATTTTCAGGGTGGTCTGAGCACCAGGAATGAAATGTGCCTGTCATATCTGCTCTATTACCCGAGAATCAACCTCACCAGATGTGCAAGTATTCCAGATATAATGGAACAGCTCCAGTTCATTGGTGTTAAGGAAATCTATAGACCAGTCAGGCAAGTAATATGTTTATGAATATGCGTAGCACCTCTGTTTCTGTCTGTGGAATTACAGGGTCATTTTTATAAAACCTTTACTTCTTTCTGGTAGTGCAACATGGTGCAGGGTCACTCATGCCACTTCTTCTTGGTCAACACTCTGTGCTGCTACTTAATTGTCCTGCCAAATTATTTTGCATCTTTTTTTTTTTTTTTTTAAAGTAAAAAAGGAGTTTCTTCTGTTAAAGAAATATTTCTCACAACAGTTTGGTTTTTTTCACCACAACCATCTGTAAAAAGACTATGTATCAATGTCATATCAACGTTGAAATTATCAATTTATTGAAGCATATCAGTGTTTCAAATATATAGAGATAATTTTGAAAAAAGAGTTTGGGATCACAGGTATTGAATTACCCTGTGCAGATTTGTTGTCAGTAATTCTGCTGAAGTCAATTGGTGCAACCAGATCCTAGAACTGTTGCTCACATGTAGAGCTTAATGCTGTCTCAGTGACACTGACAAAAGTACACAAAAGGGGAAGAAGTTGTAAGTTAAAAGGAAATGGAGGGATTGAGAGATTATTAAATTGTTCGTAGTAAAAGATAAATGGTAGATAAGCACCATGATGGAGAAAAATAAGAGAATTGGAGATTTGGGAATATGTTAGTCAGAGGATGATATGCAAGGTAAATAGAGAGAAAAACATGGAACCAGGGGTAGGAATCTAACCAAGAGGAGGAAAAGAGCTTTTTAGGAGAACTGTTGGCTGCAGGGGCTTGCAATTCTGTGCAAAGACACTGTATTCCGAGTCTTGGACTCCTACTATTCAGGGAAGCAGGACACTGCACATTTTTGAGATGTAAATCTGTGCCAGAAAGAAAAAGTCCTGAACTCATTCATCAATTCTTCTTCCTAATAAAAATAATCCACAAGAATCTGAATATTGGCCCACTGCTCAGCTCAAAAGGTGTAGTATTGTTTTGTTGTAAGATCTGTCTACTTCAGTGCTCCACAAATAATAAATATCTCCTCTGTGAATGGCGAGTGGTGGGGGCTGTTACCATTTAGGCAACTCGGGATCTACAACAACCACCATGAAGGTCCATGCAGTTCAGCTGGCATCTGACTGCTGGGGTAAACCACAGGCCAGTGAATTTTAAACAAGGTGTTACAGTTTCTGCAGTTAGTCAGCAGAAGTCTTGTTGTCCTTCATCATGAGGATCCTCGAGAAGAACAAAATGTTTCCCAGCATGTTGTTGGATCTGTCTTTTCTGCCCTTTAATGTCAATGGTATGACCTGCACAATGATATTGCTTGCTAAGAGCAAAAGCAATTTCCAGAATCTAAAATAAAATATAAATTTTGATAGGAGATGGGAGGAAGCCCACTATAGACAGGATAAATGTGTGTGAATATATAAAAATCAATAAATAGCATATTTCAGTTTTTAAGTGTTTCTTACAGTGCTTAAAATTAAAGCATCTCAATAGCAGATGAGCAGTGGAAGTGGTTGTAAACAGAGTGATAACAGTCTAAAGAGGAAAGTTCCCAAATGAATGAAATGTAGAGAAACAATCAAGCATTAGAAAATGGGGTGCACTATTACTGGTGAAAAGAGAATTACATGCATTGTTAGTTGCACTAAACTAACAGTAAGATTTTAAAATAAAATGGATAGACTAATAGTATGTAATCACATTTGAATTTTAAAAGTTGCCTTTCCTTATACAGTTTATCTTAACAAAGCCATATAAAACTATTATTGCAAAGTAATTTGGTGTACAGGCTTACTGGTCTTAGTTCTGAAATTTATATCCAAGACAGAAGAGTTTGAAGAAAGTCACAATGCAATCAATGTCTGCTTCATTTTCCACACTATTTCTATTTAAAATCTCTTTTAATAAAGGGAGAACACAGTTTCTAAATTAGTTCTAGCTAAAAGAGCCTTTCTGAGCTTAGAAAGAAAATATTCTAACAAATGTATGCTCTTTTGAGTTTTCATTCATGATAACTGTACTTAAGGAAAAAATGCACATTTGGCCTGGGGAAATAAAGATGTTTTGAATAGAGTAAGTATGCAGACTGTCTGCCGCAAATGGAATAGTAATTAGAAGAAGAGATTATTAATGCCTCTAGTATTTATGACCTAATCCACAATTCTTGTTTCATTAAGCTCTGTCAGCCTAAGGATATGTGACCTGATACTCATCTCTCTTGTGTCAGTCTTGCACTGGAATTGCTTCACTGACTCCTCTAAAGTCTCTCTTGACTTACACATGAAGGCAAATGGGAAGCAGGATCAAGGCGCTGTGGCTCACTTGAAAACTTTTTCCTCAGTCTGGTGGCACAGACAGTGGTATAAATCATGGGGAGCTGAGATGAAAGCCACTGGGCCACAACAGTGTAAAATAAGTGCTTGATTAAAATTATGTCTCCCGTGCCTAAGTGTTGAGTAGAGCACAAGTTTGGCATAGGCAGCACTTTACCCAAAGCAAGTGGGGCACAGCCTACTGCAAGATAATACAGATCTGTCTAAAGTGCTTTGAAAAGATAACCCAGGCTCCAACCAAAGTATTAATTAGGTTACTTAGATAAAATTTTAGCTACTTTCATTCTGTATTGGACTTTCTGTTTTTAAAAACTTGACCCATCCATCGTGTTCTTTCCATTCATCCCAGTAGAGTCAAACAAAGAGGAAGCAAGAACAATGGAAAAGGTTTTCTTTAGCTGTTTTTTAAAGTTTTCCTTTGTTATTATTTTTGAGTTTTCTTTACTAAGTCAAAGACAAGAAATCTCATTCCTTCCCTTTCCACATCTTTGGCTGGTGGGGAATGAGATTGATCCCACCTGTTCACAGGGAGGGTTCCCACACCTGTGCAAATAGTCGGCTTTCTCACAGCAGGGCAGCAGCTCTCTATTCCACCCCTGGTCAAAAGTCCCCTTGCAGTCAGCATGGAGCAGCATGCCAAAAGGCCATGTCCACAACACCGGTTATCCTCATTTGGTCTTTTTGGCACTGCTGCCAACTTATGCCTGTCAGAGCAACTCCTGTGCTAGGCTGAGTTTTGACCTGTTATCTGAGTTATGACCAGAGCCTGGCAGAGCCATCTGGAAGCAGCTTTCTAATGGCAAACTTTTCTTTACAACACTGTCTTCCAAGCCTAGTAGAGGGTGTGGCTTTTTGTTTGGTTTGGTTTGGGGGTTTTTTTTTTTTGAGAAGTTACATCAGAAGATCTGTTTTGTATTGCCTGTGTATTCAGTTTGTAGATCAGAGAACAGCAATAAAATTCTTTTTCTTAACTTAAGGTCTTTCATTTCTAAAAGCATCTGGCTGGCAGCAAGTCCTAAACTGCTGACGTTTCATAAGTCTGTTAAAATCAATGAAACTGCATCAGTTTTCAGTAGCAGAGAACTTAGCTGAGTCTCTGAGTTAGGCATAATGTACGTGTTAATAGTATATTTGTTTTTCTGAATGGATTCTTCAAAAGCTTTTCCTCATTAGTTCCAACTTGATGGCATTTATCTATTTTTAAAAACCTATTCATTTATTTTCCTTTAGGACTTGGCCTTTCATAATCAAGAGTCCTAAGCAATATAAAAACCTGTCTTTTATGGATGCAATGAACAAATTCAAATGGTCCAGATCAGAGGGTCTCTCGTATAATGAACTTGTGCTTAAACTACCAGTGAACGTGAGATGCTCAAAAACAGATAATGCAGAATGGTCGGTAAGTCTAAGTGTTGGAAAGGATGCAACAATGCCATGAAACAAATTTAATTTACTGCGCTTCATTACATATGAATTAGTACCTGGTTATATGTCTTCAGACCGTTTACACAGGTATATTGCATTTACATACAATAACAAATGGTGAGAATGTTTCATCAATGCTTTCACCTAACTTGAGTTCTAGAAGTATTCAAAAAGAATAGAAAGGTTGGAGCTTTGATGGGCACTTGGGATCAGTGATAGGAGTATAGTCTTTCAGTGTGCCTGGAACTGATCAGAGAGTAACCATATGTGTCCAGATTAGGTGACCAAGTTAGAAAGCTGTTTTCCCCTGGCTGCTTCCATTGTCAGGGAATTATCTTAGGGTCTTGCAATGGATGATTCAAAATCCCTAAATCAGGTTTCTTCCCTGAGTGACTCTGTAGAGTCTTACCCAGTAAGTTATTATTTATTCTAAATGTCTACTTCTAAAGGTTCTTACAGGACTGCTGGGAAAAACTGTCATCTTTAGTGTTGATGCGTGTTTATAAAGAACCACTACTACATGTAGTATCATCCCTGAAGTAGATGCTGAAAACTATGCATTGCTCCTTGAACTCCTTTACAGAGTCCAAAATCAAGACTCCATTTAAATTTTTTGAGCTTTTTTGTTCAGAAGGGGAGATTGTCTCATCGTACTGGCTTATCTCCTACCATGACTTTAGGCCAGCCTAAAAGACCTGATACCAGATGATACTACTGATGAAATACTTCCTAGGAAAGGACCTTTACCTCATTCTCTTCACCCCTCAAAACAGCCCTCGTTGCCTCATAGTAGGTCACATAGTGCTTTCACATGGGGGAGAAATTGCCCTTCCTAGTGACGTTCTCGGTTCTTGCCAATATTTATCAGACTGTTCTGCCCATGGGATGTCAATGAAATACTGCATACTATAAGTAATCAAAGAGTTTCTGGTTTTTTCTAATATTTGTCCCACTGCAGACCTTCTGTGAAAAGTAGTTATTGATAGTACATGTGACTGTTCACCAATTTTGGCTAAACTTCTTGACCTTTGCAACTGCTGGCCAGTAGCAGTTTTGCGTAGCCACTCTTTCACCAATTATTTGTCAGAGGACAAGTTAAGATGATGAAAAGCACACAGAAATTTTATCAGGAGGGGATAGGCTTCTTTTTTTGAAAAATGGTGTGCTTTCTGGAAAATGCTGTTCCCGTTCATCTTACAGGATGAAGGAACAATACTTTTGACTTAAAGAACGTAGTCAAAGAGTGAGCTCACTGTAACTGGGAGTGCTTAGTTCTTCCTTTTAATCATAGTTTCCTATTTCAAATGACTAGGGCATATTAATCAAAGCTAAGATTAGGACTCTTTCCCTTCCCTTCCCTTCCCTTCCCTTCCCTTCCCTTCCCTTCCCTTCCCTTCCCTTCCCTTCCCTTCCCTTCCCTTCCCTTCCCTTCCCTTCCCTTCCCTTCCCTTCCCTTCCCTTCCCATTAGTGATATTACATTAAATTGGCCAGCCTCATCAAAATCAAGAACAGATTTAACCTGAATTGCCAAACAATTGTTACAAGAAGGAAAAAACTTGAAGCAAGAAAGAACTTGAACTTCATCCTTCTGTAGGGGTGGTCCCTTGATCAGTTTTAGCTTTGTGTTGTGTTTGCTAAGATTAATTCAGTATTTAGATTTTTTTTTCTGCAGTGCAGGGTAATTGCAACATGGAAAAAACCCAAAGCAAGCACACCCTGGTCAGGTGGGCATTCAAGCTTTCAAAAATATTTGTGTCCAGGGGCTCGCTTTTTGCACAGTGTCTTGTCTTTGATGTGTAGGGAGTACCTTTAGCTAAAGCATAACCAAGCAGTGTACCCAGATCTCTTCAATTTTATCTCAAAGCCAGCACAGGCAGGTAGTTATGCCTAACTCCATAAAAATTGAAGAGTAAAAAATGCTCGATATATAGAAATATGACACTGCTGTAGGTGGCCCTGACTGAGCAGGGACATTGGACCAGATGATGTCCAGAGGTCCCTTCCAACCTTGACCGCTCTGTGTTTCTGTGAAATGAATGTGTGCACAATTAACTGCCTTGTACAGGCAAGTGTAAGCCTTGTATGTATAAATGAAGATGTTCAAATATCATCCAATATCCCTATAGCACTGTAGCACTGTAAACTTCCATTTTTATCTGCCAGAAAGATGAAAACAAAGACCAAACCAACCAAACAATCCTACAAAGCAAAATAAGGTCATACAAATCAACAAAAGGCTAACCTTGTTTTACTGGAGAGGATGCCAGTGTGTACTGCTGTTCCCAAGCTGAGAATAATGGATGTGCACACTGGCAGATCATTTGATGTACAATATATTAATATTTTTACTGAGCTTGATGCCTGCACAGTAAGAGTCACAACCTCAGTACAAAACTAACAACAATTTCGCATGCAAGCTGCCAACTAGTTAGAGAGCAAAATACAGATCTCTAATCTTACGTGATGAAGCTCTGATCAATTGTTATTATTCTAATTGCAGATCCAAGGCATGACAGCTTTACCCCCTGAAATAGAGAGACCATACAAGACAGAACCAGTAATATGCAGCTCATCTTCCTGTTTACGATGCAGTTTATTCCTCACCCTGTTGTTTGTTGTACATGTCACAGCCAGTACCTTAGGAAACATTGGGCCCTTTGTATAATAATTTTTATTCATTTGTGTTCTGTATGCCATGCGAGTTCTGATGTGTTTGCACTGTTGGTATTGTAGATTTATTTTTTTACATATTAATAAACTAAATTTGCCAGTTCAAAATAAAATGTGTACTTCCTCTGAAAACTGTGGGGTTTTGGTTTTCAGTGTAAAGTATGTATAAAACGCAGTAGGTGCACTGGTGCATTGCATATTGAAATCTTTTCCCCTGCCATTTTGTTACACTTTGTCCTGGCTCTTTCACGTGGTGTTTTCAAAACCAACTATGTATATGAGTAAAATTAATAAACTAAAAGCAGCTTAGTTAACCACATTCAACCTGGTGTGTGCTGTATTATTTTGTCTTGGTTCTTGACGTCTGCAGGTTATGAAATTATTTCTGTATGGACAGGTCTTAAAAACATGTATTTGGGTATGTCTGACAGATACCTGATGTAAAACTACAGGAAGGATTCATTCAGGGAGGACGTTTATGGGAGCAACGCATTGCAAGCCATCTCTCCACCTTAAGAGAAGCGAGCACTATGGGTGTGAAAGGGATGAACCCCAGATCTCCCCATAGCAATTGCTGTACGAGTCCTTCAACTTGGCAGGGATTTCTCTGCCCCTTTTCTGTTCTTCATCTCTTCCCCAGTCCCTGGCAATTCAGTGTTTCTTTTGTTTTAAGGTATTTGTACAGTGATTACAGCTTTGGCGAGGGGTAGGCACATCTTTGCTAGATTTGACCTGGATAGCAGCAGCAATAAAGATCTGTCTCACAGCCAGGCTCTGGCATGCACAGGGAACTGGAGTATGAGCCTGCCAGGAGCTATTGTTAGCACATGCCGAGCATCATGATAGGCCAAACTGTTGATTAAGAGGTTATTTTTGTATATTGCGTAAATTTTTTGTTGTTGTTTATTTATTTGGAAATATGCAACCTTTTTACTCAGATGGTCTTAGGAAGATTCCCAAAAGATACCTAATTGATTGCTCCCCAATGAAATTATGTAACACAATAGAAAAGGACTTTGAACATCCATCCAAAAAACCCCTTATTTCCGTAGCCACACTGCAGTTACAGTAAACTGTAATTTTTCCACAGTGCTGCATAAACTTCACTGGAACGTGACTTAAAAGAATAAGTTGGTTTGGACGTTGAGAGTGATTCCCTGACCACTGTAACACCTGCACTACCAATAACCTCTATAGACTTTGTTACATACATTGGATGTCATTGAGCACCCTGGTGCAGTGTGATGAGTCCAGAGCAGATCAAGAACCTGACTGAGCTGAGATAAACTGGCTTTCTGAACATTTTAGTTCATTGACTGTTAATGACTGATACCTGTCTGTGCAGTTGCACCTCTTAATGAGGGCAGGCTGTTCTGATGCAAAGAAATATCACATGAGAAGGAATATGAGAGGATTTGGGAACTGTCTTCTCTGTATGTGGGAAGTGAAAAGGAAAGCATCACAAAGCAGGTAAGTCTCCTTTGTGGGTAGCCAATGCCAAGCAGTTAATGCCTCAAGTAGAGGTGAGGAATTAATTGAGTATAGGTTATTTTTCCAGGAGCTATAACAGTCTCATTACAAAATTTATGCATGAAGATAGAGGTTCCCAGGGTCTACTAAATCCTCCTGATGCTGCAGTCTGCGCTTGGGATAAGAGCAAATCCCACTAAATCCTGGGAAATTTTGTTGCTGTTGTTGGGGAGCGTCTTGCTCTGTATAGCTGGACAGTGGTATGTCTTCATCTTTCTCACTGGTGCTGGATAAGGCAAAGAAAAGGTGTATGCCAAATTGCATATAGATTTTTCTTTTGGTCAAAACCATGAAGTTTCAATAAAGAAATGTAACTATTTAGGGGTCTCCTTTCTGCCAGCAGAAGAGCTATGCTTTTCTGTTTTGTGTTCCTGAACAGAACCAGTTGAAAAATGAAAAACAAGTAACAGCAGAAAAATCTTCCAAGTGATTATTTGTACAAATATGTTCTGAACGTGAAAAGCTGGGACATCCTCCAGCTAAGATATCACAGAGTCCAGAGTGCACGTTAACTGTAAAAGCAGTCAGCGGGAGCCTTGGCCTTTCTTACACATAAAGCCGTCCCTAAAGTGAGCATGTTTGAACAGCTTTTTGTCAGGGGTTGAGGGAAAAACCAATAGGGAATGAAATGAGAAAAGAGCATTTGTATTGTACAGGGGAGGCCCTTTGCATGCAATGTTGTCTCTCATTTGCTAACAGACGTGGGCTACTGGCATCAGTCCTGTGTTGACTTGGTTTGCAACAAAGGTAAAGCAGATCTAGGGTTATTTTCCATTCACTTGGCTGTTTTCTGTTCTGATGCAGTTTCTTATCTACAGGGATTTCCTTTCCATGGGCACCCATCCTAAGAACATGTGCACAGATGGGTGTTTGTTGTTGCCATCCAGTAGGCCACAAGATGATGTAAAGCAAAGCCAGCCCAGAAAGGATGTCTGTGAGAGATAACTGCTGGTATATCAGGAAGACCTGCCATATACACTAAAAGTTTGTTTTTGTTTAACCTGCAACTGTTTTATGACTTCTGGAGGAACGGAAAGGAAAATTTTGCTCCACAGGTAAATAAAAGGAGAGACTGGTGATACTGTTCTGGGATACTTCCAAGTAAAAGGATCCAAACCAATGTGCACATTACAATAAGAAAGAAACTTAAAATAAGAGGATAAATAAAAGGTCAAAATCTGAAATTGTCAAAAATTTAAAGCAAGGACAGAGGTGAAACATGCCACAAGCTAATTCCATGCCACTGAAGAAAAAACAGGAGGAGCAAACAGATACTTAGTCACACTGCATATGAAAAAAGCCCTGAGGCACAGATTTCTGTGGTTTTCTTTCAATATTGTGCTATGCTAAACTATATATTCTGCCATTGTGTAGTTACCCAAAGTTTTCATAATAGTTATAGTTAAAAGTATGTACAGTAAATACTGTTTTCAAGCAAACCGTGATAGAGGAGAGGATATTGAGTATACACTGGAAGATCAATAAGTTAGAGATGATGAGCACAAAATGACTAAATGTAATACCTCCTTTTAAAAACTTTGCTATGCAGAGGTTTTCTGTGTGAAGAAATGTGTTAAGAGTTTCTAGAGATAAGCTAAATATGTAACTATTTTAGTGGCATAAGGAGTTGCTTTCTGGAATATTAGTTAAAAATCCCATTCTCCTTAAATCAGATTTCCCACACAATGGTCCAGCTGCCTGTCACCTGTAGACTACCTATAGATATATTATTAATACTGTTTAATCCCTTTTGGTTTTGTTATTTATTCATTATGAAGCTTACATTTAATGAACATATGGCTCTCCTCAAATATTCACGTTACCCGAATCAACAACCATTTGGGATTTTGCCTGTTTGTTGTAAGACCAGGACGCAGGAAGTCTGAGAAAGGAGCATTGGAGTTTACATAGCTCTTTGATTTGCCCCTGTAGGGGAGGTTGTCATTCTCTGTTCTCATATCCCATCCATGAGGCCCATGGTGTCAGCTCATCTCTGCCTGCATCACAGAGGCATCTAGGCTGGGTGCAAGTGTGGACCGACGCAAGGGCGAGAAGCAGAGCAGCAGCCAGTGGGAGTGCACCTGTGCTGGGCTTAAGCCCTTTCACTGGGAAGGCCTGGCTTTGTAACCAGACTGGCTGGTCAAAAAGAGGGACTGTATGGCCATATTATCCTAGATGCCAAAGAGGCACAAATTTAATAAATAAAGCCTAGCAGAAACACTGGCCTTATTCTCCTCTTTCCTCCCTTCATGCTGAAAGTGACTATTTTTAGACCAATTATTACTTCTGGAATGTTTAAGAATTTCTACTCCTTCCGCTCTCTGCCTCTTATTTCTGATTTTTGGTACATCCCTGTCTTGCATGAGAGAAAGATAGCAAACTTATCCTAAACCTTTTAGCAGAGGGGAAAGCTGGGAGAAGAAAATGACAGCTCTTCTGGGTTGCTTCCTCCATCCCCACAGAGGTTTCCCTGGGCCATGGATATCCCTGGGAGCATCAGCCCCCTAGACACCAGTGTCCTGTGGCTGAACAAAGGGATGAGTGCAGCCATGAAGCCCCTGCAAAGTGCTTGCAGTGCAGGTGCCCACCCCCAGCTACAAAAACCTAAAGCCTGGTGTTTAGTGCACTCACTTAGGATAAAGGTATGGACATAATTTATGTTTGTACATCAAAACTCGCAAAGTAGAGTATTTTCCCAGACTGAATTAGTTCTGTGGTAACTCTAGTTTGCAGGAAAACTCTAAGATATCAGGTGAACATAAGATGAGTTGAGATGTGTAAAAATGTGACTTATAGTCTGCTTCTGAGAGCTGGCCATTTTAGGATGAGTTATTGCACCCTGCTCAAAAGAAGACATGCTAAAATTCAGTACAAGCTCTTCCAAACCACTGAGCAAGAATCACACCTATCACCACTTCAATGATCCCACATAATCAGATGCAGCTCTTCCTATTACCCTTTGGTTTGCATTGTATTTGCAGACTTCAATGTTGAAAAGTGTTTTCAACAGGTACACTTACAGTGCAAATTTTTTACAGGTACAAATGTGTTTGCCAAATTTGTGATCATTTCTCCTACTCATCCTGCTCTTCTTCAAGGTAAGATAATATGAGTATTACCCAAATGAGGTAATGCTCATGGAGGACCATTTTGTTCCACATAGTGTGTAAGTGCCAACATTAAATGGTGCAAAATGATTTTTAAATGCTATCATTAACATAATTGTTCTAAAATCTACTTTGCCCTGGCTTATTTAACTACAGAAGGCAGAGGAGAATAGTAACTCCTGCTCCCATTAGCTACGCTAAATCTGACTACCTTCAAGACAACCTGTAAAAACTTTCAAGACTACATGTACCACAGCTGTAAAAATATGCAGAGAACAGGAAACTTTTCCCAGACAACTGGGGTGAGTGAACCATTGACTCCAGCAATATTTGTTTGCTCCATGTCCTGCTTTTCCAGTCTTTGTAGCACTGATCGTGATCTGTCATTTCTGACTTCAGCAGTGACTTCTGTGCTGGCTGTGCATGGGGAAGTTCAGAGGCTCTGCTGCTCTTTGCCCCTTGGCCGTGGTGAAGGAGGGCTGGAGCTGATTGTGGGCACCAGTTTTTCATGGCTGCCCTGCAAATTGCCTTGGGTCTCAAAGAAACTGGTAAGGCGTGGGCAAAATATGTTTCCTGGTTTTTAAAATACACTTACAAAATTGGGTAAAACGGTATTTTAATATGCGACAGGAACTCTGAACTGAAGAAACCACATAGTTGGATTGTATATACACTACATGGATTTTAAATATGCATGGCTGCTGAATGTAAAGGTGTAAAGAAAGTGGGACTTTTTAACAGTGCAAAGGAGGATAGTTTTTTGGTATACAGGGAAAACGTTCAGAACCCTGTGAACACTTGCCTTAGAAGCAAAATCTTCATTATAACGTAAAACCATCGTGCATAGTTAGGAAGGTTGATGAACAGTGTGGAGGTGGCTGATTAAATACTTGTTGGAGTGTCCTTTTAAAATTACTGAAGTTTAAACTGTATTGTCAAGGTTTTTAAGAAGGTCTTGTGAATTAGATATCCACCTTTTTAGATAAATGCAAACAAACCCTAAAAGTGTAAGTAAATGACTTCAGAAGAGGGAAGGGTGGTATTCTGGGAGTGCGTAAGTGATAATGTTACAGGCTCAGATGGTAGCAACTTCCTTATCACCCCTTGCTCAGAATAAAATCATTGTGTGAGTCTTTGCTTGCTCCCTTGACTGGAAGAGTCCAGGATGGGCCGAGCATGGCTTGTGTTAGCTAGGACAGGCCAAAAGCTTTCATCTCCCAGACTTATCAGGATTAAATTATTTCTGTTTATTATTATTTGAGTTAAACTCTTTCTATTATGTTTTTAATTATTAAGGTCACGTCCAGATCATACTGCAGGAATCAACTTCTATTATGTCATAGGCAGTATATAGATAACTAACAAAATAGATATATATTGCGGCAGTTCTTAGCTTGCAGAGCATGCTTTTTGGGAGACAGTTCACTGTCTATCTTGACATATCACAACCTTTTAATCTTTGAAAAGATACAGAATATGCAGTGGGACATATTCTTAATTCAGCTTATACCTTTTCCTTGTATTTTAAGCCTCAGATGTTAAAAACATATGTGGGTTGTGGGTTTTTTTTTTTTTGTACTTACTGTGCAAAAGGCAGCCTGTTTTCCCTAGCTGCCATGCATCCCTACATACTGTTGATTTTACCTGGGATGTGCCAGAGCTCCTTAACTGGCTCCAAGTGTTATTACCTCTACCTAGCTTCAAGCCGGCTGAGGCCTCTAGCGGCTCTATGTAGCAGAGGTGGACAGTGCAGAACATGGGTCCTCCTGGAGGGACAGCCCTCCCCTGACAGCATTTCATACGAAGAAACACTTTGCACAAGATCATACTAACAGAATACTTACTTTAAGCAAATGCCTTTTTACTCTTGCTACTTTACATGCCACAGAGTCATGTAACAGCGAGCCTGGGGCATCACATCCGATCTAGGAAAATATATTGCAATTTCACTACCAATGACAACTAACATTGTGTTGTTGAGGTGAGCTCTGAGAGACAGAAAACTCGTGTTGTAAAACACAAACAAATTGTCTAAATACTCCTGGATACTCAGAGAGTTACTGGCAAAGTAAATTGCCTTTTGTGGGGCTGTTCTGTCCTTTCCTGTGTATGCCTCCTATGGATTACATATACATCACCTTGTAAATGCTTCCAGCTTCTTCCATCCCAGTGAGCAAGAAACCAGCTGGGAGCTGAATGTGGTTCTTTTACTAATTAGCCACCAGGCAGCCTTATTACAGGTGGTTTGCAGCTCCCTTATGAAATAGTGGCAAAGCAAAACGATTACTCTGTTTTTCAGTTTTATAGACCTGAGCAACCGTTGCCTCAGCACATTATCATTATTTAATCATGATTTAAATTCCCTGTTTGGAGTGATTTTTAAGAAAGATAGTGGTATTTTTTTACTGGAAATTTCTAATCTCTGGAAAGGAAATCTGCCAAAACCCAAGTTGCTGATTCCTTCCCCTGCACTAACCTAGGGACCAGGACTAAAAGATTCTTACAGCTTGACAGAATACTGTGAAGAGCCTTGCTTTATGAAGGAGCAAAAATAATGTGACAATCTCAAATGCCTTTCAAGTTTATTTAAGCACAGATCATCAGTGCAAGAGGAAACATATTAAAAATACCTATTTCATCAAAACAAATAGTATTTCTGTGAGTCTCCTTTTGTTTTTAGTGAGAATTTCTGTACTCAGGTCTAAAAGAACATGTCATGCAGTACATTTTTCTTTTCCACTGATTGTCTTAAGATTGTATGATTGGCTTGTCATCAGAGGATGTCTTAAGATATTTAAGAGGCTAGGGTTTGAAAACTTCTTTATAACCTGTGCAAAAACTTGCAAGGCATTTCTGGGGAATACAGCAAACTTCTATAAATATCTGCGTCTTTTAGACATCAAGTTACAAGTCTGCAATATGCTGTGAAAGCCATAAAAACTGCCTAAGGGTTAGCCATTTTCTGTGGCATCATGTAATAAATCTAGGAGAAGTTATTCCCAGATTGTTCCTCTCTGGGGAGACTGTAATTGAAATACTGAACCTGGATACATTCTTACACTTAACAGGTTGGATTCACTGCTGATGTAGGGTGACACAAACCCATTACTGAGCTATATGAGTCTGCCTCATCCTTCAACAACAGAGGAGTTTGCCCTGCAAGGCTGGCAAGATGTAGAAAAGCAGGTCGGAAAGTTGAGAAAGGCGCCACAGGAATCAGACAGCAGGAAAAATGTAAAGATAAATATGTCCAGATGAACATACCTCTAGAGATTAGTGCTTTTTAGTGAAGGTGGGGAAGAACTGAGCTGTAGAGATAAGAGATCCCTATAGGTGAAATCTGTGGATATTTTTGAAAGTCACGATAGAAAGAACAACTGGCTTCATTCCTAATGCACTGAATCAAGCCTAGAAGTCCGGGGTTCAGCAGCCTACCCATGCCATCACCAGAAGCATGTCTGCAGTTAAACTAATATGTACTCCAAACCACTCCAAACAGGGTGATGGTGGCTAAATCTGTGAAAATGCACATGTGGGAGCTGGATACCACAGAGATAGAGGGCAGCCAGAAATATACAAGGAGTATGTTGGTGTAGAAGATGGGAAGGAATTATTAAAGGGACTTTTGGGACAATTATGCAAACTGTAGTTATAGAAGGCTGGAAAAGACAATTAGCCAAGACTTCCTGGTTATGAAATCTGTCCAACTGCTTGTTCATCTCCTATTTGAGTCTTGGGGCTTTATTGTCTGGGAAGGGTAATCTTAGATTTGACAAAAACTGTCTAGTTTACAGAACATTCCTGTATTGGCGGAAGATAGTCTGGTAAGCAGATAGGAACTTTCCCTTGTAAATAGAAAGATGAAACATGCCTTTTCCAAACACTCTTTTTTCTGTAAGTATATTTTTGCATGCATCATGTTCATAATCAAAACTGTGTTAAAGGACCAATATCTGCCAAAGCTAATACTCAGAAATGGTTCTCTTCTGGGTTTTTTGTTGTTTCTCTTTTCTAAAATACGGGTTCACAGAGCTTGCCTCTATTTTTTTAAAAGTGTTTGTATGACATTGGTACAGGTTAGAAATTTTGGAAATTGCAAGTCGAGGAAAAGATTTCATATCTTTTCCGATATGAATATATTTTTCCATATACATATCAAATTCACTGTTCAGCCTCAACTCCAGCATGGAAAGTATAATAGATCCATCTCGACTGTGTCCTATTCAAAGTTTAATTTTCACTGAAAACTCTCAGTTTCCAAATTCTGCACTAACAGAAAAAGTAGGGCTGTTCCCTTTCAGTCAGTACTTGCCAGTCTAAAGGTTATCTTCCTGTATTTGGGTTTAGTTCCCAGCTGGTTTACTACTATAATTTCCTTTCTCTGGCTTCTTCCTTTTATTCCTATTCCACAGCCCTAGCTAGAATTTCCCTATTCCTTTGCTACCTCATCATGTGTAACGCAAGATCCTTTTTGATCTTGCTTTTACTACCAAGTTTTTTGTGGGTTGTTTTTTTTGTTTGTTTGTTTTGGGGTTGTTTTTTTTTTTTGTCTCTTAAGAAGAAAAGCCATTTACTTTACTCTGGCTGGCATAAAGAAATAGTTATTTTGCTTGTTCAGCCCTGATGACTACCAGAACAAGGGCACTGCTCCTGCCTGCAGAGTGGGTAACAGCAGAGGAGAAATTTTAAAGGGCAGAATTCTGGATTTGGTAGCAGGTAAGTGCCACCTTCACCACGGTATGCTATAGATCTGCCCCCCTATGCCTACCCGCTAGCCTTTAAGCAATGTGGTCTGAGATACCCAGGCAGGAAGAATGGACTTGCCAAGCAAACAGGGAGATACAGGGCTTGCACAAGACAAGCTGTTCACATCCTTTTTTTTGTGCAATACCAGCTGGTATTCAGTGCACCACTCTGCAGAGGACAGAGGAATCTTTCCTATAAGCAGTCAAGTACTTATTTTTTCTCCTTGTATGTTTTCCTCTTCGATTTTCAAATTTTAATAACTTGGAAAAACAGGAGAAATAGGCTGAAAAACTAACTGCTTATTGAACAGCACTCTCTGCTGCCTCCTGAGAGGTTTGCATGTGGTATCTGCTCAAAGCTTTTCAATCCTAAACACTTCATAGGGTGGGAGAAATGCCTTCCTCTGACAAGGAGCTAGAGGGGATGGTGTTAAACAGTCTTTGATGCCAGTCCTAAACCCTGCCATTTGCCCTCCCAGGCAGAGGGAGAGCTCAGTAGTAATGAGGGAAAGAAAGGTGGGGAGGGCTCGGTGTACATGCATGCATTAAAACAATCCTTAGACCCCACCTGATAATCTCCTACTGATTTAGCATCCTGTGCAGGTGTAGGAGTGGAGGAGCTGACATCAGGCAGCTCCAGCAATGGGCTTTGTCAGTATTGAGAAAATACCTTTACAACAGCAAAACAAAAAACCCAACCCAGCCGTCTGCCTTCTTCAGAAAAAAGTCTCTTTGCTAAGGTCTTGTCCAGGGACAAAAGCTGAGGCATTTTATCTGTAAACTATTATATCTTCTGTAATTTGTGCTAGTATAAAAATATTTGTGGTGGCTGGCCTAATCCCAGAAGGAAAAGGAAATAAATGGTACCAAAAAGAAGCCAAAAAGGTGCACTTACATCAAGTTATGCTGGTAAAGCAGTGTTATTTTTTAAAGCAAAACTGCTATGCAGACAAAACCTCATCACTAAAAAAGCTTTATTTAAACTCCTCTTTTAAGCTTAGTAACGTAGATAGCAGTAGCTGAGCGTATCAGACATTCCCAAAATTAAAGGAAATTGAAAATAGCAGGATATACAAAATAGAAATATGAAACAGAGATTTAAAATTAAGGCCCTGCCATCTTGTGGTACCAAGGGAGAATAACTCTAGCGCTGTAGCTGTTACCGGTGGCCGTGGCACTCAGCAGTGCAGGGTGGTTTTTCAGCTCCGGCTCTTGTGCGGAGCATTGCCGGGATGCCGGGTGCCCACATCACCTCGCCTGGCTGGAACAGCCCAGCAGAGAGGGGCACTTTCTTGGGGCTCTGCTCCTGCTGCAGAAAGATCCCCATCCGCCCTGACTACTGTGTTTGAACGTAGTGACAACAATCATTGTTTAAAGAAATGACAGGCTGTGGGAGAGGCAGGGGTTTAAATATTCTAGCATTTCAGTACTCACCTAGTGGGAATTATTAAAAGACTTTTATCAGTTTTAGCTTCCTATTTTATTTGTCCATTTCATCTTAATCTTTCCATTAGCACACGGGATCCTTACTCTACATTTAGAAATACAGTATGTATTTGAGTTTGCTGAATCTGGTTTACCAACAGAGGTAAGGCTGCTGCCACTGCACGTCCCCAGGTCCAGCCAGTAGCAAAGCTGAGCATGTATCCCTACAGGTACACACGCACAAACATGACGTATGCATACATGCAAATATACGTATACATGTGGCTGGCCCCACAAGCACCAACAGTGCACTTACACATGCATGGACAGCACAAACAGCCTAATCCTGTTCCCTTCTCTGGCATTTCATGATGAAGGTCAGCCTGTGGGCAATACCTACATATATGTAACATGAATCCCTCCAGTAGCTGGCTGCTGGACTTAGGAGCCCCCATGGCCCAATGTCCTGCTCCATCTGCTGGTGCTCAGATACACGCACCCACACAGACATCCCCCGCCCCCCAACTCCTAGACCCTTTGCCCTTGCCCAGCCAGACCAGTAAGATGTTGACTGATGGTCACACACTCACACACACCCCCTCATCCACTCAAGGTGCTGGCACGTGGACAGATGGCTCTGTGACCCATGGTCCTGCTCCAGCTGCTGGCACTTAGACCCCTATATGCACACATGCAGCAGTAAATAATTAGAAATTGAGTTCAGTGAGAAGCCAGGGCAGGCTGTGCTGATGTGGCACAGAGCATCACAGACAAGCGTGCTGATGAGCAGCTTGCTAATGTGCAACTGGCCCCTTTTATCCCCTTAGCCCTGTGTTTTCCCACCCTTGTTTTTGCCCAACCACCTTGATCACTCTGCTTCCCTGCCTTTAGTTCTTCCCCTAAACATCCTATAATAAATCCCTAAATGCTGTTTGACTGTGTCCCATAATGAGTCCCATACTCCTAGGCACAGCCCCTATCAATCTGTGGGGTGGTCCAGAGAGCCTCGCTCCTTAACTCTTGTGGTGGCTGTCACCCCAGTCACTCTCCATGGGGCCAGTCGCTCCCCTTGTGATGCATTGGGAGGGTCCAGGCAGTGCCCCTTTTCTCTGATGATTATTGGGGTTTGCCCACAGGCACCATGCCTCTGTGCTCCTCCTGTGTACAGAGACGAGCCACACTAACAATGTATATTTTCATAGGCTGAATAAGCAGCTGCTGTGTTACTTTAAACCTGCCAGCCAGTTCTTAACACCATTCACTATTTCCCACCCTTTATTCTTTACAAATGATGAGGCAGGGATTTTGCTGAGATAAGACAGCCGACAAAGATCAACAGCACACGATGAAAAGGAGCACATGGGGAGAGCCAATCTGTCACTACCTGACTTTGCATCCTGGGAGATGTTCTTCAAAATCATTTTTTTTCCCCTGCAATTTCATCTTTAAAATAACAGGGACAGAAAATCAGAGGGATGCCACTAAATACTACCTATAGAAATGTCAACTGCTCTTCCCAGATGTTGACAATTCCGTTCCTCCTGGACAAGGAGGGAGAAGCATCTGCAGTTTTTGGCCACGACAGTTCGCACCAGCTGAGGAGCGGTCCAGGCAGACAGGCCGAAGCTCCCTGGTTCCTGCAGACCGCTGCCGCCGGGGGCTGGAGCAGCAGCTGGGACACAACACAAGGCACCCCACAGTGGGTAGAAGCGCAGATTTGTTTTGTGCTCACGCGGTCTGAGACTGCATTTCTAAAACAAGAGCTTGAGAAAGAGCAGGCTGGAGGCTGGCAGCCCTGGCGGGGATTTGCACTGGAGTGCCAGAGAAGGAAGAGGGAAAAAAGATGCACCACCCAGCAACAGGTTTGACGGACATCTGCTGGCAGCAGCCCAGTGACGAGAGACTATCAGACTTGCTGGTATACTACATATACATCAGAGTGTGCTCTAAGCTCGCTCACTGCCTGAGCACCCCTCTCCTCCCAGCCTTAGTGCCAAGCCCAATTTCTACTCCATGTCTCAAATGAGGGGGGTGCTTCAGTGCCTCCAGGGAAAAGCTACCAGAACATTTTTACTGTGTGGAAAACAATGTATTTTTAACTAACCTCTTACCTGGAAACCAGTGAATCATTTTGGCTGGATTTTTCCACAAATAAAGCAGCCTAAAGCAGACACTAGACATGGAAAATTTTGTCCAAATGAAGAGTTCAGAAAAATGATACACAACTGAGAATAGGACCTGCAAAAGGGAAGTGATGGGGAAAACTTAGTATTAACTGATGTTGTTAAGCAGTTTTACAATAGTCTTACTGGAAAGCAGAATAATTCAACAAAGACCTTTTTTATTCTTTTCACCTTTTTTCTTCAATGGTGATTTTTAACTCCCTTCTAACTCATCTTCTGTGGAGATATATAGTAGCACCTGACACAAATTAGTGCACTTCTACATCTCCCTTCACAAGCTAATATAAAATATTACTGCTCATTGTGATCATTCTTTTCTTCAGAATTTTTATCACATGTGGAAGAATTAGCAAGATTTTTCTGAATTGTGATTATTCAAAGTAGGAATTAATAAGAACTTGAAATTCAATATTTTTCTTGGTTATCTTACAGACTTAGCCAGACTTTACCACACATGTTTACTCTTCATTCACTTGTGAGTTTTATGGTCAATAAGTCCCGTGCTGGTTTTGTGTTATGAAAAAGCAGACTCTGAAATATAAATTAGCTGGAAAATGACGTATCACTAGCAGTTATTGTTTGCCTCCCTTTCTTCTCTGCTCTGTTCCCAAGTAATTTTATTCTAAAACAGGGTAAATGCTGATAATACATTATCAATTTATTTTTTTAAGATAGTAGGTGAGGGAAAAGTTACTTGGTAAATATTGCATATTGTTTCTACTGTATCAACCCTTCCTTGGAAAAGGTTCTTGTTTGCCCAAACAACATCAAAGTACTGGAAAATGAAGACTTTTTGAGGTGTGCACGATATGTCTAAATCAAACTCCCCACTACCTGTCCCGCAGAGGGTGTCCCCCAGGTCCCCTGCCAGCACAGGGCAAGGGCAGCTGGCTGCCAGCCTTGTTCCACAAACCAGAGGCTGGATCGTGAAAACAAAACCAGCTTGTTATTGCCTCTAGAGCTGAGACAGCAGGTCCAAAGGTGAGAGGGACTATTTTATCCAGTTCTGTAACTTTATTCAGCTCGTTCGGACTGGGATTTGGACTGCTTTCTATTAATTTTCCTTTTCTGTTCTCAGCCCCATGCCCCGGTGGGTAGATGACTGGACACACAGGCTCCCTCATCTCCCTCTGGCTGTTGCTGTGCTGCAGGCAGCCAGGGAAGAAGTACAAGTGGGCATTGCATCAAGAGTAAAATCGAGCTCATGACATCAGAGGTATGATCATAGGAACAAAATCCCTATTCAGGGTGAAAAACAGGGTCAATGTGTAGCCTCGACTTCCACACAGAGCCCAGCTGAGAACTATTTTAATCAAATGTAATAAAACTAATAAAGATTTATACTACAGCTGTCAGTAGGGAAAAGATTTCATTCTCCTTCACCCCACAGACATCCCGCAGATCTCTGGTAGTAACTGGAGTTCACTGACCAGCACCCATCAAACTAATTCTCCTCTTCCAGAGCTTGTTTAACAGAGCTTTAATGCTCCCACACGGAGAATCTAGGAAAGCATCTAGCCAGTTGTTTTGTTTAAAAGAAAAATGTAAACCAGAAAATGCAACACAGAGTAGTTCAGTGCAGCAACAGACGGTTAAACAGCAGACAGGCCAAGCAACGGCACGTAATCATCTTGCTCACTGTTTTGACTCTCTGATTCTCAGTATTTTCTTTTGGTAAATGTGAACTTAATGTACGTCTGCCCACCCCAGAGCTGCTGCAGATAAGAAGCATCACTACAGTGGTAAGGGGCTCCCAGGCTGCTCTCTTCCCTGCAGCAGCTCTCCCAAATACCCGTATCAGTTGTTAGCACTCATCCTTTCTGTACCTGCAGCCTTGATACAAGAAATCCTTGCATCTTTAAGCTGAAAGCAGAACTGACAAGTATGGCAAAAGTTACATTCAAGGGAATTTGTTAGGTGCTTACTAAACATTTATAGATCAGCTTTCAGACCATATAACTCTCAGGCAATTCATCACCCTCCCTGAAGATAATTATACCCTTTTGGCTGTAATATTTTCCCCTCTTTAAACTCACACTTTCCTGTCTTTGGGCGGGCCAAGAAATGTCTTTTTCCCTTGGAACCAGTGAATTAATTAAGCTTGTGTCTGTTAATTCATGCTTTCTTCAGTCAATCTGGGAAAGGTTGTTTCCTAGGAGTTGTAGAGGCTCACAGGGCTGGGTTTGGAGCCTTGTGTTTGCACACTTCTCACTTACTGACACTGTGTCCTTCTCCAGAGCTCTGTGGAGATAGCCACCATCCAAGTCAGTAGCACAATTGCATCCCATGACTAGAGTTTGTAATGAAAAATAGCTGAGTAAGGTACACTGGCTGCTGCTGATCAGCTGTGTTTATCTAGACTGAGTTAATAAATATGACCGAGTCAAGATGGTGAGTCTACTGTCTGTGGCAGCTGGCCAGGAGTTCCTGGGCAAAGACAGAAGCTCAGTGACACAGGAAGGCAAAAGGCAAATGTTTGCTATTGGTACACAACTGCTGAAACAACTTACGCAGATCACAGTGGGCTGAACAATCAGCAAGGTTGATATGATGACCTAGGAAAAGGCTGGCATCCTGGTATGCTATCTAGAAAATAGAGGAATTTTTTTCTTCCTGTTTTCTTCAAGCTGCAGCTTGGAAAAAACCTCTGAAAACAGTCTGACGGGGAAAATATTTTCTCTGTACAGGGTCTGTCCTCATAGTTAATTTTAATCAATAGCAAATGCTATCTTTCCTCTTTGTCTCCCTTTCTGTTTTCCCCTCTCTTCATATCACCCACACTCTATTTTTCTCTATGCACACACACACATATGTTGAAGAACCGATAATCTTCATTACCTGCAGGATGCTGTTCCTCTCCCCACATATCACAGTGCAGTACCAAATGACTGGCTTACTGTAAGCAGGACAGTAGCACACAGGTAGTGCTGCCAGCTAAGGCCCTGGGCTGGAAGCTAGGGGTTTGCTGAGGGATGGAGAAAAGAAAGAACTGGATATCTGACAGCCTCTGACTAGCAGTCAGCCTGAATCACTCACTGCTTCCTTGAAGTTTCTTGGACCTGGATGCAGACCGAGTCAAGATATTCTGTCTGTATCTGAGCTTAGCCAGACAGTTTGTGATCTTTAAATGGGCTTAAACCAATTTTAAATTAGAGCTTCAGCTACCCTCTTCTCTTTGTCTATATGAGCTTCTCTTTTAATCACAAGTGTTGCAGAATAATTTATTTTAAAGCGCGTGGAAATGCACTCCATTTAACCTCACTGAAATTAATTTCTGACCACATCTGTAGTAAGACATAGAAGTTTTGCAAAGAACAATCTTAATACAGGAAGCATTATAGTATCTTATCCTACGTCTCAGCAGAATGCATTTAAAAGGTAAATTGTGATCCTTTGCAAGATGAATAATGCGAAGCATCAACAATTAACAATAACAACAAAAACAACAATTAAAAACAGCAACACAAACACCTCAAGATTTTGGCTTCCTGAATTTTCACATAACAATTTCAAGTGATCTTCCTGCTGGCTGTCTAATGAAATGAGTAACTGGTCATTTATTCATTCCATCTGCTTGAGGGGAATTTTGATGCCCTGGACATATGACAAGTATGCGTTACTTGTCCCAGATCAGGCGCTCAGAAGCACTGTCAAGGAGAAACAGTAATAATTTTTGAAAACTTTCTCATACCTTCATATATATTCAGAAGCAACAATTCTGACTCAGTCTCATGAGGACTACTGACACATATAACCTTTAAAAAACAGCCTACAGGATCTAAATATAATTTCTTATTCACATTTATTGCACTATTCATGACTTCATAAATCTCTCTCATTCTCTCACTCCACCTATTTAGCCTGTCTACTCACTTCTCGTTTGGAAGCCCCTGCATATCTCTGATCACCTATAACAGCCTGATGATGCTCAGTTCTTCAGAGAAGTCTCATGCATTTTTCAGTATGTCCTCTCCTGCCATTACATCACATTCATGCACAAGTTTAACAGGTCCTTTCTCTACCATAGTTCCTTTGAGTTCACGGCCACTGGACATCTTGGCCTGTATGTCCCTGGCTTGCTCATGGAAACTTTTTAAATTTCTGATTTTAAAGATTCAGAGAAAACTATTTTAAAACCTTCTTCCCATTCTTCTGTTTGTGAGGCTTTTTAAAATGAGACATTGTATATTATAGGCAATAATTCAGCAAGTGCAGTTGTATTCCCTTTAAATAATATCATCTGGCCCTGACTTTGTAGTGAAGGGAATAGTACTATCTCTGAAACTTAAAGCAGAGCACAGGCTGCAGAGTGAAAATATTTGGAGCAATCACCAGAAAATGACTTTGTATATGTTTATCTAGAACATTAGATGAACGGAAACCTTTCAGTAGTTGGATTTTTAATAAACAACAAATTTCTATTTTAAGGGCACAAAATCTCCTTGTCTTCTGTTCCATTGCCCAGCTGATAGACCTTCCAAAGTGCCTGGGCAGGCCTGTAGGAAGTGCTGGCAAGGACTCTACAGCTGTGGTCCTTGTGTGTACTCCTATGGCAAAGGGCAGAAAAGAAGTTATCGACTTAAAGGGTTAGGCTTTTGAAAGAGAGAACTTCTGCAGTAGCATCCTTTGAACTACCTCTCAGAGAAAAAAAGAGGTGCAAACCAGGAGACAGGGGGATTACTAGAAGGACAATGGTTTCTAATTCATCAGGTCCTTGATACAGTCTAAGGGGAATGTGTACAGAAAGAAGAATTTCACCCAAACCAAGCTGCAGGCCCCAAAAAGCAAGGCTGTAGATGAGCTTTTAAGCTGATGAGTGTGGGAAAGCCAACAGGTATGGGAAAGCACATGGTTCAGGATGGTGTTTCCCCTGCTGTAGACAGAATGTTCTGTCCTCAGATGAAGGATCTGTAAGATGATGAAGCCCATCAAACGTGACTTGGAAAGCACTGTTGAAATAGAATGCCAAAATGAGAACCAAAGCAATGATATTCATATTTCTACACAAGTGTAAGAAGTCTAAGAAACGGGAAGGAGTAGCCACTCCTACAAGTCATGGTTGTGTACTTAGCTTCAGCATCTCTACAGAACAAAAACAGAGTATAACACCCAGAGAACTGTGCTAACTTTTCACAACATAAGTTGTGGTTAATGGAGTTCTTCAGGCATCTGTGCTTGACCCTGTGCTATTCAGCACGTCCAGGAATGCTCTGGAAAGGGGCTGGGAAATGAAGTGCCAAAATTTGCTGATATTTCCAAGTTATTTAAGGTGGTAAAGATGAGAGTGGACAGTGAAGAGCTGCAGAATTTTATTAGATTTTCTCTATAGTCAATAGGAAAGAGGGTATCCAAAAGTTACCTCATATCTTAGATATGCTGAATGATCTTCTGAGCTTACTCCCTCCCTTTATCACTGGCAGCCTAAGGAAGCCAGCTACTGACTCATCTTTGTATTAGTGGGGATTAATCCAAGTTTTAATACTGATCTCATAAAAGATCTCATCTCATCATGCCATTCCTCTCATTAAGGAATAACACTTGGTTCTTTTTATTCTGTCAATCCACAGGGCCTTAGGGGTGTAAGCAATGGGTAAGAGTTTGACGAATTACTTTTTTGTGTTTTCAGCACCATTAGGGGAATAGAGAGCCAGGGTCTGGTCTCAGTCAAGGCCTCTCCTGCTTGCATAAACACCAACAGTCTTCAATTTTCTCCTAATCCCTCTGGGGACCTCCCTCATGCATTATAAAGTGAACACAATTGGTCTTTTAGCATCTTACTCTACCTCTCCTGAGGTTCACAACATGATATGAGAAAGCATGGTTTGTTTCTGGCCAATTCTAGGTAACAGAAAAGTTTAGTATCATGGATGGGAGACTGCAAGTTAGAGCAGCTCGTAAATTTGCCCTAATTTGTGCTGTGGGTAGCACCAGTGCAGCCAAGAATGAAAATGGCTCACAAATAGGACTGAGCCAGAGATAGTGATCTGGTGAGCTATGGCAGGCCATGAAAAACTGCAAAATGTGTACATGGCTGGTTCAGAAGATGCAAGGGGAACTTGATCTGTGGAAAACAAAATCATAAACAGTTCCTCTGTTACGTTGTATCGTAACACAGAGAGTGATTTGTAGCTCTTCCTGTGCAATAATTTAAGAACATTGTTTATTATTTTGTAGTCAGTTTATGCAATTCATGCCATACATTTTTTAAGAGTTCAGTGCACTCTTGGGCTTAAAGTGGGTTGAATAACTTTTTTCTAAGACCAAGGGGTATTTTGTTTCAGCTTATAAAATAGATGTTTCTTGTGGTCACAGAGTGAATGTTTTTCAGTTACCTGATACTGCTAAGGGGGTGGTTCACAGTGTTGTGCTGTGGATGGAGACACATTGCCTCTAATTACCACAAAAAAGAGTAAATTGATTAGGGTTACAGTGTCGTTAGATGTCATGCACTGCTGTGCTTCTCTAATTTTTTGAGAGGTCACACTTGATTTTCTCCCACAGTGTGGAAATATCTCTGGAGACATCCCAAGACTACAAACCCCTCATGCCTATCAACTGAGACTTCCAGGTGGCATCTCAAATATCAGACTTTTCAGCAGAGAAATGAGTGTGGTCCCTGCCAAGATTTCTGTCTTTTCTTCCCTGAAAGACATGTGCGTATAGCTCTTCCTCTGCTGACAGCTTACCGCTGACTAGGAGTTACCTCCTCCCAGCAGCAGAAACCTCCCATTCACAGGTACCCACTTGAGTCTTTCCTGTCCCAGTTGTGGAAAAACACCTGCTCTTTGGCCAAGAACACCCAGCTCTCTTGGACCGTCCAGACAGAGCCGACTCCAGGGCTGGCTGTGAATGTGAGGAACGGACTGTAAACAGTACAATACTGATGGGATTGGCCTGTGGTCAAGGTACTCAGAGCTCTCTACCAGGCTGCTAGGGGATACACCTATACTTACATCTGGATTATCGTCAAAATACAAAGCTCTATGCCCTGCCTACCCTGGATCTCAGCACAAAGTGCACCCTTGGTGACTGATTTCTGAGAACTGTAACATTGGATCTGTGTTAATAAGCTACAGACAACATACAAAATGCTTATGTTCCACTGTAGGGTCCAAATTTGTGAAATAAACATTTGGTCTCTTCATGTCTGTGGGATCCTGCCATAGAGAACACTATGTGCTATAATGTGTTTCAGAGCCGCCCATGGCAGGACTTGGACAGACTTTTCACTGCTTGTTTGGTGTGGCATTTTCTTTATACTCCCTTCCCATTTTCTCTGCTCCTTTCAAAAAAACCACCTTCTAATGTGTTTCTGCTAATGTATCAGGTATTAGATAAACTATAAATTGTATATTGAATGAGGTATAGTGTATTTCTTTTAAAGGTTGGAATCCTCTTTTGCTGAAATGTACTCAGACACATCAGACAGGATCTCATCCCAGAGCCAATAAAATTCAAGCAGTATTTAAGAACTGAGGTGATGGAGAGAACAAAGTTTGAAATATAGATAGGAATGTACCACATTGACCAACCATGCACCCATTTAGAAAGTTTTACATTGTCAAGAAAATATGAGTGGTGTTTGGTTAGATATGTAAGCCCTACTTTTTGTCATTAAAAGATATCAAAGAAGTACATGCCCCACATTACCTCATATCAAATGATCAGTGTATGTTCACTAATAGCATTTTAAAAGTTAGAGACTGAGTGTTCTTGCCAAAAATCCGTTGTGTTCTTGTTTAAGCGTCACCAATTTTTTTTTTACTTTTATGAAATTTAGGCTGCTGAGTGTGAAAATCTACTAGGGAAAGTTATTGGGAGGCGATTCAGGCAATTCAGGCGATTCATGGGAAATGTACGGGGGAAGACTATAGCTTCAGGAAATATCGGACTCAGCTTGAAATGTTTATGTACCTCCTCACTTGAAAATGTCATCCTCATGTTTGGCCTTTGGACAGCTATACCTTTTCTTTCTGCAATGCATGAAATCACACACCCTACCAAAGGGTTTCTACCTAGGGTAAACAATTTCTCACACTATTCCTCAGATTGGTGACATAAAACCAGAGTTTCATATTATTATTTGCTTAAAATTTACCATTTACCATTTGTAATGGTAAGTAATAATGGTAAAAATAAACTTTTACTAAGGGTGAATATTAAATGAGGGTTTGCTGCTCAATTAGTATTTCATCTTGCAATCCTTTTTTTTTTTTTTTCATTTTAATATACTGGCTTATTCCTGAATTCAGTCTATGTATCTATATCTGTAAAATAATGTGATTTTGATATGTTGAGGTTTTTGAACAATATTACCCTACAGTGAAAAGCTAGGAGATAGATCTTCATACCACAAGAATTTTAAATAAGGCATCCTTTAGGTTTGGCTTATTTCTCTTTCTAGGACTTTGACTTAATGCAGAAAGAGGCAGGATGAAATGGGATAGTTGATAGCATTAACAGACCAAAGACATAAAAAGAGACAGTAAGAAAAGCAGCACCTAGTTCACTACATGCTTACAGCCCAGAGCAGTGTACCTGAAAGGAGTAGATACAGGGCTCTGTCTTACCTGTTTTTTATTGATCTGATTTGGGAACACTAGTAGTGCGGTATCCCCCCAGAGAAATCATCTTGGATCAGCTGACAGAATATCACAGAATGGAGCAATCAGAAGATAGATCTGCTCCTTTGCAATGAGGAAATAAATGTGTGTGGGGGGGAGGGGGGCAAAGGAAGATGAACCATCTCCCAGGACTGCATATTACAGTAGGGTAGCCCTTGTGTTGGGTATCGGGGAAAGCCTAAACATTGGCCCAGCTCAAGTGCTTCTCACCAGCCACATCTGGCTCACCAACAGCCAGGATCTTAACCTCCACAAGTTACAGGTACTAAGGAACCGGGAATAAAGTTTTTAGCCATCTTACGACAAAGAGAAAGCTGCAAAGTGTGCTTCCCCATGTATTTCAGATAGTCAGATGCTCTCTGCAAAGTGACCTGATTCTTCAGTTGTATTGATGCTGCCTGAGGTGCTGCTTGCTGCCCGCCGAAGGCTGGGGGAGGAGGAAAACCTCATTTATATACCACCATGGGCACCAAAATGCCTTGCTTTGGCTCTGCATGCAGTGTTTTTTTCTTTTCTCGCTTCACTTCTAAACATCTAAATTTTGAGATTTGATTATGTTCAAATATCTCATAGATGATGGCTCTTTGCTAGAGACAGCTGGAGTCATGCTTCAGTCTCGTTGACAGTGACTGTGACCAAGACTTGTAATTCTCAGAGGTACTTCTGAAAATTTGTCAAATTAGATTTTATGAATAAATTATCCCTTAAATTTTATTCCATGTCTTACATTACGCATACATCACATATGCCAAACACACCATTTTAGTCCCTGAAATAAGTTGCAAACTCTATGTGAGCAGTCTCTGAATCTTTTTGCAAAAGCTTCATACACTTGAACACTTAATATTCCTTTTTTTTTTTTTTTAGGAAGCATTTCACAATATGAAATGTGTTATTCTTGGTGATTTGTTATGTACTAGATTACTGACTAAACCACAGCAAGACATGAAACGAATTGGGTATCAGTATTGAGAGCAAAAATTATGTCTAGTAATAAGGATGATTTGAAGTCCAATAGCATGCCTTTTACTACCTCAAACAAATTCTCTCTTTTAGAATCTCTTGAGAGAACTATGATGGCTTTACTATTTGTGAAAATTCTGGAAAATGCCCATCTTCCTTAGCATGAGTTTCTGACTAAGCCAGCACAAGCAATGAAAATAGCCATTTACATAGTTTCCAAATGAAATTCAGATCAGAAAAGCATGGAAATTCTTGTAACTGCTACCGGGAAACAGTGAAACCACAGCAAGACCTGACCTTGACTTGTACGATCTGTGTTCTTAGCTGAGCTGTATTCATATTTTCCACGTTTTCAGTAAAGGATACATGCTCTGAGTGAAAGTTTCTGCCCTGGCCCAGCCCCATTTCACACCCTGAAATGAAAGCTCCCATGAGGTACCAGGGCTGCCATGACAGTAATTCTCCCTGAGGGGTACAGCTGGGGAGAGGCAACTCTCCCCTGCCCGCTGGCCTTCAGCAGGGTCCTGCTGCCAGCTGCCTTCATCTGGGTGTTGGGAGGAGAGGCACGCCCAGCCACTCATGTCAGCATGGAAGAAACACAGTGAGGCCTTCTAAGGCATGATATCAAGTGATATTAATAGGAGCACAGACACTAGGTTACTTGATCTTTCAGCCCAGCTCTCCTCAGACTCCATGTAGCTGCTCCCTCCAGCTGGGCCCCCTGCATGGGCAAGAGATGTACAATCTGGAGGGAGCTCAGCAGGGTCCCCAGGTGGCCAGACTGGAGCACCCCTCCCATGAGGTGCAGCTGAGAGATGGGGCTTGTTCAGCCTGGGGAAGAGATTGCAGGGAACAACAGCCCGCCAGCACCCATGGGGAGGTGGTTGAGAAGACGCAGCCAGGCTTTTCACTGTGCTGTGTGGTGGGAGGCTGAGAGACAATGGGGGTGAGCTGAAATGAGAGGTTCAGACTGAGTGTAAGGAAAAGCTTTTTCGTGCTGAGGACAGAGAAGCAATGGAAGGGTTTCCTCAGGGGTTTTCCACACCTGAGTGGACACAGGCCTGAGCAGGCTGGTCTGACCATGCAGCTGGCCCTGCTGTGAGCAGGAGGTTGGACTGAAGAGCTCCGGCTCAGCCTGAACGACACTCTGGCTCAATCCTGAGATTCTATTATATGTAAATACATACTTACATAATAAATGGGAATCATGCTTTAGAAGGGTCTGCATGTTCTAATGAACATTTGACTTTTAAAATTGCCAGATTCACCCTCTACTCATCAGACTAGAAAAAAACTCCATAAACAGTTTCTGCAAAAGAAGTTACCAAATTTTACCATTGGAGGGAGGTAGTGATGAAGCTTTTGCTCTCAGACAAGCTATAACAGTCAACGCAGAGAGGAAACACAGAAGAAACAAATGTTTCTAGGCCAGGTGGTAAACTTCATATTTAAATTGATAGTAAGTTGCTGAATGCCATTGCATTCACTATTACTGTATACTCTAGAAACAGATATTGCTTTGCAAGCAGATATAATAGCTGGTGCCTGCCCTGGAGAGACTGTGACCTAAGACTGCAGGGTTAAACTTTTAAAAAACACCTACACTCATCTGAATTGGAGGGAATTAGAATCCTAGAATACTGATGTTCAGGACGGGATTTTCCGTGTTGTACTGCAGCTTTACTCTCTGAGATGTCTGAAAGGTAAGAATCCTGTCCTTTCACAATATGCAGAGAGGTCTAAATCCTTATCAGCTCGATCCGCAAAAGCCAGTGTGGTTATAAATAAACCAGAGGAAATATTATCTGAAATTCCACTTCTTCTTAGTCTCTAAACTGCAGGCAATTGGTGATTTTTTAATGAGAATTCACTACCCTAAACTCTCTTCCATTGTCAGCTGCCTGTACTGTGCTAAATTCACAGAGATTACAGCCGTGGAGACCTTTCTGCAGCAATATGGGGATGAGAAGAAACAGGACCAGAGAAGAGAAGAATGTGAGATTTAATTCCTTTCCTTTGCCTCTAAGAACTGGAAGCGGTATTTCGTACCTCCTGGATAACCATTATACTACATGAGTATTAGATGTTCTGAGACAGCCTGCGGCAAAACCAGTATTTTACAGGGCAGATCCTGAAAGATCTGAGCCAAGGAAGAGGGATTCCTCTCCCAGAGGTGAACCCTCCATGAGACATAGCTATGCAGTTAAGAACTACAGTAGGTTAGATGCTTCCCCAGCCATGGGAACATTTAACCTAAGGGTCTGTAAAATCATTCATTCTCTCACTCTCTCTGACCTAATGAACATGTGGTTATTCACTGCAGTTTGTTATTCAAATCATCAAAGAGGATCTCAGAGTACTCTGTTGCCAGGCATTTATGGTGTTCACCTCTAAATGCATTAGACATGCAAAGGCCTTCCAGAAGAGGATGGAACTGAGCCTGATCCTCTCATATTTTAGATCAGAGCTTTTCTTGCAGTTCGGTGGGAAGAGAAAAATGGAGGTGAGTGTGATCTGAGACAAAAAGGTGGAAGCACTTCTATTGTGGCCATACTTCATTAGTAGAAGTACTCCAAAAACACCTACCAGATCAGATAGCCAACCAGTACTAGATTAAGACATGTTGCATTAAGGTTGAGAAATATGATAGACAGAAAACGGAAGTGTTTTCAGGGTCTGAAAGCAGATTAGTAAAGGCCAAGAGGGACCACACTGGGAAATTAGATGCTTTCAAAGTAATCAAGCTGGAGTTATGTGCTTAAATCCACCTGTGAACCCAGCCTAAATGCTCACATAGTCAGAAATTGAGTGATAATTTTTTAAGAAGATGCCAAGACTCAGCTGAGATATGGTCACTAGCCAGTTATGCATGCCTAGTGCATTGCAAATATGAAGCAAAATTAGATGCTTTGTCTCACCATCCAGATAGCATCTTTGTAGCACATTAGGTCAGGACACTAATGACCAATGATTGTGTCTCAGCTGAGGAGGAGATCGCTTACTGAACTGAGGTCCTAGACTTCAACCTAGCAAGTACTAATATATGGGTTTAAATTAATTCATACTAATCCCACTGGTTGCTTGAATCAGGCAACTTCCAGTTAAAACATGTACATAAACATGTGCAGCATAGTGTTAAGCCATAATATATTTTAGTTCAAATTTATCCATAACTGAATTTCCATTCAATGCCTTGTCTGATTCACTGATGCTGAATAGTTTTAATCCAGTTTGTACACAAAAACACTTAGAAGTGGGAGGGCTTTCCATTCCAGCTCCTCTCTCTCCACCTGAACTTCATGGATCCAGAACAGCCTGGGTGTTTGCTCTTCAAATGCAGACACTGTCAGGTGGAAAGTCAAGCCACTGTCCTCCTATTCATGTAATACCACCTGCTTTTCCAGCAAGGGAGAACACTACCAAATACATGGTCAAGTTCCTCAGCTAGGAAGAGCTCACTTAATGCTGGTCCAAAAGTGTCTGCTTTAAACATGGTCTGCATGGACCTGTGAGGAATCCCAGCACAGCGCTGGTGTGCTGAAACAGGGGATAACAATGGTGAGTCAAGGTATGAAGGAGAGATGAGGGGGAAGGGTGACAAGAACACCATGCTGCTCTTATATTTTTCCAGATGCAAGCAGTCCCTGAGATGACAGGTCCCTGATAACAGACATAACTTTGGTCGATCTATAATGCCAGTAACTGATCATTACCTTTATATATGTGTACGTGCAGATGCATATATGTACATACACATATACACAAAACGCAAGTATACATACATAGGTACACATACAAACAATTTGGTTGAGGTGATCCAGTTAAATGCAAATTTCAAACAAATGCTTAGGTTAAATTCTCGATTGAATAACAGCATGTTGCATTGAACAGACTTTCAGATGGGGTTTGACTGCCTGATGACATCATATGGCAAGTGGAGAGAGAATAACAAGTTTGGGCACAGGGGTCAGGAGGACCTGGCCAATGTCAGGGCTATTTGTCTGGGCAAGGCACACAACGTCTTGGTTCCTTCCAGATTTCAGCCAACACAGCTTTCCCATGAGGCCTCTGCAGGCTGCATAAATAAGGAAAGACAGGTTACTGCTCCCTCATCTCTCCAGACACTTTGATACACTGGCTGATCTGGGTCTGGAGAAGTGATAAAGGCTGTTCACAGCTGCCTTTGCCTCCTATTATACTCAGGTGCTTGATGTATGAACTTTGTATACAGCAAATCTGTTTCTTCACCACTGACTTCCCTAACATGTGGGAAAGAGATTAGGAAAGGAGGGCTGGAAAGTGAGATATCTACAACTTTGCCTGTAAAAATGAGTATGCTATGGTATATTGTACATAGTTTTGATGTAATGGAAAGGACTAAGTACATGCAGGTACCTGCAGAGAGTTTACTTATTTGGTATATGTTCTACCATTAAGAGCTTCACCCTCCCCATTCCCTGCCTCTTTTCCCCTCAGTTCCCTGCAAAGGCAAGAGCCCCTACTACACTGAAGCATGCACTGGTTGCATCGTACTCACTGCACTGTGCTCCACAGAATTTTACAGCTGCCACACTAATCGCACACTGAACTTGGACAAGGTGACTGATATGGCTAAACACAGATGGGTCTCCATTACAAGCACATTCAAATCTAGAAACCACCAAGCTGTGAGAGTAATTGCTCTGCCTCACTCTTATGAAACTTATGAGTAGAAAGCACAAAACCACCATAAAGCTTTCCTTCTCTGACAGTTCCACCTCTAAATACACTCTGAAAGATACAGTAAAATCAGTGAAGAGGCAAAATATCATTGCATTATTTAGAGGTTGCTATTGGCTATTTTAGTTTATTTTATGCCTAAACATAAAGGCTGAGAGATCTTCTTACAGGTATCTGAAAGATAACAGCTGCTGAAGTGATTGACACACCTTTTAGATTTAGAAATTAGAGACTGATTTGCATTTGATAGGAATAACAGGTTTCTGTTCTGAATCAAAAAATTATGTACCTAGAAGAAATTGAACCATGACTACACTAGGCTAAGGTCTTGCCACACTCATCCGAAACACTACGATTGTGTTGCTGTAAAATCTAGTCTATCCGAGTATTCTTACAGTTTTTGTAGTATTTTAAAATAAGTGAGGCAATATTTAAAGTTTTCCTTTCCAAATGGGCTCTATTTCCTTGCATTCAGTTGCACAGACAGAAAGATTAACACAAATGTACTTAAAAGTAGGTTCCTTGGCCCTCGTGCAAGGATATAAATGGTTTTATTTTCCCAAAATTTGGGTAACTTACAGTTGCCTTTGGAATGACTAAGTCAACAGGAGATGCCTGGATTCCCAGTGCTTATGAAATTCAATCTATTTCTTTAGGTGCATAAGTAAGAATTTAGGGCTCAGACACATGATCTAATTATGTGGTTTAGCAAGTTGACACTCATCTTGTGATGTGTGATAAACTATCCTTTCATTTAATGCAATTCAAGTCATCCTGAGAACTCAGAATTATTTCTGTCACGACATAAACAGTAAGGGTCCCACCGTCTGGAGTGGAATAAGTTCACTGTGAGCCCAAGATGTTTTGCTTTGAACTGCATTCACAACTGACATGCCTATAATGGCATTTCTTCTGGGTTTCTCACCTCCTCTCTTGCAGCTGGCGTTTGTGCAAGTCCATGGATGCATGCTCTTTTCCAGCTGCAGCTGTGCCAACAAAAAGGTGAGTGCCCCAGCCTCCTCCCTCCTCTGCTGCTGGAAGTTATCATCCCCTCTGATCTGCTGGCCAGGCTCCTCATGTGACTTCCCATAACTTGTTTCAGTCAAAATAAGCTGCTATAACAGTGGCCCCTTCTTTAAATTCTTAAAATTGACTCATCTTTTTTTGATGGATGTTGGTTAGGGGCCACAGGAGAAGGTAATGAGCACATGGGGACGAGGTGCTGCTTCAATAACCTCTTCAGCTGGCACAGCTACAGCCTAAGAGGGTGTGTGTCCGCAGCCCATGTGCAATTGTTGAGTTCCCTGTTGTCAAGAAGCTCTTTATTCTGCAAACAAGCTGTCTGAAAGAAAACTTTTTATACGGCCCAAGGAATTCCTGCAGGCAAAATGAATAATCAGACTGATCCATTTAGATTTCTAAAAATTAAATAAAAGAAAGCCATTAAATCAACAACTCATATTAAATAAAATTAAATGAGAGAAAGCCAGGATGCCATTTAGGATGGTAAAGCAGAACAGAACAGGAATAGAAAAAGAAAGGGTTGCTATAGAGTGAGAGGTAGCTACTGGACAGAGAGATGTGTTTGTCTTTGAGGTATTTTTTAATTTTTGTGTTATTTCATTTACATTATATGAAGTCAGCATCAGTCATGTATGTCTCTGGTGACTATTATTTCCAACTAAATGTGTACATTGTTGGAACATACAAAGAGGACTTAGTACAGACAGCTTCACCAGGCTGATGACTTATTTTACTTCTGGTTCCTTTCTGGATGACTTTTTGTGACTAGTTTAAATGAAAATTCAGTTTATTCCTACGGTTGTCAAGAGAATGTTTTTCATTTCATGCGCCGTTTCTTCCCTCATTTCCTGTTAGCCTGTGAGACAGACTTCTTGGAATTGTAAACCTGGTAAAATTCATTGTATCAATAAATCCCAGCACTAGTAAGCAACCCGTGCTAATCTTGGATTCACAGCAAGGCATGAAACAGAAAGTCAGTAGGCTACTTTGCACACTGCAGCTTGATGAGAATAAGATTGAAGTAAATACAGAAAGTGTCCTTCCACATGAAATATCTTTCCTAGGAAGGAAGGGTGGCCCAGAACACCTGGTTCTGCACAGGAAGAGCATAAAGATTTGGTGTCTCCTGGGACCAACAGACAGGAGAGTGTCCCATCAGTAAAGCTGTTTTCTACCATTCTTTTCTACCTAATAGTAATCATCAACAGGGAGGAGCCCACAACCACGTGGGATGCATAAGGGGTGGAAAAGAGAGGTTACTGCCATAGATCACTGTTACACATTATTATATTATGGGTACATATTATTATATATGAGTATATTACATTATGGGTACATATTTTTACACATGTACCCTTTCCACACTTTTCAGCCAGGAATAGTCTGAGGATAGAAACAGAATTCCTCTCTAGGTGATAAATTATGCTAATTAGAGGTCAGCTAAGGCATAGAGACCCCAAAGGCAGTGCAGAAGCAGAGGAATGCCAATGCATTTGGCAGTTCTGGTGCAAAGACTGGTGTAAAGAAAACTTGAAACAGGACAGCCTGTGTAATTGCCCTGGATTATCAAGACTGGTTAACATTACACAGCGGAGCCGACAAATCAAAACACCAATGCAGTTTTTGATGTTTTACAGACTGAGTCATCATCATGTATGGTACACTTTCCAGTAAGAGGTTATCTTTCAGACAGTTTACACATGGATTGCCATTCACCAAGGAATTTGGGGTTATTGTGAACAAAGATAAACTGAAAGGCAATATACCAAAGTAATTTGCAGCATGGGTTTAGCGGGGAAAGCAATGACTGACTGCTGATGCAGTTAGCCCTGATAATGTTGATCCAAAGAAACGGATCAAAATGAACATTGGAAGTAATTTCCGAGTCAAAGGCTGTAATCTCATTCCTGAAACTGATGTAAAAAATATGATCCACTTAGTTCTCATTCACCAGCTGAAGCACGACTAGCAGCGTTGTTTCCCAGCAGTCAAAAGTAAGCAGAACCTGGCCTAAGATAGTGGCTATTTTTGCTGAAGTTGTGAAATTTTCTCAAATCCCATTGCCACAGGGGGATAAAGTCGTAGCTGAGCCACTGTGGCTGAACTCTGCCTTTACGTCAGTGGATGGTTGACATGTTGGGAGAAAAATTTCACACCGATTCTTTTGGGTTTTGCACATTTATTTTGCTCTAAAAATAGCCCAAAGGATTGGTTTATTTGTTTCCACTATATGACTTTTTACTTTTGTCATAGGCTCATTAAGTCAGATTTTCTTTATCTGGGGAGGGGTTTAAGCCGAAGCCTAAAAGAACCAGACTCTATGAGCTCGCTAGAGAGCCACCGGGGAGAGGTAGGATCCTCTGTGACTTGCTCTGTGGAAGGCGTCATTCTAGGGAGATTAGATTTTCTAGATTAACATTAACAATTACGTAAAAACACATGTTGGATTGGGGATGCAACAGAAAACATCCCTCCCCATTCTCAATGTTTTCTTTTTTTGGACCTATTTTGCTTTATTTTGTCTAATACTTCTTTGAACCTGAAGGTTTCCTCTGACACCTCACTGCAGTTCCTGTGGCAGCATGTTTCAGAAGTGCACTGACTGCTCTTTCAAGTGACTTTTATCTGTTTTAAACTGAGCCCTGTCCTACTAGTAGAGAATTTGGGTGAACACCTTCTCCCTCGCTCTCTCCACTGCCGCCTTCTTTGTACAAACCTTAGCCATACCCTCTCTCTGCTCCCAGCTGAGCCGTCCCTGCTTCCTGCACCTCATAGCTGTCTCATCCCCTAAAATGACCTGCAGATAACCTCAGCTGATCCCTTAGGGGCTTAATGCACACAGTACAAAACTCTTAAGCAGTGTGAAGCAGAGTTCTGAAGAAGAAGTTTATGCCACAGTAACAGCCTGGGGACCAATGGGCACCTAAGGCTACTGTGCCTGGTTTGTAATACTGAGCTGGCTGAAAGTCACCATGAAAAACCAATCCACAGCCTGCCACAGCAGTGCATAAATGCACACCTTGTGGCCCGCTGTCCAGCGGTATTTTGAGGTATTTTGTTTTGGAAGAATTTAGATCTGGTGGTGCAATCAGGCAGCTCAAGTCCATGATTCTCCATGGTATCATTATGTTTCCCCTTTTTCAGGAAAAAACGGGCACTCTAAACAGCCAGCTGAAAACAGCCTCCCCCGTACAGCTAAGTAAACCATCATTGTTAGGAATGTGGGCACGCTCCATTTTGTGCCAGCCTGTGTGTGCGCTCTCTGCTGAAGCATTTCCTTTAGCAAAACAAATAAGCACCACAACGTCAAATACTACAACAGTCAGTCGATTGATGGACTGAAACACTCCTTTGCCACCATGCAGCGAATCTCTGCATGAAAAACACAGGGCCTGGAGAATTGCTTTTCCTGTATCTTATATCAGCACTGTGTTTTTTCCATGATCCAGACCTGACATGCGTTGCTTCTTAAAACTCAGAGAACAGAGAGATTATCATGGTAATTCAGTATAATACTATGTTTAAATCTGGTCTCACTTATCCTCTTTCTCATTACATGAATCAAACATACTATTGGTTTGTCCCGGTAGAATTATGGTCCCATCTGAACAAGGCAGCAGGGTATGTGCTCTGATGGCCTTCTAAACACTTTACAGAATAGGAGCATCTCGATCAGAGGTGGCTATCTTGGAATAAAATAGCAATTTTGGGACATTCGGAACTGTTGCCACACAGTGCCTATCACTCACTCTGAATTCACACTGAATGTGTCACAAAGCAGAGGGAAATTTTGGCTTTCTTAAAAATAGCACATATAGTAACAGTACTTTCCCTAAGATAATATAAAAATGCAAGCAAAAGTGCATTTTTCATTTTTTTCCCCTCTAAATTAGCAGCAGTGGCTGTGTGGTCATTTGGTCTTCTTCCGTTTTAAAAATACAGTACATTCCTTACTCCCAGCCACCTTGACCACTAGCTGTCGTGTTTCCTACGTCAGGGGAGATGAGATCATTAATACCACCAGTAATGATGTCTGCAGAAGCTCCTCTTTCTGCCAGCTCTTAGGACCGGTCCAGATGAATTATGAAAAGGAACTATGATCCATTTAAACTCCTCACTGTTTAAAATGGCTATTAGAGATATGCCTTCACTGTCATTCCTTGGCTTCTTCCTGATAAAAGAAAAGATTACTCTGCTGATCTATCTTGGTTGAGTAAAAGTGCATGAAAGAAGAAGTTTGCAAAGAATTGTTGAAGAGGGAGGAAAGGAGAGAACTTGTAATAGAGCAAGAAGAAAGAAAAAGGTGAAAAACAAAATAGAAATCTGAGGAAAGAGAAAGGAAATGGTAGATCTGCAAACATAAGGCCAGTGGAACACAACTGTGGTCAGATTATATCTCATCATGTCTTCATCATCTTCAACAGAGGCATGACCATGTCCAAATATTGCTGAAATAAAAGGGAGTGATAAGGCCATTATGCGATTTAAGTCTCGGAAACTGGTGTTGCCATAAAGGTATATACCAATAAATCAGGTTTGCTCATATTTTACTGACCTTTAGCCGTAGGAAATAAAGAAACAAATGATCATAGACAAACCCACCAATTTATAGGCAGCACAAGAAACACCTAGCTCATTCTACTGTGCAGTGCAGGAGTTGTTTACTTTAAAATGAGTAATGACATGGGTGTCTTTGAAAGGCAACATTCAAGGATGATATTTAACTCTTCTCCCCAGGAGCATCTGAAAGACACAATTCAGATCCCCAAAGAAGATAATCAGCTGAATTCCAAGGGGATGGCTTCTGGCGGTCTTCTTGGAGGTGCTCTAGTGGAGTTTGTGGGCACGATTCTTCAGGTGACCCCCAGTCTCCTGAAAAGAGCTGCATCTTTGTGAGGTAAAAAATAATATAGGAGACGAAGGATGAATTATTCTTTCACTTGCTGATGCCAGAGAGCAGAGTGTCACAGCCAGAAAGCTTCTACAACGTAGAGTGCGTAAGGGGAAACTTGACATTTTAATTATCCCTGACCTCAGTCCTCCAGCTCAAAGAAAGGTGAGTGTATTTAGGAACAGCTGAGAAGACTTTTACTGCTGAGCATGTCTGTGAGCAAGCTGCCTGGCAGAGTGAGGACCTGTTGCTGCCCAAGTCCAGCAGGCCTGAAGAGGGTCTGCAGACATTGCAGGACTAGGCATGATGAGGAATCATTTGACACAGACTGCAATATGGATTTGTTTCTGTTGTTTTCATTAATATGCTTCTTGTTTTGCTGTTCAGTTAGCACACGGGCTGTCACATCCCAGAGAAAATACAATGATTCTCTGCGAGCTGATACCAGCACCATAAATGTAGTGCATGGTGTTTTGGCACAGTGCTCCAGAAGGACACAAAGTGGGCAACCAAATGGCATTTTCTGAACTCAGCCTTCCCACCTTCTGTGTTCACCAACAGTCAATAGACTTGTGAAGGCTAGCTGTAATCTAGCCAGGAACCAAGTACTTCGACAGATTCAGTTGCAAGACTTCACCTACAATCCAAACACATGGGTTGTTTGAAACTTTCTTTTCCTCACACATTCTATAAAATAAAACCTACAGTGGCAATAGTTGGACGTTCTTACAAGCTTTTCATAGAGTTGAAATTATTCTTTTGTTGATTCTGCAATGCATTAACTTCTAATACTAATGTGATTTATTTTGAAGGAATGTAACACGTATCATCCACACCTCTGAAGCGCTGAGCGTTTTAAGGTCCGATTGGCTGCAATCTCACAAGTTTTACTTATCTGAATGTACAGTTTTGCTTCTGTGGATGCGGCTGGCTGTCTTTAGTTCAGTGTCCAAAATACCACTCAAAATCTCATTCATAATGAATAATTTGTTTTATTGACGGATGGTTTTTAAATAATGCCTATTAGATAAACTCCTGTCTCCTGCACAGCTTTTAAAACATAGAAGAGCATAAAAAGTACAACTTGCTCACACTTTTTCTTCTGTATTTGCCAAGGGCATCTGGCTGGAGACCCTAGGAACAAGTGATAATGGAGTCATATTGAGAATGACGAACAACAGTAATACAAAAATCCCGATACTGCTCAGGTGTCAGACAATGCACAACTAACTGGGCTCTAAGTCCTCTGTGGACCACTTTGTCATTTCCCGGTATGGACCCAGTGGCTCACAGGGAACTCTATGCCCCTAAATTGGTCATGTGTTCCTACCATTAATTGCAAAAGTACATGAATGCAAGCAAAATTTGGTCTGAAATGTATATAATAAAAGCTGAAATATACCAAACCAAGGATGTTTCTAGGATACTTAATCCAGTAATTGCTTTTTCAAATGCAGAGGTTTTTGGCTTTTTGTAAGATACCTATAAAAGCAACAGAGTTTTCTGGCTTCACAGAAAGCTATAAATCCCAATGGATTACCAAATGGAAGTGGTTCACAGTCTGCCACTGGGTTGATGATGATAAACAGGACTCCATTTAATGGTAAAAGTCTGTTACTACCCAAAGCTCAGTCAAAACGATATCCTGACAGAAGATTGTTCTTCAGACAATGGGAAACTGTATTTGATGTAACCAGCACAAAAGCACATTGCCCTCTTTCTGGTAACCATCAAATGCTTTGGTTTCTTAACTTGGAAATAAACAAGCCTCGAGGAATTTGACGTTTTATGCATCTCACATACTGTTTTGGGGTTTTTTTTCAAACCTAGATAAATTTGAAAATATTTTAAAACTTGTAACTTTCCACTCTGGTAAAGAATAATTAAAAGAAAATTCCTTTTTCCATAGACTTTAAACAGCTCTCCAGCTCATATTAAATACTTAGGTGCAGACAGCTGTCACTGCTGCTTTGGACGAACACAGTGCTTTTCAGAAAGATTTTGTTGCTTTCAAAATGTGACAACAGAGAAATAATTTTAAAGGCCTGCATAGGTTATTTAAACTTCCTATTTTGCCCACCTTTAATCTCACTGAGACTATCAAATTTGCTGCTTCGCAATTTGTAATCTATGATTTAGTTTTGTCATTGCTTGCTGTACAATGTTACATAGCTTCCCTTGTGTGTCTGAAGGGATGACCCACCCTCTGTTAAGGATGGAGATTGTGTGACCAGCTGTTTGTGTCATTGTGCTGTGACAATTTTGCCCCTAACTGCAGACAGGTCCTGGTGTAGATTTTTTCCTGGTTGCAGGGAAAGGTAGCCCCTTCACTTGGCTTTTGCTGCATAGGAGTTGCACAGGGGCCTGAAGTGCAGTTACTGTGGGGCTTAATGATAACGCAGGCAGGCTCTAGATATAAAAGATTATCCATGTGCTAGAGGAATACTTTAGAATGACAGGGCTCCAAATTCCACTTCCATGGAGCCACCTGCATGAGACTGATGGTGTGGTGAAAATCATGCCGAAACCTACAGGAATATGCCTGGAAATATCCTGGTAATTTAGGAGATGTCTCTCAACATCTCCACAGAGGTTATGAAACCAAGATGCGGTGCTACACCATAGCCCAATTTTAAGTGTTGTTCTTCCCCTTTGCAATGATTTTCTGAAGCTGTTTGTTGGAGAACTGTGGATGGATTTTACAGATCACCAGATAAACACAGTGGAATTTCTAGGAAATACTAGGAAATCCCATTGAAAAACTTGATTGAAATGTTAACATGTCCATATATGTATCTACATCATCACAAAATAGCAAAATTAGTTTCAGCCTGCCAACCCTGGGGACATGCTGTAGGGTTGTCTGGGGGGCTTTGATGTAAATGTTGGACAGGGATGCATAAGCTGCTGTGGGAGGGTGCTAGTACAGGTTGATCCTGTTTTCATCGATAGCTGAGAAAAAGAGCAAAAGAGCTAGTTACTTTTTTGATAAAGATTATATACAAGTTTACAATTCTGCAGTGCACTCTGACTATATCAACAACCACAGCTAACCTCTGAGGTGCTTGTCTGTGTCTAAATGAACACTGTACTAGCATCTTTGAAATCTTATCTGTCTTCCCAATAGGCTATTGCCTAAGCTGGAAGATGTATACCCTAATGTCAAGTCAGTTTATAAAACCCTCAGAAGTCATGGTTTCACTATGTGCCACCTTATTTTCTGAACCACTTTTGTTAACAGTGTTCAGTTTTAAGTTCTGGAAGGAGTGGGCTGGGTTAATTCCACCAGGGACATTTCAGTTTGGTCATCTGCTTCATCACTTAAATGAACCCCAAGTCTGTTGACTTGAAAAGTATTCTGAAAAAACTTCCTATCTCCAGGAATTTCTCTTGGGCAGGTTGGGTGTCACAGCAAGGTGACTTTTGTAGAAAGAAATGCAAACTGTTTTGGCATTGACTTCTATTACCTTTGTTGTATATAGTTCTGTGTATTGATTTTGGATGGTTCCTAGAGACTAAAAAAGTCATATTGCCTGATAATCCATGACAGGAATATTTAACCACAGATATGAGCTAAACTAGTGTTACTGATGGATTTTTTTAAGAGGCATGTGGTATTGTTCATCTGCTTTAAAAATCTGATTTTAACTCTGTTAGCAATGATAACTGTTTGGTAATAGCTGTGACTTTAAATAAGAATTATCTGAATGAAACTATCTCCCCCCCTCTCAGAGTGTTTTGTCCTTACTACTCTTCTCTGAAACATGTTGGTAGAGGTTATATATAAACATAATTCAGCAAAGAAGTGTACTGAGACACTCAATTCAGCTGTATCAATTGCCTAATGAATACATCGATCTTCCCAATAATGGGTTGATTTTGAAATTGCTTAGACAAAGGATAGTCTTGTTTTAAAGGCACAGGACTATTAAGTAAGAGTAAAATTTAGGCTTGAATAAACGTGCTTTCAGATTCTAGTGGGAATTGTGCACGTTTATATTATGGTCTGGTTTGTTTCTGCTCCTGGCTTTATCTTTGACTTCCTCTGTTACACTCGGACAAGTTACTTTACATATACATGCCCTGGTTTCCACACTGTAAATTGAGGCCTGTGCAGGAAATTAGCCCACAAAGAGTTCAGATCCCAACTTAATTAAAGGCTGCAGGGGCAATTTTGTTCCTCAGAGAAGAGACTGGTTTTTATTGCAAACTCTTATTGTGGTAATTATCATTTACTGTGGCTGCTAGGGTCTATTTTCTTCCCCTAGTTTTATGCCAGTGTAAATCATATAACATCCATGAACCTTTCCTTCATTTAAAGCAGGCTATTGGGTACATATCAGCTGCTAAGTGTCCTGGACAAGCTGTCACTCAGGCACTTCTCAGCTTTTGAGAGGTATTGTGAATCTCCAGTAGCAGTTATATTTTTGCTCAGTTTACACAAGCTCTTCATGTCCATTTAGAGAGGCCTGAGAGTAGTCTTGATAGCGATCGAGAGGAATGGCAAAAAATATGGTCCTCTTGACGAGCACTTATGGGAAACACAAGACTTGTAACTGGGAAATGTGAGATATTTCACTGTGCGGGAATGTGAGTAACGGAGGAGAAAAAGCCTCTGTGTTTTACCTTCCTCCTGGGGCTAAACAACACATCCCCTCAGAAACGGATATCAAAGGCAGCTGAAGGATATCTTATTAGAGCTCAATTGCCAAGGAAGGCAGGCAGGAGTGACCAGAGAACTGTGGGTTTGGATTCTTGCAGAATAACAAACTCCCAACTTCCTGTGCTGCTCTTTCTCTTGGGGATGTTTTGGTAACCTGCCAGCCCCAGTCTGGTGGCAGCTTAAAGGAGGGTGGCCAAGTGAATAGCCCTGGTGATATGAATAATGATTAAAAGTTTAAAGAAACCCCATGTGACTAGCTGGAATCACAGGAGATTGAGTAGATCTGGTACTCTAATGAGCAAACAGAGGCATATTTACTTCAGTAATTGGATATATACACTGTCTATAGGCATTTCTCCTATTTACTGCTTCAACATGCTTACCCCTAGCTGCTGAGACATTCTTTCATCAACATAAGTAAAAATGTTATTTGCTTGAACTGGTGAAATAAAATAAAACCCGATCCCAGACTAGGAAGTTTTTCTCCAGATTCTTTCCACCTTCCTTGGCACCTTTGATGTGTGACCCTTGCCACCCACCACCCTCCCTTTCAGCCAGCCCTCCCTGGAATAGCCTCCGAATGAAGCGATGGTCCCCAGGAACCAAAGAGGAGGCTGTGGTTTCCATAGATGACTGCCTGCTGCAGGCACTGCTTACTTGTGGTGTTTATTTCAGTCCCTCCTAGCTACGGTGCCTGGAGTTGGAAGGGTCAATCCGCAGTTTGAATTGGCATATTTTTAAGGTCTTTTCTATTATGAAATATTTATGAGAGGAAACAAGGTTGGACATTCCTGCAGCCAGTCCAGTGTAGGAACGCTATGTGCCTTCCTCCCCCGAACATGTAAATGCAGTCAGTTATTTAATGGAAGACTCACATACCTTGTTCCTTTACATTTCAAGTGAGCTGTCAGAGGAATGTAAACATTTATTTGGAGCAAGCCCTCAGGTAAAGGATTACCATATGCCGCAGAAGGAAATTCCAGCATGCCCGCTAAAATTTATGCTGTGGAGAGAGCTATGAATAGAAAGTTTGTACACTGTTATGAATATGGATAAAATACATCACTCATGGCTGGGCTATGGCATGCAAAATTGAAAAACACCTACTTTCAAAAATATATTTAAAAGAAAATAAACACAGGATCTTGTGTGTTCATTTACTGTTTGAAGTACCTTCGGGGAAGAGAGACATCAACAATTTTTGCTCCAGACCACTCGCTTCTTTTGATAACGGGGGTTCTTTGGGAGAAAGGCAGCAGTCTCATTCCCAGGATGTCTTTGTTTCCTTAGCCAGTGCCCATTTATTGGGAGTTTATGTTGTGTTCAAAGCTACCAAAAGCAAATGCGTTCAGAGGGCTATGTTCAGTCTTAAAGGTCAGAATTCCTCGTTCTCAGCCACCTCACAAGGTGACCTTTTCATGAGTGTTACGTGACCCTTTTTCACCTTGCAAATTAGTTTAATTAGCATTTTTATATTATTATTCTACAGCCAGCCAGTCATCACTGATATTTTGTCGCGGTCAGCACCAGTTTCTTTCTAAGTGAAAGGGCTTCTGCTAAATGTGTTAAAAGAGATGTTAAAACTTGTGTCTATGAGAAGGACAGCTCCACCATGCAAATCAATGGCCTCTGGGCACCTCAGCTACGCCAGGCTGTGCAATGCAATGATCCTGTCTGTGTTCCAGAGCTTGTTACGATGAACTGAGGCCACTGCAGGTAGAGCCTCTGCGCTGCAAACATCTACATCAGCCCCCTCTTACTGTACTTACAGTAGTTCTGCACAAGCTCCTTTAGATGGGAGGGACTCATGATGGGTGGTCTGCCCTTCCTCTGGGTGTATGCATTTGGGCCAACTCACTAATTTGTTCTCAGGACCCTCCTGCTCCCCTTTTTTCCTCTCTGCTTTCCCCTCCTGCAGTGTCTCTTTCCATTGCAGAGTTTCATTTTGCATATGTGTGGAAGTGACAGGAGAACAATACTATACTTAAATAAGATCAAATAAAACAACCTTATTATTAGTGAAAGAGAAGTGTAAGACAGTGAAAGGAAGCAGTATTTGATAGCAGGAACACTTAGAAAGTCATCAGGCCCAAGCTGTCTGGCGTATGTTGACGCAGAGGAAAGGAGGAATTTGATGTGGGATAGTGAGCTGCTTTGATTATCTTTCACTGTTACCCCAAACGCAAGTTTACTTTGACTGGAAATTGCACATGACAATTGAATGAGAAACTTATTGAAAGAAAATGTTACTGATTTAAAGCTAAGATTCCTCCTGCGTAAGGAATGACATCCCCAACCTTGCTCAGGGTTAGCTGTGGCACCCATGCTCAAGCTGAATATCAGTGAACTCCCCAGGAACACACACACACACACACAGACACACACAGCCTCATACCCTTCTCTCCAGGCTGTTCATACCCAGGATAATTTGAGCCACAAGTTTCCTACATCCACCTGCCCCCATTGTTCCCCAGCCCCACATCCAGCATAGTGCCCAGTACTGATTACAGGGGTATGGTACAACACTCCCCTCGTGGGAGGCTCTGAGCGCTAAGTGATACCTAAAGTTATTGTCAGTGAAAGACAAGGAGGAGGTGTATTTAGTGGTGAAATAACAAGGTACAGCTAAAGAGGGATAACTTCTCCCTCCCTACAAGTTAAGAAAAAATGGTAGCTTATTTAGTTAATTTAGAATCAATCAGCACTGGTTAATGAGAGATACAACCACTGAGTAAGAGCTTTACTGCTGTGTAGATCAGTTTCCAGGTGAGGATGAAGGGAACAATCAGTCTCAGTCTTTTTGCCTTCAGTCATGTCTTTTAGAACAGGAGTAGGAATATAAATTCTGAAATTATGGTGATGAAAAAATTATTAAGAGTAAATATTTGGAAACTGGAGAGTGAAGACATGGTCTTTGTGATTTTTGCATTAATAGACTCTTTCCTTTGAGCATCAAATACCTTAGTTTTTACTTCTTAATCTAATGTAGCTGCTGTGCACTCTCTGATCTTACTGTAAAGGAAAAGCAAAGTACCACTCACTTCAGGCTACTAACACTGGGATTAAAAAAATCTGATGCTTGGGTGAAGATTGGTTCTGAAGGCAGCAAAGGGCAATGCTGGAATGAAATATTGCATCATAACAAGATAAGGGCTTCAGACTACTCAGCGTCATGACACTGGGCATGTCACATTTGGTACAGTGAATAATCAAGATGTTATTGCTATTTTCTAGCTAAGGAAACTTAGACAAGAAGCTTTTGATGGTGGTGGCATAGAAAGAAATGAAACTCTAATGTGCTCACTTGCAGGCTTCTCCTTGAGGTGCAGATCATTTGAAACTACTTTGAACTTTAGCATTCGATGAACTATTAAACATGAGGCCTTACACGAAATATCTCAGTCTGGCAGACAGGTTACCCAGTTTGATCTTAAAGTGCATCAGTCACGTCATTGTAGGTGCTGAAAAGTGCCATCAGAATCCAGCACCCACATTTGAAAACTGAGCGTGGGAGCAGGGGAGGGCAGGGAACAAAGAGGCTTTATATCCTCATGCCCACTTGCACAAACATCACAGCAAATCTGAGCCTCCACACTCTTACTGTGCGCCTCTGTGGGTGTAAATCACATCAAAGAGATTCTTGGAAACACTGCCCCAAGGAAGGCTGCAGCCTGCCCGCAGTTCCTGGGTGGTGGGCCCTGGGCAAGGCACGGCCCTTGTAATTATGTCCCGGTAGGATCCTCAGGGTGGACCCAAAGTTAAATACCACAGTTTGCATGGAAAACACACTAAGATGTAACTGAACCAGGGCACTCGCTCTGTGGACTGAGGGCTGTAATTTGATAGACGCAGTTCATAGTGTGACAACACACAAACACGCATGTCCCACTGCAGGCAACCCACTCAGCAAGAGAGAAACAGAAGAGACTATCCCAAAGGGCTCCTGACTAAACTATGACAAGCAGACCAGGGTTGTTGAACACAAATTTGGGTGCAGGTATTAGTGAAAATTGTTTTGAGAAGAAAGGTGTGGCACACAGTAATTTATTGGCAAGCCTGAATCTCCTGGACCATGGTTGTTTCATCTGCAGGAAAGTTTATTGGGCGCAGTCTGAACTTGGTGCTCACCATTGATTTTTACAAAAAGTTCTGGTGTCCTTGAAGTTGATGAAGAGTAACATGTATCTGTGAGTTTCTGTATGATCATCTGTCTCTCAGTCAGCTGCTGTGTTTGTACATGGGGTCAAGTTCCCAATGCATAAGTAACAACACTGACAGGCAGCACTGAGAAACAACTGTGGTTTTAAAGGCGACTGTTGTCCAGTTCATGTAATTTGCTATGGGATGCTTGCAGACACAATGCATATGCATCCTGTTGATTGCTCTCTGATTGTACATCTACACAAACACTTTACCTTGAAAATTAAAGCCTTCAGGGAGGATTTTCCAAAGGTGCTATCCAACTTGTGGCCTGAAAACAACCTGAGCTCTTTTGAGGTCCATTAGAACAACTGCTGTAAAATAATTGGCAGTTCTGACTTGCAAGGTGGGGGGCTGGAAGCAGTCCTACTTCTCTGGGGGCATGGGAAGGCAACTGGCTGGGCAAGGAGTATGCTGGGAGGAGCTGCCATGCTAGCTGAGGTCTTACAGGGGGTATAAAACTCGACACAAAGTACCTAAAACTCTCCCAATGCAATACTTAAACTCCCTAAGGATTTTTTTTTTTAAGAAAACATCTAGGTTTTTGAATCAATTTTGCGATTTAGTGGCAGAAATGGGGTTTTCACTCATTACTTGATAATGTTCACAATATCATATTTACTGTTACTTTATGGATTTGTTTTATTCCCCCCAGGTGACAATTCTCAACAGCAAATTCCAGGTACACCTGTGAATCACATGGTGGTGTTTCTTCTTGTTTCCATAAACATAGTTGTTCTTTCAAGCTGCATAAAATAAAATGGAGCTTAAAAGCAACTTGCAGAATAAGCATATGTGCAAAAGTTTATATGTGGGAATGTCAGATATTTCCAAGATCACGCAAACGGATGCCAATTAAGAAGTAGCGTAAGTTTATACAACAAAACAATGTTGAACCGGAGAGTAAAAGATCAGGAGATTTACTTGCTCTGGTGTTCTCATTGACTGATTTTAATTTTTATTTGACTCCAGTTACAAGTAACAAGCACATTGATTAAAGACAGGTTAGCTTAACTTTAGCACATGGTTCAGAGAGTGACCAGTGAGAGAAAGACATCTTGCAGAAACTAATTTTTAAGACAACGCGACCTGTTTCTTCTATGGGAATATTGGTTCCTGTGGTATTTCCAGCCCAGTTTTGTAAATGCCTCAAGTTCTGATGGTTTGGTTGCAGAGATAGCATAAGCATCCAGATTTTAATATTTTTCATAATATTTGACATCTTTTAAGCTTCATGTTGTTACTGTGGATGTCCATGTTGCTTATCACTGGATGTATAAGACATATTTGGACATACAGATCTTCCAATACTGAATTGAAGGCTTAACATCAATTTATGAATAATGAGATTATAGATGCCATATGCTTTTGTCAAAAAATTGAATTGCTTCCAAGTGTTATCTTTGTTGTGAATTTGATGCAATTATCTGTAGCGCTCTTATGACTGCCACTTTTCTGGGTTTGGGTTGTGAGTAAGTTCAAATACTCTTTGTCACTACTGGTGACACGCATTTGCGGGGGTGGGGGTTCTCACAAGCGAAGGAACTTTTTTTTTTAACTTTTGCTAATAATAATGGCTGTACTGATTTCAAGAAAATGAGTTTGAAATATGTAATTGTATTTGAGTTCCTGTAATTATATGTATGATTTACATACACAGAAGTCAGTTAAATCCAAAGAGGAAAAGACAATTTAAAAATAATTAAATTTTTTTTTTTTTTTTATATGCTACCATGCTGATGATGCAGATATTTTGTACCAAAATTCTTCTGCCGGGGCTGGCATGTGAGCCTGGTATGCTTTAAACACAAAGGCAGCCTTTCCCTGTTGTTTGCAACCATTGCATTTTGAATGGGGAGGCAAAGAAAAGATCCTAGTTTGACACAAGATGAACCATTGGGTAAAGAGTGTATTCCTCCACAGGCATTTTGCTCTTCACTGAACCTGGGTATCTTCAAAAGCAGCTAAACTTCTCAGGTACCTTTGCGCCCTTCAAATTATACTTTCCTTCCTGGGGATTGGTCTCAGTGCACCAGGGAGGGATTTGTTTGCTGAGTTACTGCCTTGGTTCATCAGCATGTGCCTGCCCTCCCTGCCCTACATGCGGTACAGACGGACAGCGATATAGTTGCCCACAATATACCAATTAAAAGTGGTGCTATTATCTCATGAATATGGTATCATAAAAGAGCAGACAGTTGACAGGAAACCCAAAAATCTGCTCATTTTTCTATAGAGGATAAAGCCCTAATGGTTACTTAAACCACCATTTTCTTAGTTTCAGTTAATGCAACAGCCAAGCTAATTGTTTGTGCACACGTTGTTTGATTTCCAGACTCTTCTGATTTTGATGACTAAATTAGACTGTTCCAAACTTGAAAAGATTTATTTCCTATAAGACGCATCATAAATTTCCTGGCAGAGCTTGTCTAGAGTTGCTCAAAGTGTTTGTGGAATATGACTGTGGTCACAGGCTCCGGCAGAAAAGTTTTATAGAGGGTGGATGGAGGTATCAGGAGGGGCCTAGAATAAGCTCCCTGGATCATCACAGATCATTTAGCACCTGAAACACCGAGCACAAAATATCACTAGCCAGCAGATGCCCCTGAGGAGAATTCATTTCTTCTGAAGTCATTGAGGTGGTGCCAGCTCTCAGAAGAGCTGAAAAGCATTCCTGATTTCTGTAGATGTTGCATACTTACTCAATGGCTCAGTATATGGTTAGCTAGCAAGGAAATTCTGACAAAGGTAAAGTTTACTACTTTTCCCAGATAGATTTCTACCTTCCTTTTTAGTTCATAATTGGTTATCTGGAAATAAAGAAGGAAATGCATAAATTTAGCTTCATAGGTCTCCTCACCTCAGAGAAAGGAACCAGTGATTGAACTCCATTTGCTCCTTTGCCATAAAGAGGATGTGACATTGTTGGCCCCTTAAAAAGAAGTCTATATAAGAGTGAACAACACACTTAAAATAAGATTACTTTCTGCAGGAAATCTAGTATGATCTTATTCCCAGGCCAAGCAATCAAATAATCTTTGCACAGACAGTCTTCCAGGTTGTGGGGTGTGAGTTTTGTTGTTGTTATTGCTGGCTTTTTGTCTAATATAGTCATCACTGACGTCACTCCTCTCTGAAGTGTAGCAAAACTTCTAGTATATCACAATGTCTGGTAGGCCAGAAAAACCAACCCTAAATAAAAAATGGCTTGATAAAATGTTGTGATAAAAAGCAGATTGAATTTTACACACCATTGCATAGCTAGTAGCTTTCCCTATCACACAGAAATAAATGCTGTTGTCTAGATGAGAGCTTTGCTTCCACTTTGATCCTGAGATTGCATAGAGCTTTGTTTGTGAAAATTTATTGTTCTATTCAAGAATGTGCATCGACTCAGGAAAATGAATTATAGAAGGAGAAGACAATACGAAGTTTCCAACATTTCTTAGTTTTTATTAAAATGCATTTTAAGCAGAGGCCAGGGTCATCCCACATGTTCTTGCCACCTGCCTATGGGGATTATGTCAGTAGCACACTTACACTGCAGTGAATGAAGACAGATGGACTTATCCAGAAAATAGCTTCTGGGTGGCCTGGGTCACTTTCCTGAGCCACCTCCTTTCATGCTCTATAGATGTAACCAGTGGCAACCATGTTCCTACCCAGGGAGCCCCAGCTGGGTGTCACCTGCTTAAACTGAACAAGGACAGCCATGACTCCCTTGCAGGCAGCTCTGAGGAAGGCATGAAGGACCACAGAGCCCAGAACTGAAACTGAGTCTGCCTTCAATATTTTAGGAATCCCATTCACCTTGGTTATCTGCCCCTGTACAACTTTTCTTTTGTCTCCCAGGGTGATAAATTTTTTGTTCCTTAGATAGTTGGAAGAGAAAGAGAGAGAATGAAAAAGAGAAATGGATATAAGGCTGAAAGTCTCAGCATCTGCTAGTATCAGTGTATCACCAGATGGTATATGCTGGGGTAGATCATAATTCAGTTTACTCTTCATCCTTTATGCAACTTCCAGAGACAGATATGATAAACTTTTGTAACTTGGACTGTATGTACATAAATTTTCTCTCACTTTGCTTATTAGCACTGGAGTGATATATTTACTTTTCTGCCAAATTTCAAGCTCCTCCTTCCTGTAAAAACCATTCTTCAGCTCTGTGTGAAATTTCTCCTTGGTGGATCTACTTTCACAGGGGTCAGACTAGAAGGGTACCAGCAAAGCAAATGTGGGCAGCAGATAGAGATCAGTGGCATGAAAACGTTTTTTGACATAGCCACAGACTTTCTACTCTGGTTATGTTTTGAACTCCGTAAGTCTATTGCTCCCAAATTCTTAAACTATCATTCACTGAAGCATTGTGGCACACCAAAATTGTTTGTTACATAGAATAATGTGTTAGCTTAAGGATTCTGCAGGATTGGAATTTGTTCCATTTAGTCCAAGTTAAATTATAACCTTGCCCGTACTTTCTACACATTTGCAAAGAATGTTTGCAAGTACATTCCTATCGCTTTATAAATAATTATGTTCCGTGTGTAATAGAAAATTTCCAGGGAAAGTACCAGGTTTACTATTGAAAAAATCCTGGAAAGGATTAAGAATAAATTAATTGGGTCTGATTTACAAATATTTGCTTGTATTTTTATAAGCTCTGTGGAGGTATAGGGAGTATGCTAGGTATGTCTAGTACTGCAAATACAGAGTGCTTTCACTGTATTATTTTTGCCACTTAGTGGTGAGAGGCAACATTAAAATGATTTAGTAAAATTTAGAAACTTGCAGAATCTCAGTTAATGAGATCTCTGTTCATTATTCTTGGCCCTGGCTCAGTTTACTATATGATGTGCCTTGTATCATGAGACTATGATCTAATTATTGAAGTCACAGAGCATCAATTTCAATTTGGCCTGGTCTCTTGTTTTTTTCAGGAAGATGGGCTATGAATTAATAGATCTTTGCTTAATCTGTTTGCTGTCCTAACCTCTACACCTACAGCATAAGATCTGTGCTGTACCCAACCTAATATTCTAGTGAGCATATCCTCTGCAATATACCCTAGTACTTTTTTATGGTTTTGTACTTGCAAATGCAACTATGAATTAAGCTTGATAGTGCTCAATTTTATTTACAGATCCTGCAATAAGCCTCACAAAAGCTCTACCAGCCTATTCCTTTCCCCCTTGAAGTCATGCCACAACTTCAAAGAGAGAAGAAAACAGGATTTTATGCATTTGGAATAGCTAATACCACAGCACTGGATCAACACAGAAGCTGGTGCAGATATCTGAAAAATATGGAGAGTGCCTCTTTCTATGAATATGCATTAGATCACTGATCTCCTAGCTATTAATTACTACTTCTGTCAACTATATTACTTCTATACTTTCTATTTCTTTCTTTTTTGAAATGATTCATCCAGTAGGCCTCTGCTGCAAGAAGCGGGCAAGGATGAAAACAGCCAACTGGGTATTGACCTGGATGCTCTACTTCAAAAGTTGTCAAGATGGTGCTGCAAACTGCAAACTTTGTAGGCCCAGCTGCTTTCTGAAAAACACAGATCCTCCCAAATATTATTAATTCTGTAATATTTTCACAACACACTTTAATTTATTACTAAAGGAAGTAATGTGATATTTTACTAGCATTTACTTGAAGCAGCATGTTTTTTTTATGACAACAGCTGGAATATAGTAAGTAACAGCCTTCTATCATGCTTTTCAACAACCCAGCGCTGGCTTTGCACGAAAGAGAGTTTTGAAAGTATACTGTGTATATCATGCTTACGTGACTAGCTTTGGCTCTTCCTGCTGTGTTACGCTGCACAGGTTCAAGAGGAGGTGGGGTATGACAGCTGACACTGAGGTCAAAAGAAGGTGAGCCAGATTGGATGTGTAAAATAGACCACTGTCTGTGGTTAATTTATATACATTTTCTAAAAGGCACAATGAACCTTTTAATCATGCCCAAATTCAGAGATGGTTTGGGGCACAATGCCTGTCCTGGGGAGTGGAAAGATCTAGCATAATATGGTATGGTATGGTACGGTACAGTATGGTATGTTATGGTATGGTATGGAATGGTACAATAGAGTAGTTCTACCATCCTCTAGGGTTTAAATCCACTAGAGTAAATCTTCAACAGATTAAATCCTGCTTTATGGACACATTATGTCAAACATAACCAGAGCTGAGTATTGAACATAAATAAATAACATCAATGTGCTTCAGTGAAAATCTGCCCAGCTGAGTGTAATGTAGCAGCAGTTTTACTTTAAACCAGCTCCAGATAATCTGCAGTGGTTACACTGAGCAGATGAAAAGTCTCTAATGAGGCAGCTGAAGGACACTGCATGAAAATTCTCCAGCACCCAATGAAAACACATAGGAAACATAGGACTGTGATTTTTTATCCCTGTTCCTTGCTCTAGGGAATTAGAAAATTATGTAACAGAGGTTTTGACACACACCCCTGAGCCCCCCCTTGTCCTCCCCAAAAAGCAGGAATTATTAAAATAGGAGATTGGCAATCAGTTCACCAAAGATTGAGAAAAGGGGCTCCTCTGAATTTTTTTGTTGTTGTTGTTTATGCTTCCAAAGAGAGGAATATGGTGGTGCATCTGGTAAATTACCAAGCTAGCTGTCTACCCTATGGAAAGTCAGTATCATACAGATCTGTATTGCATTGAGTTGCATGTGTCACTATGCTTGTGCAAGGCTCTAGAGCTCTCGTGAGAAAGCAGTACCCTTTCAGGTAAAATAATCTGAACATCACATGTCATGCTCCAAAGAGTATTTTCAAAATTAGGATTTGCTCTTCTTGCTCTTCTCAATAACCCAGGAAATAACGATGTGTTCCCAGGAATTAATATATACCCATTCAGCTGAGAGGAACTCAAAAGAGGTCCCTCCCTGAAAAAAAAACAAACAAACAAATGAAAACACTCATATAAATTTCAGGCAAACCATGTCATTGATACAAGAAAACACATCAAGAGCTCATGACTATCTTGTGAGTGCCAGAAAAACCACATCAAGCATGTGTACATAGCATGAGAGATGTCAGACAAGGGCGGGGGGAGAGCAGGGATTGTGCCACAGTTATACAGTGTCAGTGTAGACATCCAGGGCTTGGTAATGAAACAGAGAAGTTTAGTCATGCAAAGTATATATTTATGAATTCCTTTAAGGCAATGTTTTAAAACTCCCCTCAGCATATTTATTTATCTTAAAATTTGGAAAAGCTTTTATTGACGACTGGTAAGAAAAGTGTGGATTTCCCAGAAAAACACGATAGAAATAGTGATTAATTTTTTAAACATATTAACTACTGGAAGATAATTCAGGAAAGAGCTTAAATGGATTACCCATATGCATGCTTGTTATCTGTAAGATAATGTTATCTGTGCTTCAGCTACCAAGGGATGTCACAGCAAGTTGACACCATAAAAACGATGAAATGCCTAAGACTAGAGTCTAAAGCTCTTTAGCAGAGTAAAGAGGAGTATTAATGCAGCATGCGGTATGATTCCTACTTTAGGGAACTGTACCTAACAACTGTACTTCTGTGCTTATAACACAAATACCATTACCCATCTCTGCCCTCCTGGAATGTAATAGGGTGCCTGCAGTCCTGATACATGCTATCCACCAGGATTTACCTTGGGATTTCTGCCATGATATTCAGGAAAAAGCATAATAACTGTTGGTGCATTGAAACCCCTGCTTCAGATATTGGCTTCTTGTTTCCTCAGGCACTACTGTCTGTCCATTTCCTTAGAACATAAACGGGCAGGAACAGTCTTTTCACTCTCTATTTGCATTGTGCTTACCACAGGGACACAACACTCTGGGCAGGTAAATGTTCTTACTATTTTTATTCTTTTTAATTTTGTTGTTGCTTCTTAAAACAACTATTACCAAGTACATATAGCTGCATTTTGATTTGTTTCTATACAGAAAAGACTGGAAGTCAAATCTTCCATCTGTTCCATTGACAGAGCCCCTATGTAGGTTCTGTATTAGTCCATTATCAATTAGAGAAATACCAGCCCCATTTGTTAAAATACTAAAAGACTTCTCTAATGTGGGACTTCCCAGTTTGGTTGGTGGCCTAGCAAGTCTTTTAGTTTTTCCATTAAATTGTTTATTTATACTCTTAGGGATGGCTGGAAAGCTCTCGCTACATATGCGTGACAACATTTTTTATGCTCTTCCTCCCATTTAACAAAAATAGTAACATTATAAATTTAATATCAAATATAAACATTGTTCTACTTCATGAGGAGTTGACCATTAATGTGGGGAAATGTAATCACGTAACACAGTGGGCTTAATAGGCTTAAACATGAGCTGAGACCCTGGGAAAAACCTATGCCCGAGTTTGCAAGGTGAGGAGCCCTGGAGGCTGCTTGCTTGACAAAGTCAGGCACCATAGGGATACAATAGGACTGTTTCTGTACTCCTCAGCATCTGGACAATATTGCTTTGACACAGTACCGTGGGATCATATGGGCATTTTGTCAGTGCTGGGCAGGAACAACAGGAAGGTGAGAGGCAACTGAAGACCACGTCATGTGCTTTGTGGTGGCCAAGTGAAGGTGGAAACCAGGGCAAGGGCAGCTGGAGCAAGAAGGGAAGGTGTGGGTGAGGGAGAGAATTGTTCCTTCTGGCTGGGCTTAAAATTCCAGCTTGGTTTTAGTGACCACAGGGATTTACTGCCCTTTCAGTTGGTGGGATGAGGCCCAGTAGGTGTCCTCTGGTGACCCACTTTTGGGTCATGCCCCAATGCTTGTAAACTGTTGGTCTGACAGATCTCAGCAACAGGAAGTTTATTCTGATGTGGTTCATGAATGGTTTAGGAGTTGTTTCGGAGGGAGGTTTGATGTAGGTCATGGAGCACTGATGTGGTCTGTCTGTGTTTTTCCATCTGTTTTTGTTCAGGGAGGGACCTAGTTTGAGTTCCTTTCACCACATGGCAAGTTCCTCATTGCACAGATTTTTGCATGATCCCCCTGCATTTTAGGAATGTCTAAAAGCCAGACTTGACAAAGTGTAGGAAGTGTCTGATCCTGAAGAGCTACTGGAAAAAAATCTCACCCAAGATTGCATGCCACCACCAGCAGCATTGGCATACCAGCGGCTAAATTTCAGAAGTTGTTGTGTAACCGAACTTTTCCTTGGGTTTTCAGAAATACTTAAGCATTTGACCTGTTTCAGTATGTTTGAAATTTCTATTGGTTGCTTTTCAGGTACCACTGAAATGAGGTTCAGTGCATCAAAGCTGGGACCCTTCTCCATTATCTTGGAGCGGGCATAGCTGGGCAGCTGGATGCTGTGTGGTTAGAAGTACTTACCATTTTCTTCTGGAAGAGGCAGACACCCTCGGGAAGCAGACTGGCTTCCTGAACAGGGAGGGGGGGGAGCACTAAAAGGAGGTCGTGTGGGTCCTCTAAATACCTGCAAGTGCATCTGTCTCTTTCAAGCAGCTGAATAAAGAGGATGAGGATCTCAACTCGGTCTCCCCAGACCCTTTTGGAAATCTGATCTTAGTTCGCTAAGGGACAATTGAACTTCCTAGCTATTTCCTGCAGTCTAAGAATTATTGATCTCTGCAGATTTTTAAAGGATTTCCTTTTAATTTTTCTCCTATTTTTCCCTCTTCTATTTGTGTTCCTGAATGAAAAAACGCCGTCCATCCTAACTTAGAAAATTTCACATTAGTGTAAAATACAGCGTAATAGCCACTTCTGGTATATTGACAAGAAACCAGTTTGTCATGGTCTCTTGAGAGATGAAGCCTATGAAATGTCGTGTCTGATAATAACAAACAGGAGACAAAAATAAAGTTACAAAGTACAGCCTTTCTTAACTTTGTGAACAGCAAGCAGCTGCTGTCCTCATAGTGGGGCTGTGAAACTGGGAGAGGAGGTCAATAGGGTAGTATGTGGTAGCAGAAGAAAGGGATGAAGTAACTAAGATAATTACGATATCCAATTTCCTTGGCAGATGACTCAAGAACCCATGACTCCTGCTTTCCATGATGAACCAAACAGCATGAACTGTTTTTTCCTAAAGTTCTGTGTAGGCACACAGAGCAAATGATGGGATTCTTGTGTTTGTTTTTATTTCCACTTGTACCTATGTATACAATCACATTGCTTACTGTTCCATAGACCACACAACTGACCTATGGCTAACACTGGCTGTGACAGCTCTCGCATAGATTGGCTGGTAGCAGAGCAAGGACCTGGAGAAGAAAAAAAAAGATCTTATGACAGCTTGCCAACAATACCAGTAGGTCAAATGGTAATTCAGCCTCTTTCTTGTAGCACATCAGTGACACTTCAGTGTCAAGGGAAAATGATTGTACCAAGAAGAAATATTAGCAGATAGGCAGGGACTTTCTTTTCCAGGGTCTGGAGATCTTAAAACCATGTTGGAGTTTCATTACAGCTTAGTCTGTTTGGGGACAGAGAGCTGATCAGGGTAACTGAGGAGTTCCTTGATCTATGTGGATTAAAAAAGCATCATATGCTGTGGCAGTGACAACATATACCTTAGTGTAGATGGTGTAAATTTAAAACCAACATTATTATACCTCTACTGTGCATTACCATTCCTCTACTAGAAATGACTAGGTTCATACAGCACAAAAAAAAAGTAAATCCCTAGTTACTGAAATAATACAAGAAAATCTTGGGCAGTCTGGCATGTTTGCACAGAAGGCTTTTGGCCCATTGGTGGTGACACCAGTCTTAAAGACCTTGTAGACTTGCACACAAAAGGAAAAGATTTAACATGAGAGCCTTGAGTCTTTGCAGTAGCTGCTGTTGTAAACCAACAAGGGGACAATGGTTGCTTGCTGAGCCAGAGTGAAATGTGCTAAGCTATACTTACCTAAACGTTGTTGTACACTGGAACAATAACAGTAAACAGAAAGCAGTACTCAGAAGCCATTTACCTGGCTGCAGAATCAGTACAATGTGTGACAGGAAAGAATGGCTTGGCAACCAGACTTGAAACGCGTTTCAAGAATAAAAATGAGACCAAACATGCTTCCAAATTATGACTGTATAGAGGCTTTTTTGAAAACAAGGGATATGTATTGAAATAATTTTCTGCTGATCCTTCTTCTCTTACACAAGATTATGCTTAAAATTGAATCTAAGGGAAAAAAAAAAAGCATGTTCACAAAAACAAGCTGAGAAAAATGTTCTTGATCTTGTTAACCACTGCTTAGAATGGTCCTTGTCATGACGCACAGTGTAATTGTTACTATAGGTAGTAGTATCAAGGTCTTAATTTCACTAACTGTTTTTAAGAGAGGTAGAGAACTAGATTTAACAAAAAATTTCCCTTTCCAACTCAGGTGTTTCCTGTATTAGTCTGGGAGAAAAATCCATTAAGGATCATACCTGTACAAAGATAGCATTTTTGATTCAGAAGGTGCCTGACCACATACTGTCATAGAGAGACAGATTTTTCTTATAAAAAAGCTCTATTTTCTTCCTCTGCTTTATGCTTTTCTCTATTTGCCTTGACCACTGCTGAGAAGGGCACTGGCTATATGGACCTTTGGTCTGACTCATACGTGTCTCCTTAGGTTCTGTTCTAGTTCTGATACGGGAAGTACAGTAGTAAAAGACATGATGCAAGACACTGTTGATTTAGTTTTCACAAACTGAAATACTGGTAGCACTTACATCCTTTCAAGCATATACAAAAACTGAACTTTTCTAACCTCAGAGAAATACAAAATGTGTATCACAGCTGTGGAAAACAGGGCCAAAAGCACCATTGGTAGGCTGGAAGAAATGGTGCAGTGATACCTCCTTAACAAAAGAAGATGTTCACATCTGACCAGAGCAATCTATATTTCATTTTATAAAGCTGACCAAAATAAGAGATTGTTATTAGTTACACAGTAATATTATGAAGCAGGTGTTATTTCTTCCCAGCACCTGACAATAGAAGGGGCATGCATGGTGGCCCTATTGTTTGGATTTGGGCTAATACATGGGAAAACGGAGTGTAGAAACAAAGTCTAGCACTCTGTAGCGTGAGAGTTTCATCTTTGTTATTGTATAATCATCTAGTTTATGAGTATTTTTAGCCTATGAGAAAAAGGGTTTGGTAGCAAACTTTCATCCTTAAAGGAACCCCAGCTACTGTTATGTTTCCCGAAGTGGCTAATCAGTTGACACACACTTGCTGAAGGTACTTTTTTGAGACTACACATTGTCATGTCATGATTCATATTCTATTTCTGCTCTAGCAGGATGCAGAGATCTCAGTCAAGTGCACTGGTCTAAAGCCCACCTGTGGAGGAGAAGCACAAACACTGAAACCGCCCTTCCCTGAAAAACTATGGGTGTTTTAGTGGGCTTCTCCTGAACAGAAGGAGGGAGAAATGCTAGTTTAAAACCAGGTGCAACAATTGTGCATGGTGAGCAGTTGTATGACCATGAACTTACACTGTGTTAAAGTGTGTAAACCTCAGATGTTGAAAAGTGTGCATTTGCAGTGATTGGAACTGCCTTGCCTACACTACGTTTTCAAAAATTTTTTTGCTACTTTTTCTTCCTTCTTTAAAAAAAAAAGCTACCTTTCTTTGCTCCTCTATATTATTTTCACAATTCCTGGGCAAGTAGCATTGATAGAACATTGAGGAAAAAGTAGAAAATGGAGAAGGAACAAGAAGTGAGGTAGAGGACAAAATGGGGAAAGAAGTGCTGTGAACTGAGGTGAGGAGAGGAAGTAATATCTGAGAACTTCTTAAAAAATATTTCCTAGCTACAGTGGGAGGTCTCAGAGAGGGCTGAGAGCCTTGCATGCTTGATGGAGATTGCAGGAAAGACATATTTTTACTCCAAAAAGAGATGTTAAATTCTGTAGTTTGGAACAATGATGAACTGCACATGCTAGCAGACTACCTAAATCTCAGGGCAGTGGAAAAGCCAAGGGAAACATCAGGGAGTCTGTACCTTTCTAGGGAAAAGACTTTAGAATTTAATGAAGTATTACAAGAATGATGTAGGGATTCCCATAATTCACAATTAAATCCTGGAAGGATAGTTTGAATATCTGGTAGAGAGGGTATTATTTTCTGCTACATTCTGAAGTCTTTAAGCTCAGAGGCAGGGAGGATCAGGCAAAATCTTTGTGAGAGACAATACAGCAAGAAATTAAACTCCTATGGACATTTCTAAGTTGACAGTCTCTGTGCTCCATCTCTATGTATTTCCATCCATTTGACTAGGCTGCTAAAGGCAACCGTACAATATCTTGAAAAAGTTTCTCCTTCCTTTATCAGCACGTAATGGGTAAATCAAATTTAGGCTAAACAGAATACAATTAACAACATCTGAGGTACTATTCCTGCTAGGATTTTATTATGACTGATTATGTTGCACACGTCAAGATCGCTGCTAATCTTTGGCATGAGGAACTGATTAAAAGGGATTTTTTATTTTTACTTCAATTATATTTTTCTTTAAAAACTTCCCACAAACAATCTGTTGGCATCACAAAGTGTTTTCTAATCATTGGTGGAGGTTAGGCTGAAGCAAACATTTTGAGTGAAAAGATGCCAGAAATTTTCCTAAGTATGACGACATTCAGATAATTATATGCCATCTTCTTTTCCAGTTTGTAAGAAGGATAGGTAATGCCCTGTGAAAACACTCACCCATATGCTCTTTGCCCTTTTCTGGAAAAATGATCATACTCACACTTGCTGTCACAGCCCCAAAGATGCCAAATTTATTTCAAAGGTAAAAAAATTAAGGGGAAAATTGGCAACTCCTGCTGCTGCTCGTTTTCCAAGTGGATTGTCATAAGGTGGATCCAGATTTGTTACAAGGCAACCTTGCTTTTCCCTGTCCCTTGATTATCCTTGGAGCTATCATTTTACAGCTCACAGAATGGAGACTGGCCCAGGAGTCAGGGACAGTTTTGAAAACCACCATGCCACTCACCTTATGTAGATTTAACACTGGTAGTTGGAAGCTCTCAGCCCTCAGGGATAGGCTTTTGTACTACTTTTGCATAACAGCGAAAAGAGCATCTATGGTCTGAACCTCACGGTGAGAAAGGGAATGAATGACAGCAGTGACTTGTTGTTGCGGTAGGAACACAGAGATGTCTTGAGGGCTCAGGCACAGCTCCAGATATATCCTATCATTTTTTTTTGGTGGATTCTTGCCACTGAAAAGGATTTATTCTGAAATGAAAAAATCTAAGTGATATTTGCTGTCTTTGCTCCTATCTTAGAGGTTTTTGACCATCTTTGTAGGCTTCCTCCCTCCTCTTTGTCTAAGCCACCTGCTGTAGTCTAAATAAATTGCTGACAAGTCTCTGTCACAGACTTGCTTGGGAGACTCCCTGTCACAGCATGCGGGGAGTCCAATGTTTCTTTTATGGCAAGTGGTTTTTTTCACTGAATCAAATGATCATCACTGAGCTACAGGGTTCACCTGAGTATGAGTATGAACATTGTGATAGGTATGCAAGTTCATTTCTAATTTCATTTTTTAGGGAAAACCACTTTACAGGTTTCTCCAGCTCTAATAAGTTAGAGTTGATTGAACTTCTCTTTGAAAAAGAGCTTTGATGCCACAGCTCCGTTTTGCACAGTTACCTTTCTTTTGCCAATTTATTCCTGTTACAGAATGGGAAAAAAAGCTTCCTAAAAGAGTTTCTTTAAAAAAATTCATTTAATTTAGAAATTAAACAAGTCTTAGAAGTACTCAAATGCTTAAACATGGAGTAAATTTTTCTTTACAAAACATTTGAAATATTGTATTTGACCTAACATGAACTTCATTTACCTTTCTTATTTGTCAAATGTTTGACATTGATATTTTTTCACTTTGTTTTTACTCAAAAAATTATTTTTTGTTTATATTTAATTCCAAGGGACTGACAAATAAATTATGCATGATGTACTGGAAACAATAAATCAATCTGTTTAGTGCCTTCACTGCTAAAATAAACACAGCTAATTAGATACAGATGATAACAGCAACCCTTCTAAAGCTAAATACTAATCCATTGAAAAAGATGGTTTTGTGATATCACTGTTTGGTCAGGACTTGGGAAATCTGCATTTGATTCCCAGTTTTGTACATCATCTCATATAAGTTATTTCATCCCACTTAAGCTCATCACCTCCAAAGTTGAGTCATGTTTTTGTGTCAGAGGCCTGTCTAGGACAAGACCCCAGGGGGTGGTTATTTCTCTGTACTGACTACAAAACTGTTGAGATGAATCCTTCTTTTTCTGGCTCAGGCAAGTCCTTTATACTTGAGAGAAGGCAGTCTTTGGGCAAAGATCTGTTTTTCTTCATCATGTTCCAAAGCTGGCTAAGGTAGCCTGTTCCCTGTGAGAAACTACACCAGAGTTTGCAAAGGGCAATGGTTTGGGTTAGTGCCAAAGGGTAGCATTATCATTACGGTGGGATGGCCTATCCATCTAAAGAATGAAGATATGAGTCTCTCAAAAAGATTGTCTAATAACGATAGAAAACACCATTCTTAATATGTTCCTTGCTGTTCCCCCTTCTATGTTCAAAATGTGGCTGATGTGTCCAGAACCATGCCTGCCTAGACTGCAGGACTCAACTTCCTTGTCCATTTTACTCAGATGTCTTGATTAAATCCTTGTATGGTCCATGCAGTTGGCACAAGCAATTGTAACTGATAGGAAGATCTGCACTTTAGGCATGGGTCTTTGGGAGCGACATGCACAATGACAATGAAATTGGACCAAAAAACCAAACCAACCAAACAAAAAATGTATGCAGATAATTGCAATGCCAATGATGGGCCTTCCAGCACTGATAAGCACTGATATTTTGGGGGGGTTCTCCCATGGGGATATTGTGCAGGTGACTAAAGACCCGTGGTTTCTCGTAAGAAGGCGGCAGTCAACATCTCATGGGCCTGGAAAAGATCACAGCCTCTTTTTACTAGATAGAACCTGCCTATTTACTAGCTCACCTCCTCAGCCCATCCCTGGGGCAAGGGCCAAATACCAGTAAGAAGCAAGCCTGTACTTTCAGATTATAACATTCAGGGCCACAGCACGTAAGAGCAATTATTCTTCCATAAACCAAAGCCAAAGGATTTAACACAAACAGAAATAAAACAGCAGTCTCTGCACAGGTTCTGGAGTGAATACTCATTTTCCTCTCCTGGGAGGTGGAAAAGGAGAATTTGTCTCCCCTAACTTTAGACAGGGTACTTAAAAGATAAGTATCCTGTCTAATCTAGTTGTCTAGGTGCTTTTGAGTAGAGAATGATTGACACCTACAAGGATTATGCAGCATATCCTAAAATAGGTGTCACCAAGAGGTCTTTCATATGGGCTAAATATAGACTTGTCTCTCTCCATTGATGACAGAGGAAACATAAATGACCAGTTTAGGCTAAATATGTTCCTTGAAGACGGCTGACTTTAGGTGAGATGCATCCAATTTCCAACAGTCTCAACCCACACACAAAGTCTCCACTTCATTCTCCACAGTTACAAAATGCAGTTTCAAGACATTCTTCTAAAATGTTCTCCCTCAAAAATGCTCTTGGTTTCAACATTTCAAGCTGTTGCTGCCTAGGGCTCATTAGTCTGGGAAAAGCGATCGTAGCAGTTCTCATAGATCTGGGCAGAATTCCCACAGATCATTGTTCTTTCCAGTCATTATTTCATGGGCTGCTCTTGACTCAGCATCTGCCTTCATATATCACACATAAACTTATTCAGAGTCTCACGCCTGCATTACAGGGCAGAAGAGTTACCAGGAAAGTAGGAAATGCCATATGCGATGTACTTAAGTACTAAATGGATTACTGATTTGTAGCATCATTACCGATTAAGAGAAATTTTGAATTTGGGGAGGGGTTTGTAATTTGGCATTTCCCTACTTGAGTCCTAAAATCCTAGCTAACCCGTAGCAGTTATATGGTACCCTTGCGACTCAAGCAATCGGAACTTCATTTTATTCAAAATGGCAGCTGTCTGAAGATGGTCTGCATAAAGCAGCACAATGTCAAAATAGTACGCTGAATGTAGGTGCAACTGAAGGAAGAGGCATTGTGAGATTCCTAGTACCCAGACTGCTCAAAACTAACTGCTACTGTTGTTGCCATTTTTGCTGTTATCTTTGTTCACATCCAAAACCACACCAGGCATCTCTTCCTCTAGAATAACTTTCTCGTCAGCTTCAGCAAAGAAGCTGAGAGTTGAATTGCCACAGAAACTGGACTGTCTTCTTATAGCTAAGGACTTATCCACAAGAACAGACTGGGAGGTATGTTGGTAGTATGAGAAAGCATTGCCACTGCAAGTGCTTTTTCTATTCTGGGAATTTATAAAGGACTTAATGCCTACCACTTTGGTCCTATTCCTGAGCACAACATTCATTTTAAATTATGCGTATACCCACAAGTATGTATTTGCCTACTCAACAGAACTATTGTTATTGCTTAGAAAGGGGTAATGTAGTTCAGCAAAAGTAAGAATTGCTCCAGAGCTCAAATATTTTGAAGTTTGAAGATGTATATAAACACAAAACTAATACCAGTTGTAGTAGTAATAATAATAATGATGATAATAATAATAAGATACATCATATGTTGCATCCATCTGTCTGTTGTCAACCAGTTACATGAATATTGAAACACTCCAGTGACTCTTCTTGTACCATTTCTGGGCTGGCTGAGACAGGAGATCCCTGGAATACATTCAGGAAATCCAGATCAGATGAAAATAGCTGCCTATTTCCAAACCAGGGAGGCTAGTAAGTACATCCAAGCTTTTGGATGCTTAACCAAAACTGAACTTCTTTTGCAGTATGCCCGTTAATGATTGGTACCATGTGAAATTCTCATTGTGAAATTCAGAAGTATGAAAAACTCATCTGGTTTTACTATAAAGTTTAAACTCAGCCCTTGTACACTGAAAAACTTATGTTCATAGTCTTGTTTACCCCTAACACCCAGGAAATCATACCTCCTGACACACGTAATGCCAACTAGGAGAGTTCCTCATCAAGGTGAAAGTGTTCCAGCAAAATCTGTTTTAAAATCTAAACACAAAGTCCTTTTTTTTTTTTTTTCCAGAGGAATAGGCAAGATAGACAGATGGGAGCAGTGGAATACAAAAATAAGATTTACATGAAATGCTGAATGCTGAATATTGCTATCCCAGTGCCTCGCTTCTTTCTACAGGCAGCTTTAACCTATTTTCACTTACTGATATTTTCAATGTCAGCAGCGCTTGCAGTATTTGCATGAGTCAAATCATGGGTGGTCTTTGTCTTGTTCTCATTAACTGGAGATCAGCAAGAACTCAGTGGTGGAGCTTATAATTCAGATGAGTCCTCAGAATAAGGAAGAAACTGTCAAGCATTAGAGAACAGAATATGAACAAAAGAAAGCAAGTTCTTAAAGCAAGGAATGTGAAATATTGTTCCCTGGAGTCTCACGTTGGTGCTGCTTCTAAGCTGGAGATCCTTGCACTCCCACACCTCTTCCAGGAGCCTCCTGTGCACCACTTCCCCATACAGCAGCACCTCAGGAACTCCCTGAAGATCTGATAGATTCCCACAGATCAGACAATCTGTTGGTCTTAAATTCCTTCTTCCTGCTGAGGTCCTCTCTGTTTCCTTCTTCTCTGGTCCCCACCATGACAGGCAGCCCGGGTCCCTCACACTTTTACACCCCTCAGCATCCTCTGCATATGAATAGGTTAACATGTTTTGGGAAAACAGTCATATGTGAGATAGGAAAACTAAAATGCATGAACATGTTAACAGCTGCTGTAAATCTGTTTTGCCTAGAGACAATACTAAGGCATTAGAAGCTGGTACCGGTACTAACTGCATGCTAGAGCTCCATGACTTTCTTGCTTGCCTGTCTTGGCTTTCACCAAAATAGTTTGCGTTCATCCCACAGACATCCAGATTATTCTTGGAGCTTTTGGAACTGGTTCTTCTTACTGAAATATGAAATGGAGGTTAGGGCTTAATTGCCTTCAGTCAGTGATTATTTCAGCATTTATAGGACTAACAGAGACATCACAAAGGGTGAGTAAGACCATGTCCCCCACAAAGGCTCTTAACATACCCTACTATATAGCAAGCTTGCAGGATCTTTCTTCTACCTCTTATTTTAAAACTAAGAATTTGTATTTATATCCATTCTGGGTTTCTCAGGTCATTGTCTCTGTGGCTGACAGCTCAGCTTAGCCTCAGCAGTACCTCTTCAATAGTGTCTCCAGGCTGGGTCCTGTTCTAGCTGGGAAACCTGAAGGTCCCTCTAGGGCCCTAGAAATGTTTTGAAGGGACTCATTATCTTCCCAAAAGTGCCTTTGTGTCCTACCACCCCCTTCAAGTTTGGCTTCTACCAGTGCAAAATGGTTATCCTGCATTCTGCATATAAGAAGAGAAGGCTTCTCTTCTTATAAATGATCAGAGAAGGTGCGTAGCAAAAAGCTGGGCCTCTGGAGTGGAGGGTTACCTTGGTGGTAGTCTGTCCCTGGTTTCACTTCAAACGCCCTCAGATCTCCCAGAAGGTTTTAGGGGAAAATTATCTTGGTTTCACAACCCACAGAGGATGTGACATTTCTCTTCTTCACAGTCACGTTGTGAGGCGAGTTGAGTAACTCTTATCCAGTACTTTGGGAGTTACAGTGGAAAGTATTCCTATAAATGTTTCCATTATATTCTTCCTTAATTAAACATTTCACTGCTCATACTAAGAAATTCCCTTGGCATTAAACAATAGAAAGAGCCTCAACGTAGCTTTGGTCATGGGCAGAAGAATACTACAAAAAAAGGACAAGATTTTCTAACCTTTTTTTGTCACTTCCCACTATTTTAGCACAAGATGAAGGTGAGAGTGATGAATGCCCCTGCAGTTCACCAGCAGGTTTATAGGTCAACTTCTGCCTCCAACTGTGGCAAATACGTAATTCTGACATCTCATGGGTGAGAAGGAAGGTGTTTTAGTGAGCAAGTGTTTCCCCTGCTTTCCCTTCTCGGTTTGCGATTTCCTTGGAGGGGCAGCTGAGTACAAATGCAGATGGATGAACACTAGATGGAGACAGATGCTCCTGCCATTGGGTGCAGGAGATTTCCTATGGCGAGCTGACATTTCCTATCAAACAAGGAGCTAAGGCTAATGAGGTGCTGACTGTTCTGAAGCAGCAGGAGGATTTAAGTATTAGAGAGGCTTTACTCCTCCCACGTCATCTCAGACCTCAGCAAGCAGCTTTTTAAGGGCTAAATTTGAGCTTTGCTGTCATGTGAATGTTGTATTAGCTCACAGCAGAGATGCAGGCTATATAGGACGTTGCATAAATCATGCAGTTTCAAAGGAGTGCATCCAAGGGAAGGTTAACATTCATTAATCTCTTTCTGCTTTGTCTATGCCTGCGATCAGAGGTCTTTGCTAAAACAAGAACTGTATTTGTCTTTTGTGACCTACCTTCACTTTCTCATAATAGATCCTGAAGATACATACTCACTGGAGCACTGGAAACAAGCCATATAAAAGAAGAGGTGGATGAAAGGTTTGGAGTCGGGATGAGGTAAACATCTGGAAGTTTAGAGCTTTTTCAGAATGTATCAAACTATCCTCCTACCTGAAGCTTTCAGCAGTCTTGTGGTAAAAACCCCATCTGTAAGTAAGGCGTGATAGATGGAGGAATATTAATAATTCTGGGTTAGAGATGTTCTTGTCCTCCAGATGAGCATCCATGGACTTTTTGTTTTGAAATTTTAATCTGGTTTTGAATATAGTAGTTAGTACTTGATTAAAAAAAATAAAATAGAAACTAGATGCTCTTAGAAATTAACAACCAAGCACTTCTAATCTCAAGGGCATGTTCATTTTCCAGAACAGTCCCAAAGGTTATGCTTGCTTCTTCTTTTTTTTTTTTTTAAACTCATCTCTGACTTTGATCACTGACAAAAAAACTGTGAAAGAGAAAATGGTGTCATCTGGAATTGCACAAGAGCTGGCCTGTGGGAGGCAGCAGAGCCTGGTAAGGGAAAACACAGGGATGCTGCAGGATGTGAGCCCTCCAGCTGAGTGTGAATGACTCACCACCACATCGGCACCCCCTCCCCTGGCTGCAGTTTTCCACCCTGAGGTCACTGTGAGGTAGCTGACACCTACATGAAAAAAAAGGGAGATATATTGCTGGGCAAGGCTGTAAAGTGAATAGCTGTCCTCGGCCAGCTGAGACCCTCTCTCACCCAACAAGGTGTGTGCCCATACCTGAGACTCAGGTCTGAGCTCTGTTCTGGCCCTGACCAACAAAGGGACTTTGAGGAAATCTTTTCATCAAAGTGGGCCTTCGCTTGCCTGGAACACAATAAAAATACTAAAAAATAAAAGTCAGTTCTGCCTGAAAGTGAAATAAAAACAGTATGGGGATTTCTCCTGAGATAAATTAATTCTTATGAAATGTGGTAGACAATGATGTACCTCGTAATTACAGATAAGAAAAGGGCATACAACAGAGGGGAAGAATTCACAAAGTTGAATCTTTCTTTTGTAAATTATTTGTTTTTCCATACAGATGTTATTTGATCTTATTTTTAATTTTTCTTCTTCCATGAGGAAGGTAATGGCAGGGGTATGCATTTACGTAAGCATACCTGAGCCACAAGGTTTTGGAAGTCCACCCTTACATCACAAACAGGTGTAGATACAATAATTACCAGCCAAGACAAAAATGATGCAATGGGGAACAGCTGGTGTTAGAACTGGTCACATCACTGAAACCAGGACGTTTCACTGAAACAAGATGAATGAAGAAAAACACAGCCTCGTGGTAAATACATTAGCCAGATATGCTGGGGTTAAAGTCCATTCTCCACCTGACTTGAAAGAATTAGGGATGAAAAACTAAACTGAGGTCTGATTCAAACAAAATCAAAGGCTGGAACAGCTCGGTTTTGTCAGAAATATGGGGAAGATTTTGCTATTTTTCCACTGCAGAATAAAAACTCTTTTCTGCTACATAATTAGACATGATATCTTCTGAACAGCTCCTCATGTTTTTGACTCACTCACTTACCTTCTCCGTTCCTTTGCTTTACGAGCAAAAAGTGCGGGGAAGCTGTCAAGAAAACACATTTATTCTTTGGAAGGAGCACTCCAGTCCACACAAACACCTGCAGCTCAGCTCTAAATTTCATTCATGCACCCAGTAAATGACTTCTCTAGCACTCACGTAGTGAGGTGAAAAGAAGCAAAATGAGGGAACTGCACTGAATGTAGAAGTAAATGTAGAATCAGAGGCTCCAAGGTAAAATCCCTCACCATTGATTAGTACCAGCAGAAAATAAGTAAATGGAGCACTGACATTCTCAAAAAGCCATTGTATTTGCCTCCCTTTGGCCTTTTCAGCACTGAGAAAGATGTGATTTCTCCTGAGACAAGGCCCAAAAGAAAGTAGAAGGAAATCATTATATTTGTCTATGGTATATAATTTTAAATAAGGTGCAGTGAGAGGTGGGGCCTGCACTTGTGGTTACAGAAGGGACAGGTTCATGTATGGGCAGTCACCTGCTAGTTTAATACTTAACCCCATAGGATATAATATTTGTTATAACCATACTTGCTTTAAAAGCAGGGACTTATTCTATTAAATAAAGCATCTTATCCTCTTTTCTTAGAAATGTATTGATAAACCCTTTTTTATTTTTAATGTCATAATTCTCTTCCTTGGAATATTGCATAAACTGGCTGCACTGGCTTTAGCTCAAGGGATTAATGAGTTCCAGTAGAGGCAGTTGAAAGTTTTCCGAAATTTGTCTTAGATAAGTTTTCAAAAGACTGATGCTTATTCAAAAGTTGTCCAAACTATGTGAACCTGTTTGGCACAGAAATACTGAAAGATTAAACCTAAGAGCCTTTCACTACATCCTGGAATGACTGCCCTTCTTGTGGTGAAAGATGCCTGATCACTGCAAACACAGAGATGGAGAATATTTGTTCCCATTCCAGCATTCGATTTGTCTGTAATTCTCTTCCTTGACCATATTCACACACATAAAAGAATCTTTTTTTCTTTTTCATGTCACTGTTTGAGAAATGTTAGTTCTTCACTTGTATCTATAACTGAAAAAGGGGGCTTAAACACAAATAATTAATTTGCTTAGAAACTTTGAGCAGTCCGGTCAGAGACCAAAACGTAGAGAACAGATCCCACCCCCTGAGCAATGAATGCTGAACAGACAAAACCAATATTCATGAAAATCCAAATAATACAAGCAGCACTACCAGCATTTGGATTACTATTGCTAAATACATATGCAGAAACTGAGCTTGCTGCAACAAATTTTTGGCCAAAAAGTTTAAATATCCCAGATAATTTTTCTTATGTTTTTGCCATCTTTGGTAATTCAGACCTACTTTAGCTCTTGTCTGAACCTTAGAGTGTGAAGGGTCACTGACAATAGAGGTTTAAAGGGTGACTGTCACTAAAATAACGTAGTTTCCCCAGCTTTTAGATCATGTTGCAGAATCCCATTCTTTGCTCTTATGCTTTATTTTGGGTTTTCAAAGTAAATCCATATTTTGAAAACTAATTACCTCTGCCAGTTTTACTGTGTCAGGAAGAGCCTTCTCTGATGTTACCGTATCAAATCCTTAGAGAAATACCAGGGAAATGTGTTGAGCCACAGCTTGTCAGCTTCAATTGCATCAGCATAGAAAGACAGGGACCAGACGCAAAGTTTCTACACAGCACCTCAAAAGCAAAATAAGCCAGTGACCGTGGTGAAACTACTCAAATTTCCACAAATTCAACTTACATCAGAAATCTGGACCACTTAATGGTCCAGTTGTTGGAGTTTTGAGGAAACCTTGTATGATGTTGCTGTTGTTCAGGAAATAAGGTACTGTTAGTGACATACCAGCTCTCAAAAGACAAGCCCTTACACAAGCCAGGTGTACTCTTGTCACGCAGGACACAGTGCTACCTGCTTAAGGATGGTGCCACCATGACACCGCTTTTTCGCAGAGGACTAAGGAAACCAGTGTCTCCCTGAGTCCCATTGCCTTTTAGAACCAGTTCTGGGGTGATATGCACAGTCCCCTGCCTGGGACAGTAGCTAAACACATAAAGCGCAAGTAGGACGGACAAAAGACAAATACACAGGCTGTGTAAGTTACAATAAGCACTTATTCATAAGTAAGTTGTTTTTTTCTTACAGATCGCCCCCTTTTTAAGGTGCAATTAGACACTCAAGTTATTTGGCAGTGGAGAGGGGAGCATGGTTTGTAAATCAGAGAACCTGCTTCCTCTCTCAAGCCATGCGTCATTGCCTTGGGGGACTGTTACCGTAACCAAGCTCCGAGCGAGTCAGTCCTGCTGTCTAGCCACAAAAGCTTTTTAATACAAACACTGCTGAACACTGCTCCTGAGCATGGCAGATGTCTGCAATCAGCTATTGACTGACTACTGTGTTTGTTTCATGGGCTGGCCAGTACTTTTGGTTGACAGTAGATACCTAGGCTATGAAGTAATGCTGCTGAGAAGCAGCATATAGACATGGAGATTGGTACTGTCTCACAGGAGTTTACTAATGCTTTTGTAGCACAAAGACAGCAGACATGAAATCAGCAGTAGGAGCAAGCTCTGGAAGATTTGGTTATGATTAAACTTTCGTGGGGGATGAGTATCTTCCTGTATCTCCTTTGCCTCTGTATAGTTTGATAAAAACTTCATAGACATGTTATAGAGTTCCCCAACCACCTGATAGACCATTTCCAGCTCTAATAGCTTTGGGCAAAATACCAGGCACCTTATCCAGTTTCCACTCAAACTTCCTTTGGAGCCAAAAGAAGTTTGTCTGAATGACAAGAAAGAATCTGAGTATCTTGCTCTCCTTATCTGGGGGCTGTCACCACCAGCACCTGTGAGTGACCGTAACGTCACTTATAGCAGGCAGCTGGAGATCAAAACCCCTCTCCCTTTCCAACTCAACTGTTTTTCCCATTATCCTCTGCTCTCATTAACATACTGAGCTTTGTATTACAAGGACTTTGTGCAAACAGTGGCAGAGCAAACACAAGTTGCTCCGGTGGCAGGTGCGAGGATTTTTGCAGCACTCAGCTTACATCAGCAGCCCTCAGCTAGACATCACTTAGTGCTCGTTCAGCATTGCTCATTAGTACCAAGCCAGATTTCTCTGTGTGTCTGACATGTATTCTGGTAGCTCCTGAAGGTCCCAGCTGGGGTCCAGGCCCTGCTGTGTTGCAGCAAGGCACGTGGCCCCAGTCTTTTATGCTGCAGAGATTACTCTAATTTGTGGTTGCTATCCATGTTCCCACTCCCTGTATTTTTCTAAGTGACTGAATAGCTTAGTGCCTTTACGTTGTGTTGGAGTAGTTCAAGTGATATAAACCTTTTGACTGATGGAAACTATCACCACTCCACAAAAGGTATACTTTTGTAGCTTAATATAGGGAATGAAATTCTTGTAACTAAGGCATAGCTATATATCCATGCAAAGGCTTGTGTTCCATCTTGTGAAGAAATTAACACTGACTTACTCCAGTTTCTTCTTGTTCCTAAAAGTAAGTTACTCACTGCAGCAACTGAAGTAATATCACAGGATTTAGATAACCAAGAGGAGGTTTATGAATAGCAAATGCTGAAAGCAATGTATTTCCAGGGAATATATTGTGTAACTTATTAATTTGTCTTGTAGTTTAAATAATGGTCTTGCTGATCAAATGGAAGCCTGCCTTAGGCAGCTTGTGAGTAGGCAATTATGTTAGATCAAATAGATCAATAATTTGCCCAGCCACTGCAGAAAATTATTAGAGGCTCAGGAAAGGGACAATATTATGTTTTCAGCTGGTTACATTTGTTTTAGTCATTAAACAATTATACTATTATTATACATTTTTATACTACTATTACACAATTACTATACCACTATTACACTTTGTCAAGAACAGAGTGTTCTCTTCTGGGCTCCAGCTACCCACTGAGGCAATTGTAATCCTGAGTACTTTGTGCACCCAGCTGACCACAGAAGCAGAGACAGCACAGACCCTCTTGCTCCAAATACAGGCCGTCCCTTTAATATGCTTACTGATGCAAATCCACAGGTCACAGCTGACTACAATATATGCAGTCCATGTACATGTATCCCATAAAAATAGTGAAAGTGTTGAGACTAAGCTGTAAGGCTATCGATACAACTGGAACTATGAAGATCTTGTAGCTCTGCATTATGACACAGTTTGTTTTAAAAAATTTGTGAAATGTGGAATTATTCATTAAAATGACTAATGCTGATATTAGGAATAAAAAGCAGAGGATACTTGTTTGATCCAGTTTCTTCCAGTTACCACTTTGCTCTCCTACAGTCAATCTCACCTACCTAAAATCAACTCCTTTTACGTTTTAATTGTCATTTTTTGGTTAGTGTAGAAGTGCACAGCTGTCACCACAATGCTGTACAGGCATTGCATTTGATGTATTGAGTACATAGGAACAAGAAGCCTCTTCCTGCCAGATGTGCCAGAATAAAAACAAAATAAGTTAATTGCCTTACGGTTTAAACACTGGGCAATACACATCCAGCAGCTCCTTTGGGGTCTTGCCACTTGCACAGCACGTTGTGCAGGAAAGAAAACAATAAAGGTGGCCAAATGTAGGTAGAGTGAAGTATCAAAATCAGGGGTAACATTAAGAAGGAAGAAAACTGAGGACGGAGGGAAAGGAAAAGCATATGTTTTCAGGCAAAATGATTTTGGGAAAGAAGCTTTTGAACAGTGAGCAAACACTGTTTTATCATGCTTTGCCCATCTCAGTAATAAAATTTTCCTTCTGCTAGGATCTATCTGCAAGTTAGGAGAAACTTTAGAGTACGGCTAACTTTTCAAGTCAGGAGAGGTAACAGTATGTTCTCAGCATGCCTCATCCTTTTCTGCCTTTTGCCTCATTAGCAACCAAATCTGTTAGAACGCACCGCTTAGGAGACCTTTTAACTTCTTAACATATCCATTGCCTTTCACGCAGATATTTCCTATGCTGAAACTGTGCCAGAGAGATTTCTGAGAAATCTCCATCTGTCGTATGATATGCTGAACACCACGAGGTAGCTAAATCCCTTATCCAGTCTGACTTGCCAGTGAGATGACTCTGCAGACAAGATGTGAAACTGTGTGGCTTGGATTTCTCCTGCAGGCACGTTTCCACTGAAAGGCAGTTGCTTTCAGATGAACATGGGTCCATGGGATAGCAGAAAGTCTGTTCCTCCTTGAATCCTTGTCTTTGCACTGTCAGTGACCTGGCTTTGCACTGGGCAGTCTGGTAGCAGATGGCTTTTTCCCCTTGGGGAAAAGTTTTACAAGATGAACTGGAAGCGTTAGAAGTGGTAAGCCAGCTTTCCCGGAATAGGAACTATTATTTTTCTTCAGGAGAAAACTGCCTTTCAATACTTGCTTGCCCATCAGCTGGTAAAAGAGTAGTCTGAGCCAGATCAAAGACTTTGGAGTGCTACTACTAGTAATCAGTAGTCACATAATCTCCCCATTATGAAAACAGTGGGGCAAAGCTGCCCTGTATCTTTGAAAGATGGGTAAGATGTTATCTTTCAAAGGTGCTACCAAGCAGATGTTAATAGGGATCTATCAGATTATTTGCTCTCTGAAAAATCACAGCACTGAGTCAATTTAAACCAGATTTTTGCTTGCCTAACTATAGGTAGACAAGTTTGAAAATGTTGTCCTGGATACTGTCAAGTTCTGCTTATTAACGACACTCAAGATCTGCTGCTATTGTGCACATGATTTCCCCAAAACCCAAATAAAAATATAGCCTTGTATCACACATTTTAATATGTCTTATTCTTTCCTTCTCCAGCTGGGTGGCTGTCTCACACAAACGCCAAGAAATGAAGTACAGTATGTACTGTACCTGTAGTTTTTGCATCTATTATTTGTGCAGATTTTTTCCGGGAGTAGATCATTTTGGGCAGGAATTGGTTGCCAGCTAGGAAAGGAGAGAAGGAAAAACAAAATAATGTCCCTTAGGGTGGGTGGTACTGGTAAGCAGCACATTATTGGTCTGTGCAGGCAGCAGGATCTGGGTTTGGTGGTGTTACTGACTTCTTCTCTGAGCATGGCAATAGAGGAGAACTGTTATGGGAGCCACAAGTCCAGCATGCAATTAGGGTTAGGTAAGGGGATTGAGTAATCCTGCAATGGTTGCTGTTATATAACTTGTAAGACTGTGCCCAGGGAACAGAGATGTAACTTAATACTACAGCAGCAGTACTTAACACTGTGACTGCCAAGGGTCAATTGCTATTCCCATTAAAAACCTTGTTTTGCAGCTAATTTAGAACCCAGACACTTTAATTCACAGCAGGCTAAAGCTTGGCGTACACACTTTTTTTTTTCCACTTTGAGAACTTAAATTAATTAGCTAACAATAGAAATAGCATATAGTTATAATTATTGTTATCATTAATTTAGACTCAGACCATTCAAAACAATGAAAGGAGCTTGATGGTTTTAGACTTGTAATTTCTTCACTTAACACAGGTTTAATTTATATCTCAAAGCATACATTAAGTCAGTCACTGTAGTGGAAGCCTTTTCCTTTGCAGTCTGTCTACTGTTCTGCTTAATATATATTTAATTTGCATCCCTTTAATTCATATTTAATCTGATACATTAGTTCTGGTTCTCAGTACCTAATCATGGCACATTTGAAAGAAACACTGAATTAATTTGCTCTATAAGACCGATTTTTTTCTTTCTTGTTCTACAGAGTATTTTCCATTCAGGTTATTTTGCTAGCAGTGTTAACCATTAATTTGCAGCAAGATTTTTTGTTCTTTAATTGCCATCTACCTACAGATATTTGCTATAGTGTCACTCAATTATAAAAATTCAAAGTACATGGAAAGACTTAATTTGAGCCCCAACTGAATTTCTGTTTGTAACGTACTCTTGTTATAAATTACTTTATTACTTTATCGTTTACCTCTGTGGCATCTAAGCAAAAGTAAAAAGAGAAACTTTCCTGAACTTGGCAATCTTGGGTAAAGCAACAAAACCCCTAAGACACAACAGAAGGTCTGTTTGATTAAGATGACAGGATTGGATACATTAGATAATGACTTAATTCAGACAGATTTCACCCAGCCTATGGTCCTAAGCAAAACTGCACAGTTGCAGGGGAGGTCTACAGGGTGGTGTGCCCCACTGCTCATCCCCAAAGGAAGGCTGTGATATTCTGTGAGCACACAACACATACCTCATGATAACAGATCTACCACAGTGTAACGCACTGCGAGCTGGAAGATGAAGTTTTAACCTATCTCTACCCATTGGGCCATTTGGGAAGATTAGGTATAGTCAAAGCATAGGCTTAGGGCTGCCTTGTGATACGCTTCTCAAAATTGCCATGAACCTGGCCACAGAAAACAAAGACCAAGGACATAGCTCATTAATCCTATTTTATTGGCTAATCTATAGAACTGCATGGCAAACATTCAAAAAACATGGAAATGCAAAAATTCATCAGTCTACGACAAAGAATTTAGACTTTTCTCCCCTTTCTCAAATAGCTTCATTATGTTCAGCAGTCCTTTTTTCAGAAGACATATGGAGTAGGACCATAGTCTATGTATGGCAGTGGTTCCAAGATGGGGTTGTACGTTACAGATCACAGTTGTACATACAGTGTTTCAGCTGGGTTGGGATGGCTAACTTAATTCTCAGTTTTACCTCTTGTTCTTGAGAATTACTAAAACCAAAATGAGCTTTGTAAACATGACTACTGAATATCACACTATACAGGGGGAGATTATGAGATGCTGGAGGGTTATCCCAAATCAGATTATGGAGGTTTCATGTTTATATGAGTTGCATAAATTTATAACCATTATCTTCACAAAAAAAAAAACAAAACCAAAAAAAAAAAGGAAATTATTATTTATAGGGTCATTTTGCCTTCAAATGTAATTCTGTAATAGTGTTGTATTATATCCCTCCATGCCTTTGCAAATCTTTTATTAATTAGATCTTTCTTATTGTAATTATTGAACTGCTGTGCATGTTTACACTTAATATTCTGTGAATTTACAGAAGAAGGAAAACCAGGCATTCTTAACATAAGAATCAGGCTTTGAGGGCTAGGTGGCAAATAGCAAAGGGAAAGTAAATTGAAGAAAGCTAGTCAAAACCTGTTGTAATCATTTGGCCCCAGGAGACGTTTAATTTGTTTTTTTGTTCCTATTCCAATGTATTATAACATTATTGGACTTGACTTCATAGGTCAAGTGTCACTAAGAAACTGCATATTTTATTTAGCATTATGGGTTTCAAACCTGCCAGAGAGTCAATATTTACCAGGGACACTCCATTTAATATTTTTGTTTTCTACATAGCCTAATCCACCCTCAAATTGAGAACTTAGTCAGTGGTCCACTCAGTCTAACTCTATGTGTAACAGTGCATACTGATTCAAACTGCCAGCTGTCAAAAGCAAGACAGAACTAGAGTCTTGTTAACTTATTATTAAATGTTATGGTTTTGCAGTTATTGGACTACCCATGACCAAATTCAAGTTTCAGTTGTGGTTTTGGTGCTATTTTGGGACTAGGAAATGAAGAGTTTGCATGTGTTTTTTAATACGCATTATTAAGAAAAAAAAAAAGTGAAACTATTCCACCTATTTCATTACTTTAATCAGGTGCATTCTATTTCTTTGCTCAGTCACAGGGATAGCAATGGTACTTGCTTTAAAACCTACCACCATTTTGAAATAATTTATTTTTCAGGGGCGGCAAAACCTTTTTTGAAAGAACAAAAATCTAAATTCAGCAGCATTCCGATTTGCCTTTGTCTCGGTTTTCATTCACTGTTCCATTTCTTGGCTTTAATTTGCATTAAAAATTCCAGAAAAGGCCAAGATGGAACCTAGTCCTGAGATTTCCCTGTGACCAGAAGGAAGAACTAGAAGTCTCACCAAAATACCTGTCCATTCCCGAACCAATTTTGCAGACTAGCTTTTGCCAATACTTATCCAAACCCTGCTGAAATTCCATCTGAAGTCTTTGAAGTCCTTCTGGAAAACTAATAAAAAAGACTAACTTGTTAATCACTCATTAACTCACAAGTAACTGCTTGAAACCTTATATTGTCATTTGGTTGAACTGTCAATAGGGCTGTTTCCATTTTCCTTGATGTTCATGTTTTGGCATTTGGGATTCTCAGAACCCAACATCAAGATCTAAATATAAATAACTGCTTTTTTTTTTTTCCTCCTGGTGACAGAGTCATTTATTTTTTCCATTATTGACCTTACAATGTTCGGCATTAAAATATTTGGAGTTCAGAAACTGCATGTCAGAGCTATCTTTGATTGTGCAATGGAAGAACAGCAAGGTCTTTTAGGAGATGGACACAGCACAGAAGGAGGGGAAGCAAAGCCAGTATGGAGTTGCTCTGATCCAACCATTTTGTTGATGGTTTCTTTTAGTGATGAGCTGCCCAAAGAAGAGAGAGAGAGACATTGTTAAGAAGAGGCATAAGTTTTAAGAGCCCTTTTTTTGGCTTTGTTTTTAATACATGTTACCTGATACCACTTGAATATACGAGGCGATGGCAGGAAAAGTGCGTATAAGGATGAGTCATCAGGTAAACATGCCAGCCTTCCCACCAGTCAGAAGAATTCCTCTGAGGTCAGCCACCGAAACCCTCCATCTGTATCAACAGCCCAAGAGCGAGCCAAGAGCACATGGAAAGGGCATAGGAAGGACCTGCAAATTGCAAATGGTTCCTTTTGAGACCTGTCAATACCTTCTCACACAAAATGCCACATCGGTTCTGGGGAAGACTGAAACATAGAAAGGAGTCCACAACGGTGACAGCAGTTGTCAGATGCAGCATCTTCTGTATGAAACAGTGAAGAAAGCAGGAATGCTGAGCAGCTGTGATGGTGGTTTTCAAAATATGGGAAGTTATAGAAAACGCATGTGTGTTCTTATATTTAGCCTTTTTCATTATACAAGAAAGATGGTGTGCCAATGAAATCGAAAAGCAGCAGCTGTGAAACAAATGAAAATATTCTTAGAGTTCCTGATTAACTTGAGGAACTTGCTGTCACTAGACATCACTGAGGTCAACAGCTCAAACCCAGGCAAATTAGCAAAAAAGTGAAAAACCCTTGTAGCTACTCCCATGTCTGGCTCCAGGGACTACCCATTCTGCAGACTGCATCTGCTCTGCTTAGTATTTGAACAGCAGATTGGTTAAGATGGTCCTTATAATACAAGTAGGCAAGGTCACGCTTGCAGAATGGGATCGTCACGCAGGATTAAAAACTGACTTTTAAAATTGTTTAAAAATGACAAAATTATCTGTGATGACTGTTTTCAGCACTTTGCTATCAAACATTCATTGCAGATTGCTGTTGGAAACTAGGCTGATTTCCTAGGGCAGCCCTTGTCTTCCTACGCTGTTGGATTTCAGGTAGAGGAAGAGTGCTTCTGCTGCCCCTTGCTTGAGTCTAGATTAACAGGCTGACTAACTGCACAGACATTTACTAAAATCTTAAGAAAAACAAAAGCTGAAATCTATGTTTAATGTTCCAGCTGTCTGCAGATTGAAGAATAAAGTAAAAATTTAAATGAGCTCACCAAAAATAATGAAGTCTGGCTGAAAACCAGCTGGGCAAGAACAGAGTTTAAAATCTGGAGTTACTCTGAGTACTGAATCTGATTCCAGTAAAGCTTTAGTATGATTCCAGCAAAAATCCAATTTCCTTGCTGTTGTTTCTCTGGGAACTACTTTTTAAAACCAGTTGTACCCATGCCAACCCTTCCAGAAAATGATTTGAAGTGGATATAAATGAGATAAGATTTTGACCACCATCCTCCATTTTGAATATTCCGATAATTGGTGCAGGCTTTTTGCATATAAGAAACAGTTGATGTCCCCCGAAACTGTTTTCATTTATCCAAAAACTCATATCAAAGGAAATTAAAACAAGTACTAGTGTCTAAAAACAAATCTAAGTAACGCCCGGCTGCAAAACAGAACAGGGGTGGTGTTTCAGTCAACTCTGGGTGTCCAGATCACAATGAGTAGGCGCTGCCCTAAGATTAGGCACATGTTTCCTTGAGATGCTGTTTACTGTTGAAGCTTCTCATTGGAGGCTCTTGCTCCATTAGAAGGACCTTTATTAGTTTGTTGAGAAAGGAGCTGATAGCAGAGACCCATCCAAAACAGATAACACTGAATGATGCTAGAACTGATGCAGAAGGAGCACAGGTGCTGACTTACCTGAAATGTTTGGCATCTGTCTGAAGCAAAGGACGTATACCAACAAACAGGTAAGTTCTGTGCAGTTTATCTGGGTTTATGTTGTAGAATAACTTGACTAGGACAAAGCTGAATGTCAAATCCACACTGTACTGCAAATATTCAGATATATCAGAGGTACTTAAAAACATATCTCATGTAAAAACTTAGATTTACCTATGAAGAAGAGAAAGTTCTTTGTAAAGAAAGTTGGTGCAACAGATACTTTTGTCAAGTGGATCCCTTAGCTAAGATTGAGTAACAGACTGGTCTCAACGAAGTCCCATTAACATGATAAAGAGCTCGTTTTTCATGTCCACAGTATATGAAACTGCAAGAAAATACGCCCCCCTCCCCCCCCAAATAACTGCAAATCAGTATATTGTTCAGTAGAGATTACAGGGTGATATGAAGTGTTCCAATAAATTGTGAAAAAGTTAAGATATAAAAATGCATTAAACAAAAGCAAGAAAAGAAGGGAAAAATCCTCTTTTTAATGTTACAATCTCATAGCCAAAGGACCAGTGTAATAAAACTTTCAGTAACAACAATCAATGCAATGTTTGTGAAAAACCATTTGACATGTTGTAGGTCAAATGACAAAGCCAACACAGAATGCAGGAAAAGAAATGCCTGACCTGTGACAATAGAAGAATGTTGTTACAGTTTGTAAAGCAAGAACAAATAAGGGGTGGAATAAATTAGCCACACTGGAAGGGAAGGAAACCCTATACAGCAAATGGCTTTGAAATATGGAGTTATTGTGACTGTCACCTAGTCAAATAAAAGGTGACATAGAGTAGTTGTATAGCCAGTGCAACAGTGCCTTCTGAAAGCATGCTTGGATATGAAATGACTAGAAAATTCATTTTATTCCAAACCAAACGAATGCCTAGTACAACATAAAAGACTACAAAAATTAAGCCCTTTTGATAAATCACCAGTGCATGTTGTTGGTAGATTAAACCATAAGCTCATACAAAGGAAAAAACACTGCCCAGAACTATGTAAATTGCTACCATTACATCAGCCCCAAGTTATAAAAATAGCAGAGAACTTTTTACAGATAAAGTAATTCTTAATTTAGCAGAAGAAAATGGATTGCACAAAAACGTTATTGCAACAGACAACAGGCTTTTATTGCCCCCCCCAAGGTCTTGGGATATTAGCATGGACTTCATGAATGCAATCACAGAACAAAAATGCAAGCAATATGTTTGCCAGGAAGCATCCTATTGACATTGCTACCAAATTTGGAGATGGCCTTGGAGCAAGAACTGGAAAATTGAAAATAAAGAAATAAAAAGGAAACGTCATTATGAAAAATAATATGTACGAAAATATGCGCCTGATTAAAGCCATTGAAAAAAATCAGAACATCACAAAATGGTCATGAAACGTGAGAAAGTGAAGGTTGTTTTTGACACATATACTTCAACATTTTAGAGAAAGAGATGCTGTTGTAAAGAAAGAGGCAGTGATGGGACAAAAATCAACTGATGCTACATTCGAATATAACACAGAGATTTTTCAACCTGATTTTTGGCACATTTTCAACAGAGAAGTGAAATTCTCAGCTTCATTAAAATGAAGATCTACAGAGATTATGTTATTATCTTTGGAAAAGATGGGAATGACGCAAGAAATGACAAGTTTCTGAGCTATACTGATGACCATTATGGGCTATGGGTTACATAATTTGGAATGAAAACAGTCCAACAATGGGCTATTTTCCAAAATTACTGGTTTTCACATCCGTTTTATATTTCTTTTTTCATAAAATAGCCAATGACACATTAAACATTATTTACATCTTTTCTTTAAACATTTTAATAATTTTTAGAATATTATTTATTGAAAGGGAAACCTTCATCTTGGAAAAATAATTTTTGGCCGGAAAAAATGTAAAAGAATGTTGGAGTTCATTTCAGGAGCTATGTAGACAAATATTTCATACAATGTTACAGGGAAGTAAAATGGGTCATTTAAGCAGTGGGAAATTGGGAACAACTTTAAAACTGCAGTTCTCCATGAAATATTCAAGGAACTCTAGCAGACAAGCAAGAGGTGAAGCCTGTTCCTGAAACTCTACTCTGTTCCCAAAGTTTCCATAAGTCAGAGCATCACTCTGTGATTACTCCTCCCACCTTATGCCTGCTTTCTCAATATGGATCATATACTCTAAGATAGGATTTGATCCTTATGAATATATATGATACCTGTCACAGAAAACATTTTATATTAATTGCAATTTAAAAACACCAGAGCAATGAAAAGAGATAAAAACACCTTTTAATGTGTACTTTCTCCATATGTTAAATGCCAGGTGTTCAATGACAAACATTAAAATAATTTCTTTCCATTGGTTAGCAGTGTATTGCTGTTGTCCTCATCACAAATTTCTGAAATCCCTGTAGAATATGTAGAAGATAGCTGGTGTCTTAGTAAATAACTCGGTGTAAACACTTTCATTTGTGAAAAGCAGATGTGTTTCTCACAACTGGCATTGTGAAAGAATATCGTCAGACATCTAGCCACCTTCCTAGAAGTGGAATTTCTTCAGGGTGTATCAAGGCAACTGGAAAGAAGTAACTTTTCGAGTAGGCCGCCAGAGTGGGCAGCAAGCTGTAATCACAGGAGAAAACAGGCATTTCACTACATTTTCTGCAGGGCACATGTGCAGAAAACAATTTGCAGAGAACAAGCTTCAGGATAGCAAGAGGCAGGAGGCTGGGTACTGCTCTCTCCTTTGCCAGTGAGAGAACAGAAAATAGCCAAAAGCAATTGAAAATACTTATGTTAACACACTGCAAACCTTGAGAGCTTTTTGTAGTCTAGTATTTATCTAAAGAATAATCCCATTTGATTTGTCATTTTGGCTTCTCTGCCAAGTTTAGCTGAAGCCAGTCCAGAAAAGGCAGAGTGGCTCATATCTAGTACTTTTAGCTGTCTTTCTTGAAGCCAACAGAGCAAAGAATAGCAAAGTTCTGTCATCAAGACTTTTTGTATTTATAGACTTGTTTGTTTGTTCCACAGGTGTTACTCAGCATAGCTATGTCTCATCATCAGAAAAATACATGAGAAAGAGAAAAAAGGACTCCTACTGAAGAAAAATAATTTTTTTTCCCTCTCAGTAGGTGGTTTTCTCTGAGGTCAGCCAGGTATGTGGGACTTCTTGTTTTTCCCACAGTATTGTGATTTGCTTCCCGTTGACAGGAAATGTTAACTTCTGTTGCAGGAATATCACTTGCTTTTGAAATTGTAATATAACTAGTGCCCTGAATCAGATTTTGCTTGAATTGGTGGAAATCTGGGATAATCCCAGAAATAAAAGGGTGAAAAAAAAAAACTTACAGAGAAAAACATATTTGCTACCATTTGGAAGCCTCACCTCATCAATTGTTAATTATGTGTGGTAGTTAGGCCATATGCAGTAGCCTGAGATATAAGTCCAGAGCAAAGAGTACTTTTAAAACCATGCATAGGGACTTAGTTTAGTAACCTTGATGGTAGAAAGGCTCTGAAATATTTACCGTCTCCATACACTAAACGCATATTCAAAATACAGGTTCTACAAATATCAGTAAGCAACCATGTTCAAATAAAGGGAACAAAATACTAGCACTAGATTTAACAGGATTTAATAAAGAATTTGTAACATAGAAAGCCTATGCTTTTCCAGAGCCAGCAAGCTACTGTGTGTCCTTGATGTCTGTCTAACCAGAACCATTTATAAGAAAAACGACAGTCTTATCTTATAGCCTTTTAGTGGGAATGTGTCAAGAAATTTTCTCAGGTGTTCCAGCCATGCAATGCTCTGAAAAGTTCTTTCCTGGCAGTCTGGAAACATGAACAGGAAGGTATTTATGAGAGAATGAGATAGCTGCTGGTTTGGTTGGTTTGTTTTTGTTTGGTTTTGGTTTTGGTTTTTTTTTTTTTATTCTTTTTACTGCACATGCCCAGATTCCAGTGTGTGAACCCAGCAGTAGACAATGGAGGAGTTACTGTACTCTGCAGAAACATAAAGGAAAGATCCCTGGTACTAAAATGGGTGTAATGGAAACCAGAAACATTCACGCTCCCAGGTGAATCTCGAGCAGAGATGGCATCTCCACCAGAGTAAACAGATCAATTGTAAAAACAAGGCCTCTCTTTAGGTTGCTGCACCTGGTGGTCATATATTTTCTTCCATACATTATGCTGGTTATTACTTTAGTTGTACACAGTCATTATTTTCACTGCACAGTGCAGTTTTTTTCCAGGGTGGCTAGGCAAGGTGTTACCTGGGACATGTTATCATACATTTTAGACTAATACATGTTTGACGTATTTTTCATGAGTCATTGGAAGAGATCAGTAAAGATCAGTAATTTGGAAGGCATGTTTTTACTGTGAAAATAAAAGAAGATACCCCAAGCATGGGAAAACCATGTTCAAAACTTTGCCTTGGCTTCTTCACACTAGCTTGAAGCTGCCTCTCTCAGATGATTTTATCCATCCTTGAGGGTCCCTGGGGGACCCTCTTTTGCTTTTGTCCTTCCTGCAAGCAAGGTAACTTTTCTTCATAAGTTCCCAGCAGCTGACTTATTTTTTGGCATGATTCCTGCCACTGATTTCACTTGACAGCTATTCTGCACTCTGGTTACAGACACAATGGGCATGCCTCAAGTGAATTCAAACTTGTAATGGTTCCTGAAGCACCTGGGGCTTAATCAGTTCCGTGTTTGAAGCCCGCAAGAGGACAGAGCATATTAATGAATCACTTCAAGATGTCCATTGCGCTGATCCTCAGCCTAGGGCTGAAAAATCCTGTGTGTGAAGCTCTCCTGAAACAGAAAGATAGTTTTCTGTGCAAGGCAAACCTCCACAAAACCATAGGAACATATCACCATGGTCATTGATTTCTTTGGGATATAAGAAAAACTTTTCTCATGTTTCTGTACAGTTCTCAAAACCCCAGTGGCTTTTTGAGACTTTTTTCATTTTTGTGGGAGACTGTAGTCTACAGGGAGAGTGTAATATAAAGTTTTCAGGTTTTACTAACGAAAACAAAATACTGAAGCAGCCCTTCCTCCATTCTTCCTCACTCAAATTATTTTTTATACTTAAAAGCCAAGGTGAACATGTCTGAGATCAGGTTGTTTTCTTGTTGTCATTAGTTGACTATCACTCCGTCTATAACTCCTATCCAATTTGCTTCTGTCCCAGCTGTGCTCACCAGTCAGACGCTTGCTGTTAGCGGAGTCTTCTCAGCCAACACAAGCAGAGTTGTGCAGGGTCATGTTTAATATGCTTGCCCTGGTCTGCTTCTCATTACATAGGGAAAGGAGTTCAGGATAACTGCTCCGTGATGCATCCCAACAGCAACTGGCTACATATTTGTGCTTCAGCTCATGATCTCAGTTTCAGCATGTTAAATATATAGTGCTAATATTCATCCCCTGAGGACATGGTAAGTTGTCCTCCAAAGTTTCAAACTACTGTTGTATTAGATTGTTCAAAATTATATAAAGTTCATATTTCCAGATACTTCTGGGTTTTTTATATATTTACTGTAATTAGCACAAAGAAAAAGAGTGAAAATACACCACTGGAGAGTTCAGAGCAGTTACACTGGAGATGAATCTGGGCGCAATTTCTCCGTGGAAAACTGGTGATGAGCAGACAAAGAGTACTCCGTGTACGAATACTTTGATGCTTCACTGCACTGTCTGGCGATATGGTTCAGAATGCAATTCCTATATGAAGACTAACACCAAATCCTATTCTGTTCTATGAAAAAGGTGAGGTTTTTTGCAAAACATTCCTGAAATCCAGAGATATTAGTGGAAAATGAGCAATTTAAGCATGTGTGTAGCAGTCATGCATATGCAATAAGTATACACAAAAAATCATGCATCTATTCTGAGAAAGGCAGATTGTGCTTTCTGCTTTAAAATAATCTCTCTGACATTTCTGACATGCCAGAATGTTAAAAAATGTTGCTGTTTTCTGATGAGCAAGGGAAAGTAGTAAATAGATGCAATACCCTTCTCCTAACTGTCGATCCCATTTATTTTGTGCACAAGGTAGAAAGAAACCTGTTTTCAGAAAATGATAACAGCTTTGGAATAGACTACAGCTGCTAGTCATGCTTACTGTCTGAAAAGAGTTTTCAGTCCATTTGGTGCAACAATAATAGTCAAAGTTAGGGAACCATTTTTCTCCCTCCTAAATATGTCCTAGCACCAGCATGATTTTAACAAGACAGCTCTTCGTTTTTATTTCTTTCACTCATTCCTTGGGTTTGTTGCCAAGAGCAACACAAAGAATGCACCAGGGTGTCATAATAATCCTCCATTAAATCCCTAGTATTTAAATTTTAATGCTATAATTCAACAGCTGACAAAAGCCCATTGAGTAGGTCTAAGGAGAGGAAAAGAGCTGGTCCCATTTTCTCAGGGGGTGATGCTATAGCAACATGGAATGAATTTGGGGTCAGGGAACAAGCTGTCTCCAAGCTTTGTTTGCATTTCCTGGCTAAAAGTAGAATCTGGTGTTATAAATTTTACCAAAATAAGTGGTTATTTGGAGCTGCATGAAGATCTCTCACTCTGTAAAAACCTTTGCCTTGTAAAAAAAGAGTGGGGACAACAAAACCAGCAGCCAGAAAGACAACAAACTAACAGACTGTTTTAGAAAGTGCCAGCCTAACAATTATTTCATAGTCCCTCTTCCTTCTCTGGTTTCCTTACCTTCCAGCGCAAACCCTGCACCAGGACTTGAAATGATGCAACACACTAAGTCCATTTTAAAGGAATAACACAAAGACAGCAAAGTCAATAACGGTAGAACAGAGACCTCTTATAATCATCAAAGACCTCGGGAAAGTCTGGTATGTCATTTGTTATGCTTAGCTGTCCCCACACTGAAGGCTTTTGTGCTCGGGGGAATGTTGTACGGAGGAGACAAATGAATACACCTGGAAGACAATTGTCCATTGTGCAAAATGCTGCTCATCGGGTGCAGCGCAGCCCTCCGCCCTGCTGCTCTCCCATCCCAAAACCTTCCTTTTTGCCCAGGGCCAGAGACTTGGTGTAGCTGTTTGAGTTGGTTTTAGAGGGGATTAGAGCTCAGGGCGTCTGTAGGTAATACAGTATATTGGCAATCTCTGTGGTTTTCACTGTACTGTGAGGCGTATTTTAAAGAAAGGGGCTGATGCATTCTTCTCCTCATTTAAAATAATCAGAGATTCATTAGATAAAAGTGATATAATGAGATATAAAAGATTAAAAATTACAAGATATACAATTCTCTGTGTGGAGATACAGATTTTGCCACTGAAGAAAACTGTCAATGTTTTATTGTATTTGAGATCATTGAGCTTCTTTCTCTGTTTTTACACTTTGAAATTCATTGCTGATCACCTGTAGCCAGCCAGCTCCCAGGCTGCTCTGCTGCCGGAGCCTGCTGCAAGGACCTCTCAGGTCTGGCATTTCTTGTTCAGGCTGTGAGAACAGGGACACGTCAGCACAGGGAGCACGGGTGTTTACAGCCTGATGTAAGGTGGGTGGAGTGTATTTGGGTAGGTGAAGTGATGCAGCTGGGATGGATGAAGGATGAACTGCTGTGACAGTAGGGTGGAGAAGTGAGATAGATGGTTTTGAGGCCTCTGAGGGCATATGTATAGGAAAGCAGGATGAGTAAGAACTGGCCCAGCAGCAGCCCGTCTTGCAGCTGTTATGTCTAATAGATGCTTAGTCCCACAGGTGGTGGTGGAATACAAGACACCTGGAGCAGAGGGGGAGGCTGCTTTGAGTCGCAATGCCTGCACTGAGGTTCACTACTGATGGGCTGGCATTTTCTGTCTTTCATGCCGATCCCTCTGACAAGGGTTTGGTGCACAGCAAGAGGGTTAGGAAGCTTTCCTCCTTCCACCCTCCCCCTCCAGACCTCAGGAGCAAAGGCTTTCTTCAAGAAATACAGGGCTACGTAACGTCTTCCTCTATGATCCCCAACCTTTCCTCCTGCATGCTTCTGGATGCAGAAGCCACTGAGGAGTCAGTGAACCACTCCTCTCTTCAGTGTACCTCTATGACAAGGCAGTATCTCCCTTAATTTGTTTGTCAGCAAATTCATTGCAACAAATGACTGTTTTTCGAAGCCTGCATTTCAGACTCATGTAGGCCTAACTTGCATTACAGGTGCTACATGTAATACATGTGACAGTTGCTAGGCTACCCATATACTGCTCCTTGGAAGTGGTACATCCATTTCTGATCTGCATAGCGTAAGCATCCATTTGCTGTCTACTATTATACCAATGTTATTAAGCTGCTTATTCACAGCCCTTTAAAAGCAGGGCACCTTGTGCCTGCATTTTCTTTCCCATGTCTGTGAATTGTTTTTTAGTTCAGTTTTGCTGTATCTAAGATGAACAGATTTTAAGGAAATTCCATTCTTTCACCTTATAAAGAACAGTTTTTCAATAGAAAAGCTGTGAGCACTGGAGCCCCACTCCAAAAGAGTTCAGCTCACTTGACTTCAGGGTCTTTAGAGCGGGAATGATTCCTGTCAGCCTGCTAGATCTAAAAGGGAAGCAGTTCATGTGCAAACAGCTTTCCATCATTATCCTGGGAAGAATCCCACTGGGAGAATAAAGAGTAGCCATAGGAGAAAATTTTTGCAGTAATGGCATGTCATTCCCTTGACCCTCTGCTGAAGTGTGCACTTCTGTTATAGCTCGGACAAGAAATATGACATTTTATTGTCTGAGATTTCCAGGCAAGCATTCCTGAATGGGGTGCAGTTCTCATTGGGTAATAATCTAAGGGACCATCCAAGAGAAAACAAGAAACATCACTGTCATAACTTTAAAGCCTGGCAAGCTATAAACTGTGAAGATCCTTTGTTAGGTTTTTTTATTTAATGTTCTTCATGTGACTGAACTGATTTACATACAGAGCTTACTAGATTTATATATGCTATATTCTGATTATTCCCAGCAATGAAGAACAGAAGCAGAGTTTTGGAAGATTTGCCAATGCTTTGGAGCACATTTTCTGTTCTGGAATTGTGAGTTCTGTGGATAAAATGAAAGTCTTGCAGCTTAAATTAGGGAGCTCCTGATCTTTTGCAGCAATCACCTGTTGCTCTGAAATTACCCTACCACGGTATAAATGCTGCCACAATGTAACTGAACTGATGGCATCCTCTGGCAGCAAATAATGCACAAATGGCCCTACCTGGGATTTGCTCCAAGGCAATTCTTCACTGAACAGCATTTCACTATTTAAGTGCAGGTGCTGGTCTTGGTGCACATCGAGGTGCTTGGAGGAGCGGCATGCTCAGGCCTCTAGCATGCCAAAAACATACCTGCAAACGTGTTCTGAAAATGCCAGCAATCAACCCTTAGAAAAATGCTGCTTGAAGACTTCCTTATTTTACAGCACTGTGTTGACAATAGGTCTTAGAATCAGCAAAATAAATGGCTTAGGTGTAAACCGGATATACACGTGTTGGAGAAAGAAAGATGAAACTGAAACAGAATGGACCAAGATGAATCAGCACTGAAAACAGGGCTCACTGCATTTATGATACTGGGTATGTCTATGCTGGTTTTGCACACTCTGCTGAGGATTTGTTATGGCCAGAGACACATCAGCCTCAGTTTAAAGGCACCTAATTCCAGTGCTACAATATTAGACTCATGCTGAACCACAGCTGCTGAGCTGAGCTTTGAAACTGCAGTGGCTGTATTTCAGTTACCTCCACTTCCAGTATGTACAAATATCCTTTCATGCTAAAGATAAGTTTGCTCCTCACTGTCTGTGGAAGTCCCTTTCCCATCCCCTGTTAGTTTGGTGTAAATCCTGCATATTAATTTTAGTTCTGTTTAAGATCTGTTTTATTGTGTTTGTCTTTCAGACTCCTTTGTACTTTTTGAAAGACATCAAGTGATGCTAGAGGCAGATTTGGCTAGGGAAATGAAGTGGTCACTGTCGTAAAAATTCTTCAGTGGCTTTGCTCAGGCAACTTTATCAAGTAATTCACAGTGAGGATTTAAAGAAGAAGTAAAAATACCTGTTAGAACTAACCAATAATATGTTGAAGCACCTCTTCCTCAATAGTATTAATAACTTCAGTGTAATAGAACAGTGAGCTCAGTCTCACGAATCAGTATCTCTTGTGCAGATAGACAAGCACTAACAAGAACATACTAAAAATGGAGAGGTAGAAGACCTAAGGTATTTCCTGGCTTAATGCTCTGTCATTCAGAAGACAGGCCTTAGACTTAGGGCTAATGTGACTGCAACACAGCTGACTTCTGCAAATGACAATGTCCGAGTGCTAAAAAGTCTGAAACTGTTGTACTAGAACCCAAAGGAAAAATTTAATAATATTTTTTTAGTATTTTTTCAGTACTTGCATACAACTTCAGAAGAACCTTATATATTTCTGAAGCATTTCCAAAATTCCTGTCACAGATCCATGATAGTGACCCAGTCTTTGGCTTCCCCTATGATGTGTTAGCTCTGGGTCTAGCTCTTCCCAAAGGTGTTCCCATCAAAATAACTGATTTCCCTTTTTGAAAGACCCAATCTCTTTTAGATAAAACAAATCTTATGGAAGACAATGGATGGTATATGTATAATGAATCTGATGACCAGAATAGGGTCAACATTGGAGTTTGCAGCCAAGGGCTCTCAGAATCTACCTAAGTGGTTCCTTCAAGCTTTCCATGATTTGCATCATATAGTTATCAGAGAAAGGAATCTTCTTGTTAACAAATGCCAACCAGAATCAAATCTGTGATCACAAATATATCCTTTTGCTTCCTCCTCTTTATTTACTATTTCCATGACAAACTGACTTACTTTTTTGGGCAGAGAAGTGTAAAAATTTAGCTGGGAAGCAGAAAGGGACCTCCTTCACACTGAAGGTGCACTGAAGCATGTCTTTCCTAAAGAAAGACTATTCTCCTTGTAAATTCACATGTGAGAAGCTCTATGCCCTGACACTCCCCAGATTCCCATGAAGAAATCTGACCTAGTCTAACTAATGGAAATCAGAAGGTATCAGTAATGCCTTTTTGAATTAGTGAAATCAAGGAGACTGATGAAATTAGAGGCAGGACATTTAGCTGGTGGCATATAATCAATAAGCCTGTGGTGACACCTTGCTCAGGAAGTCTGACCTACTCTTTAACATGTGGACCAGCTCTGGAAAGACCATAGTAACAGTCATTCAAGGTCTTTAAAAATGCCAAAGGTGAAAAGGATGGAAATTCGTAGTCATTTGGCTTGCAGAACAGAAGACTGAGAGGAGCCATGATAAAATCTTCAAACAAATCACAAGTTACTGCAGCGAGGAAGGGGGTATTCAGTTCTCCATACCATTGCTAGGCTGGAAAAAAATCTGTGACTTCAAATGCATCAAGGTTGACCATATTGGAGATACACTGAACATTCTTGCAGTAAGGGTAATAAGGGACTGAGACAGATTATCTGGGATGTTTTAGGGATCTTCATTAGTGGAGGTCTTAGAGAACATAAGACTCAAACATTTGCCAGGTGGGACCCAGGCATACCTGATTCTCCCTTGAGGCATGAGCTGGACCAGGTGATTTCTATTCCTTCTCCCTTGAGGCATGAGCTGGACCAGGTGATTTCTATTCCTATGCTTCTGTGGTATTGTGGGGTTTTTTAACACCAGCACTCAATGGGTGTTTATATGGCCTGCATTGTTTAATAGCATGCATATACCTCAGAATACATGTCTTTATTCAAACAGCAGAGCCATTCTCCAATAATTTTCTCACCAGAACTACTCATCTGTCTTAATTCAGTTCCTCCTGGTTAAGGCTGGAAACAACATTACTGTACTTTCAGCATCTTGGTGGTTACATAAATTTTTGCATTTCAGGAATGAATTTGGGACCTCCCTGTAGCCTGTGGATGTGAAACACATAATCCTGATCCACTTCCTAAGCCATCAGAGACCATTTTTCAGGGGAAATATGTACACATTTTTCCCAACTAGAGATGAATAATACCAAAGGAATAGGGTATGAAATATGTCAAAAAGAACAAGAAACATATTACCTCCTTCTTTTTTCAATTTGTTTGGAATTTGTTGGTGGCAACTGTGGCCATTTAAACAGTAATCTCTTGATATTACTTATGTCTCAAAAGAAAGGAAAGTTATTTCCCATGATGAAATCAGCAGATGTGAATTGCACCCTGGAAACTGAACCCCAGGTCAAACAAGTACTTCTTGAGAGTGAACAGTACAAGAATTAAATCACGAACAACTGAAATTACATTTCTGGTTTAACAAAGCTGGGATTTTATTTTTTTTTACCCTTTTCTCAGAGTCAATGCATTTGTTAGCTGACAGTGAGTTTCTGTGAGGAAGATATGAAGTTTTTTCAGTATTGAAGTTATGCAATGTTTTGCTGTGTGTTTGGTTGAGCACAGGCAGCCATGTAAATGAAAGCTGATTTGGTTCCCCGTCTGTGTACTGAGAAGGGCAAACATGGACTCAAGTCACTCCTAACAATGACTGCTTCAGTGTGGGTACAGAAAGTGCTCCCATGTTTCCATCTGGGAAATCCTGAATTGGAATACATGTATGCATGCGCTGCACAGATGGCTAACGCATGCAATCAGAAATGGTTTTGGGTGCATCAGACTAGATGCAAAGACTGATGCCTGAGAGTATGTGCAGTGAGCCTTGGGTGTCTGTAGAGTCAGCTCACACTAGTGCTCTGGTTCCTGGTCCAAGACCTCTGGACACACAGCAACCCATGGATAGCTACTGACGTTGTCTTGTCTGGCATCAGGAAATTCCCTGTACCCTCTGGACAAATGACCACATCCCTTTTTCCCAACTGAATTAAATTTTGTGCTGGATTAAAAGAAGAGATGTCAGAGAATGCAGGATTTGTCTAGGGCAAACTAGTTTGCCCTAGAAAAAGGGAAAAAAATAAAGGTCTGAATTCCTGCTTAGCTGTATGTGTTTCAGCCTACACAATAATTAACTGTCACGATTCAGAACAAATTAAAAAGTCTCTATGTTCACATAATTGCAGAAATGTCCAGATAAATAATGTATTCGTTGTTTTTCTTTGGAGTATCATTTTAGAGACCTATTAACTTCCTAAAGAGAACTGGTCAGAGTAAACATTCCCACCTTAAATGGTGAGCATGTCTCTATAACTATAGACCTTAAACTGGCAAGGAATGATATAGTGTTGTCAGCTAAAAATGACAGTTTCTAACTTTTTAATTTGTAACAGTAATTCCCATTCTCCCCATCTTGTCTAGAACTGGGATCTTGCCCTCCATGTAACTCATCTCCATTTGTAGAAGTACTGCATGAGCATAATAAACATCCTACTTAGGTTCAGTAGTAAAAGCAGTTTTCCTTGTGTTATATTGAGAAAGTCATTGTGACAGTATGAACATGCAAGTGAACCTGCCAGAAATCTAGGAGAGTGTGTTGCTGTGATGTTGCAATCTTTAAAGCCAAATAATATATTTTCCTTCAGCTCAGTCAGTCCAAATATCAGAATCTAGGAAGTCCAGGTTTTAGTTTTTCAGCTGCTGTCCAAGCTTTGCATGTTTATCCTTATATAGAGACAGTTGGACCAATCATCTTCTGAAATGAAATTATGAAAGGAATAGTCATGCCAAGTCAGATTCCACGGTTTAAGGTTTCTGGTTTGGGGTTTTTTTTATATAAATTATTTTCACACACAAGAAAAGATGAGCCGCACACAAGAGCTGTACTCTGCAGCTAGATCTGCTTCCAAGTCTGAATCTGAAGGTGGGATATGGACTCTGGATATTTTTAGCCACAAAATATGTGAACCACAAAAGTATGTAAACTACACACATATATTTGCCTGTTCTTTTCAAAGGAATTCTCTTCATTGCAGTAAAAAAAATATTGCCCACAGAAAGTTGGCAGAGCAGTAGCCCAGGTCCCAGCAGATGCCTATGGAATGTTCCTGACTGCTTTGCATGCTAAAATGTGCGGCTTTATAAATAGTGTTAAAATATTCGACTTTAGTTATAAACAAACAAACAAAAAAAAGAATACATTCCCCCAAAAGCACATGTAGTATGGACAATAAACAACGTGCTAATAAAACCAGCCATTCCAAAATGCTTTTCTCATCTGTTGCTTTAAAAATGCAACCAGAGTGGGCCCAGTTAAATCAAACAGGATTATTTGTTAATTAGAGTAATACTTGGGGAAGTGTGGTTGATGCAATATGGTACTTATTCATCATCAATTTCATCTCTAATTATGAGTGTAGGTCTAGATTCAGGAAAGCACTTAGATAAACAGAGACAGTTTCTCTTCACGACAGCGTATAAATACATGCTGTATTTTAGCTAAGTGTCTGTGCCTGTTTTTTCCTATTAGCTAATTCTAATTACTACTTTGCTTCACATGTAGTTTAAGCTCTTTGAATGATTCTTTAAAGCATGCTTACTTCTTCTAGACATGGAGACCTAAGGAGAATTCAGGCTGTTTGAGTATAGACCAGAATGATCAACTGTAAGCAGGTTCTTCAGTCAAATGAAATCTTAAGGTATGCTTAAAGTTAATCACGTTCCTATTTATCTATCTGAAGAGACAATTATTGTTTTATTAAAATAATTACACATACATCTAACAGAATTTTTCATTACTTTAGTATCTTTCATCTGATAATCTAAAAATATGTGTTAAAGGTGCATGAATTAGGCTACTAAATATTCCTCTGAAATTAATAACTTTTAACCACTAACCCTGAATTCTTAACATTCTTAACAAGGAGTACGTTAAATTCCCCTTCTTTTTGAGGGAGAGGAGTGATTGAATCTGCATTTTCTCCTATTAGTTATTTGAAAGTATTCTAAATTTTCTCTGAGTTGGGTTAATCTTCATCACGCCACTTGATAGTCTAGGTCCTAAATTCAACTACTTCCTAAATGAAATTATTTGCTGCAGTCATATGATATTTCTGTACCTCAATGGAATGCCTGCCTGTCGTATGCAATTGTCACCTGTGAATGCTCATCCTCTTTCCAAAGCTTTTGTTACTCACCTCTTCTTCCCCCTCTCCGCGGTTCACCATTTGTATGTCACCATTTGTACAGATTTGGCTATTAACTCTGAGCTGACAACTCTGCTTCAGAAAATGTCTCCTTTTTTATCTTCTCCTGCTTCTTTCAGTTTGGCATTTCTTAATTTTTTCAGATTTTGCATCCTGAATGGCTGAAGGTCAACTCAGGTGTAGTCTAACTAAAACCAATCCTCTTTATCTCACCTCCAAAACCCTTTCCACTCCCATTTTGTATGGCTGCCAAGAACACCGTTCTCCTTGTCATCCAAACACACAATCTTTTATTCTTCTTTTGACTTCTGTCCTCAGACTCTGACTATAAGTAAACAGCCAGCCACACATAAGTTATTCTGTCTTTCTTTGCACAGAGTCCAAATATATTTTCTTTCCATTTTCTTGAAATTCAAAATTTTACAGAGCTCTGTCCTGCTTATATTTCAAAAGCACCTTCTTTAGTCTTGTGTTAATAGACCATTTTAAGTAAAATTCCTCATAAAATTATCTTTGCTTGTCACCTTTAAGAAGAGTTTACTAAAACAGCAATTGTAATAATAATACCAATAATAATGGAATCGGTATGTAGAAATTCCAAACCCATCTTCATAATTCCTTTTATTTCTCTTTATTATCTTTCACATAATAAATATTTGTAAATAAAGATTGTTGAAGGTTCGGGTCAGGTACATTGTCTGTCTTTTCATTCAGCAGAGTTCTGGTAACGTGTGCATGTGAAAATACAAACAATATATGAAACTCTTTGGCAGCTGGGTTTCAGTGGTTGGCGTCTTTCTCTGGAGCTGCCTCTATGCCAAGGGAATCTGTCCTTGATGTGGAAACTGTTTTGTTGACTTCAAAATGCTTCTTTCTTTTGGAGGGAAAAAAAACCTTTGAACTGGCTTAAAAAATAGATTGCAAAGTTTCATGGAAGAAATAGGGTTTTTTATTGTAGGCCTGAACAGGTCAAAAGGTGAAACTGCAACAGTTTCAGGCTCTGACTGATCGACTTTGCTGTAGAATATCTGCCCACATGATTCCCCAGGGCTGCTCAGCTGAGAGAGAGTTGTGCGATCGAACATGCTCTCAGTGGCAGGGGTAAGAACAGGGGATGTCAGGGGATGGATGGTAGCTCACTGCACTTTATCTGTAATAATTCATTGGGCTTTTTTTTGTTTTTTCTTAAATCCCCATTTCCTGAGAGGAAAAAGCCTCAGCTCAATATGGACCTAACCTTTCTTGAAATTAAGTGCAAACTAAGTTTCAGGATACTTTTCAAGTATACCTTTTCTATCCAAGAATATCAAAACAAAGTCAGTAGGAGAAATTGCTGCTTCTCCTATAATGGAAGTTGTTCTGGACTGAATATGTGATTCACATTACTAAAGATTCAGCATCCGCTCTTCTGCAGTTTGAGTCCCACACAGAAAACAAACTGGCTGATGAGTTGAGATGTAATTGGACTGAAATGTCTGACAGACAGCGATACACACAACACAATCTCCAAATCCTTAGTTCCTCAGACAAGAAACCGAACTAAAATATTATGAAATAAAACATCCACCCCACCCTGCCCCCAAAATTAAAGCATAAACTAAGTAATGTTCTGCAAGAATTTTTTGCTTTGAAAACGAAAAAACTCTGGCAAGTCCTGGATGCCCAGTATGGGTTCTGACACTGCTCATGATTTGATGTGAGTGTCATAAAATCATAGAATCATTAAGGCTGGAAGGGTCCTCAAGGATCATCAAGTCCAACCATCAACCCAACACCACCGTGTCTCCTAAACCATGCCCTGAAGTGACATGTCTACACATTTTTTAAACACCTCCAGGGATGGCGACTCCACCACCTCTCTGGGCAGCCTGTTCCAATGCCTGACCACTCTTTCAGTAAATAAATTTTTCCTAATATCCAATCTAAACCTCTCGTGACGCAGCTTGAATCCATTTCCTCTCGTCCTATTGCTAGTAACTTGGGAGAAGAGACCAACACCCACCTCACTACAACCTCTTTTCAGGTAGTTGTAGAGAGCGATGAGGTCTCCCCACAGCCTGCTCTTCTCCAGACTAAACAACCCCAGCTCCCTCAGCCACTCCTCATTAAACTTGTTCTCCAGACCCTTCACCAGCTTCATCACCCTTCTCTGGACACGCTCCAGCACCTCAATGTTCTTCTTGTAGTGAGGGGCCCAATACTGAACTGAACTGATATGTCCCGCCTATCCAATGGTGACGGCTATCAGTACGCAGTTGTATGATAAGCCCAGGCAGATAAAATATGGTCTTCAACTAATTAGTCAAGAAAATCACCAAATAAAATTATAGAACATGATTTTCCATATATATTTTTGCTCCAGTACCTGCTGCTGACATCAAATATCAACATAAATCAACATAAACAGAGTTGTTTAAATATCAGCAATACTCTTTAGGCAGCATTAGCTGTTATTTACCATCCACGTTGCATCTTAAGAACCAGATAAAGGGATTTCATTTACTGTTTAAAAAGGCACAACCAGTTTAAATTCTGAGCAATACTTAAACACTTAAAAATCATTAAGTGCTATAAGCTGCATTTATCTTTGAGCTGTTGCTCTGCCTCCATGCTCATTCTCACTAGACATGTGCCTGTTGTACAGATATAAAAAAGTGCTATGCAGTTTAGCCATAAGACTTGAAAAACAAGGTTGTAGGTCATGAAGTTTGTTTTCTTCTGAAAGGTTCTCCTGTTTCTCTGCATTACATAAATACTGAAAAAAAAAAAGTCTTAAAACACAGGCCCTGTCATAAAAGTTTAACTAGCCAGGTGAAAACTTGTTCTAAAAGGAGATCTCTTCAAAAAGGTTTCAGATTTAGTTTGTCCAGGTTGTATAAACTATAGAAAAATAACGTTGCTTTTCCATAGTTTACTGGGCTGTAAGTATATTTTCATTCTGCAGTTTAGCAGTTAAATATGTAAATTATCAGGGTCAAAGTTGAACTTGAAACTTCAGCCTTTTGATGGCTCAATTTATTAGCGTGTTACCAGTCTGCTTTAGCACCATCATTTCCCTGATCTGTGACTTGGCACTAATTGCTTATTGCAAAAATAGCAACTCTATTTGTTTTATGTGTTGCCAGTGCTTTATGAGCTGCTCACTGATTCCTGAGTTTCACTGTCGCAGAAGAAGAAAAAAGCATAGCAGACCCTCAGTTCCTTCCACGTGATACTCCATAAGCTGCGTTTTGCCATTGCTCTGCTTCATATTCCATGCGGATGACTTGATTGTACAGGGGTTGCAATGCATGTATGTTTCTGCATTAACACATATTGCAGAGCAACAGAGGAGAATCTGTAGAGCTAACTAATTGGTGCTGAGGACCTGACATGCAAAATTATATACATTTCAGGGTTTTTCAGACTTCAGACTAATCCTTGCCTAGTGCCAGGAACTTAAGGTCGGACTTGAGCTGGAGGGTGTCAGTTGTGGTCCCATTGTCCAGCTACGGGAGTAATCCAGTTCATTAATCCTAAACCAGCTCCGTGATGCAAGCCAAAGCACAGGAAGCAAGTAGGACTGTCATATTCACTTCAAAAGTATGGTCCTGCAGTACTCCCCAGTGGAAGGCAGTAATTTAGGGGAAGGGTGCAATAGGCAGGCCACGTACATGGAGATCTTTCCCTTTGCTTCTCAAAACCAGTTTTTAATGACCTTCTGATCCAAATTGGATGCAATTGCATGTGAACATTAATGTGCTATATAACATTGCCATGTTAGTCTCGTAACTGACGTGTCAAAGAACAACACTTCACTCTACAAAGACTTTATGTGGGTATGCATAGTCAGGAAGAAGAACAGACACAAGCCCATCTGCTGTTAGTTAAATGCAGCCTATGTGTTTGCAAGAAGGGCCAATTTATCTCTTTCAGTGGTTCTTACCTTCCCCTCTGCTAAGTACTCTTATTGAGAAGCTGAAATATGTTGTATTCCTATGATAAAACAGGTCATAATTGTCACCACAGGTTGATTCTGAACTTGCATATGATGAAATATTTGTAAACATGGTGTGTACCTCTTCATGCACAAAACAGAAAAGAAGGACACAGTAAGTGTGGCAAACAACTATACCTCTTCCAAAATACACGTTAGTTCTGTGCAGAACTAAATCTCAGACTAGTCGCTCTGTGATATGTCCCTTTCCATCATTGTATCAAAACACTTAAAAAAAGCAGGTCTTCCATTGATCCTGTCCACCAGGACTTGTATGTGATCTTCCTTCCTTTTCCACTTTGGCTTTGCCTAAGGAGTGATTAGCAGCTCATGTGAGTGGGTACGTGTGAGGAAGACAGCTCTGGTGCACAAAGAGAAAACAGCTGTAGTCATCTAAGAAAGCAGCAAATACACTAAGAAAAAAAAATCACACTGAACTTGGCAAATCAGGGTGGCAATGATGGTTATGTACATCACTAGGCCTTGAGTCAACACAATAAAACTCCTATGTTATAACTTTCCATGCAATTTCTCTCTCTTGATTCAAGAATAGCATTTGTCCATGTTCGTAGATCTTAAGTACAAATAAATGTAAGAATACAAGCTTGGCCTCTCAGTGGGATCTTAGCATTTCCATTGAAATCAGGTTTTCACTGTGCTGGGCATTATATGCATAGTAAGGATCTCTGTCTTCAGGAGCATAGGGATAAGGTGCATAAAATCCAGGCACTGTTTCCTCTCTACTAGAGTGGGAAATGGAAGCACAGAGCTAACTACAGGGGATCATCCCAGGCAATGCAGGAAGTCTGCGCCAGAAGTGAAGTCTGCTGCAATTAAACTCATATATTTTAAGATCCTTATTTTTGTGCCTCTCTATGAAACAATTCTGCTTGCCTAAAATGCAATTACATGGTTTGGGCTTTCTTTTTTTTTCTTAACCTCAGTTTGCTTCTCAGGCTTAAATGGTTACAGTGGACATATGGTAAGGACACCAGGCCTCTTGGATTGAAAAGCAGAGCAGACTAATGCAGATAAGAATGTTAGATCTTAGGACACCACAGCATAGTTACAACTTGTTCTTACAGAATATTGACATCCATAAAAGACACAGATTCCCTGAAATTGTTCACAGGTCCCAAGTCTGATTTTCCACAATTTTTCTTATAACAGTTATTAAGCTCAGCCTGACAGCAGCTCTGATGGCATGTAAACACATCCAAATGTGTCTGATTGTGGAGCTTTAGAGCTTTCACTTTCATTTTTTTCTCTCACATCAGTGTTTTCAGACATTTCCATGCAATGATGTGGGCAGTGTGTCTTGCGTGGGATCTCTAGGAGGAAGCAGACCCAGGACCTACCACCTTCAGTGTCATGTAGCTCCACTGTGCTAACAGAACAGTATTTGGACCAGAATGTGCTCAAGTGATGAATGTGGCCTCCAAGCCAGGCATGCCTCATCTTTTCCAAACAACATTCTTGTACAGATTAGAGGATAATCTGACAGGCAGGTCCGGCCAATTAAAACAGTAATTGAAATAGCTGACAGTGTTTTATTTGGCAGAAACTGATCGTTCTGCTTCATTTTTTAATGAACAAACAAGCAGGGTCAATCATAAGAGTCTGATTAATTGAAAAAGTAATTTTTCTGCTAAGATATTTTCCTATCTTGTGTTTCTAAAAACAAAAACAAAAACAAAAAAGGCAGACAGAAAGAAAAGATTCCTTTTGACCTTTGGTGGGACACTATAAACATCAGTCAATGAATAAAATCCTAAAATGATGGTGAAACCACAAAAAGCAAAACAGTTCCCCTTTTGACTAGAGGTAGGCAAAGGTATTTCAGATGCAGGGAAGGGGGAAACCTCAGGAAGCCCGTGCTCATTAAAGGATTGAGGTTCGTTTTCCTGAGTCTCAGAAACATTTGGGAAAACAACATTAAACAAAAAGCAAACTAAAACTTCCCCTGCAACTTCTATAACCTTATTGAGGCTCTTGCAAAGAGCTAGGACTTTCTTTCATTCCACCCGCTTTTGACCAACCCTGTACTATAAAGAAAAAACAAGAAAAAAGAACCTAGTCCAAAAGCAAGATTTCAGTTAGGAAAGTAAACGTAAGGTATATTTCAAACAACCAGCACACATCACTAATTGACAGTTGCTTAGTGATTTACTGGAGACAGCTTGTTAGCTTTGGTACAGCACCAAGTGGTACCCACATCACTGAAAGCATCTCAGCTGGTGTTTGGGCATAGATATCTCAGAGTCTCCTTCCTACTGTCCCCAGTTTAGGAAAGCATCGCTATTTATCAAAGTACTTAGGCCACATGCTTAATTTTAAGCATGTGCTTTCCTCAAAAGGGATGCATTTAAACATGTGCTAGGGATTTAAACATGTGCTAGAGTTATTTATGGAATTGCTCCTTCCAGGAATGGCATACATCTGAAGGCAATATGGGAAGCATTGACTGCCAAGATGAAGACTGTGTCTTTTCTGTGGGTGAGTTGCAGATTTAAATCCTCAGACCAGCTAATCCGGCACCTTACAGAAGGAATTTAAAGATGTCAACGGTTTCCTGAAGATAACACATATGAGTAACAAGATATTGCGTTCAGTCAAAGGTTGGAATGATGCATTCAGTAATTCTGACAAAGAATACAACACTGACCTGTGTGATTTAGTCTGAAGTGAGGGTGGCTGCAATTAAGTACCTTCAAACATTTTCATCTTTGTTAAGCACGTGTTAGGTCTTCCAGTACAATGTGAAGGCAGAGCTAGTCAGGGATGTCCCTCACAAAGGGTGGAAATGCCATCCAACACCTTACATTATATTGAAGATACACATTAAAGCCTGTCTTCTGGGAACTTATCTTCCAGTGTTTTGAAATCCATGCAGACTTTTTGCATTGCTCCTGTCTGTGATTTCCTGATAGTAAGAATGAAAAATGTATTGAAGTGCAAGTATCAAAACTTCTTTTCCTTCACAGTCCCATTGTTATCAAGGAATTTTTGCAATTTATCTCTGAGTTAATCACAGTAGTACTGAAAATATACTCATGTACCATTTTCTGATTTTGTTAGTGAGCTGGAGTGGCCAGTCTGGGCCATGTTACATGCAATGAAATGAGGCCACATGTCTGGTCAGGTGTGAACCCTCTCCTCCTCTCGCTAGTCATAAAGTAGACCATGCCCTTACTTGGCTTTTGGGCAATAGCACAGCTATGCCAGCTGCCCACTCCATAGGGACACAGTATTCAACATGCATGGCTCTTAGGATTTTGTTCAAATAAGGTCCAGGATTCTGACTTGCTCCGCTGTAGAACAATCTGAGGAGATATGCTTTTGATATATTGTTGCTCCCTTCTGCTTTTCAAGTCCTAGAAGGACAGACTTCACAGGAGAGTTTTCATATAAGATGCTGCTGGCTAGATCAGAAAACTCTGACTTTCTGAATTGCCCTAGATGCATGTGTGTAGCCATCCTCCCCAGTTCTTCTAAGGACCATATATACCACCTCCAAGCTCCCTGAACAAGAGCAGTCTATTCCCTACAGCACATCTATAGGGCCTGATGATAGGCAACAAAATTGATACATTGCTTCACTACTTCCCTTGGCCTTAGGATAAATGTATCAATCTCATCTGCCTTCCCTCATAGCAGACAGGATGGTCAAGTTGTTGAGCCCTGGCACACACATGTTAGTCTCAGCAAAACCAGAAAACGTCTCATGGCAGTGTTTGCCAAACTCCACATTAAAGGTTGCATAAGGGCAGCTCGTCTGCACTACTCAGGGCAGTGATGTGGTGCTCTGACCTGCTTACACTGACTGTGAAGTCTCCATGAGACCCAACTATTTTCAGTCATTCCTCATAACAGAACTGGCTAATTCCATATAATACAAAGCCCAATAGCTAAAATGTGTTTTGAATTCAAGTTTCAGCATCTGAAGCTGCCACCACTGCTTCCCATAAAGTCAGTCCTTGCTGCAGCCTGGCTTTATCAACCTGTTGGCCATTTAGACTTAACACCTGAGATGAAAAATTCTGAGAAGAGACGGTACTGAAGCACTTGGAAAAGGTAGTATGTTAGAGGTTTTGTTTCCCAGAAATTTTATCTGTTGCTTCCTTGGCTTTTTTGCTTGCAGAAGCTGCTACACCTGCCATTCCTGCATCACTTGCTGAGTCAAGAGTTCTCACAGCTGGCATGCTCCAAGGCTATGAGCCACCTGCTCTGGGATTTTCCTTCCATTCGTGTCTCCTTCTGGCCCTTTACATCAGCTTATTCCAACGCCTATTGCTATCTTTTCAAGATGACCAAAGCTCAAAAGTTCCAACACTGGCAAATCATAGTGTGTTGCAGAAAAGCTGTAAGTAGGAGTGTAAGCAGCTGTCTTGCTGCTTTCATTTTCATCTGTTTTCCATGTGTAATAAATGCAGCCAAGTATATTGATATTCTAATTGCTACTCAAAGGTCATAATTCCATGCACTGGCTGAATTAACACTGAGGTTTTGGATCTGAAAACCATATTCTATTTATATAAACAGCAAAGATATGACATTGTGCAATCATTTTGCTGACATCTTATTAGGATACTTAGACTCTATGATTGGCATGGCTTAATAGGATTATCTCATTGTGAAAGAAATATTTATCCAGAAGTTCAGGAGGTGTATATTGAAGACTCGTGTACCTCTGGATGTGTGTGCCCTGTGTAAGATATAGTTTGTACTGAAAATGTCACCAGATTTGCCTCCACGTGATAAAAGGGGATTTTCTGGAGACACCAGAACAGCAGCTTCCTCAGCTAGCTGTGCTTGTTAGCTTACACCCGAGAGAGCTGTATCATGTTTGAGATGTTTGTAGCAATACAATAAATACATTTTATAATATAACAAAGTAGAAGTCACTTTATTCTTTTAAATTGGAATTATTGCATGCCATAGCATCTGAATCTGGCAGGTGGAAAAGAAACCACATCAATAAATTGTACTATGAAAGAATACTTTGTGGTTTTGTAATGCCTTTCGTCTGTGGATCCCAACACTGTTTATAAACTTACATTACCTTTTATAGCATGCTTGTGGGTATGTGAAAACTTTTTAATTCACATTAAGAAATGACACATAGATAAATGAACCAGCCTGGCTAAGGATATACATATTTTACAATCTGAGAATCTGTAAATATCCAATCTGAGAAAAATCCAAGGTGTGATCCCTGTTTCCCTGCTCTAAACATAATGTGAGATATTATTTTTCCTACTAAATGATCACAAGCTACATGGGAAAACAGTCTGACTGAATTTAGACTACGTCCAAAAGGAAAAACAAAGTTCTGCGTTTTACCACCATGATCACGTGCTCTTGCAATATTTTAAAACTATGCAGACAATTAAATATGTAACAATACTCTATAGCATGTGGCAGCATTGTTCTGTGTCAACAATTCTTAAACCAAAACTTTGTGATACATTTCCAGTCCGTGAAGCAAAAACTACATGCATAGGGAGCTTTTCTGCTGGTTCAAAAATCCTTATTGTGGAGTATAGCAGTGGAGCCGGTGTAATAAAATGGGCCTGGGAGCTCAAATTCTTCAAACTGCCTCTGCTGTCTATAAACTACTTGTTTACATATCATGATGCTGTTACTTTCCTCCCATGTGATTTTTGCAGGCAATAATCAGACAGCAAACCAATTATAAAGTCTCTTCAGCCTACTGTGTTCCTTGTTGCCCAATAGCCTTCTTAAGGCTAGTAGTTAATTAGCCACAAACTGATGCTGCAGTATTTGGCTTGTTGGTAACATCTGATAAGATCTGAATAGCCTTCCCAGCAACTTAAACTTTTGCTGCCAGGACAGTGAGTGAGAGCTAAAAACTCCAAATGTTATTGTATGTTAAAGTTATACAAACACAGGACACTTCACTGGGTTTGATAAAAATGTCATTAAAACTAGTCATACATTTTTAGACTAAAAGCAGTCAATTTGGCCGCTAAGCAAGTTATGACTGTCCTAGTGACTACTGGTTAATACAGATTAGACAGAAATAATGCCCAGCTTCGTCCAAGTATACTGCTCATGACTTTAACTGGGGAACTAACGAAGTCCCTCCATTGCTGTGTATATTTGAATTTGTAATTGTTGTTTGCAGAAGTGTGACACTGTGTCCGGTAGCAGGCAGGCTACCTACACCCCTGCTGAAATACCACATACTCGCCTTTAGCAGACAACACACCAGAGATCAATGAGATTCCTGCATGGTATTATTGATGATTATGATGCCAGAATATAAGCCAAGCTTCAATTTCACAGCTATATGCGATGGTGGAGTTCAGATAGAAAGAAGGCACACCTTTAGGAAGTCAAAGCTTCAGATTAAGCTCTGCAACAAGTTCTGTGGTTTTTCCCAAAAGTACTTAATGGAAGTTTGCAAAAAGCATGATTCACAGTTACACTGCATCCTCGAGACTGCTGCCTGCACAGCTTGCTTTCACAGAAAGGCTGTCTTTCATGTAATTACAGCCTGCAGGAGAATTGTCATTCTCAGATTTACTTGCTTTATGTGTGTGTGTGGTATTGCCCATCTTCTTAAGTCATCATGTCCCATCATGAAGAGACCATCTGTGTTTAGTTAAACAGTGTATTTCATGGGAGCTATTTCTGTCACCCTGCACAAAGAAGATGCCATGGCTCTGGTTCCCAGAGTCCATCTGTCTCTCCCAAGAGCAAGGAATAACTTCACTAGTAACTTGCATTTTAAAAACAGGTGCAGAGTGGTAAAGGAAACATACTGAAGGAAAGGAAAAAAATTGAAGTAAAAATGAAGGGAAGCAGTCCTGTATTTCTCTAGGGAGTGGGGGCTAGAGGCAAGGAGACAGCAGGGAAGGCACAGAGGTTGTCTTTGATAAACATTGGAAAGGTCAGTTCATTCCAGTTTTTGTGCCCACTGCTGCCAAACTGTGGAATAAATGTATAAAGCTTTCAAAACTTCCTCATTCAACTAAACAAATACCAGATGAAAGAATCTCTTGTATTTGGTTTTCAGAAGCTGTCTGGTGTCCCCAGATCATCTTAACTATCTGGATACCATCTATACTCTTCAAGTAGACCTCCAGATTCATGTCTCACACAGGATTAGCATCGGTCAGACAGATCTTTTCACCCAAGTGGATTACTTTTAAGAATATTTGTCACTAAAAGTATTTTTTAAACACAAAGCAGTCATCATTCAATGATTTTTCAAGTGACTTGGAAAGTCCACATTAGGGTGTATAATTTGAAGGCGAGCTGTATGTGCACTACAGATAAAATTGGGTAAGCCATATATATAACTGGACTGATGGGAAGGTTGACTCTACAGCTTCCTCCATTGACTGGATTTGGGGCCTGGCCAGTGACTCTCATCTAGACTGCAATCCTCATTTTCCTCCCTGTAGGAGGCAGGGGGCTTACAGTAGGGGACAATATGCTTCCCATCCACATCCTAGAATGGAAACACGAATAGAGCACTCACTCGGGCACAACTACTGGCTTTGTTTCCAGGACCCACAGTTTCTTATACAGTCTTAGGAAATGCATGTGGGATAAGACCTCTGAAAAGTTGTGCCTTAATAATGTTTGTGAATATTAAGTAGTTTGATGGATGCAGTCCTATAGATTGCTCCACTGTGGTATCGACTGATTGCTCCTAAAGAATCCCATATCTCACATTCACTAATATTTTAAGAAAGATTGGCCTGAATTATTGATGATCCTTAGACCTAGAGGGCAATCACTGAATTCTTTGCTCATTAAGCTTGCATTTCCTCTGCATTTCCTTCAAAGATACATCTTCTTCAGGAAATCCCTGAATCTCTTTTGATTTGTACACTGTAGAAGTAGAACTGTATGTCTAAAATTTCATAGGTTTCTGGGTAAGAAATGTCAAGACTGAAATTTAATGGAAGCGGGTTTGCAGATGTAAATTAACCATTCATGCTTTTTAAGAGATATCTGAGCTGATGAGTCTTCTGAAGTTCACTAAATTAATTTAGTGCACAGCAGAGCATGGGCATACTCTGTGAACAGCCATATCTCCGCCCCTTTGTGGGAAGACTCCTAAGGTGCTGCACTACCCTCTCCATCCTGCAGGCACCTATGTAGCTTCCACAGCTGCAGCAGTGTCTCTACCACACACCCCATGGTGCTGGACCATCTCCTCGATTTGCCTGGGAAAGGCTGGAGGTGACGTAAGGAGTAGCCAACCTGGGACCTGTCTTCTATCACTTGACAATATGCACTGTACTAATAACTCACTCTCCCACCATAAGTATCAAACACCTTTAATGCTGTTCAGGAAAAAAAAAACACATTTGCTCCTTGCACTCAGACAGAATGTGGGCAAACTTGAAACCCTTTCAGTCTGCCTTTACAGAGCAGCACTTATAGACCCTGCAGTTACGTCAAACTCAGCCAGCTCCATCTTCTCACCCAACTGGGAAGGCTCTGGAAGTCGTTGAAGGCTGCCACAGACTCAGTCCTCTGACAGACCTCAGATATCTCCAGATCTCCTGACCTCAACTGACTCTAGACAGAAAGACCCCAAAGTCTTCTCAGGGCTCAAGATATGTCTCTAGACATCACCATGTCCCATTTTGAATAAATATTTAATTTAATCAATACTTTTCATACTATATATATCCCATGTGTGTTGTAAATTTATTTGTTTCAGACTGTGCCTGCTGCCTCTCACTCTGTCACTGTGCACCTCCAGGGAGACATTGGCTTCATTTTCTCTCCAACTAACCTTTAAGTAGTTATACACATCAGTCAGATGTTCCTGAGCCCTTTCTCCTTTAGGCTGTCAAATGTGTCCCCCTCAGCCTCTCTCTGCACATCATGTGGTCCAGTCCCCTGTCAAGCTTGGTGAACTTACACTGGACTCTTTCCAGTATGTTCACATCTTTCTTGTACTGGGGAGACCAAAACCAGACTCAGCACTCCAGGTGCAGCCTCAGAAGTGCCATTTAGAGGGAAATAATCACTTCTTTCAACTTGCTGCTCTAACCTTAAACTGCCACCAAAAGACCAGGTCCTGCAGGTCCCTCACCCTTTCTTTTCACGTGACCTCTTCCTGTTCTGGTGTTAGTATGTGGGTATATGTGAGCCAGATCACATCCTATACACGCTGAAGTTTACTTTCTGTACACACCACTAATATATGTTGAGTGTTTTTCACCCCTGTAAATGCTGGCTAATTCCCCTTCCTTCAGTGGATCAGATCGTCTGAATAACACAGTATGAAGTGTGAGAGAGCCAGGGATGAAAAAAGAAAAAAGTAAGAGAATAGAACTGTAATACAATGATTCATGAAGCAACAAAATGAGCGGTATCAACATTTATTCCCATTAAACTAGTTCCCTTTTATAAAGGTATTTTTTTGGGAACATTTAGTTGTGAAGAGGAATTGAGGCTGGTCTTTTTGCCTCAGAAAGAAAGGACAATATTGTCTCTAATTTCAACAGTAGTAAGTCCACAGATACTTTGCCAAACCGTACAGTGAACAGGAAGGAGGATTTGTCACAGCCACTGCTGTGTAATGCACAACTTCCATTAGCATCCCTTAGAGTCATAGTCATAGATAGCCTTTGGCATGGATTAAAAAGTCCTTTTGCCACTTCAGGCCAGAAAAAGGAAAAAATACGATATGCTTTTCTTGTCCTATAAGGTGCAATGAATGAGGGTATGAAATAAGGCAGGATTTAAACCAAATCGTAAACTGCCAGTTTTTTGGAACTTCCTAAGAGTTTCATCTGCTCCCCAGACTCTGGAATCTATGTTAGAGAAAGGAATTTGCAGACCCAGAAAGAAGAGACAATGTCACGCTGCCTGTCCTTAGAAAGGAGGGCTGGAGGGGGTCTGCAAAATATTTTTTATGTCAGGGAATAATTATTTTGTAGTGAGACAGAAATTATCTCATTTAAATAACATTTTTCCTACAGTACTTTCTCAAAGCCCAAGGGCTGCTCTTCCAAAAAATGAGATTTTTTGGCAGCCCCAGAGCTTTTCTCGTATTTCTGTCTGTCCTACTCATACTATAAACAGTATTCTTACAAAATAATTTCTAGACTACAGTTTCTTCATCAGCCCACTGGAGGAGGAAAGAAAAAAACTATGCTTTATGTAACTTAGCAGCTGCAGACAGTTACTCAGTTGTGCTGTAAAAGTCTACTATTTGTTAGCCAAACAATCAAATTCTATGGCCAGGATTATATAGGAGGTCAGACTAGATGTTCAAATAGCCATTTTTGGCATTAAAAACTATGAAAACAACTATTATTTCATTATGTCATAAACAACGTTATTAAATACGAATGAAAAGTGTCTGCATGTTAACCACCCCTTAAAGTTTTTATGGTGTATTGGAGTCACTCATCAGACTGAATGTAGTTTATGGTTTGGGGACAAACTCAAGCTTCCTAGAGGCTGGAAGAGACTCTGGATGATAACCAACACACACTAATAAGAATCCATGAGCAACAAAACTAGTTTTGATGAAACTGTAGGAAAAAAAACAAACCTTGTAATTCTGCATTCAACTTCAAAAGCAAATATTAGTTTCTGTTCACTACCATATTCAATTTGCATCTCAAAGGCAATCAATCTGGTCTTGAAGAAGAAAAGGTAAGGGAGAGGATCATTATATTCGAATATCCACTGACAGACCGTTTCAGAGTGTTAAATCCTCTTTAGAATGAGAAAGTAAAGTTGATTACTTTTATAAATTATGTGAGGACAAACTGAATTGTGATAGGTAATACTCAAAACATATTGGTTAGATGGAGAGTATTCCCTTTGCCTTTATTCCCATACATTTGTGAATAGCTGAAGTACCATCCTTGTCCTGCTAAAACTAGTCAGGGATTTTGGTTGAACTTGTGAGTTGTTTTGGCAATAGCTAAAACAATGGGTTTATTGATTAATTTACAACTTGCGAATATTTTTGCCCTGCACACGTCTCCAGGGGTATCTTGGATGTGTGCTGAATGAAGGGAATGTAAATTTCCCCTCCTTCTGGCCAGGGATTGTGGCTGTCAATTTAGCAGTCCTGTGATGCTCTAAAACATCTTGGGGAGAAGTGACTCCCCAGGAAACCTTGAACCGAGCGCAGTCACTCCACCTCCTGCTCTGAGAACAGCTCTGGCAGAACTGTGAATCAGAGACATTCATGTAATGCCCTAAGCTCCATACTACTTTCTTGGTCCATTCTTACTAAAACAAAATAGAAAGACATCCATCATGCTCCTCTGGACTTTCTGGAGACAGAAAAAAAAACGATCATGCAAAAAACTAGATGAAGGAACTGGAGGAGCTGTGAATGGCTTCACTAAACAGATGGTTAGATGAACAGGCTGTTTCCCCATAGGTATTTTAAATAATATTTTTATATTTTATATGTTCTATAAACATTTTAAATGCAGTGGAGTTACCGGGGATGAAGGGAAATATAAGAAGTGAGCAGGGTGGGAGAGCAGGATGAAGGAGTATATGAAAGACGAGCCGTCTGAAATATGAAGATCTTAAGTACTGGCATGTCTGGTTATTTGAGTGTCCCTAGCAGTCAAATAATGAGCCTTCTTCATGTTTTGCCTTTCTGGACTTGGCTTCCTTAGACAAATTTGTAGGCATTAGGGTCTGTCTGGAGTTAGTTCCAAGATCTTTTTTTTTCCCCTTAACATTTTGCAGCTGAGGCAGCCTTGTGAAAAAGATGCTTTGAAGAGAAACATTACCAAATATGTCTTTTCTCCTGCCCATATCTTCTATTTCCACAGGAAAGGGACGCAAGAACAGACGGACCAATGGAAACGCAGGAGCATCCACTGTCACTGGAGGAGAGGGACAAGCCCTGCCTGCAGCCACGCTCGCAGAGAGGAAGCCACTGAAGGTAAACGTCTTCGCCAGTAAAGGGGACGCTGTCACCTTGACATTTCTGTCAGTTTTGCAAAGGTTTTACTCAGCGCTTCCTCCCCTTCCAGCTGCTCTTGGCCACTCCTGGCTGACCACCTCCGAAGATTGTTTTGCTTCCCTCAGCTGCTCTTTGCAAACTGCAGACAGCAGAGTCTGTCTATTTTTGTCAGGGGACACCACTTACACAAGCAGGATAACTGAGCCCTGTGCCATTAACGCTTACTGCCAGAACCTCAGCTGCAAATACAGCTACATAACCTGCTCCCTCCTCAGTTTCCAAAGATTTTAGGTAATCACAGAATGAGAGTGGAACAAGAACTACTTGTTCCTTTCTACTGCTACTACTTCTCTGATACAAAATGTTGTTACTAGTAACAGTTGTATGTAAAAGCCCTGAGTAAGAAAGGCCTGCATTGTGCTAGGATGCATAAAATAAAAACAGTTCTTCCCCCAGATGGTTTGCAGTCCTGTTCATTGCTGCCCACTCCTACAATTTTCATGATTTTTTTTCCTCAAAAGAGTGCTAGCCTCTGGAGTCACAATTACTTAAGAATCCTGATTTACATGTACTAAAACTCCATTCTCTTTTCCCCAAAATGTTACTGTGGGTTTTAACACAAATGAAATCAAACTTCCTAAGTAATCATCCTTATCCCTTCACCAGTCTTCCCTGCTACTCTCTGGTCCCCTTTTTCTGTATCCTGTGATAGCCACGCCAGACTTGAGACAGTATGAACTACAGTTCATCCAGAAACACATAAATGATGGTTTCTTGTCTGGTCCCTATTCTGACTGAACGGCAGCTGCTGCCAGGCAAAACCTCCTAAGGCTTAGCTTTGCTTCTTTGCTTCTGAACAGCTTTCACAGAACTTGAAAATGTAAACTTTGTGACAAGTCAGGTTGAAATTAGTGAATGCATTCAAAGGATACTGGAGGTGACCAAATAGATAGGCCAGGTCAATAATATGATAAGCCATTTTCCTTAGGAAAACAGACAAAAATAAGTCTATACCTTTCTTGTAGATAGGGAGGGAGTCTTGAAATTGCATTTCAGAATTGGAACAAATTTGGATTATTAGGATAACAAGGTTCCCCTAAGCGCTTCTTCTGCAAATTCCACTTTGAATAGAGATTTTTGTTCTGCTTTCTGTACTGCCTTTTTGTGCCATTCTATTGAAATATAATTAAAATCAAGTGAGACTTGTGAAATCTTGTTCTCCACAAAAAGCTGGAGTGACATTACACTTTGACAGCCCGAGAAGCTGTGTTGAGACAGATTTTGGAGTTGGCTGGTAGGCAACTTTTTGTTGGAATTAACAGATGAAGCTGCAGATAGGTTTGGGACCAATAAAAAGCAAAGAGGTAGGAATAAAGTTATGTCTAACAATAACCTTGGGATGGGGTTCAGAGACAGTAAGTAGTCTCTGTGTACAGTTTAAGGCAGAAGCACTATGTGGTTGAGTGGTATGTTTATGATGTATCTCGTTTGGTGATCGCAGGCGAGCAAAGAAGCAAGCCATTTGGAGCTTAGGTTATGACCAGTATGAGACCTAAGACTAAGACTAAGGCAGTTTGAAACTGCTAGGGGGACACCACATGACAGTTTTGGTTAGTTTTAGTGAATACTTACTGCCCATGACTATGTTAGATTAGGTAAGAACTAGAAGGAACTAGATTAGATAAGAACTAGAAGAACTAGAGGGCTGAAGGTAGGTTTGAAGCTAGTGAAGTAGCTGGGCCAGGTCCTAAACTATGCCAGGATGGATTTAGGATTTGGGCTAGTGGATGGCTTTGGGATGGGACTTAGGATGAATCCAACACAGCATACAGTCAGGGTTTGCTGAATCGGGTAACGTTGTGCTGCAGGAGTGGTTGAGTCAAAACAGTGTTGTGGGTGGGACAGGGAGGTAACCTGGCCATGGCATGACAGAAGAGGTCATTACGAAGTCTTGCATTAATAAGAAGTTTGGAGACAACAGACCCTACCTGATTTTTCTTAAATCTAGCTGGCATGGCTGAAAGTAAGGCCCCTGACTGAACCCAGCCACACATTAGCTCTCAGGCCAACGGGCAACTTCTGGCTAGCAAAAGTTGGGTGAGATTATAGTGCTACAGGTACAGGCTAACATGCAGAACTTTAGGCAAGGCTATGGCTGGGGCTGGTAGGCAGTGCCATCAGGGGCAGCCTCAGGGCTGGCGGAGCTGAAGGTCAGCCTCTGGCTTTGTGCCAGGGCTACCATCAAAGGTTGCTTTTGGTGCAGACCAGGGAGAGAGCACAGAGGAGCGGAGGTCTCAGGGTCTGGTTAGGACCTGGCACAGCAGGCACCTCGGGATAAGACTACAGTGGCAAGCCACAGTAAATGATCTGAGATTCAGGCCTGGGGGGTGGTTTTGGTTAAACTGCAGGCACTGCATAGATTAGGATTATATCTATACATGATTTTTTTTCTCAGATAGGGTTAGATGCAGTAGGTGGCTGTGAGCAAGGGGTAGGTTAGGATTCAGTCAGTGTCTTGGGGATAGTGCTCAGGGCCAGGGCACCTAGCAGTCTGGAGCTAGGGTTAAGGCTAAATCCAACAGGTTAATCTGGAAACTGCATGCCTCAAAAGACCCAGCTTTATCTCTAGTCTGCTGCCTACCAGTCCTTGATTGAAACTCAAGCCACATTTATACCAGTACCTGAGACTACTTATCTTCCTGAACTCTAACTCATTCGAATTTATTCAGAGGAAAAAATCATAAACCAATTTAGTGTTACCTACTGGCTTCAATCCTAATCCAACTCACAAGTGCCTGCCTACACCAAGAGCTACTAAAAGGCACTGCCATGTTTACATCTGTCCTAGCTGCCATCTGAAGCTCAGTACCAGGCCAGTTGTTAAAGTCTTCACAGGTAAGTTTCACCCCCAACAGCTTGAACAATATAATTAAAATAAAGGTGGAAGCTATATTTCTCCACTGAACACCTGCAACTATTTTAATAATTTCTTGTGACTGCACATTATTCTTCAGTAAAATAGAAAAAAGCACAGGGACTCACTTGCACCAGCCCATGCAAGGTGCAGAGGTGTCTCGCAGAGACTTTAGGGACTGCCCTGAGGAGAGAGATCATGTCTGCACCTCAGGAAACACTGAGGTTGCTGTATTGCTTCTCCTGAGCAACACCTCATGAAATGCTACAAGATTCTGCATACTTCTGTGATGTTTTCTTTACAGTAATAAATGAAATTGCCAAAATAGCAGAAAATAAAATGGTTAATGAAAAGGAAAGGGATGTTCCTTTTCAACAAAAAAACCATACAGACAACAAAAGAGGAGACCTTTGCATTTTCAGGTATAATATTCCCTGTGGCCCTTCAGCTGGAGCATATGGGGGAAATGACTTGTCGGTTTTCTACTAACTGCAATCAGCAAATAATTGTTAATAATCTCTAACCAATATTCTTTCCCTTTGGAATAACAGTCAAGTAATGCATGATATTCCCTGTTTACTTCCTGAGGAGACGGATAACAACTGCCTCCTGTTATGACTGCGCACAGATCCAACCCCTCCCACAAGTCCCCTGTGTCACTCATCCCCCTCTTCCCACAAAGCCCTTGTGCCTACACGGGTAATTACAACCATTCTGAATTTTTGATCTCTTGGATTTTGGGTTTTTTTTCACTTCTTTCCTGCTCCCATTCCTCTCTCCAGCCTTGTAATATTCTGCAGACTCTGAACAATGGATTAGCTGTTCCCTCCAGTCAAGGTTTCCAGAAATAGTCTTTAGAGTTTTGCCATATGTTTATCTTTCTTAATACTCCAGTGAGCAGCCCCCTCATGACTCATGGGCAAACAAAGGTCTTGAATGGTTTGTTTATTCTTCTGAGCTAGATGGCACTGCCCGGGGCTCGCCATGTGGGCAGCAGAGGAGCACTGAGGAGGTGCATACTGTTGCACATATTTAATTACAAACAACATCATATTTACCCTGACCCAAACTGCTATGAATCGGAATGGAGGTTGGAAAATCTAGCCACCCTCAGGTAGCCCCACTCTGACATTGTTCCTGGAAAGGGACGGTCCCATGTGCCAGCGTGCTCCTACGTGCACACCCATTCCCATGTGGAGCTGCTGCTGGGTGAAGCAGAGAAGTAAGGAGGAAGTCACCCTAAATAACTCACCTTCTGACCTTCTCCCACTAACCTCTCTTCCACCGCTGACACAGTCACTGAATGACTTTTGTCTGTCAGCAGTAAGATGTATTTTGGCTCACAAAGAACAAAGGCATCCAACAGTACTGGAGCACAAGAATTCAGTATTAAATAAATAAACAACTTTACCATGCATGACAAAGGCAAAACCCCAACAGCCAGTCACAGAATGAAATGCCCAGCAAAAATAAAGGTACCCAGAAGACCTGAGCTGTGGGGCTAAGCAATGTTCTTCAGAGTATTGAATATAAGACTAGCTCTCATGGCCAGCGCTGGGTGTGCAAAGCCATGCAAACCATTCAGGCATAAAACCTTAAATCACCTCAGGCACTGGAGAAGAAAACATGCAGGTTACTTAGTTACCCATCTCCTCAAGAGAAAGGATCAAGGTGAAAGAAGTCAAATCTGATCCAAGCAGGTACCTAAGCAACCAGTTTTCATGCACTTTTAAACACCCTGTGGTCTCTAAGGGGACTGTGCTGGGCTGGCAGCTCTGACTGGGAACATCTGGGAGCCCTTGCTTTTCCAGAGAAGGTGCTGAAGGCTGGGCACAGAATGCTATTTAGAGGTCTTCTTTCAGGGCTCAGAAATCACTGCTGAGACCTACTCATTTAGTAACACATAAATATAGTCAGGGGTACACCATGACACTGATTAAGGCCATTGGTTAAGGTGGAAAAGCAACAGGCATCGTGTGATACTTTGACAATCTCCTCATGAGTCCTGGGAAGGTATGGTGGGTAAGATAGATACAGGTGCTGTTTTACACACAAAGATGTAATATAAAACAGTTAAAGGAAAATATCTAAAGCCTAGGCCTATGGAGCAATGCTCCTGAAATGTTCATGGTCCTCATTTAGAGAGGGCTGGACAGGAAAACTTGGAACTCAAGACGTGACCAAGTGGCTTGACATCTCAGGAGCATGTGCAAGGGGAAAAAACCTACTAGATCACCAAAGGAGGAAGATTAATAATAACAACTGCATGGTGAAAAGATAAAAAAGAAAAAGGATTGGGACTTGAGTTTCTGAACATCAGTGTCTAAAACAGCAGGAGGATACCCAGGTGTCCTACCTGGTATCCAGCTGTTGTTTCAGAACAACATAGGCCTGCCACAGATATGGGCTATGCCATGTCTCAGGTATCACAGGACACCTAAAATGGCACAAGCAACTGGTTCAGGCCTGTGGATGGGTCCCACACTGTGTGAGAGCTTAAAAGTCAAACTAGGTAAATAAGGATGTCTGACCTTCCAGAATACCATGAAATGATGAGAACTCAGTACCTACAGGGTGATTAAATTTCTGTACCTCCTAGCCAAAGTCACAAACCTATTCCAAATGCCTCCTTACTAAAGTGGGCTACCCCTGGAAGATCAGCATATTAAAGGTTTGAGGACCCAGGAAACCAGTGAACTCCAGCAGGCTGCCGTAGTGAACACCTTTCCCTTATGGAGAGGGACTTTCTGTTCAAAAGATTCTGCTGATCACAGCTGTGCAAATAGGCTGAGAAAGAAAGCCTTTTTCTAGAGGGAGGATTTATGTCTTTCATAGGTCAAGCTCCATCTGAAATCCAGGGGAAGACCAGGACAGGTAGTGAAGCATGAATATAACGTATACACTTCAAGGTAGTACTTAGTATATGAGACCTTTGTTAAACATTAAGAAGGGATCGTTGATATCTTGAGTTTTCAACGTACCTTGGAAATAATGCCAAATTTCCAAGTTTTCAACATCAACAGCAAATGAAAGGTGAACTCCTTTTCTAAGGGTAGAAAAGGGAGGCAAAGGAAGAAAGATACAATGTTGGCAAATATTTTGTTGCTTTCTTTGAGCTACTCTAATCATCACAAGTCAAAATATTTTGCAACAGGAAGGAAAGGATAACTTGTACACTGAGGTCTTTTATAAGAAAGGAAGTTCAAAGTGTGTATTTCCTAAGCGTCAGAGAAGCAAACACTTTCAGCATCAAAAAATGGAAAAACAGATCAGGCACAGCTCACCTTTTCTCACAAGGCAGGTAGAAGTCCTACAGGAAGAGGATGAGATGCAAGTTCAGATGCTTGGAGAGTTAACACAGTTTCGTGCTGTACTGAATCGTGTTAAATTCCACCAATACTCTGAAACTAAGGCATAAGGTCTGAGGCTTTCTGTTGTCAAGGTTTTGGGCATGTATTTCTTTCTTTTTATTAAAAGTATTTATTTTCTACAATATATTACCATCATATACTACATTGTTTCATCTTATATGAATTGGCATTGCCTGTACTCTCTTAGGAGCACACTAACCGGTGCACTGAAAAGGGAACAGGTCTCTGCCTATGTGTTTGTAGAGCACTGCAAAAGGCTGCAGTTTACTGCTGGAGCAATGGGTTTGCAAAGGAGGAAGCATATCTTTTGTTCCTGTTTTGGACACGTAAAGATAAAAATTTTTTTTTGCACACAAGTATACTACAGAATTTTAAGGCTGCAAAGTAAGGTGCTGTGCTTAAGGCTTCTACAATATGTATAATATGTGTACTATACATTGTAATTTAGAGACAAAGAATCTGCTGCAGTGTGACTCCTCTGGCTTTTTTCAGCACTGCTACATAAAAGAGAGTAAAAATATTACTTTATAGAAACCACCTTGTGTAATGTTTGAGAAGTCTATAAAATCTTATCTGTATCACTGCAAATCAAGGTGCATGAGATGCTTTTCCTTCATCAAGTCTTGGGCCATTAGTGTAGGTCCTAAGGATCAGAGAGGATCCTGTGCTATGTTTAGTAAAGACATACCAGGCTGCTGCTTTGTGGAGCTATTCACTGTTTCTGCTGGGTTTTTTTGTCCAGGCCTGTTCTTGTAAACCTCATCATTACATGTGACATTTTAAGTACACGTCACAAACAGAGTTAATAGCTCCAGCTGCATAGCAAAAAGCATAGAATAACTCAGGCTTATGTTCATATACTTCTTGAGGTTTTCAGGCAGGATGGTGTAACAGAAAAAAAAAAATTGAAGCCTGCATAGATATTATTAGGTGGGATAAAAGTGTCTACCCACAAATGGAAGTAACCATAATCATTCATTTGCTTCTTATTTTTTTGGTAAGAATAACCTTTGCCTTGACCTCATACAAGTAGAAACAAAGGTTTTGTGAGGCTACTGTGGAGGTTTGTCTGTGCTGTGTTTCTGGTCATTCCATTACCGGCTGCCAAATCCTGATGACACAACTTAACCATCTAGAAAGTTCCCTGGGTTTTGCTGATGCAAGTGCTTTAACTTCAGAAGTGAACTGTGCGCAAACTATAAGAGTTTCATTATTCTTTCTGTGCCTGGTTCTGTTTCTGTTGAAACAGGTGGTAACTCCAACCAGTTCCCATCAGCTACTTTACCCTTTGTGTAAATCAGTTTTCTTTCCTTTATATAAAACAAATTGATATCCATAGGACCTATAAATCATCAGCATAGCTCTCTGTTACGTGCATCAGAAATACTGAGAGGCATTGCATGGAATAAATGTAATTTAACTCCCTACACATCCTACTCTTGTCCTCAATTTTGATTTGCTGTCTTGCTTTCACATCTGTGTGTTTACACACTTTGACGACCTTAAGAGGACCAGCCTGCTCCACTGCACAGCTGTCAGTTGTTCATTACGTTTTGCAATTGCTCCTCGAATCGTAGCTCACATCTGTCATGATGTCAGAATAGCATCATGATCACTTAAATTAATTTACTAACATTAGGTTATGAAGTTCCACACAGAGATTTCTCCATCAGGCTCCTAACCTCTCTTCAAAAGGTTGAGATTCTCCAAAATTGCTTTTTAAAAAAGAGATCTTGCTTTACTCAAAGGCTTCTGCAGTGCTCACCACCACATTATACATATATAATGTGTCTTAATCATATTATATTAATATTGTATTACACTGTAATGATATATTCTATAATAGCATAGTATATTTTATGATATAGATTATTATGTATGTTACATGTTGCATATTACAATTCATGCAATAATATATATATTATCTTTATAATATTATATTTATAATACTGTTATGTTAACATAATTATTGTTATATTAATTATATACATTAGTATATTATTTTATATAGTATATATGCATTTATATATGCACCACACTGTGCATATATACATACATACATATGTATATATACACCTGTGTATAAACACACACACATTTATATACACAGGTTGTAGAAGTGATTAATTTTCCACTGTAAAAAATACACGCTTTTTTTCTAGCTGGATCTTATCCAGTCTTAGTTATAATCACTGACTTATATCACACTTTTTCTCTGCTAAAGTGCAAAATACTAACGTGAGTCTTTTCTCTAGATAGATGGTTCAGCCTAAAATAAAATCAATGTTAAGCTGTCCTTAGGGATACATATACTGATCTTCTTAAGTGTTTTAATAGCTAGTGCAATAGAACTGATTGCAGCCATCATCATTAATTTCTTTTAATCTCTATATGTTAGGTATGTTAGTTACCATGCAACAAGTGATAGTTTATTATTGTTTTGAGTTACTCCCCATGGCACCGGTCCAAAGTGTGACATGTCTTAGAGTCTGCTCAAACTTAAACCTCACTGCAGCAGCAGCTACCTACTGGACTGCCAGTGAATGCAAAGGGCCACGAGTCCCAGAGGGTTGGTGAAAGGTAGGTGATGGTGAAATAAGAGACGAAGGAGGCTGATGACTGTGCTCGCACCTTCCCCTCATGTTAGACTGACAATTACCACATGCCAGCATCTGGGAGTCTATAATTCAGCTCCGGTATTTTGATGGACAGACTGTTCACTCATCCCAGGGCTCTGGGGGTCAGTGCATCACCTCCTCATCCTTACCAAAGCTCTCTGCAAGGTCTTGGCATCCCCATACTTTCTCTGTGACTTTGGCCTCCCTCAAAACCCTAGGTCATCATGTTCTCTTATTTTTATTTCCGCATATTTTTTAGCACAGATAGAGATGTGACATGTTTTCAGTTGGCCAGGCCACACCCATGCCATGATGGCAGCAGACTGGATTCCTGCCTGGATTTGGCCTCATATACTAACTAAATAATAAGTGCCTTCTGCTTGCTGTCTCTCTGAAGGTGAGTGGCTGATTAGCATCTGAAACCCAATATTGAGACTTTTTCTCTGCTACCGTGGGATGCGTCTCCTTTTCTTAGTCTTTCATCCTACAAAAGGATAAATTTTGAATCGTTCCTTCCCTTGAATTTTCATCTAACATATTCCTACTCAGCAGTAAAGGTTCTTAGGATCCCAAATATCAGAGAGGTACTTAACCCGCAGGGTGAACAGAATATTGTTTAAAAGCCATGTCAAGTTCCTTAATCAGTGAAGACTTGTATAATGTGGAAAACCCTACCATCTCTTACTTCCCTGAAAATAAAACCTTCAACATAAACTGTGAAGGAAAAAGTTGTCAAAGGAAGTGAAGGACGTTGTTATTTTCTGCAGGAAAAAGTCTCTCTAAATATATTTCAGTGTGTTTCTTCTTAATAAGTACAAGTAGTTGGGAGTCTATTATGCAATGAATTAGGCCTCCAGTAACATTTTTTTAAGGCAGCTGTATGGCTTCACAGGATCATAAAAGTCATGGACAGATTAAATGACCTAAGATGATACACTCTTTTTTCCATTCCTGTCCTGGTAAATGATTGTTCCCTGAGCAATGTTTTTCCAGTGCTTTTTCTCAGTTCTGTTCAAAGGAATCAGACAATAGGGGCTCCCATTGTTTTCTCAGGAGGTTATTCCAGAGCCAAAAAATTCTCCCTAGATGTAATCAGTAAATTTTTCATAATATTATTGTATTTTTGTGTAGCTCATGTTGTTAATTTCACTCATGTTAAAATCATATCTTTGTGGTATTTACACTCTGAAAACCCTTAAAGGTAATTGCTGTAATGCATGTATGCATGTTCCCACAGTTATGTGTTGGTCTTAAATGAGATCTGTACCTGTGGGTTCCTATGCCTGCCTAGTGTTATCCTGGATTTAATAAATTGGTTCCAAAATAATAATCTACAAATACAGATCCCTCAAAAATCATTTTTTCTTTATTTTTTTTTACTGCTTTTAATTCCTTCCAATTTGCTGATTTTTTTCCCTTGCGTTTTTTCTATAAATATAATGCGATATTGCAGGTTTAAAATAGGTGGGGTTTTTTTGTTTGGGACCAGATGTTAATATACTAGTTCCTCGCAGTGAGTGGAGGTTCTTAGGTACTTTGAGCTAAGAATACACAGAATGAAACTTTCTTATCTCACAGATAAACACCATACTTCTTTAAGTGCTCCAGCACACAGTCATTCATTTTTAACTTGTACAAAGTCACAGGCAAAATATAGAAAGCTTACTCATATTCATGTCAAAACTGAGACAACTTCTGTCTTTCATCAATAGATGTAGTGTTTACTATGACCAACAAACTACAAAAGCCTTGCAGGTGATATGATGTGGTTTACAATCCAAAACAAATGCCTTTCTACTTGTTTAAATTGACTGTGAGAAAGCAATCCTGTGAAAGCACGTTCTTACAGAGCTAAAACATGGCTATAAAATTATTCCTCTGTTCTTAAATCTAACTTAGTGCCTCAGTAGTATTTAATTCCCCCGCAAATGTGATGAAAGTCTAAAAAACCCCCAAGTTAATTTCTGCTGAAACTTCATTGAGTCAAAATGCACTATAGATTTTTTCAGAGCACTGTGCAACAGAGTTGTCAGACTACAGGACTTAGAAGTGCTAGATGTTACAAGTACCTAATGAGCATGGTATGCTAAAAGCATCTCAGTTCCATTACACTTCAGAGAGTACTTGAAGTCATTTCCATCTGGCTGGCTCTCAAGCATTTACTGTTGTCCCTTTCTGAAATACAGTTAAACAATAAGGAAGGCTCTTTTCCACATTGCATTCCACATTTCTCAGCTCAGATTTTCTCTTTCAAGATCCATGTAATTCATTAGCCTGGAAGGTAAAATGACAGATGAAAAAAAAGAAAATAGGAAGCCATTCAAGGTGATGTGGCTCGGGTTGCGGAGTAGCTCAGGGGAGGAAGTCCTGGCCAGTGTGCAGAGGGAATTGGGTGACTCTCTTGTGCAAGGGCAGGGAGGAAGAAGCGAGGGACCTTTACAGTACAGATATCTCAACATAACCACTACTTATAGGGATCAAATAATAAAATTACTGGTACCACATATTATCCCTTCTGTGCAAGCAGAGAGATCTTATAAACAAAGAAGGCAGGGTCAGGGGTGAGCTAGTGCTGCATGATTCCAGCTTTGTGGCACATCTAGTCTTCTGCTTGCTTTGCGTCCATAGCTGGAAAACAAAGTTCTCCCTTTCTCAGTAGCTCAGTTCTTCAGGTGTCTTGAGGTCAAGCCAAGAAAAATCATTGTTTACTGAAATAGTCCTGTAAAAGGAACCGATTGAAAGAAGCTTTTGCTGAATAATGGGATCAGGTCAGGAGCTTATAAATTTGAAGTTGCCTTCATGAGCACATCTGAAGTTTCCTTCTTGAGTTTGTTCATGGGGATGTCACCAAAAACTATAGTGGTTTTCCATTCACAGAACTGAAAGATTTAAAAAAACAGTTGTGCAAATTTAAGTGAATAAGCCCAGCTACCCCTTATAGCAATTGAAAGAAATCACCACTTCCAGAAGGTAATTCCTCCCATCCTGCCTACAGCCATCTAACAGGAGATGACTTGACCTTTGAAAAGGTATTTATGCCTTTCCAGTTGTGTGTAAGGGGAAGGTATTTGCACAGTCTTTCTTCCTGCATTTGTCAACAGAGATTCTTAGAACAACAGATACCTCATAGGCCATAAGAAAGGGAGCTGTGATGGCGAGTTAATAGGAGTAGGCAGTGGGCAGTCAGAATATCTGTGTACTCGTGTTCCTTTCCCCACTGAAGAAATGCAACTTTCAATATAAATGCATAGACATAGCTGAACCTAACTAGAGCCACTTTACTATGCTTATCTGTTTTTTGGCAAACCATTTGACTAAGAAGTAGAGCTGATTAAAAATACAATTACCTGCAACAACTGTTTTAAAAGTATCTAAATTCCTGTTTAAACGACCCTTGTGCTTTCCTAAGCAAGTACAGCTGTTAGTATGTGAACGGCTTCTCAGTTTCCAAAAGAAAATATTGCATGATCCACTGTGCCATGCAGAAGGTAAGGTGTAGTTTTTTGTTAGCTTGAGGGCGCAAGCACTTCTGAATATCGCAAAGGGCTGGTTTTTGATTTGAGCTGTGCAACAGGACCTCAGACATGTTGTGAATGATGTTTATGTGAGAGTTATAAATTCATTAGGATTTTGTAAACTCTGTCATATTCCAAACAGTTATTACATGCGTATGCATAAATTTTAGTTACTCCTACACGGAAACAAAATGCCTCCATTTGCTGGCAGGGGTTACCACTGTGCTATTGCTCAGGACAGAAGCATGAATAGCAGGCAGAGATGAAGTATGTCTCCCATGAGGCTTCCAGGAGAGTTTCCTTCATGGGAGGAAGACCAGGGAGAAGATAAAACTGGAGGATTTGGCACTGGACCCACCTTCAGTGTGCTCCCCTCTTACAGGGATTCAACATTAGCCTGATTTGTTTGTGTTGGGTCAGATATCATATCAGAAACTCATGATTTACAAGTACTTAGAGTTTCTTTTCCACCAAAGTCTATATATTCTAATAATATTGATATTGAAAGGTATCTATCATGTACACAGTGATAATGATGTTTTATGTAGGAATGACTTTTAGGAATTAGTCTTTTCTACAAAGAGTTGGGAAAAAGGAGCTAATTCCTCCAGAAGGCTCCAATCCAGTAACCATGAAGTCAGTAGTCATTTATGCCTAGATAAGATTCTAGCATCCAAACTGCAAGGCTACCAAAACCCCCAGGGATGCTCATATGCCAGATGAATCACATGCTTCCACTCATCATTCAGGAATGGAAAGAGCCAGTAATGACTGCATTCAAGCAGTAAATCCAAAACAAGTGCTCCAAGCTTCTGCACCCTGAGCAATGCCAGTGAGGCCAGACAGTATATTTGGCCTTCAGAGTTTGGACATGTGTGTACATGTGTGCTGTCGTCCTCTTCTATTTCAAGTAGCAGGTTTATACTATTGTCTTGCATGCAAATCCTGAGCTAAGTGAGCTGAGGGGAGCTGTAGACCAAGTTATTTACACAGTATCCGCAGCCTGCTTACTGAGGTGTAGTGGTTTTAAAATCCTCTAGTAAGGAGTACACTGTGTCCTCTGCTCTCTAAACATGTTGGAAAGCACAGTGCATATGTTTTCTTACCAGGTTTTGGTGATGTGAGCTCCGTGCCATCCTGCTACAGGTGGATAACATGGAAAGATTTTTTAGTACAGTCCAGGCATGCACTGGTAAACACAGACTTGAAATCCTGGAGCAGGCAGGGATGTAGAGAACCAAGAGTTACTAGGAAGTTATACTAATGAGACAAAACTGGTGTAGTTTCATTGCCTAAACAGATATACAGAGATTTACTCTGGAAATCTCACCTGATTAATTAATCTTATCCATCCTTTTACATATGGTTGATGAGGGAAACACTCATAAATGCTTTGATACTCCATGGAAAATTATATCATTTCACGGGGATATAAATTGCTTCTATCTCTAGATGTTCATAGGATATACAAAGAGGGAAAATGAGAACAGAGCCTAATCTGTTCTGGGGTCCATAAAACGGAATGGGGATTTTGCTATCAAGTTCAACGAGACAAAGATATCTTCTTTGAATATGAAATCTTTCTAATCACAGCATTTTTTTTTTCTTTCACTTCCTTTACTAGTAAGTTATGGAGCCTATGATCAAAATTCCTTGTGTTCTATACAGAAACTATTATCTTTTTTAATATAATAGGGGACTGGCAAAAGCTTTTATTTTGGAAACTTCCTTTTACAATCTAATTGCATATGAAGCAACGATTCATGCTGAATCATACTGAACTGATTCAGCAGTTTACCCACATGGTTTTCAGAAGGATCAAACTCACAAGTAACTGTTACGGTACTGGGAGCTACAGAACAAGTGTCAAGAGTGGTTGTCTTTAATAAGCAAACCTTTAAATCATCTGTACATAGGGGCCTCCCAGGTTAATGAAAATCTTTTAAAAGGATTGTCTACAAAAACATCAGGAAGTAGAATGAGGTCAGAGGAAAAGCTGTGATGAAAGTGAGCTCAGCAGGGATATTATTAACCAATCCAGATGACATTCTGGCAATACAATGTAAATACCATCTTCAGGTAAGAAATCCTTCCCCAAATGTCTTTGGTCAACACCTGAGCTCAATTTAAGCTTTCCTGGAGTTTCAAGAGAATCACTGCATTCTTCTCAGGCTTCTTCCTGTTTGTTTGCCTCTGCCCTCCTGAGTGTTACCCTGAATTGCGTCAGTCTTACAAATCATATCAGAAATAACAGAACATCAGAACGATGCTATCATTGCTGTTGGATACTACCTTGTTTTCCAAACCTTAGCGGGTCCAACAGCAACTTTACCTAGCATAGGTAGGTAGGGCATAGAGCAACCAGTTTAGCCCACTTTCAGACTGCAAAGGTTTTAGCTCCTCCTGGGCTTCAGTGGTGCTTAAGTAGTGAATAGTCTGACAGGTCATTTCATCTGTAGGGCAGTCACAAGCTGCTGTCATTCCTGGTGCTCTCCACTATCATTTGTGACTTTAACCAAGTGTCCTAGATTTGGTATTTGTAACAGAAAATGAAATTGCCTGGGAGAGTCTCGGTCTCACCTGGGGACACAGGTTCACTCTCTCCGATGTGTCCTGCTTCTGATAAGGCCTTGCCATGAGAATGGTCTGTGCTTAGACACCCCACTCAGCCAGCTGGCCTAGCCTTGAGGAAGAGCTGGAGACCACTTCATATTTTGTCTTGTTTCACACAGCAAGGTTCAGACAGTCTGAGGTGTGAAAGGTTCACTTGCCCCAAGACTTGGCGGAGCACAGGGGACTTTTGAAGTGACACCCGTTTCTAGTACAGGCAACATCACAGGGGCCCTTGAAAAGCCTCTGAAATCACTGTGACTTTGTAATTCATGTTCCACAAGGATTTAAGTGGTTCATGGGTTTGGTCTTCAACTCATTTGCTGTAGAGAGTCCTGAGGAAAATGGGATTTACAAGGACTCCTCTGCACTCCCCTAGACCTGCTTCTATTCGAAGAAATGCAGCAACACTTGAGAAACTGCTGACCATTTTTGAAAGTCCTTCTCCTTCATTCCCACTTTTGTGATGACAGGATAAGGTATTTTTTCTTTCTAAAACCTGAACTTTCCCACACTGTTTTGTGAATGGTGAATAATATTGAGAGGGTTTCTTACCTCAAACTTCTGGGATGGTTTTAAGCTAGTTACTTAGAAAGAAGTTAGTGATATACTCTTTTTCCTCACTAGGGGAAAAAAAACACCAAAACTAAAAACACACCTCATGATACCCTGAAAAACCTGCAGAGAATGAAAAGTCCAGGCTTGTATGCCATTCTAAACAACTGTCACTTCAATATATTTTTATTCCTTTAATGAGCTCATTTTTCATTGACCTTTTTTATCTGATATTCTTGGAGGGCCCTTGGCATTCCTCACATTTTTTCCCTTTTGCTTTCAGCTGCTTCGTAGTCCCTTTCCTACTTCAATCTCTCATTGAGATGCTAAGCTGAGTGACAGACTTTAATTAGGTGACATTTGTTGCTAAGGAGACATGCTTATTTAACCTAAATAAGAGGAGATTGCTTTAAAATCCAAATGCACTATAAATGGTAGCTTGATGTGTGGGAGGGGGCAATAGTTTTATTGTAGTGGTCATTAGCATATTTCTCATGTGTTATGTTGGGAAAAAAATTTAAAATAACATTCATTTTTTGCTGCTCAACATAGTTCCAGTCTTGCCAATCTGCCATGCTAATTAAATCTTTTTCACAATTATGCAGTTAAAGTTGGCAGTGCTTTGCAAGCACTTTGACTTAAATCCTCTTGGAGTCAATGTTGTGTTGTTATAATAAGGCCTATGCTTTTAGCCTGTTTATTTTGGTGTTTTGCAGTTCTAATTCTAGTAATGATAATAACAACTGAAAAAGGTTGCTAGCTTTGCTTTGAAAAAAAAAAGTAAATGGTTAATTTTCAGAGTACCCAGCCTGGTTAGTCTTGTCTGAATTCCCACTCTGGTAAACAGAGTAAAAGCTGAAGGACATACAATACTAATTATGGGAACATGCGTATGAGTTCGTCACTGCAGTGAAATTAAGCCACCATAGTAGGTTTCACCCATCAACACAGCATCCACGGTGATATTCATGTGTTTCAATTTGAGCTATTAAGAACCTTCTCAAATTAAAAAAATAAAAAGTGGATCACATGACCAAAGGTAGGGGGCAAAGATTGATATAAAAAATGTTAAAACAAGTATTCAAAGTAATGTAGTCAAACAGTATGTAGCTGCACAGTTATAGAGACCTCCTGCAGGGATTAACAGATTATATACCAAATTCCAGAGAGTTCTGAACCGTCCCACATCTTTTCTTCCTGAAGTGGAACCTTATGGATTTTAGAAAAGTGTCTCTGATAAAAATCTTGGTTCAATTTCTGTAGGTAAAAGTCCTATAAATCCTTGAAGACATTTCCATAAGAAGAAGGTTAAAAAATGTTGTTTTGAAGTAAGTGAAAATTAAATTAAATTTTCACTAAGATAAGAGAAAAATAATTTGCTATCTCACTTAAACAAGCATTATCAGGAAGGGAAAAAACCTTTTGTTTTGTTGTAGCAGTAGCGATAAGGGAGACATTACAGTCGTCTTGTACTGCAGTTGTTTGTCTTTGACCTTGCCTTTTTCCTGGACAGCACGCTGTGTCCAGTCTGGACAAAAATTGATTGCAACAAGACAGAAGGGAGAATTAAACTTTTCCAGTCTGAGTTACGAGGGCCCTAGAGAGCTATTGGCGCCTTTGAACTAATCCAGCAAAGCATTTTGGGTTAGCTGTACATTTAGGAGAGTGAAATTTACATGACACATTAAAAATTTGTTCCGTGTTACCATGACAACTACATGTTTAATGATTGTTTAATTATTCAGTGCAAAATATGTAAAATCTCAATTCAGAAACACCCTTGAGCATCTTGATGGCAGTCAGAATATACTAATAATAAATATAAATTCTTAGGTGCTTTGCTGATCTAGGTAAGAGTCCCATCTCACATAATATTTTTCACCTGACTTCAGTGTGAATAAACCCATCAGTGAGGATTACTTGTGTGCAGGAGGAGTCTAAAGATCAGACATTTAACCTTTAAAATATCTTAAGTTTGTTTCATGGAATCAGTCTTTTTAGGAAAAAGTAAGTCTAAAATAGCAGTCATATTTTACAGCCTTCTTAAGGTTGGTGTTTAAAGTTTTGGGTTTTTTGTTTGTTTGTTTGTTTGTTTTTTCAAAACTGCACCAGTAGACTTATACATTCTCCCTTTGTCAACCTTAGTCTTTAATTGTCTGCTCTGTGATCAGCCACAGACATGAGCCTACACTGGCGAATGATGCAGACTAGAAATGAGGCCCATCATCTTATCAATTCAGATGATGCCTATTAGCCAAACACATTTCTAGGAGAATGTATTTCATACATAAGTGCAGACTTTTCCTGTGCAGGTGGACAGCCATAAGACTCTCAGGGGTTTTGGTCTGAATATGCCAAAAATGTTGGCCAACATAAAGCAGGGATGACAAACACTTTATATTTTTGGTGGGGTGGGGGCTTGTAGGTCTGTTCCTGCCTCTCCAGTCTGCAGCACTACCGGACGGATGCCCTGCATGGGCAGGGCTTGGGTTAGGTGTGGGTGAGGGGGTTGCTCAGTTTGGCAGCTGGAGCACAGAACTGGTACTTGGGCCACCTGTGTCACTGTTGGTGCCCGCTACTGCATTATTTCTGCAAAACAGGATATTGTCCAAGAGAAAAATGGAGTGCCCCTTCCTTTAGCTAAGATTCACAGGAGCCATTTAGCATCAGGATTTTTAATCTTGAAATCTAGGAAATGGGAGTGGAGATTTTTCCAAGAAGATGAGGGAAATGAACCTGGTTTCCCACACCCTGACCAGTGCCTGAGGGAAGTGGTCACTCAAAAAAAGGCAGGGGTAAAGAGTGCATCTACTCTTACAGCAAATTATATTAACTCTCTTGTAGTAAATTTGAAATGTCATTGAGCTCTAGTAAAAAGAGCATGAGTAGAGCAAAAGGATTTTACCTTTGTAACACTGAATTCAGGGCAGCTCTAGGAAGAAGGCATCCGGATAATATAGTTACCTGGGTCTGCAGATTCCATTCTGACATTGCACTGTGTACTTTATTGTTTGAAAAAGTTTGCAGAAATTGTTATAGTGTTAACCCAAATCCAGTGCAAATGAAGTCAAGTAAATTGGGTAAGCTAGTAATAAAGAACAAATTGTAGGACTCAAAAAAAAAAAAAAAAAAGAGAAGACTTAGATCAACTAGGTTCTAGCTGAGACAAAAAATAGCTGGTGTTTGCACAGTATCAAACAAAATGTGCTCTGATTGAGAGCGGATGCTTCAAATACATCAATAAAGTGTTTAAATACACTTTAATGCTTTCCTGAATCAGAGTTCTTGTCCAGCACATCTAAGTGCTGTTCCTCACAATATACTTTCTAATGGTTTATCAGAGCAATGCTAAATGTGCTTGACTTTTTCCAAGATGATAAGAGACAGATAAAATGAAACTGCTGCCACTCCTGTGGCTTCTCTCACTTCTATATTTTTCCCTGACAAAAAAGAGTTCAGTGGAAATTTCAAGATGTATTTTCTCTTGCTATTTATTTCTTCTTAAAATTTTTAAATTGAAATGTATACAGAGTGTTTCTATCTAGTTATCTGTTTATGTCTATACATATATATCTTACTATTTCTCCGTATATACAATTATATCTCCAAAATGCAGAGAAAAAACCAAGATAATTTGTTTATTTAATTTAATGGCACAATAATATGCCTGTCATGACTTTAGTCTAATTTGATTTAAAATGAACATAGAAAAATATTTAACTTTGAATAAAAGTCAAGGTTTGACCCCACCCTTCCTCCCACATCCCAACCTACCAGCCCAGAGAGAGCCTAAAATAATAACACAGCAATTCTGCAATATGGCCTCAAGGTCAACAGATTCATGTTCTGCTAGATCAAATACAATTCTGGTCTTAAAAGCCCCTGACTGAAACAATACTCCTCTGTTTAAAATTCAGAATTGTGCATTCAAGTGCCTAAGCAGATCTTAGTGTTGTGGTTACAGGCAAAAGGGGAGATTTCAGACACCCAGTGTTACTCCAGTTTTCCTAGTGGGAAATATGGATATGTGCAGTCTTATTACTCCGCACTACCAGATGCGTTGACTCTGTTGACTTATTTTAGGTAATTCCTGATGTAGTCTGGCATCGGGAAGGTCAGTACTGAACGCAGGAAACCAGAGGCAGAAATTTGGTTGAGTTATTTTCCAGCACCACAATAAAAGTTAACATTGATTGTACAGGTGTCTCTCAGCTAGATATCTGTGCCTAGAGTACACCACACAAAATATTTACTCTAGGGCCTGCTTTTCCTCCTGTCCACCTCTCTACACACAACTATGTAAAGGAGAATCTACCAAACATGTTTGTGGAGAGTAATTTGCAACTTCTACTACTACTTTCCTGTGTTATTTACTCCTCTTCCATTAGCACCAGTATAAGGAGATGGCAATAGTACTATTTACTCCTGTAAAGGCTTTTTTTTTTTAATCTACTTTTAACTTTTAACTTCAGGACCAAAAGCTTTTGATGGTCTTTGAAGGTTTTGAAGCTACAAGTAGAATTTAGGTACTGTAGGGGAATAGACAGGGATCGGCGACCGGAAGATCACGGGATGTGATGGAAAGATAGACTCCTCCCCATAGGAGTGGCAGGAACAGGAAGCGCAAGAGCTATATAAGCGTGTGACGCAGCTAAATCAACGGACATTTTGTATCCATCATATTGATGTCTGTGCATCACTGTCCCCAGGGTGGGTAGAGCCCTGTGTCCCGGAGATATGCGGCCCAAGATAAGTTCTCCCATAGAAGCGTACAGCAACAAGGTGCTGAATCAGACTTTAAGCCTACTTGAAGATAGGAATGAGTATGGGCATGCCTAAACAATTTTGCTTGGGTTCCAGATTGGGCAGGGCTCCCCTGAAGAGAGCAGTTGAGAGCTGACCACAGCTAGATTGCTTCCAGGCCTGTCACTGACTCTCTTCGTGCAAGTGCCAGTATCTCTCTGCTGAATGCAGTGCAGAAAAGCCATATAAATATACAGCTTTTCTTTCAGTTCTTCCCTCGGACCCAGAGGAAGCCTGGAGATTTATTTATCTGCAACACTGACATTCCTTTTTCTTTCTTGTGATGAGGTCAGGAGAGAATTGCCACCCACCCTGAATCATAACATGGTAAACCTCAAAGTCATGACACAGAAATGAAGAGCAGGGCTTATTTTCCCATAAAGAAAGAGAAGAATGAGTGTCAGAGAATGTGTTGTGCCTGTGACTCTTCTAATCTTTTGATATGATTGAATGAACATAGTGCCTACCATTCATCCTTACTTCCATTAAAAAACACTCACTGAAGGTGCTAATGGTACTTTGCTGCAAAAAGGCATTAACCGCTGGTAATGGCATGGTTCTGCTTGGCTACAGCTCTGGTAGAGCTCCAAAAGGCAGCTTGTTTAATGTAAGTTCAGGATCCTCATCCTCGTGAGCACATTTACAATACATGGATTTGAATACCTCTGAGACTCACATCTTCTCTTCAAGGTGGTGTGAGTACACAGGGCCAGGAATGCACACTTAGGATCTCTTTGGGATCATTTTGCTCAGATAGGATACAAGCACAGGAAGAAAGCTTCCCAGGGACCACTGCCCTTTGCTCAGGTAGTGTGTTTAGTTGTGTGCTGTCATGCATTTTCACGTTGAACTGGAAGAGTCTGGCCAGCTACAATGCAATTATACTTTTGCAGGACATCTCCTTGCATATTGCATATTACTACTGTGTAAAATATAGTGGATACATAAAAATTTTCCCGGTGTAATTTTGATTAAATGATTTGTTAGTTGGACTAAAGACCATGCATGTCCTGTAATGATGGTACCTGTCAGATTAAACATATAGGGAATCTCAAAGGAGTGCCACATACCAAAGCTGTAAGTTCACTTCTAGTTTTCTGTGCAAGTATTCTTATTTTGAAGGGTATTTTTTGGAAATTGTTAACTTCTTTTGCCTAAGTCAGGTAAAATACTCTAAAAATATGCCTGTTCTTCTGAAGCACTAATTTTCTACCTGTTTTCTGTGCTTTTAGAGTGCATCATGTCTGCAGTCTGGGTAAAACATCTGTCTCTTAATGCCAGATTTCCCACATTTTTGAAAGCAATTACCACCTTTATAGTCTTCTGACCCTTAAAATCTTTAACAAATGGACATTTGCACTATTAGAAGGAAGAACTAAGCTTAGAATCCTACAAGTTAATGAGACCATTCACATTACAGAACTGCTGTTCCTTCTGTATTTGTAGTCCAAGTGTTTGTGTATGTTTGCACACACAGATGCACACGTGTAATGAAAGAGAGGTTTGAGTAAACAGCCTCATACAAAGCAAGAACAGTATAGTTTATACATCATTAATATAATATCAACAAGATGTTAATATTTTGGGTTTTGACATTAGAAAACAGAAAAAAAAAAAAAGACTGTTGCATGTTAAAGCACTTTGCATCTTTTCATGATCAGTCCTAGTTCCTACATTCTCATGCCTTCAAGCTTGAGGGCAAGCAGCAACATTCCCACTGAGGTCTACCATGTAGTCACATGGCTATTGAGGAATGCCTTGCACATGTACATTTTAGTAAAAAAAAGGACTGTCTATGGAAACTTATAGCATTTTGCATGTCATAAGTTTGTCCAAAATTTGTTGTTTCATCAGCTGTCATTGCATGTCACCAGCTTGACATAATGACAGGGAAAGACTACACTGAGGTTTTTAAGGTTCTGCTGGTCATGGACCCCGGTGTCCTGAAACTAAGAGACCGCCCTGGGACAAAGTAAACCCGTAGGCCAATTTTGGGTAATAAAATCATAGAAACATGGTCCTGGAAATCTCAGCTTAGTTATTATCCAACCCTGGCATAAACTAAATTCTGTATGTGCATCTTTTCATGACATTAAAGTTTCCTGCGCATCTGAATTTGTTTCCTTACATGCCACAAGTTCCTTTCAACCTGAACTACCCTACGAACCTATGAACTTGATGCCTAACTCACACGTAAATACAAGTATCGACAAAGCAGACCATCCCTTGACCCTGACCAAAAGGATGGGCAAAGAACATACCTAAGCAGTACCATATTAACACAAAAAGTTGTGAAAGTAAACATTTTCCTTTGAAAAATTGCCACAGCACACAGCAGGTCCCTTCTGGCAACCTGCTGGCTGCTTACTGATGATGCTGACTAAGGCACTCCCTGCGTGGGATGGTGCTTGTCCTCCACCCTGGGTGAAAACTGCCATGCAATCCACAGGGAGCCTGGATGTTTAGAAGTAAGGCATTACAATCCTCACTGTTGTAGGCTCCAAATAATTTGTTTTTTTTTTTATATTTGTCCTTCAGTTTGTTTGTTTTAAGTGAAGGCCGAGATCCAGAAGATAAACTGGGGCCTGTTTTATGTCTTTCCAGATGTGGCTTTCTTAGATGCAGGAAAACAGTGTCCTATTGGAAGTGCAAAGGAAATTCTAAATACTAATTCTAACTGCAAAATCTGGCCATCAGATCCCTAAAGCAAAATGTACAACAGAGGAATGGCAGAGGTATATATTCTGTAGTTAACTACAGCTCTCCAGAGTGTACAACTCCTGCTTCCTCACCCTGTCCTTGAATTTTAAAAATGAATAAATTTTAAAAATATCCAGTAAAATAATCAAGCAATGGAATACAAGCCTGATGGACAAAGGTAGCCAGATCTAGTTTCCACTATTGTCAAAACAATAGGAAATCCATTTCAGACGTGAAAATAAACTTCTGCAGAAGCGTGATTTGAAGCTGGAACGAAATATGGTCTCTTCACACAGGTTTGTGTTTGTTGAGTTACTATTCAAGCAAGGTCTTCTAAGCAGCAAAAAAGGAACTAAAAGTGCTGAAATCCAGAATAATCCATCCAGGATAGGAAAATATTTTTCTTCAGACTAATATCTGAAAATGGAGTAGAGTGGCCTTACCTTTGTTTGTTTGACAGCCACTTTCTTTTTTTTTTAGTCTGTATTCCTGTGCCAAACTGAAGCTCTAATTAGACAATATGAAATGTCTGTGGCAACACCGACCTAGGGTACTACCTTCCACAGACAGAGCTACAACCACAAAGTTTTAGAGGTCAAAATGCTTTCATATACAAAGGTAAATGTGAGGAAAGGATATGCTGATCAAACCTTATGTTTCTTTTGTACTGCTCTGGATATCCTTAAAGAGCCTCTGTCATTTGTGGAAGATCCTTTATTATTCCTTTGTTTGGCTTTGCAAGGCAGAGTTACGTATGGACAGAGGGTAATTGTGTGTTATGTTCTGATCCTGGACACAAAAGGATAATCTGTCCATTTTCATCAAGAAAATAAGAAAAAGCCTCAGGAAAATAATCTATGCTAATTTCTCAGTGAGACACTGGCCCACAATCTAACACAAACCCACAGACTAAATAGAGATTTCTTACCCATAGAATGAAGTGCAGACTTCTTTCACTGCCAGACTATTTACTTTTCAATACTTCAATTAGTGTACTACTGTTTTCTCACACTTAATTTCTGGTGTTTTTCTTCATAAAACTGCAATTTCCTCTATAGAGAAATGGGAAAGATATTCCCAGAGGGAGAAAGTTATTTTACAAAAAAAAAAGCCTTTTTTTGGAAAAATTAAAATATGGTCAGAAAGGTTGGATTCTCTTTGACACCTAGCAAAAAATTCTGATCATGATGTACCATCAAGGAAAAATTTCAGGTGCATCAGAGTTTTGAAAATTATACTAAACGGCTGCCTATTCTGGTAGGTACTTAAAACAACTTTGTTAAAAATATTCCAAAATTAAGATTAAGAGTGGTTCCCTGGAGATTTACTGCAGTCTGGAAAAGCACCCAAACCAGGGAGTGCTTTGTCTGCATCCTGCAGGTTAGTATAGTTGAATACTTTCTGAAATCAGATTTCACTGTGCAGTGAAAGCATAGCTTTTCTTTGGAAAGACCCCACAAAAAGAATTACATGTCACGCATGACCCATGTTAATTTTCTTACTCAGTGAAGCAAAATTCAATCTGTTTTCTGTCCAGAGACTACCATCTTTTTGAGGCACACTTACTTTGTCATCACTTCCTATTCCATCCATACTGGCATGTGAGCTGGTTTCAATAATCCACGAGGTGGCTGTCTATAAGGTGAAATACTTATTAAAAATACCTATTTTCTCGTTTAACTTTACATTAGAAAATTATAGCCTCACTCATATAAATTACAGAAATTCAAGTAACCAGAAAATTATGTGGAGGAAGCACAGCAATTCTCTCCTTTAGAGGACTTTGCCATTTCCAAATCTGAGCACAGTCTAGTTAGAAATCCTTTGTAAAACTGAATTGTTGGCAGAAGAGCCACCAAATCACAAAAAGCCAAGCAGGCAGAAGAGCAGGGAAGAGGCATGCAGGCAGCCAGCTTGGTTTCTGCCAGAAGGTTTTCCAAATGGCTGAGGTCTTTTCCATTCTGACTGGTTACCAGACTTCAGAGGTACTGATGTTGCAACTGAGTATTTCTCTGCCCAGCTCTAATCATGACAGAATTTAGTCTTTTTGAAATATTTTTGAAAAAATATTGGCCAGTTTTAAATGCAGGATGCTGGTCTGAGCAGTGACCTTGACTACCCTTCCAAAGAAATGGCTTTTTTCAGACTATCACTTAACATGTGCCTATGTCCCTTTTCCATCGACAGTTAAGCATGTATTTTAGACTAGGCACATGCTTGATTTTTCCTGAGTAGCAATAGATGTAAAAGCAATCCTCATGTGAGGTTTCCCAGCCAGTTCTGTCACATGTCAGCACTGAACCGAAACACGTTTACAAAGCTGGAAAGGAAAACCTTCTGAGCAGAAACTGCCTATCACCAGTTCTGTCAGCTCATGGGGCAGCAAAAATTAGTGCTAAGAGAAGACTGTCAGGTTCCTCATTTGATCCAAGGTCAGAATTTGAGCTGGACTTGCAGATCCTCAAGTGCGACTCCATCCACTAACTCTCTGGATCGTTCTGCCCCTGAAGATCTGCATTACTAATAAGGCTGTAAATGAAAAACCAAATGCTTCTTGTGCAAGCAAACACATTGTCTCAGCTCCTTCTATGTTACTGTTGTGAGTTATTACAGGACAAGTCTGAGAAGAAATGATATCCTGTCCATGCATAAAGACTGTCTTGCTGAAGGCATTTCTAATTATTTCCTACTGTGGTTCAGATTTGATGAAATTAGCAGCTTTGCTTGCCTTGGACAGAAAAAATTACAGTTGCCACCAAGATTTTTTAGACTGGAAGTACCTATTACTGGAGTTGACCTCAAGTTGTCACTAGAAAGAAGTAGTTTTGATACCTAAAGTAGGGGACCTCACCCGGACCATCAAGGCCAGCTCAGGGAAATTTAATCAGCATGCAGCTCCACTGTGCATTGATTTCAACCTATCCACACTTTTTTTTCCCTCTAAGGGCAGCGTATTTAATCTTGCTCACAATGTATTTAATCTTGCTGGGGCTGGGGCTGAGATGCACAGTATTTACTGTTGCCAGTACTAATACAAGCAGGCATAGGATGTGATTTAGGGATGTAGTAGCTGTGAATATTTTGGCTTGCACTGGAAATAGCGTTTATTTCTTCACATACACTTTGAAAGCTGAATAAAGCTCGACTTGAGAAGGGGTTTCCTGTGGTAGTTAGAGGGTGGTACTCTTACAGAAAGAACAACATTGTCCCTACAGATGTTCTTTCAGAGGTGGAGTGCCAGATGGTTGCATGGTGTCCAGTTTCATCATCTGTAAAAAGGCTGCATTATATTTTCATTTAAGTATGTGCTTTCCAAACTGTGGTGACATCAGTTATCTGTTACAGCCTGGCCTGCTTCATTAATGTAAGTAAGTGTGGAAAAGAAAATTCCACCCTGTACTCACTGAATTAGACAAGGAAAGTAGGATTCTCCTGCGGGCCACCTCAGAGTATTTTTCAAAATCCCACCCATGGAGTGATTGTACGAACTGGTAGCAGTCAGTAGCCGCAGAGTAAAGGCCTCTGTTAAGTCATGGTTCAAAATATGTAAATTAATGGATTCAGCATGGGGAAAGGAAAATCAAAAGTCAGGGAGGCTTGTGAGGTTTGTGTCTTCTAAACATTTTTGTTCTGGACAATTTGTTCACAATTATAGCATCTCAAGGCCAAATTGCCTGGTTTGTTTCATTCATCTTGCATTATACAAAGTGAACGTATGCCAGGCAGAGGGATTCACTGCTGGGGAATTCCCACAAGCCGGGGCAGCCTCTGGCCACTTCAGACACTGTGGGGAGAGCTCTGCCACTCGTTCCCCATGCCCATGTCACCACCTGCTTTCCTGGACACTCATGCCCTACAGTAAGAGAAAACAGAGCACAACTGAATATTTTTCCCTGTGTTTTCCATCCAGAGAGATTCAGCAGACAAAGCAGGTTTATTTTATAAAGAGTAAGTTGGAGGGGTGCTTCTTGCAGCCAAAGAAGCCCCCATTTTTTGGGGCCCGGTTGCGTGGGACACTTGTCCTGCAGGGCAATTCCTCAGAGTTAAGCCTCTCTCACTTTGGAAGGCAAAGGATGTGAAAAGCTGCTCTACCATCAGATGGATGTGCTGCCCAGCCATGCCACCTTATATATCCTTTTCTTTCCTCTGCTTTTATTAACACAGTGTTACCCTTCCCTTAGCTGTTCAGAAAGTTACTACAGAGATCATTTTCGTAATCCATTTCTTTGATTACGGTTACCTTTGTCCCTGCACCTTAAACTGTGCTTCTTTATTCTTTCACATGAGAGAAAAGCTTCAGGTTCCTCACTAGCTAGTTCCTACCTCCCCTACTATTTCACCTATAGTGATTGTGGACTTCCATCTTTTGCAGTCACGTAATTTCACATAATTGAATTCTCAAATATGGTCTTGGAAGCAAAGGCATTTTATGGTTTCCTTCAAAAGCCTATCAACATCTCTCTTTTGACAAGATGCTTGGGAAAATCATGACAAAATTAGGCTACCAGAGGGTTGACACTGACAAGAGCGCTGAATGTTAGGTCATGGAATCATAGAATCATTAAGGTTGGAAAAGAGCTCTAGGATCATCAAGTCCAACCGTCAACCCAACACCACACCTCCTAAACCATGCCTTGAAGTGCCACGTCTACACATTTTTTAAACACCTCCAGGGATGGTGACTCCACCACCTCTCTTCTGGGCAGCCTGTGCCAGAGGCTGTAATGTACCTGTTACCAGTCTTCTGCTGGTATCCAGCTCTGTCACCTTCCTTCAGAGAGACCATAAATTTGTGGGTGAGTCATCCCTTTTGATCTCACCTACTAGTGTTCCCCATGTTGTGTTGGTAGTCCATGACTATGACTCCTAGGCACAATGCAGATGTTACCTAAAAAATGTACTATTAGTAAAAGTAATAGGCAGGGGTTTTATAGCTCACTTTTCTATTACAATTGGTTTAGGCATTCATGAAGTTTCTCTATTCTCAGTGACATGCTTAAATCTCCAGAGCAATATTATTCATAACTCATCTTAGCTTTCAGAACAATAATAAATGAATGTTAGAAATTAATTAATAAATTAATTAAATAAAGGAGACAGTAGTTTCCTCACATTTTTTTTCTATCTGGAATGGTTACAAGTGCATCTAGAGACTGGCTTTTCCTAAATAAAACCCAGGTTGAAAACTTCATCCAGAAAAGAGTACAGTTTGACTAAGTTTGTAGGGAATTAAAATTAAAAAGGGGGTCAACCACTGATATAGTCAATACATTTTAAAGCTTTCCTTTAACTAGTGTTCCTAAAACTAGATTTCCAGTAGAACTCTAATGTCTTTAGAACATGCCTGTTTTTATTCAAATCATACTCTTCAAATCTTTTACATAAGCGATATCAGCACACTGGACACATCCAAGAAGGCAGCCTGCTTGGGTGAGGTGACGCCTTGCTTTTTGTTTGTGCTCACTAGCAAAACAATATGGATTCAGACCTCACAGAAAGAAAAATGTCTGTGTTCACTGGAAATTCAGTAAATCTGTGCTGTCTGTTCCCAATATTCCTTTCCTAATATTCAGCTTTTCCCATGTCTTAGAAAAGGAATAAAATAATCCATCCATTCCCTGCCAGGTTAGAAAACAGGCACCCTGGATTATCAGGCTGGCAAAAAGGATGTTCTTTGTCAGCTCTCACACACAGCTGAACAGGAGTTAAAAGGAAAGCTGTTCTGCATGAAGGTTACCTCTCAGTTGATGAAGATTCGCTTCTGATACCATATATATTCCATGTGGTGCATTTTAACTGAAAATAAAAGAATAGAGGCACAAAATCAGTAAGGCTGGAAAGTTGCCGTCTTCATACTGCTGTGGTGAGGACATGCGTGATGGATGTACAAAAGAGATCCAAGATCCCTCTTTCTCTCATCCAGCACAAGGCAATGAACCAAGGAGTAGCAAGAAATGACCAGAGTGATTCACTGAAGTTGAATTCTCCCCTGCGAGGTTTGTTTTAACTTCTACCTCATTCTTAACTGTTTGGAGGGAGAAGATGAACAGTAAATGATTCTTCTGTCTGGCAAGCGATTGATCTGTGGCACAATTTTTGGAAAGCCACATCATATCCGTCTCCTGTCCTATCTTTTATTTGTCAGGGTCACTTTGATCACTGGCTTTTAAGGGCAGAACCTGTCTCTCACCACATGTTTGCACACAGCCTAGCAAGGCAGGCTTTAGTTTGGATCAGGGCCTCTAAGTACTACCATCATATAGTCATTCTCAAAGAAACAAAAATCAAACACGAAAACTACAAGGGGATGAAAAGCACACATGGTTTCCTGGTGACTCATTTTGTGCAGTCCTGAACACGTTGTTTTATTTTGCTCTCAAAAGCCAAGTCACACGTAGTGCCATCCAAAGAGAAGTAAGGATGCCAGCACAGAGGAGCAACTAACAGCAGAACTCAGGGCAAGCATTTAGGGACTGGGCTGCTTTTTCTCCTTTTTTCCTTCACCGAGTACTGCATCACTAAGCAAGTATCTCTCTCTGCCAGTTATAAATAGGCACTAGTGCCTTATCGTGTTCTCGCTCACTGGGAAAGAATGTGGATCAGCTGAAGAATGAGACACCCAGGAAAGCTGCTGAACAGCAACAACAATTCTTTTTTTTAAACCCTCTCCCCTACAGTCAGAAGCATACATTCTTTGGCAGTGAGTTTCTTGACCTGGTAAATGACACAATGCTTTATATACAAAAATATTAAAAGGAGATTATGTCACTGGTAAAAATGTGCTGAAATGAGGCCTTTCCCTTTTGCAAGCCTTTAAAGGAACTTTCCAAGCTTAACAGAACTGTGCAGTCATGCTTCTGACAGGCTGCCAAGTTCACATAAGGACCAGTCCAAAGGCACCTTCAAAGCCAGGGTACTGATGGACACCCATATAATGTGGTGTGTGCTAGGCACCGCATTACCAAGGCAGGACCTCAGTAACCAGAGCCCAGAAGTAATTACCCTCCTTCATTCTTGTATCACAAGGTGAATCTTGAAAGAGCTGTAAATCAGGACTCCAGGAAACATGGGGATGATTAGAGAAAGAGAAGCCATTAAGACAAGGCACTGGATGGGGATCAACAATACACAGGCCAAGGTCCACATAGGTATTTAGGTTCCTATCCTCCCATCAATCTGGTGGTGAGCACTGGTGCCTAAAAAGGAGTTGCAGTATTAAATCCTTTTGTAGAATTTGGCCCTCTGTTTTATTCTCGAGCTTGTTCAACTGACAAATCAACTCACCTCGTTGTGGAGAGTTCACGGTTCATAACTTGTAAAATGTGCATAACACATGCATATCACATGCACACCTTCACAGACTCAATGTCATGACAAGAAGGAGGACAGAATACCCCCAGGCAAAACCATTTCAGTCAAATAATTGAACATTGATTCTGCTTATGTGGTAGGAAGTACTTAACATTTCAGTAGGTATTTCCAATAAAGCAAGGCATCAGATTGCTTTTGCCAGTTCAACTGCAGCCATAAGCAATGGACGGGCCAGGGATTTTTACTGTTGAGCAGGGGAGAGTAAATTAATTTGAAAATTGTCTCTCTGGGGACACCTATGCTTTCATTTCTCCGTACAGTAAACACCTAACTCAAACTGATACTGCTTTATTCAGAGTTCCCAGGTAGATGTTCTATTCATTGAATCTTCATCATCTGAGATCTTCGGAAGGCAATAAAATTAAAATAAGGAAAAAAAACCCCAAACCATTGTATATAAATAAAAATGTGGTCAGGATTTGACCTTAAAAGGAGTAAAGATTAGCAAAAAATGAAAAATAATTATAATCTTTTTCAGCTTTGCAGTTTGGTTCTGCAGGAGAATTTTTTTTTAAAATATTAATTATTTTAAGCCTTAGGAATGTCTTACCTAAAGTATGTATAGAGCCAAAAGACAGAACTATTTTTAGAGTGATATTTCTCAGCTTGTTTTGGCAAGGTAAACGCCAAAGTATTTGAAATACTTGCATCCCCCAAGATTATAAACTTTGAGAATACACAGGTCAGTCCCTGCCTTCTGGGGAGTTTGGCAGACACCTACCCACAAGAGAAAGCTTTCCAGAAGAAAACTTACCGCAATAACTTATTTGCTATGGGTAGGGTATTCAGGACAAAGTAATACTCACCTTTGCTCAGTGTTATATAAAACATGCCATTAGTATAGTATTTTCTAGATTACTCCATGGTTTCCAGTGCTTCCTGAATCCCTTGCTGTAACAATCCATCTCCTTCGGACATTAAAAAAAAAAGTGATGCTGAAGATCTATTTTCTTCCACTAATATCCCAGAACTCTTTCTGGATCTCAACAGTAGTTGCAAAAGACTGCTCTGGTTTCAAATTCAGCATGATTTCAGAACAAAGGGACACCAAATGAAAAGGGATCCCTCAACCACAGAGGGATCCCACTGTCCCACATACCAACAAGCTAGACAGCAAGAAGAAGCAGTCTTCCCCATACAACTGAAGTTGCATCTAGCAGATCTCCTAAATCTGGTAGGAGCCATGGGACAGTGCAGTAGCCTCAGCATGGAGATTAGGAGCACCCATTGGCACTTCATTCCCACCTATTGTTGTATTGAGGTCACTTAGTACCTCTCAAAGACACCCAGCCTTCTACAGTGCCTTCCCCTTTACATGTTGCTTTGTGGTTAGTCCACTTAAGGGTTTGGAGAGTAACAAGAGATGAAGTAGCTTAGTGTTAGTGTAGCAGCTAGAAGACCTTTGTTTTTCAGGAGCAGAATTCTCATCTTGATTTTACTAATAACTGTGCTAGAACAAGAAAATTTTGTTTTGATTTTTTTAATACCAACAGAGACATTTTCTAAAATAAACGTAACTGCAGACAGGAGTCTGGGCTAGTATGGTAGAATTACACAAGCAGACTGACTTACATCAAACTTAGAGAGCTGCTCCCAAAACATATACACACCCTTTATACTCGAAAGTGCTGGACTTTGATCTCCATTTCAATTTAAACCACAGCCAGGGTCTAATTTCCCTTTCTTCACATTTTCAAATTCTCAAAACCAACTCAGCAAGTTCTTATCCTCCCCTGCACCTGGGGAGAAAAAAGGCCAAAAAGGCAAGAGAAACAGCCAAAAGGAACAGGGGTGTTCCTAGGCTGCTAACTGACTTTGGTCTGAGAGGGGCGGAAAAAGTTGCCCTACTCCTAGCAGGTGTTGTCACACCGGTTCCCACTGACTTCCATATGTTTAGGATGCTAAGCAAATAATTAATCCCCTCTGACAGTACAACATGCTGACATGGACAAGCTGTCTTGTTCTTTGTTCATAAGGATCTGCCAGAATACTCTTTTTAATATATCTGGATGTCTCCACATACATTCACTCTTGGCCAAATAGTAGAGGGATCCTCTGATCAACTATGCCCTTTCCGCGTTCTTCAACTTGTTATGCATCTCATAAAAAAATGTTTGGAAATAGTAGTAGAAGAAAGACTCACATCTCATGTAACTTTGTTGTGCTGGGTTTTTTTTTATTTTACCTGAGAGTTTGCATTTTTTAAAAACATACTGGTTAATGAAAAAGAGACTCTACTCCTACCCATAAAATTCCTGTATTCTACAGCCCTCAGACTTGAGTTCAATGTAGAACACTTGCTTTTCAGATTTGGGAGCCTGTCCTTTTACGAGGACAACTGAGAGTACTTCCAAATCTCATCTATTTCTCCCTCTAACACATAATAATGAGCCTTTCCTGAGAGGATCCTCCACTGCCTTGTCCACACAAATGTCAGCCATGCAGTGAGTCTACAAGGACAGACAAAATCATAGTGGCAGTGCACTGATACTGTCTATAGCTGTGTGTCTGAGCCTTCACAAAGGCTCTGCATCCAAACAGTCTTTGCAACATGTTCAGAGGCTTTTCCACAGTCAGATGACAGTAGAATTTTTCCTCCTCCCAGTGCAAACATGCAGCAGTTCATGCTCAAAGCATGGTAGAGACAGAAAATATCTACAGAGATGGGTGCAATCCCTTGCATGTCTGTTCCACAGCTCCAAAACAGTCACAAACCAGATGTAGTTTGGAAGCTGAGCAATTACAGAAGTGCAGCATAAACTCAAACCAACATAACTGTCAGGCAGCAAAGTTAATCAGCTTTGATTCAGCATTGTATTAACGTAGTCAAAGCGTGCTTTAGGCTTGGCAGCTCAGCTGGCTTTCCCCTACTATGTACCAGAACTCTTCTTTAAAGTACTCAGTGTAAAGAGTCTTAATGTGAGTTTACCTGTAGTTTCCAAAGATTTTAATGCATCTCCACATTATTGAAGCAGAATATGCCAAAGGGTCTCCACAGTGCAGTGAAATGAAAGTTTGACTATTATATTTGCTAGTGTCACAGGCAAAAACTGGGCTATTTTTACTTAATTTAATTAATTACTAATTAACAGAAATATCTGATCACTGATCCAGGTATTGAGAAAAAAAGAAAGAGAGAACAGAAACAAACACTTAAGTAAACATCTTTTCTCCTCCTTCCTCAGGCTTACCTTAAGTCAAACACCTATCCTCCTTAGTCTCAGTTTCCCTTATTTTTGCAATGGGAGACACTCAGTCCATCCTAATTGCTGCAGTGGAGCAGTGGGTGGCCCAGGAAATTTGGACTGTGCTCATAGGAACTTCTGCCTGTTGCTCTGTACCCATTGGTTTCTTTTGGCTCCACTGGTTTTCTTCACTGATTCTGGTGTTTCTTACTGGTTTTCCAGTATCATTTCCTCCAAGCTCAAGAATGGCGCATCCTGACAAGAAGAAAACCAAGCAAAGGTGGCAGGAGGCCTGCACTGGTGAACAAAGACCTCCTGATAAATCTCAGACATAAAAAGGTTGCATACAGGAGGCGGAACCAGGGAGATGTGACCCAGGACGAATATAGAGACATTGCTCAATTGTGCAGAGATGGTGTTAAGAAAGCCAAAGCCTACTTGGAGTTGAATCTGGTGAAAGACTTGAAGGACAACAAGAAAAGTGTAGGGAAAATGTGGCCTGCTGCTGAATAGGTCATGTGCCCTTGTGGCAAAAGACTTGGAAAAGGACACAGTATTCAAAGTCGTCTTCACTTTGGTCTTTGCTGGTAAAAACAATCTTCAGAAACCCCAGGGTCCTGAGATCAGTGGGAAAGTCTACAGCTAGGAAGACCTACCATGGAGGATAAGGATCAAGTCAGGGAACTTTTAAACAAACTGGACAAGCATAACTCCATGGGACCTAATGGGATATACTCATGAATGCTGAGGGAGCCGGGCAGGGTCACCACGAAGGTGCTTGCAATTTGTCTTTGACAAGTCTTGGTGATCAGGGGAGGTTACTCAGGACTGGAAGAAAGGAAATTTCAATTCTATCATCTATCTATGGGACACAGTCCCTCAGGTGTGTCTCTGCTCTGGTGTGGGTCATTGTTGGCAACAGTCCCTCATGGGTGCCCCTGTTTCAGTGCCTTAGCTGCAGTCTGTCAGGACTGTCACTGCCCTTGTGTGCATCACCCCCAGCCACAGTCCCTCAGAAGTATCTCCTCCAGCACAGAGCACCTCCTCCCAGGCATGCCCCTCCAGCGACCACCTCAGCAGTGTCACCCTCCATGTGTCCACTACCCCCAGCAGCTGATGTTCTTTCTTAAATATATTTAAGTGGGGCACCAAAGGTTCTGCTGAGCAGCCAGAGCTTTGGCATGAGGTAGATAACATGTCAAAAACAACAGCATGGAGTAAGACCCATAAAAAGAAGGGAACTAAGGTATGCAGAGCAAAGGAAAGAGGAAAGGCACAGAGATGACAGACATAGACATCAGGGGTCTATTCATCTATTCATATTTCTGGAAGACCCTCTTTTATTGATCTTAAAAAAAAAAAAAAGAGCTGATGGACTGGAGCCCCAGTGATCAGACTCCAATCTGGACCTGAACTTCATGACAGTTGTGGATTGTTGGGGGGTTAAGTGTTGCCTGCTCTCTGTTGCATAATTGCATTGCATGCACAACAGGCCTGCATTCCCTTTAAAGAACTTGAGTTTAAATTGTCCTTCTTTCTCTGGACCAAATCTGGTTTGAAAAGTCAGTATATTGCACAAGGTAGGCTGCAGCGTCTGTCACCATTTAATCTCTTTTATAAACTGGTCAAGTTTCTGCCTTAATCATAGTGGGAGGAAAGGGAATAAACATTTACTTGAAAAATTATGTAAACTTTTCAGTGAAAACAATTTAATTGATTGTGAATAGAATATACACAATTAAAATACTTAAGAACTGAGGAAAATCACATTTGTTTCACATAAAATGAAATGAGCAAACAGGACAGGAAGACACTGCTTAACACTATAAGAATGCTATTATAACTGACTACCCACATTTCAAAGTTGTAAACACCATAGAGTGAGATGAATTGCATGTAATTATGACTGACAATATGACATTGAGCAATGCAAAATGTTGGCTTTGTATCTGGAAAACAAACCTTTTTATTAGAGACAAATCTGCTATACAGCAGCAGACCTAACTCCACCTTAGTTTTCTGTAAGTGTTCCAGTGTCAGGCTAGGGAAAGCTTTGGCTGATGTACCATACGCAGGGTACACTACTGGCAGAAGGATAATCATATTCTTCTTGTTCCTGAGAACTAGGAACACCACCTACTTAATGTCCATGTTGTTGGTCACTGTTTCCTGACATTGCATACATCTTCCTATATAATCCCATTCAGCAAGCTGTGTTTTAAAACCAGTTAGGTTCCTTACCCCAGACTCATTGTACCTCTGCTAAAACTTTGCAGTACTGCCAGTTCTTTCAGTTTCTACCCCAGAGTGATTCATAGTCAAATTAAAAAAAAAAAAAAACACCATATTTTTTCCTGTGCAACACTGTCTCTAAGCTCAGATAGTTGCTCCCCCTGCTTTCCTTCACCCATCAATGGACTTAGGGAGGGCAATCCTGTTCTTTCACTATGCTAGTATGTATAAGCCAGTCCTCCTCAGTCTCTATCTTGTAAGATAGGACTCACATCCTCTGGCCACTTCAGTGATCCTCTCAGCACATGTTTTGTTTAAATTAATTTTGCTGGAGAAATTTTACTAGGTGCCAGAGGTAAAATCGCCAGTGATGCTTCAGACTCATCTGCAAGCTATGTTAGAAACATTGCACCTGATAAATCTTAAGATGATGTGTGCCATTTTCAGGACTGGTCCTGTTGGTGTTTCATAGTTATCCTGTGACTGACTAATACCCTCAGCCACTATAGCATACACTCCATCCTGATTTCCAACAGGTGAACTCCCAGTTTCCAATAGAAAATCTTGCTATTTACTTCTAGGTGTGTAACTTCTGCACTTCGGCAATTCAAAGGCAGGACAAGAATCTAAATCACCTAATAGTGCAGAACCTGTACATCTGCTATCATTCTCTCTGTCTTCAGAATTGTTAGCTCTTCCCCTTTTATGGAAAAAAAAGAATGACCTAAATAGAAATACAATGCATTTCATGTTTGCATGACCTCACCCTAGTCTTGTCTCTTTGGAAAGTACCCTACACTTGACAGGCATTCCAAGTATACACTGCTTTGTAAATGGTTTTTATTACTTCTTCCCAGAGCTTATTTTAAGCCACTAGTTCCTAAACGAGGGTCACAACCTTACTTTTATGCACAAGCTTGGCTGTATAATTGGAAGTGGGGTCATGACCCCAGAAGAGGGTCTTGACAGACAGATGTTCTGAGATTCAAAACCCCTTCTGACCTCTTTTAACACTGTTAAAGTCTCTAGCAATGTGAAGCACATCATGAGTGCAACAGGAGAAGATGAAACTCCACTTACCATCATTTGAGCAACTCTGATGAACTCTGCAGCTCTCAGCTTGAGCAGCGGTCATGTTCCTGGTCTCAAGACATAACTCACATGTTTACCCAATATGCAATTAGCAATACACTATTCTTTGGGTCCATACAAGGTATTTTTAAGCAAGTGTAATGTAAATATTATAGAAAAGCTCATAGTAATACACAGTACTTCATGAAGACTTTGGAGTTTATTCTAGGCCTCTCTAATTAAGCTGTGAAATTATTCTGGCATGCTGATAAAGTCTTTCCATGCTTCTATAGGGATCATACACATCATTCCTTTCAGATAAATTGCACTCAGTTATTCCTGTGAGCTGAAATAATTTGGTTTAATTACAGATCAGTTCATGCCCAGATAGTTCTCTGGAAGGAATTCAAGGGCAAACATATCAATTTTCCGTAGAAAAAGGACAGAAGCAAAATAGCTGCAGACTGAGTCCTGTTGTCACAAACATTGTTATTTAGGTCCATATCTTACTAAACTCATAAAAGGAGAAAATACCTTTTCACATTAGGGTGGTTGTGGACCAATGATGAAATGTGTGCCAGAGCACTCTGGTCCCACAGTTGTCTTAACAGTCACCTTTCCTACTTGTGTGCCCAAGTCGCCTTCGCAGGGCAGCCAAGGCATGAGATTGCCTTTCTCTCACTTTAGACCATGGTTAGGAGGCAAGGGCACCTATATCCAGATCCTGGAATTGTGAATCTCTCTGGAGTCCAATACCAATGAGGCTATGTCTATGCTAGTAAGTTAAGCAGTGCCCAGGAACAGTCCCAAGCACTGGAATGCAATTGTCTATACAGTTACCTGTCAGAGGGCTCCAAGGCACATTTTCGGTCCCTGCCACTCCCAAAAAATTCCTGGATATGGTCTGGGGCCTGAACATTCTCAGGATCATTCCCAGCAGGGACTTTGCATGCACGTCCTCTGTTTTACAGGCTGAAAGAGTTTATTAGAATAGGCTCAGACTATTCCTGCCTGTAAGCCAGTTTAAATTATGTATGAAGAGTGTTAAATGTTACATTACCCTCATTAAAGGTATTTGTGACATAACGTGTTATTGTGGTTAAGGTGTTGGGATCCTCACTGTAGGAACACAGTAAAGAGGCTTTCTGAAATACTCTGAGCAAGAAGCAAGATCATTAACAGCTTTTAATGGACCTGAAGGAGGGCAGAAGTATTCACTTTGTTCTTTTTGTTGTTGTGTAGCTGCTCATAGTATCAGTCCTGTCTTTCCCAGAGCACGGAGACAGAGTTGGCAGTGGTGCTTGGCAAAGGATATGCCAGCCAAAAGAATAAACTCTTGCTGGTGGTGGATTGCCTGTGACAAAGGGCACCCACAGTACAGCTGAACCTTTTTTCTAGTCTGACTGGCAAAGGCAGCGACTATCAATGTCCGCTGATCTCAGCCAGAAGTCTAGCAGCCTAGTGATTCAACGATGTATACCCTAATAAGAAAGTCTCCACTACCTCGACTAAAGGAACCTTCACATTATATGTTAAGCATAAATCTGTCACTTATTTTATTTCTTTCCTGAAGAAGAATAGTTGACACACAATAGATTTTTTTTTTTCTGTCACAATGACACTACCTGCTTTTCCCTTTTGGTGGGGAGTTTTATTCCTTGTGAACTGACAAGCTTTTCTTTCTTTTGATGCTGTATTCTTCACTTCTAATTTAGGCCTGTGTTTTGTCTCAGTGTTCCCCCCTAAAATGTAAGTAGTTTTGCCACAGTTCCTAATTATTTTCCCAAATTTGCGAAAGGAAGTGAATGTGCCTTTGCGGGGGTAGTACTTACCCTCTTTAAGTGACTGCAAATGTCCACATCCAGGACTTAACAAAACTAAATCATCCTTTACTCTGATACCATCAGTTTGAGGTCTGTGGGTCCGAGCATAAATGCTTTGCTTGTACCTGAACCCCACAAGCCAACTGGCAGGTCTGTGCTTCAGCATCCAGGCAGTCTTGGTCTGCTCTATTTAAACTGCTCTAGACATCTGGCACTTTTGTCTCTACTTTTTCCATTGCTCTTTAGCACATATGTTCAGCTACGGAGCAGCTCTTGAACAGTCAGAGTCCATTTGTATTCGTATCTCGGTTTACTAAATTTTGGATAAAAGTGCATAATGTGTGCTGCCGCTGGCTTTTCCAGTCAGAATGACCCAAAACCCCCTTCTCAGGTGGCATATTTTCACTATAACTTTTATCCACTTAAGATAAAATAAAAAAGTCTGGCAATGAATATTCATGCCCATTTGAGAACACGGGTCTGGTGACTGTAGCTACACGTGCAACCATATGGAGAGCTCAAACAGTGGGTGACAAAGATAACACGAACCTTCAAGAAGGCCTAAATCACCATGCAGCAGATATAGCGATAGAGTCGTACATGACAATACCTCTCAGCAGTGAGTCCTTCTGTTCTGTTTGCTCATCAGTTTGCTTTTTTGAGGAACGTGATTGGAATTTAGGCTACTAAAGCAGAAATCCTTATAAATTCCCATTGCTCCCAGTTTGTTGCCTTAGTAGTTATGTTGTGATTAAGGTTCTTTAAACCTCTTGCAAGGACCATCTCTTAGAGTCAAACCCATGTACCTAACCCTTGGTGGCTAAGTGAAGAAAATGAACTCTGAAAAATTCCATCCCAAACCCTATGGCTCCTTTGTTTCCTGGAGAGTGGGTCCACATTATATTTTGTCAGTGTATTGGGTTTGCTTGGCAAGGTTTTGGTAGCAGGGGAGCTATGGGGATGGCTTATGTGAGAAGCTGCTAGAAGCTTCTCCTGTGTCTGATAGAGCCAATGCCAGTCAGCTCCAAGACGGACCGCCGCTGGCTAAGGCTGAGCCCATCAGCGGTGGTGGTAGTGCCTCTGGGATAGTATATTTAAGAGGGGAAAAATCTGCTGCGCAACAGCTGCCAGAAGAGAGGAATGAGACTAAGAGGAACATCCCTGCAGGCACCCAGGTCACTGAAGAAGGAGGGGCAGGAGGTTTTCCAGGTGATGGAGCAGAGATTCCCCTGCAGCCCATGATAAAGACGAGGCAGGCTGTCCCCCTGCAGCCCATGGAGGTTAACGGTGCAGCAGATACCCACCTGCAGCCCATGGAGGACCCCACGCCAGAGCAGGTGGATGCCCGAAGGAGGCTGTGACCCCATGGGAAGACCACACTGGAGCAGGCTCTTGGCAGGACCTGTGGCCTCATGGAAAGAGGAGCCCACGCTGGAGCAGGGTTGCTGGCAGGACTTGTGACCCCACAGGGGACCCACGCAGGAGCAGTCTGTTCCTGAAGGGCTGCACCCCATGGAAGGGACCCACACTGGAGCAATTAATGAAGAACTGCAGCCTGTGGGAAGGACCCATGCTGCAACAGTAGGGCAAATGTGTTTTAAGTCTGGTTTTATTTCTCATTACCCTCTTCTGATTTGATTGGCAATAAATTAATTTTTTTTTTTTACATTTCCCTGATTTGAATCTGTTTTGCCAGTGACAGTAATTGGTCAGTGCTCTCCTTGTCCTTATCTCAACCCATGAGCCTTTTTTCTCTCCTGTCCAGCTGAGGAGGGGAGTGATACAGCAGCTTTGGTGGGCACCTGGTGTCCAGCCAGGGTCAACACACCATAGCCAGGCAGCAAGAAGCAACCAACACTTATTCATGTCCTTGTCATGCCCTCGGCTGAGACAAGGCTGTTTTGGGTGTGTTGCTTTCTGCCCAAAATGAATTTTTTTCATTCATTTACATTTACATTCATTCAACATTTGCAATGGTAAAAAAAATGACCTATAAAACAAAAGTACACTTTTTAGTCCAGATTATTTTATTGCTCTGATTAGACCATAATACCACAATTGTATCAAGACACTGGAGGGTGCAGTTGTGCTCACCTCTCAGGGAAGACTTTCCTCTTCCTCTCCCCTTTCCCACTTTCAGCTCGTTAACACCAACCGCCCTCCCAGCTGTGCCAGGGCAACTCTGTGGGGTTCCTCTGTAAACTCTGCACTGAAATAGTGAGGGTGGATTTCACCCTTCCTGAAGAAGTTGCATTTCTGCCTTGGGTCACAGGGTGGATGGCTCCAGCGAGAGCGGCACCGGCACTCACGGGAGGCACCCGCTGTGACATGGGGAAGGCAGTGAGCATGGTATTTCATATACCAGCTTTACTCTCAAAGCTTTACTTTAGGCCTTGACAGCACCCAGTCCAGGCCTAAGTCCCATCGGGAGATGCACATGTCAGGCCCAGTCTGGAAGTCCTCTGGTCACCAAAAATGTGGATAAAGAATTACTCTCACACAATAATATAAAAGTTTGCAGTGTATCAGACCAAAGGACCATATCATCTCCAGTAGCGTCTTTAAGCAAATGCTGAGGGAACACCCTAACAATAAAGCAAGCATGTTTCCCTATTAGACTGTCACAGCCTCTGAATATTTCCATCTCAGTGGCATCCTAAGGCTGATATGATTTCAGTGTGTTTAGAAATTCTCAACAAATTTCCCTGAACTCATCCTGTCTCCCTTTGAACTTAGGTCAAGTTGGACTACTACAACCATGTTAATAACCTTTTTTTTTTTCCCCCTCAATCTGGCTCTTACTGGCATCTTTTGATGTCCTGTAGTGTTACTATTGGAAGAGAAATTTAAATCACATCCACCACAACTTACTCTTTCTGTGTGAGTCGTGAGTTTATAGGCCTCTACTACATCAGCCTGAGTCATATCTATCCCAGTCTGAAAAATCTAAGCTAACTTAATTTTTTGTCATACAGAAAGCATTCTGTATCTCCAGCCATCCCTGTTGCTCTTCTCTGAACTCCTTCCAGGTCTGATACACCCTTTTTCAGCTGACAGGATGAGAGTGGCATGCAGCATTCAAGGTGTGGGCAAGCAAGGTTGTAATGCTGTTCCCTGTTTTATTCAAACTTCCTTATCTTCTTACCTGCACTGCATTTCCATCTCCCTAGAACGGCACTCATTGTTGCTTATTTGATCAGAACTATCTTTCTCCCAGACCTCTCAGGACGCAGGGACCTGATGATTTATTTTTCTTCCTATTTAGGCCTGGAGTTTCAGCTGTACAAATTTGGTGCTACTCATTAAGGCAGTTCGTTCGTTAATTTGTTAATTTATATTTATGTTAGGTTCTCATTAACTTCTAATATTACTGCAGTGCCAGAAGAATTTCTTATGTTTTCTGGTATATTTCGTACCACCATGTACCACGGTGAACTTTCTTCCATCAAGGCTGCAGCATACCCAGTGTCAATATTTTCATGAAGGCTATGTACTCCATTTTTCTCACTTTCTTTATTAGAGTCCTTGCAATCATCTGCTAGGTCACACACCTCTCATTTGGTTCTGGGGAATCTAAATGACAGTTTTCCATGACTTGTGTGACTATCAATCCTCTGATCTGCCTCATATTTGGATACAGAATCCAGAGCAGAACTGTCTCACGATGAGCTCTTCCACGCCCACCAGCTTCCTTTAATGCTCTTCAGTTTAAAAACTCATTCACAACCTTCTTATTTCAAGTGCCTGAAGTTTGGTTTCTTTAGCGTCTATACAAATCCCATATGTCTGTATATGTCTCCCATATACCAGAAGGATCACCTATTCCTACCATCCCGAGTCACTCTTCACCTACAGTCTTTTCTGCTGGACAAGTCTGGTGTTTGGCTTCTCTCTCCAGCCCTGCACAGAGCACTGCAAACATTTCTGAGACCACTGCCATAGAAGCTTTGCTGTTTTTAAGGTGCCTAGACTTAGCTTCCAAAATCTCTGCCCTGCCCCTCCTTTTGCCCTTGGTGTCTGTGTGAACTAGGACTCCAGGATCCTGCCTGGTGCATTTTATGAGCCAGCCCAGACTCCTAGGGAGATCTGCCACCTTCGCAGCCTTCCCCAGACTTCTCCCAGCTGATGGTGACACCTGCTTCCCAAAGGCAGAGTGGGACCTCAGCTCTGCTGTAGCTCTGCATGTGCACTCACTCCCCACCCCACATCTTTGGGATCCAAAGCTTTGCACAAAGGTCCAAAATACTGGAGTCACTGTTGTGGCAACAGTTGAAAAATCCACTCTGCAAGACAGGAAAAGTTTAGCAATGTTCTCCTTTTTCCCTAACCAGCCTGGAGACCTCATGAACTCTCCCCACTGCCCACACAGTCCCCCGCATCACTAGCAATCCAATTAGTCCCTTCTCTTTCAAAAAGGCCACAGATATTTGAGCCATGCCAGATGCCAGACACTGGGCCCTGTAAGAGCTGGAGCACAGGAAGGCCCAAGATGTCTTGTTTCCTTTTAATTACTTACAGTTATAAATCTGAGAGTGTAAACTCTGCAAGGCTAAACAATATCTTCTCCCATGACTTATTAAAGTTGAATGACACGCGGTCTTGTTCTTTTGCCATGCTATTTCACAGAGCTCCGTCTCAGACCAGTTGGTGAAAACTCATTTTAAGATGAAAAGCTTTTGGAAAGAGAACAGCACATTCTAAGCACATAACAAGTGCTCTGAGGCAAGAAAGGCTTTCTCCTATTTTTAAAGTTAAGCTCATTAGGGATTGGGCTCATGATTTGTAAGTGATGTTGCAATGGCAACAAAGCTGGCTCCTTAATTGCTCTAGGTGGGACAGGATCACCTTCTCACATCTCCCTCCAGCATACTCCTCCCCCTGCCCAGATACTCTGTTCCTCTTACCTTTGAACACAACAGAAAATCTGCAGGCTGTGCATCCCCTCTCACTCTGCCCAGGAGAGTTGTGTCTGACTCACTGGCTGGTGATCACAGACCACTTGTAGTCTCTCTCTGAGTGCATGGTGGTCTTCTGCTGAAGCAGCGGAGTAGATAAAACATCCTCTAGAAGCTGTTTGCAGCTGTGTTCTGTACATCTGCAGCTGTGCTTGTCATAATCTCTGCTTCCACTGCTTTCCAGTATTGCAGCATTCTGGTTCACAAAAAGCAAAACCACTAACAAAAAGTTCTGATCATATTCTTTTACCTCTCTACTGGGTTTCCTTCTTTTCCTGCGTGAGTGTAACAATTCTTATTCTTTTCTCCAAGGCCAATTAAAACTCTGTCCCACCTAATTTTTTCCTCTTGCATCACAAATCACAGCTTCAGTGTTTTCCCACTTCAGGTCAATCACCTTCCATTCCCCAAATCATTTCTTTTAATCCATAGTCCTCACCTCCTTCACTTCTCAAGTTTGCCATTTGCATCAAATCCTAGGGAAGAACAAGGACATAATGATATTTTAAAAGTCAAACAACTTCACAAGGATATGTAAAGCAGAATTAAATCATCCTTGGTGCTATTTGCAGAAATAGGTACACGAGACCATCATGTGAAACATGCTGTTACTTCTTGTTTTCCTGCCTCATCCCTTGTTTGCTGCTTCTCCTCAAAGCTGCACAGCTTTGAGAGCTTATGTGCTCCAGCATGTCTGGGTAGATCCCAACATGCACCGATAGTCTGTGTGCAAGGAGAAAGGATAATCCCAAGAAGAATGAAATCTGGAGGCTTTTCTCTGGCAGTAGTACTTTCTGTGAACTATTTTTCCTTGTTCTGCTGTTTCCATGTGGAATGACAAAGGTAATACTGTTATGGTCTGCATTATATTTGTACCTACTCATTTATTACTTCTATACTTTCCAATGAACAAAGGACAGGGTTTTTTTCCCTTTAACTAGTAAATAAAAAAGAAATGACAGATTAATTTCTCTACTTTGTCACCTTTCAGATAGAGGACTGGCTTTCATTTTGCACAAACTTAAATATTTTTAGTGATAAAACTCACAAAGTGACTGACCAGCCAACTACTTTTCTAGACCCCAGTGTCTGAGCTGTAGCATTTCCTCAGCTGTAGCATCACACCTTTTACAAGACTGTGAAAAACAATGACAATAAGTATGTTGTGTCTCTAGGGAAAATACTGACTGTGGGGTCAGAAAGGATATTGACTGTGACATCATGGGGAAAATATACTTAAACATTGTATTACAGGCAGAAAAAAAAGAGAGGAGTCTTGGCTTGAACTGATGGTGAAAGTTCCCTTGCTGGAGCAATTTGCCTTTGTCCATGCTACTGTTAATTACGTATGTATGTGTATAGAAATGTTCCCATGAGAAAAAAAATCAATTTGGTAATGACAAAGTGGCAGCATCATATTCTGTGCTGGATTAAAATATTTTACATTAACCAGATCAAAGTAAAAATTGCAATAACAACTGACAAATTATTTCCTCCAGCTGGGCAGAAGAGAATGAAAAGAAAAACAAAAAAAGGAAGAGAAAAAAGCCACAGAGACAATTAAAAGTAGAAGAGGAGAAGAAGGCAGCCAAAACAGGGCACGGATTTTATCAGATGGGCATACAGAGAAGCTGGCTGGCATGATAGTGCTTTAGGAGCTGGCAAACAAATACTTGATGCTGTGAACTCTCTGCTTTGCTTTGATGCGGTCACTAGCATCCTACCTAAGAGAAAAGACACTGTGTACAAGTGCCACACCATTTTATGAGCACTTGACACAAAGCATTAATCATTTTTCCTCACTAGAAGCAACTTGCCAAGTACTGTTCTCTGTTCTGGGGTGAATTCAATGAGCACTGCACCTAGCTAATAGAGGCTGAAAGCTGGCCCAGGCTTTCACTTTGAAGGCATTTTGCTGGAGCTTTCCTGTCATAAGGCATTCATTTCTATAGGGTCTGAAATCTTTAGCTCCTTAAAGAGCTACATGGGGACACAGATACGTGGGGGTCACTGCATGCAGTTCAGCACATCCTGCCTCCAACAGCCTCCATTTACCATCACCCTGGGAAAAGATGGAAACTACCCAGACAACTGCATAAACCCTTGTGGGGGAAATGCCTTCCTGGTTCCTGCAGAGATCAGCATCTGCCCCGAAACATGAGGTTTGATTACCTTACTCCAGAGTATAAAACTTGTAATGCTATTAGAAAGCCTTCAGGCTCTTAGGCATTTTCTTGAAATACAGCTACCATGTCTAGTTTGATGACCCTTTTGGAACAGGTTATGTGCCTGGTATTTCCTTGTACTAATCACCAATCATTAACATCATTGCATGAGCCCTGTTCATAAGCAAACCTCCATCTGCAGGAAGCCATGGGCCACCCAGTCTTAGCTTCCACCAGAAAAGAAAAGATCAGTCTTGGATTTGGGACTAATAGGACAACTTGCCTACAAGGCCTATTCCTCCACTTCCTATGAGCAGCTGTGCACACACACCAGTCTGGGAGCCCAAAACTTCTCTGCAGCAGTGACATCCTCAGAGGAAGCATGCACCTGCCAGCTGTGAAAAGTGGGTCAGCATTTAGCATTTCACCCAGAGGCTTATTTTCAACTTTGTGGTGCACCTTCTGTTTTGCCTAGGGGCTTGGATAGAAAAAGGCCCTGTGAAGTAACTGTGGTTTGGAGAATCTCAGGTCTGAGCTATTCCGTGAGGAAAAGAAAGAGAGAGACAGACAAAGCAAGATAGTTTACTGTTGGCTAAGCCTGTGATCCCTTGTGGTAAACTGACAGGCACACTCCATACCTAGGCAAACAATGTTATGTCATTTGCTTGATCTGCACCATAAAATCAGATCAATCTGAATAGTCTAGGAGAAAGGTAAAACTTTTTCTAACCCTGTCTCCTGCAGATCATTCATCTGTGAAGAGTTCATACCTTCCCTCAGAAGAGACAAAATGCTCTTCTTTAGGTCCATTGATATCCAGAGATTTGCTGGCAGTAAAGGACCCCTGCATCTCACATAGTAAGATCTGACCTGGTAACATCACTAGCAAAATCCTTGCTGCCCTAGGTGAAGCCAGGATTTCACTCCCTGGCCCTGCAAAAGCTTCAGGTTCTGCAATTTCTCTACAGTAAGATCTGTGACTCCCGGAAAGTTTTTATCTAGAGTTACACTTCAGGCATTTTTCCACCGTATATTAACAGGTTTTACAAGCAGTACAGTCAGCTGGATATAACAAATGGTGCTGGGCCAACTCACACGGTGGCCCTGCAGGCAGACTCCTTTCCTCCTCCATACAGGTCTTCAACAGGACAAACAGAATGCAGAAGGATCCAGCAGTCTCCTCCCTCAAGGGTAAGGGGACATACAGACAAAGATGTGTGTATATTTAATGTTACCAAAAGATCTGAAAATAAAAATAACTACCTCTGTGTTGAATAATTGTGTAGAAGGCACAGAAGAGCTATGATAAGACAAGCAGCGATCTCTGCCATACCATGTTGCAATTATCTCCTTATCTAAAATTATTTGCTTCTGACCTGACCTCTACTAACAGTTTTATGTGCTCAGCAAATATCTACTTGTATATATTTCTGTTCTGTTTTCTCACCCTTATGTCACTCCTTCAAATGGCATGATGGCCCTTGTAGAGAACAAGAACCTTTATCAAATCACAAGCACAAATACATGCAGAGAATGGATTGAGAGCAGCCCTGAGGAGAAGGAATTTGGGTATGAGAATTGGTCTATGAGAAGCTCAACGTGACCCAGCAATGTGCACTCTCAGCCCAGAAGGCCAACCGTATCCTGGGCTGCTTCAAAAGAAGCGTGACCAGCAGGTTGAGGGACGTGATTGTCCCCCTCTGCTCTCAGGAGACCCTGCCTGGAGTGCTACATCCAGCTCTGGGGGCCCCAACATAAGAAGGACATGGACCTGTTGGAACGAGTCCAGAGGAGGGTCACAAATGTGATCAGAGTGATGGAGCACCTGTCCTATGAAGACAGTCTGAGAGCTGGGGTTGTTCAGCCTGGAGAAGACAAGGCTCTGGAGAGGCTTTATAGCAGCCTTCCAGTACTTGAAGGGGGCCTACAAGAAAGCTGGAGAGGGACTTTTTGCAAGGGCATGAGGGCATGTAGTGGTTGGACAAGGCGTAATGTCTTTAAACTGACAGAGGGTAGATTTAGATTAGACATAAGGAAGAAACTCTTCACTCTGAGGGTGGTGAGGCACTGGAACAGCTTGCCCAGAGAAGCTGTTGATGCCCCACCCCTGGAAGTGTTCAAGGCCAGGTTGGATGGGGCTTTGAGCAACCTGGTCTAGTGGAAAGTGTCCCTGCCCATGGCAGGGGGTTGGAACTAGATGATCTTTAAGGTCCCTTCCAACCCAAACCATTCTATGATTCTATGATTCTACGATTAGAGATGTAGCTGAGCAGAGAAGGGATTTAAAGCCTTATAGTTGTCAGAAAGAATAACCATATGCTTTATTTTTCAAGTTGTGCTGGAAGGTGTCAACATATTAATATATTTAAAATTAAAAATATATAGCTCAACATAAATATTCACAATTTCAGAAAATGTATAAAGAATTGAGACAAAAATGACCAGCACTGCATGGGTGATACACTGGTATCAGAACGAGAGGAAAACCTCAATATCCTCCAACTCACAAAACGACTGGAATTAGAATTAGGGGAGGTTTGCTGTTCTGCTTAGTGCTTGTGCCTGCTTGGTTCTTTACGTTATCAAATCTTAGTTTGAGTTTAATTTTGTGTTCAAATAAAGGCAAGAACTTAAAATTAAATTAAGCTGGAATAGCAAGTTTTGCCTAATTTTAAGATGACATTACCTCTTTTTTACAGAATTTCTGCCTGAAAAAACTTTTCACCCATGCCTTAGATAATGCAGGAAAACAACTGAGCTATAAAATATCTGCATTGTTAACCTTCTTTTGTCTTTAAAGCTTGAGAGAATTTGGAGCAAGGCTTTTTGTTTTGACACAACCAGTTTAAATGGCTGTAGATGTTTGTGAATCATTGAATGCGCCCGCACTATGGAATTTTCTCTGTAACAGGACACTAGACAGACTTTAATCTGCCTCCAGACTTTAGAGAGACCATTTGAACCCTATAGGCCTGACTCAATTGTCACTAGGCTCAAGGCAGAACTATGTCTTTCAGAAAACAGGGATGTGTTCACATGCAATGTTGTTTTGTATGAACCTAAGTGGTGCACTTTTTCTTTCTGACAAACATTTTTTTTTTCTGTCAACAACTTATTTATGCACTTTCAATATCAAACTGGGGCAATCTATCAGAAATGAACTTCTGCAAAGAGGAGGTCTGGCAAAAGCCTAATTAGAAAAGTGTGTTATGTCTATGTAATAATCAGTTTTCCATTTAATTAGAGAAGACAGGACAGGATAACTAGGGAAATGATAGTGGTACTTTAAATTAAGCATTTTACGAACATTCCGTGACTTGAATTCTCTGCTATACATATAAAGTAAGCCAACTGATTGTTAAAAGCATGTTTATTGAGGATTAACGTTCATGTAAAGGATGCATGCTTCCTAAGCCTTGGAAAATCTGGTTTTAATTATCAACTGGCATGCAATTAGCCAAGAATAATGAACCTTTAAGATCTACATTAAAAGTGTATTGGAGACATTTGTTTCAAACTGTCAGTGAAATATTTCTCAGCTAATGGCATCAACATTTTTATTCAGAAATATAGAAATAATCACAGGCTCTTATTTTTGTTGCCTCTCACTGAAGAAGGCCTGATTGGAATAATTAATTATGTTATTTTAAATTAATCCCTTCTGTTCCTCAGAAGATGAAAATGGGTTCCTCCCCACATTTGCATCCATTAAAACCCATAAGCATTGTCTCCTGTTCATGCCAGCATTCTAATGACTTTTTAAAGTTAACAGCATTAAGGATTGAGAAGAAAAGCATTAATTAAAATAACGGTTCTCATAAATCTTCTCACCATAACACCTCACTAAAAACTTTGCAGGTGACATCGGTGGTTAAGAAACAGCTGTCACTGCTGCAGAAGAGTTTCTGGTTGCACTGCACTAGCAAAACTGAACATTAACTTTTTAGGGCAAGCAACAGAAGAATAACTTGTCCTGTCGAAATATTACCTCTCCTGCCAGTAGTTGTTGCCGAGTCTGGGTCAAGCTGGGGGAAACTTCGGGTTGGTTCTGTTCTGCTGTTCACACTACGTTGGTGCTGGCTGCTCTAGCACTTACCTTCAGCCCCTAGATCCCAGGGACTACTTACCCACAACAACAGTGCACTTACATTAGATAAATGCAAACTGATTGTTATGCTGGTTCACTCAAAAAGCCCCGTCACCACAGAGCTTGAGTATGGTTTGTTATTTGCAAAAGACCACTGCCTTAGCTCTTACTAGAGGCAATCATTTCCATTTCTACCTGTGTGGGCCTAGGATTGGGCTTATATTTATCAGCTGCTGATAGATTTGGATAGGTACTTGGCAAGAAGAAAGTAGAAGAATTATTCAAAAGAAATTAACTGTTATTATCCTCCTGTATTTCTAAGTTATACCTCGTATCAATGGACTCTAAATCCCACAAAACAAACAAAAACAGTCATAAAACTATCACTGGGATATTATTTGGGGCAAGAAATGTACTTCCGGGGACATGTCAAGGAAAGAACACTAAGTGTTAACAGTTACTGTATTAGACTATGCTAAGTAGTGGGTTGATTTTTTTCTTTTTAAGAGGCTGCAGCTCTCTGCTTCCTGAGAAACAATAAAGCCTTGGATTACTCAACAGGAAACCCTAATTTTTCAGAAGAATTTATTATTTCAACCATTCTTTTACACTTATTCTTCTGGAAAACCTAAGGAGGGAGGAACAGTTTCTCCCAACAAGGCTGCAAGGATTTGTTCATCTGTTCCTGATGAAGAAATCCTCTTCTGCAGTTCCACAGCACTTATTCTTGTGCTCAGACTGAGCTTCCTCATTATGAGAATAAACAAATAAGTAAAAGCAAGTCCTCTTGCTATGTGTCTTAACGATCCCTTTCCGAAGTCTTAGTTTAAAAAGCAATGTGTCCCCCATTAGTGCAAATAGCTAGGTACTTCACTATTTTAATTCACATAAACTCATAGGATAGAAATCCTATGTTTCACATTTAACAGATGTGAAACAGAAATGGAGGCAAATGCAGCCTGTTGTAGCTCTGTGGCTCAGTGATTTGTGCAAGATAACACAGGAAGTCTGTGACAGAGATTTTAATTTAGGTTTCCTAAATTTGCAGCTATCATCCTGACCATCCTCCTGCCTTTTTCCTCTCATTGGTAATATCATCAGAGTGATCATTACCAAGCATCAAACATGTATTTGGAGAGGAAGTGCAAGGTAGCTGCTAAGGCTAAAAAGAAAGTCTATGTTTTGAAAGAAAACAAGCCCTGTACTCTCCAGCTGGCACCCACCATTGGAAAATGAGCTTTGCTTTCTGTTCAGGGTGCAATTAAAAATGCTATTTATTGTGGACATATGCAAAATACACATAGAGGAGAACTGTCACAAGCCGGGGAATAAAATAACCAAGCCAACTCCTCTGAGCCTTAAATACCCTGAAAATTGCTTTCTCTAAAAAAAAGACTGAAGAAGTGTGAGGACTTTTCGACTGGTGTCAGTTCTCTTCTTTTTCTGTGTGCGAAAAGGAGGCTTCCCGTTGCTGTGCTCTTGGTCTAATGACCTAACTGAGAGAAGCCCTCCTCACCTAAGTGGCACTGTGGCTGGCCTTCAGAACATAAAGCTTTCTGCATAAAACAGCCACGTTCATTTCATAAACACAACATCTCTGTGGAGAGACATGCTGAGATTGGAAATTGTGCTTATGAAGTAGCCTTGCATTCCTGTGCACCTCTGGCATGCCATAACCCTACCCAGTCTGCTGCCTCCAGCAAAACAACGCGTTTTTATAGAAAATGCCCGTAGCCACGACTGCAGTTGAGGGTCTGTTGTTTTTAAGTGACCTTAGACATAGGCCACATATATTTACATGGCAAAAGAGAGTAAGACCTCTTTATTATCTCCTCCAGAGAGAAGCAAAGCATGCAGGAAGGCAAAACTGTATAGTTATCACTGATGAATATACAGTAAAGAGGCATGTCTGTTGTAAAACTCTGCATTTCTTCTCAGTAGTGGAATGAAACTGTGAGATAAGGCTGAAAAAAGTAATCCTCTGAAACTTAGCAGGAAGTGGTTGTTGGGTTTTTTTGTTGTCACACACAGATGACTTTGCCAGCACAGTGAGAATCCAAGAGAACTTAGTGTCCCCGTTTAGGCTGAAAATGGCCATGATAAACAACTGGAGGGTGCTGATAGCATATTGCCCTACATGCATTCTCCACAATATCCTTGCATTGCTCATTTTAAAAGAAGAAAAACATTTCCTGCCTGGATACATAACAGGGGAGGGCAAATGTTCTGGAATGACCTGAGACAAAGGCAGGGTTTTTGTTTTCTTTTCTTTTGTTTTAATGAGACTCCGAGAATAATAATGGTTCAGGATACCAGCAAATAGTACAGTTGGGCTTTTGCCCTAGTACTCAGAAGGAAGAAAAACAACCTCCCTGGACTGCTGACATTTTTTTCTTATATCTATCTTACATCTCAACCTGGAAGGCCTGCTAATGCTGGGATGGTGGTATTGCTCATGCTAGACTGTTCATAAAAAGTCCTTCAAGTATTAAGATTTCTTTTTTATACTGAGTGGTGCAGTTGCCTTTTCTCACGATGCTTCTCCATTGTGTAGCAACAATGATAATGACTGTAGTAACCAGGCGCAAAGCTGACCTATTCATCAGCACTGAAACGAACACCCCTATATTCAGAAACTTTTATTCTAATACTTTTTAATTATTTCACATAAGAAACTAATTGGCATTTGAAAATGCACTATTAATTCAATTAAAGTATTTTTAAGTATCTTGAATAACATATTAACTCATCAAAGTCAGAAACAGAGAAAGCCAAGATTTGGAGAATCTGCTGGTTTTTCCCATCAGAAGCAAGAGGCCTGGCTTTGAACTTTCACTAGTGTTTCATTATTTTTGCTCAGCTGGCTTGCAGAGAACTCTTAACACCACTGTTAAGTGCAATAGGATCCAGGGTCAATGTTTTGATTACATTCAAAAATAATTTCATGTGTAACAGAAGGATATATACAAAGATATCCAACTCCTGTTTCTCAGCCCAATCTTCCATAGTGTGTAATATCAGCAGTCACAAGAAGTTTCCACTTTCCTCAGCTCTTAGTTCCGAGGAGAAGTAAAACCAAGAGGCACATGTGGAATGATTCTTCTTTCACATCACCGAAAATCAGGAATAGTTCCAGAAAGATCAAGTGAGCTGTACTAGCATAACGTTAGCATAAGTGAGAACACAAGTGATATGTAATACTGCTGTAATTGTTGGCAGTAAGAGTTCTGCCCTCTTGCGTATTTGTTCTTGTAATTTTGACTGTCTGCCTGGTATCTTTTCACATGCTGAATTTCATAGTTATGTTAGCCCCTGTTTATTTCTTTTTGTCTGGTGACACCCACTCTCAGACATTTTCTTTCAGGTTCTCCTGATAAGGTTAGAAAATCTTGGTAGATCATGAACTTTGAACAGTGTTTTAATGTTGAAAGAAGACTAACATTTTCTCCTTCTTTAGGACAAAATTGCAATCTTTGCTATGAATCTCTAGATGATTTCCTTTTAAAAGGCTTGATAAACAAATTTGAACCACTAATAATAACTCTTGTATTTCTCTGTTCAACTCTCCACTTAGATTTTCAAGAGTCTCTGCTCCTCGCCTTTTTCAGCACAGAGAGCACTTTGTTCCTAAAATATTGTGCAGTACCAGCACTTTAGGTATGCCCCCTCTTTCTTATAAATGGAACTGGTGACATGCAGTATTGTGTCTTCCTTCAAATCTTTTTGCATCATCTGATCCTTAATACTCAAGTTAATACAGTTCTGGAGTGGGACACATCTCACATAACCATCCCAAATTTATGGCATCTGGTCAAGTCAATTCCTCTGGTTTCTTCTGTAGTTCGAAGAGAGAAACCATGTCAAGACACAAGTCCTTTCACCTTAAGATCAGTAAGCTGAATTGCCTTACATCAGTTGGAGATTTACCCTAGACAGTTAGCATGGACTAGGTGTCAGCACTCAAATGACAATTGTTAAATGAATGGTTAAATGAAATTAATCTGAATTCTGGTCACAGGAGTTGACGTCCCCAAGCATACAGTGAATGGAAAAGGATAACACTAGAAATAGTGTTTTCAAGTACAGGGATGGTAAATTTCACCACAGGTTCTTATTATACCATTTGAAAATATCTCCAGGGCTAATGTGATAAGGCTAAGGGCAGCAGAAATTTCATTAAAGCATCTTTTTTCCGTGTGCACAGCTAAGATCCAAGTTTATTGTGCACAGGTATAGCTACTTATGTAGGTATAGTGACCTATATTCAAGTGAAGATGGAGTACGAGAGGACTTCTCAAAAGATCAGGAGCGTTAAAAAATTTACACAGAAGGTAAGTCAGCGTGGTTTGGTTGGTTTGGTAAGACAATGCACAGGGAGTATTTTTCCATTTTTTACAAATACATTGAAGGACAAGAAAATAAAAATAAAAACCAAGGAAGAAGATTTACATTAAATAGCAGCACTGACAGAAGACTAGATGGGGACAGAGGGACCGCAGACACACTTAGTACGGGTGTCAGAACAGTGCTGTAGGAGCCAAGCAGCAGCATGGCTTTGTGGATGTGTTATTAACTCTCCGCTTCGTGTGTGATCACAGGAGAGAGGCTGAGAATGCTCTGTTCAACAGAAAGTAGGTTGGAATAGAGAGTGCTAGGTCTTTTGAAAGAGGTTCTGCGGATACATCTATTTACATAGTATTCAAGCCTCTTTTTGTTACTGACAACACATACCGCTGCTAAAAACAGATTTCTTAAAATAGTTGAAGGGGTGAAAAAATAACACTGTTCATCACTTCTCCATCCAGTCTACACTTCCTTCTTTTTAAAGTGAAGATTTTGCTAATGGCTGCCACATGTAGTTTTAATACATGAATGGATGTCTCAGAAAAGTATCTAACAAACATTAACAGTTCTTATAGTTTGCAATTTAAACCCAATATAACTCTTCCAAGATAGGAAAAAACACTTCTGCTCAAACTACTGGTAGGAAGGTCATAGCCCCTTGAAATACAGTATGAAACTGGAAATACTGGCAACCATTTCAGCAGAAGATCCCCGCTCTACACTGCTATAAGGAGAATATGGAAAGAATGATACTTACAACATCAGCTATCACTTTCTTCAAGAGCTTAAAATTTTTTCCATACAGTATTTTTATCATCTTACCAATGCTGTGAAAAATCTTGTTGCATCCCTAAATGTGGGCCAGATCACGCAGCCAAAAAGGAATTAAAGCACCATTACTTTATAGAGAACTTTCTGGTGCAAGTAAGCACTTTTTGGATGTAGCAAGTGCTGTAGAATCTGGCCCAGTATTAATAGATGCTAGGCATGCTCTCCATTAATAACTTTATGCTCAATTTAGAATAAACAGTACTAATGATGGGTGGTTTGAAATACATGAACGCTATGCAGAAGTGTTTATTCCGTGTCAGTGCCCCATTAATAAAACTCCGTTTGCTGCCAGTGGACATTTTACCATTCAAGTGACTACTTAAGGGGTAGAAATATTAGAGACAGTTACAGATTCCCTTCTGTTATTTTTCTTCCAAAAGGAAATTGTGTTTTGATACAGAGCTCAACCCAGCCAAAAATACTTGCTTGCTAAAGGTCATAGGTCAAAACAAAATAATCCTGTAAGGGAGCAGGAATGGAAAGGCTGGGGATAAGAGGAATAGATGCAGGTGTGGACTAAGGCACAGGACATGTGTAGTGTGTATGGATCAGACTAGTCATTAGACCCAAAACCAGAACTAAGTTCTCAAAGGATAGGTATTGCAACATTCAAATTTCTGGCTGTGCCCAAAAGCTTAGATTTCCAGTTTCCTATGTACTGAGCCTCAGCAGATTTGGGAACATGGCACTTCAACACTCAACTACCTGTACTGCATCACTCGCAGCTGCCTCGAGCCAGCCAGATGAGACAGACTGAGCCTTGGTACCTGCTTTCCTCAAGTTTTCAGTTGATGCCCAAAGAAGGGTGAGTCACTTCGTTCAAACACTGGGTAAAACAGAAACTGCCCTGCAACCTGCTAGCCCTTAAGCAACATGCTCCCTCTCCCTCTCTTCTTGGCCCAGCAAGTGCTGGATTCCTCATTGCATAAGGTTTCCTCTTTAACAGAAGCTGTGGAAAACAAGGTTTCCAAAAGCCAGATGATTAAGAAATTCTTCAAGGATATCTGAAAGCAGACGTGCCACAGACCGGGCAACTGTACTATTAGATTAAGTAACTTCGTGAGGACCAGGTAAGGGAGGATAAATCCTACTTTAAGTGCCCATCAAAGTATAAGATATTGCTTAAAATCAGAACTGGCACTGCACCCCTGATTCAGAGATAGCTGGCATCCAGACTCCTGAAGCTCAGAGATGACTAGATTTGAAAGACTTTTAATTAGATCTTTGTTTATTTGTTTGTTTTTATAAACAAATCTGATCTCTACTGAGAGATCCACAAAAATATCAGCACAGCACTTTGAGCCCATTCACGACCATTCACCACAGGAACAGATCAATATTCAGTTCTTTTTATAACACACTTTTTATATCATGTCCTTTTGCATGGGGCCCAGTAACAGATATCCTATTTCAGGACGTGGATTACATATTCCCTTTGAGTAGCTTGCATCCCCAGAAAGGCCAAAAGCAAGCAAGCAACAAGAGGGGCCAGACCCTCACTGCCATCCCACCACACCAGCCTTCTGCTCAGCAGTGAGGACTGGTACTGACAAAGTGTGAGAGTGTTCTGCTAAATACATTCAGCATTTTGGAAGCTTTCTACAGGCTACCAGTGGACCCCAGGTGTCCTTTCCCTGGGCAGAATGGACTTACCACCTCAGGAAGCTGTCCTCACAGCAACATGAGGGGACCTGAGCACCATACGCAAAAGGACTGCCCCTTCTCCCTCAGCTGCATCCTAGGTGCAGCCTAGGACAGTGTTATTAGCCCAGACTTGTTTCTTATCATACCTGTCATGCACATGATGATTCCAAAGGCAAATGTATGCTTAGGAACTTTTGTGTCCTCATGAGGCTCAGAAAGTTAAATCCCTTGGAGATCAATCCAGCTGTATTTCAGTCAACCAGAAGATTCCCATCGGCCATAGTCAGGACTGAACTGACAGGGATGCCTGCTGCCAAAAGCAGCATTTCCTTTAACAGCTGCTGGGTAACCTGGAAGCTTTCAATCATGGGAAACACTCAACACTGTAATGCTGTGTTCCATAAGAGTTCCCAGGAATTTGCTAAGGAAAAGGAAGCTGAGGATATAAAAAAACTCCTTTTGTTTAGTCTTCAAGTATCATAATAAATTAACTATCTCTTGCAATGTTTAATCTCACTTTTCCCAGCAAAGTACTTTTGTGAGGATATTTTGTATATAATCTGTTAGCTTCTGTACCTTGTCTCTCACTAAATGCCCCTCCCTCCCATTAAAATGAATTTTAAAAAAATCATGTTCTGAGCCATTGTCCCATCTCAAGGTAGGGAACTTCTGTGACTTGGGAACTATTACATCCCGCTGGTTTTGTGGTGGTATCTAGCTCTTGTGGAGATGTGGTTCCTACTCACTCAGCTTTCTTTGGACTGTAGCATGCATGCTAAAGGACATTATCACAGCAAGAGTTATAACATCCTGGACAAACTGCAGCTTGGAGCTTAAAAAATCCTGTGAAGAGACAAAGCCTAACACTGTTCCTGTGGCTCACACTGTCTCAGATGTAGTTTCTGAGAAGGTCCAACCCTATATGGATCATGCTTTTCCGTGGCTTACCCCTGTCCTGCATTAAACAAACAGAGAAAACATCCACAGCTGCCTTAAGAACTGGGGTTGAAGAGATATAAATGTACCAAAGACTTTCCACAAAAAAATTTGGTAACAAATAAACAAAAAACATTAAAATATTAGAATATTTCAGCCCTTGCTGAAAACAGAAATGGTATCATAATACCTTAAACTTTTTTATAGCTGGTGGGCTTTAGGCTCATATTTCCCTCTTTAAGCATAGCTCTCTGGTTAAATCACATTTTCCAAGGCACACCACAGCCTCCTCACTTGGAGAGAATACCTGGTTCATTACAGGAGCCAAAGGTCAATGCAGGAGTGTGCCCTTTCATCAGAAAATTTGAACACAAAGTTTCAACTGTACTTCTGTGCCCAAAACTAATTTGTTTTGACTCCTGGCATTCGCTTTTCCTTAGCTAGCAATCTACATAGATAGATAGACAGCCAGGTAGGTAGACAGGCAGACAGACAGACAGGCAGATAGATTTTCTACCAAAGGCAACTATTTTCTCATGTATTGTCATTTTTGAAAAGACAGTTTTCAAACATCTATAAAAAATCTGAGTATGAGAGAATACGCAAAATTTGAAATCAGCAGCAATTAAAAGTCAAATTACAGTGTGCAGATTCACAATCCACCTACAGCTCTCTGGTTCTGGCCACATCTGGCTGTTTATGCTGAAATTAGAAAACACGTTGCAAGCCTAAGACTTAGGCTTAGAGGGCTAAGAGCATGCTGAATGCTGTTTGCCTTAGGAGTAGCAGACGTGTCTGAGTTCATAGTCCTCAAGGTGCATTTGATGTCTTGCTTTGGAAATGTTTTTCTGGCCCACAGTCAACACTAGAACAAGTAGTGGGCCACATGCCATTCTTCTTGGCCAACTATACTGATAAGGGGTCTTCTTGTGACCTTTTCACAGGACACGTTTGAACACCATGCTACATTTTATTATGTCTGTACGTCTTTCAGATCAGAACTGGCTGGGCAGCTTGGAGGACACAAACAATTACGCAAGTCTAACCTGTACCCATGTAGAAAAAGATCGACCATATCTTTCCTGGATATTTTATGCAGGCAACACCTGGAGTGATGTAGAGTCCAGCTATGTGGAAAGAAGAGGGAATTTCATTTCAGAGCTCATGCGCTCGACAGGTGGGAATGAGTCTTTCTCTTGTCTTTTTAATTCTTTTTTTGAAAATGTAATTATTGTCTGGGAAATCTGACTCCAGTTAGCCACCTGCCAAGTACTGACTCACATCTGTGCGCAAGATGTTCCCAGCTCTTGTGCATGCATTTGTATCTATTTGCAGAATGTATTGGACCAAGTGCTTTCTGCATGCACAGAAAGAAAGGGGAAAGGACCCCCAGCATAACCAAGGGTTCAGGTTCTGGGGTTTCTTTCCCTCCTACTTGCTCCTGCTTGCATCTTTCCACTCTTGATGTCTTGTGACAGAAGTACTCTATGTAGCTCAGAAGCATTGTAAGGGACTCCCAGGCACCACTAAGTCATATGGCAGATCTCCAGCCCTTGTTTTTGATACGATGCTGATTGATCTACTATGAATATATGGTGTCTTGATAAAAAGCTGGCTAAAACGGCTTAGTTCCCATTCCTGAATTACCAGGTTAGAGCACTTCTCTAGTGATTCAAATGTAATAACATTCATGGTATCAGCCTTGCACTGATGCCACCTTCCATCACACTCAGTGACATCTGGGCGTTTCTGAGCAGAGCAGTCGTTATACTCAGAGCCCTGACATCTAGCACTGGATAACAGTCAGGCAGCATCTCTTAAATGTTAGACTAGCCTGTCAGTAATTTGTGCAGACTAGGAAAGAAATTCCTGCTGAAGCTTGCAATTTGTTTCCTGATAGTCCATTGCTGGCAGTCCATTGCTGTTGGTTGTTCTTGAAGTATCGCACTCAAGGAAACCTGAAGTTACACTGTCAGGACTTGCAGCCTTTCATATGGTGAGTTGCAGAAGACCCTGGAATTTTCTGTAAGCTGGAAATTGCATGTTTTAAGTCTTCTTCTGAGGGCAATTCAGAGTCTGTCTTGTCTCCAGAACTGTGTTTTGTGTGAGGAACTTGCTTTCACCAGTAACAGACCAGTACCTGGGTCCCCAGTTATTTTCTTTAATTTGCAGTCTACAGAAACAAGATGGAAAAGGAAAAGGCAAGGGGAAGGGGAAGGGGAAGGGAAGGCAAGGCAAGGCAAGGGAAGGCAAGGGAAGGCAAGGGAAGGATAGGATCCACTTGGGCTGCTTTATAAAGCATTCTGCCAAACAATGTCCTCCCAGAGGAAGAACTTCTGCTGACGACACTGAAAGAAAGCATAAACCCCTTTGTGCTAAGTGAAAACCTATCTACAGTATTTTACCATATTTTTAATATTTGTGACATGGCAGATCCTACCTCCAAATTAGGTACAATCAAGCTGATCAGGTGTCCATAAATAAAATGTACATGATGTGTTAACAGTTTGTTCACACTCAAATATTTCACTTTCAGAAGCAAAGATGCAGCAGATTTGGCTCCCGTAGCCCTGTACAAATAACACTTTTGGTGGGTGACCAGAAACATTACCAAACTATATTAGCTGGTTGTCTAGTCTTCCTTTTATCCACCTTGCTGCAAAGAGGAATGCTCTAAGTTGCACTGGACAACTGAAAAACAATATCTCAGTTACTTTTCACAGAAACTTGTGTTAAGACAGTATGGGACAGCACCCCAGATCTCCCTGCAGTGCATTGATACCTATCTGGTTGTCCAGCAGAAATGTGATGGGTCAATATGGTTGTGACCGTGTTGAAAAAGCAACTATTTTGTAGATAACACTATCTAAACCACTTAACGAATCCAGCCTTTGGTCCTGAATATCCCGGAAGTGCAACTAGATCAAAATGATGCAGGCCAACAGGATGAACAAAAAAAGAGAGAGTCCCTTCTGCTAAAATCTCAGACAGACAAGTCCCATAGGTTTAGTGTTTACATATCACAGAAACTGGAGCTGGAGACCAATGTCTGTGAATGTATTTTGCTAGCACCTAGAGCATCAGCCCCCCATAGTGTAGAAACTGAGGTGACTACAGGGTGGCCCAAGGAAGATTGTTTCAGAGTACTGCAGTATGGTAGCAGAGAAAGAGGTGGACTCTGGTGCGTAGGTTTGCTCATAAGGAGAGGTAGATGTACCCATCTCCCTGGCATTCTCTCTTGACTTGTGGCCAGCTGTGGCTGGGGAAAAGTACAAGGAAAGTACAAGCATAGAGTGTTGCATCCATCTGGAAGAAACGTCTGCAGTTTCCTAGCTATAGATCAGCGTAGCCTGACTTTCTCAGTGAGATTTTGGTTTTGAAATGTAGACTTCATAAATGATTCAAAGGATGGAACACTGAAAGCAGAGAAAAATGACAAAATCAGAGAAAACAAACTCTGATGTCTCTTGAAGAGCAACATGAGCCTCTGGCTGTTACTTCATCCACTGATGCCATTTGGCAGAAGTCAACCATATAATGACTCCACAGCATATGTGACTGCTTCAAAGCACCTTCAGATTGCTTTCATGGTGTGTTTCTACTGAGTGCAGAGTGTATTTCTTGTTTTGTTCTATCATGATCCCCTTCAGCCGTAGCTATTTCTTTAGCAGAGATACAGGAAAAAACCCAAGGTCTTTCCGGCCAAGGAACAAAATCTATTCCCATTATATAAAGAGCAGATGTATGGACTTCGCTTCCACAAAACAAATAACACTTTGCTTAAGCAGCTGTATCTGAAAGTGGTGTGTGCTAGAAGCAAGCAAGAAAAAAATAGTAAAATGTTAAATTCTCCACAGTAAATAATGTCACAGGTACAAAGCTCCAGTGGGGGAGACTTGGAATCATTGTGAGACTGGAAAAGATAGTTTCAAGACAAAGCTTATCAACTGAGATAATGATGCCTGAAACTATGTATCATTATAATAACAGCTATAGCATTATTTGTTGTGGGGTTTTTTTCTAGATTCCTGAATATGACCGACATGACCTCAAGGAAGTACCCATTACCTGCTGGTACAGCTTGCACTTACCATGCAAGTCTTGCAGTACCACTGATCAGCAACCCCACTCTTATCATATTGGCTGCCCAGCTTTCGGCAGCAGCTGCAGTGGCGACATGGCCGGAGCTGCTGCTGCGTGCCTTGGAGATAAAAAAAGAACGCCCTATCTGACTCACTGAGTTAATATCTATCAGCTCTGCCAACACTGTGTTCAGTGTCTGGGAAGCTGATATAGTAAATTTCTGGCCATATTGGTAATGGCAATGATTCACTGAAGCAGTTGGAAAGATGTTAGGATCATGTAACAGGATTAGGATTTCTCTACCTGGCAAAAGAAATAGGGATTTAAACTACCATAAATTATCCCCAAAATCTTTCTTTTGCATTGGCTTTCTTTTCCATATTTAGTTGGATTTCTTTTCTCAACCATCTTTGTTTCCTTCACCTACCTTTCTTTCTTTCCTTTATTTTCTTTCTTTCTTTCTTTCTTTCTTTCTTTCTTTCTTTCTTTCTTTCTTTCTTTCTTTCTTTCTTTCTTTCTTTCTTTCTTTCTTTCTTTCTTTCTTTCTTTCTTTCTTTCTTTCTTTCTTTCTTTCTTTCTTTCTTTCTTTCTTTCTTTCTTTCTTTCTTTCTTTCTTTCTTTCTTTCTTTCTTTCTTTCTTTCTTTCTTTCTTTCTTTCTTTCTTTCTTTCTTTCTTTCTTTCTTTCTTTCTTTCTTTCTTTCTTTCTTTCTTTCTTTCTTTCTTTCTTTCTTTCTTTCTTTCTTTCTTTCTTTCTTTCTTTCTTTCTTTCTTCCTTCCTTCCTTCCTTCCTTCCTTCCTTCCTTCCTTCCTTCCTTCCTTCCTTCCTTCCTTCCTTCCTTCCTTCCTTCCTTCCTTCCTTCCTTCCTTCCTTCCTTCCTTCCTTCCTTCCTTCCTTCCTTCCTTCCTTCCTTCCTTCCTTCCTTCCTTCCTTCCTTCCTTCCTTCCTTCCTTCCTTCCTTCCTTCCTTCCTTCCTTCCTTCCTTCCTTCCTTCCTTCCTTCCTTCCCTCTCTTTCTTTTTCTTTCTTTTTTCTTTTTTTACTTTTCTGTTATCATTTTCCCTTCCTTCTCTCTCTCTCATGCTCTGTCTTTCATTTGTTTTTTTAATCATGCTCTATTTCTGTCTTCCTTCAAAACTGTGTGTGTGGAGAACCTAGGAGTAACTTGTTATGACTCGCTAATAAAATTCATGTGTATCTTCATAGTGTTTTGCAGATCTTTACTTTCCCTGGTCCCAATTGAAATGATGTGTTTCAAAAGTCAATCTTAGAAGAACAGACTGAGGTACAAGAAACATATTGATCACACCAGAGTGTATGCTTTTGGTTTTTAACCTGTTGATACTGATTATTGATGGGAGCTTGTAATTTTGCCAGCACATGTCTGCAGAAAGTTTGGACCCTGCAGTTTCCATGAGACATACCTAAACCTATTCTCCTTCCAGAGAATTCATGTTAGTTTGCTAATGACTGATTTAACACACCAGAAAAGAACCTGATATGTAGAAATATGGTATTAGATGTGAAGGAGCTAGAACAGAAACTCAACAGGATTAATGGTGAAGATCAGGGGAAAGGAAGTTGCAGGGTTCAGACATTGCAAACAAACATGATGCTTTTATTTTGTATGGGCCTGCAGGAAGGAAGGAGGCTGAAGGGTAGAAAACAATGTGGACATGGAGTTCAATTGAATTTAAGTGCGTCAGGGAGGCAGCAGAAGAGCCTTACTGAGCAGCTGCCACAAAATCACTAGAAACTGAACTCCTATGACTCGCCCTGGGAAAGTTAGACTTTCAAAGAGGGACAGATCCAGGAAAGCTGTCCTTCACTGGTCATTGCCCCCATTCTCCTCCAGCAATAGTTCTGGATATCAAGTATGATATGATATTGAAGTATGTGGAGGTCCAGGGAAGAGTCACCAGTGGAGTCTATCTAGTATTCATTAAGTCCCACTATCTTTGTTAGTTCTATCTTCAGCAGTGCTTCTGAAAATGAGTACTATAGTTGGCTGGGCCAAAAGAAAATCATTGCTTACTCTGGTGCAAATCAATGCAGGCTGAATTTTACTGACTTAAGTAAGATTGGAGATCAGATGTCTTTGTAGGATGCATTTTCTTCAAATAAAAACCCAAAAATATATGTTTATAAGGGCCTGCTAATGGATTTTTTTCGTTTAAATTAGGTGGAAAGAACCAAAGCAAAGTATGCAGCTCAGTTCATTCAAGGTGGCATAACAGCAACAGACAAGACCAATGTCTCACAACAACGTACCATCTTGGACTGTACTCAGTACATAGCATTCTTCAAATATTGAAACAGAACAGGGTTTAGATCCCAAGTTTGCTCAAAAATACTGGAATGAAAAGAATATTAAAAGAAAATAGTTGGCTACCACTTACATGGCTCCTGTTTGTTTGGAGTTGGGAGAAAAAATGTTTCTAGAAGCAGTAATTGATGACACTTCTGAAATTATACTGAAAGAGACAAACTGAAGCCCAGGTTGGTTAGATGTAACTGTTGCCCACTAGCTGTAAAAAAAAAGGTGTACTTTTGTGATTTTTTTTTTCCAGAAAATACCCTGTGGCTTCAGTGAAGAACTGGAAAACCTCCTCACCTTGGCACATCCATGGCATATGGTGCTCCATGTTTTTTACTATTTGTCTTATTTTCACTTTTGTCCATGTAATCAAGCCTTGTAAACCTAAAAAAAAACCCGAACAAACCCCCCCAAAAAAACAAACAAGACCCAAAGATCTATCTGCAAAGAACACGCAGTACCAAATAACATTTGAGGCTGTTGTGGTACAAGAAGAAAACAGATCAACAATTTGTGTATTGTAGGTTTAACACCAATGGAGGAAAATGTTGTAACACACTTCGCACGCTCAAATATTTACTGTTTCCCTGTCTTTGCATGGGGCCAAGTTCTGGAGCTCTTGTATGCATCTACCCACTACCGCTCAACAACCTCAAATGCCAGTGCAGAATGACATTGACCAGTTCCTTTTTCAGTATCTTTACTGGGAAGTGTGAATGTTTGCAGACTAACTGAGGGCTAACCATTGAACTTCCCCAGTGAAGGAGAAAACTTAGTTACATTTTATGCCTTTTTTTTTTTTTTTTTTTTGGTGGGGGAGGGGATGGGGGAGATTAAAAACATTTGATTTGGCCTGAAGTAAAAGTGCATACTTCACACATATTTCTAACCAACCCCCAAAAACAGTCTCTGGCTTTGAACATGTTGAACAGGAAGCCATTTAGTGTTGGAATGCTTGCTTTGCTGGTCCAAGAAACACACATTCTTATTACTCCTGGGCTATCTAAAAAGGTTCAGGGTGAAAAAGTTTAATTTATATGTAGAACCTTGTTTCCTGTTTTGTTTTTTCCCCTTGCATGCCAAGTCTGTTTTTTAAACTCTGTGATAGGAAACACATTTCCCTTTTTCTCCCTTTCGTCTTACTTTATTTACCCAGCTGTATATTTCACTTCAATTTATAGCTCATACTCTTACCTGGCTTAAAGTCCAAAGACACCGTAAGAGAGAGGGAAAGATGGATGTTGGGTTTTCATGGTTACTGAGGGAAGGGAAGAATCTGGGTGGAGGTGAAGCTTCCTTAATATCAATATCAAGCGAGTGGTGGATGGAGACTTCTCTTTCAGGATGTGCCACAGTATATGTTCAAGAAACGTGAGGAGAGGCCACAAGGAAAGCAGTGTCAGTGTAGCGCATCCACTGATCACTGCATGAACTTATGCATGTGTTAACTCTATCTACTTTCTCCAAACAAGGTACCCATCTCAGCAATTTTGCTCAGTTTGGAACTACTTGCATGTAGAACCATGAGCAACTGAAAATAAAAATGAAATGAAGTAAAATAAAATAAAAATGAAATGAAGTAAAATAAAATAAAAATGAAATGAAGTAAAATAAAATAAAAATGAAATGAAGTAAAATAAAATAAAATAAAATAAAATAAAATAAAATAAAATAAAATAAAATAAAATAAAATAAAATAAAATAAAATAAAATAAAATAAAATAAAATAAAAAGACCAGTTCAAAGATCTTTCTTCTCTGATTTGTGCATGTACTTATGCATGCACTCTGCAAGGGAATTAGCTCACCAAAGAGGAAGAAAAGCCTTCCTAAGCAAGGACTGTTGCATTTTAAAGTAAAATTGTGCACATAAGTTAAGATTTCTACAATTAAAACCCAACCAGGGAGTGCCTATAGAACTGTTTTTTATTATAATTAGTTTAGGACCATTGTTTAGAACAGACTTTGAGTAAATGGATGATTTTTTTTTACTTTGGAGGTAAAGTGATGGTTAATGAAAGCCACTGTGCACAAGACTATACGTCTATGACAGCTACAGGGAACTACCAAGCACATTATTTAGTTTAGTACTCAAATTTTTAAGACTACAACAGCCTTTGGAATAGTTTGAGGCTTTTCTTCTTTTGCTGTCACAGCATTTTGATATTGCCCAATATAGAAAAAATCCAAGCTATTAAGTGGAGAGAATGCACCAAGGAGAAGCCTGAGTCTGTGGCTCTTCTTGTGTGCTGTCCTGGGGGTGAAGTGATGTAAAAATACCACTCCTCTGTTTTGCACTGCCCTCCCTCTAGATGTCAAAGAGTTTATGTTAACAGCCTCAGATTTAAAGTTTAGTATAAAAGCATATGATTTATCCTGTATGTACAACAAATCCTTCACTTCCTTATACCTCTATTGCTAAGAATTGCAAGCACCCATACCTCCAGAGGAAATCACTGCTGCAGTGAGGTCTCATGGGCTGCCATGCTGCGTCGCTTCTGCACAGGTTGCTAGAAGGCCAAGCACCAGACTGAAGAGATTTGACATGGCATTTGCCCATGTTTCTGCCAGTATTCCCAGCCACACTGTGCTGAGGCAGGATTGTCAAAGCTCTCTGGGGAGCAGAAATTCTTCAAAAAGTTTGTTGCATTTGAGCACATTTTCCATTTTCCCACAGGCCTGCGAGTGGTTGCTTCCTATAGCTGGTGGCATAACCCAGATGGTGCATGCTGAGGAGGCTCTGCTCTGTGCTGGCCACAGCAGGTCTAGAGTTCGAGATCTTTCATCTCGCAGGTCCCTGCCTTTTTCTGAAGAGAAGGTTCAAGAACAGCAAGAAAAATTGTTCCTTATTTCCTGCCAGAATGGCACAATCTTTGCTAGAGTGTCTCTGGAGCAAAGCCTCGTGCTGGTTTGAGGAACTGTTCTGCCTCTTCTCCCTCCAGGGATTTGGGATGCGGGCAAGGAAGGAGGGCTGAGCCTTTGGTGCATATAACCTTCTCAAGAAGAAAAGATGCTGCATTTAACTGTTGGGTTTTGGATGCCAAAAATTCTGCAAGGGACTCACCCGACCTCTGGACAGCAAAATAAAAAAAGCCTTCCTCAGTCCGTCAGAATACTTGAAAAACAAAGTTAAATTATTACTTTTTTTCTGACTAAATAATATAAAAATGAGGCACTTAGTGCACCATTTCAAAGGCTGGATGTTAACCACCAGCAATAAATATAGTTCACTGGCAACTGAATGCAGGAATTATGGTAGAGCAAATCACTATTTGGGGCCTGGCTGAGCCATTTTACAGTGAAGTACTGGCAGAAGTAGAATGAGCTTCTTTTATCCAACTAGCGTGCTTTTCATCCATCATCCCTTTTATTGTCTGAATAGATTGTAAATATTTTTTCTCCTTAGATCTTCCTCATTATTCTAAGAATCCTTAAAAATACCTCAATTTCTTCCCTGTTCTGTCTTTGTAATACCAGCTATAATCACATTACTGCCGGCTTCCCCCCAGGGACTACCCTACACAAGGTAGCACGGGGTGATTTGCATCCATACCACTCAGGGCTGTACTCTGCAGCAACTCACCTGCTGTCTCCTCTGAAGCCTATATGAAGCCCCCGTGGCCCTAAGACATAATTATTATTTTGTGTTATGACCTTTCAGAACATTTCAGCCTGCTGCAGCAGAGTCTTTATAGCATGATGTCAAATTAATGCACACAGGCATGGTATGAGTCTATGTGAAGGTACCTGAGAGCATGAGTTTGCTAGAATAGCATAGGAAAACTGCACAGATCTGAACAAGCCAAACTAGTGTTTTCCGGGAGTAAACTATCCCCAGAACAATTTGTGGATTTAATCTCAGGAAAGACCGGATTTACTCCGAAGGGCAGCCCAGAACTCTGGTATCCATGGAAGGAAACGAATAGCGATCCGGAGCCTGAGAACAGGCTGAGCACGTGTGTTACAATGTGCTCACCAGTTACAGTCCACAGCCTCTGGCATTTCTAACTAACCCTTAGCTCTCTCAACTCTTCTTCCTAATAAGCCATAAGTGGTCATGCAAATGACAGCTGAGGACATCCCGATCTGCTGAGAGGTTCTGCATGATTCCTGAAAGTCTCCAAGAGGTTAGATGGTTCAGAATAGAGAGCAGCTGCCTGTGCTACATTCCTTCTTACCAACAGAAAAATGAAAAATCATGGGTTTTTTAAATAACTTTTTTCCCATATCCTAAAAAAAAGAGTTGATTAGGACTTGGAATGACAAAGACCTCCTCCTATTAGTTTTTGTTTTATCCCAGTAGGGTTATTCTAATCTTGATCACTACTGTGCAAGCTAGTTGAAAAGCCAGTTTTCTGTAGCTACCTGCTCTGGTGGGAGGGACTGAGGGCCCAGGAGTGACGGTCTATCAGGCCTTCAACTGTCTCAGCCACATTAGTTCTGGCCTGACACTCCTCAAAAAATTCAGGGGCCTGCCTCTATGCTCAGCAAAGTTAGAGTCCATGGACTTCCACATTTCCTTGATCTGGGTCAAAGCGTCCAATTCATAAGCAAGTCACTGGGGGTTTGTGCAAGAAATTACTTGGAGAAACAATGCTGAGAAAAACGTTTCTGGAGGGCCCTTGAATCAGCACTGTACAGGGCACATGAAAACTGAAGGTAAGCCTCCCCTGACTGCAATGCAAGTGGGAGTAATCACACAGGGCTTTTGGAAGTCACTTATCACCAACTAAGGTGTAAAGCCTAAACACTTACTCAGGAGTAGGTGTTTGCTGATAACACCTAGGAAACTAAAATCCTTATTTAACGGTTAAGAGTTTTCCTTTCTGATATTAGAAAACTTACTGATAAGGATTTAAAAACCTGGAAAGTACTTTGTAAACTTCCTAGGCCAAATGGTTCAAGCTAGTTAGAGAGCTTGTCATCATCTTCTGTATTTTGTTGTTGGTATTAGCCTAAGAAAAGGTGGTTTTATCCCTGTTCTTATGAAAGCCTGCAAATGTAGCAACTCTCTTGCGTGCATAAACTTAAATCCTGCCTAATCTCTGAATCCTGGTGTACAGCCTGCCCCATCCAGGATCTATGTCTCTTATCAAAGCAAACCAAGCACTAGCAGTGTCCACTGAAAAACAAAATACACCTTTCCAAATGTTCCCCAGTATGTCTTCCTTAAAGTTGACCATATAATACCATAGGAAGCACAGAAGAATTTTCTTGTTCTGTATAGTTCTCAATGACTGGAACTCATATTCAGTCTTATAGATGCCGAATAGAAAAAGATAAGGTTTATATTTCCATTTCTGAGTTAAATAACTGCAAGCACTTAATGAGAACTCCCACATATGCGTGGATGCTAGAACAATTTTAATGCTAGCAACTTTTTACGAGAAGAGGATTTTTAGCTGTTTTCTGTTCCCTGACAAAATCCAAATAACTAACAAAAAGAAGATGAAGGAGTATAACACAAAGCTTTCATTGCTGTAGACTTAAGATTTTAAACCAAGATAACTAACATATATTCTGTTTCCTTCTGGCTTTTGAACTTCCAGGTAAAAAGAGGATAAATTGTAAACTCTTCTGTGTAATACCTGCACTGTCAAAAAAATGTGTGTAAATTCTTAACCAGAGTATCTCTGATTACTTAATACAATACACTAATTTATGTAAGTATGCAACCATTTAAAAAGATGGAGCAGAAAGGAAAAGATCAGTGCAATAATCACAAAACAACCCAAAGTATCTAAGAAAAACTAGTCCATAACTTCGCACATAAGCTACTTGATAGTAAATGTGTCAAAGTCCTCCTAAGCTGTAGAAAAAGTAGGTCTTCCAAAATGCCTGGAGGGGAGACCCCAACATGTCTTTCAGCAGCAAAGCAGAATTAAGTACACACAGGCCATGCTTGACATGTTTGTCTATGACTGCTCTTCGAAATCATTGCACAAAGGGTGCTCCACAGCTGCATTACCATCTGTTCCCGTATGTCAATAACCCAAATAGATATTTTTATGTAAAGTCTAATTTCTTTCTTTGCCAAAAACTAAGTAGAACTCTTCTTGTTCTTATCCAGTTCCCAAAGAGAAAAGAAAGCAAATGTACATTTTCCTCCCTATAACATTCTATATATTGGAGGATTATGTTAACGTGTCCCCTCTAAGTCTCCTGTTTTCTAGACTGGATAAACCCAGTTCGTTCCTTTGCTGTCATGTTTTCTAATCTCATAATTTTTACTGGTCTTTTCCAAACTCTCATGCCAAAAGTTGTTATACTATTGTAACTAGGAACCAAGCAGAGTAAAAGAATTCCCTCTCTTACCTTAGTGTCTTACAAATCACATTCCTGTTAACATAAATTTAATTTTTCACCTTTTCTTTTTTCATTGACCTTTTAAAAGCATCCCATATTTTTATTCATATTTAGTTTGCATTGTACCAGCTAAGCAACCCCCATTCTTTGAAAAGCAGTGAACCTATGGGTTAGCTTCATGTAGCACTGCTCCTCTGACACCTTCCCTAAGACATTTTATTCCAACATACATTGCACATCAGTGCAACCAAGTTCTTGTTAACAGGTTGATATGCTCATCTGATCCCAAACTGAGGGCTCTCCGCTCACCTTTTTCCATGGCATGACCCTCAAGCATATTTTTATCCCTACACTTAGTATGGTGTCAAAACTACATTTGCCTGTCTGCTTCTGGAAAACACTTTGCCAGGCTGGAGAGGAGGTGCTTGCATGGAGACAGACACATGCCAAGAGTGCAGAGGCAAAACATCCTGGAGTTTGGCACAGAGCGAGTACCTGGGAGTGCTGAGAAAGGGAAGGGCACTCAGGAACGCTTCAGGAGGATGAGCACAGATACCTGGTTAAACAGCTCCCTGAGAAGCTTCATTGTTTCTAATACATCTATGTAGCACTCTATTGTAAGTGGTTGCAAGAAGACAGTGACAGAAGGTCAGTGGCCACAGTCCTTAACTAAGGTCTAGGTGGACAAAGCCATAGCTACCCCAATACCAGTGACCGTGCCCTCTGTTTAAAACTGGGAAATTATTCAGTGCAGCTCAGTGATTCTCTGTGGTGGAAATCTGGGGTCATGGGATTGTGTAACTTTTAGAATGTATTTTTATTGCCCTCTGCCAATGCTGTAGGAAGTGTAACTTTTAAGAATTCCAGGTCATAAATTTCAGCTTCCCCAAATCCCAGAGCACTAGTAAATTCTAGTAAAATTGTCTTTTTTCAAACCTTGGTGTATCTGTATGGCTGGTGATACCCTCACCAGTGTATTTCACAAAAAATGATATTATTTTTATACCATTAGTATAAAGATATTAGTATGTCTACAAGAAATATAGACTTTAGCTGATACTATGTCTATAGAAATGAGGCTAATGAAGCTTATTGCGTTACCTCCCTATAAGTTGTAATTTGCGTTGAAGATTATAAATGGAAATATTGAGGTTTTATAGGTAGTGAAGGTAGTAAAGTAGAGGAAGAGAAAGTGACTTTTGCTTTGAAGCCAAAGGACCAAGAGGCATTTCCATTCATTTTGGATGAACTCTCAATAAATAATCCTAGGGAAATTTTAAAACCATAGTACATAATTCCCTCTGCCACCTCAAACACTTGAGGGTGATATTTTTCATAGAAGCATTAAGGTTGGAAAAGATCTCTAGGATCATCAAGTCCAACCACCAACCCAATACCACCATGTCTCCTAAACCATGCCCTGAAGTGCCACATCTACATGTTTTTTTAACATCTCCAGGGATGTTACTTCACCACTTCCCTGGGCAGCCTGGTCCAATGCTTGACCGCTCTTTCAATAAATAAATTTTTCCTAATACCCAATCTAACCCTCCCCTGGTGCAACTTGATGCCATTTCTTCTCATCCTATTGCTAGTAACTTGGGAGAAGAGACCAACACCCACCTCACTACAACCTCCTTTCAGGTAGTTGTAGAGAGCGATCAGGTCTCCCCTCAGCCTCTTCTTCTCCAGACTAAACAACCCCAGTTGCCTCAGCCACTCCTCATAAGACCTGCTCTCCAGACCTTTCACCAGCTTCATTGCACTTCTTTGGACAACTCCAGCAACTCAATGTCCTTCTTGTACTGAGGGGCCCAAACCTGAACACAGTATTTGAGGTGTGGGCTTGCCAGTGCTGAGTAGTGCCAGAGCAGTGGCACAGGCTGCCCAGGGAGGTTGTGGAGTCTCCTTCCCTGGAGACATTCAAAACCTGCCTGGATGCAGTCCTGTGCCCCCTGCTCTAGGTGTGCCTGCTCAAGCAGGCGGGTTGGACGAGATGATCTACAGAGATCCCTTCTAACCTCTGCCTTTCTGTGATTCTGTGATTCTGTGAGTGCAGAGGGACAATTGCTTCCCTGCTGGCCACACTATTCCTGATAAAAGCCAGGATGCTGTTGGCCTTCTTGGCCACCTGGGCACACTGCTGGCTCATGTTCAGGCGGCTGTCAACCAGCACCCCCAGATCCTTCTCTGCCAGCCAGCTTTCCAGCCACTCCTCCCCAAGCCTGTAGCATTGCACGGGGTTGCTGTGATCAAAGTGCAGGGACTGGCACTTGTTAAAAAACCTTGTACAATTGACCTCAGCCCATCCACACAGCCTGTCCAGATCCCTCTGCAGAGCCTTCTTACCCTCAAGCAGATCAACACTCCTGCCCAACTTGGTGTCATCTGCAAACTTACCAAGGGTACACTCAATCCCCTCATCCAGATCATTGATAAAGATATTAAGCAAGATTGGTCCCAATACTGAGCCCTGGGAAACACCACTTGTGATGGGTCACCAACTGGATTTAGCTCCGTTCACCACAACTCTCTGGGCTCGGCCATCCAGCCAGTTTGTTACCCATTGAAGAGTACACCCGTCCAAGCCATGAGCTGCCAGCTTCTCTAGGAGGATGCTGTGGGAGGCAGTGTCAAAGGCTTTACTAAAATCCAGGTAGACAACATCCGCAGCCTTTCCCTCATCCACTAGGCGGGTCACCCTGTCATAGAAGGAGATCAGGTTGGTCAGGCAGGACCTGCCTTTCATGAAGCCATGCTAACTGGGCCTGACCCCCTGGTTGTCCTGCACATGTCTGGTGAGCTCACTCAAGATGAACCACTCCATAACCTTCCCTGGTACTAAGGTCAGGCTGACTGGGCTGTAGTTCCCAGATCCTCCTTCTGGCCTTTCTTGTAGCTGGGCATCACATCTGCAAGCCTCCAGTCATCGGGGACCTCCCCGTTAACCAGGACTGACGATAAATGATGGAGAGTGGCTTGGTGAGCTCCTCTGCCAGCTCCCTCAGTACTCTCGGGTGGATCCCATCTAGCCCCATAGACTTGCGAGTGTCCAGGTGGAGCAGCAGGTCGTAAAAACTGCTTCCTCCTGGATTACGAGGGGTTTATTCTGTGATCTGTCCCTGCCTTCCGGCTCAGGGGGCTGAGTACCCTGGGGATAACTGGTCTGTGTTAAAGACTGAGGCAAAGAAGGCATTAAGTACCTCAGCCTTTCCCTCATCCTCGGTGGCAATGTTCCCCCTACATCCAATAAAGGATGGAGATTCTCCTTAGCTCTCTTTTGGTTGCTGTTGTCTTTGTAGAAACAGTTTTTTACCTCTTACAACGGTGGCCAGATTGAGTTCTAGCTGGGCTTTTGCCGTTCTAATTTTCTCTCTGCATGACCCAATGAGATCCCTGCACTCTTCTTGAGTTGCCTGCCCCTTCTTCCAAAAGTGGTAAACTCTCCTTCTTTTCCTGAGTCCCAGCAAAAGCTCTCTGTTCAGCCAGGCAGGTTGTCTGGGTCAACCCCAATTTATCAAGACTTATCTTTCTGCTATATGTGACAGTTTCTTTAGAGAAGATTTTATATTTTGGGTGAGTGAGCAAGTATGCACATGCAGATGTGGACAATTTCATGCACACAGTGTCAGGCTGTGTTTCTGTCTGTATTAGATTGTGTTTTATAATTAATTTTATCTCTAGAAAATGTTATCTGAGTGTCCTTAATGTCTTTCTAGGATCTAACTGATTCTCTTAAAAAATGTTAGTTAAAAATCCAAGAAACCGGTTCCTTTCTGTTAAACCTTTGACTGCTTCCTGTAGGTAATATTTTGGGAAACTGGCCTTGATAAACATTTTTGTTTTCTCTGAGTTTTGCATGTTTATATATATCTGCAGATACGTGAATATCAATTACTTCATTGTTTATCAAGGAAAAAAATCAACCAATCTGTGTATTAATGGTCTTGTTTATTCCTACTCCTTTTTGACTTGCGATCCTAGTGGGACTTGGGTTTCTTTACTTTTTTATTTATAGATTATATAAACATTACAATTTTCATTGTATTTGCACCAACTCCTGCAGAAGTCCCGTAAGTCTCAAAATAAATAGCTTTCTGTGTGTTGTCAAAACACTATTTAAAGCCAGGTTGGCAATTAAAAGCAGTTCACGTTTACTGTCTTTCAGTGACTTCCCATCACTTTTCCTCAGTTTAAAAGCAAAAGGATGATGGTGGTTTTAGCTGTCAGTTCAATGAGCTGTTTCTTAGTTTGAAAATAAGGTAGGGTTTTTCCTGGCTTATGTATCATTACCTCTAAACCAGTCCCAGTTGCAGTAAGACATTAATGTAGAAAATGAGGGGGGTCTTGAGAAGCCCAAATGCCAGGAAAGCACCACAAGGTGCAAATCATTTATAACAACCAAGCATGTAATTTGTGGCGGGGCAAGTGGCATTACACAGGGATAAGATTGCTAGCTTTTACTTATCAACCATACACATGACCCGTGGGATTGAAAGAAAAACAGTATTTTATGTCCATTTACAGGATTAATTTTTTTTTAAGTCAGAAAGAGACAAAAAACATCGCCTATACCAGCATTTTTAGAGAAAGACTTCAGAAGTTAGACTTCAGTCTGGCTGATCTGAGGAAAGGATTTATCTCCTTCTTCATGAGTATCTACCTAGCAAATACAAATAATCCATCTCTGATAACACTGTTTAAGGTTATTTTCCTTTTGCCTATACACATATCATTAGGCATCACTACATTTGTCTGTGTTTATGTAAAAGGTCTGGGGTTTAATATCTTGAGGTTTCCTGGCAAATGCTGAGGTGTAGATGGGCAAAATAGTTCAAACAAAATAGATGATCTTTGCCTATTCTTAGAATCAGTACTGACCAAAGCTTGCCTTGGTTCCTGAAATGTTAGGTTTGTCTTTTTTATAAATGTTTTTACTTTTGTGCTTCTAGATCTGGGATAGACATGGAAATAAATGTCCACATTACAAAAGAAAAGCCAGCTGGGACCAGAAATATTGGAAATCTGTCAAGACAGTCTTCTATTCAAACCAATTCCTCTTCAATTTTGCAGTATCAAGATATTTGACTCATTCAGATAAAGTATGGAGATAAGAGTCTGGGCTTTCCAATGTGTGTCCGAACTGAAAACACAAACTAAAGTGAAGTTGAGAACATTTTGGGACGAAAATATCTGGGCAATGGGTAAGTGTAAATGTTATAGGAAGCATATTCTAAAAGCTCTAATATCCAGCTGCTGTATAAAACACTGATTGTTTGAAAATCCATCATCAGTCAACTTTTTGCTAAATAGATGAATAAAACCTGAACAAGAGAAAAAAGAAATCTCATTACTGGAGTCCCTGTACCTACTCTGGGAGCAGCGACTGAAATCTAGGGAATACATTATGGGGAAGAATCCTGCTCAGAGCTCCAGGGGGATGCTCAGAGCATCCAGACTGATGCTTGAAGTTTGGGTCAGCCCCTCAGTGTCAGTTAATGTGTGCATTGGAATATAAATGTTATGTAAATGCCTTAGGATCTGCAAAAGTACAGGTCAAAAAGTAGAGATTGGAGGGAAAGACAAATGTGATGGTAATTAAGTCAGATGAAGCTAATACATTTTCCAGCTGCCTTTAAGAGCTGTTAAGTAAATGGCAGTTACATATTTTCATCTTTCTAACATGGGAATGCAAGTATTTTATAGCGGTTGAAGAACAGGCTTTATAAACCACATTGTCAAAGTATGAACAATCAGTTTTTACTTTAACTTTCCCAAGGTTCTTTTCACAGTAACAGCATCACTGTTCTTTGGGAAAAGAAGAAAATAAAAGAGTTCAGACTGTTCAGCTAATAATGATAGCTTAGACATCAAATAATATTTTGCAATTATAGATATAGAGTAGCGTTCTCATGTTAACCTACTTTGTGGAGTAAACAAAAATATCAACCCTAAGTTCAGGGAAGTAAACTAAAGCCAGCATTTTAAAAAGCTGGGTTTTTATAACTCAGCCCCTAGTTCTCATTATTTGCTAGTTCACAGATGAATCTAATACTGCTCCCTATTACTACTGTTTTCTGAAACATCACATTTCAAGAACTTATTTTCTGTTAGTTAAAAGTCTGTCAGATTGAACTTCTGCATATAGTCTAGCTGCCTCAAGACAAGCAGTTCTGAAATGCTTCAGCCAAATCGATAGGGATGTTCCTGAGAGTATGCAAGAACTTAAAGGCTCAGTGTTTTTGTTTTCCTGACCAGACTCATTTCACAACTTGGTCGTGTTTCAGCTGGAAGTGGCTGTGACTGCCAAACTCAGTGCTGTGGGCATGTACTAGGCACACTAAGCTATTGCTTACAACATCCGGTCCCATTGGACTTAGGCACAGGACTGCTTAGCTTACAAAACAGCAGAAAGAGGCCATTATCTTCAGACAAGCCATCAAACCCCCCAGAACTGAGGGAGCGTAGGGATGTTTTGTGTTGGCCGCCCAGGTACCTGCAGACTCTGCCAAAGACAACAGGCAATTTCTCACTGCTTGCTCTGACAGGTACATGTCTCCCTCCTACCTGAAGTGAAATTTAAGTCCATTTGTGCATCTGAGACATGAATAAAGCACAAGACATGCAATGAACAAATACCAAATTGCTTCTTATTTAGTGAGCCCCAGCCAGTATGGGTCTCAAATGGAGCAGAACTTCTCTTGCATAATAACAGACACGTGAATGCATGCTGCATCAAAATGTGCACATGACAAGGTGTTGAACTTACAAAGAGTGTCTGGATGCTTCCTAGTTTGCCCTTGACTTCACGTCTTTTGCATAATAACAAAGTGTCACATTGTGGGTGTTTCTGGGGTGGATTATGTGACTAATTCATTTCCTTGTTTAATGTTCTCTGTATTACTATGCTTTGAACTTTCTAATAGTCCATATTTATTCCATAATTACTTGAGTCTGTAGAACATGAAGTGAAAGCAAAGGGAGAAGTGAATTGTCAGTGATGTATGTCCTTTCTTTGAATGCAGTCAGGGCAGCATCCTTTCTGTCAGACTGCAAGTAGGCAAATCACTATCCCCCTTGCACTGTTATAAGTCAGCTCAGTAATGTAACATTTATTTCCAAAGACTCACTGAAATATGAAGCTTGTGTTGCACACCTGAAGATACGACAAGGTCTGATTATCAGTCTGCCTCTGTTCTGAGTAAAAACTTACTAATGTCAGCATCAAGTCTGTTAAACAAGTTGCAAAAGGGTTCCAAGAGGCATCTCCCCTCTCATGAAGAGCTCTAAGACCTTTGTTACAATTCCAGGAACTGCATCAGGTGTCAAAAGACATACTACAACCAGCAGGTCCTGTATTACTCAGTTACAGTCCATAAACTGTCACTTTATAATTGTCAAGCAATTGTAATAGCTTGAGTCATTTAGGAAAAAAAAAATCAAAAAATGCTCCTTTTGCTTTTCCTCACGTCCAGCAAATTGTACTGGTGTTAGAGTCATATGAATGTCCTGCAGATGATGTAGACAACTTGTCTTCTGCATGCAATGGGTCTCCAACACACCAACATTAGTGGAAAGGTGATCTGGCTGTTGCATTTTACTTTTTGTTAGAATCCAGTTTTTAACACATCCCTCTACTGTTTGTTTCTTCTCCTAATTAAAATCTTGCACTGGGAAAATGTGATGACTCACCTACTTCTCCCTTTTGCTACAGTAAGATAAAAGGGGTTGGCAAGTGGCTGCAGAGCAAGATGAAGTCGAGAAGAGAAGCCCATTCTCCTGTACCATCACTAAGCAGCATCTAGCAAGTGCTGCCTCTGCAGACCTTTTCTCAGGTGATTCAATCTCCCGCATTGACTGTGATCCTGGAAAAGGGGCTTATGCCAAATAACTATCCAGATAAAGCTGCAAATTCCAAGCTAATCAGGGAAATTGCCTATTCACTTGAACAACAGTCACAGGCCTGGGAGACGCCAGCCTCCAACTGCAGTCATGCCTTGGCTCATTAGTCCTATGTGCCCCTGAAACTAAACTGTCAAAGGGGTGTTGAGTGCACAAAGCACTGGGCAGCATCTGAATTAAATTCCGGCGCGGAACCAAAAATAGAACACTTTGAGCCCCTTTTCTGTTGTGAAGCAAAGATGCCTGGACAAAAAAATGCTTTTCTTGGTATTATTTAATGTGTTTTTCTGTCTAAAAAGCTAAAGATTTTTGGCCTCAAGGGGTGCTAGCCTGTTACCTTAGAGACTGTTTCTTTTAGAGGCAGTGGAGTGGCAGAGGGCATGCCTTTGCTGCTTACCTTGGCAACCATGAATTGCTAAATGCTGTTCCCATGAATGCAAGCCTTTCACTGCCATTAGCGCTTGCCCACAGGTATAAACATTCCTTCATGAAAAGGTCCAGGGGAATGTACACTACCTCGATAAAAATCAAGACGACAAACAAAAGCATATTATATAACAGAGCAGTTATATAAAATTAGATTTTAAAACAAGACGTGTCTTTAATGACATTGATCCTGGACGCGGTCAAATTTCCTGTTCCATTTATATTCCCTACAGCCATACCAAGCGGTGGCAGTGGGGAAGGGAGGAAAGCAAGAAAGCTTGACAGGATATTCTTGTTTCTCTAATTGCAAAATGGAAGACCACTGTGTCTGTACTCAGAATAAACGTGCTGGACAGCTTCACAGGAATAGTACGACTCCAGTGGTCTCCCTCCCTGGCACTGGGGCAGATGCAGGCAGTAGGAAAGCAGAGCTTGCCGGGACTGTGCAATGGCACTAGCTCCCCCAGCTCACAGGAATTCTTTATGGTCTATCTGGGCAAACACTACAGGCAACATTCTCAACGTGTTTACCTGTATAAAGCCCTTGTGCTGCAAAAACAAGAGATTTGTTGTATTCTTACTGTAAATGAGGCTGTTGAGCATGGAGGAATTAAGTTCTAAACTTAATTCTCCCCTCCCCACCCCCAGCCTCCATCTTGTAAACTGATTTTTTAAAAAATGCAAGATTTTCATTCCGTTATCAAGTCAATTCACTTTCTTAAGTCTCATCTGATAGTCAGTATTTCTAGTAAAACCTTGGCTCATATGGTTTTTTAGATTGCAATGAGGCATATTTTAGAAGGAGAACAATCTCTTGGAAAAATGGCCCCACTACAAGACAGGTCTCTAAATGTCTGTCAAAGGCTGGCCAGAAAGCAATTAATGGCTCACATGGACCGAAAAGCACAGACCTCAGCAAAGCACGAGGAGGCTATGGTCTTGATCTGCCTATACAAGAACAACTTTGTGCAATGATATCAGGGTATTGTCCACAACAGGCTTGTTGGGGCAGGAGAAGACGACTCTTGCCTTGAGAAAATCCAGGTAGCAATGGTGTTTAGTACCTCCCATGTAACCTTCCCTGTGAGCAGAATGGTCTGGCCTTGCAGCTCCTGTCTGCGTGACACCTGGCAGCGAAATGAGCTCTTGAAAGCTGAGCCTGATGCAAGGGCAGCATTGCAGAGTTTCAGGATTGCCACTCAGCCAATGGCCATATGGCTGCACCCAGTTAGCCACCTGTGTATACAGACAGACTGCTTCTTCTGAAACTTTCATGTGCGCCCAGAAGATATCAGTGGAACAGCAGCTCTTAGGATACCATGTAATAGGGCATGTCTAGGCCAAACCCCTACAGAATGGAGAATGACCAAGCTATTGGCATTCCACACAGTGCCCCGATGCAGTGGGTGTCTCTAATCTGTTCAAAGAGCTGAATTACATTAAGCAGCAGATCTACTATTTGGTTTAGATTTGAAGTACACCTGAATTCTCCTTTATAACTTAGTAGTAGAGAAAACGTGCCTTATTGTATGGGCTTTTCTTTCTTCTGCCTTTTTGGCAGAGTATGGAAAATTTTTTCTTTTCTGGTATTATCCAAACTCACCGCATGCATCCCCTTTCTACTCCTTCCCCTGCAGGTGATTCAATGGTGGGCTTAGCAGTGTACAAGTGGCAGGGAGGGAGACTGGCAGGGCAAGTGAACCTCTCAATCAGCTGCAGGCACCTTATTTATTAAATGAAATTATTACTTTTTCCCCAAATTCCAAGTGAATCTTTCCCCTCTTTGTGCAAAGGGGAATGCCCATTGCTGTGAAACAAATGGCAGCAGGGTCAGCAGGTCGAGGGACATGTTTCTGCCCCTCTGGTGAGACCCCACCTGGAGTGCTGCATCCAGCTCTGGCATTCTCGGCACAGGAAAGACATGGACCTGTTGGAGCAGGTCCAGAAGAGGCCACAAAAATGTTCAGAGGGATGGAGCACCTCTCCTATGAGGACAGACTGAGAGAGTCGGGGTTGTTCAGTCTGGAGGACAGAAGGCTCCAGGGAGACCTTATTGCAGCCTTTCAGTACTTAAAGAGGGCTTATAAGAAATATGGGGACAAACTTATTAGTGGGGCCTACTGTGAAAGGACAAGAGGTAATGTTTTTAAACTCAGAGAAGGTAGATTTAGACTAGATACAAGGGAGACATTTTTTATAATGGGGGTGGTGAAACACTGGCACAGTTGCCCAGATTGGTGGTGGAAGCACCATCCCTAGAAACATTCAAGGTCAGGCTGGACGGGGCTCTGAGCAACCTGATCTAGTTGAAGATGTCCCTGCTCACTCCAGGGGGGTTGGACTAGATGACCTGTAAAGGTCCTTTCCTACCCAAACCATTCTATGATTCTATGAAAACATGCAGAGCGCTTCAGCAGGCGTAAGCAACAGCCACATACCAGGCAAGCACAAAGAAGGCAAAGTGTCATGGGAGGGAACCTGGCCTGTTGGCCATGCTCTGCCCCTCCTGGCTCTTGGCAGGGTGACCGGAGGCCAAGCAGAGAGGAGATGCAGAATGGAAGACCTAAGGCTGACCAGGAAACGAAGAGCAGCCTTTTTCTTTGCTCCTGAAACCAGTGGGTTTAACATTTTCTCTCTCAAAAGGGGAAATGTTACACCGACAGGAAAAATATTCACAGATGTCACTTCTCAAGATACTATACTCTTTCTTCCTCCCCCCCGCCACCTCAAGCTTCAGTCAAGTGGTTCTCAATTCTTTGCTGGTAAAGCAGCTACATATTTATTTTCCTTTGTCCCTATATTGTAGCACTGTCAGGGGGCAAAGCATGTGGTAGAGGCTCTCCTCCTGGCAGGGCAGGCCAGCCATCCCCATGGGTCCTGCCTCAGCATCTCCCCTCACTCTCCAACCTCCTCATGTCCCCTCACCAGGCCTGGCGTCAAGCACTGAGAGACACAACAGAGACAGGGATGTTCCCAGCACCCTGTGAGTGCTGGCCAACAACCCAGTACCCTCTCCCACTGCAGTGGCACAAGCTTCATGCCCACTGAACAATTAGTGCAATAACTTTGGGCTTCTACTGGTGTCACTGGGGGAACAGCTTTGTGCTTCCTTCTGCTAATCACATCACTGTCTCCTTGTAGGAATGGGGTCTTTACTGATTTACATCCCATACTTCTGTGAAATCACTGCCTATTCTATGACTTTCTACAGACACCTTTATTGACTTTTCCATTCCTTGTGCAACATCAAACGAATGAGGAACCTCCTGGTCTGACGCACTGGGCAGTGCCCGTGGGCTCCAGAGTCCCAGGGGCTTTCAGGGGCCTGGTGAGGGTATAAAGACCTTGTTTTCAGGGTTTCCTCTGAAAAGGAAACCAAAAAACTTGCAGAGTACAGGACTTACTCCTGCTTGAATTCAGATCTCATGAGAGATTACCAGCATCCATCTGTATGCATATAAATACACAACCAAACCAAAACAGGCTGAGCCCACCAGGAAAAAATAAGCATTAAAACAGACAAAACAGTCCTTACACTTTTGGTTCCCAAAAAATTGAATGTTCTTCACAGCAGCAGTAAATGCAAAAACAACAACAAAAAAAGAGAGTTATTCCTTGGTTTTTTGATTGAAATAACCTTCCTTCACAAAACAAATAGTATCACTTTCCAGGTGTTTGTCGAGAGAGACAATGGTAGTTACAGGACATTTCTAAAATCCACAATTCCCAACTGAGAAAAATTGAAAAGACATTTAATTTATGAGACATGAAGCAATTGTGAAGCAATGCAGTTGTGAAATCCATTTAGTGCAAACATCTTTCAAGGAACACTGAAAAACTGGGGTCATGTAGACGAAGCTTAGCAACTTTACAAACTCCAAATGTCTGCTGTGTAAGAATTATGGTGCAACTCAAGAAATGAAACAAAAAAAAATTCTTTATGATACTTTTTCCTGTTTTTTGTCCTGCATTATCTAAGTACATGAAAATGTTCCAAGTAGCAGAACAAATGTTCTGCTGAGTTCAAAGTAGCAGAATAGGTAATATGTGTAAATTGAATAGATTAAACAAAAGAGTCATAAACATTTCTGTATTGAATTTGCACTGAGGAAAAAAATTCTGTCTATTAGTTCTGTGTTCTGAAACTGTTGCTCAGGTTGGTTTCTGAAGCCCTTAGTGTACTGAGAAGGTGAATATAAGCTCTGGCATCTCCTTCAGGAAAAAAGAAAAAGGTGAAGAAGAAAGGAAAACAATCAGGAGGGCTGGCATCTGGCAGCAAAGCTGGTAGCAAGCAGATTAATATTTGGAGGCAATTAAATTTTTTAGTCAAAACCCATCAAAATTCTGTTTCCTTTTAAAGTTTTGGATGGTTCAGACTTGGGTTCCCTTCCTTCCTCTATCCCAAAGGCATCGTCTCCTTCCTCCCTCACCCAACTCCGTTATGGAAGTGCATGCCAATGCCTGCCACAGTTTCTTTCCTGGCATGAGGCAACAATAACCCTTTACATCAACAAAACATAAATCTGGGCACATAATGGCATCAGATATCAAACAAAACAAGCTAGCTATTAAACAAACCTGAAGGCTGGTGTGGGAATAAAGACAAGATCAAAGGCTCCATTTATCACTCCAATGTGAGCTTTTCCACTGCTTCCCAGTTGTGCCAGTACTGCTCAGCTGAATGACAACAGCCCACTGCGTTTCAGAGCTACCAGAGAAACTTCCACTACAGGAAACATACAGAATAAAGTCAGATACTTCATTGTTTTAATTTTCTAGCCTCTGCGTTAGGTCACATTTACATTTGTTTAGCTGAATTTCCTGCATCTGGGCTGTAAATTTGTGACATATTCAGCTGTTCCTCCATAACAACAGCCCCCAGAATAAAATATTCTTGCTTTGCCTTGCCTTGCCTTCCTTCCCTTCCCACAAAAGCTCTTCTCCAAGACAGGAATTTGGTGTAGTTTGGTCACCAAGTCATGACACTTCAGGTTTTAGAGGGTGGCTTTCCCCAGGCCTGTGCTGAGCTTGGCCCCCCTGCAGCCACCCAGCAGGTGGTCCTGGAAGGCAGTGCAGCCGTAGTCTTGAACCAAGAGCACCTACATGATTGCTGGGTCTGGTATCCTTCCTTGTTACATACAGAGCTAGCTTCCAAGGTATAATAATCTGGGTGGGTGAAATAAAATAAACTGGTATAATTTCAGGGGGGAGCAAGTAGCAGTGATTTTGGTTCACTACACTGAATGTGTTAAATGCTGAGAGCTGCCAGGAAAAGGACCATGGAAATTAAGGGATATTTTTTTTTCTGTAACATGGTGAAATTAAAGGAAAGCTAAAATTAGCATTCTAACACTAGCTTCACAGGTCCCAATTCTGCCATTACTGAATGAATGTGCTGAAATGTGGGGAAAAAAAAGACTCTTACTTCTGGCAGGGAGCTGTGAAGTGCTGCGATTATCAGAGTAGTGGAAAAGTCCCCTGAAATTAGCTAGCGGTCATGTACCACACTGTTTCAACCACTGTGAACTGCTCGTACCTACTGTGAACACACCAAGGGAGCAGCCCTCATCTCCCCCTCTCCAGATTTTTGCTGTGGGTTGGGTGTTCTTGATCATTTTCTTCCTCTTCTTACAGCAAACACACTCTAATTCACCCACCAACATAGCTTGTCAGCTTCCATTGTAAAACAGCGGTCACAGTTTGCAGGTATCAGTACAGATGGCCCACAGTGATCCTCTTATATTGCTGTACCAAAGTCACCATCACACATTCCTCATTTGAAAGCAACCATCACCAATTGTGTTGCTGATTTATGTCACAAGTTATTGCAATACCTAGTCATGGTTAAAAACATGTCTTGCTCCAAAAGTTTTGGGCTTTGATGGTCAATACCACAAGAAAAAGCTACTAATTTTTACTTATCTGGTGGCTTACTTTAATCACTGCCTCTATAGCTAAGTCACTGCTGGGATGGTGGATAACAAATATTTAACAGTACTCGGTAATGTTATGCGAAAACGTAGAACATGAACTAGGGAAGAACACCATATCCAATTGAAGTGGCAGAGGAATGCAGTAGTCAGAATGTAATTACTTGTGTTAGAATTTGCCTAGGAAACTGAAGCTAACACCTCTGCTCCCTTGAAAAATGTACTTTTTAGCATATAATCGTCTAACTTTCTTTGCTAGGTGAACATTGCATTGTTAAGACCGTTGGCAGGAAAGTTAGGGTGAAAAAAAAGCCCACATGCAACAGAATGAATGTTTCTTGAGTGTCTATTAATTTCAAGCTAGTATAGGAAAAAAATGCCACAACTGCCTAAGGAAAGCACAATAGAAATCAAGGGAAAACAAGCTTTGTTTTGAGCTTCACACATTTCTGAATTTCTGGAAGCAGGGCCGGGGCAGAAAGAACCCAGGACACTTCTGACCCAGGAAATACTAAACTCCATACAATTGCCTTTTTTTCCATAGGATTTATGACCTGGGGCCAGAGTTACATTTGGAGGCAAGTGAAAATGGTTTGGCAATTCATTATGGTTCTGATGAGAGCACTCAAATATTTTAAAAAATAGCCTGGGATCTTTTGGATGTCCTTAAGTCCCAGAAGGAAGGCCTTAAGTCTATAGTCATCAGTAAGAGCAAAAGCCTACATCCAGAGAGCTATTCAAAGGCAGTGCTGGTGTTTAGAAAACCAGCACCCAGCCCTGCGATGCTGGGCATCTACTACTAGGCACAGTGCAAGGGGTGGCTACAGGGAATTGCATCCACCCCGTGCACTGCTGAGACTAACACTGAGTAAAGAGCCTCTCCATCTAGCAAACAGGGAAACCCTGAGGACAAGCACAGATATTAACTCGGTCCTCAATGGCCCATGTGTTGTACTCAAGAGTTATTGGAAGGTGCCTTCCCTTCTTCAAACCAAAGTCTCAGCCTGCAGGAAATACCCTAAATTACAACACAGAGCAGAGGTGTCCAGCCATGCTTTGCAAAAATCACCTCAGGACAGTCTACAGCTGCCTGGTCAACATTTGCAATTACATGGGAAGTGGCTGACTGATACTCACCTTGGTCCTTCAAAATTGGGAGAAATGGGCTCTGCCCTTCCCTGTTTGGAAAGCTCCCAAACCAGCCAGTAACAAGCATGTGGTCTCCTGCCTGCTCAGATGCCCTGTGCAACAGCAGGGCAGATGCTCTCGGACAAAGACAGAGCAAGTGGCAATTTACACACTATGTGTAAAGGATGAAGAGGGGTAGCTTTCCATGCTAATCTTAATCCCTTGGGCCCTGGAAGGGGCATAGCTAAAAAAGCTAATTAGCTGAAGCACAGCACCATGCAGAGGAAGCAATATTCCCTTTCAACCAGAAGCTAATTTGGGTGCGCAGGGTCTACATACGCGCTGTAGCAAACGGAGCGGGGATAGGCATACTTGGCTTCAATCACTGCTCTGGTCATCCATTTGTTATGCTGTCTGATTTTCCACAGGTGATAAAAATGGGGTGTTCTGGTATCTATACAGGCTAAAGACAAACATTATACGTTGAAATACAATGGCATACATCTGCAGCAAGAAAGAAAACAGAAGACTGGGGAGACGAGCTTCAAATATAAAATTCACTTTAATGACATATCATATTTTAGGCCGGCCTCCCTTCACAATGTTCTACAAAACCAGTCTTGAGACATTTACAAGAACGAAGTGTACATTTGGAGGGAGCAAAGACCCACTTTATTCCAGGAAACTGTGAGAAACTTTCCACGTGCACAAACGTACTTGTGCACTCACAAAACCTCCTCGAGTGTAACTTTAAGAGAAGCAGCAGCATTGCTCAGCTCAGATTAGCCAGAACCACTTCATTTTGATTGAGGAGAGGAAAAACAACAACAGTAAAACTCAAACCACTGGGTTCAACAATTTGGGCCAAGTCCTAAAAATAGAACTGCTTTCTTATGGAAAGAAATACCAAAAAAAAACCTGATCCAAAACACAAAAATCCCTCCAGAAGATCTGAACTGTTCTCGAAATTGTCTGAATTTGGTGCCAAGCACACAGGGCAGCCTAATGCTTAAGAGGCCGCCTGTGCCAGCTCTGAATCCCTCCAGTAACTAGAGACTGCATATCCAAGACTGGGAAGTGACTATGGAAAAAAACCCTGTTTTCTAGTGGCAAGCTGTCCAGCTGTTTTAACCCTTCCTTGAACACTTGCCTTGAAGCCTTATGACAAACAGCCTTTCCCTGGCAGCCTGCTTGCAGCTGCCAGCACTCGTGGCCTGGCATGGCACTGCGGCCGGACCAGCCTCCGGCACCCACCCTCCAGCAGCGTGTGAGGTGAAGTGGCAGCTTTACTGCTTGGGAGGAGATGGTTCGGCCCCACTGGTGAAGGGGGCAGCTCCAGCCTTCCCCACTGCCTGGACTGGGTGTCTTTGGTAGCATCCACTTGCAAGAAGGGGGGCGGTTCACCCCAAGACTCCAGTCAGAGGGTGCTTGCATGTGCTCACTCCCACCATGCCCACTGGGCACAGAGCAACCTGCCGGCTTCCTCCCAGCAGGGAAAAGGGCATCACTGGTGGAGAATGGATCTGCTTTTGCACAACAAATCACTACTGTGAATTATTTGCCTGAAATTATCATGGAGCAAGGCCTTGCTGTGCTTGGTGCTGTACAAACTCAGACATATTTCTGTAGGACTGAACAGGCACAGGGGGTGTGCTTACAGTGGCACGCAAAATTATTTAAGAGGAATGGTAGCTTTCTGTTTCCCTGCCTGCGCTGTTCAGAATGGGCAAAACACAAAAAATAATGTTAAGAAAATAAGTAACAAAGCAGCTTATGCTTATCCCCTGTGAGACTCCCTATTATCTTACTAAGAACCAGGCAGAAATACAGCTCCTCATGATTTTGCTTTCATGCTTTGCCCAATCTCAAAATGTGTGGTACTAAGAGAGCATATCCCCTTCAGGGACAGACTATAGGAACAAATGCTTTCTGCACATTATACTGGCAAGAAATACAGGTCTTCATTATCCATGCAGGAAGGCAGGATTCTGGATTTTCACAAATCACCTGAGAGATTCATGCTAAAACACCTGAAATGTCACTGACATCTGGCAAAAGAGTTCTCAGGTGTTATCAAACCTGCACGTCCTCTTTCTCTCTAGACTGATGGCCTAACAGATATTTGTTCAAAACACCTGAAGATGCTGTCTGCTCCAGTAGGGCAACTCTACCATCTTCCTCTGCAATCCTTCCCAGCCCCTGCTGTTCTTGTGAGGCATTTCACTTGTGGTCCAAGGCAGAGACCTGTATTAGTGATTTTGACTTTTGTTTTGGTATAATAAGGTATTCAAAAAAAGTGTATAGAAAAATTCTTAGTAGTACAATGTTAGTTAATCATAATTTTTATTGCTTTTAAACAGGCTCCATTGTAGCTCCATCAGGTTCCACATAAACTCCAGATGCAGTCCTAACTTCAGTTTCCTGAAAACCCTTGTTAGGGTGGAAGGATAAACTACTTTCTTCCACTCCACATGGCTGAAATTTGTATAAGGAGCAAGAGAGTCCAGGACATTTAAGGAAGAAAGGTCACTTCTCTTTTCATGTAAAAAGGGTTTTTAATAAGCCAGGATCCCAGCTGAATTTTTGTATGCCAAACACAAGAAATATAATATGAGAGAAACAGAAGTGCTATTTTGGGTCACATAAGTATCATATTCTGAATAATCCTTTTATTAGCAGGCAGACTTTTCCTGCCTCTTCTTTCTCTCCAGCATTTACAGACTTCAGGCTCATACATTTCCATCGCTGCTGTGAGGAGGCCATTTGTCAACTTACTGTCCCTTAAAAAATATAAGTAAATCTGAACTTGAACTTAGCAAGAAGCACATCACAAAGCACAGAGCAGCAGCTCTCATGGTTGTTTAAAACTGTGTTTTCAAGGAGAAGGTCAATATTTTTTATGTTAGATTTATCTTCTTTCTAAATGCCTGACCCAAATAAGTAAGCAAAGAGAATGAAAGCCTAAAGCAATGAGTTTGAATTTCATCATGTGATTCTGGCCTGGTCTGTAAGAAAACACTCCATTAACTTAACAAGAAAAGTGTGCATTGGAAATATTATTCTAAGCATTTAATGGAGTTGCATAACTCTTGTGTGTTTGCTACAGATATTAAAAATAGTCAAGAGAAACCTTTTTCAATAAAATATGCCCTTTTATTTAAAAACAGAAGGTGCTTATGCTTTTTACAGACATTTAGTATCAAAGTGCTTCAGGTAAACATTATCAAAGCTCTTCAGGTAACATTTAATAAAGATACTCATTAAAAAGTAGTCTCTCTGAACATGATGAAATAAGAATTGAAAATTTTTTTTGCCCAGTTTTGTTTTCCAGACAGCTATCACAAATACTTTCACTTCAGAGTTAAATTTCTTTATTCAAGAGTCTGAATAATTAGGGTATTTTCTCCCACCCTGTCTCTTTAAGTTTAACCCTATGTTTTAAAGCTTTCATATGATTTGGACCAATTACAGAAGCTGCTTGGAACTGAACTTATGCCTGTACTAGGCACGGCTCTGATGCCAGGGCCAACCAAGCGAGTGCAGGAGCATTTTTAATTACAGCATCACCCTATGCATTTATGATTACTTAAGCGCACTTGACCCCACCAGTTGTCTAATCCTTCCTTTTAACTTCTCCACAGTCTATTAAATATCCCCATTTACAAGATTCTCTGCTGGAATTAAACCCTTGGTAGTTGCAATGTCTGCCTTTCCTGCTTACAATGTTCTGACAGCCCTTTACATATTCCAGTTCAGGTTTGACCTCTCAACAGTATGTGTCTAAATTGAGTCGATCTTACTGACAAAGATCAAACTGTTACTTAAAGTGTCTCGTGGCTGGATTTCCTTCCCAGCAGACCCACAACTCCAAGCCGAAGTAGACATGAAAGGCTGCACGCAGCTGCAAGAGGAATTAGGTAGGAGAACAGTGCAAGCCTCACATGATTTGAGCAGCAAGTGCTCCTGTGTCAGCGGTACAGGGAGAATGGAAGGGAAATGGGAGACAGGCCCCTGGCCCTAGAGTAAATCCGTGCCTAGAAAGCATGATGGTGACATTCATCCGTGCGCAGTGGTGATACCCACCTGCCACACTACTCATGCACAATGATGACACAGTCAGCATTAGATAAATAGGTTCTCCAAAGAGAAATGAAAGACACTATGCTATTTCCCTTCTTCGCGGTGTTGCTTGATTCATTTGCACCTACAGCTCAGAATTTTTCACACATACCATCTGGAAAATGAACTTCCCTACAAATCCAGGAGGTCCAGCTTTACAACATGCAGTATAGGTCTCCTGCATGGAAAAATGATTTGCTGCTCTCAAGTACATAGAGTAATTAATGAATGCTGTCCTGAAGGTGATTGCCAGCTGACATTAAAATAGAATATACAATTCCTACTCTTTTCCACTGAAAAGTAACAATGTAGACAAAAAACACTGCTTTTGTGGGGAGATGAAGAAGTTAAGCAGAGAGTTATAGCATCTACAGTTTTTATCTGTTTCCATTATTTACTTGCAATCAGGCATTTAATTTCCCTTTGAAGTTATATCTTCTTCTTGAGGACAAGTATTCTAGCAGGGAGAGAGGGGAAAACTCTTGATTTCCCTTTCTTGAAAAGGCTATTCTGCCATTAATATGCTGGAAAACAGCCAAAAACTATCTTCCTGCAGGACCTACAGAAACAGAACTAGTACGGAAAAAAAAGCCTTTGAACTAATTCTTTCAATACTAATGTAAAAGAAAATCATGTGCTTGCCAGACAAGTTCTTTAGGTCTAGTACAGCCAGAATGTGTACTTTGAAAAACAGAATCTACTTCCCAGATAATAATGTTCTTTTGAAACCATTCCATGCTCCTAGAAATTAATCTGTGAAGTTTATTTTCTGGCTACGTGGGTGGGGAAACACAGATCCAGGAAATACACTCATCATTCTCCGTGGATTAGAAAAGTTAATGCCTGTCTCACACAACTCTGTTAACCTTCCTTGTTCCTCTCCTTATTTTCCTAGCCATCATTTTTCCACTCGGTTCTACAGTGACTCTGATCTCACAGAATGCAAACTTGTTGCTCCTGGATTTCTTTACCTATATCCCATTATTGAAGAAATGTGTGGAGCTCTTTATTCAAAACCTTCTTCTAGCGAGTCCAAGCACCAAGGAAATCAAAACCAGAGGCATGGTAAGATCTCAATGGGTGATTGTGAGGGGTTGGGACAAATAAGGCTTTCTCAGGTTCAAGTGCTAAAAAAAGATACCTCTTATTGTTCTGGTAATGGAAAGGAGAAATCAATTAAATTGGGCATTTTAGAAAGCAACCCAAATCAAATACTTTAGATTTTGTTCTTACAAAGCAAAAATGAAACCAAAAAATGAGTAAAACCTCAACTATCCTGGGTAAATAGGTGACTAACTGTTCTGTATAATGCCCTAGCAGTGAGAAAACCACCACCTCATTTCAAGACGTATGTAAGTATATATAGCAACCACAGATACAACGTATCCCCTAAGCAATGTTTCCTTCCTCACGTATTACACAATGGACTGAAGTTTTAATTATCCCCTCCCAGCTTTGTACTAGCTCTCCTCCCTGCCAGGATGAAAAACGCTTTAGCATTTCAATTCCACTCTGCAGCTAAGCATTTTCAGTTCACACCGCATGTTTCTTGCCTTGGGTAGCAAAATCAATTTGTTAATTCAGCTGTTAATTCAGGGGGAGAAGAGTGCCATTTCATGGCTTCCGTGTAATTCTCCATCCCTCAGCTATGTCTGGTTTTCTTCCAAATATACTGCGGGGTTTGGAATTTCTAGTAAACATGAGAAATTGTTCTAGGATTTGCTTTTCCTTTCAAAAGGTATTTAAATTGAGGTATCTGCCTAGTACCTAGCAATTATTCCTTAGAGAATAAAGTTTCTTGCTAAATCCTGTGTTGCACTTAGTGCAATACCTAAAGTTGCTGTGCTGAAGGAAAGTAAGGGTATTTTGGGGGGTTCCACTAAAGATGTGTGAAGACCTAAAAATCTCAACACACACCACATAACCAGTTCCTATTGTTTCTGAACTTCACATTTCAACTATACCACTGCCTTTCTTGCCCACTATAAAATGACAGCACTTAATGACAGTTAGCACTTCCTCTTCTTACACGATAAAAGGTGATGGCACCTGTCTGTAAGCACACACATAAATCTGCTGGACTTGCATATTATGAAACATTTGAGGCAAGATGTCCAGTATTTCTATGCTGTAGAAATAAAATGCAGAACAGGATTAACAATATCTAAGACACTTCATAACTCAGAATCTAGGCAGAGAGGAACTATCATCATACAGATTTCTTTGCATTCAGTGTGACTAAGTCTTTGACTAATTTAAGCATTTTAAAAGCATTTCACTTGTATGCCATAATTCCAGGAGCACAACAAGCCTTTTGATGCACTGCTGTTCGATGTTTTAAATGGCAAATCCTGTATGCCATGTAAGCATCTGCTTCCATTACAGTTGTTCTGGTTCCCAAGAAACAAAACCCTCAGCTTTTAAAAGCTTCCACTAGTTTCTTTCCAATTGTTTTAATAAAACGTGTGGAATATATTTCATTTGCATAGAATTACCACATGTATTTTTCTGTGATGACTTCTTCCATGGAGCATTATTTTTGACTGTGCAAAAGCAAAATATTTGTATATTACAGTATTCAACTCAACATAAATTGTCCATATACCAGTCAATCTCTGACCTGAACTTCTTCTGTCAAAAACAGGACCACAATAATGTACGACCCAACTACTGAGCTGATCTTCAGCGATTTCATTCCTTCTTTGCTGGACTCCTGGATAGAACAGAGATAATCATTAATACACATCATAAAAGCTGCTTTGGTATTTTTGACAATTAGACCCACTGAAGGTGGAGTTTTCTGACCTGAACTTATACACTTGAGGTAGCTTTTTCCCATCTGAAGACTGAAGAACCTTCATGAATCTGTGAGGCAAGACCTTTGTTGGTATGAATTTTCATAGTTCCTCCTTTTATCTCTCACTTCTTATTATGAAGTGTCCATCAAAGACTGTATTCAAACCTGTTCTGCTCTTCTCAGTAAGTGAGTATTCAAGTAGCTGATTGTATTAGAAAAATGGAAATTACATAGAACAGCGCAAAACCTTACTATTTTATAGATAAATGCTATACATATCTGTTCATTGGAAGAAATATATTGTTAAATTTCCAGGTTCTTTGGCCAGTTCAATTTGCTGTCGTGGAACTCTCTAATGATATTATTTGCCTGGGCCTTTTTCTCCTTCCAGCCATTTTGTTCTGTTCCGAGGGCCTGTGCTACAATGTTCAGTTAATGTTCCCCTCTGAGGAACTCAGCTTTACCCCAGCTGCTGAAATACAAAGCAAACAAAACGTTGTCCTGTTTCCTTCAGGTTTTTCTGCTGCTCTTCTTGTTTTCAAGAGTCTTCTTCCACGCCAAGACAACAGAACTCTTTCCCATGTCATGGACCCCAAGAAGCCCTTTTTCTTCCATCACCCCTTCTCCCTGTCCCTAAATCCTTTCTTCCTTTTGGGACAATATTCCCCTTCGAGCCTCCTCTCTATCTGCTCAGCACTGAGACTGGCAAACAAAAGTTGCCTCCTGCTCACCCATGCAGTATCTCCTGCCTCAGCTCCAGCACAAGTCCTCCTCAGCTCCAGTGCCACTTCTTCCCACAAAACTGTTCAGATAAGCTGGTTGGCCAGGGAAGAACACTGTCAGATATATTACCTTCAAGGTGCAGTTTTAGCACAACAAGCACAGGGAAATCATCAGTCCTGTCTGAAGGATGAACCTTCAATATTCACATTTTCACAGGAACTTTCTTGCATTTTGTAAGTGCTTTTTATACAGGCCCCCCATTTTCATTTCTGTCTAGGTCTCAAGTTTAGGATTTAGCTGAAATAAATTAGTTCAAATCAATGAACAATTTGCTGCTATGTGTCTCAGAGTCATCCTCAAAAAAAAAAAAAAACCACCCAAAGTTTTGTCACTGTGTTTTCTGCAGACATAAGAAAGTAATTTGGCCTAGGTGATTCATTGTTTATTCCTTTCCAGATTTAGTGCTCACTGTGAAAAAATAAAGACCTTTCTTTTAAATGGCCTGCAAAACAACAGTAGCAGTTTTCACAGACTAAGTATTGTACTCCTAAAGAAATATTGATACAGGTATTGAATTGTCAAGACTCTCCTCAGTTTGTTGTATCACGGGCACAAAACTTTAGCAAGTTCAAAACACGCCATTTAAATACAGAACATTATTCAAGATGAAGCACATGCAGGAAGGAACTCGACCGACTGAGTCTGCAGAATCACAGCTTTGAAGAAGAATCCTGCTTTAACGGAGATTGTTTCTATCTTTCCTAATTATCGTTAAGGCATTAACTGCTGCAGCTTGTAAGGGTAAAGCAGAACATTAAGATAAAATGCAATCCTATTACATTTACAAATCTCAGGTACCCCCTTACTTTCTCATTTCTGGTTCCACAGGATGCTTTTTGTTAATCCTGAATATATCTATAACTGACTTCAGAAGTGGGCCTAACTGGGACAACTTCTCACAGGGGACCTTGGCAGGAAGAATTAAAGAAAACCTCCAAAAGAGGTTTCTCGCTGCATGTGACGTTGCTACATGAGACTTTCTTCTAGGATGGGATACAGATGTAAAGCAGTCTGGTTCTTAATATCCAGGCTAAATCACTGAGAACAGGACAAACCATGGTATTTAAATTAAGAAGAGTAAATAGCAATTTTCAGTCATGTTGTTACCCTGTTCTAACATGCTGTACGCTGTGGCTGAACCATCCAACATCTGGACTGTGAATATGATACTGCCAAAGCTGTACTCAGTGGTTGCCAAACTGCTGAGCCCACGTGTGGCTTCACAGCTTGATATCCAGAGAGCTCAACTATGATTCAAATTCTGAAAAATCACCATGTCCATGGCTGCAATATGATTCAGCAGTTTGGAGGAGAGCCTTCTTTAGGAAAAACAGAAAACAGCAGCAAAAAAAACCCATAACTGACCATATATGGCATACAACTCTTAACAAAGAAGTAAACTCCTTGAACGCCTTCCCTTCACAGCAGAGCTCCATAACTTGACTGGTTGATGTGGCTTAACACAAGCATCAGGGGCTAAATTCTGCTCCCCTAACAACCGTGCAAACTCAGATGAACTCCACTAATTTCAGTAGTACACAGCCTGTTTAAATATGAAGATAGAGAAGCTCCTCAACATGCCTCTTGCTGGCACTATTTGAGGTAAGCTTGAGATCATTAACCAGGTAGAGAGCAGCTTCTTTCGGGAAGAAAGCCTCCAGTGGTATTCAAGGAATGTAGCTAGAGAGGTGGACTCGGTCCCTACCACACAAAGATACTTGATTTGTAAATGAATTAAGGCTTGTGAATTGACAAGGAACAAAACCCCAGGTTCTGCACACACACAGAATGCACTGGGAACCTCAGTCTTACACTAATTGCTCTGTGTGTTCCAGGGATGTTTACACACACATAAAAGGTGACCGTAGCTTGCCAAAATGAGGTGCCTACTGGCCTGGTACATGGAAGAGTTCAGCTGCTAATTCACATTGCAAAGCCTATTCCTCAAACTTGGCTCCTTGCCTTCTTGAAGATAAAAATAGTTAAACCATGATTTTTTTCTTCATTTATTGATTGTTCGGGTGGGCCAGCACTCTGCCAAGTCATGAGAGCGCTCAGCCCTCACGCTGTGCCGCTCAGCCCTCCCTGGTCAGACAGGTCAGACACCGTCTATCCATCTGTACTGCCCTCATTCTTCTGGTGAGGATGCCTGTGCTTCCTTTGCCAAGCAGAGTGGCTTAAACTAATATTCTCTAGTCCTTACAAAATACATGCTCGGTCATTTGGGAAATAAATAAAAAAAAGTGAAATAAATGCCACTCCAGTTCAAGTTGAACAATTTGTTCAGCACTACAAAATGTTGCTTTAGGAAAGCTTCCTTTTAATATAGTACATGAGACAAATGGAGCCCCTTTTTCTCATTCCCTTCTCTTTAACAGTAATTGAATGAAGTAGAGGTTGTGAGGTAAAATCAAGCACATCTGGGTCAATTAGCATGGAAAGTCAATTCTTTAAAACCTGATGGATGCCTCTGGGAATCGCACACTTCACAGCACGAATCTCAGCGCAGTGCCGCACTCTCAGCAACTCAACTCAATTAAGCCATTACGTGGTTCTTTAAATCTGGGGATCCAGGGGAATTGGTTAATTGTCTGCTTGTCATGGTTCCTCCTCAGGGAGCATGTAAACGTCTTCTGTTTCTCCTATAGATGTGCAGTGCACATAAGAACAATCCATTTTAGCTGACTTATTCAAAGCTTATTTCTCCCGTGGGAAAATTAATCTTCCTCCTCAAACACTACCCAGAAGAACAAAGCTCTCCAGTGGAAACAAACCACGCCATCAATACGGGACAGGTTTTCAATTACTACAGTCAAGTTTATATTTTCTTTTCCTTGCAAGAATCAACTATTTCTCCCAGCTTCCACTTGTTCATAGCTTTCACAACCAAACTCCTCAGGTCTATGACAGGGTTTCACTGTTCCCCGCTGCTATGAGCAGCTTTGACACACTCTTGGACTTACCTAACGCACCGTAAATCACCCACCAACTTTGTAATCAGCGGAGCCCGAGCAAGCCATCCAAGCGTTTATGAAGCACTTTCTTCCGTGGACAGAGCTTAGCATCTCCAGAGGATAACTTATCCCACATCCAGATAGGTGGGCAGCATGACACATTGGGGGATGGTCATCCGTCCCCACTGAGAGCTGCGCTGGATCCACTGAACCAAGGGGTCCACTAAAGAGATCTTGAACAACCAGCCTAAGGCAGACATCCCACTTTTAGGCAGTAAAATTAGTGAGATTAATCCCACCCACATCTCCCCACCTCTGTGACTGTGACAAGCACCCAGGAAAGACAGACTTCTGTCCCTGTCTCACCACACCACATCAGTGAGCTCCTCTTCATGTGCACACAAGCGGCTGCTTTCACACTTCTTTTGCTTCGTGTTTCAGACTGCTGAACACCCAAAATCTCTACTGGCCTCAGTGGGAGACAGTTGCTGGGTGCTCAGGATTGAGGAAAACAAGTCACCCCATTTAGCCCCTAAATATGGATTTAGAAGGCTAACTTTAGCTTCAGATTTTTTTTAAACTTGGCATGGTATTAAAATTCATCCATGGGGCGAGTTAATTTTTTACCATCAAAGAGAAGTAAAACAACTTCTCCAAGGTCATACGGCAGGACGACTAGGATTAGAATGCCACAAATTCCGTGTGCTATAACCAGAAAATTATTCTGTTTCCTAAATGTAACATAATTGGGACATAGTCTGATAAATGGAGACTGAGTAAGCCACACTAAATCTACTGATGTGTTCTGCAACGTCTGGATGCATCCCCAACCCTAGCTATGAAAGGAAATGTAATTATGGCAATGGGAAAGTGCAGTCCACCCATCATTTGGGTTACCACACACATACGTAACCGATTCCAAATATAGAACTGCAGCAATGTCTCTTACACTCTTATCTCCCTTAGATCCCCTCTTCTTAAGTTGTAAGCTTGCCATCTTTTCCTCTGACAGGAGAAACAATCCATTTTGGTGTACGCATGCCAGCTAAAGGGTTGTCATGTCCTTCAGGGCATGGGGAACGGCTGCTCGACGTTCACCAGAGAGCTGCCATTGGGGGCAGACACCTTCACTTGCCCATGTAGATGTAACAAGAGCGTTTGCTCAGGCGCAATGCTGGGGATGAAGGAGGGAAGCTAAGCCTCAGGAAGAAAGTTCAAGGAGGAGAGGAAGATCAGGAAGCCAGAAAATTTTATAAAGCACCCTGTGTTTTGGAACCTATTGCCAATTTTAAAAATGAGGCATATGTCTCAGTACAGTCTCAGCCATGAATGCAGGGCAGTGTAGAGATTCACAAGCCTTATTTAAACAGCCTAGTTTGGCTCTGGAGAAGCAGAACAGCATAGCACACAGTCCAGGCTAACTTATACAGCTTCTGTGATGGCAGCTCAGACCAGTCAGTTCCTCAGGTGTAAAAAGGTAAATTTACATTGGTGTCCTTGGCATGTATCACTCACTTGGTTTACATCATCTGGAGGACCTGTCTTCAGAAGTTGTGCAATACGTATGTATAACTTAAAAATTTCAGCTGCAGCCCCAGAGTACGTGCAAGGGATCCTGACAACAAACTTTCTGGCTCTCCTGCCTGTCTGCAATCCAGGGACACAATGCCAGACACTTTTCCTCCTGCAGTGGACTGGCATGCAATTATTTTTGCGCACCTCAGTTCGCCTTGGTTACAGAAAAGAGAGGAAGTATTTTATTAACTTTCATCTCCTAAACCAGAGTGTGGTAGATAGCTAGACTTCCAGTTTCACCAAGTTTTTGCGGGCAAAGGAGAAATGGCTCATTGCCAGGTGTCTATAAAGGCATTCAGAGGTATCTGAAGTTGAAAAAGAGTTCTGACTCTAACTTGAAAATGTTAGTATCTTTAGGCTGTCATGCCTAGATGCTTACCATGAGTTACAGAATTATAATCAGAGGCAGCAGAGGCAGCAGTGGGAAGAATTAGACAACGGGATTATGACCTGCACATCCCCACACAAGGCTATCTTCTTGAAAGTGCCTTGTTCCTGTGCCGAGCAACAGCCTGCCACAGCAAAGTAATCCCAGCCATGGCAGGGGCAGCCAGTCCCAGTGCGTTGGTGGCAGCTCCTTCAGCTTTCAGTACTTCTGGACACAGTCACAAATCAGAGCTTCACGTTGAAGGGACTCTCTGTTCATTTTCCACCCACAACCAAAGCAACGCGATAGCTCTGTTCTCAGTGAAGATAACACTGATGCTCACGTATGTGCGTCATGCTGTTGTAGATTCAAGATACTTTAATTTCCTTTTTAGAAAAAAAAAAAAATCAGCAGACTATCTCTTCTGCCTTCTGCCTTTCCTAATGCCTGGAATTCACCAAGATGGTGCCTGATCAACCATGGCTGGAAGAAGAAAAATAGGAAAGGACTAGAGTAATCACAGTAAATTCAATCCAACCAAGTCAACAGTGCCTTGAAGACTTTCTGGATGCCTTGCAATACAAATGCAAGGAGGTCCCTCAGTCCCCTTGCTGATAAAAATCTATCTGCACCCCAAAGTTAATGCAGATAGAGACCAATAACAGCCAAATTGCTTCCTGACCATAAGGTACAGTAGCCCCTACAGTTGAATATACGTTATATACAAGTTGAGGAGGGGACAGACCATTGTATGGCAACTGCATGCAGCGTAGTCAATTCCTGGCTGCCCTGTATATTCTGCGCTGTAGTCTTCTATCCTGGTTCAGAGATTGTGTAAAATGCTGCTACCATGTTTATGCTGGCTTCACTTTGATGCAAGGGACTACACAAAATATCTCACACACACACACACATACACACACACACACTAAAGACAGGCCTTCTTCCAGAGCTGTCAGCAGCACCTTTGAACCTTCGAAACGTTGTATATGCACCTTAAAAAAAAAAAAAGAAAGAAAAAGAAAATAAAAAGAAAAAACTAAAAGGAACCATTTGCAGTGAATAAGAACTTGCTTTTCTGACCTTTCTTCCGAAGCAGCTCTAGCACCCTCCAACACCCTGGGTAGCACAAAACCTGGTATGTTCACCTTGGCATTACAAATACATACACGCACATGAACATACATACACATACCTACACAGACCCGAAACCCTCTCGCCAGGAATGTGGCCTTCCCTTTTCAGGTACATACCAGCAGGAATGCATACCCTGAAGAAATAGAGGCAGAAAACAGTCATGTTTTTTCACACAGTCGTTTTTATTCTGCTTGCAGCAGTTCCTTCCTTTTCCAGCCACAGGCAAGGGTTGAATCCAGATGAGCCAAAGGCAGTCTAGGCGGGATGTAAATGAGACCACACCTTCCAAACACCCTCCAATCATAAGGGAAGAGCATGGATGTAAATAAAACCACACCTTTGCTGGACCAGCCTCCTCTTCTTACGTAAAACAGTTTCCATGTAAATAAGACCACTCCCTCAGATGGCCTGCCTATTTCCATTCGTGATGAGAGGCATGTAAGCAAGGCCAATCCTTTTTAGAAACTCTTAAACAAAACTGAGAGGAGTGTAAGTAGCTTTTACCCTTCTCTTGCTCAGAGAAAAGTTAGTTTCTTCTTTGGAAAGCGCTTTCTTGCTGTGCATGGGATAACATGAGCCAGCACAAATCTTTCCTCAGTCTTCCTGTCAGGCATTGAAGACTGCTTTATGAACAAATTTCTTGCCTATAGGACATGGATACACATGTTAAGATGTAAATTTCACCTTGCACTGACAAGCCTTCTCAGCCTTTACGCTGACATTAGATGGGTGCTTTCCTTCCAACTGGGCAGAACTCAAATAATACAACAATGGAAAGAGTGAGATCCTCCTGCATTTTCTTTTATATCCTTCTTTCCACATGTACATCCAAAGCTGATTTTGAGATTTCCAACCCAGATCAAATGCAAGAGGCTTGTCCCATAAGGTAAAGAACTAAACTGCAGCCAGGCTTCAGTATAACTTTTTCCAGATGTAAGAGCTCACCACATCATCTCTAAAATCAATTCTGGTTTGGGCCAACAAGCCACACAAGTATCAGTAAAACATTACTGTCACTGGAGAGTCATTTAACTACTTAGAAACACTTAAGATGTCTAGTTTAGGAAGGCAAACAATATGAAGACATTCTCAGAGGAAAAACACTGTTCTCATCTATGCTCTTCACTGTAAGAAAGTCCTGGAGCAACGAAATAGGCAGACTCCAACTTCCTAGAACAAGATACATGAGACAGATTGAAAGTGCTTGCAATGGCACAGGCTTTAGCCAAAAAGGTGGTTTTTAGTAAAACTGGGAAAGGGTATACTGCCTTCCCACAGAAATGGTGGAAACACAGATGATGTCCAAGTCTAGAAAAACAAAACTGTCCACATTTTTGATGCTTGCACCAAAGGAAAAACTATCACTTTGAACATTTGAGGGGAAATTATTAAAGGAAATCATTATTATTGTCATGGCTCCCACCAGTGATACAAGAGGCCAGGGTCTGTCAACATTTTCCTTATAAATCCATCTTTCGGTAGAGTCTAAATTGGCCTGTAATAGCTAGCTGGGACCAAAACCTGGATTGTGAGATCTCTGGAAGCAAACCTGCATCTGGCTGTTTACAGAATTCCAGTCTAGAGAGACCATGAGAGCTGAAGAGGGAGCATTTTTAGCAATTAAAGCTATCTTGTTTGTGGTGCTTTACAGTGCTAATCAGTGATCAGCAACCAAAAAGAAAGTTTGGAAATTGGTGCTGATGAGCATCCGGAAGTCTGCCTGCACATTCATCCATCTCCTCCAGGATTCTCTTCTGAAACATGCAGCTGCCACATAACACAGGCCATCTCACAATATATCTGGAGCTTGCGTTTCCAAGGACATCCTGGACAAAGCCCAGTGAGGACCACAGCGGGAAAAGAAAGATTCCCAAACATTCTTCATTTTCAGCAAAGAACCATTACATGCTTAGGCTTAGATCTAGGCTATGTCAAAAGCACGATTATTATACTAATTTAACAAACCAGTTCATTAGGCTCAAAGGGTAGCACTCAAACTGAAGGATAGATGCAGTTTTCCTTTTCAAGCCAGCCCCCCAAAAGTGCCTACCCTAAAGCTCCACACTTAATGGAAGACAGAGAGGAAGTAAAATGAGAAATGCAATCATAAGGCAAGTCCGATTTGGCAGATATTCCATTTTATGGATGGAGGATACTGGTTCCCGTCCACTGCTCCTGCATCATTGCACTGTTCAGTGGCCCAGGCTACTCTCATGTGCGTGTAGAACACCCCAGCTTTCTATTTGCTTCTACAGCTTCCTTCCACACTTCAACTTCCATAGCTGTAAAAATGAAAAGTGTTAATTGTGAAGTCCATTAATGTTTCCCTGTACCAAGCTAATTAGGAAGCTGAGCAGAAGAGCAATGGGCCCTGGTATGGGCTCTGGGCTACTCTTTCAGTCATCACTACATGTGTTTTTCTGCTTTGCAGTTTGTTCATCTTCCCCTCAGCATTTTCCTTTCTTGCCATTTCTGCTCCAGTTTATGCCACACACCTTCTCTTCCTCGCTCTTCCTTGTACTGGTCTTGCACTCCACCTCCACTCTCCAACTCTTCCTACAGCAACACCCCTAAAGTCAAACCACCTTAACTGCACTCTCAGGAAATACCCATCCCAGGTTCTCCCCTATTTTACCAGATTTTACAAGCTTTTCTATACAAACATGCTCTCAATCTGTGCAGCACAACTGACAAAATCAGGACTCGAGTGTGGTCCCTTCAACACAGAGGCTGTGTTTTACCACACATTCCTGCAACACTGCACAACTGGTATCCTTTGCATGCTAGTTTACTATTAAAAATTTATTACCGCATTAATTATGTCTTAAATTTACTAGTTCAACAAATAATATGGATCCCTTACATTTTAATTAGCCAATTAGTTAGATCCTTTAGGAAGATGGTCACTTAAACTCCTAGGCTTACAACAGAATTATTTTGTGAACAAAATCTATATAACAGTATCTGAGAGAAACTTTGAAACAAAATATTACAAGAGAAAAACTGCAGTTGGTGAGAGACCAATAAACACACTGTAAATTCTGAGGGTTTGCACAAGAAACACTGAGTCGTGAATGACTATTCCAGAAATGGAAAAATAGAGAGTCTCTTGACATCCAAATAGGGTGAGCAGGCAGTGCTCCAACAAACAAATCACAAGTGGAAAGAGAAAAAATGTCTTCTCAGATCCAAATAGTTTTGAAAATGAAAACAGGGATTAAAAAAGAAGAATTGAAACATGGGAAGCTGAAGCCTATTCCCATATTTTATTGCACCACTTGAAAGAAAGCTAAATGCAGGCTCTGTCCAGATGAGAAGCAACATCCTCTGTTTTTCTGCCAGCGTTAGATAAAACTCACTGATGAAGATGGTGTTTAAAATAGGATGGGTTTTAAATCTGTGCACAGAAAGAGAGGTCATGCCGCGTCCTCTTCTTTTTTTAAATGCAAGGATGACTTTTCTAACCTGTGCACTTGGGAGGTGGTAGATTAGGTAGATAAGGCTGCCGCATCAGCTCTTCCCCGTGTCAATCTGCAAAGCAGTGAGTCAGAATGAGCAACTGTTGGTAACACTGACAAGTGCTGAATGCTATTGCACTTTGATACGAAAGGCAGGAAAACACCTGAAGGAATAACCTGCACCGGCTCTCAGACAGCAACAACGCAGCCCACACTTGAGCCCTCTGAAAACATCCCTGGCATGTCACCCCCTCTGGGAGGTGCTTGAGGGGCTACGGCAGAAACCCATCTACGATTACTTTGGAGAGCTGTTGAGTGATAGATCCTTTCTGTAGGGACACTTATATGAAACTAGATAAACACAAAATGGTCATGAAGAAGCTGTGAGGGGAGCTAAGGCCCTCATGTGCAAGTGCCACCAGAGAGCGGTTTAGTATCCTCAGGTCTCCAAAGGAGCTCTCTCTAGACTCAATCCCTCCTGCTCTGTGTCTCAGCAACTCCCCCTTCAACCCCAGCAATAAAAAAGTGTGACATACAACTATTGTTTCTTTACAAGTAGCGAAGCTTTAGCCAACACTCCCAAACTGTAATGCGTACTCAAGCACAGGGCTCAAGTAAAAGCACACAAGATGCAGAATAATGGTGAGGGTTTCCAAAGAAGTCAGCAGTGGTGGATCCCTACCTGCTGGACTCACTGGCCTGTTATCCAACACTGAGCCTTTGAACTACCCAGTCCAAGGCTCTGTACTGCAGACATTCACAGCAATGGATGTGTATTAAGAACTACTGCAGCAACAGAAAACAGTAAAACTGCATTACCAAATTCGCTTTTACACAACAGGCTTTAATGACTCTGAACAAATTATAGGATATTTTTAACTGTTCCCTGATGTGGGCCAGAAAATGGATTTTCTGCTCCTTGAAGAACACTGGGTTTCCAAACATCTCTTCAGCCCCACTTACAGAGACAGATGTCAAAAAAAGTCCCTCAAAGTGAAAGTTTTCAAAGTGTTTTTCAGGCCAGTCGAGACTAGTAGATCATTGACACAAAGTGCATTTCAAAATAAACTCCCCCAATGTTTCTCCCTTCCAAAATCAAACCATAACATTGACATGTTTAAAAACAAAAGAATTCAAAATTTTTTCTAAGCTTCATTTTGCTGAAAATTAATGCAAGCAAGCCATAGGGCCTATTTCATCAGGATGTCTCTTTCTAATGAAAACAAACTTCAATTAAAGTTTCCCAGTTACCCTACAAATGTAAAGAGAAAAGACTACAAATGTTCCTCATGGCTTTTTCTCTCAGTTGAGGAAATGATAGGCCGTATAAGCTGCGTAAGACAGGTGAATAGATAGGCAGGCAGATGCCCCCAACTTTAAACACACACCAAAAAAAGTCCCAAAGATCTGAAGGGGATTTTCGTAGCCTGTCTGTAGTTCTGACTGGTTCCCTAATAGGAAAACAAATATCTGACTGCCTTATATACTCTTGAAAAAAAAAATCCTGTCGTAATTTTTAAGTGTGTTGATCATAGTTTATTTTAAGATCTGACAAACCACAGAAACATCTCCAAAAATATTCTAAAGAAACACAGTGACCTTTCCATCTTGGAAAGCAGAGATGTTTTAACAACACCATCCAAGCTACTGTACAGGCTGAACAAATCTATAAGACCCCCTCAGTGGCCTACCAAAAAGACTCACACATTCACCTATACACTGTCCCATAAAAACTTCTCACCTAGGCTAGCAAAGGTAGTTTTATCAGCTCATACTCAGAAGCAGATCAAGCAGCCACCTATCGAAGAGGGGAGCAGAAAAGGAGGTTCATGGGAACCCGAGCTGAAGGCAGTGAGGAGCAACAGCCAGCTTTACATCTCTGCTTGAGAGGAGGCAATTCACTTAGACCGAAGCGAAATGAGGAAAGGTGGTGAAAAGGCACTGAGACTCAGACTGCTCTAAGAATGGGGAAAGAATGGTCAGGAAAAGGAGAAAGCTTCCAAAACGATCAGGGATTTGATACACAAATGACGCAAAAGTAAGTGAATACTTCGCAAGCTGCAAAGGGCAGAGGTGAGCGGGGAAGAAAGTTTTACCCCTCATGCTCTGGTGATGCCATGTTACAGCTGTCAGGCAGAGCGTCACCGTGGTCCTATGGTCAATCTGCTGAAGCTACCTATAGCTGGGTATTGCGTTATGTCCAACAGTTATCTCAGCCCCTACGCTTGCTTACTGATTCAAAACTTCCTTCCAAGCAAGAGCAGTCATTAGGCAAGAGGATCGCAGACCCAGGGTCTATTTTCACCAGAATTTTCCTGGCATCAATACTGTGGTCCCATATCACACAAATTATGGGCACCCCACTATCTTAACCTTTGGAGTTGTTTTCTCTCCACCATCCCTGTTATTCCCATCTTAGTTGTCCCCAAAATTCTAATGCATTAGTTCACTTAGTCTAGGACTATCGAATATACTTCAAGTCCTGCAACTATGTTCCTGCTTGGCTTTCTTGGTAAATATCTGTGGGGCACAACTTCTTGTTACCTTGCCTTTTTTTTTGTTGCGTATTAATTTTTTTTAAAATTCAGTGATGAGAATGTAACGCTCTGTGTTGCTCCACAGGAAAAGCAGGAAAAATGAAAGAATTTTGAGCAAAAACATAACTTTGGCAGGATTTGCTCTATGGCCTTCAAAAAACAAAAATGAGACACCTCATCCATTCAACAACTAATTTGGCTCGATATACAGCATGTGTGGTTTTCTTTCTGGAATTATATTGTCATAAAATAACCTTTTTCAAATGACCAAAGTGCAGTATGAATCAGCTCTGGACATAATGTAAAATGAAGTCTCTGCACGAATGAACCTGTGACCTCTAGCACCAGAAACACACATCTATACCTCTTCAACTAAAAGAATGATTCAATTACACTACAGTAACTATGCTGTCCACTCATCTTAAACCATGATCAAGAGTAGAAATAGAAGGGCTAACACATCTAGTCAGGTGTTGGATACCTTAAACCCTCAAAAAGAATTGCTGTAATTTCTGTCAAACTTCAAAATCCTTTTTTTTTTTCCCCCTGAAAAGAATAAAGTGATGGAAACTGAAAAGCCATAGAAAGAGTTCTGGAATTACAAACCACATAATGCTGGTTTTGCTCTTGGTTTTGTCTTTGTACACATTGATTTGTCAAAGGTTACGAAACACACGCTATGTCCAGAATTAATATCTTGACACTGTACTTTGCAAAAGCACCCTAACTCTGGTCTAGGTTTTTACATTTTTAGGTGCCTGCCTTTTTATTCTCTTCTTTTACATACTCACACTTCGTTGCCAATTTCCTCAGCAAATGTTCTAGGACAAAAGCTTTGACAAACCAAGCTGAAACTGCCTTAGGAAGAGCGGGACAGAAGTGTAGGTATCTTTAAAAGGGATTTATGTGACACTGTGACACTGACTCAGGTCAGTGTTCTTCAGGTTTTTATTACTGTAAGAGTCCAAGTGAGTGCAATAAACTGTAGTAAAACTGTCAGCATTTTTCTGACTTTAATTCCTTCTATAACTCATGCATCATTGGAACTAAGGGAAAATGTCAAAGTTGCTCAGAATTTATTTAATTTTATCTTTTTCTGTTTGATTTTTTACCTCCAGTTAACTCCCTGAATTAGTACAACCATCCCTAAGAAAAGCCAAGAAATACGAGGTTTAGGCACAAGTTTGCCAAATGTATACACCTTCTTGTTATCTTCGATGTTTATTGTTGAACAAAACCAGCCTTGCATTCCTTCAGACTTTCAATATACTTAACGTAGTTCCATTCAAACCTAAATACTTTACCTCCCAAAAGCATAAACAAATTCCTTATGTCTTATTTGGAAACTGGACCGTTAATTCTTTTTTTTGTGTGTATGTTACGCACAAGGTTGTGGAACAGGCATCGAATTATAAATATACTATACACAAAGAATGTGGATTTCTCCCAGGTTCCTTTTGATGATAGTTCAACAGTCCAGGAATCACAGACATACAAAAAGCACAGAAAAATTTCACCCAAAGAATTGTTTTCCTTCCCACCTTACTTTCGCCATTAAAATCAAAATCAAAAACTTGCTTGCCATATTTTCCTCTGCATTCTAAAATAACGCATTTTAGAAAGTAATACACAGCATTGCTATTTTTCATAATAGGTTACAGAAACATAAACATGATTTTTCATTTCTCCTTTAATTCTTCCTTTTTCCTCACTTACTCTATCTCATTACAGATCTGCCTACTGAGATCTGGAGAATTTTATAAAAGAAAACATGCCTGATTCACTCCTTTTGGTTGCTTTCCTGATAATAGTAGTAGTTCCTGATAATTAATTCATTCTTTCCCAAAGTAGTTGCTGAGAATTCGTTCATTCTTTCCCAAAAATTGTTGACTTGGTTGTCCAATGATAAACTCCCTAACACAGATGCCAAAAGCGAGAAGGATGTAGTCACACCACCGTGCCCCTCAATGCAGCCTCTTCCTGAGTGCAGCAGAGCAAGGAAAAAACCAAGACTGGCAAGGTTCTCAGAACAGGAGCCGAAGGTTCTCAGAACAGGAGCACCCAGACTTCGCTGCAGACACATCTCCTCTCTTCTTCTGGTAAATGAGCTCGCCCGTGGTTGAACAGACCTGAACACTGTTTCTCGGTGGTAAAACACTGTGAAGGCGGTGGGAAGGAAGCTGCCAAGCCCACCTCATCCTTGGCCGGTTCATTTACACCACTCTCCTCACACACCATTTCCTCCACTTCCTTCCATGTCCTCCCCCCAACCCTTCCCACACAAACATACACATGCACCTCTCTTTTCAGCCCTGTTTACCCTTTTCCACTCAGCACCACAGCTGGTTGCCTCTGGGTACAGGCTCAAATCCAGCACATGGGTGGGAAGCTAACAGGAGGGGTAAGCCCCTTTCCACCCCCTTGTCATGCTGCACTACTCCAAAATCCTTCCACTCTCACGCCTACATCCCCATCTCTGCCCAGTCCCTCCTCCTCAGAACGGCACCAGGCCCACTGGCAGGGCAGGACAGTGACTGACAGCTGCGCTGCTACCACAGACCATGCGCTGCAAGAGCAACTGTCGTCAGACACAGGATGAGAGGGTAACCCCGCAGCCAGGGCCAAGGTGTGAGGAATACATCCCCCTTCCCCATCCTCGCTGCATGGGACTCAGTCTCCAGCTACTCCTGCGTTAAGTAGCCAGAGTGGATTTCACCAACACCAACAGTCCCACGAGAACAACCCTTTTTTATCAAGTTGGCAAAACTTTCCTTGCTGAGGACTCTGCCTGGCAAAGATGCCTTGCCTCTGCCTAGCATTTTTTCTTTATTAGCAAATACTCCTAACATGGGAAAAGCCTTTCGTCAGGACAGGGATTTTGCAAGTACTGTACTACTCCCACATGTCATCTTCCCTCCTGAGGCAGGAACACAATTTGGTCACATTCCCTTTACATCTGGACAGAAAAGCTGGTTGGAATGAATAAGAAAAACAGCGTGGTTTTGCGATGCAGTGAACCATTCAACCCGTCCCAGCTGCAGAAACCCTCCAGCTCCTTCTTCCAACCAACCCTTTCATTCCTAGCACACCCACTCTTCTTTTGCACCCGTTCTTCTCCCTGTAAGGGACTGGCCAGGGTACGCACATGGAATACAACACTTGCTTCTTGGCTTCTTGGGCAGCACAGTCCTTTCCAAACTTCTACTCCCCCCTGTGGCAGCTTGATGGCAAAAAAGAGAAATAGAAAGCATGCTTCCCAAGTCATGTACTCTACCATCACTCTGCAAGCCATTTATGAAGAAAAACAAAGATATGTGAAGGCCAACGGGAGGTCTCACTGAATTTAAGACAGTAAAATAAGAAAGCTGTTCCGAAGGAATCTGAAATTCAACCCTCCGAGTCTTGCGACTGATATAAGAAGAAAGAAAAAGATGTGGCTAGTTCGTATATGCTTTTAAAACTCACCTGAAATTTTTGTATTACAAAGTTCCTAACTCACAGGGTGAACACTGGTTAGGACAGTTTTAGGATTTTCAAACACCTTTCAAATCTTAGGTAATGAAAAAAGGCAATTGACGAACAGCCTCTTCAACCCATGTCATAACTGAATCTTAAATAATCATACAGATCTAGCATGCTATTGAGGTTACACTTTTCCACAAGATCCATCGCGGGTAACTTCCTCACTAGAAACGCACCACAAATAACTTCATAGACTCAATCTTCATAAAGACCCCATTGTCCAACATGGTCAAAACAAACACCTAGGTACAGTAAAAACCTAACCTTGATTTCTATTTAAAACCCTTTAATCAAAGGGTTATAAATGGAGTAATATGCTCAGAAACACTTGCTGTTAGTGTGAGTCCTACCACTTTTACAACTTCATGCTTACTACTTAAAAGCCACTCATCACCAAGACATTTGTAGCAACATGACTGTAAATTCTAGACCTGGGACCACTGCCGTTTAAAATAACTACATTTCCTCAATTAGTTCCTGCAGGAAATCAAAATAACTTAGAAAGGCCCCCATTTCCCTAACAATGCACATTTCTTGGAGTATCTGCTTTTCTCGGCTCCATGTGAAAAATGATCCAACAGAGAATTTCCCACCGACACCAGAGAGATTAGCATTGTAAGATAGTTCTCAGACCTGGTCCGGTAGTTGCTAAATTTCACACACATCCGCAGGTCAATAAGGAAGCCACCTTGGCTGTTGTAGGTTACATCCTACTTTCCCCGTCTGCGTCACTTGTACAGATGTATTTACACAGGTCACATACCACACATCACTTGCTGAAAACACAGCCAGCCACGCTGGCAGCTGAACCATGGGGAACCATTTTCCTGAAAATCAAGCAATCTCTAAAATCCTGTGTTAATAGGTTGAGGACATTACACTCCTTTGTAGGTCAGCTGATGCAGTGTGCTTATTAAGTCCTCCAGAGACCTTATAGACCCATGCTATAACCCAACTCCTCCACTTTCTCAGGAAGGCCTGTGTAAACTGAAAAGCCCATGCGACGCTATACCAAGGTCTGTGAACTCCAGCTGCACCAAAAAGGGGGAAAATTTTACAAGCAGTGATCTCTCCCTTTCTCCCCAAAGAAAACACTCTGTTCGTCATCCCCAAACATACAAATACCGACCTAACCCTGTTAGACAGCACGGACAAATGTCTCCCACAGCGTTCTCCACCAGCCTCTATTTCTCCACAGCAGCTACAACATAAATTAGGAGATCCCATAGTTTACAGCAGAGCAAACCGCACTTGTTAAGTGAAGCCCCTAATCTGGTCAAGTCTTAATTAAACAGCGATGTGTCTCAGCTTGGGGGAAAAACCCACAAAACCTCAGAATTTACACTGGCTCCTGAGAGGAGCAGGTTGAAACCCTGAAAATAAAATCACAAGCCTTTTAGAAGCAGACCTGATTCGTTCCTGCCCACACAAGCCATGACAGAGTGGGCGGATGCATTCCTCCAGCTGTTTTCCACGTGGTTCCTCTAAGAGACTGACCTCAAAGGATTTCTGGTGGATGTTCTGCATCAAGTCCCTGGCCACGCTTCCTCTCCAGCAAGTGACACTCACTTTTTATGAATTGTTAACCATTTATAGGACAATCATGAAAGGAGCAGTTAGTGACTCACTGCAGTCCTACACTAGCTGACTTACTACTGCAAGAGGTTGTGAACCTCAGTCAAATCTGAGAAATAAACAACTGAAAGACTCTTCCCTCCTTTCTCACCTTTGTGAGCTGTGGAAGGGCTCTGGGCTTCCCCACAAAAACCTAGGACACAGCCAACCTCCGCACAGATGTAGTGAATGCTGCTCCCCACAGTGCTGATAAGATCTATGGCAAATTTTTCAGAATAAAATCAGATAAACTGAACCTGAGGTTCAGTAGGTGTAGGGGAATAGACAGGGATCGGCGACTGGAAGATCACGGGATATGACGGAAAGATAGACTCCTCCCCATAGGAGCGGCAGGAACAGGAAGCGCAAGAGCTATATAAGCGTGTGACGCAGTTGAATAAACAGACATTTTGTATCCATCATATTGATGTCTGTGCATCACTGTCCCCAGGGTGGGTAGAGCCCTGTGTCCCGGAGATATGCGGCCCAAGATAAGTTCTCCCATAGAAGCGTACAGCAACAAGTAGGTAAAGGACCTTTGGTTTCAAGCTACAGTCTCTCTTCTGTACAAACAGCTTTACATGTGTTTTGAACGCTAGTTTAGATTATTCTACTTCCAGTAATCATTTTGCTTCTTTAAAACTGCACACATCCATAATAAACTCCAGCTACTTTTTAAGAATGAAGCCAAGAGCTTAAAGCAGCATGCTCAGTGACTCTAGAATTAACAAAATATTACATGTTATAACGTAAAGAACGTAAGTTTAACTAATGACGGAAAGCAACAGAACCCAGATCTGCTAATGAGTATTGCATCTGATGGTTTTGCTTTGCTCACACTGCTGTAGCATTAGCTCAACAGACTTGGGCTTATCAAGTCCAAGTATTTTGACGGCCAACAGTGCACTCAGTGAATCTGCCCAACTGACGCTAGCAAGGAATCCGACCCAGTATCGCGAGGAACTTGGACGAGGTCCACCAGTTCAGCCGCAAACATTTCCACAGCCCCTATGCCATCCACTGCACCGCCCAGCCTTCTCATTCTGGTTCGCTTTGGAGAAGAGCTAACGCCTCTCATTGGTAAGATTAGCTGACAAGAACTGTCACAGCTCCAAAGCGGAAGGCTTGCACCACGTGCCTCACTCTAACAAAGCAATGCAAATGGCACAACATGGAGAACTTGCTTGACAGCCTCTGGGAAACGAAGTTTTCTATTTCGCTTTGCCTTTGCGGATTCGTGTGCTCACGCATCCCTCCAGAACAGAACGAGTGAAAGCCCAGCGAGCAGTCTCCTTCTCTCCTTCAGAGCACTCTCTATGCCTACAGGTACACAGAATAAGTTACCAGATGACTTCTAAGAAAGACAAATACCAAGTAACCACATTCATGATGGAATAAATCTCTTTATTTTTATTCTGTGTCTATTTCTGAGCTAGCAGAGTAAGTCTTGCTTGGAATCTGCATTTTAAGCAAAAGCCTACGAACGTAGCTTTAACTAGACCTCTCAGGACTTTGAGATATATTTGTTACAATTTTTAAAGAAATATCCTGGTGAGCATTTTGGGAAAGGAACTAATTGGCATACTAAACCCAAAGCAAGCCAGAAATGTCTGAAGCCAGCTACAAGCCTATCATGATGATAAACAGCTCAGGGTCCAGATGTCCATATATGGCAAGACTTCCTATAAGACTGACAGTACTGTATGTGCATTGCGTATGGTTCTTGGATCAGATTCACATTCCTCGGGTATGTTTCTCTGGGAGCTTTTGATTTCCGCTTTGAGGGCTGGCTCAGACCTCCAATTGCTCTTATAAAAAAAAAAATCTGTGACTGAAAGTTGAAAATGTGCAAGATTCTTTCTTTAAGTACACAAACACTCCAAGTCTAGCCACTTTCCTGTAGTCTTGCCAGGTTTTCAGTGTGTCTGATACCTGATCAAGTGACTTTTTTGGGGAAAGGAGGAAAAAAAAAGAAGGAAAAACACAGGAGAGGAATGTAGCATATCCACACCTGTACATTTTACAAGACTTCACCAAAGGAACGATACCAACTGAAGCCGATGTAGACACACACATACCGTATATAGCTGTGTAAACAAGTCTGCAAGGCCCGTGTAGTGAATTCCTAGTTTCAGCAGAAAAAATATACTACCTTAAAAGCACGTGTTGTATGAACACCTGCATGGAAGTCAAAATTAGTGCATTTTAACCATTTTATGCATCAATACCAAGATGGACTTCTCCAACCCATAACATATTGTCATCAGAAAGGATAAGCTGGAGGCCAATTGGACTCTGAAAGGATTACCTTCACTTCCAGGTTCCCTTCGCCCCTGTGCATACGTACACACGCACAAATGAGGTATCCAATGTGTCATACCTCACAGCACAGAAACCAAAATGACAAACCTGATGGCTTTGATTCTTACCCACTTTCATGGCTTCGTACAACTTGTAATTCAGTGGGCTGATGGCGCTTCACAGTGCTACAAGACCAGAATTAGTTCTGAAGTCCAAATGCCCCTTTAAGCCTTTTTTCTCAGGGCAGCGAGTGGATAGGGCTGGCTGTACTCGGCCCGCAGTGTGAGGACTTCGGACAGATTTGTCCCTTAATTTTGTATCTCCTGGCTTTCTGGTGGCTTGCTACTTTTAAACATACTTTTTCCTTCAGTGAGATTCTTAGCTTTTGTTTAATAAAATTGTTTCTCTGAAAAAAAACCTATAACATAGAAAGTTATAAAACATGTCTAGAGCTTCTCTCTCTCTGATGTTCTCCTACCATATTTAGGCATTTTAAAAAGGCATTCTGTTTACCTGGTTACATTTGCATTTTGGTATGCATGTCATACATAGTTTGGTACACATATTATTTACCCAGCACTGAGGCCATCGGAGTCCTTCAAGTAAAGACAGATTTTGGGAGGCCCCATGGGTTTGGGAACATATATTATTTACCATAACTGTTCCTCTGGGATTTCTTTTTCTTTCAGAGCCAATCTCATTTCTTTTAACGGAGGATTTCAAGTAGAAGAAACGACATCCAAACGACTTCGCCAGCCAAAGTACAGTGCTGGCAGAACATAAATAACAGTTTTACAGTACAATATATCCTACTGGGGCTTTATATGAGAACCTTTCTTTTTTCCTCAAGAATCCCATGGATACATATTGCTGTATCATAGTGTGGAGGGATGGAAAGAGCGGGGGAGGGGGGAGCGTTATGGCAGCAGGAGAAAGCTTACATGCAAAAGATGGTACCTTTTAAGATATCCATCAAATTTCCGTTTGCCTAATAAGATGCATTAAGCTGGTCTCTCTCATTAAACATTAACATACTTCCACAGGTCAAAAGCCAAAACGCTGGCATTCCTTGTGTTAAAGCAGAGGTCAAACAACATGACATCACTGAATATTCAAATAGTACATGGGGAGGTGGGGGAATAACCATCCTCCTGGTTAAAAGAAAAAAAAAAAAAAAAAGAAGCATAACAGTTATCTGCAATGATTTAATACAAGCCACAATGCTTAGGTCTTGGGTTCCGTCAAATACAAACCACAGCGTTTGGGTTTTGGCTGAGTGCGGCGGCATGCCAGTCTCTTCTCGTTGTAATCCCGGGGTGGACCATCGGCAAGGTTGGGAAGCAGGGATGTGCGAGGAACGTGTTGCTCAGAAATGACAGCTGCACGCAGGCAGTGGGAAAATAATAGCCACTTCTTCCACGCTTCAGACTCCGTCCGCTGTGCCAAATATTTCAGAGTAAATAAGCACTCTCTCTATTCATAGAGAGCATCTATTAGGGAAGGAACACATTACAAATATTCAGTATGATTCAGTGGTACACAGAGTCAATTTATACCCGGTAGCGTAATTACACCTTTTTTTGGCGGTACCAAAGCGCCGGGACCGTTGGCCGCCGGGCACCGGGGACCCCGAGGCCAGGGCTCCGCCGCCGGCCGCCGCCGGGGGGGCTCGGGCCACCCCCGAAACCACCCGCCCCGCGTCCCCTCAGCCCTCGGGGCGAGCGGGGAGAACCGAGGACGGGGAATAACGGATTCCCCCGGCCGCCCCTGGCAACCGCCCCCCTCGCCCCTTCCCGCCGGGCCCGCCGCCGCCTCGAAATAACGCGCTGCCGCCGGGGAGGGGGACGGGACGGACACACGGACACGGCCGAGAGCCGCTGGCAGCGGAGGTGACTCACATTTAAAAAACACCAGGATGAAAAATAAAAAGACGGGAGGGCGGCGTTGGGGGGGCGCAGACGGAGGAATGCGGGAGTCAGGGGTCAGGGCCGCTCCGGGGCGGCGGCGGCGGGGCGGGGCGGGGCGGGCGGCGCGGCGCGGCGCGCAGGAATGCGCGGAATGTCGCTGTTTGTCCGCGGCCCCATTCAGCCCATTGGCGAGGCCGCGCCGCCGCCGCGTATAAAGGGGCGCCCGCCCCGGCACTCCGCAGTCACACAGACACCCTCCCGCCGGACTCGGAAGGAGCGGAGCGCCGGAGAGCGGAGCAGCGCGGCACCGAGCAGCCACCTACCCGCCCGCCCAGCGCCCACCGCCACAGGCCCGTCCGCGCAGCGCCCCTGAGGAGAATCGCCCGGCGGGAAACCCTCCTCTCCTCACCTCACCTCAGCTCAGCTCAGCTCACCCCGGCTCACCTCACCTCACCGCCCCTCCGCCGGGCCGCCCGACGCCGCGCCGCCCACAAGCCGAGGACCGCCGCGGGATGGCCCCCGCCAGCTTCGCCGTAGCCCTTCTCCTCGCCCTCCTCAGCCCGGTAAGTGCCGCCGCCCGCGGCGCCGCCACCCCCCGCCCCGGCCGGCGCGGTCCCGGCGGCGGCCCTGACGGCCCCTTCCCTCTCTCTCTCTCCCCCCCTCTCCCGCCGCCGCTGGCAGGAGGCGCAGGGCCAGGAGTGCAGCGGGCAGTGCCAGTGCGGCGCGGGGCCCGGCCCCACCTGCCCCGCCGGCGTCTCCCTGGTGCTCGACGGCTGCGGCTGCTGCCGCGTCTGCGCCAAGCAGCTGGGCGAGCTCTGCACCGAGCGCGACCCCTGCGACCACCACAAGGGGCTCTTCTGCGACTTCGGCTCCCCCGCCAACCGCAGGATCGGCGTCTGCACCGGTGAGTGGGGGCCGGGCAGCCGCCAGCTCGGCGGGGGGACGGGGGTCCCGCCGGGCGGGGGAAGGGGGAAGCGGGAAGCCGGGGCCGCGGCCCGGCGCTGCTGCGCCTCCCGACCGCCCGCCTCACCCTCCGCCTCCTCCTGCCCCTCGCAGCTCGGGACGGCGCCCCGTGCGTCTTCGGCGGCATGGTGTACCGGAGCGGCGAGTCCTTCCAGAGCAGCTGCAAGTACCAGTGCACCTGCCTGGACGGGGCGGTGGGCTGCGTGCCCCTCTGCAGCATGGACGTCCGCCTGCCCAGCCCTGACTGCCCCTACCCACGCCGGGTGAAGCTCCCTGGAAAGTGCTGCGAGGAGTGGGTCTGTGACGAGGCCAAAGAGCAGACCGCCGTGGGACCTGCTCTCGCTGGTGAGTGGGGGTCCCTCTGCGGATGGCAGCCCCGGGGGAAGTGGCACCCTGCATGGGGGTTGAAGGCAGGGGGGCGGGTTGACGCAGGGCACCCCTGCAGCTGGAGTGCAGCAGTTAGTGGAGTCACCCCACAGATAAGTGTGGCTGCCTGAATTCCTATGGAAAGGGAAGGGAGCCTCTAGCAGAGCATGATATCAGGCAGTGGTCTCATCCTGGTTGTCTGTCCCCTGCAGCTTACAGACTGGAAGATACTTACGGTCCAGACCCAACAATGATGCGTGCCAACTGCCTGGTGCAGACCACTGAATGGAGTGCTTGCTCCAAGACCTGTGGCATGGGCATCTCAACCAGGGTCACCAACGATAATGCCTTCTGCAGACTGGAGAAGCAGAGTAGACTGTGCATGGTCAGACCTTGTGAAGCAGACCTGGAGGAGAACATCAAGGTAAACGATCTCATCTTTATGTGTCATCTATAAGGAGGCTTCCATACGCTAGCAAAAACCCCAGAAATGTGCGGTTCTGACAGGTAGTCAGTTGCAAGAGGTTTACCTTGAAATTTGAGTTTGCCCCAGTGGTGAACAGTTTACAGTTAAATGCCCTTAACTTTCTTTCATGCTGTATTATGGCGCTATGTAAGACACTTTTGCTCAATGAAAATATAATAAGGATTAGCCTGTCTGCTTGCCCTTAGCTTGCAAACTTAGTGCTGTGTGAAAGTCTACCATCTAACCATTCTGTATTCACTTATATCCTAACAGAAAGGCAAAAAGTGCATTCGCACCCCCAAAATCTCCAAGCCCATCAAGTTTGAGCTGTCTGGCTGCACCAGCGTGAAGACCTACAAAGCTAAGTTCTGTGGTGTCTGCACTGATGGGCGCTGCTGCACACCCCACAGAACGGCCACCCTCCCTGTGGAGTTCAAGTGCCCTGATGGGGAGATCATGAAGAGGAAAATGATGTTCATCAAGACCTGCGCGTGCCACTACAACTGCCCTGGAGACAATGACATCTTTGAGTCTCTGTACTACAGAAAGATGTATGGAGACATGGCATAAAGCCAGAAGGAGACGCTAACTAGATTCTCAACTTGAACTGATTTGCATCTCATTTTGTAAACATGATTCAATAGCACAAGGTATTTAAATCAGTTTTTTGTTTTTTTTTTAATTTCAACAAACTGCTCCATGTGACTTTAAGACAATTTTTCTACTGACCCCAAATGGTGGTTTGAAGAAGAAGGTAAAACGGACAGCGGGACCACAGCAAGACACAGCTTCAGAACACGCTGTTTGTGAGGTGGTGTGAAGGGGTTAAGGGAAATAGGCAGGAAAAGCAAGAGTCAAGGAAATGTTCCCTTAATGTCGTACAGCGTGCTTCATCTAGTAGTGCAATTGAGGAGGAGACCCTTAGCATGTTTGCTGGCGCTGGTTTAAGTGACAGCAACAGCCGGAATGCAAACCCTCGCCCAGCAAAGCGCTAAGTAGAAGGCGTTCTGTTAGTCAGGACAGTAATGTTTCAGCTCTGACACTCTGATTCATATGGCTTGGTCAAGAAGAATCAGAATCATGTCTATTAGACTGGACAGCTTGTGGCAGTTAATTTACCTGTAACAAGCTACTTTTTATTAATATTGTAAATACTGTGTGTATATATATTTGTACAGTTATCTAAATTAATTTAAAGTTTTGTGCCTTTGTTTAATGCTTTGAAATTTCAATGATAGCCTTCTTTTTTGGAACAAGATAGGTAGGATTTAAAAGCTTGTCTGACAATGCATTCAAAGCATGAAGTAGATACTCTAGTGGAAATTGTTCAGACAGGGCCAAATGGTGAGTTGAGATCGAGATGGAGAGTAGTAGAGCTGAGGTGCCTGTATCCTTACAAAGCACTCACCTGGCAAAATACATTTGCTTCCACCTTATTGGACAAGTGACTAAGAAAAATGGCTCTTCTGCAGCTCATCAGTCCTTCCACTCGAGCATTTGTTTCTTTCTTTGACTATGGCTCTTTTTGGACAGTTTTATTTGTTGAGAAGTGTGACCAAAAGTTACATGTTTGCACCTTTTTAGTTGAAAATAAAGTATTTATATTTTTTATATAAATGGCTTGGTATTTCATTTACCTTTAGTCTTCACTGTTACTTTACATATTCCTAAAAGGGCTTGGCTTTGCACCAGATGAAAATCACATGATGCATGGTGGGGTTTTTTGTCCAGAAGCACATTCACTCATGAATAAGCTAATGATTTATGGTTACTTGTTCTGTTACTAGTGAACCAACTGTAGTTTGTTACTCTTCTGAATTCAGAATGGAGCGCAGGGCCAGGCTTGCTTCGCCGAGCCCAGTGTTGCATTAGAAAGTGCAGCAGGTACCTCACGTCTCACATGTGGTGGCTTTAAAATGAGCCAGGTGCTCACCACAGTACTCAACTCCTGCTATCGTACTCCATGCAACATTCTTGATTTCATTTAAATGTTCCACTGGTTGAGAGTTTTCAGCTAAGGCAAGGGAAATGGTTTTTGAAGTATCTGCATTAAAGTGTCTCCTGACTCTGGAGGCAAATCCAGAGGTCCAAAATTTGGTAAAATACTCAGTGTAGAGCTAATGAGTTGCACCATAAAAATCACAGAATAATACAGGTTGGAAGGCAACTCTTAAGATCATCTGATTTAACCTTCATGCAGAGTAGGGCTAACTCAGATGTGGTTTCACTTGAATTAAGACCTCAGTGTGGCATGGTAGAGCACTGAACTCAGATGGCAAATACCTGGGTTATCTTCCTGCGTGATGGCTGGGGACAAATCATTCTACATGACGGTTCTGTCTGTGAAGTGTCCATTGATTCAAACTCTTGCAGGCTCACAGATGAGCAGCGTTGTAAGAGCTGCACATTTTGATAATGGTCCAAACGTTCTCCTCAGACAGGCGAAAAACAGTTTAAGAACGGCTGTGAGTCACTTCCCTCATCCCCCTAAAGCTAAAAGGAAAGCAGCTTCAGTCCTGTGCTAGCTCCTACATTAATAACAGACTGGGGTTTTGTCCCTTTATTAAGACGGGGGGATTCTCCGAATTTAAAATTAACCTTTGCACTAGAAGTATTAGTTCTTGTTTTCAGAAAAAACACATACTCTCCAACAAGAATCCTTTTCAGGCAAACAAGTTCAATCTGGAATTTCCTGGTGGTGAAAGAGTGTTAGCTTACAAAAATGTCCATCCTTCCTGAGCACCTTCCAATCCCATTGATTTCAGCTAGCATTAGCAGCAAATCAGTGTAACACCAGCTTTGACTAATGATGGACAACAGAGCCCTAAACTAATGGGAAGTCAATGGGAGTCTTGCCAGCGGCCTCACCAGGCTCTGCACAAGGCCATAGAAGCATTTCCCCTTCCTCTAAAAAATACGAGGAATTCTCCTGGCATGAGGAAGTGGCTTTCTGTCTCCCATATGAAATAGTTTTGGGTAGCCTCTGGCTCTTATACTCCCTGAGACTCTCCAGCATTTTCTCTCTCTCTCTCTCTCTCTCTCTCTCTCTCTCTTTTTTCAGGTTATGAATATGATGCAGCCATTCAGTTGACCCTGGAAACACTTCAAGCGTTCATACAACCACAAGGCCTGGCTGTCCCAACTGCTACTGTGGCTCCACCCCCAAATAAGAAGAAAACTGTCACTTTTAGTTCCAGCAAGGACAGGACATACATGGACTACATCCATAGCCAGCACTATTGAAGCTCTCAGGATCAGAAGAACAGAAAGGAGCATGATATACCTGCCAGGCTGGGATTAATGCCTTTAAGAGCTGGGGTGTTTATGGTGCTGCTTAAGCCTGTTCATTAACAACTCTGCCCTGTGTTCTTTTACAAATTGGTGTCAGTCATTATAATGAATGGCCATGCCTTATAACATCCACCTCTTGAGCCTCATGACTGGCTCACAAGATTCACTCAGGTTCTGCTCCCAGTCGCCTGCAGCGTGGGCTGTATCTCAGACACCTAAGCTGTGCAGTGCTGTGGCCTCCCCTGGCACTGTCCGCCATCTGTGCCTGGCTTACAAGGCTGCGGGGCCGGAGAGCAGCAGTACTTCTCTAGTTTAGGAAGGGCCACCTGTAATTAGACACCCACAAAGGGGCTCCCCCAAAATGGCTTGGGACCACGACCTATCCTCTGCCTGGTAAGGCAATGATGCAGCTGCTTTGCCTGCCATCTGACAAATTATCACACTGCTTCACAGGCCAGCGGAGAAGGATGGAAGAGGCTTCCTGTCAGAATATTTCAATGGTGGTTTGCCATTGCCACTGTGAATTAAAATAAGATACACTGCATATACGAATCTGCTTAGCAAGTTGTTGCTTTCCCCTGAACATATCAAGGATCATAAATCCCAGCTATCACTGCATTATAATGATTTGCACTCCTTTTTTTTTCCAGGATCACATGTAGTCTTCTGACAGAAGCATGCATTTTACACCATTTCACAAGTGTTAGACCTCTGAAGGTTTTATCTCCAAAGGTAAAGAAATCTAAATACTTTGTTGTAAGGACTCCCAGAGGTGGAGCTAGGCATCATACTGTTTGTAAGATATGCTTTCAAACATGTCCCGGGAAAAGGGAGCCCTTGTATGGCATTTATGGCACCTTAAATGACAGTTAAAATGTGGACCTTTCAACTGTGAAGATGTTTCCTGATTTCATTCATTGTGCCTAAGATGCATAGGTGCAAGAATAAAAACAGGAGTTCAAAAGTCCAAAGTCACTTACATGGGAGAGAACATTGGTTCACATTCCTTCCAAAACACCCTGTTTTGGAAATTTGCTTTTGCGTGTTTGACATTTGCATCCTCAGAAAATCCTATTGTGCAGGTTTGCTACTGTACTTTTAAAATATTTTATTCACATATGTAAGTATATTCATTCAAATGACGAGCTCCTTGAAATGGATCTCCAGCAGTACTAGTAGTACAGTTGGTAAGGGACCACTGTAAAGTCAATACTCATTTAATAAATGATACTCAGTTAATCATTAAAGAGGAATTCAAGGTGGCTGGGGACCAGAGTATCAAACAATTTGTGAAATAACTGTAAGCCATCATATTTCAGATTTTTGTACCATAACACTTTTATATGGATTTTCAGCTTAGCTTTCTAACACAATGCAGATGTGAACAACAGACAGGGATTATAGCCCTTTCATATGAAATAGGCTCTACTCTCCAGATGGAAATTTGTCAGATTCCTCAGAGCTAAGAAACATCCAAAAGACACTAGTTAAGAAACTCTTCAAGAATGAACCACTTTTAATGATCTGTAACCACACAGGAACAAATAAGTCTTTGAACAGTATCCAGTTGTTTGTCTCAGAAAGAAGGGGTCTCAGCTGAAAAAACTGACTTTTGGACACCACTAGAAATAACATACTCTAACGAGATAATTTGTATTTTTTTCATGTAGCATGGCTTTTTCAGACATCGCACTTGAAGAAAGCACTCATACCATTACACTGAAAAGGACCTTAAATGTAAGAAGGAACAGTACTATTCTAACCTAAACATATAATAATTCAACCATTCTGACTTTGCATCCTACCACCAAAACCCGAAGTTCTTTAAAAACAGTGCTTAAATGTGGCTTTAACTGATGTTATGCTATGCCTACATATGGAAGTAGTTAGCGAGGAGAAGTTGGGATGAAATACCAGTGTAAGGCTTTGCCCAAAACCCGAGAAGAATCTGAGAGAGGAAGTAGCTCAGTTAACTTATTTTTCCTCTCATTTTCCACTTTTTTTCCTCCCTGCAGTTCCTTTGATTCATGCCCATAAATGGACATACCAAAAGCCACCACATTCTCACAGTGTTTTTCAGCCTGCCTGGAACCAGGAAATACCAGGAATTTCTTCAAGGAACCTGTTCCCAAACTGTACTAAAGCCTTCAACACATTCAGCGTCTGAACAGAGTTTAGAAGCATGACTAAGGTCCCATCTCCACTGCACGACCCAGCGTTGCTCCTGCATCGGAGGACAACTGCTTACAGTCATTGCTGCCAGCTCCAGCCTTTCCTGCTCTCCTCTGTGCCGGTCCCAGTCCACGCGCCCAGACAGCAAATATGGTGTGATTCTGAAAAGTCCCCCCTAAAAACCTCGGACTGTGTGTAGTGGCAGCATTCCTCAGCTCCTGTCGGTCGTTGGGGCAGTGCCAAATGCAGGAGTATTTACGTTTGCTTAATGGTAAGTAAATCCAACCCTAATAGTAGTATAATAGCGTTTATGCTGTGAGAAACAAAGCATTTTACAGCCTCCCGAGCAGGACCAAAAGGTTGCTAATGTGGTACTGCAGTGTAAACACAATCCAGTGGTGCCTCCATTCATTACTTGGCCCCATTAATTGGGCCACTGAAAGAAATGCACAATCCAAAGAAATGTTTGTTGTTTTAAATTAGTCCTATTAAAAGCAGGTATTTAACAGCTTTCAGCAGCTACAAAATATGTTTTCCTGCTCCTGAGCTAAATGCTGAAAACCTGCTTTTCAGCCAGTTTTCAGGACTTAGGTCAGGCTAGCTAATTGACAGAACTGCAGTCACGCTGGTTTATACCACCTGCGGCCCAGAGTCCCGAGGCTGTACAGAGTTAGGGGAACTGCAGGGGGCTGTGTGCCTGGGAGGGCTCCCAAGAGGCACAGGCTGGCTCCTGTGACATCTGCTGGGCAATAAGCACCTGGAGGAGCACAAATAGCCTGAGAAAGTGTTACTTACCAGGGAAGTGATAAGCCAGTGTATCTGGTAAATTAATGCAATGGACTAGAATTCAAAATAGATCTGCAATACTGTTCAGGCTTTAGGCTATGTCACATCTGGGAAGGTATTAGATAATATCTCAATACACTGTGATACAGTGTGGTGTTAATTACATTTTCTTAATTACACATTTCTTAAATCATGCAATTACAAAAGAAGTCTTTTTTTCTTAACCAAAGGAGCCATTTGAGGTCTTCTGAGGAGAGATCATCTCATCATGGACTTTGTGATTTGGCACACCACCATGCTCTGAAGGAACCTACTTTGCCCTGACTCTCAGGCTTTTGTTGCACAGCATGTGCTGAGCCATCCACTGATCCAAGCACAGGTACGGCCCAGCTGTCACAAAGCTCCAGCCCCAGGCGGAGAAGACTGGTAAAACAACAGAAAACAGATTGGCTAAACAGATACCCATCCCTCTGGGGTTCAGCTTCGCAGCCAACAAGAGCAAGACAGAAAGATAATACTGTGCAAAATAGGCACCTTCTTACCTGTGAATCAAGAACAAGAGAGAATGTGTATTTGATGGAAAGCATGAGAATAGTTGAGGACCACTACATGCTGTAAGGCCAGGGAGTAGAAGTACATGGTCTTGCTAAGAAAATACTTATTTTTACAGTTTTCCAACTTCTGCCACCCTAAGGAAGGTCAGTGTTAGAGTTCATTGATCTCAGTGGAAAAGAGTATTTCTTTTGACTTGGTTTTCAAGAACACCATGTATGCACAAGAGGAAACATGCAGAGCAATGGAAATACATAAAAAGTCACATTTGGCCTTTTCCATTTATACGTATTGTTCTAATTCTAGGCTTGTTCTGAAGTCAAAAAGTCCAAGGTCAATAAGTTGATGAAGCTTTTGAAATCTAACATGGTAGGAGTTAATAAAGAAGCCCAGCTTAGCTTATCTTGGGAACTGCCATGAGTGTCTTCAATGGGCGTTTCCTATCAGCATCGTAGCTGTAGTTGCCCACCTGGGGGAATCTGCTCAGCTGAGGATTTTCTTCTACATGTGACTACGGAGGTGGTTATTAGATGGCATAGAAATGAAATGTTTCTTTCCTTCCATTGATCTTTCCAGCCACAACTCCCATAGTCAATAAATAGCCACTTTGGAAAGCACTACATAATCAGAACATGCCCCAGCCAGTGATCCTGAATGGACCCCAGAGTTGTCGATACCTGCGAGAAGCCACCTGGGATCAGCACTGCAAGGGAAGGCAACATGTGGCTTTGCTTGCTGTGTTACAGGCTCAGTTCCATAGCAGTAAAAACCAGCAATGTAGAAGTGCCATTTTATTTTACAGTTATTTGATTAGATACCCAATAAAACTCTGTTAGAGACAGATTGGCAAGGTTACCCACCTTGACTTAACAGCCAGAGTACCAGACTCATAGAGCTAGTCAATGCCAGATACATCTAGTGCAAGGATATCCTGTAAGGTCTAACCTTACACACACACCCCCCCACACCCCCACTGTAGCTTTCTGTATTATGCAGTTATTCTCATGAGGATGCAGTTATAATATAAATGTGTCACCCTACACAATATTCCACTCTACAAATGTGTTTATGCTCATCTTACCTTTTGGAAAACTGTATAGTACTGGCATTTTAGTTCTGGCTTTTCTGATTTCTGCAAGTATATCATGAACGTGGCAGAGCTTGGAAGTAGATCCAGCCTTTAGCATGGAAGGACTCTCTGGGTAAAAACTTGTATTCTATATGAAGAATTAATAAACTTTCTGCATGCAGAAATCAAGGAAGACTCTTCTACCCTTAAGAGTGCTTTAATTTCATGCAGTTGAAAAGCAAATGAGAGACTATTTCTGTAATATTTTCTTTGGCTCTTGCACGGAATTCTCTACAGACCTTATCACAAAACGGTTTAGAAACAATACGTATATTTGCTAGCAACTACACACAGTCATACATGAGCCAAACAAGCAACCGTAATGCTGGCTGATAACATCTCCTTGTGACTGCTGATTGTGAGAGGCAACAGGTTATTGTTCCAAATAGCTAACAGTTTTGTCTAAGATCTCTCTTAGATTATTTATTAGACTTCATTAAACTGGTCTTTGAATTTCTTTGTACCCTCTGTATCCACACCAGGACAACTTGTGGGCTAGTAGGATTGCACAGAAACAGCCTGTACTTCAGTCAGAAAATAAAAAATTGTGCCCTGGCACCTGTATTTTGCCTGTCTGCTTTTCCAAAATGAGGAGGAGGAAGTTGGTCTCTCATTTTATTTCACGAGTGCATTTAGATAAAATTTGTTTTTTTAATGAGGCAAATCTGGAACATATAATTCCTGTTATATGATGCTGCTAACAGATGGTGTAGGAAGTATGGCTTTATATTCTAATGTTTAACCTACCTAGCACTTCATACACCCCCTGAACCTGTATCAGACTAACAACTCCTGAAACGGCAAATAATTCCTGTGCTGGTAACTACCTAGGCCCGGTCGGGTCCCGGTTGGCATGCAGCTCGGCCGCTGAAGGGCTGCCAGACGTAGAGCCAAGTCCCAGGGATGAGACCAGGCTCTTTCTCTGCATCACACTGACACCGTGTGACTGCTCTGCAGCAGCAGCAGCCGCCGCCGCCTTGTGCTCCAGACACAAACTTTGCCTCCATATAAATGAAGATAAACAAGCTCATTGTGCTCTTTTCAGTGGTAGGTATTTTGTTTCTCACTTGAAACAATTCCTGCTATTTTGATAAGGATGGTGTGAGCTAAGCGTAGGCTTGTTTGAAATGTAGGGAATCTTATTTTCTCATAAAGTATTAAAGTAATAGCTACATAGGTCTGTCTGAGCACCATGCATTGTTTATACACTCTGCAAATCATTGTTATCTGTATTAAAGATGCAGAAAATAAACCACCCAAGCGTGCAGTTAAGACTGCTCTGGAACCAGCTGCAGGTCATAGGCTGAGGTCTCACTGATCCCCTCTCTCCTGCTATGGGCTGCTGCTGTGCTTTGAACCGGCAGCAGGTGCAGAACAGGAGCCCCTTGCAGACCCTCCCTGGGCATCCTCTGACTTCCCAAAGGCACCCATCCTGGAGGGACAGATCTCAATAATATGTCACAATATATCACAGTAATTGTCACCAGCAGGTACCTGGAAAAATAATCCAAAATAGAAAATTATTTATTAAAGGCAATAATAAAGAGAAGAGTATACTTTACATGTCTTGCTTTTTATCTTGCATGCTTATTAAAAATTAATCAACCCCCTGAGGTCCAAGTTTTAGGATGAGCAGAGCTTGCTGCTCCTCCTTAGGTGGGCACAGACTCATATGTAGGCATTGGGCATCTGTCAGAATTCCGTGAAATTATCTTATGTAATTGCATCTCTTTTTCCAGTTGACTAATTATGTTACAATAAGCCTTTGACTTAAATGTTGAAAGGGAAACGCATATCCTTCCTGACTTCTTCAACATGCATAAACATGATGAGTCACATCCATTTTGTGTAGGTTTGGTCTGATGAATGGGACTTCAAGTCTGATGCTCTGGGTCTAACCCAAACCTACTGTAAAAACCCTCTGATCCAGCTCCTTACTTGAGTCCCATCTCTGTGAAATGGGTTTGGACATACAAACGGGCAAGAGGGCTGCTGTGCCTCGTCCCCTGGATCCTCTCTACTGCAGCTGGCCCCGCAGCCAAACTGTGGAGCAGGATCTGGTATGTGGGCAGCTACATCACTTAGACTCAAAAAAGCGGTAAGAAATGCTGGGTGTTTGTTAGGTGCATACACCAAGCTGTCAAAATCTATCTTCTTATTAATAGTGGGAAATATTTCCTTTTTACTTATTTATCCAAGTCCTTTGGGCCAAAACAGGCTTCTGGTTAATTGCTTTTCCTGTTTTAAAAAGTCACGTGATTGTTCTCGGCTATTAGATCCATCCCCTCCAGTTCCCAAAACACTGCCCCTCTTTTGATGCCCTTTCAGTAATGGAACAGTTGCGCTCTTGCTGAAATATCTACCTTGTAGGTAGGTCTTTCTCTTGTAATACTTTCAGTTCACCATCATGTTTTTGATACCAAAAATGTCCATCTTTCATAAGCTTTATTTTGGTACAGATGACACTCTGGCAAATTGTCATTGTGAAAGATTCATTCTGGACGTTGCAGGGATCTCCACACTTTCCGTATTCAGGGAGCTACGTGTCAAGAAGCTACATGAATGCAACTTTCAAGTGCTGAATCTAAACAGCTGTCACCAACCGTTTTCCCAGAGCTACGGCTATCTATGCCCTCAGACGACAAAGCTATGGAGACTGCAAGTCATTCTAACTCCTGATAAGGACTTAGAGCCAGCTAGTGGGTACGTCTACATATTGGTGCCTTCTTCCTCAAGGCGTTTTCTGATCTTCCTAAGTTTGTTTGCTTTGCCCTTTATACATACTGAGAAGTGTCCAGTCGAATGAAAACTCTTCTCTCCTCCAGATGAACAGCATATCAGTCCAAGTCCTGTCCTCTAGAACTTGAGATCTGCAGCCAAAGTTTTTAACGTAATAAAAATACAGTCTTTTCCATTAGCTGACTTTCCTCTGAAGCCATGAGTGTTTCTTGTCATAACACCACCCCACCTCTCCCATTTGAATCAGGGTATTTTGGCTGCAATGTGTTCTGATCTTGCAGTATATGGGGACAAGGGGTCTGGGGTCATGCTTTTGCTTTTTTTTTTATTTTTCTTTTTTTTTTTTTGCAGAGAGCTGTGGACAACCTGGTTTATATTATGAAAGCTCCAAGATGACATTAATTTCTGTAAGATATCCCAAGAACAGTTATTCTCCCCAGCAATGAAGTTGTTGATATAGAGTCAAGCTGTATTTCTGCTCTGCTGAAGCCACCAGTGGGAGTTGGCAGTGCACATTTTATGTCAGTTGAGCTCATTTGTAAAACAAAAGTGTTAACATCCGTAGTGTAATTAGTCCCACTGGTATGTCTGATACACAGGATATACAATAATTTAAATGAAAAAATAAACTTCCTCTGTGTAGCATAACCTTCTTCCACAAAAGTTTTTTTTAATTCTTTCGATCCCAGTAATTCAGTCTTCCCAGTGCTCTTGTCTCTGAAAACTGTAGTAGGAGTGTTAGCTAATGACAAGAATGTGAAGTATTTCATAAAAAGCTTAAGAAAGCCTGTTCTTTTCCAGGTGGTTTGCCTGGATTTCTACTGTCCCAGGGCCATATTTCCTTAGAAAATATACAGTGAGCAAAACAGACCTTTTTCCAGTTATCTCAGATCAGACCAGAAGAGGGCCAAGTATCACCAGCAAATGCAGCTGTGTTCACCATTTGTTCAAAGTCAAATGTATCCATATGTGATTATCGAACTTTGCACCTCCCCAAAAAATTTATTTTGAACAGCAGAACCAAGTGTACATTATTCCTTTCTCCAGTATGAAGAGGCTAGGTACCGTTTGAAATCTAGTTACAGCACTATAACGGAGTATAATTAAAATTTTGTAGTGGACTGTGCCATCTTATACAGCCAGCAGGTATATAAGATTTAAAAGCAAATTCATCGTCCTCAAGCAGCACCCTTCCTGCCACACAGAAATTCAAAGCGTCAGTAGACACAGGATGGCAACGGTAAAGCCTCCAGCACAGACAGATATAGAGAGACATAAACAAATTCTCCTTCAAGCCCCAGATGGAGGCTGGTGCTGAAGCACAGCTTTGCCAGAGTAGCATGAGTGCAGAGTCTCATATCATCTAGACTGGCTTTCAGCCATGCATATATGCCTTACAGACACGACCAAAGGGCACTTTGCTGTCTTCTAGTCAGGGGGAGATCGGTCAGGAGCTTTGGGGTGATTCAAAATGTTTCCATCCTGCTGTATTTATTTCAGCAGAGAAACTAAAAATAGAAAGGACTAAACCTGCAATAAAGGGCAACACAAATTTAACATGTTGTGGCTGAGGTGGAATATGATAATTTGCAATGGCATCCTCTAAAATCTGTTGCCAGGCTTCCATAATTATTGCAAGTTTGTCCGTGGTCTCCATAGCAGCCTTTCCTGAGGCTCGAGGCCTCTGTGGTGACTCACAGCGGTTCAGTGAGGGACTCAGACTCCTTTCCAAGGGGAGTCTGAGTCACAGGATGCCAAACCTGGACTGGTTTCCTGTAATATAGAGGTTCCTGAACTATGGTAGACGTACCGCTGATGGTACACAAACCACCTCAGTGTGATGCTCCAGCACCTCCCAGGCATTGCCACAGGGTATACAAGGGTAAGCAGGAGACGTTGCTGCTGCTGCCACTGGCAATGGTGGTACCCAAACAAAAATATTTGGAAACCTCTGCTTCAGTAAGTTGCTCGGCTCACACTAACTCTGTCCCTGAACTCCTCAGAAGGATGAAAACAGTTTACCACAGAAAAGCAGTAAAAGAGCTGAGTGTAGCCCTCACTGTGAGCCTGGGATGGTTTCCTGACCTCATTAGTGGTGCTGCTGTAGGTACAGAGTGTGTGACCCTGCCATAGGAGAGGTCCCTTGTGGTGCTGTTGCCCCTGAGCATCTACTCCAGAGTGGTAAGGTGGGCAACACATCCTGGCACAGGCATTTCTTCAGCAACAGGCTTGAGCTTTGCAGCAGATCTTGGAAGAAGAGAAATCGGAAATGAGGACATTTTCTCTGTGCCCTAACCACAGACCCACAGATTTAGGCTTTCTTTTATATTCCTTCTTGCCTTCTTGTCCCCATGAATCTCATTTTCCTGGAAAAGTGGGTGCCCTCCCATGCAGCAGTGGGGTAGCTCCTCCCAACTTGCAGAGCCTGGTTTATAACCCTGTATTTAAAGGGATAATTTTATACTTTGAATCTCCTCACACCAGAGAAAGCCCAGGCCACCCACTCGCTGGATGAGACAGGGCAGCCTCTGGCAGGTGCCCTTAGCTGTTGTAGGTGCTGGACATGTCGAGAACAGATTTGTCAGAACAGACCCGTCTCAAATACAGGCCGGTAGATATTGCTTCTTTTTAAAATAGGGTCAATCTTGAGGTAAATAAGAGCAAGAAACTGGTAACACAGTTAAGCAGATTACCTCACAGTTGCTGAGAGGGGAAGCAGACAGCGATATAAACCCGTACCACCCGAACACCTCTGAAGGCACAACTTCATGTGCATTTTTTTCAGCAGCAAAACCATACTGAGATGTCCTCTTCCCCACTACTCATTCCTACCACACCATCAAAGACCCATCAGCTGCTCAGGTATGTTAAGGTTTGCCTGCACAAAATCCTTTCATGACCCATTTCATTCCTTCAGTAACCAGCCTGCTCCATCGCTTAACTCATCCCACAGTTAGACGCCCCATGCCTCAACCAGATGTCCCCTGTTGCCCTTCAGGCCCTTTCTCCTTGCTTCCTGCCCACAACAGTCACAAGGACTAGATTAGCTCTGTCCACCCTCGAGCAACCTTTAACATCTGTGAAGGCTGCTACCACCCTCTTCCTCAGCCACCCTTTCCTCACCCCTAACCAAACATCATTGTTTAGGAGCTGGAGACTGGTCAGCACCTTACCTGTACCAGTGGGCACCAGCTGGAGCCTACAGCACCTCCAGGTGCCTTCCCTGAGAATGCCTGGTGACACAAGATGCTGCTATGACACATCCAGACCAATGACCCTTACTCTGCCCCTCCACTGTCTTTTTTACCTCCAAGAAGGCCAGACTGCCCAGCAGCTGACATTAAGAAGCAGTTACATTGAATAATGCTGACAGTCCTGTCACAACAGTGTTGCTACGACACCTTTCAGCTTCACTTACTGAGAATGCTCAGGGGAGCTCTGACACCCTTCATCAGCTGAGACAGAAAATATTTTACATGCAGATAGAAGAAGCTGTAAGTTTTTTGCAGAACTATGAGTCTGATGGTGGCATGTTTCTTGGGGGTCATCAGGCTTCAAAAACACAGCCCAGTATCAGCTGTCCCAGGGTATCACCAGCCACTGGATACCATGACTAGCACTGGCATGTATTAATAATGTTCTGACACCACCATTACAAATGTTTCTGAAAAGCAAAAATGAGGAAATAAAGGCAAAACTATTTACCCTAAGAGTAAATCAGGATAGCTCTCCTCCTTGTCAGGCTGACTTGTCAATTTCTGGCAAACCCCAAACCCCTCTCAGCCACTACCTGCTTGATGACCATAACTTCCACAGCCTCTCTCCCTTCCAAATCCTCCCAAGGTTAAAACGGCAGTCATCTGCTTGAAGCCTATCCTGTTCCACCTTTACCCAGGAGCTAGGCTAGCCCTGCCTCTTAACTGGAACTGGCATTGCTTCACTTTCTGAAGATGTTAACATCTCTGTCATTTGCATTCAGGAGGCACTATCCGTTCTAAAAACACTTAAGAACACCTTGACCGTCTTTCTTCCTACCTTTCTCTTCCAATAACGAATGCAAGTTCAACATTCTGGTTGGAGAAGAAGTTATCTTCCACTCAAAGAGCAGGGATTAAAGCAACTGCCATCCCACACCCTCAACAAAAATGTGAAATAGCGCTCTGTATCTGCACCAGTGTTTAATGATGCAGTAGCATTTGGTACAGAACGGGTCACAAACAGCATACTTCTGGTGTTTTTATTGGTCGCAGGCAATGTTACAAAGCAGTTACACTGAATAATGCTGTCACAGTCATATCATAATGTGATGTTGCTAGAACACATTTAAATTTCACACAGTGAAACTACTTCAGGGGAAAAAAAATCATGCTTGTAACAGAAGATCAAGAAAATACATTTGATTAAGAGAAAAGATGGTCCCAGGATTTCAGCCCGCTCAAACTGAAGTTAATGGAAAAGCTTCCACTGACTTCAGCAGGCTTTGAATCCAGCCTCCAACATCCCCAGACTGAGCTGTAAAGGTAAAATGCCTCTCCGATCAGTCACAGGCTCTTCATTCTTCTAACATACTTGTGCGTGATGTATTTTCTTCTTTTTAAATGAGAAGAACATAAATGTGTAATCGACTATGCCAAACTTTATACACAACAGAGCCCAGTTTGGCTCATCAGCTTTAGAGAGAGTGGGAGAATTGCAAAGGTGTACTGGAAAAGGAGGGAGTTCCTACACGCTCCTGGGTGCCTGTAGCAGCTGTTTGTGTAGCCTGAAAGCTTCAGTAAAGCTCATTACATGCTTCTTCAGAATTTACATTTGGCAGTGCCTGCATTCAAGATGGGTAACTTATGTGAGCTGGAATTTGGATGATTTGGATGACTAAGAACAGTTACAAATGCAGCTAGGATGTGGTCAGTTTCCTGTGAACAGACAACCGAATGGCCTGTGGGGCATTTACTGAAGTGATGAGATGTGCCACTAGAGAAGATCATCTTATCATTCTAACTAAGGCAACAACCTTAGTGCAAGATTACCTCTTCTTGACAAAAATGGGATTTCAAAACCACAGCTGACAAAATCAGGCACTAATTTGAGAAAGGCATCTAGCTTCAAGAAAGCAAAATCTTTTAATCAAATCTAATTTTGATTTGAAGTAAGATAATTATTTCTGGGAGCTCAGAGATCTCCTTTAATTAATTTCTTCTGACTTGCAGATGACTTGGTGCATCCTATACCTGCTCATTCTGAGGATGCTTATACAACATGCAAACTGTGCATCAAATTCTCCTTCAGTGCTGGAGACACCAGAGGGCAGCAACATACCAAGGCTTCCCAGCTAACTGAACTCCTTTAGCCAGGCATCTTTTCCGTGTTGGGGAGGTTTCACTTACCAGTCTTACTAACCTCAGTAAAGCTTCCAGCACCATAACACTGCATTATTTCTAAGGGACCTGAGGCTCAGAATGTAATTCATGCTTCACGGAAAACTGGAGTGAGTGGTGCTGGTTAGATTTCAATGGTCACCAAGACTGTAGTTATTTCCTAGAACTGTATTTGCTAATTATCTATATTTTTGAAGTAGAACATTGATCATAACCCGTGCTTTATAAACTTCTCCCTCTCCAGTGCATATAAAAGATAACATTTTTGTTCGTGTCAGACTACAAGGATCAAATGCCGTTAGCATTTAATAATGGACATGGCTGTACCACATTCAAGTGGGAATGACAGGAGCTGCCACCCTGTGTTATATACATAGTCCATCAGGGGTCCCTGAGATACAATTATGGCACCCACTCTCCTCCCTACTGGCATTTTGGTCAAGAGTTCTCAATAAATGTTCCAGCTTATTTAAAAAAAAAAAATGCACTCATTAGTTAAAAACATTCTATTTACAAATCAGTTATGACATGGACAACAACATTCCATAGGAAAAATCAAACCGTTTCAAAAGTTGGTAAATATGTTTTTAACTGTAAAATCTCAGATACTGGCTCTTTTCTGTCTTGATAGAAGCTGAGTCCAGTAAGTAATTCTACATCTCTGACCCGAGCTGTATGAAACTTCATTCTCTCTTCAACCCACTCAGACTCGGACTTGCCATCCTATTGGGAGACAGGAATGAAGAAGAGGGTTTATAAACCATCTTTTTTTTTCCTCACATACACTTAATCAATTAGCAAAAGACATTTTGATATTTTATGACAGAAAGCAGTAATTGTTGGCGAACATCTAACAAAAAAGGAAACGGATGGCACTGGATTATAACTAGTTATAAGCTTGCCTGAATTTAATACTTGCTGTTACTTCCTCAAGTATACAGAACTTGTAGCTGCACCAGTGGAAACTGGTGATAGCTGGGAATGTCAGGAGAGGCCAAGCATCTATCCACCATCTCTATGACAAAATTATTTCTGAGAGCTGTGCCTGACTTGGGCAGTGACTTGAGGAACTCTTCACTGTAGGACAGGTCTGCCCACTTTCCATGCTTTGTTCTGATGTATATGGAACGCAGCTATGTGCATTCCCATCGCAACGCCAAGGTACCTGAACTAGAAGCAACCAATGCTCTTTAGGAACATCTGTGCCTTCTCCTTTTGGGTATGCATTTGGCCTAGCCCTGACTTTTGTTTGTGGATGACTCATCTTATCTTAGCAGCTCTTCATCCTTCTCAGCTACTGACTGGATATTTGCGTTACAGAAATCTATGTATGTATCACATTGATGATGTCAACATACTCTGAGACTCTATTCTGCTAGCTGTAAGTTTTGCTCTTTGAACAGAGAGCTTCTATTTTCACATTTGAGCACATATACAGACTTCAACATCATTCTATTTATAAAAATATTGTCTTCGCTCTCAAGATGACTTGATAGACTGTACCGTTTTTGCAGTCTTTAGTTAATCACTGATATCCAAGCAAAACAAGCTCAAGCCTGACTGCAGGTGTTTATGGGGACCGAATAGACTACTTACTGCACAGCTTTCACTGTTGTCTTCTCTGTGAGGTACAATGAAAGACAAAGCATCTAGAGATCCTTCACACTCCAGAGGGGTTTCAGAAGTATTTTTACAACTAGTCAGCACAATGAAGAAGTGAGTTGGAACTGGAACTTCTGAATTACTGGGGTGTCTGAAACACAAAAGATCTTTCTGTAAACCCACCAAAACGTAATTGCACAAATAACAAATTACAGCAATCAGCTATATTCTGGCATATCCATTTTAGCAATCCACCTGTTTACTCAAGGAAAGCTTAGTCCTGGAAGGAAAATTCCAGATTACTGTTTTGCAAATCAAGTCTTGCTTGTAGGCTGATCTAAGTAAAAAGTTTGATGAGGAATAACAACAACAAACTGATTTATCATAAAAATATATAAGAATCCAGACTAGATGGAGAGTTCAGACAGAGCCCAGAAAACCAACTTTCTGCTGGCTTGAAGCAATTTTGCTAACTGCTGTATTTGTACTCACAACTCCTAGTGGAACACTGCCAGCTCAGGAACTGCAGGGATAAGCCCCTGCCTCGTCCACTCCTAGAGGCAATGTCATAAGATTTCAGGCTAGCAGACATTCTTCCACATGCAACAGCTTCACTTACACTTCACCTTCAGGTTTTGGGATGACAGTTTTTGAGGGTGCGTTTTCTCTTTAAGCTTGTTACTTGTTTCTTAGCTTTACACTTCTGTAACTGCTTAGGACCATCTGACTGTCTCCCTCTGAACTGATACAACCTGCCAAGGGCCCTTCTCCACAAGATGCTTTCCTTGACAAAGATCATAGTTACTTTTTGACCACTAATGAAGGAAAGAAAAAAAGGGTTATAAAGTGAAAGGTTCCTACCTTTTCACCTTTTCTGGGGTATCATAGAGCCCATCAGAGTCATAATCAAACACAGGACCACTGACTACATTGACGCCGTTCCTGGCTGCAGCATATTCAGGTAGCAGGGATTGATGGAAGTAGTTCCATAACACTGAAACACAGTAATGGAAGTAGGAAACAACCTCCAAGGTAGAAGCTGTTAATACAACTCTGTAGAGTTTTCAGTGGAGTTTAAATAGACATCAGCTAGGAAAATAATAAGTTATACAGGTGTTTACAGTTTTCAAAGGCTGCATCTAACCGAGCAGTAGCATGCACCGCAGTGTCTCCTGGCATTGTGGTTTCACAGTCACCATAACCACAAACCTGAATGAGGCATAGTGATGCTGCTCACTTGTGGCCTTGCGTTTCTTTCCTTGGAAACCAAATCATAGAGAGGCTAGATGAGGGAAGGTGAGAAAAGACCATGTCTGCCTGTGTCTTGACGCACTATCAAGTCGGCCTGTCTAGCCATACAAGCATACCTATGAACTGGGAAGTATCCTTAAGTCCTTCACTTCAGACGTACCTGAAATGTCTCCTTATCAACACTCTATTTTTAATTATATGTAAGAGTTGACCGCTATTCCATTACAAAACAGGACACCTCTCCTGTCCAGAGGAAGTGCCTTCTTTTTCACCAGGAATATGCTTAATCACCCTCAACCAACCATCTCATGTTGCCCCTCACCCAGGAAAGCCCAGGTCGTCATATCTTTTCTACTCGAGACATGATTATTTTCCTGTTTTCTTAGTGACTAAAACCCTGGATTCCTACCTGGAAACTAATCTGAGTTTAGGAGATATTCCTAAACCAGAATGAATTTAACTCACATAATTATATAAGGCTATCTGGGTTCTTTAGAAGAAGATATTCAATATAAAACCCTGTTTAGATAGGTAGGAAAATGCAAACAAAAATGTCAGACTTTAAATGGAGACACTTATACTTTGCTCCCATGTAATGAGCCAGTTGATTAGGAATTGTAAGCTCGCAATGGTGGGCCTTTTTCACAAGAGTGATAATCCTACTTCAAGGAACTCTTCACTGAGGTAAGAAGCCCACAGTCTGGGTAGGTCTTACTTTACAGAGGCAGCTGAACCAGGGATCATTTGCATGGTTTGGAAGCAGGCAAACAATCGGCAGACTTTCTTATATTCAACTGTGCAAACAAAATATACATACAAATACAATACCTTTAAATGCAGGATACATTGGCACAATGTTGCTGGTAAGCAAGGCATCATAGTGAGGTTTCTTTGCATCTGTCATAAAATCTAAAACAAAAAAGAAAGCAATTCATTACTTGGATTTGTTACTTTAAACTTACATTTTCATGCTTTTAAAGATTGGTGTAATAACATTAAGGTGGAGCTGACCTAACTTCACTTTCCACAGCTGACATGGGTTTAAGTGCTAACTTCAGTACCTGCTGCACCTTATCTAAAATAAATAATCTTAGCCACAGCAATTGCACTTGTCAAATATACAGTGGACAGATTTCCTGAGATTTTAAAATATCAGAACAGACTTTTGAATTATGGGGAAGGGAATAAAATTCATTTCATGAGTGTCAGACCAACTTGTTCTGACAGCAGAATGTAGGCATAAAAACAGGAGCTCTGTTGGAACTTCGCAAATTACACTTGATGTAGACGTTTGCATAACCTACTACTCAGTACTTTAAGGCACTAAAGTCAATGTAAAATGCTTCCAAATCAGGTCAGCAACAGTTCACAAACAATTTAACCACTTGTAAACAGCTAAGTATGACCTTGGACAATGCACCAACTGCTGAAGTGCCCAAAATGTTTTTCGTTTTCATATGCTGAAGTGAACTGCAACAATTCAGCAACTACTGCTTCATACTCCGATTAGTTACCAGAAACATCTATAAAAGACTACACCTACCACATTACAAATTATTTAAATCAGATATGCTGTACAATGAGGGTAGTATACTTACTTGGAGGAGAAAGGAATCCGTAAGTTAAGCGAGGATGATTGCTGTAAAACAAACACGTCTGGTTGTGATTAAAAGAAATACGAACATCCTTGTGTATACAGCTGGAGATATCTTCTGCAGCAAAAATCCATTTGTCCTATTGAACAAGAAGAAAGTATCATTGGTAAAACAGATAGCTGACTTACAATAACTCTCTCAGTGTGGGGGACTGGAGAACTCTAAATATCTAGCTGCAACTGCCTTTAATGGTGTGAAGGAACTAAAGATGCAAGAATTGTTCCTCTTGTCAGTAGAAGACAAGCCCTCCCATCCATTTCACGTATTTTGAAAATAAAGTGAATGGAACTGCAGCATCTTAGTTGAGTTGAGAATAACGTCTTCCAAAACAAAACCTAGAGCTGCCCATTAAAGATAACCTGATCTATTGTAAATGTACATGGTCATTCAGGCTAGGAATCAGAGACAGACAGATGTGTTGTTAGCCATCTCTCTCCACTGGGCCACTTATTATAGTAACTGGTTGCTTTATGCCACTAACTTCAAAATATTTAAGGTCAAGCACACCTTGCCAGAGTTTAGTAAATTTTACTCATAACTGTCATTATTTAAAACATACAATTCCCAGATAATCAAACTAAAAAGCAACCTCAACTGTCCTAATTCCTTTTAAGCACAATGTCGCTTCTAAATTTTCTATGAACGGGAAAGGCCACTCACTTTCATTCACAAGATCAGTACTCTGCATGAACATATGCATCTTAGCATAGGGCTCGGGACAGCAAATACCACATTTATCCCCACCAAACTCTTTTTTTCCCCAATTAGGACGATCTTGTGAGAGGAGGATCAGATCAGGGCATGAACTGCTCAAGACAGTCCAGAAATTATATTTTCAAAAGGGTCCTGCCACATTACAAACACGGTTTTAAGACCACGAAACCTGTGTTGAGACCAGACTTTAAGGACAGCACTGGAAGACTGCTGTAGCAGACTTACACTGCCAAGCCGTAAGTTGGTGCAGACTCATAGGGCTTCTATATCAATGGCAATGGGCTCGTAACTTCCTGGCAGATCTACTTGCTCTGGAGGCAAAACTGCAGCTCACTCCAAGAAACAGGAAGGAGCCAAAGCCATTCCTTATTAATACAGGAAAGTGAAGAAAAGCTTGTACAAAATTACGCTTTTTATCTCATGTGGTTCTACTTGGTTCCCTTGAGATAATATCATGAGCAGATCTAAGCAGCATTCAGGAAGTAATGACATTCAAGCTTTTTACCTTTTGAGATTGCTTCTAACCTTTCTTCAGATACTTACATCTTTGTTAACAGTGTACGCACTCCACAGAGACATCCTGTAGTCCTTGCTGTATCCATTCACATAGTGGTAATGGTAAAGGAGGCAGTAATTATGTCTCTTCTGCAGAACCCTGGGCCGTCCGTAGGGCAAAGTAAGTTTCTCTGTCCTTTTAACTGCAGGAGAAATAGTGCTTGTTACATTTCAGTCAACACTAGTTGTTATGTATCTTCCTCTTTTATACACCTAAGGTTGCCCCAATTTCCAATTGCCTAAGTTGCAGTAATGGAACAAAAAATATTTCATTCTTATATCAAAGGTATAGTTTCTATGCTAAAACAATAGATTAGATGACAAAGCTAGCATAAAACAATCATTTACACTTATACTGTACAAATTGAGTTTATATTTAAACCAAAGCATTTTGCCATTTAAAACAGCAAATGGATCTAAGTTGAAAAGTTAAAGTTCTTGTTGACTTTGTGTTTTAATTGAAATATGTAATGCACGATCTGCTTCTATATAAAATTTAGATGGGACAGCAACCAACTGTGGTGATTTGAAATCTGCTGAGGGGACTATTTTAGTAGAAACCACAAAGTCATATGTAAAAGTGACATTTAAAGGACTAAGAAATATAGAGATCTAAATAAATGATACAGTGAAGTACTGGTTGTATTTTCAGATGTGTGAGAACTTGCTTTATAATGAGCGTGACAGTCACAGAACCCTCCTTCTTCTCTCTCATGGACCACATCTCTTTAGAAAGTTTGTTCATAGAGAAAGATATCTCCAAATATTTTATGTTTGATACTGCAAGAGGGTTTTGGCAGACCCTTGCCTAAGGCACTGCCTATCTATTGGCCAACCACTGCATCCAATGGAAGAGCGAAGACTTTCCTTTAAAACTGTATCAGAAAGAAGCTATGTGGGATCAGCAGAGGGTAAGTCATAGGACAGAAGCTCAAAAGTAAAGCAGGGTTAGCAACAGAATTACTTTAGGGTCAATACCGTTTAATTTTAAAAGTAACGGAGTCAAAAGAAACACATGCTATTGCAGTCATCTGCTGTAGTCAAATGTCAGCAGAAAGTGGCAGCTTTTAACGCCTAAAGTAGACTTCAGTTTCATCAAAACACTGAATATTTAAATTTTTGCCAGCTGGAAACAAAAATAAGGTTTTTCAAGTTTCGAGTTCTCTGATGTAAAATAAAAACTAAGGAAAACTAGCACATCGCGGAAATATTTTAAAGTAACAAAAGTATTACTTTGCTATTGAAAAGGCAAGGATTTTCAATCATTGCATGACTGGAATTACAGAGAAGGCAAAGTATATTTTCCATTACACAGGTCACTACCATCCACAAATTATGCAGAACTACAATTTCAATGCAACTGTTTTAAATGGGGAAAGAAATTGAGCAACAAATGCCGCATTTTTTTTCCACAGTAATTCCACAGCACAAAAAAATGTCAGGATTGTGACATTTATTTCTCCACCCACGAGGGAAAAGGAAAACAATCAACTTTTTTTTTTCATAAAACTAAAAATGCAGTTAATATTTTGTTGTTCTTAAAGACTGTCAAGTTATGACAATCAGTGAGAGAATAGGCAAACTGAGGTAACTAATGAACTCTAGTCTTAAGGAGCATTTAGGCTGGTTACTAGAATTCTTTCATCTGTGATAATGCTTTTTATATCTAATTAACAAGTGCTTAATTCATACAATTTATAAGGAAATTACTGCTTTTAAGACCAGTGCTAAGACAGGTCTCACTGATAATCCAGGCCAAAATCCTACTGTTTTGAAAACGTAGGTTTAGAGCCTTATTCTCTATTTCTAGGTTCCTATTTCTTCAAAACAGAACTGAAATAGGTTACGTGCCTGGCCTTGACATATTTCTTCAGAGCTGGGTTCAGCAAGGCACTCAGACATCCACCTCCACATAAGCAGAGCCAGTTTCAGTGAAACCACACTGTATCTTACCAATTGCATTTCATTTTGTTGCTCTCATGAGTGTTACCAGACTGAAACAGTTATTTTAAAAGGGTTCTGGGGCATATCTTAAAAAGATGCCACAGCTTAGTGGAAAAGGTTCAGGAAAGCTCTACCCACTCTTTGTGCCAGGACAAGCTATGCAAACCAACAGAATCCTTAAATTAGGCCTGAATAAGCAGCAAGTACTGGATCCTGACTGTAAAGGGCATTTAACTCCACTTCTTAATAGTGAGCTATGGTGGGGTGTTGCCAAATACAGAGTTTCTTTGCATAAGAAAGAAGGCTTCATGAACACACATGAGGCAAGGTCTCCATCAGCTTATTTCTCTTTCTGACAGCCTAATCATCTTGATTTCAGCTTCTAAGGTTTTAGCCCCAAGGGCTACATTCCGTTTTGACTTATGGTTTTCATTACTTATTGTCTTACCTGCTTCATGCTCAAAATAGTTTACTTTGTTTTACAAGTCATGAGCATATCTACACCCTTGCAAACTGCAGCTCATACATGGCATGTACATGTCCAAAGAATGGAAATTAAGCATAAGTAAAACAAGCAACAGCTTAAGACCATGTAACAACTCAACCATGTTAAATACCCCTTATGCTTCATTAAAAGCATGCTGCCATCATGTCAGTATTTGCAGGGATTTCTGATCAGATACTCCCCCCATACACCACTTTTCCCTCCCATTCTGGAATGCTCTCAATTCAGTGCTAGAAAATTCAAAAATATCAGATAATACATGTGCCATAAGTACACATGTATAAGGATACACATTTATTTGAGAACAAATGGTTCAGTAGGACTGTATTTGAAAGCCTCGAGACTGTAGTCCCAGCAAATATTTCAAAGAATTTTTACCTCATGTACTTAAGCTTTGCTCAGAAGTTTAGACATCAAACATTTTATATTTTTAATAATTCTTATATTTTTGTTATAAATTTATATTACTATCTGAAGTTCTTACCTTCTCTTTCAGTGAGATTTAAACGCTGATGCAAATCCCTTATTGGCAAGCCCTATAATTATAAAGCAAAAAGAGTGAGATTCTGCTGTGTTCTACATAGCATATTATGAGCCACTACAACACTTAAAGCACCCAATATGATGTCTGCCTTGCAAGTTATCCCTATATAGAACTCACTGACATCTACTGGAGAGGGACTATGCAGAATTTGTAGGAAAAAAATTGTTTTTGCCACAAGCAAATCTACAGCCTTGAAAACCTCAGCCCAAACACACAACAACGACAGAAGGGAAATCTTAACATAATTAAGTAAGGCAAGCAAGAACCGAATGCTTTCCCCATCAAAGCTTCTTTCTGTGGCGCCTTCCAGGCCCTTCAGAGCTGAATACGACTTTACATAAGCAAATTGCAAAAATGAATATACAATACAGGCTAGTACCCACTAACCCCAGGCAAGGTTTGATTTTGAAATCAATAGTAAGGGACCGCAAAATTAGCGGGTAAAGATAAACACTGGAGAATCCAGAGTTTTGCTCTTTGAATACAAAACAGACTCTGTCTCCACAATCTTAACCATTTCAGTATTTACCCCTGTCCTGCAGGAGCAGCCGAGGCTCACTGAAAAGGCTCTTTGTCCCACCACAGAGCATTCAGAAGGATGGCTTGTTTCTTTGGGATGCTGGGGGGTATAAATGGGGTTTCTTAAAAGATGATTTAGGAGTCCATGAGTTCCGTTGTTTGGGGCTGGTTTCAAATCAAGCAAATCTATGGAAGAATTCAAATAATATTAACAGGATGAGAAAGACTATAATACATTGCTGCGTATATCGTGATTACGAGTATGGCTGAGTCAAACCTGCACTGTTTGCTGCTCATAACACCCAAAAGGGAAAGCAATGTAACCCCTTTAAAAGGAAGCACACATGTTCGTAGCTAGGGCTCAGGATGGTATTAGTCTGCTTGTAGAGGCACAGAACAAGCGGAAAAAAGGATAGGCTTACATCTGAGGGAAAGCGAACTTGCAGCATCCAAACTTGCAGTGGGGGACAGAATAGGAATCTCAAACACATGAAGCTAGTGACTATATAACATTGAAGCTTTGGTCAATAAGTTTGGGGGCCTTTTTTTTTTTAATGATCTGGCAATTAGATATAAAAGCTTCAGTTAATAAGCATCACTAAAGGCTAAAGACATAAAAGAACCTAGACAGAACATAGGTTCTGCTTGTCACTTAGGTCTAAAATGTTAAGCTTCAACATTCTCAAAGTGATCTAACTGCAAAAGCATTCCTACCCCAAAACACACAAAAATCTCTGCTATTAAACTAACTCGAACAACTAAAACCTGCCTACCACCAATGCCTAGACACACTTCAGACAGCTTCAAAACACTGCACAGATCAAGCCCTATTTCATGCTTAATCCTTGCTAGCATTCATAGATTTGTTCTTCCACTTAGCTCATACTGAACCTATGAAATAAGATGTTTTCAAAACATAGCAGGTGACGAGACATGGTTGTATCCAAAAGCTTGGTGTCTAGATCACTCACCTAGAGCACATGAGTTAGAGCTTCTTACATGCGGAACTGAACACATTTCCTCCTACATTATGCCACTCATGTTAATGCCGTTCCCTCCAGATGCAGAAGCTGTTTTGCTCTGGAAAGAATAAAACTACCTTTCTAATCCTAGCAGTCTCTGCTCCTACGATTACATCACCCAAAGGAGTGAAAAACCAAACCAAACCAACTAGTCCTGGAACTCGGGTCCCCACTTCAACAGCTAAATTACATTGTTATGTTCCTATTATTTCAAGTAGAGTATCCAAGAATTCACAATGCCCCAGAAATCCCCAAGTCCAGCAGTTTGAACACCTTGAAAAACATGAGTTGAAATTTCCCAATTCAGACAACAGTTGTAAATATCTGGTGGTCATGCTTTTAAGTGCTGAGATGTTGGACAAATGGGAGACAGTATCTCTTCTCTGGCTGTATTTTGCAAGAAGGTACAGTCAGGCACTTCCATGAGAAACCCTAGAGCCCCAAACGACAAGTGAAAGAAGGTGCCCTTCTGCAGTCCAGAAGGCGCCTAAGCCCTGGGCAAGGAAAAAGGTTGAGTAAGGCATCTCACTTCATTTTCTGTCTGAAAGTTAATATGCTGGCTTTTGCACATCCTATTCTTCTAATTCTGTCTACAGAGGATGGAGGAAATCTAGACCTCAATGACTGCACTTAAAACATCTGATCTGTCACTGAACTTGCTTCACTGAGACGTCAGTAAGGACTCTACCCCTCCCACACAGCATACACAGAACAGAGCGGGGGGGGCACAAGAAGGTGGTTCAAGATCAACAATGACATGATAAGACAAAGCATACAAGGCTGTCAGAGACACACTCCCTGACAGTGGCCTGTCTCCTATTCCAGCAAAGACTTTAAACACATGGCTTAAATGTGATATACCTGATCATCGCCACTGATCTCAAGCATGTGCACTGCTTCCGTTAAGTGTTTTCTGGATCAAACCCTTTGGTAATACTTTGTCTCTCACAGATGGCAGATGTTAGAGCAAGTATAGATCCTGGCAAGAGAGAAGTAGGCAGGAAATAATGGAAAACAGGTGAAGACCTCAAGGGAAATAAATGAACAGAAAGTGGCAGAACTACAGACAGACCTTTGGAGAAACCAATGAAGTACAGAACAAGGAAGAAGGGACAAAGGAACAAGGGGTCACAGCAATATTGCGTTTGAAAGGGGGGAAAGGGAAGGCAGCAAGGTGTCTAATTTTCAGAAAGACTACTTCTCTGGTGCAGCGTACTGTACAGTGTCAGAAAATAAACTGAAGAGTATCTGTATATGGCATGTCCTGTCTGTGATCCTCAGATACAGACGCAGACTGCATGTAACAGAAATCAATCATGAATCCTAGAGTTAGAACATAGAGGGGTGAGAAACTGGAAACCTGACTACTGCAGAGACAACTAGCTCTAGAGCAAGACTCTAAAGCAATGGGACTACAGACTAACAAGACAGTTGCAGTCCATCAAAAGACCAAAAAAAAAAGTCTATCTGGAACACTTGTTGTATTAGACAATGAGGAAGGACAGGGAAACATCCAAATCTAGTATTAAGATACAATACGTAAATTGAACAAATAGCACACACAGTGATGAATTTGGGAGAAGGTTTAGTATATGAATCAAGTAAAAAATAAAAAAATCTAAATGTTACCTGAATTAAAACCCTATTTATATCAAGTACCTAAAATTAAAAATATGATAAAGGAAAGCAACAAATAAGAAAACGCATGACAAAATAAAAGGAATTGTTCAAGTGCATAAAAAGCAGAGGGCGACTGATTCAGGCTTTCTGGAAATTAGCTACCTGGCTGCTGCACCCAGACCCATTACTATGCTTGTTATTTATTGTTCTGCCTTAATAAGGTCACCTGAGTAATTAATCTAATAAAGCCTCTAGTTAGATATGAGAAAGAAGTATCTCTTCTTCTTGATGGTAGAGAGATTGTGAAGTAGTTTTAGTAGCGGTGAGTCAAAGCACCAGCTCTGGAGCAGCCAGAGGAACACACAGGGTCACCAGTGGAAAGGAGAGATATGAGGCGGCCTGACCAGTAGTCTCTAAAAAGCTGTTAGTTGTTTAGTCACTGGACCTTTCTCAGAAAAAAAACTAACAGCTTTTTATTAGTAAAAACAGCAGCAAGTCTTCAGGACAAATTTCTAATGACACTTAAGAATCCGTTATTATAAGATTTACAATACCCAAAAGATACTATATTTTACAGAACAAAGGTGACCCCCATCAATTGTACTTACCACACATTAAATTATATACTTCAATGTTTTCAAATGGATCAACTTGAGTACGAAACTTGAATCCTGGTCCAAAACCAATAAAGATAGCCTAGGATTTACAGAGAAAAGTAACGTGGAACTCTGTTTAAGACAAGTTGAAATGGAAAATATCTTCAAACTCAGAGCGCATTTTCTTCCAAGAATTTAATCTTTTTCTTTACCAACATAGTATGGATCACATCAAAAGCATGATTTCTTTTTTTTTTTTCAAAAGCAAATGTATGAGAATAATTTTAAAAAGTAGTAAAAGAGTATTAGGAAACCCAACTCTGTCTCACTGTTGTCTTTAAATAGTTGCTGTCAGCCATTTATGAAGTCCGTTGCTCTTCTCTGCTTTTGAAGATGTTAAATTAATTTTCTTAAATGCTTTGAGAGATTTAATGGAAATCCTGAGCCAAAAAAAAACCAAACCATCGCATTTCATGCCCTGTAAACAATTTGGAAGCTTTTAATTTAAGACTATAAAAACATCTGTTTGCAGCAATGTTTTAAATCATTTAAGCAATGGCAAGATCCTAGACTTCTATGCCTGGTTTGCAGCTGTACTTTCTTCATCTTGCACCACTTCCTGAGCTGTACTGGCACAAGCTATTGTGTAACCACACAGTGAACCTGATCCAGGAACACAGCCAGCTCAGAAAAATTTCTTTTTTTTGCTGCTGGCTCTTCTCCTTCTGGTTCATTTCCCCGACCTACTTAACTCTGCAGCCACAAAAAGCTTACACTAGCACAGAACAGGGTTTGCTGCAGGAGTAAGAACAAGGAGACAAGGGCAGCAAATGCTTCAACTCAACTCCTGCCAAAAAGATTGTTTTTAAACTTGCCCTGAGATGTTCAACTTTGTTTCATTTAACTAAAACTGACTGCACCCATCTGCGGTATCAAGACACTGAATGAGTGATGGATTTGCAATCTATAGCATCTTCCTGGGTAAGATCTCAAAGCTCTTTGCAAACAATACAAATGACTCAGATTTCATAGCTTTGTGGCAAAAATAGAGCCTAAAAACTCAACTCTAACTTCTTTTTTGTGATTAAAGCCTAAGGCAGGCTGTCATTCCGTAACTGTTGATACTAAAATCCGCAAGCTAATAATTTACTCAACAAGCCTAATCTGAACCAGATGAGGCAGGAACATGTTATCTCCTTTCTGTTGAACTAGTTAATTACACAGTATGAAGTTTATGCTGCTATAATGTTAGCCACAAAAGGATAAGTTATATCCGTTTTAAAACCAATTGGGAATGGTACGAACTGACAATCACAAATCTGGCAAGAAGTTTGAATAGAGTCAACATGCTGAAAAAAATGTACAGAGTTGAACTGTGGCAGGGGGAGAATATACAAAGCTGGCATTTAGCATCACATGGCCTTGCTGGTTGTAACCAGTTACTAGGTACCCTATCAACAGATTTTCCATTGTCAAATCAGGGAAGAAGAGTAGGCCTGGAAGGGTGAACTGATATAAAATTAACACCGTTTTCTTAAGTTTTTTAAAAACAGTTTGACACCAACACAACATAATTCTACAAGACATGAAAAATAAGGCTTTTAAGAGAAATCTCTGATTTGCATGGACTACATAGATCTTTTTATAAAACTTGTTTTAATAATTTTTTGAATACAGGGTTCTCTCTTTATAGATGTGCTTACATATATTCACTGCAATAGTACCAAATATCTCACAACTGTTAGTGGATTTTACCCTGAAAAATAACTTTTTGAAATTAATAGTATTGCCTTTTTAATAGCAGAAACTAATGCAAGAATGGGTTAAGTGACTTCCCCAAATTAGATGGAGCTCACTAAGGATCTGATTTCATTTTTCCCTATGATTCCTTCCCATTTCTCATTAAAGAGAATTCACAGACTCTCCTTATTTTAAACATGGCTGACATGCTCTCTCCTGAATGGACTACCACAAAACAGTGATGCACAGTCTATCATGACAAAGTAGAATTACAGAGTTGGAAGATGATTTAGTCAACTTTTGCAAATTTCAGAATAAAATTTAATTATATTATTTCTGAAAGATGCTTGTCTGACCAGTTGTTAGGTAATTCCTGTGGTGGAAGCTCCACAGACTTCCAGGGCAAACTGTTGTACTCATTAATGATTAAAAAAGTTTTCTAGTAAGCTGCAATAGAGTTAATTTGGTTAAATCTGCTACTTCTGTTCTTAGGCACTCTCAAAAACAAAGATGGACTACCCTTACAGACCAGGGGACTGGCTGGCTGGGAACAACTTTGCTTGCAAGGGCCGGGGTGACATAGTGGACAGCAAGCCAAACATGAGCCAGCAGCACACCCTGGCAGCAAAGAATGCCAACAGCATCCCATGCTGTATAAAACAAGTTCAGCCAGAAGGTTGAGGGAGGGGATTATCCGTCTCTACTCAGCATTTCTTTAGGCCACATTGGGATACCCCACCTCCGACATAAACATGACATCAATAAACAATCATCGCAAATACAGTGGAGGGCCCTCAAGATGGTTGGGGCTGAAGCTCTTGCCCTGCAAAGTGGGACAGGTCTTGTTCAGCATGGAGACGAGACTGCTTCAGGTGGACCTAACAGCACTCCCTCACTACCGACAAGGTGGTCATCAAGGAGTTAGAGTTATGCTCTTCAGTGCTACACAGTAGGAGGCAGAGACACAACAGGCATAAAGTGAACAAGAAAGATTCTGGCTGGCTATAACTCAACACATTTACACCCTGAAGACATTCAGGCAGTGGAATGGGTTGGTTAGAAGTTGTGGAGACTCTGCCCTTGGCAGTTTTGAAGATGCAGCTGCATAAAGCCTGGAGAAACCTGGTCTGATCTCACAGTTGAGTCTGTTTTGATTTGGAGGTGGGACTAGATACCTCCTGAGGTCCCTTCTAATCTGAATTCTCTCATGACCTACAATTACTGCATTTGAGTTATTGATAAGTTTTCTCTTTTCCTTCTTTTAATGTTACAACAAAAACAACTTGGCACAACTTTATACTCTTACCAGCACAGTGAAATCTCTGGGGTAAGTCCTGCTGGGTTTTTATGCAACTCTTATGACCACAGAATCCCGCCCTGTATAGGTTACCCAGCATGTCACAATACCAATCATACAAATGCTTGATTCTTTAATTGCAGATGGAATAGTGTCACAGATCTTTTAAAAAAATTCCAACAGCCAGCAGCCACAACATTCAGAAATAGGAGCTAAAAACTAAGATCTAGCATAAGTTTAAGTCTCACCTGCATACTGGGGAAGCGATTATCTGAGCCATGGAATCCACCTGTGCAGCTTTTAATCTCAAGTGGTTTCCTATTAAAAATTCACAGCTTATATAACTCACAATTTACAAATCTTATCAGTATAAAATACATTCAGTGATGCATTGTTTACTTGTCTATTTAAAGATTTTTAGAGGCTTGTCCTTAGGGACTAGAAAGTGTTTAAGCTCTAGAAGAGATGCCTTTAAAATCAGAATTATAGTTTTCTCTGCAAATGTTATCCCTTTGGAATTCTCCAGTGTCCACCACAGTCACTTGAAGTCAAAGGTCAGATGACATATGAAGAGAATGTTTGCTCTCAGGATAACAGATTTTCATGTTACTCTTATTTGGGAAACAGAACTTCATAGTACTTTTTATATGTAGTTTCTTAAGGGTTTTTTAATTTGTTTTTTAACAAACAGGCATCTTACAGTCCAACAAAAACAAACATCCAGCATATGCCAGGTCCATACATATTATCTAAATGTGTACAGTTCTAGTAACCCAAACCTGATTTGCATGACTTGTACATGTTCACAATGCTATACATCAGGACTTAATGAACACATGGACTTAACTTTTTCATGATGAAAGCCTTGGAGTATCACAGGGGTGTTCAAAATTGTATTATTATAGCAGATGCCATTATTCTGGGAGTTGTAAGTTCACTGGTCTCAACATGTGAGGTAATTAACAATAGTGGGTTCAGTACATTTGGTGTATGCCAGTGGATAGCTCACAAGACTGATTCAACTGTGTAGCTATGCACATGCTTAGCTTTCATGACTCACTTTGGAAATTCCAAAAGCATAGCAAGATGCGCTCAAGTATCTGACATGTGGGACCTTACTTTTTAACATTTGTGTCACAAAGCCTGCCACTACCTGCACACTCAGCAGGCAGAGTATCTATAGCTGCCGGTTTAGAATTCAGCCTCCTCAAGCCAGCAAAAACTGTAGAGAAAAGCATGCATTTTTTCTTTGCAACATCCCTTCGCTGTGACAAACAAGAATACCAGGCTCCAACAGCTATTGTTGAACTCTAAGCATCTGGAATAGAAAAGCTATGAGAAAATAAGACATTATTTGCTGTATAATCAAGTACTGAAAACTGTAACTTACCTAGCAAGCTGCCATTGGGAGTCTAAATAAAAGTGCAGTGGTTCAATCCGGTCGTTATAGGAATAATGGAAACGCTTGGGTAGCAGCTGTTTCATATAAGCTTTGAACGGCTGATTTGGTTCTATGCACTGAAATGTTTAAATTAAAATGTAAAATGTACATTTCACCAAACTTTTGCTTATGTCATGCACAGTTCTTATAAAAACTTCAATTACAAAGGGTCTGCAACAACTTCCACCATGGACAATGGGACTCTGTCAGGTTTGGAGTCGTATGGTCTGGGACATAAATATTAATAACTATTTAAATAAGAAATACTGACTGGTTTTGCTCTCAGTAGTTATTAGAAGAATATTTATTTTGGATTATGCACTTAACTTAGGTTTTTTTCTTACAGCCTACAATTATACAGAACAAAACAGTACTGCTTAGAATTAATAAAGAATTACACTGAGACGTGAACATCATGATACTTTCAAGTGGTAGGAGACTATCCAGTGCAATAATTCTACACTCTGCAATACAGAAGGTAACAGGCATTCAAGGTTTTTTTAGACTGGTCACTCAGGGACAAATAGATTTTTCCACCAATTAAGATCCATTCACGATTAAAAAAAACAAAAACCCTCTACTGTAATAGTAGAATTTCTGAACAGTGAAGTCATCTATACAAACAGCACAGCTCTCATGGGCAGCAGCGTCTGCACAACTGAGAGGTAAACAGATTATGGTGCAGGGATAAGAAGAGAGGCCAGGTATAGAGAAGAAAAACAAATTCCTTAAGTTGGAACTGACAAAAAAGAATCAATATCCTCTTTCAAAGCTGATTATCAAAAAGGTGTGAGCAAGAAAATCTTATGATTGTCCAGGAAATGGAGCTGAGCTTTACACTGACTTGGCCTGCAGCCAGTATGGTCCAGATACACAGGTTCTCCAGTCTGAAGAGCAACCTGATACAGTGCTAGGTAAGGGTTAGTGAAAAGAAATGAACACAAAACCTTAGTTAATGCACAACCACAATAGCCATATGACACCCTACTCAACTTTGACCTTCCCTTCCCCGGCATGGAACTAGTTTTGTTGTTGTTAACAGCACAGCATATGGAAGGTCACCGATTCAAAGTCCAGGTGCTATGTAAGTAGCCCAGCAAACAGCTGGTGCTATAAAATACCTGTAGATGTCAGTAGAAATCAAGCTAAAACAACAGATATGATGACACTTACTGTGAGGTTTCTGACAATGCCTTCATAATTAACTGGAAGAATCATATGTAAGAATTAGTCACCTAAGTTAAAAAAAATCAGATGTAAAATGAAAGCATTCCTATCATGTAATATAATTAGTTTAGTTTCAAAAAATTTCTGGACATAAGAATTATTTTTCCACAATGAAAACCATATGGAACAAAACAGTCAGGAGGCTGTCAGGCTATTGCTTTTATGAGATTTTAGTCCACAGCCTCTCCTTCCCTTGCTCACTTATTTACAGCTTTAAAGTTTTAAGCTATATTAGCCACAGTTAGAAAAATAATCTGAGAAGTAAGTTTTCACAAAGAGAGGCAACTAAAGGCTGTGCTGATCAAGCTGGATTATTCCTGCTTGCTAAGAAAATTATAAGGGAAAAGAAACAAATACAACTATTAGGACAGGAGTTTTATCTGGCAAGCATTCGTAGAAAGATAGCCAATTGCAAGCTGGCTAATATTCAGATGCTTCAACTCAAGCCAAAAGGGACCATTACATCCATTTATTTTGACATTTTGTATAACACAGGCCCATTACATTTCACAGAGTTACTCTGCCCCATGTCTGATAGCCAGTGCTTGACTAAAATACATGAAGGACTACACTGGCAAGGGAACCATTAATAACTACTGCATAGATGTATGCAGTGCTACAAAGACAGCTACGCTACTTCATTAAAACAGTGCACATGTCAAAAAGAGAAGATACTCTATTTTTCTTCTTCCTGAACTTGTTTCGCCAAGGAGAACCTGGAACTGCATTTGACTCCCACGCTCCCCAAGGAAACATGTAAAACAGTTTAGAATAGCATCAAACAATGAAGTAAACAGAACTTAAAGTCACTGCAGTTGACGCCTACAAGTTTTAAAGGGCATGGAGAACAATAATCTAGATAGAAAAAAACCCAACAAACAATTATGAAATGTGAAGGGAACACATGTATTCTACATTAAAAAGTACAAAAACCTGCAGGCTTTAGTGTTCACCTGAAATGAGACCGCATAATGAATCAAAGTTTAAAATTTGCAAGCATTCATTGATTTTTACTCAGGTTTATTATCTTATTTATGTTTATTTACAGTTTACTCAACTGTTTTCAGGCCATTAGGCCATGTTTTCATAGCTAGGAAATATAATACTCAAAATATGTAAAAGATAGTAACAATCTAGCATTCCTTTAAGACAGAAATATAGCAAGTCTACATATAAACTGGTAAATCAGGAAGTGAGGTGAGACATGAGGGGGAATTTTAGGGCTGTCTTGAGTAGCAAAGATCTGATTCAAAGGAACGCCATTCACAGGGCAAGAGCATTTGCAGTTGGTCATTCTGAGGCAGCCCACAAAAGCAATCTGTAGGTTCAAATACACTTTCAGACCTGCAAAGTCAAATGGTCTTTAAAAGCACAGATGCACTACTCAGTATTTCCTCTTCATCATTATCCAGGTTGTCCCTAGCTGACCTTCACTCAGGTTTACTAATGGAAGACGTGGATCCTAAGTTTGTATTCATAAAGTAAAAAAGCATTTAACTAAGTAACAAAAATTAGTTTAGCAACTACATACAAGAGAAATACTCATCTGGAACATTATTAGGTCTTAGGCGAGCCGCAGGACCAGGTACTACTATGAAATCTTGAACATCATCCAGGTAGGTATTCAGATATGCTGTTTTTCTGCAGCTCCCTGCTTCCATCCCTGCAAAAGGAAATTAATTTTATTTAAAAGCGGGAATATCAATGAAGAGTAGCCTTACTGAGGAGACATGTAACTTAAGTTGCAGAAGTCAGAAATGTAATTTCTTAGGTCTTTTTATCAGCAACCCTAAGACATCTGATCCAAGGAGATCACAATACTCATGTATCGAAGAAAACAAAACATTACATACATACACATAATCAGCCATTTCCTCAGCCTAGAAAGACACTCCAATTGAATAGATAGACAAATTTTCTTCTCTGATGGGGAAGAAATCTTATGAGCCTAAGAACAGTAGTAATGGTCAGGCCAGACATTCATTTAGTCCAATACCCAATATTCAGTAGTGTGTATCTAGAGAAATACCCAATAATCACAGCAGTTATGGACTGATCTTTTTCCCAGTGTTCCTTATCAGTTTCCAAACACCAAAAGGGACTCTGAGTTACATATTGCATTTGAACTCTTACTTTTAATAATTCCTAACAGGTTTACCCACCAGTAATTTTGTAAATATTTTAAGCTTGTATAGGTAATTGGCTTGGATCATTCCCAGTGGAAATGAGCTCTGCAAGTCAGTTTTGTGCTGCAGAGAAGTGTGCTTAGATTTTTTTTGTCCAGAAAAGAAACAGAAAAAAAATGTATTGGTAAAATACAGAACTTATTACAGAAATAATTCCAGAAATACAGAAAAGCTATTAAAGAGATAAATTAAAATTTCATATTCACAGCTTCTAATAACGGAAAAGGGAATGGGTAAATGGAAGGAAGATACAGCTTCTATTTTCACTTCTTCAGTAATTCACAACTGGTGCTGTGTAGTGTAGTTAAAAGACAGAATAAAATGAAATCTGTTTTTTACAGTTCACATTTTTATTCTATTTCCTTTATCATCTGGGAATGATCACAGGAGGATTTAGGAATAAAATATGAAAATTATTTAATCCCACCAGATGTTCTCCACTTCTTCGCACCGCCAACAGCCTCATTCTTACCAATACTGATTATCTCTCACACCATCTTGATAATGTGAAATGTAATTTCTAGGTATAAGCTGCTTCCTTAACCTTGCCAGAAACATGCAAGTATAAACTCAGAATATTACTTTATAAAAACAGCCCTTCAAAATTCTGATATATTTTATAAAATCAAATTTACCATGATCTGATACAAAAATAATATTCAGGCATTTATGCAAGTTCATTTGTTTGAGACCATCCATCAGCATCCCTACTATGTTGTCCACCCTCTGTAATGCCACAATCACCTGCAGGGCAAAAATACGAACAAAAAGTAGGTGTTAATCACTTCAATTAGAGAATAGAATTTATTTCTAGGGAGAGTGAATACATATAAACTGTAACAGCGTATGCTAAGAAAGAATAAGGAGCTCTTCTTATACGCCATTCAAGGCTAGATGCAGTCCAGACATAATCAAAGGACACAGGGGACCTAAAACCGTGGAGTAACCCCCAAACTCATGACAGGAAGCACATATAGCACATGCTACCAGGAGGAATTGTGAGGACAGCAGACTTACAGCATTCTCGGTTAAACCTGTTCCTACTTCTGTCAGTTCTGCACCGTTTAGATGCAGTCTTTACATCTACTGAGAATGGACTCAACAGGCACACCTGTACAGCTAAATAAAAATGGGAGCTTGCAGAGTGCCTAGCACCTGCACTGCTCGTGGCTACCTCCCCTACAGAAGACTGGCTATATTTACCCTATACAGCTCTTGGTCCCAATTTTTTCTGGGCCCCACATTTTTCTGTGTTGAAGATATTAAAAACAAACAAACAACCCCAAAACACCACCCCAGATTATAGCCAGTGAGGGTGGGTTTAAAATTGAAGATGTTTAGTGTGTTTTAAACTATAAAATTGAGAATGTTTGGTGCATTACCAGGGGCACAACTGAGGACAAGAGGGAATGCTTGAGTGTGCAGATGCTAATGGAAGAATACCAGAGGACTGAAGAGAACCGAGGAAGCCAAGCCTGTGGCACTCTTCCCCAAGATCCCTGTTGGGAAAGACCCTGGAGCAAATTACCCTTGAAATTATGACTAGATATTAGCCTCAGAGCAAACTAGTTTAAAGGGACAGAAAGATCCAAAGAACAAGCCACCAAACTAGCACTGTTCATGATCAGGGGTCTGGCATTCAAGCTCACTTGTATAGGCACCACCATTGGGGCTGCTTTTGAATACTTGCTAAGTAAAGAAAGCAAAAAAAGTATTTTTAAATCAAGTCATTCACCTCATTGAACTATAATAAGCTGTCTTGCTTTGTGTGAACAGAGATGAGATGCTTCTGGGGATACTATGGACAAACCCTCAAGGTCTTTCTCACCTGAACATTTGTGGCATACAGAACTTCAGATCCACTTATTAACCAAAGAAAGGATAAATATCTGAAGGGTGGGTGTCAAGAGGATGGGGCTGGACTCTCTTCAGTGGTGCCCAATGACAGGACAGTGGGCGATGGGCACAAGTTGGAACACAGGAACATGAGGAAAAACCTCTTTCCTGTGAGGGTGCCAGAGCAGTGGCACAGGCTGCCCAGGGAGGCTGTGGAGTCTCCTTCCCTGCACACATTCAAAACCTGCCTGGACGCATTCCTGTGCCCCCTGCTCTGGGTGTGCCTGCTCAAGCAGGGGGTCAGACAGCATGATCTCCAGAGGTGCCTTCCAACCCCTACCATTCTGTGACAACCAATTTAAAAATGTTCCCCATACTGCAGTTCCAATTAGTTGTCTACTACTTCACTGGGGACTTACATTCATCTACAGTTCCTTACAGGAACACTAACTGCTCATACCTTAAAAGAAATTGGCAAGAGCTTTTTCCTGTTGTCACCACTGAGGTTAAACACCTAGTTAAGATGCCCAAACTTCCTGGCCATTGAAGATGAGAGAATTTTACAATGTTCCTGAATTTCCAAGAGCTTTTTCTTTTGCACTCTTCACTTTGGTTTGCTAAAATGTAAAGCTATTTAGTACTTTTGAAAACAGTAGCAGTCCCAAAGACTTCTGATTTATACAATAGGTACACCACAGACTGATGGGGTGAACATCCTTTTTCACCTAACTGCAGAGAGATAAGGCCACTATTAATCTAAACTTCGCACAGAGACTGCGGAAAAATTAATGACAATTATAACATGAATACTTAACCACTAAAACTTGGGCCATTGCTATAAGAATTTATTTTCTTGCTAAACTGAAAGTAAATAAACTTTCTGTCTCTCTCCCCCCTGCCTTAAAGGTTTTCCTTAAACCTTAAACTTCAACATAAAGAATTAGTAGGAGCAGATAAAACAACATACAAGACTTACCCAAACATGCTTCGACAATGTAAAAGTTATTGAAATACAGAAAATAAAAATTAGACTTACTAAATAGGCTGTTTATTACATGCTTTGTATCAATGTTAATTATGGATGGGCTGTCTACTCACAATTGTTTTTCCTAATAAGCATACTGAACATATTTGATTAATCTAACATGAATTATAGAAGTTTACTATAGAGTCAGAGCAAAGATTCAAATTGGAAAAAAAAAAAAAAAAAAAAGAAGAAACTACAAAACTACTTACTCCGCTGCTTACTGGTCCAAACTTATGTCCTGAGGAATCTGGTTCTTCTAAATACAGAGTGTAAAAGTGTGGTCTATATCAAACAGTACCAAAAATGTAATATTTTACATACACGTAGAGACAGTTTGAAGAAATTGTATTTCAACAACAAATATCAAATATTGGAAACAACACTATCATTCAGAGAAAGGACACATTAAAGGGAAACAGAGAAATATAATTTAATAAGTTTCACTCCTAGAAACAGGCTTTCATTAAATAGTATTTTAACATTGTTAGAATAATGCATAAGATATTGTTTAAAATAGAAATAATATATTACAAAATAATTCATTGCAATACCACTCAAGCAGGAACTTGCACTTGCAATAGTATACCTACCTTTCATCTTCAGGTAGCTGCAGCCAGCGAAGAACAGTTACCACCCTTTCTTCAAAGGGGATTGAGCTGTATCAGAACAATACATCATCATCATGTATTTCCAAAAGCTAAAAAAAAATCTAGTCACACATTACAAAAATCAATGTACTTTAGCAGAGAAAATTGAATTCAGCTGGATGCCATTAATGGCTACTTAGCAAGATGCAAGTTTATCTATGCTAATTGTCTGTGACTCTACAGGAGTTAATGGCCTGATCTAAAGTTCCCTTGAATATTGTCCCCATTGACTGCAACGCGATTAGAATAAAGCTCCCAGTATTGCTTGTGTTTATTATACAAAGAGGATAACTGGCTTGAAGGTGCCAAATCACGTGCAGGTTTCCATTCCTGTACTGTGTTTTGAAAAAGTTTTACTTTGGGAGTGTTTTGTTTTAAATTTGTAAACAGTTTGAATACAAGTTCTCATACTATTTTGCAAAGTAGATGCTCTATATCAATTACTGAAGTAGACCAACAATAAGTATGTTGACCTGTAACAACATGAGGACACACGAAGTTAGTAATTCGGCTATTTAACACAAGTTCAAGTAACAATGTACAAGTTCCTAGGAAAAACCACATACGTAGTAAGTCAATAATCAGAATTTCCATGCTATATGAAGGTTGTAGGAATAGAAATGATCCTAAGAAGACAGAATTGAAAAGCCTGTTTTCTTGTGTGAGATTTGAGATTATTTAGTAAAGTGGTGACAAACATATTTATGTAGAATTTTCATTAGGCAGAAAATGCTTAACTACATGCAGAGCAATCACTGACTAAAATATGACTACCTCAATGTGAAATATTTTCAAAATTTGCAAGGAAAATAATTTTACATTGGAACAATTTGCTACAGTCAATAGTAAAACATTAGTTTTCATGGACAATATCACATCAAGACCCGATCTATTCACTGTATGAGAAGTTTGGATTGAATGACTCTAAACACACCCACGAAAGACTTATAAACAGAAACAGAAAAGCACTAAAGCTTCAAAGCTGGCTGCTCTTCAAGCTGATTTTTCCACATCTTTCCTGTAAAACATTTGCTGCCCAATGACAAAATGATCATACAAAGAATCTACATTAACCTGAAACAAAGTTAATTGGATCCTATCTTTTTTTTCCATGTTGTGTACAACTATTTAGAAAAGCAGGAAAAAATGTATGCTTTCTCTGGCACCTGTCCCATTGCAACAGTTAAAGTAAAATACTCATCCAAGACACAGGAGTTTACATACCTATTGTAGTTTTCATACAGGTTTGGAAAGGTTCCATTAACTGCTACATCTGATCCAGGCCAAAAGAATGTACCCGCTTTTAGACCTTGGTACATAGCTGTTACCCAAATCTGCAGGAGAACAGTTGCCATCATTAGTGCAGGTCACTGCATTAGCTGAGTAACTGCCAGATCCACTACTACCCCACTGGCTCTGCACCCTTCAGCAAGATCAAAAACTAAAAACGTAAGTGGAGTGCTCCAGACAATCTTGCATGCTGTCACTATCTGCAGTCCAGATACACACTGCAGCCTGACTCCGTTTGGCAAACACTCGCATCCCTTCTGCTGCTATACCGTGGGGCAGGCGGGGCAGGACAGAAGTAGAAACCGTTAGCTCCCATGAACGGAGCAGTAATGCAATGGTAGAATTCTCATCCTGAAAAGCGGGTTCATTTGCCCGGTGAGGAAAATACCCAAAACCATGGCTGAACAACAGGAAGGGGAAATGTCTCAAGAACACTGAAGCAAGAAGAGGTGGGAATGTTCTGAGGACCTCCAACCCACATACTCTGAAATACAGGAGCAAGACTTTGGTCAACCCTTCTGATTCTACTGCTGATATCATGATTTGCAGGTTTCTGTCTGCCTTCTGCATGTTTTCCTGCGTGACTCGTACACCGCTTTCTTCTCAGTGGCCCACAAAGCCTGCACTTGTACTTTCTTCCCTCAACAACAAAACAAAACCAACCAACCAAAAAATCAGCCTTCCCCATGTTACTAAGTAGTTGCATCTGTTCCCTTGCTTTCTTCAGGCTAGCGCTCACCCAGACTTTCCCATGTCACTCGATTTGGATGGTAGTCTCGGCAGATTTGCCATAACTGTATGATTGAACTGAGGCCCCTTCTTTAAAAACTGCATCTTCAGTCTTAGTAGTAATTTGGGCAGAGTGTAAACTTTTACTACTGCTCATTACTAAAACTGACTGCTCTGTTGATTTCCTCAGAGAAGTTAACTGCAAGCCCACTTCAGTTCAAAACCAGAACAAAATCTGGTATCTCTATTAGTTATTTTAAACTAGTTTTCTCCTTAGAGAAAATTCCATTTAAGTTCAACAAAATCTGTTACACTTTGTTTCATTTGTCATTTTACAGCTCTCATATTGCAGTCATGCTGAGTAATGCTTCTTGGCTGACTTAGAAGTACCCTCTGTACTCTTTCAACACCACTATGCATCCAAGTGATATTAAGTAACAAAACAACAGACTGATTGTACATTCTCAGCAGTATATTAATACTTACAGGCTGTCCTTGATACCACTGTGGATTAAACTTCTCTTCACTTTTAAGGGCGAAGGATGCATTTCTTTTGGGATCATACATCTTGTTATCAATTATACCATGAGATTCAGGATACAGCCCCTGTAATTGTGACAAGGTATACTCTCAATGTCATAAAGAAAAAGAACTTTCCAGCTACCTAGACAGATGTCTGTTAGACAAATATGTCCAGTGAATAATCTATATCTTACATCTACTCCACCAGTACCTCAAGACCCAAATTCAACAGCATCACCTACCACTGCTACCAAGCCCTACCTTCCAATTCTTAACTGCTTCTCAGGGAGATTAAAAAAAACATATAGGCAAGCAACTTGTGCTGGGATCAAACCAAGAGACACTGTTATGTAGTTTTAACAGACTTTGTGCTCTGCCTTCAAGCAGACTAGCTCCTTTTTACCTTGAAGGATATAACACCACCACCATTAGGACCCTGATAAACACCTTGCTTGCTACTTTTCACAAGAACAGGGAGCTGAGACAAAGCTCTACACTGCATTTAGGGACCCTCTCACCTGGTTGCAGGGCATGATTAATGCCTCTTAGCTGCATATGCAATCATGGATTTTTGTGAGGATTACACAATTAAATATCTTATTCCCAAACCTGTATGCCTCACTTACCAAAAAACAGTCCTGACAAACTGGGAAGATAAGAAAGAAGGTGCAGACCCTCAAGCCTTTGACTGAATTTTAGTTCTGACATGATGAAACTAAGAAGGACCTGCTGTATTCCAACCCTGCGTTTGGTGTTGAAAACCTCCGTTCTTCTTTTTCCTGCTATACGCAGGTGTTGATAAATTTACAAGATCAGCTTTGTGCCATTCCTATCCAGGTTTGGGTACAGTCCATCACAGAGTCAACACTAATGTGATGTTCAAATCTTTCCTTTCATTTCACACTCTTCCTTGCACCATGTCAAGATACTTAAAGAAGTGGAACAAGGCTGGCAGTTTAAGAGTCAGGCTGCTCTCACTCCAAGAGAGAGCGTGCTGCAATTTAATGGAAATATTTATCCAAATGAAGAGTTGTAAAGGGATGTGACCTTCCACCTATATGGGAGTTGTTGCAGCTAGTCTTGGAAGGACTGGATTACTTAAATCTGACCATTTAACTGTAGTGTTATATAATGACTGTTAATCTAAATCAGATAAAGAGTGTAATATATACATTTTTATATTCTGAATAGAAAACCGATTATGTTAAAAATCCATCAAAAATGTACTATTCCTATGAAGACAACTTGATAATGAACAGTCTCTTCAGTAGTGGAAACACATAATATACAGGAATTCTTACTGTGACGATGGAGTAATGATTGGGAAAGGTTTTTGAGGGATACACTGGTCTCATACTGGAAGTGTATGTTCCACATTTCTCTAGACAGAAGAAAGAAAAATCAGCAGAATTACAGAAATAGAAACTTTACAAGTTTGTCTCATGGAGATATATACATATTTTAAAAAAATCAGACAAAAAACCCACCTCAAACAACAAAACCAATAACATAAGAGATTACTGTAAAGTTTTAATTCTTTAAATTCTGGACTTAATACTTTATTCTTCTTCCCACATTCATTTATATTCTGACTAAATAGCTATACAATAGCTATACAATAGTTATACAAGTTTTATGTATTCCTAATGACTGACTTCAGTGGTCACACGAGCAAAACCTACAGTCCTTATGAAAAGCATGCATAAATAAGTATGAATAACCAAAGAAATTGCACACCCCAAAGTAGCCCTGGTGCATGGTAAGTGCAGTCTGCAGCTTGAGACCAACTAGCTACTTCACCGTGGGCACCTCCAGAGATGAAGCTGCCACTGGCACAGTGGTGCTCTGGTGCTCTCAATCACCTGTCAAATCACTATTCAGTTTGCATTCTCCTTTTTATTTAAAAAAAAACCCAAACAACTCTTATTCTAGGATGAATCTCAAAGTTTTATTCATCTTGATATAAAAATCATAGGTTTCTAAGGAGACTAGTGTACAGTATTTGTCAGTATGCAGAGTCTTTAGCCAGGCCAAAGCACTTAAGCAAAGCTTACTTAAGTTAGGTGCCTAAATCTTTGGTGGGTAGGGGGCAGTTAAGAAGAAAAAAAAAGCCTTAACGACTTCAAAAATACTTTGTGATAAAACCACTTCAACTGATGCTAAACAGCTCAAACTAATGATCCTATAGAAAGAAGACCACTGGCCGCCTTCACTAGCCCTCTGGGTCATTATATATAAAATAAAAAAGAAATTAAAGGTTTTTTAATATAAAAAATGTTGTGTCACTTTGAACTAATAGGATTGGGGCTTTGGATTAGATCTCAGCTGAAATAATCAGTTTGAGCTAACTGGGATAAGAAGCCACCAAGCTGGAAAAAGAAATCCTTTAGAGTTACATAGACATCCTCTCCCCCATTTGCATTCTGTAGTAACAAATCACCACGTGTACCCTTTTTGGTACTACCACACACTTCACAGAACCACAGAATCACAGGTTGGAAGGGACCTCAGGGATCATCTAGTCCAACCTTTAGACTGGGAGAACGGGATTTGTTCAGCCCTGAGAAAAGGAGGCTTAGGGGGGATCTCATCACCATGTACCAGTACTTAAGGGGTAGCTACAAAGAGGATGGAGACTCCCTTTTTACACAGTCACATGGAGAGGACATGGGGGGATGGACAGAAGTTGCTTTAGGGGAGGTTCCGACTGGACACCAAAGGGAAATTTTTCACAGTGAGGACAGTCACCCGTTGGAATAACCTCCCCAGGGACACTTGATGCATTTCAGCAATTTCCAAATCTGTTGCTGAGGCTGTTTTCCCAAATCGTAGTATTTTGGTCGGGGTGGTGGGGAGGGAGGTTGGGGTGGCTTGGTTTTGTTTTTAAGGTAAGAGAAAACTACACTTAAACCTTGTTTTGTCCAAAATCCTAGGGGGTTTTGCTGGGACTTTCCATAAGATTCATTTTTCTTCTTTTTGGCTTACTGTCTTAGTTAAAGACAACTGAAGACAAAAGGAGGGTTTATTTTAATTATGTTATCACAGCATAAAAGTATGTGAAAATATCTTCTCTGAACCCCATATGCACACATTATAGCTATGCCTGGGTTCACCGAGAACCCTCAGCTCCATGCTGAATCACCCACCTTTCAGCAGGTAGCAGAGTGTGCGTATAATAAAATTTACTGAAAGTGAAATACTGATACTGTCTTACAGGAATCTACTCTAACAGATTTCTCCAAGGAGACATCAGAATCTCAGTGTAGGCACGGCTGAACTAACAGGACTAGACAATTGAAATATTTTTATCAAACAGAAGGCTGCACTTGTTCTCAAGAGGAAAATCCAGGGATTTAGCACAGTTCTAATCCAATAAAGAACTGGGCAGTCCGATAAGTCACTTAATGTAAATAACTCTTCACTGCTTTGTAAATGCTGTCATTCATAAACCGTGTCTCTTTTTGAGCATTTACTAGTCCTGTAAAATGGCTAACTATGAACTACAAAAGGATTCAATATAGTTTTTCAGCAATAGTCCAGCAATTCATCTGTTATTGTTACTCATCCACCAAAGAGGGACAGATTTCATTACCTCTTCCTGCACAGTAAAGTATTGTAGCAGTATTTAATAACGCATAGAAATATTTTTACAGTGTGATTGCTTCCATCATTTTCAGTGCCTACAGACATGGGGGACCCAAAGCACATGGAAATTTGAAGCCACAGCCCCTCAGTGTCATGTGATCTACACCCACCTATTTTCATTCATTCATGAGACTACTTTTCTCTTACTGAAGAAAATTTGCCTTATCTCAGCTTTTCACCCACCATTTTACTATAAGGGGAAAAAAAATACTAGAAAGCAAGGTTTTGTAACAAAAGAAAGCTAGATATATTGTGGTATATCATAAAAGTCTTCTATCAGATTACAAGCTTCCTTTTTTACAAGATTCCTAGATAAAAACAGATTACAAGGTTCCTAATTACAAGATTACAGGTTCCAGAGTAATATAGAACTGTAGACATAATGCAGAAATAGTCTTTTTCCCCAGACTGTTCCTTATTTTATTCTGTGCAAAACATGTATTATTAGACAGTCTATTTTCAGAACCCTTCAAAAACCTAAGTTTTGACCATCAAAAACTCCACAGAACTGGAGAAGTGAAGTGCCTTTGATGAGATTTGTATTTCTTAGTGGTCAGAATTTATCATGGCTTCAATGGAAACAGGAATACAAGTTTACTAGAAGACAATGAGAGGAGTTGCACTGTAGCCTATCCAGACCAAAGAATGAAGAAACTTTACACGTGAAAGTGGATGTCGCAGCCTGGCAGTCCTACTGATGCTTTGTGGCACCATCATCTTGTATCTCAGCCAGAGCTATAACAATCTGTAATAGTCGACCTCTCCCCTCAATACCCAAGAAGTCTTCTTCAATTGAAAATTTTCATAACTGCATGTTATGAAATTGTTTCAAATGTCTTGTTTTATTCTAACATGGAGAAAAAAAAAAAAACCAACCTAAAACCTCAAATGCATCTGTGAATTGTTATTCTCTGGAACAGATCAAGTTGTAACAACCGCTGTATAAAAAAGCAAGTATTTTTACTGAGTTATTTTCAGTCAAACTGAAACCAGCCACCCCAGGTAGTAATTTATGAACGACAAGAAGATTGGCATATTTTTCAGACAAGAAATGCCATCGGTTCTTTACAGACCACAGCTAAAATAGAAACAGGAAAAGTAACTAAAGTTACTTAGGCATTACAAAGTTAAGTAAGACACTACAAAATCTACATTAAAATATGTACTTATAAGGCTCTCATTTCTTCTGAAAATGTTTGTTAAATGAAGTTTTTATTCAGATTCATCACGTTTCTACCAGCCCTTCTATATGATCTGTTCCTAATCTCCTCCTTCTCTATCTTCTTTTTCAAGTATAATGAAATGCTTTCTACCTTGCTTTCCATTTTCCAAAGCCATTCCACCTAAATATGAGACAATATGCAATACAGAGTAAAAAGCATGTTTTCTCCGCTTTTAAAGAAATAAAGTAAGCTCACAGCAAAAAGTGCCCATGTCCTAAATACAGCAAGGGCTACTTAATAATTTTTGAGGTTTCACTGAATATCCAAGGGGTCCTTTCCTCACACCCTCCCTCTCTTTGCCCTTCCACACCTCAAGTTCTCTGTCCACAGTTGCTATATAGGGCAACAGCTTAAATTTCCATGGAAGAGTGAGGATTCAAAAGAGTAAGCATAGCTGCATCTGCAGAAAAAACAAACTCCGTGGATTTTTCAGATAAGACATCATGATATTGCTTAGACAAAGAAACTACTCACGTAATTTGCTAATAACAGGTAGAAGTCCACCCCAAGTCTGCAAATACTCTGCTCTGAAGCCATCCAATGAAAATAGTAACACTGGAGACTTGGTAAATCTGAACAAACAGAAATTGAAGTATTAAAAGACAGGCTCTGAGAAATAATTTCCTAACACTTATTTCAAGAAAGTTCCCCCCATATGTTCATTATGGGACTATAAACCAGGCTGAGGAAGAAAGTCCTCCTAAGCAGGAAGGTTCGCAGGCTGGTACAGTGGTGAACAGACCACTCGTCCGGTCCCTCTGCTCGTAGGCTGGCATAGCAACGCTGCCCAAATAGTCTGAGGATTGTAGCAGGGCATGCACAGGGAAATCATAACAAAGCTGATTTCACAAAACCCCAGAAAATAAAGTACAAGCCAAGATGCTAAAATAATCCATCTGGTGGGTTCAGTACCTCTTATCTTGAAATCAGTCCCACTGCAGCAACACTCAGCCCCTCCAACCCCCCTCCTCCCACTCAGAGGTAAGAGCAGGGAAGGAGAAAAGGCAATGTGAAGCCATGGCTTTCCTTTATTCACTTTGCTCCTGAACAACTTGTAGTACAGCTGAAAAAAAGGGAATTTATCTTTTTACACGCACAGTGCACAAAAATGTAAGAAAGTCTAGTGTACAGGATATGTTAAATCAGCAAATAACACACATTTTTCTTTCCATCTTATAAAGGTCATTTAACCAAGAACTGAACCACTATCCCTTTTGTACCACAAGTACTATCAGTCTCCAAACTGAAAAAATGTGGCCCTATGACTGGAACACTGAAACAACATTTCAGCCTGGAACCCGACAGATAAACTCAGAACCTGATTTCACTAGAACCAACAAAAATAAATTCTCCCATCAAGTCTCCACAGGACTTATGTTTTCCAACCTGGACTTCTTCCCAGCTTCAACACTGTTCAAACAATTTCTCTCCAACTCTAAGTACTTAAACCATTGCATCACAGATGGGAATAGTCATCAGCAACTTCTTCCTTGAAGAAAAAATAGCCTATGTTTGACCTATACGTATGACATGTGAGACTGCAAGAGATCACTGCAGTGTAGCAACAACCACTGAAAATACAGATTCACATAAAAGAATCAAATATATTTTACATTACAATTGCAACCTAACTTTTCCTTTTTATGTTTACAAATTGTAAAACGAAAATTTTTTTTTAATCTTTGATAGTCACTGTTTTATTTTGGGAAACTAAAGTACAACAAAGATCAATATTTATAAAGTGTTGTCAATTTCTTTAGTGAGGCACCCCACAAAAAAATCCAAACTGCCATTTACAAGTGAAACATTTATAAGCTTTATTTCAGTCAAAAAAACATGACTGTATTAAACTGAAGATTAGTCAGGCAACAAAAACGTCTATCCTAAGAAAATTTTAATCAACAGTTTGGACAACAGTTCAGCCAAAAGGACTTCATTAGTGAGAACCATTGCATAGCCTACTCTACGCTCCAGACAGGATAAAACACTAGGATATATTTGTAAGATGTGTGTTTGTAGCCTGTTTTTAATTTGTGGTATATTTAACACAATCTTTTCAAAATCTTAGTAGGGGCAGTTAGCTGGGAACAAGAAATGAATAATCTTCAGACCAAGACTAAAGTCCTTTGGCAGGAAAGGGTAGGGAAACTTCATTATTACCTTTGCCCGTATTACAAGTACTTTTTGCACCACAGATTCTAATCTCTGCAACTTTTGCAAATACCTTCTCCACCCACCCCCCTCCAACAAATTGATTCCCTCCAACACAGAGGTCTAAAAATCTACACTGCAAAGTTTCCTGAAATAAAATATGAACTTTCAGGCAAAGACTGTTGAATATTACTTACCAACAAGTCTAACTTAAAAAGATGTATTTAAAACAACTCAGAAAGGGACTTTACGCAACTGTTCCTGGTTTGGCATTTACAAGTAAACCAACTGTTAAGTACATGTTTTGGTTGTCTGCAAATGCAGCTACTGACCCCCTTTGCACATGTAAAATTAAACTTTGCAAAACAGACCATTGCCACAACTAGGAAGGCTGGCCATTTCACTTCTTGTATACTGCTGAAACTCACATAGTGAATTGCCCTGTGCTCAGGGTAGCAAACCATGACAGATCATGTGAAACTACACTCTTTTTGGAACAGTTCCAGTAAAATCCCCAGACAAACTGACCTGAGCTCAGTTCCGAGATGTACCAGCGATTTCCATGACCTTCCTGTCAGTAGACAAGGTTACACTTGCTACTTCAAAAATGTGCTACCATGAGCAAAGAAGCCTGGGATACTCAAGTTTTGGCTGTGCCAGTGATTCATTCTGGCTGTGTCCAAACAGTATGACAAGGGTGTTTCACAGCTCTTGGATAAATATGTATGCCACAGTCACATCCTGACTCCAAACTGAAGGAAATGCAGTGGTAATTATCCCCTCCTATAAACTGGCTTCTATGGAAACATAATGCAGGCAATACAGGCTTGCTGTGGTCTAGCAGGTTCACCAGTCTGCATGATCAAGAGCCCAGAACTGTGGATCACACTGCCAAGCTGACCTGCCTCACCACAGGCAAGTTACACCACAATTAAAGGAAAAAAAAGACAGAAAAAGAAAAAAAGAAAAGAAAGTCCTCTTCAAAAGCTAAGCATACTACACAGAAAACTTCCTTTCCTCCCCACCATACGCTACTGCCTATATACAGCCACAAAACATAGGAAGTAAAGCTTTCTTTACCGGTAAATGTATGAAATGCCTCAACAGGAGGCATGATAGAAATCTTCAAATATACAGGAGACATCTGCAGAGAGGAAAGGAATCAGCTGCTCTTCCAGCTCAATGAAGACAGAACAAATGGTAACAGGCTTAGAGTAGAGCAAAAAGGTAATAGGACATCAGGAAAACCATCTAGCTAAGCACTAGGATAAACTGCTTAAGTAGGTTTGAAGTCTCAGAGTATCATTTAATTCCTAGAACAGGGGGAAGGACTAGATCATTCCTGAAATCTTACAGTCCATTAACTTTAAAATCCTATTAAAAAACTTAGAACCTAGTCTTGGAAAGACTTAGATGTGCACTTAGTTTTAAGCATTTGATCAGTCTTACTGAAATCAAGGGATTTCTCAGATTAAACACCTCATTGAACACTGCACCACAAGAGTAAACCCAACTTAAACGAAAACAGAATAAAACCAACAATTTGAATCCACAAAACATCCTCTATTGATATGCACAGAATCAGAATTGATATCTTGAGGCCTCAAAATGAGCACCAAGCTAAAGTCACCTGTACTCCTGCCTACTCGACCATAGGAAGTAGATTGTTTACGGAGTTGTTAGTTTTGGAAGAGCCTTGTGCGCTAATAGTCTGAGATGAGCCTCAGTCAACACTGTTTGATTCAGCTTTGACCACACATCACGCTTTCCTGTATTGGGTTTTATTGCAACATTTTTGGTTTTGCCAGGATTAAAACAATTTTAATAGAGTAACTATGCATCCCTTTCATGTGCTGAATGGAAAAAAACAAACAAAAAACCCTAAACCCAAGTTAACCAACAGGAGTTGCCCTAAAGCATTTACACCATTAACTGTGGCTGTGGATGTGCACAAGGCTTTTGCTTGTTTATCCACTCCTTGGTCTTGCGTCAGGGAAGTCAACATCCAGGAGTCAGTTCCCAGCCCACAGTCCTGAATGGTCCCTGTCCTCAGAACTGGAAGCTTTTGCCATTAACTTCTGAACTGCCTGGCTACCACGCTCCTACATGGCAGCTTATCAGATACTTGGACTCCCAGATGGAGAGAAGCTCCAACTTCTGTCTTGAGGAAGGTTCTGAAGTGTCAGCATTTGTTATCACTCTGAATCAGAATGAAAAGTGCCTATTTGGTATAAAAATATTCCAAAAGGAAATGTATTTTGACAATATTATAATTCCAATGAATAAATATAGCACTATTTAAATATCTTAACGTAAGTCAAAAAAGTAATGACATAATAACAAAAGGAAGTGTTTTTGCTTTACTAAAAATATCCCTAGCACACCATAATTTCAAAGTCATCAAAATTAAAATAGGTTCGATTTTTTTGACACTCTTCAGACAAGAATATAACTGAACTCAACTCATTCAGTAAGCTATTTTCCAGTGGAACACTTTTCAGTCAAGAATGTTTAAGTCACTTCTACTAATAACTTATAAATGCAGTCATGGTTTGCAGTCAACCTTAGCTTTAAAGTTAATTTGAAGATCCCACAGCAGAAACATTACCAGAAATGCAGGCTTTTTTCCTGGCTGGGAACTTTGCTGTACTATTTGAGCCCAAGTGCTGATGCCATAAACTACATGAGTCATCTCTCACACTGTACACATAGCTTGCAGGAGCGGGCCCAACGTGGAACTGAGCCAAAAAATAAAAGGATCCCACGTCATTTTACACCTTTTAAAGAAAGTAGTTCAGACAGCTTGATAATAATGCTGTCCCACTGCTGGTGAAATTGCAACAGTGATCCACTCTGCAGCTCTGGGGCTGGAACAGGCAAGGAAGTGGAAAGGTCTTCAGAAGTGACTGGGGAGAGAGGCAGTCTTGGGAGTCAGATTTCTGGGTGGGTCACAATATTTGGGACAGTGCGTATTGGAGCATACACAGGACAATAATGAGGCTGGCACAAGGCAGAGCTGCCTAGAGCACACACATCTGTGAGAGAAAGTAGGGTTCAGGAATAGGCGTATCTTGCAAGTCAAGCAAGCGCTGGGATACATGAGCACTGCTGGGATAAAGCAACCTGATCTGTTAGTAAGCGCTACCAAATGCTGGCTGAACAGGTGTCCTTCTCAGTCTGGCAGCTTCTCTCACTGTGGATAAGAAAAGCAAGCAGGTCCCAGGAAGGCACAGTAGGGAAAATAATCTCAAAAATGAAACGTAAGCAAAGAGCAGAGCTATGCAAATATACAACATCCTCACCCTTTTGGACACTGAGGTTCAGTAATGTCCTCACACTCTTCTTCAACCCAGCTTGCCTCTCCTTAAAACAAATGAGTGCAATTTTATTTTTTAAGACAGTACATTCTTATTTATAAATGCAAGCTTTTTCATTTTATTGGATGCTTTTAAAATTATATTATGTCCTTGCTCCTTTCATACAAATATGGGTGTATATATAAGAGACTGTAGGAATTTGTTGAGGATATCTACCTTTACAAACGGCATGATAATTGACACAGCAATCTTTATTTTCCATACAATCGTCAGAACAGGAACAATGGTATTCTGGTCGCCTCTTCTCTCCACACCTAAATTTACTGCAGGTCCATATATGCGCTAAAAAACAGACAGGAGAAGACGACAGCACAATGATTAATACCAGTGTAAAAGTTCTGTCTCAAATGTGTACTCACTGAAAAACAGTCCTGAGGGATCTCATGCATGCATAATATTGCAAGCTTTGGCAGTTTGGAAAATAGAAACACCCATGGCTAAAGAATCCAAGCACATACCCATCTGAATACAATTATGCAGCATATGGTAATAAATATCACAAATAGAAGAGGTCAACGTAAAGAAATCTGTTTACAGACCTCCTAAAGTATAGTAATTTATGTGGATTTCATCTGGTAGATGCATACTATAAAGAAGCTCCCAAACAACTCCCCCAGAAAAAACGCAAACTTGAGTCTGAGTTTGGAATGCCTAGCATTCCACTGAGCAGCACTAATTTATTCTGACTTACACCGAAGTCACAACGGCTTTTACCAGTCACCATCAAGCACTTCAGCCTCCTTCAGCACATCTTAGGCATGGGCATAACTGTCACTATTTGAGACTATATACATAAGCTCACAGGAAGACCTACTGACTTCAGCTTCATTGCTGTTTTTAGTAGAGACCTTTTTTTCTGAACCATATTGATTTTTCTGAATGGAATATTCCAATACATCCTATCATTTGAAAATGATCATTTTGTTATCAGTTGTAAGCACAAGCAGATTCTTTGCAGTCAATGAGGATTAACATGAATGAATTTACCAACAGAGTGAATACTTAAGTGATGGTCTTAAGAAACATGGAAGCCAAATCTAAATGTCTGAGTAGAGGACAATCAGTACATGACCTTCATACATGACTAGCAATTAGAAATCCCTAAAGGCATTCTCAGAATGTTAATCTCACTTTCAGGAATACCGAACTTCAGTAACTCCACCAGTATCAGTGGATCTTCACTTCTGTGAGAGATAGAAGAATCTATTATGGCTCTAGTTACATGACACTATTTGGAAACTAGAATTTGATTCTCCATGGATGTTAAGGCTAATTAATTAAAAAAAAAAAAAAACAACCCCAACACCTAACAATGAATTCTCATTCTTACTGCTAAGACAGAGTCTCTAGTTTGTTTTTAAAGGATGCTTTAAACTAAGGGAGGGTGGTGTAATGAAACAAAGGAATAAATCCCATACAACTATTCTATAAGCAAAAAGCTTCATGCAATTTTGAGGACCTTTCAATAATAGTCAGTTGATGCAGAGATCTGAGCTCAGTTTAATCATTTGGTTTTAAAAGTCAACATTGGAATTTTTAATTTCAGGGTGAGACTACATTGACAAATTTTGCAAATACACATAAAGAGGAATCAGAAGAAAAATAGTTAACTGAAAAGAATGCTGCATATGAAGCATTAAGACAAAACCAGAATAGAGAAAACAGTCAGGTTCTGTCCTTAGTGTTACTACCCGCACTAACATCTTTCTCTGTAAAATGCCTCTGTTGTGCTTTTCATACCTTCGCCTATCTGACCTTTGCTTTCTGGCAAATCATGAGAACTGCTTCCCACTTCGCAATCATTCTCCACCAGTGCAATCTGTTTTGTCACCCCACCTTGTCCCAAAGGCCAGCACGTGACTCTTGCTTCACACTCAAGCTGGGGAGTAACAGTGCAGAGGGCCTGGGTAGCTGGGTAGGGAGAGAGCAGCTTTCACAGAGCAGCTCTGTCCTCCTCCTTTCTCACATGGGTGATGACAGAAAGATACAATTTTCAGAATGCACTCCTATTCCTGGCTTGCCTAAGAACACTGGAGATGTCCCTGATGCTAGGGACAATGCAGGTCACTGTTCTCTCACCCCCAGACAGAGAACAAAAGGCTGGCTGAGACCTCGAGTTGCAGTTGTTCCTCCTCTTTCCAAGAGGGAGGGCAGCAGCACAGTCCCTTGCAGCCTCTTTCCCCACAGGAGCTATGGGAAAGCCAGCCTACCGGCTACGTCAGCTTCTATGTAGTCCAGCTGAGTGAAAGACAAGCTTTGTTTATGTACAACAGCAGCTGCACCAAAGCCCTGATGTTTCCACAGGAGTCCCCAGTACTACTCTCACCACTGCAACTCCACCAGTGGTTGCAACAGCAGGAGCACTAAGAGGGGGAAACAGCTGGTATCAGAATGACCCTGCTGTTCAGCAGCCCATCATTTGCACTCACGGCCCATCTGAAAGAAGTCAGGGGTTACAGCCACCCAACCACAACAGTACTCACATATGCAAAGTTGTCCTACATCACAGAATAGGGGAGTTTGCCCCATAGCTTTTTCCATCCTTACCTGGTTGTATACATGCTTCCTGGTAATCTAAGCAGCAGTTTCCAAGCTTGACGCAATCTCTATCACAACGGCAGCTTCCAAAGGTCCTTTCAAAGCAACGACCTTTGCAGGTTTTCACTGTAATATTGGATAGTGTTAGATGTCAGTGGCTGAGCCCAAATCAGTCAATGTGCAAAAGAAACAAGTAGGACACAGCTGGTCCTTCCACAACTTACAGATGGCTGCAAAAACAGTGACAGCCAAAAGAAAGGGAAATCTTTATTTTCTGTTATTGAACAAAAATATTTTTTCATCATATTGAACGAAGGGTTCTGTTCTGTTTCAGCAGGAACATGGCATTTCATTATTGGCAGAAATAAGTGAAGCAAAAGACTACAATTCTAGTTGTGACGGTCCCTGCCCTTCTGTATCACCAGAGCACACAAGTACAATCATTCAGAAATACGGCAGATCTCTATCAGAGGAAATCTGAACCTAAGTTTTCAATACAGGTCCCCTAAACAGTGAAATGTTTTTGCAGAGAACACTGATCATCATTTTCCCATCTGACAGTGTTCCACTTTCTATAAATAATTAAACATTAATTAGAATCTAGACTGTATTGGCTATGCTTGCAACTCTCCCATGCTCATGCCCTGTTTGAATTGCTGTCTTCATACAAATCAGAGGAACCGAAGAAGCCCCAGTTCCGCATCCCACTGTACCAAGGTTAAGGTACTGTGTCAAGACACAGGAAGGGCTGTTCCAAACCTGACACAGAAGATACGAACTTCAGCGTACCGCTCGCTGGCTTAATTTTTGTTCAGTTTTAATGTTTTTTAAAAAAAAAAAAAAGGCATAGCATTCTTCTGCTAGATTGGGGTTGCCTGGGGGAAAAAAATACTGGTGATGTGAAGCATTAACAACACTTAAGTAGCTGGTCAGTCTGTTTCATCCTGTGCAATCACCAGAAAATAATGAGGTGAATCCTTCACATCTTTGGCTCTTCTTCTCAAGAATTTTGAGGTATGTGATATTAGGAAAATAAGACAATATGGAGAAGCTGTAATAAAATGAGAAAAAACCCTGAACAGATTCTAGTGGTAAATTAATAATCTGAATTTTGGTTAAAAATCATTGCAAGACTGTTTGTTAAACAGATCAGCTCTGGAATTATTCTAGATAGTTGTTCCCAAAGCGAAGTTTGATTTCTTAAAATATCTTTCATAACCTTCTACCTGAAGAAACTTCATCACTAAAAAAACCACATATTTTTCAGGACTGAAAACAGCCAGAGGAGTTCCACAAGGAACGTTTTCAGACTACAATTCTAACCAGTAAAAAAAATAACTTTTTTTCCCCCCATAATTGACTGGAAAAGATGAAAAACAAATGTTCCAGGACAACATGAAATATAAATTGTTGGGTTTTTTTTATAGTGAACTGAGAAAAGCCAGCCATGTGACATCACCACAGTGAGACTTGGGATACATGGAAGCTGCCAGACCAGACAGACACTGAGTGCCAGGATCAGTTTACCTCCCAAGTGAGTACACACAAGTGCTGAGTACACCTGAGGTTTATTTCCTGGTATTTTCATTCCCCTTTAACTGAAACTGTTTCAAGTAATGCATCCAAACCTCTTCCTGCAGCAAGAAAGGGTAGCATCCTGATAATATCAAAATTAATTTACCGAAAGAAAAACAAAAAAAGGAATTGTTTAGAAATATTACTAAATAAAAGGCATACTAGTTACCATCTTTTGAACAGCTAGGCTTCAGGCCAAATATACATCCTAGGATTGTCGTTAGCATGCAGACACAAAGTACCTGTGGGACAGAGAGGAAAAGTAAGTAATCTTAAATGACCACTGAATGGTTTTGAAAGTCCTCATTATCTCTATAATACTATACAACTGTACTGAAATTGATAAACATGCAGATCAGGAATCAGGAGGTTGATTTCACAAGCAGTTTTCACTCACACAAGTAGTTACGTTGCTTGCAATTGATTACTGGTGCATGAACATGAATATTCTCAAGACTGGGTCTGAGTATTTAATTTCTTATCAAGTTATTTAATGTAGATGTGATTATATATTTCTTTCTTACAAATAAAAAAATCAAGATATTTATGGTTACATATATATCAGTTTTATAGAAAACTTTCTTTGCTCCACCTCTTCCTTCCTCCTAGGTTGTTCTAAGAAAGTGAAGTTTTGCCATTGACCACAGACTACAAACTGAAGGCATAGCCCTTAAGTGATACCTATAATTTTCTTAGGCAGGAAAACTTTTTCCCACTTCCTAGTATCTAGTACATACTAGATGTTGGTCCATACCATGGTAGGCAACTGTGGGATGTCACATTAGACTGACCACAGTGTCTTACACTGACCAGAAACTATGCCCATGTTTATTTTGGATACTGAATGTATTAAAGTTATCAAACAAGCACCATATTGTCTTTGCCCAGCATATTAGGGCAAGATCTAATGCCTACTCAAATACAGGGAAAGGTTCCTTTTATCCTCATTAAGTATTGGATTTGGTCATAAACTCTTTAGGAAGAGGATACACATTATCATCGCATGTAGAGTAATTAAAGAGTCCAGAGAAGCCAATAATGCACTGATGATAGCTATTCTATTCAAGTGTAGAATGTAATAAGGTAGTTTGCCAAAAATCCTGAATGAGAAGGCACTTTAATAATGCAAACTTTCTTATTCAGAAGTATTTAGGAAGGCATGGGTAGGAGAGAATGTACACATGACTTATGGTCATTGTTTTTTGAGGAAAAATTGCTTTCAAGCAATACTTCAATAACTTTACGTAAATGCCCACACAAAGTCTCTCCCTTTTTTCCCCTCCTCCCCCATCAGCAAAAGCTGCTGGGTCAGTCTTTTGAGTATGATGCCTGAATTATGTTGTGGTGTGGCAAAAACTCATCCCATTTTAAAATACACCTGATTATTTCTTAAGCTTATTTCTTTAAAGACTGTGAACACTTTGGTAAATAAAAGCTATTTGTGTTGGTTTTGACAAATACATAGTTCACTATACAATTTTCTTCACTGAACAGTTTAATAAAGACAGTAAGAAAGCAATTTCTGGAATGGGTAGCAATGAAATTCAGGTAGTCTGGATTTGTGAAGTGTAAATTATCATAGACCATATTAACCAGTGTCAGAAATATTACATATACAGCATTCATGAAAAAAGGGAATTATAGACTGGACCCGATGAAACTTTGGCCTAGAATTCTGAAGCAGGCAAGCCTGGAATCTTAGATTATTCAACACAATGTCTAGCAGAGAAATAGGTACTTTTGAGTTCAAATCTATGTTTGAATTGACAGGTAAAGGAGGAAAATAATACAAGAATGAGGAAGAAGTCTGGCACTATCAATGCAAAAATGCACCTAGATGCACTACAACTGATAGAAAGGTGTCAGTCTCCATTAACCCAGCTGTCAAGAATGAACATGACTACAGAGCTGCATACTTGCCTTTTTTTTTTTTTAACAGCATGCTAACATGTATTATCAACAACATTTTCTGTTAAATTGGTATCAACAGTATTATCTTCCATGTAAATTGTTCTGGGCCTTTGAAATCTTCCATATGAAATATTAGCTAGACAGGAGCACGTGCACAGCTAAGTAGGTAACATGTCAGATGCAAGATGTCAAAGCACAGTAAAATCAGTGAAGAGAGCAAAACCTTTTAACTTATATATTATTATTTGGAAATTACAAATTGGTTAATTTGTTTTTAAAAAGCCAGCTTTAGAACACTTTATTTCAGGGTGATGATATATTACTCCCAGAAGGCCCTGCTACAAAGATCAAACATTAGAATATCTCTGGTGTGTAACCACAAACACACTTTAAAATAAACACAAGCCACACCTACTCTATCTGTAGGATCTTTATTCCCATATCTTCAAATAGCTACATGACCTATAGGACTTATGCCACCTAAGGCATCCTTGTAATGAAAACACATTTCAGTGACACTAAATTGACTATTAATATTCCCTTATGGAGCTCCAGTGTAGTTAAAGCATGTTTAAATATCAGGAATTTTATTGTAAAACAAAAATAATGTAAAAATAAAATCTTAATAAAAGCCATTCCAAAGTGGCAGCATTATAATACTTCCCAACTAAAACCAGTAAATCCTCACTGAAGTTCTCACAAATAACTCCTGAGATTTTGGCACCATATGTTACAAAAAAAAAAAATATCACAGTATTGTATTCCAGGTTTTCAGTTTTACACTTCCATGAACACAATCAATTCCAACAAGCAAAAACATGAAAAGATTATGTTCACTGAAGCATATGAACGTTCTTTTGGGTAGAAAATACTACAAAATGGTAATACTACTTGATACAATAGTGCAACTTGTTGCCTGCAAGCAGTACTCTGGAAATCTCATAGCATCCCAAACCACAGCATACTCCAGATGCTCTCTGCGTCTCTACTACAAATCAGTTCTGCTCTCAAATTTCTTATATATGCACAAGGCAAAACATGGTCGAGGTCCTTACCTGGTATACTATGTCCATCTACAATAAACTAAGATCTTGGAACTTCTATTGATTCATTACATTCAAGCCTTTCCTTTACTTAGTCCCACTAGCGAAAATTTTAGTAGAAATATTTTATTGCAAAATACTAACACTTCCCCCCCCCCCCTTTTTTTGCTTTTTAATACTTAAAGAACCTTCACAAAAATGTTAAGCTTAGAGGTAAAACATTTGACAATATTCTGGGACAGTCAACTCCAGTCTCGTAGACTATACCATGGAATTGCAACTTAGTGTTCAAGGCTTTGAATCAAAGCTTTATCTCGAGCCTTAATGAATTCAGTCATGTGGATATTATCCCCACAAATGGCACGAATATTCAGCTGGAACAACATTAAGTAACTAATACTGGCCAACAGCAGCAGGAGTCCTGACTAGGCACAGCAAGAGGTGTTACACTCTGCAGATGAAGAAGAATATTCAAGCTAGCTTTAAAGATTGCCCAGGTACAGAAAGTCATCTCCCTGCTGCAGCCCAAATTTGGACTAATTTGCTTTTCTTCTTGCTACATGGGACCTCACTGCAGCAGGTAGGTCACTAATATTACCTGATCTATTTTGCATACAGGTAGCTCAGGTTTGGGATGCTGCAGTCTGCTGTGTAAAGATTATATATTTTTTTAAATTTATATAAAGACACATAGCTGCACATGTAGCCTAAGGTTTACTATCAATAACTTCATTAGAACCCCCCCAGCACCCTGCTGCCAGCACCAGAGGCAAAGCTTTAGCTACTACCACACTGTCAGACTAACACCTGCCTTCAAGGTTTAGTCTGTCTTTTAAACAACAGGAGAAAACGTTAACTGCGCTCTCTCACTCTCTCCCATATTCTTCCCCTCAAGAGGAAGCAAGAATTGAGAAAAAGGTGCAATTAAAAAAGAATATGGGAATCCAACATTTAAGTAGGAAGGCAAATAAAATTAAAGAACCTGGCCTTGTTATACATAAAAGTAGCACATTACATTTTTATGGTCTGTAACTTGAGAGATTACCAGGACAAAATGGCAGATTTTGCTTTAATATAATCTGAGAAAAGTTTTTAAACCAACACAGTAACAACTGCAGAGAAGAAAGTGTCCTCTTTTGTTTTAAAAGTATTTTTTAGAAAGTTTGGTTTGGAATCAAAAAACTGTCATCTAGGGATGAATCTCTGTCCCATCACTGCTTCCTTTACGTGGGAGGAAGCAATAAAAGCTTTGCTTTGTAAACATTATGGTGGTTGAGGATAGGTGGTTGAGTGTCTGGAAAACTGCAATCCCCGAAACATTTCAAAAGCCTTTTATTTTGAGCCGGGCAGAGGGAAATATGGTAACATGGTTAGAGAGCAGAATCACTGCTGTCACTCACTTCTAGAACTGCAGCTGTAGAGAATTTGTAAGCAATGGTTTCAGGGAGCTCGTGGAAGGGCCACAGAGCCAGCAAGCTAACAGGCTGCAGACACTGGATCCCAGAGAGGTCAGTCATACTGTACCAGTCTCAGTGACATACAGAGAACTCTCTCACCAGCCTTAGCTACTGTCACCTTTCCTTTGCTATCATATTTTACTCTTCCTTTACACAGTCAATGCCACTGTCCCGTTCCCTCCACTCCTCCCTAGCTCTATCCATCTCCCCTACTCCCCCTCTACTCTTCTGTTCTACATTTGCTTTGGCAAAGAATGCATTGATATTTCTTTTAAGGAATAATCATTCTGAATTAAGTTTATTTCTGCGTTGATCTTCCTCACTCTTTGCCTACCATGTACTCAGTTGCTTTCCATCTTCCTTTCTTCACCCCTGGTGTTCCATGGCCAACAAAACTTGTCACTTAAAGGTTTGGGGCACATTCATTAACAACTACGCAATTAACAAAGCAGCGATGTAAAGTAGTGGTTTTCCATTCTAATCTCCATGATTGATTCTCACAGTTGTGTCATGACTATCCATAAAGGGAGAACGTCTAGACTGGGTCTGTAATGTCGGTATTACAAAAACCCATGGAATTTTCCAAAACCACTGGGATCCATGAAGGGCACACTATGCTTTCACTGTTATGTGCACCTAGAATAGATGATTAATGACCTAGACCTTAAACACCAAAATTTCTTTGAGAATTTCATCTGCAAAAGTGTAAAGAACACAGTAATAAATAATGAATTTCAAGTAAGAGCAGAGTCTCCTTCTGCCTTTAAAAGGGCATTATTAAAAATGCAGAAAGCATACTGTCCAGAGAAAAAAAAACCTTATCTACACTTGCCAGGGCAGTGAAGCACTTATTCATGCCTGTAAAAGTTACTTCTGAACAGGGATAATCCCCAACATCTCAGTTTTACTAAAAAGCAGGGGATACTTAATAAAGTGTACTAAACTGAAAGGACGTGGATACTTCAGTCACACCAGCACAGCTACATAAATCACCTAAAGCCAATACATAACTTTTATTGGCTTTAGGTGATTTATCAGCAGCACTGAAGCAAGTCCACCACCTCCTCCATGCATCACTCACGTCTTCTTTCTGCATTTGAAACACTTTTAAGCTCTTCAAAGACTTGGTTCTGTTGATCCACACTCCGCACCTAGAGCCCATGAGTAAGAGGTACATATTCTCCTGAAAGGCATTAACATATGAGCTGTTATCAAAGCACACACCTTTCAGCCCTGGCTGTTTTGGTTTTCAAGGCATTTTATACCATGGGAGAATTTAGAGAGATACTAATGTGCAACTATATGCTAGCCAAAAAGAGGTGGAAATGTGGCTTCTGGTTAAATTCCCAGAAAAGATAGCAGTTGACTCTGCTATTTAATCAGCAGATAGGTTTTTGTAAAAACCTATGGGTAAACAGGACTGAAAACTGATTTTGATTTATGAGGAAAAAAAGTAAATATTGTACTTGCAGACACAATTCTTTTATTTAGCACAGCAGACTATGAACACAGAAGAAAGACCACCACATACCACCTGGTTCAGTGGCAACCACATATGAATGCATGCTTACATAGAAAGAGTAGAAACTGTCAGTATTACGCCAACTCTAAACTGTTGTCCAAACAAGCTGCACTTGACCCATGAATAAAAATGAAACTGGAGAAGAAAATACAGCCTTGAGCTACCTTTGTGCTCCTTCTATTCCAAAAATCCCTTTTCGAGAATAAAGCTAAAGCTGTTCCAATTTATAGAATCACAGAATGGTTTGGGTTGGAATGGACCTTTACAGAGAGGTCATCTAGTCCAAGCCCCCTGCAGTGAGCAGGGACATCTTCAACTAGAGCAGGTACTGTCTATAATACTATAGTACTGTCATGAGAGTTGTAACAAGAGGCGTGTAAAAAGGGTGCTGCTTCTACTGGGTACTGACAATACTACCAAATATACCAAGTAAACCCATATTCACCTCTGTTTTTCCACAGCAGATGCTGTTGCTGCTGTTAGAATAACAGCAACATTAGGCTGAGCAGGAATACACAGCAACCTTAAAGAGCAAGTGAAGAAATCCTGTAAAATACTGGAAGAATGTAAGGAGTGTCAAAAATTGCAGATCCACAAAGGGGTACAGGAAGAAGACAGGACAAATAAGGTTTCAAAGCTATTCACTATGGGTCTTTACTAAGTACATTGATATAGATTACAGGCATACCTTTAGTCCTGACTCCTTTCGCCATTTTCCCAAAATGAAAGCCAGGGCAGACAAAGAGGCCATTATTTACCTCTGCACCCTTTGAATATAGCCCCTCAAAAAAACAAAAGGCAGACTTCCAAGTTTGATGCTTCACAACATGGAAATGTTGTATTTCAGCCAGAAGAGGACTCAAGAACTGGCCCACTTGAGCATGCCAGAGATATAAACGCACAATGGAAGATAAATGGCTGGGTTTGATTTTTGGCTTTTGTGTAAGCAGCTGTAACAAGATTGTATTTTTTTATTGTATGAACAATAAACAAAAACCATTAACACAACCTAGTGCCAAAATACTACCACGTATTAAAGGGCATTTATATAGGTTGATTTGCCTATATGCCATTACTCAACAGAAGAAGGTTCATGCTTACCGGAGTTTCTTCAATAACACAAATATTTCATTTTTTCTCATTACTTCCCTTTTCTCCTTCACTAACTTATTCACTCAGTGTTGAACAGTTAAACGATAGCCTGTCTGCCAAAAGTCCTTACTTATACTTTCTTTTCCCTCCACCACATTCCATTTATAATAAAATACACTGATATCTTGTGAGTACCCTTAAAGGAAACTTTATACAGCTGACCTGTGCAACACCTGGGCAGAAAAGTATTTTTTGCTTTTTAGCACAGAAAGTATGGGAAGTTTATTTTTTTACATGGTTTTGATAATTTCCTATATCTTAGGAATATATGGATCATATATCAATTTTTAATATATATTTTCAAAATACCATTCCAATATTGATCATCACAAAATAGCTTCTCTGCAAATCATATATGCTACTGTTCAGTCAAACAGGATAATACCGCAATACAGCATACTGCATAATTCTGTCAGACAGAACATTCTTTAAGACAAGTATTTATCCACTGCCCATAGCATATGGTCACAGTGATGTTTGCCAATATATTAATTTCTAATACTGGCTCTATGGTGGGAAACTTTTCAAACCTTTCATGTTTTCAAAGCCTTTAATTTCCTCTACTCCTCCTTTTGGCTGACAGCAACAGAAACATAACTTCTATGGCAAGTCAAGTCAGAACAATCCACTCCTTGTGTAATTCTATTGATGTTGGTGAAAAAACGCCAAGGAAAAAATTTGACGAGCAGGAGTTGGAAGGAAGCCTTGCATAATTTTTATATCTTTTGCCTTGCCTGAAATCTAACAACTCCAGCACAGTAACTAAGTTGTTCTGAATTCAACTCAATAATTATATCTACAGGAAGTCTATCAGTTTAAACTGTTAATGTGTTCCTTATTATTTTAGTATCTGAGAGCCTTGCAGAACTACACCTTTGAGTTGCTGTTCAGACCAAGAGCACACTCCCTCTTCCCAGGAGTCTGGCTGCCTGTGTGTCCTGGTTTCAACTCGGAAAGAGCTTATTTTCTTCATAGCAGCTGGTATAGTGCTGTGCTTTGGATTTAAGATAAGAATAATGTTGATAGCAGCCACTAAAAGCTCAGTGTGTTAAGTAGTGCTTACACCAGTCAAGGACTTTTCAGCTTCCCATGCTCTGCTGGGTGCACAAGAAGCTGGGAGGGGGCACAGCCGGGACAGCTGACCCCAGCTGGCCAAAGGGATATTCCACACCATATGACATTGTGCTCAGCATATAGAGCTTGGGGGAAGAAGAAGGGGGGGCCACACACACATTCAGAGTGATGTCATTTGTTTTCCCAAGTAACCATTATGCATGATGGAGCCCTGCTTTCCTGGAGATGGCTGAACACCCACCTGCCCATGGGAAGCAGAGAATGAATTCCTTGGTTTGCTTTGCTTGCATGCACAGCTTTTGCTTTACCTAAACTGTCTTTATCTGAACCCACAAGTTTTCTCACTTTTCCAATTCTCCCACTGGGGAGGGAGTGATCGAGCGGCTGTGCGATGCTTAGTTGCTGGCTGGGGCGAAACCACAACACTGTTTCAGCTGTTGAGAGCACTGTTTTGAGAAACCTCAACCATCCTTGAAGACAGCTCAACCTAATTTGGCAATAAGATTTAAAATTAGTTCTGAGTACAGTTATAAACAAAGGCAGCCCCTACCCTCCCTTGGTGAAGATTTTTATATAAGTGGAATTTTTTGTTTTTAAGTATAGACGAAGCCTCAATTCCTGCAAGTGTTTCTTCAGATAATATTTTTTATTTCATATCAGCTTCTGTCATCCAGGATAGGATATGCTGACTAGCTCTGAAGTAAAGTGCAAGTAAAGCAAGAATACAAGTTAGCCCTGGAAACCCTTCAGAGTTAAAATGGCTAAATATCTTAGCTTTTTACTGTATGAGAGCAAGATTATGATTTTTGTCTTTAACAACCAGCACGAAGGCACCCACTTGAAGATTAAAGAAATTGTGGGATCTGCAAAGTCTAGCTTGAAAAATGGGTGGACTGAAGAGAAACATAAAAGTTAATGATCTTAAATTCACTAAAACCCAAATTTTCTTTTGATGGATTAAATTGGATAGCAATGTATTTATTGTATGTATTCATAGATACAACTGTATTATAATTAGATTCATTTAAGCCATATCAACAGCAAATGCACTAAAAGAATCTGTTGTTGAACATCAGCTTTTGCTTGTCTTCAGAATTCAAAACAAACCACCATTGGAGCTGGAGAACTATAACATTGATGGAAGACAGGGAAGATGCTTACTGTAAAACACCCTTGTTTCTAAACACTGGAATAGTTTCCTACAAAATACTGGAGATGGACCAAGAATTGCTTTAATATTCCTGAACCAAAAACACTTCAAAATCTATTTAAACTATGGCCATCCTATCATTGTCATTTTTTACTTCCTTTTCCAAAGGATATTTGCCTAACAGTCAGCCACTTTAATATTACCGTTAAGTGGTGTCAAGTTTCCTGGAACAAAGTTTGACTTAAACTCAATCCAGCATTGTCACAAGAGCTAGTAATTTCAGCAAGGACTGCTTTTCCTTACTGAAAAAGGGAAAAAAAAAGGCAAAACAAAGCAAAACAGTACAAAATGGCTGAAATAGAATGATTTGCTGAGGGCCAAAAAAGCTTAGAGGAAAGGCTGAACACAGCACCCAGTTCTCCCAAACTCAGCCAAAGTACAGTGCCCTGAATCCAGTGCTTAAGAACTGACTGATACCCATAAACACACCCTCACCAAAGTTGGCTTAAGTCAATAACCGTGTTCCAAGTCACAAGGTTTAGCACAAACACTTTCCTGTCATTGTCCTTCCACTCCTCACATGCGTTAGTTAATTCCCAAGCCTGTATAATGAGCACAAAGGGAAAGTATGTGATTTTGGAACTGGCTTTCTACACAGTCCTTCCCCTGGGAATCAGGACCACATTGCTGCAACACAACAGCAATGGCAGAAGACAGAGGAGTTCATCCAGTGACCACACCCCTCAGGAGCCCAAATCCGAAAGCAGAACCTCAAGACCAAGCATTTGAAGGGTCTGTGCCAACACACTACTTCAACAAGTCTAACTCATTTCCCACCTGCGCTTTCACTAACTGCTCCCCATCTTTCCTTCTCCAACAGGAGATGTAGAAGAGGAAGTAAGATTATTTTATTTAATGTACTTGTCAATGTAAAGAGGTATTTTACATCTTTCTGGAGAAAGAATATAGAAATGTGTTATTCCAAAGAAGCATTAACCTATACAAAGGTTTAGGCATACTCAAACATTTAGGAGGAAAACCATCAGCACTAAAACAACCAAACAGGCATGCAATCTTCCAGACTCCTACATAAAAAAGGTTGTTTCCACAATTTTTTTTTCTTCCCCCACAGAGGTGAAAGAGCAAAAACCAAAAAAAACCAAACAAAAAACCTACAGCTGCCTCTAAAATCCTGACACAGCACACCCATCTTTCCCTGTATGAGCAGAAAGTCAGCAACTATGGATTATTTTAGAAGAAAGTGGTGAAAAACTTTCAGAACTCTTATGTAAAATATCTTGATAGCCAACAGATCTCTCATATAGTTAGACTCTCTCCTGACTGCAGCAATGGCAGATATTGACTTTCCCTTGGGCCAAGACTGTCTCACTGATTTATGGAGGTTTAAGATTCCAATCTTACACACTAAACTTTATAAAGAGACCAATGGACAACTGGAAACACATTTATAGAATCATAAGGCTAGAAGGGACCTCAACAGGTTTTTATTCCAATCTCCTGCCCAAAGTTGGGTCAAAAGTTCATTCAGACCTGGATGCTCAGATCTTTATATTGTTGAGCCTTGAAAACTTCCAAGGGTGGCAACAACAGTCTCCCTGTGCAACCTGTTCCAGCACTTAATTATTCTCATAGTGATTTCCATCCCCACCCCCCCATATCCAGTACAAACCTCTCTTGTTCCAGTTTATGGCCATTGTCTCATTCTCCCACTGTGCACATCAGTACAGAGCCTGTTTTCACCTTCTTGATGACATCCTCAGAGGTATGGGAAGGCTGCCATTAGGTGTTCCCTACACAAGACATTTCTTCCCCAATCTGAAAAAGCCCAGATCCCTTGGCCTTTCCTCACAGGAGGAAAGCTCCAGCCCCAGACCACCTTGGTGGCACTCTGATAAACTCGCACCAGTGGAACTGATCTTTCCTGTACTGGAGGGCCCCAGCCTGGACACAATATTCCAGGTGGGATCTAAAGAGTACCGAGTATAGAGAAAGAAAAAACTTCTTGTTTACCAGCCCCTGGATACAGCCCAGCACCCATAACTTTCACTGCTAGATAAAAAGACAACAGAGATCAGTGCAGAGGCTCACAAGGATGTCATCTTTACCCCAGAATCCTTCACTGGCTTCTGTTCACCGATGACTACAAGACCTTGTCCCACCCACCACCTTAGTCTGATCCTCAGGCTGATAAAGAGTTCAATAACCATCCAAAAGAAAAAGTAACCAAGCCTACAGGAGTACAACCACATATCCGAGATAGCTTCTTGGTGCATCTGTAACAGCAGTAAGACACAGAGCAGCTTTCTGAGAGTATGCACCAAGCATTACACTGTCTTAACTTGTTAAGTAAAACTGTCTTAATTCACAGGTATTACACGAGTTCTAGCTACCTTTCAGGTGAACTGCAGAAGGCAACTAACAAAATAAAATTTTAGAAGACACTTTAGTGTTTGGCACACACATAAAACATTAGTCTTAAAAAAGATTAGACTGCCTTAATGAAAAAAGTACAAGGGAAAAATAATCCCAGACTTAAAAATATTTTATAAGGGTACTCCCATGGCATTTTTTTGAAAACCTCACAATTTATTATCTTTATGCACTCTGAAATGCTTGAGTTACTCTTTACAGAGGACTAACACACTTTCAACACCTCAATCTATTTTTTCCTTCTAATCAGGAATTCTCAAATTGCAAAAACTCCTTAAGAAATTTTCTAAAACAGTGTCAGTTTAAATGAGTTTTCTAGTTCTGACAAAGCTGAAACTGTCGAAAAGAAAATTGTCTATTTTGTTACTTTTTTCCCCACCTCAATGTTTCAGCTGTTATAAATGCATGGAAAAATTTATTTTAATGGAACAAGTAATCAGACCAAAGTGCAATACCTGAAAGTCACTGGCAAGCTGGAATAGAAAACCTCAAACCTAAGTAAGAATTACAGTGCTCTTGGGTAGGTAGCAGCATGCTGCTCAGCCACACAATGGCAGCGGGTGAGCCTGGAGAGACTACAAACAGGCAGGCAACTCATTGGATATGAACTCAGAAAATTGGCAGGGCATTAAATGAAAATGTGTACACAGAAGTTACATAAATGGATAAGAGAATCACCATCTCTCACTATTACTCAAAGCTGGATGTTTTCATTCCATTGCCAAAAGGCCTGTCCCTGCATTCGCAGAATCCTCCCTGTGCAGCAGCAACAGAAGAGCTACCTGCATAGTATGAAAACCTACACCTGAACTTAGTTATGCATGTCACAACAAGCACCACTAGAAGTGGAGGTGACTCTATATACCACTTCCTTATCTACATCCTCCCTCAACCAACACACATTCAGTTAACAACTAAGTACTGCCATGGAATACAGAGGCTTCCGGAGCAACCAACAAAACCCATGGATAAAGTCTGCATGGCACAACCTTTTGTACATGCAGTTCCTAAGTAACTGGGTAAGGTTGGCTCATGGACAGAAGCTGGGAACATCAAGGTTGTGTCCCAAGTTGTACAGACATTTAGGGGTGGCCAGCAAATGGAGAGGAAGAAGGGAAAGCAAGAGAGTCTGCTTTCCAGAAAAGTGAAAATGGTAACTCAAGTATTCTCTAATCACCAGAAATGCACTCATCAGTTTTCACAAAAAAATCAACATAAACTTACCTGAAACCAGATTTTTATCTGGGCAGATAAAGGAAGCAATGGTGCACAACTAGGATAAATGCAGGCAAAGTGAGTTTACCTATGTCTAGTCACTTTTATAGTTTCATATTGTCCAACCCAAAACACCAAGCAAGTAAGTCTACTCCTTTCTTGCACTGATGCTATCATCCCAATGTATTATAAATATATTGTCTTGTGAGAAAAAACAAACTTGCATTTCCAACTCTAGTTTTCCACTTTCTAACATGACATTTTGGTTAAATAATATTCTTATTTTACTCAATCCAATATCACCTGCAGTATTCAGAAAGTTTTTCAAGCTCTCTCTGAATATCCTAGTTTATCTCAGCATCTGCAATAGCTGAAAATAATACTGGCATGGTCACTTATATTTAGAAGTTTTAAATTATTTCTGTATAGATGACATACCTTTCACTCAGACACTTTAGTCAGCACAGGATGAACGTTTCACCAATTCTCAGGGAACAGCTATGGTTTGGAAAATGAGGACTGAATTCAAAAGAATAACTACCTGCAAACATTTTAACTTGTGCTCAACTCCAGTCTTTAAGCTGCTATGTATCTCTGATCATTTTGTTGTATTAGAGCCTAAAAAGCTCAGAGCAACATTAGGTTTTGAATAGTATACGATTATTTTCTACTGTTACTACCTATTTCTAAGCCTGAAAAAAAGCTGAGCTGTTTCTACCATCCAACTGCAATGACTTTTATGGTACAACCTAACCTCCCCAGAAGACAACAAATAATGAAACCAGCTAAAAGCCACTACCTTTATTTAAGGGGACTTTTCATCAGAATACTTGCCAAAAAGTCTACATGGCAACTACTAGAGACCCTTACATGAATTTTGATATTTTCCTTAACATTTTGACAAACTTGGAAATGCAACTTACCACCCATTATGTCAGAAAGTATGACCAAGATGTAGTTGCGCTGATGTGGCGGATGGCTCATTTGAAACAGTAACCAGATAACAAAGCTATAGATAAATTTGGAACAGCATCTTGATATTTATGCTTTAATGCAACAAAAGAGGACTCCTTATGGATATTTATATGCAACAGAGTCTGGTGCAGTTCCGCCGAAGCTTCCTTCCAAGAAGGCCACAGTTCTTCCACACTGATAATGATTTTAGCCTCATAATGATCACTCCAGGCAGTCTGGAAGGTCTCATTTTCACATCTCTACAGAAAGGATAATTACAATACAGCAGCATGGCTAAAACTGGAAAGTGACCCACCTGCTAACAATGGCTTTGGCCACTGGGGCCTCTGAAACAGGGCTGAAAGTGGCTCCAAGCAGCACTTGGAGAGAAACTTTCAATCCATGGTACTTAAGACTCAGTGAAAAGCCAGTTTTTAATACTTCCTCCATCCTTTTTGCTCTTGAACTCTTTTTAGCTTTTCCAGTCATATTTTCCTGTTTTAACCTGGTTTTGTCTTCCTTGGTGCATCCTCTAACACCAAACAGCTAGAAGTACATGACGGAAGATGGGACAGCCATTAACACCTCAAAAAAGAATCAAGGCGATTTAACCCTGAGCACTGTCAATAGAGTGAAAATAAGCAAGAAGTCAGGAATGCCCCTCTCAGGCAGGTTGATTGATGTCTGTAAGCAGTAGCGTAGGCACAAGAGCCACGCTTCTGCCCGAAGGCAAGTCCTGAGGCGGGCGGGCGGGAGCCGCCCGGGGAAGGGTTTCCCTCTCCCGCCGCCGCTCCAGACCGGCGGGACTGGCGCCCCAGGAGGCTCCGAGGGCCCCGCCGTGGGCTCCTCTCCCGTCCCCAAGGGACCGGGGAGGGACTTGTCCGTCCCCAGCCCCGCGGGAGGAAACAGCTGCCCTCCGCCGCAGCCGGTTCCTCACCCGCCCGCCGGCAAGAGAAGCCGTGGGGAAGACCTGCCGCCCGCCCGCCAGCCCTTACCAGGGAGAGCACTTTGTAGGTGTTGGGGTCCTTGTTCTTGCCACCCGGAGCCTTCTCCGGCTCCTCAGCCACCTCCATGGCCGGCAGCATGGGCACGGCCGCCGCCTGCAGCCCGCCATCAGCCGCCGCTACCCCGCCGAGGTGGTCGTCATGGCCCTTCCCCGTCACTGCCGCCGCATGCTGCCCGTTACCCTGCATGATGCCCGCGCCTCTATCCGCCACCCGCCGCGGCCACGGCTATTAATAGCGTGGCGACCCGGCCCGGCCCAGCCCGCCCCGCCCCGCCCGGGAGCGCGGCCGCCCGCAGCCCACGCTCCCCCACCGGCAGCCCCGCCGGCTGCGACGCGGAGGAGGGAGCAGGCTGTGCCCTCCCGCCCTGCCCGCCCCGCTCGGCCGCCGCCCGCCCCCTCCCGGCAGGTAAGGGCGGGCCGCGGCCGCCCCTCCCTATGAGCAGGGCGGCGGGGCCGAGCCGCGAGGCCTGGGGCCGGCGGGGGCGCCGCGGCAGCTCCCCGTGACGTCCCGCCGCCCCAAAATAGCGGTCGGGGGAGGATGCCGGGCCGTGTTTACGAGGGAGCGCGAAGAAAGTTTCCGCCGCGGGAAGCGGGCGGCGGCGGCGCGGGTGTGAGGCGGGTGCCGGTTCCCCTGCCGCCGCCGAAGGCATGCACCAAGCGCCCGGAAGGCTCTGCTCGCTGGCGCTTTATTGCCTGCTGCCGGCCGCCTCCGCAGGGCGAGGGGGCTTCTCCCCCTGCCTCCCAGCCTTCGAGGGCTCCCCTTCTCGCCTCTTACCCCGTGCCCATGGAGCCCCTGAGGCAAGACAGCAGGTGGGTCGGAATCCACAGATGCCAGGCAGGAGCGCAGCAGGCAGCTTCAGTGCCCTTCCAGGGGGCATTTCTTCTCCTTTGGGGTGACTTCAGGCTAACTGTCTCCAGGCCGAGCCATGCTCCGAGGGTGCAGCGGCGTTAGGGTGAAATGCACACCTCGGTATCCTTCTGGGTCTTCTCGTATTTTGGGCAGGCACCATGTTGCTCCCTGGTATCGCTTCCCACTGATTCTTGCTAAACTCTACCCCGCTGTTTGGCAAGGGAGCAGTGTGCTTGTAGCGTTTTCACCAGCCCTGCCTGCCAGCGGGGACGGCCAGTTTGGCCAGCCCATGCAGGCGCGGCCGTGCTGCAGGGACGGTGAGCGTGCTGTGTGCCTGCTGGCTCCAGGGAATGTGTTGCGCTCTCCAAGAGGTGTGCGAGTGTTCGGTAGCTTCAAGGCTTGCAAAGTCTGCTTAAGCTCTAAATTGCTAAAAGTACCTCGTTTTCCAAGTTATTATAGTATGTATGGTTACCTATGCTGACATTAGATTTATTCTTTCAGTTCTAATATGGTGATGGTTTTGATTTCCTAGGGCTTGAGGAGTCTGGTGGATTTGACCAGGTAGACGTGACAGCCTTCTGTGATGGTGTGACTGGCTGGGTTGATGAAGGGAGAGCAGTGGATGTTGCTTGCCTTGACTTCAGCAAGGTGTTCAACACTGTCTCTCATGGCATCCTCATAGTCAAGCTTAGGAAGCGTGGGTTAGATGAGAGGACAGTGAGGTGGATTGAGAACTGGCTGGACTGCAGAGCTCAGAGGGTCGTGATCAACAGCACCGGGTCTGGTTGGAGGCCTATAACTAGCGGTGTTCCCCAGGGGTCTGTGCTGGGTCCAGTCCTGTTCAACATATTTGTCAGTGACCTGGACGGAGGGACAGAGTTTACCCTCAGGAACTTCGCTGATGATACAAAACTGGGAGGAGTGGCTGATATGCCAGAAGTGTGTGCTGCCATTCAGCAAGACCTGGACAGGATGGGGAGCTGGGCTGAGGGGAACCTCATGAAATTCAACAAAACCAAGTGAAAGGTCCTGCACCTGGGGAGGAACAACCCCATGCACTGGTACAGGCTGGGGGCTGAGCTACTGGAAAGTGCCTCTGTTGAGAAGGACCTGGGAGTGCTGGTGGACAGCAAGTTGATGATGAGCCAGCAATGTGCCCTTGTGGCCAAGAAGTCCAAAGGTATCCTAGGCTGCATTAAAAGGAGTGTGGCCAGCAGGTTGAAGGAGGTTATCCTCCCACCTCTACTCCACCCTAGTGAGGCCACATTTGGAGTACTGTGTCCAGTTTTGGGCTCCCCAGTTCGAGAAAGACAGGGAACTGTTTGAACAAGTCCAGTGGAGAGCTGCAGAGATGATCAGGGGACTGGAGCATCTCTCTTATGAGGAAAGGCTGAGAGACTTGGGTTTGTTCAGCCTGGAGTAAAGACTGAGGGGGGAATCTTGTCAATACTTGTAAATATCTGAAGGATGGGTGTCAAGAGGATAGGACTGGACTCTTTTCAGTGGTGCCCAATGACAGGACAGTGGGCAATGGGCACCAATTGGAACACAGGAAGTTCCACCTGAATATGAAGGTGACAGAGCAGTGGCACAGGCTGCCCAGGGAGGCTGTGGAGTCTCCTTCCCTGGAAGTATTCAAAACCTGCCTGGACAAGCTCCCGTGCCCTCTGCTCTAGGTGTGCCTGCTCAAGCAGGAGGCTTGGACAAGATGATCTCAAGAGGTCCTTTCCAACCCCTACCGTTCTGTGATTCTGAGATTTATTTTAACTGTCAGTGCACTCAGAGAGGAGTTGCCCGTGCATGATTTCTGACAAAATATATATTTTCTGAAAAATGGCTACAATTAAAAGAAGATTTCCTTTGGAAGTGATTTTCATCCCTGTCAAAATGTTGTTGCTCTGTTTTTTGTATCAACTGAGTTGCGCAGTTAAGCTGCCACTACAATTTTCCTTGAAAATAATTGTAAAGATATAGCATTTACAAAACTGCTGGACTGTAGTGCTACTGCACCTCACAGCATATTGAAGGTTTCTACAGAGCTGCCTTCGTATGCTGGTTGTCACCTAATGAGGCTCCAAAATGCAGTCCTGAGAATTTCTACTAATATTTCACTTGATCACAAAGAAAATAAAAAGGCAGAAGAAGCTGTGAGAATCAAGCTCTTCAGTCTACAGTAAGAGTCTCCTTTACTGCATTAATGTGGCATTTCAGACTCCCCAGCTGAGCAGCTGACTTATGTGTTCAAGGATTTTGACATTTGGACTACTAAAAATGTAGATTGAAAACACCGATTTGTAATTTTAAAGCACTCATGAAAACTGTCATAGCCAAATTGTTTGTTTGGGTTTTTTTCAGTGAATGTAGTTTTAAAAACTAGCACAACAAGAAGCAGTAGCAACCTCACTTTTTTTTCCTGTAAAAATGAAAAGATACTGCAATCACATGGTTTTAAGTTAAAATATTCTTTTTCTCTCTGTTTTCAATCACACTGGTGGGAAAGAAAATGCCTTTCTCCACCCCACCCCCTGAAAAAAAAACCCCAAAACATAAAAGAAATTAGAGAAAATTAAAATACTTCAGTGGTTTTTTTTACAAATAATTAAAATTTCAATTTTCTTTTTCATGTTTTTCTATGTAGAAAGATATTTTCTAGTTAATTTTAAGTCAAATTGAAATCTCCTTTCTTGTCCTGTATAAGTCATCTCAAAATTTTGGATAGCACATACTGTGTGCTGATGATTCAATGGAAATTATGTATAACTTTATCCCAGACAAAAATGTTATCTTTTTTTTCCATAGAGAGAAAGGATATTCTGCTGCTGGAGCCAACTTCTGAGCTGTTCAGTCAGTAACTATTCATTAACAGTTACTTTTCTGTGTATAAATATTCATGAAACACCCTCAAGTTTATAATTTCTTTCTGTGTCAATGAAAGCAGTTAAGGTACCTCAGGCTAAGCGTGGAAAATAGTTAACCTACCAGTGAGAAGTAAGCTCATTTCAGCTGACTGACAGGGTGTCGAGATACTCTAGGCAAGAGGAGAACGGAAAACCAGAAAGGACTAAGTTTTGACACTGAAGACATCAGGTGGAAAGCCTTTTCTGTTGAATATTCAGAGAAGAGACAGAACATTCCTAATGTTAAACCTTCAGAAATCTACAGCTGCTTGATCTCTTTGAGAGGGGATTGTTAAATAATTGTGGGAAAATAACGGAAGATTGGTGAGGAGGGTTGTAAACATGCTCAAGTGACTTGCCTCTGGAGTGTCGAAGAATGCATGCATCATACTAATTGCTGTTTGGCCTTGTGTGCTTGACAAGTAGAACATCTGTGTTTAGATTACATAGGCCTGCGATAGACTCAGAGGCACCCTGTTGAACATGCTTGAGATTCCTGTCCTGCTTTGGGGAAGATCAAAGCACAGGCTAAGCTACGCCTGCGCGGATCCCTGAAATACAGGCAAAACCAGCAGGTTCGGTGATCCTCTAGCGTGGACCAAGGTCCGTGGTGCCTGCGTTCCCCGCTTGTGTGCCTCTGACCGGGTGCTGCTTTGGAGATCCCCCAGATGGCGAGGTAACGAAAATAAATTTATTCTTTGCATTTCACCCGTGGTTTTATGGTTGTTCCTGTGTCCTGCCTGTGCCAGCTTACACAGCAGTCAATACCATTTTAACAAATCCGTGACAAAAGACATCATTGTGCAATGAATTAATTGTGGGGATTACTGAGGTTGCAAATCCCAATTCCCAAGAATTGGCTGTGGCCATTTCAACAGAGACAGCAGAAGCTTTTGAGGAAGCCAGGGCTGCTGCCAGCACAGCTGCAAGGTCCAGCTGTGACTGAATCAAGGGGCCTTACCAAATGTCAAGGGAGAAGAGCAGCAATGCCACCTTTGTGTTTCCAGGCCTTATCTGGGAAGGGAGTCATCAGAGGTTATCGATTATTATTGTTCAGCAATTAGTGGCTACAGGGAAGACAAACAAATGTAAATGATGTTGTAGTAGAGAAAGGTAAACATAGGGAGTTTTCCACACTGCTGAGTCTCGGAGCTTGTGACACTTATCACTTGCATTTTTTTACCTCGATAAAATCTCCACCAAATGTCTGTTTCTTAGAAAGACTGGAGTAAATGCCAAGTGCCTGCATAACCTTCATCTGACCCCAGTTTGTGAGGTGGCTATGGCACAAAAGGAGCTACGGGCTAGCAACAGAGGGTGTAAATTGCACCTCGTTGCATGAGTGAACTATCCACTCACTCCAGCCGGATCGTGTAGACCCTTGCTACTCTCGCAGCGGTGGGACAGACTGAGCTTGCAAGCAGAGGAGTGCCATCATGTGAAGTTGCCTGCAATAATTGGCTCCAGGCTGGCTGGGTCTTGACCCTTAATTGCAGCATAAACCTCGTGGTGGTTGATGGTTGTGGCCACTATTTCATGTTGCATTGTCCCTAATCCTCGGCAAAATTCCCGTAGCCATAAAAAAAGGCCAGGAGCTCCGGACTAAAAGCCTGAGGCTGCTTGTTAAAGAACATTGCTTTAACACTCAGTGTAACACTGGACTCTCCACATTACGGGAGCTAATGAAGCTCTGTTTCTCAGCTCCTGCTGTGAGGACTTCTCTGGTGGTATTGTGTGAGAGCTGCATTGTAAACTATTCTAAAATCAATGAAAAATTAGCAATTATCTTAGTTTCCCAGATATCCTTATGGGGATTTTTATTTAGTACTCAAAGTATGTCTAAAACTTTACAAAAATGGAAGAAAACCTTAATAAAAGGGATAAAAGAAACTGGAGGTGTATCTGAAACTGTTTTATTGTGTCTGGCAGTAATGCCTAAAATGAAGTCAGAAATCCCATGGCATTTATGGGCATAGTAGACCATGTGGACTGAACTGTGTTTGTCAGATTTATATCTGTAAAACCAGCATCAAGGGACAGTACTTAGCTGAGCAAAGATCTAAGACACAAGGGCAAGGTAAAGTTTCAAGACACACATTGCTAGTCTCAGGTTCTGAACTTTCCATCATGATGTCTCATTGTCAGGAAAAATGACTTACTCCTTTGTAACTACTTGTTTCAGAATCTGTTATTTTTACTCTCCAACATGCCCCCTTTTTGATAATTACAGGGAGAAAATTGTTATTGCAAAGAATTACCCATTTTTTGGCTGTTTTACTGGTCTTGAAGAAAAATATGATCCAAGGATAATAAACTGATCACCTAATATTTGCTGTATCATTGAAAAATGGCATAATCCTGCCTGCTTTCAGTCTTAGTTTGGTATATATTATTGCAAATTTAATAACTGTTAATCTAACAGTTGTTAGATTGCTGGCAACATTAAAAGCAAACTATGAAAAGCCTTTATTTTAGCAATAGGAAATACTTGCTTGACAGTAGTTGCCTGTCTATCTAAGCTTTCAGAAAAATGCCTTTACTTGATTTCAGAAAAAATGCCTAAACACCTTTAAACTATAAAATCCTGACACAATGACTGTGTATTGGCAGTATTTGGTGGGAAGCACTTTATAAGATGTTTGAATACTTTAATGCTACCCAAGCAGACATTCATTATGCTGTTATCAGTGTAATCTCTCTAGCAAACACAGTTTTAATACCTAATCTGTCAACCATATCTAAGTGGTCTGCACCAGCAAGCCTATTACCAGAAAGAATACTTTTGTACCTATATTGGAAAAATTGTAAGATGTTCACCAACAAGAAGAAGAAAAAAGGGAAAATATTGTATTAGAGCCACTAGTCCAGTAGTTTATTGAAGACCTGAAGGGTTAATTCAGTGCTGCTTCCAGAGAGATTAAAAGCAGTGCTTATCAATCATAGAGGAGTCCAGAACAAAGCAGTAGTGTAGGTACTGTAACATCTGCTGCAGCTAGCTGGTGATTTAAAGAAGATAAAACAGTCTTTCATAAGTTAAATGTGTTATGATTTAAACTAGGTAAATAAACAGGAGGCGTACTTGTGTTCTCATACATGTTAGTCTCTGCGTGATATAGACATGCTATAACCGACTCCTCTTTCAGTCCTTGCCTTAAAACCTATTTCTTCTAAGACATCTATAACAGCTTGGTGATCCAGAAGGTAACATACAGAAAGGCTGCTGTGAAATTACATCGACTAACTCCCCTCTGAATCTGTTAGATGTATTCCTAATGCTCAGCCTCGCCACCCTAAGTCACACTGAGAAATCTTCATACATCTCACTGATTTTTGACGACCCAAAGTGAACAAGGTTCAATACAGAGATGGGGTGGGGGGGGCAGGGGGGAAGGACTTTCGATATAGATGCACAACTCAGGGTAGAGATCTGAAAAAATGCCTGAGGAATTTAGGAATGCACATCCTGCATCTCCAGACAGATTTATATTCCTAAATCATGTAGACAGTTTTGAAATCTGCCTTTATTTCATGCCTAAGAGTACAATAACAGCTGTATTAAATCAGGTTAAACAGCAATTAAAGATCTGCAGCTGAGAAGGTTTTTGAGCCACAGGGAAAGTTTCCTGCTAAATATTGTTTGAGATCATTTTCATCATGTGTAACCACTTTTTTAACAGATGCACGCTTTTAGCATCTACCCCGTTCTGCAGTAGGAAGTCTTGCAATTTAATTTTTGGTGCTCAGAGGAATTCCTCTTTACATTTTAGTATTTATTGTCATCATGTAAAACATGTAGGTCAATGCAATTTAAGAAAGTCCTATGCCCTGTATAGTAGCATTACCATTCAGGTGCTGCATGTCTCCTTTTCAATAGCTACAGGCATTGGCATTCACAACCTTTTTACTGGAAGCAAGTGCATGGAATGCCAAGTTTGTGTTTCACTGCTGGAACAACATCTATTACATATGAACATACTAAAATGTCATTGAAACAATACTCTGGAAAATATCTTTGTGTTTGAAAAATACCCACAACGATGCTTTAAGACTGGCTGCACTGAATTATAATGAAAAAAAACCCCAGCCTTGTGATTTTTACAATGCAAGATGTTTCTCCTGGTGTCTTAACAGACCACAGATGATCCAGGAACTTTTTGCACATTTAAGGAAATATCTGGTATTGTAAAATATGAACCATTTGCTGGGACATGGCCCAGGTGAGAAGCCCACCAGGAAAGGGGAACAATGCATGTTTAAATAATTGTTAAAAAAAAAATAATCCTTCAGGATGACATCTCAAGGATGCAGTAGGTGTTCTGGGCAGGGCACTGCACTTACCCCTCTTTTTTGAGAACCAGCATGAAGTCTCTAACAGGGTGCCTTCTGCTGAATCCCTGCTACTTTATGACCAGATCTAGACCCAGACATCTTCAAAATACTGTCCAGCTGTTGTGGTTTAACCCCAGTCAGCAACTAAGCACGACACAGCTGCTTGCTCACCGTCTCCCTCCACCAATGGGGTGGGGGAGAGAATCGGAAAAAAAACAAACCCCATAGGCTGAGATAAAGACCGTTTAACTGGACAGAAAAGGATAATAATAACAACAACAATAATAATATTAATAATGATTATAATAATAATAATGATAATAATAATAATACAAAACAGGTGATGCCAAATGCAATTTCTCAGCACCCGCTGACTGATGCCCAGTCCGTCCCCAAGCAGCAACCACTGCCCCCAGGCCAGCTCCCCACAGCTTTATACACTGAGCACGCTGTCACATGGTGTGGGATATCCCTTTGGCCAGTTGGGGTCAGCTGTCCCGGCTGTGCCCCATCCCAGCTTCTTGTGCACCCGGCAGAGCATGGGGAGCTGAAAAGCCCTTGACTAGTATAAGCACTAGTGGGCTTTCATAGCATGTACAGACAATTATGAAACAAGGAAAACTTTGGGCATAGTTCCATGTTCTTCTTGGCATTCTTAGAGAGCAGTGGGAGTGTCTAAGAGGATTCTGTAAATGCAGATTAGCTTTTCCACAGAAACAACACAGACTATTTCCCCATGTAAACAAGCCATAGTTTCTTTGCCTGATGCCTCACAGAGACATTTCCTCTGGCTTTTGTCACAGGCCTCTTTACTAACACAATTTAGAGTACAGGAGCCCCAAGCCTTTTTCCTTCCATGACCTGCACCTCTCTAGCATGAGGAAAACCAGTTCAACAACTCTGAGAAGGATCAGGAAGACTGACCTGATAAGGAGGCCTACTTACACAGATCAACACCTGGGGCTCCCACCATGACCTGGACTCTCACCACAACCACCAGCCTCGAAAATGAACTAGTCAGTTGGCAACACCATAATAAGGTGGGATGAATCCCAAACACCGCTGGCCAGTCCCAGCAGTGCCGCTGCCCTTGTATTCTGTTCAGTCTGTACTTTGGTTACGAACCAAGGCCTACATATTAGCAGATATTACTGTTGTTTAGCTTCTCCACTAATTAATGGGAGATAGATATTAATGGAATGGATTTTGAGGATGCAAGGAAAAATATTACTGTACTCCTTTCTGTGTGTGAGCTTAATGTCTTAGAGTACATGCCAGATATCTATCTTTATAGAAGTTTTACGCAAAGCACAGAGATAAGTAAGCATTAATTGTACCCTGTGGAAAATGTAAATACTGAATCCTTGCAAGGCTTCATGAAAAGTATTTGGAATAACCTTTTTATAAAAGCTACAAGGCAGTAAATCTGCTCATTCTTCCCCTTTATGGTATAAAAATACAAAGCTCCAGCATATCAATTTTAGATTATGCATCAGCTCAAGCATATAAATCAATTTCCCTCTGATCTTCTTTTTGAGGTTATTTCTCAGCCATTGGTGTTTATCTTATGCATTGCATGTCCCCTAGATAATTGAAAGGTGGACAGAAAGGTAGAATATTCTTTTTTTCAACTACTCTGGAAGTCTGCAAACAATAAAACAGACAGGTCTTTCCACTGTCCAGCATCCTAGGATAACAGCTGAGTAGTCTTCTGTCACTAATGAAATAATGATACTGATGAATAGTGATCAACAGCTGCATCCTGTATCCAAAACAATAAAGAGGCAGGAACCCAGCTATTATGATAGTCATGTAATGGTTACGCAAGTTAATCAGCTTTCACATCTAGATAATTTAATGCATTTAATTGCCTTTGGCCTCCTGTATTTCTTCTCCATCTTCTGACTGACTGCTCTCAGTAGATCTAAATGGGTATGGTCAAATGGTCTGCAAGGCAGCTTTGCTGCAATGAAGGCTTCTGAGCTGATCTAGTAACTACCACATTCTCCGTCATATACCCAGCCAGGCTGCCTTGCCCCAGTCTCTGTATATGTTCCAACTAAAATTCATGTATCTTTTTCTTATGAGGAGTTGGAATAGGATTTTGGCAAAGAAAGCAAGGACAACAGCATGAGTTTTGGATGTGCCAAAGTGGACAGTCATGGCAGAAACGCTGTGCTGGAAAATATTTCCTGTTCTTGGGGAATTTTTAGGACTTCAGAAAGTCTCACATTCTGCACCAGGTCAGAGCCATCATTCAGATGGGGAGAGCAGTCAGACAGAAAGGTGACAAAACAAGTAGCAGGTTAGTTAAGGCACTCCTTCAAGTTGTACAAAATCCAGCATCAAGCTTGTGCCTGCAAGCTGCTCCAACTATGGATTTTGTCAGCTCAGCCGAACTTGGAGCAATATGGCTGTCAGCCAGGACTCAATGAGTTCAGGTTGTTTGTCAGCTCAGGAGAAGCCTGAAAAAAAAAGTCATGAAGATGATATGTTGGCATCTAACCTTGTTCTGAAAATTGTTTAGCTGACAAGGTTGTGTTGGGACACCACTGAAAGCAAATTCAGACTCTGCAAAATTATTTCATTTCAATGAGCTGACTAATTCATACCAAAAAAAACCCCCACAACCAGCTAAGTTTTAGTATGCTTTTTCTGACCAACTCTATCCATGCCCTTTTTCCCCTAACTAGTCAAAGGCACTTTGTACAGACATTTTCTGGCTCAGCATGACATCTCCTGTTGTTACATTTCAGAGAGGCTCTCTGTCGCACATTCTTGCAGGTGCTGTGCAAAACAGTCAACAAAGTCAATACCTGAAGGAGGTATGATGAGTTGCATTACAACTCCACCCTTGGAATAAAGGCTCCCTCCACTTCCCCACCGCCTTTTCCTTCAGTCATCCACACATACTTCCCAACCTCACAAACAAAGTCAAGCAAGTAGGGAACACTTTCCCTACCCAAGTGTTCATTAAGATGATTTACAAGCAGTGAAAGCAGAGCGGGAGCTAGGACTGCTGAAATGGCAGCACGAGCAGTGCTCATACAAATCCTGGCAACACATACTTTTTACTTAAATTGCAATAAACTGAGTTAAGTTTCTCAAGTTCCTGCCCATGAGGACTTTTGGTGTTAACTGCCATTAAACATCCTTGAGCACTGTCTCAGTCAAACACTTGCATTACCTTTCTATAGTAATAATGCCCTTGTTTGTCTTTCTTTTAATAGTTATCCATTGAGGCAAAGAACACAGATCCAATTGAGTCATTGAAGCAGTTCCCTGTTATCATGGGTAACTGTAATTCAGGCTGATTCATAGGTTGACCAAGCTCTTTCTTAAAAGTATTTTTGTTTATCCCTTGCAATTTCCATTAGGTAGCTGTTCCAGGAGCTTACTGATGAAAATCTGTCTTCTGACTTCCAGATGGAATCTACTGCTAGCAAATTTATGTATCATTCTAATTATTTGGTGCCAATATTGTTCTATACCACAGGTAGCTCTTTTTTTTTTCTTTCTCTGCTCTTCATCACTACTATTACTCTTAGCAATACAGCTAGAAAGAGAGGTTTAACTCCTCTCAGGTTCTGTTTAAAAGACAAATTTTTAAAATCTCTTATTGTTTGGGAAAAGATTAAAGTAGGTAAGAATACAGGGACTTAATTTTCCATGTCATAGCAGGAGCATTCCTTTGCTCCTGCTCCAAATCGAAACCTCCTCTTCGGTCACTGGAATTACAATGTTCCCTTACAGTTTTAAGCCCCCTTCACAAACTAAACAACAACAAAAATGTATCATCAGTGTGCATCAGCCAGCCTTACATCAGCTCTACTCTGCCTCTGCCTACAATAACTACCTCTGGAGACCACGTGGACAGCTATTGGACAAGCTGCTTAGCTACTGACAACTAGCAGTCCAAGACAGGGAGGTGTCACTGGGGACAGTCACACCCTTTTCAATCTGAAGCAAGCTTTTGGTTAGGTAAGAAACTGCTGCAGCTCTGGGCAAACTCTGTACAGGCTTCAGGATGACTAAGACCACTTTCTTGGAAGTTTCACTGTCACTGATGGTCATCCCAGGTCTACAACGCAATCCTTGTGCCATCTAGTCTGAGCTGGCCAAACCTTTAAGTAGCTATATGTGAAACCACTCAGAATTAATATCTAAAGAAGAAAATACAAAATTCTTTGTTTCCTCTCCTGTACTTGGCCATTAGGGCATCACTGCAGTTGTCACTCAGTCCAGCCAAGCCCATGTGGCTATATAAACACCATGGAACAAATACTTATATATAAAAAATACATATAATACATATTAAAAATACATATAAAAACATACGTAAAAAACCACACATGTATATAAAACACATACATATAAAACCACATATATACAGAAACATATCTATATAAGCACACATGGAACACCTCATTTGTATTCAAAATGAAATGTAGAAGTTGACAGCAGTTCACAAATGAAACTGAGTAGTTAAAAAGCAGATGGATTATCAGAGACCAGGAGGAAATAGTTGTTTTCTTCAGTTTAACCTCAAACCTCAATAAACAATCCAAGATGTCACACAGGAAAATCCCTAAGCATCAACAACACGCTGGTTCATCATGTCCCATATATCATTATCCCATGCTATAGCTGTCCAGAATGCTGTGCAGCTTTGCAGGACAAGAAATAGATTGTGGATTCAGTGATTCATAAAACAGAAGCTTTAGCCAGAACATACAAAGTTTGTTGATGTTATTTTTCTTTCCAGTTATTCTGCATTAATCTTGGTATAGAAACATGTTGTAGAAAATAGAAAATCAATTCCTATGAAGAAATATAATCTTTCTTACAGTGGGTTTCATAAAGTTCCTGAGATATTCCAGAAATCAGTTAGACAACTTCTCTTTTTGACTTTATGTCATTCATCAGTTTTGTTTCACCAGGGCCCATTTTTTACAGCAATCAATCAGCAAATTTGTCAAGCAATATTACAGCAACGTGTCCACGGTTGTATTAGGCTGTTTGTGACTGGAAAAGAGGGAGATCTCCATAACTGCACTAACAGCAGGTATAAATTTCTGCCTGCTACTTTGAAATATACACTGCTTGTCTTTGTGCAAGATACAAAAATCCTTTATTCTGTTTTCATTTCTATTTCTAGAAAGCTTTCTTCTTGCTATTATGCACCTCTTTTAACATTTGGTAGCTTTGAATAGCTAGAACATCTGGTAGTACCACTGACAACATTTCAGCTGGATTTCTCTTAGACATTTTGCATGTGAGAAAGATATTGAAAGAAAGACTCTATATACTTCTGTAGCCCATACAGTTTTACAACATTTCTCATACAGTGTTGTTTACTTAGAAGTTCTCACCCACAAGTCATTCAGACCAACAGAAATTTTCTATCTAAGGGTCTTTACACCACTACATTAAATGAAATCGGTACCTCAGAGAACAGTTATAATGACATATATGATATCATAAACTGTTAAAGTCTTTTGTTATTGAAAATGCTTATCTCTGGACTTCTCATACCTCATCCTATTCCTTTGGCAGAAGCCATGTGATTTTAATGACTAAATTAATCACTTTTACAGCAAGATTTCTGAAAGTCCTGAGCTGCAGAAGCAGCATGATTTCAGGTCTGAGAAACCATGGGTGGCAGTGGTCACAGTCCCAAAGACCAAGCAGGAAGCTAGTTGACCTACTGGTTTTATTCCAAATTGTTTAGGGAGAATGGCTGGCACACGAACAGTTGGGCCAAATGCTAAGGGCCAAACTGGAGAAAGGAATGGGAACCCCTTTCACTGCAAGTGGCAACAGCTGGAGAAGCCAAAGATCACGTTGAGCCACAAGTGCTGGGGACAAACATGACTGGGACTAGGAAGAAAAAAAGACACACAGTGGAGTAAGAGAAATGATAAGCAGGAACCATGGGAAAAGGAAGATGCTGGGCAGCAGATACAGCCAGTGACACACTGCACAAAAGATAGAAACTGATGGGGTTGCTTCTTATACCCAGTGTTGTGGGTCAACTACAAAGAGGGGTCACTGGCCAGTCCCTGGGCCCTCCACAGCCCACAGTCTCCTAGGGAAACTGGGTTACCAGTTAACTCCTAGGTTACCAGTCCTTTTTGAAACATGCCTCACTGCCATCTCCTCTTTTCTCATTACTCTATTTTCTCAGACAGCATCCCATTTGCTGTCACTCTATCTAACTGTGCCTTTAGGAACAAGGATTATGGGGAATTATTTGCTGCCAAACAACCAAAAGCATGTTTGATATGCCAAACAGAGCCTGCAAGTTGTTAGCGGTGCTCATAAATAAAAATTTACTATAACAATTATGAGATCATATCATGTGTGTTTCCTAAGCCTATGCAGCTAAACTGTTTCTAAAACTATGGACTACTCATAAGATTAAGTAAGTTGCAGACCACATAAAATGTGATCTAACTCATAACTGAGGAAAGGAAATGAGGCAAGATTTCTCATTCTGTGGAAAGAATTAGAGTAAGCAACAGCTTGAACTCACCTTTCCCATGGGTCTGCAGTTAAGCTTTTAAAAATGCCAAGGAACAAAAACTTGAATATTCTAATTTTTTTCTGCATTCAGACAGTGCTTTATTTCTGCCCTTCTTCCTCTTTGTAACTGAAGACTGATCTGAAATGCTTAATGGTGCTAGGGAGATACCCAACATCTGCAATCTGAAGAAAAAAATTTAGAAGAATATAAACTGGTGAGATGAAAAGATGTGGACAATGCCCCTAGGGAAGATTGGAAAGGAGGGTTGCAAACTAATCTCTTTGGAATCTGCTGCTGCATGAAAATGTGCTCCCAGATACAGAAAAGGCATCCTTTTGCCTAAAATGGAGGAGAAATTAATAAGAAGAAATTAAAACCAACTATCATTTCTGAAGCACGTTTTGCATTATTGGCTGATGGGAATATCCTTCAAACGTTCTAGAGATGAGAGAAATGGTATTCACAGCTGTAGGTTTGGTAGTTAGACACAAATCTATCAGCTTTTCTCCTAAAAACAAATAGCAATGGGAAAAAAATCTCCAGACCAGAACAGCTGAATGGATGGAAATTACATTCACTGGCTTGCCTGCAAAGCAAAAGGAGCATTCCTTTCCAAAATGCTTTTTCTCAGCCATATCCTGTCAGTTGTCTTTCTTCCCCTGGAGAGCTGGTTACTTCTGAGATTTGAGAATTCTGTGGCATGTCCTGCATACAATAATAAGAGGAGGACAGAAAGATTGTTAGTTCCCATAGTTATTACAAAAAGGTTTTTTTTTGTTGATCAAACTGAGTGGTTTATATTTACAGCTGGCTGATACAGCTTCCATCTGTGCTGATGAGTGTTAAGCTGCTTATACAAAAAAGTCTGGCATATCTGAAATGCAGGACTTTGGGAAAACTCTTTTATACTGCCTCAGAATAAGAGGCTTGTATTCTGCCACTAAGAAAATTTCATAACAATAAATAAAACCACTGGCTTCAAAAAGCATTCCCAAAAAAGCATGACGATTAGCCTTGCAACCTTTGAGGCATTCCCATTGCTGAGTATTCACTAGGGGTCTATACTGGGTCCAATAGTATTCAGCATCTTTATTAATGATCTCGATGATGGGGCAGAGTGTACTCTCAGCAAGTTTGCTGATGACGCCAGACTGGGAGGAGTGGTTGATATGCTGGAGGGCTGTGCTGCCATCCAGAGGACCTCAACAGGCTGGAGAAATGGGCTGACAGGAACTGCATGAAGTTCAATAAGGGAAGTACAAAGTCCTGCACCTGGGTAGGACCAACTGCAAGCACCAGCATATGCTGGGAGCTACCAAGCTGGAAAGCAGCTTGGCAGAAAAGGACCTGGGGGTCCTGGTGGGCACCAAGATGAACATGAGCCAGCAGTGTGCCCTTGTGACAAAGGCAGCCAATGGTATCCTAGGCTGCATTAGGAGGAGTGTTGCCAACAGGTTGAGGGAGGTGATCCTTCCCCTCTACTCAGCACTTGTGAGGACAAACCTGGAGTTTTGGATCCAGTTCTGGGCTCCTCAGTACAGGAAAGACATGGACATACAGGAGAAAGTCCAGCAAAGAGCTACTACAGTGATTAAGGGAATGGAGTGTCTCTTCTACAAGGAAAGGCTGAGACACCCGGGACTGTTCAGCCTGATGAAGAGAAGGGTCAGGGGGATCTTATCAATGTGTATAAATACAGGAAGGGCAGGTGCAAAGAGGACGGAGTCAGGCTCTTTCAGTGGTGTCCAGTGACAGGACAAGAGGCAACGGGCACAAGCTGAAATACAGGAAATTGAACCTAAACATAAGAAACATCTTCTTTGGTGTATTAGGATCCACTATGTTTGCAATGATCTAGAAAATGCATCTAGACTAACCTTCAAGTCTTTTCAGGTTTTTCCTCCATCTTACCTTATAAGTGGTCCTTGTAGGCACTCAGAGATCCTCCAGAATTACTGTGGTTATCCTGCCCGGAGCCTGCTTAGAACACCAGTTGCTAAAGGGCAGAATTGGGGAAAAAAAAGCTAGGGGTTTTGTTTTTAAGGAAATGAAATAACTTATCATGCTCCCATCAAAGTCTGGAGCCTAACCAGTAGCTTATTTCTCTTTCAGCTACACAGCACTACAAACAATCCTGCAAGTGATTAAAAAGCCCTCAGTTGCCTTTTTTGTATGCCTTGCAAGCACAGCTGGAGTTGGTATGGTTGGCATATCTGTTTGTGAACTGTTGGTCTTGCTGAAGTCACAATGTGGTCAAAATTCACTTGTCCAGCTATGGCTCTCCTAAGACAGTGGTTTCTAAATCATCCCCTGCTGTCACTGCGATTGTGAAAAACATCTGTTGTTGAGGTACAACCAGTCAGAGAAATGGTTTACTTACTGCCAAATATCAGATTAGTTGATCTTCTTCTTTGGTGGGAAGGAAAGTCTGTGCCCACTGTCTGCCCAGATAAGACCACCCTGCCTCTTAGCTTGTAGCAGCACTCTCTACAGTCCCTAATCTTGTGCAAAACCATACACACCTTTGGTGAGTTGTTCTGTCCGTTAGGCAACAATCTGACTCAGTGATAAGAGGTAAGCTGGAGAGCAAACAAAACTCTGCAAGTTTGTCTTTCCTCGGATAGCCTCTGGAAAGCCAGAGTCCTCTTCTCCCCAGCCACGTTTCTCTCACATGGAGTAAGACCTGGAGATCTGCCCTCCCTTGCAGCCGGTCTTGGGAAGCACTTTTCTCCTCCCAGCTTCCAACCATTAGAGGCAAAGCAGGCTGTGGCTGAGCTTCCTGGACAGTGGGCAGTTTGGTTTATGTGCCACATCAGTTGACAGGTCTCCTTAATGTATATTCATAAGTAATTTGGGTCCTCGGCAAAAGACTGCTCCTGCTTCTTGTCTGGTTGATCTCAAACCCAAAGCTGTCCTAAGCCCTGACACTGGCTGATACCAAATAACATTCCACCCACCACTTTTCATCCTTCTGAGGACACTCCTGTTCTCTGGTTCCTGCACCAGGGACTGAGAAGCATTCAAATTTCCTGCTATTTCCAGGCTATAGGAAGGAAAGTCATTTCAGTAGTCTTCACTTCCCCCTCCCCAGGGGAAATGCGATGGGGCATGGAAGTGCTGCTTGATTAGGAGAACACTTCTGAACCTCCACTTTTGCCAAGACATCAGGTCCAGAGGCATGACAGATTTGCCTTCCTTCTTCTTGACAGCTCTTCACCCAGGGGCAGGAAATCCCCTCGCTGCACAGAAACAGCACAGTTTGGGTTAAAAAAAAAAAAAGTATTTATAAACACAGTTGCACATTTTGCATATGAAAAATCCCGTCATCCTATGTACAAAGGTTGCAAGACCACTGTGGGAGGTAATTTGAAAGAACAGCCCTTTCTATATCCATTAATACTATTTTCCTTAAGGAAGAATGTCCAAGGTAGGAGTCCAGGGTCTTCCATGCCATTTAACTATCTGCACTCAACTTTTAATGTAACCTTCAGTGAGGTACTGAAAAAAACCCAGAAGTTTCTATAATAAATATTAAGAAAGAAAATATGTTTGTTTTCTGTGGTGACAGTCTTGCAGAGCCAGGGCGTGGTGTTAGGGAAACAGTACGACTTGCTAAAAAAAAAATCAGTTAAGCCTTTCCTTGCTCTGGCTGTAGGATTTTCTGGAGCAGGGCAGGCTGTATTTCCCTTGCCTGCTCTCTTTTGTTATTACTGTGCCTTGCTACAGAGATAAGACCAGCTACAGGTAGTGCCAAATTTCTGTATTTGCTCACAGGTTTGGTTCTAATACGCTAAAACTCAAAAAACCCACAAGTATAAGTGAGGGAAACAGCCAGATCCTCCTGAGGTCAGATTTTCAATGGCTACAGGACTGCTCAGCTTCTTAGCTCCAATAGTGATGTATGGAAAGTAATGTTTTACAGAATTTAAATTTTTAATTCTCAGGCATAATGTGGTTATGAGAGTTGGGACTTGGCAACATCTGCTTTTACAGTCAGCAGATTGATTTATGCCTATTCCACTTAGGGATCCCAAAACTGGCTAAAAAACACAGAAACGAAGGGCTTGCCATTTTGGGGAAGTTTCAGAAACAGCATTATTTCTTAGTTCTCAGGACAAAGCAGAGTGGTTATCAAAGGAGGAGTATGTTTTTCAATTAAATATTTACCATATGCTGGTTTTACTATGTGTTATTTTGTATTTGTTGTTACTTTTACAGTTTCTTTATTTTAACTTCTGAATTTCCCAGCATTTCTGAATTTTAAAAAAATATATTTTATACATTCAGTCAACCATTCCTTTGTCCTGCTTTTCTATAGTAAGGAACATGTCCCAGGTAGGCTTCTTACAATGTCACCGAGTTTCACTGCCTATTAACTGCAGGATAGAACTTATTCCCCTCCTATCCTCCTCTACATACCAGAACTTTCATATGTTTGATAACTTTAATGAAGAATAAGTATTCTTTGCTTTTGAAATGCAAACCAGGACAACCAGTTGAGAGGCTTGAAATGTAAGTGGCTGAAATGTTCCAGGAATGAATTCAAATTTATTTGAATAAAATAAATTTTTTAGATACTTGGAATGACTGTGCTGTAGTTTGTAGCTTCGGTGGCGCATGAATTCTGTCTGAAGCAGCTGTTCATATCCATCTCTATGCAAACTGTGGAAGTTGCTCTATTTCAAAAAGGAAAAGATCCATACAAATGTCTTAGGGAACTGCGTAAGTTTCAGGCTATATCTCTACTGGTAATTGAACCATATGTACACAGTACTGAGTGTTTTCTTATGAACTGGCAAGATTTTTTTATTTTTTATTACTATAAGTGGATAAGGCATTACATTTATTTTCAATTTTAAACAAAAATGCCTGTGCTACCCTATGAATCTGTTAAAAATTTTAGATAAGGTCACCAAGGCCCAAACCCTCATAAATTTCCCTTGCATAAACCTCCAGGGTTTGAGAGCTGCACTTCCTCCCATGTGCAGCTTTAACGATGTGACACAGGGGTGGTAGACAGAGCCAGATATGTCCCCTAATCACCATTCTGTGAACTGCACTACTAGTTCTCCCAGTATCCAATGCAGGCACTGGCTTTTGTAACTAGGGAAGGGAAAGCAAGAAAACCTAGCCCACAGTTTTCCACCAAATCAATCGGAAATCCAGATGTGTTCTAAAGCAGTCAATGACTAGGCTCCCTGGCTGAACTTAGTAGTGATGGGGGAAAGAAAACTTGCCATGGTCGTTCCTGTAAGTAACAAGAAATGCAACAGGCTTAAGGAGGCCTGTGAAACCACAAGACCAACTAACAGATGGACATTACAGCCTCTGGGGAGAAGGACAGGAAACACAATGCTGCCAGAAACAGTTTATACCAGAGTTTATGTCTCGGGGTGTGACACAAGCTGTACGATTCTGCACAGAGAATTGGCACTGAGAAAGCTGGAGACTCTGTAACATGAAGAGAGTACCCAGGCTTCAGTGCCAAGGGAAGAATAAAGGACTAAGAACCAAACCCTTTACTCACAGAAAATTTTCACTGAGTTATTCCTATGTAATCTCCATACTTTTATCTGTAAATGACCCACTACACTTTTGAATACTAGGTATTATGACAGCTGAATGAATAATAGAGGAAATAGACATGATATAGCAAAATCACTTTCATATTTGCCTTCTTAGAGTAACTGCAACTTCAGAGTCCGTTACCACAAAGGTTTGTGTAAAACCCAAATACGTGCTCAAGATCCTCTTGTGTTAGGTGCTGTACAAATGCTGAACGAGAAATACAGGTTTTGTCAGCCTGATAGGCAGCAATCTTTATGCAGAAGGGGCCAACTTTTATCAGCAGTGTGTGATGCTTTTGGGAGGAGAGGCTAGGCATTTTGATAACAATATTAAAGGATCTTGTGAAGAAGGACAGCAGATTAATTTTGCTGCTATTTATGCGTGAGAGTATGGATAAAACTAATTTTCAGGAGTCAATTTCAAGGGGCAATGAATACAAGTTAGAAGACAGGAAGTTACACCTGAATATGAGAAAAAACCTCTTTCCTGTGAGGGTGCCAGAGCAGTGGCACAGGCTGCCCAGGGAGGATGTGGAGTCTCCGTCCCTGGAGACATTCAAAACCCACCTGGACGCGTTCCTGTGCCCCCTGCTCTGGGTGTGCCTGCTCAAGCAGGGGGTTGGACAAGATGATCTTCAGAGGTCCCTTCCAACCCCTACCATTCTGTGATTCTGTGCACCTGGGAAAACCTCAATGGCATTATTTCATTATGCAGGTACCCAGAGATATACAAAATTCAAACATGAGTGTGACTGTTCACAAAGGCATATCTACACCAGAAATCTGCTTTCACAATTGAACTAGAGTATTGACCTGAAGCTTGTATTGTTGCCATGGCTGGTGATACAGGGGGTAATTCAAACTTAAACATATCAAGTCACAATATCACATCAGACAAGCTAGTTCTACTTTAAATTGCTAATGTAGACATACCAAATATTATACTCTTAAGAAACTGTTTGTTTCTTCTTATCTCTGAAATTAGTTTTATGATTCTAGACTAGTTAATTTACATGCCTAAATTATTATGTGTTATGTAGATTCATTGACTAAGGGTATGATTTACTCTGCAGTGAAAAATCAGTTGTATTATTAATTGAGGCAGTTTAGCAGAAGTCTCCAGTTTAGATGGACAGACTTAGATGCCACAGTGTTGCAGGGTGAAATACAATTCTATGTTCAAGGAGATGGTGCAATGGTTTAACCAAAGATATAAATCTTGATGTTTGGCTCGGTCCCACATCTTAATGTAAGATAAATATTGCTAAGCTACGTTTGGAGTGTTTGTGCATACACTGATCATCTAAGACACAGGGGAAAAAACTGTCCTGTGGTGACTTGGGTTTTTTTTTTGTATAGGCTTTTAAAGCTTCCTTTTTTTAAAAGACATATCTCCTTCAGTCCACAATTAGTTACAGACTGAAACACTCTTTGACATGCTTCTTTAAAACTCCCCCACCGTGCCTATACGTCAGACAAATGGTCGATTTTCTGCTGTTATTCATACCTGGGCTTAGCAGCATTTCAGTGGAGGAAATCAGCTAAACACTCAGTTAACACGTGACATTTCTGTAATAGCAGAATCTGGGAATTTCCACTGCCCTGTCTCACATATCTGCCCTCAGTAATAATCTGCGTACAGCACAGTGCACGTTAGAGAGTCTCTGTGTGTAAAGTCACTACAGAAAGGAACACTGACTATTTTTTGGATGTCACCACTAATTCTGTGCTCTAATCTCAGGTTTAGCTATTTAAAAATACACACAAAAAGGCATTTGGAAATCATTGCAAATACAGGTAAATATCCAGCCAAAATTCTTCTGGCTAAAGGGTTTCTTTTACTGCTTCATGTTCAGAATACTTCAAGATTTCCAAAGGGTATGGAATACAGCTGATTTACTCTAACTTCACTTCACTTGTTACTAGCAAAATGAATTAACCCAAGTGGAAAACACAAGGGATGATCACAGAAGACACTTCCACTATATAAAAACTTTTTGTGAGTCTGAATATGTTTCTTCTTCATAGCAGTTTCCACGTGAAGTAATAGTTCAGAAAGAGAAATTCAGAACATTTCAGGACATACTAGTATTATGTAACCATAACCTCTCTGATAAATATAAGGGGAAACCCACACACACTCCTCTGAAAATGTTTCACTTTCCAGCTCCATTATAAAAATATTTTCTATACAGTTTACAGTTCTGGGGTCTCTCTATTATGAAACATGTTCCTTTTGCAGGTTTTTTTCAAACCATTACTAATAAAATATTCTCTATTTTGAAAGCCTGGCTCAGCAATGATGATTTAATTTACTTTAGGCAATTTTTATTCAGCTGGCACAGAACACTTGACTGAAGAACAGGAATTTGAAAAAAAAAATTAGCTCCTCTAAGTGTCTTTTCCTATAGAAGAGCTGTAGTCATGTTTACTAATACTTTAGCAAGGAAAAAGTTAAATCACTTAAATTTGCTTTCTTCCAAGCACTGACACTTTTTTTATCAGATACTCAGTTAATGTCGGTCTCAAATATTGGCAAAAATGTCTTTAGCTGTAAGATCTCAGAGATGGGTTCTTCTCTTTCCTGGTAAAAGTCAAGCCCAGTTAGCAGCTCCACATCCCGAACACGTGCAGAATGAGCCTGAACTCTTTCTTCAACCCATTCAGAAAGTGTCTTATTCTCCTGTCAAAACAAACAAGAACAATGTTCAAACACATAAAAGGCACTCTGTTGTTTGGTGGTGTTAGGCAATAACCACTGTTTGAACTGGTTTGACAGACGAAAGGCCTCTGGCTGGTAAAACTTCTTTCAGGTTTTCCTAGGCATCTTTAGAGCCTTGCATTTAGGGATCTCATTCAAACAGAATCAAATGGCTGTCCCCACCTCCCCACCTCCAAAGCAACAGAGAAGCAAAATTATGCTGAAATGGCAAATATGGCTTTTAACTACAAAGTACAGTTGAGTCATGTTTTAGACACAGAAGTAAGGATAGTTTTAGTTACAGTGTAAGTTAGCTGCACTGCTCAGGCTAGCCAAACGACAGGCAGCTGACAACCTGAACAAAGTCCTTACAGCAGCTCAGTCTTGATTGTTGGACAGCAATAATACTTGCTAGATAGACAGGGAAAACAATGGAAATGTAAGCTCTAATCAATCAAAAATGTTATTGTTCAGTACTTTCACTACAAAGGTTTTTTGCAGACAGATGGTAATTTTCTCTTCCATTAATAATACCTGCTTCTGACATAAATGGTTCATTAAATTTACATCACTGCAAGACACAATGCATATAAAGTGCAACAATATTTGGGGCTTGTTGATAAACTTTAGAAATAACAGAAGTTAATTTCTAAAGTATAAAGACTAATTCATTCAAATTACTGATTTTGTATATTTAGCCAACTCTCAACTACCAAAAAGACCACTGAGCAGTTGTGGATTATCTACACCACAAATGAGGAGACACCCAAGTTGTTTCTAAGCAGCGCAAGCTTGCACCTGTCTGGAGTTATGAGTTCAAAGTTAAAAATAAAGTGAATAAACACAATTCTATTGCTTTGAGGGCCAGTTCAAGTCTGTGCCGCTATACTTGTGTGTGGGCAGACTGTAAAACACACTGAGCTAAGGAGCCTTCTGCATCCCAGAATTTATGGAATAGACACTCAGCTGGCTCAACAATACATATTACACTCAGCTACAAACATGAGATGTACACTGCTAGTGGTCAGCATAGATTTTATTTAATTCAGGTAGGACTTTCAACTGCAGAACCATCCATCTAAATGCCTACTGTCTAATTTTGATAAAGGTGGAACAAAGGAGTGAAGGAATTCTTCTAGCTACACTGAAGGGAATAACATTCAAAGTTGTCTGATACCTCTGGAGCAAGTTTATCCTGCAGCCTTCCATAAGTTATCTCATCACCCTGTTGGCTGTGCTGCTGTTCTCAGCCCTCCTCAGGTGACAGCATTTCCAAGTCCTCTTATCAAACCCTGTGTTCTTCTTCTTCCTTGCTTCCTATCAGCTCATTGGTTTCCCGCTACTTCTTCTGGAGCTTCTTGCTCTCCTAGTCATTGCTTTAGCTCTCAACTCATTCTCAACTCATGGGGAATGAATTAATTAAACAGACTTCTAAAGATTCTCCAGATGACTAAATCCCGCCAGATATCAGTTCACACAGGCACACATTGGCACACAGGAGCATAGAACTATACTTACAGCACAGCTTTCAGTGTTGTCAGGTCGATGAGGAATGATAAAAGACAAAGCATCCAAGGAGCCTAAACAGTTCAGTGGAGTATAGGACTTATTCTTGCAGCTAGTCAGAACCACAAAGTAATGGGTTGGGACAGGGATTTCTGTATTGTTTACATGCCTACAAAACAAATATCAGTTAAGGGATTTATCTAGACATCATGTGTTAAAACCACTGATGCCATTAGTAATTTACAGAACTTATCTCAGCATCGTTCTTTCACTACTATATGACTTCTGTTTATTTTATAATTGAAATAAATACCTGATGGGATAGACAGCCTCACTATCTGTTTCACAAACAGCCGAACACACATGGATTAGTCCTTTTGCTGCAAGCAGTCCCACTGAAACCAACAGGATTGCTTACATGGTCAACACCTTATTTTACCAAAGCCAGAAATCTCTACATCTAGAAGAGGCAAGATAAAGCATCATATTTGCCCTTCATTACATTAAGAATTTCAACCACATGAAACTGAATTGGAGAAGAGTGACAAGAAAATTAGTTTCTGGTGCCTTGCCAGCAAGAAATGCCAGAATGATGACTCATGGCTATGTGCTATAGAAACCAGTTTAGGATACCTGATTCAAAATGTCTTTGCCTCCCTTTTTGGGCTATTCCATGAACATGGTAACTTTTGTGTATAAAGTTATAAGGAGCTGAATGCTTCCCAAATGTGCTGTACATCTTCAGTATTCAACAGAACACCATCACTGAAATCATTATATTATTTCATATGACTGACTAACCATGCTGAATAAAACATGCTTATTCCAAACTGTAGGCAATATTATGTGGTCATCTGCGTATTACAGCATTTTGCTTGGAAGGAAGTTCTCGTCTCTCCTCCCTTTCACCCTCCTACTTCGTGGCAGAGCTGATTTTCCCATTCTCAAACCACTCTTGACAGATGTGGTATTAAGTCTAGCCCTGAATAAAACATCTCCAGTGACAGATTCAGCTGTGCAGATTTCCCAGCACTTTTCTGCTATTTAAGTGTTCTTACTGTCACAAAGCATTTTCCCTATATTTGGAACAAAGCTGTTTATTCTTATTATGTTTTTTCCTCCTTCTGTCCTCATTCATTAACATAAGTAATTGGGCTTTATTTCTCTTTTATATTTCTCATTTACAGAATTTTTAATATGTCTTCTCTTATTCCTGTTTCTACACACAGATTGATTTTTAAATGTATTTTGTTGTGCTACCAGAGCTCACTAAAATCAATCTAGAACTTGTCAGACCTCCAAGTGATCCGTGTAAGCCATAGTTATGCAAAGATACCACTCAAGAATGTTACATTTTACATTCCCAGTTACATGATTCAGTGAAGGCAAACACAGAAATCTGATCTTTGATAAAATACATCAGTTTGAGACAACCAGTAGAAACAACAAACAGGTGAGTGAGCCCAACATGAAAGCGAGGAAATCATGCTTAAGCACATCATCTGCATATTCACATGCCCTATATTCTCCCAGTATTTCTGTTGCACAGGGCCAAAAATCTAGGCATAAGCCTGGGAAGCAAATTACTGGTCTGTATCTGTGCACGTGTACATAGATACACGCGTAAGTGCAAAGCCTTTTTCTCTTTTCGGGAATTTCAACTTCTACAGTACTGTATCTGTTTGCAAGAGTATTTGCTGTTGTATGAGTGGCAGTGGATGTAGTATTATAAAGTGAATACTCCATTCTCTGTTATACTTGTTTCTTGTTCTTTCTTAATAGAAGTTTGTTTGTGTGGAAATACAGTGGGAAATAGTCTGGAGTTTGACTTCTTGCTTTTCCATGTACTTACTGCTTAATTTCATCAAGAGTATCAAAATGGCCATCATAATTGTAATCAAACACTGGTCCACTGATTACATTTACTCCATTCCTTTCTCTAGCATACTCCTTAAGAAGCACGTTATGGAAATAGTCCCATATGTCTGTCATTAAAAGAAAATATAAGAATATTTAACATAAATTTAAAGTTAAGAAGTTAAGAAGAAAAAGAACATATTTCCTTTTTGCTCTATAGATGAATAATAGGAAGTTCCCAATGAAACTGCCTGTAAAATCAACTCTCTGTTACACAAAATTTAGATTTCATCAGAAGGGACATACTCTTACTCACCATTGGAAGAGGCATGGTAAATGCTACTATAGCTCTGCAAGGCCCATTGCACTACTGGAAATACGGCATTCGATCTGGAGCTGAGGCTACAGTTCTAGAGCTGAGAGGTCATTCATTTCTGGCCTATCTGCTAGCACCTGCAACTGTGCCAGTTAGTAGAAACTGAGATAATGGCTTTGTGAAAGGAGTATTTACCACCTGAGAGTTATCTAATTCTACAGAACTCATGTCAAATATCATTAGATAATTTGGATTATTTCACAGATTTATTTGAGAAAATATAATTTGTAGATAAGCTAGTGAGGTTATTAAAATATTTACAGCTATCATGGCAAAAGAACTAATAGGTTTGGGGGTTGAGGGCATCCCCTGTTGATTTACCTCGTTCTTGTGGTCTAGAGTAACTGCTTGTAAGTTTAAATCTCTTCTAGAGTTTTCCTTGGAAAAGTGGATTTTCATGTCTCTGATTTACTTGGAAGATTAAAGCCACTTAGATTTTCTGGGTCTCATTTTTTTATATGACACAAGTGAATGAATAAATGAGGTCTGAATGCATTAGAAAGGTAGTTACATGACTGATTTTCATTCAGCTTTTTCTGCACGCAATTTCTCTTTCTATCCTTTGTCTAAGAAAATGAGCCTAGGCCTAGGAGTAAAACAGCGTGATATGCAGTTGTGGAAAATTCCTTATCAGTGATTATGAACAAATGTGAGTCAGGCTGGATGGAATGAGTTAATGTAGCTTACTGCACTTATATAATAGAAACATCTGCCTGAAATAAATATTCCAAAATTAATATTGTCTGGTTTGAGTTTCTGCTTGATGAAACAGGCACTGTATCAGGGCATTGTTTACAAACTTCATACTGCCTTCTCTTGAAACCTTGCAAAAGGAAAGAAAAAGTGCCATTTTCATTCACTTTGAGCATTTCTCCAATGGGATGTTTTCATGAGAGTTTCCTAGCTAGCATTTCATGTTAGGACAGCACACAGGAGATGAGAAAATTCAGAATTGAACAGGTACACCTAAGCAGAGGTCAGACAGGATTATACAGAGAAAAATATTTACCTTACATAAGTGTGTTTTAAAATTTCACATATCTACTTTTAAAAAGTTTGATATATATTTGTGCAAGATCTGGATATACTGCAGAGCATGCATTAACATTTTTAAGTCCTTGTTGTAGCTTTATCAAATCCAGAACTGAAAATTAATCAAAATGAATCAAAGCTCTGCAACCTACCTCTGAAAGCTGTATACATGGGAACAATATTGCTGGTGAGTAAGGCATCATACTGTTCAAGAGCAGATGAATTGAAGTCTATATAAAAGAACAAAGTATAAATTAATGAAATACTATACAAAGATTCATGTGATTCATATGTCATTATAAAATGCAGGTACATTCTATTACATTTGACATTTGAGCATGAGTGTATAATGCTACTGCAAACATATCTCCAAATTTGCTTGTATAATCTGTTCAATAAAGTAATTATCAAATTTGACAATAGGAAATGAATATTCATACAAAGGAAGAGGGACCACCCTTCACTGCAACTCTTTACATCTTTCCAACCAGTTTTCATCACATTCAAGTTGTTCCATTAAAAAAAAAAAACTTAAATGTTCTCAACTGAAAATATTTAGATACATGTAGCAGTTGCCTTGCTTTTGGTCAGTCTACAAACACTGGAAACCTTTTTCTGCCCAACATGCTGATCCGAAGAAGTTTGTTTTGGTGTTTGGGTATATGTTTAAACATAAACCCACATCCAGCTGATTAAGACTTTCTAAGCTCTAGCTATAAAAAGAATCACGCTCACTGGGAGGATAGAGGAAACTGCGGGTGAAGGTCAGCCCTTCTGGGTAGTTGGAACAATTTTGGCTCCGAGCAACAGGGATTCTAACATCAGCCCGCAGACAGTTTGAAACAGTGGGAGGAAGAGGAGATGTGTTTTCCTGTGAAAAGGAAAAAAAAAAAAGTATTACACCCACGGCTGTGGCTAAACCAATGCTTTGTATGGTTTTAACTTTCTAGAACGGACTTCATTGAATCTTCTCCTATTTTCATAGTGAATCAGGCCAATTGCAAGTAACGACACTGATGCTTTCTGCCTAGTGTTTTTCTTCTACTTCTGTTTTTAGGTAATGCAGGGAAATCCTTATGCAGCATGTAAAATTGTAGTAGCAAGATAAGGTTATACTTTAGGCAAAAAAAAGGTGACAAGTTTGGCTCATTCGTCACTTTCACATATTTCTGGAAACACAAACTTTATGTCACATCCTCCTGAAAAGCAGCTGGTATACAAAGGTGACACTATCACCTCATCTTAGCATCTGAGGATGCTATCTCCATAATGAGAGTCTGTGCTGCTGAAGAGTTAAAGCTAAATAAATTCATAGTAAATTCAGTACATTTTACTGGCTAGCTTCACTAACTTCACTGAGACATGCTAGCATGCACACTAGCTAAGATCTGGCCAAAAGTGAACCTGATGAGTATAATTGCTTCTATAACCTTTACTTCTCTTCGTATAACCTTTTCTATAATCTTTATCATAACTTTATGACAGCATTAACTAAAACATCAGAATATGTTTTTCTGTGTTTAACTGCATTTTCTTTTTCATACTCATTTACATGTAATTTATTAGAATGTAATATATTTATTTGCTTTATACCTTTATAAAGGGTAGTTAGACATCTAAATTGATTTTCAGTACATTGTTTATTTTGATCAGTTAAAACTGAGCAGAAATAAAGAACTGGAATGTTCTTCTTGTTCTTCCTTGTACCCCTTGATTTCATTTCTTTACTTACTTTTAGGAGAATTCCTGTAGATGCCCATATTATGGTCGGGTTGTATATTAATGGAAAAAATGTATGCCACATAGAATGAAATATAAAAGACAAAAGACTGCCTTTGCCACCTGAGCAGGTAAGTTGTCATTGTCAAGCAAATGGAAATACCAATACAAAACTGACATCCAATTCATTTGAGCAACTTGTCCTTTCTCATGTCCAAATCAATAAGGCAGGGTTAATGGATCAGGGTCACTGAACAAACCAATATTTTAAACTTAATAATTGAGCTGTGATATTCAACCATGGCTTCAACTTCTTTACCGCTTCTGACGAGAAGCCCGAGACAAAGTAACAAAGGTCTGAGCAAACATGCCAAGGACTGTCCTGAAAAGAACTTCATTCTTCTCACTAAATACAGTAGTCACAGTTAATGTTATCCAAATACATTAGGGAATCTGCTTTTGACCTATACAAGGAATCTGGATTATTAATAACATTCACATTTTCTCCAGCTTGAAGCGATGAGGGCACCACTCAACTCTCTTCTCATTACTTCACATTTCTCAAAGCTAAATGTATGAGCTATGAGCTCTAATCCAAGTGCCAAGGCAGGAGGACAGTGTTTTAGAGCTGTCTGTCCATCACATATGTAATACATCATATAACCTGTATCTTCACAAACACTCTCCTACAGTTAGGAGATGAAGGCTGCTCATGGCTATTTCAATTGGACATCACAGGTGAAAATTCTCCAACTGAAGAAATGAGAATTCATAATGAACCTGAGAACTCTCACAAAGCAACAACTCGAGAATATTTTAGCTAGTTTTTTCAAGGATCTACAAGTCAGCAAGTAAAAAATATCAAAAGCTGTTGACAGATGAGAATGGCTATGTCTATGTCACCTTTTAGTACGAGATCAACAGTTAATGCAACCCCAGACTGCAAGGCATGTTGCTAGTGCTCTGTGAACTAATACATTCACTCTGCTATGACCTCTTTTCACTTATTTTCCTCAAAATAGAGGAATAAGCTATTTTTAAACAGATCATCTATCAATAAGAACAGAATGATTCTCAAAGGAGCTGTTGAAAGTGCTCATTTATTAAGAAATTAAATTAATCTTGACAGTGATGGCCACTGCCTCAAAACTTCAGAATCAGAAAAAAATATTAATCACCAATTCAATAGCTTTAGCCCTTTGGCTCCTTGTCTTTCCGGTCAAGAAATCATAATGTCTTCTGAAGAAAACAGTTTCAGCTGAAAAATGGCTTTGCCCATCACATATGCATTACCTTTTCTGATGCAGGCTATTGTCTTCTGACAAGCTAGTAATTAATGTCGAAAAGCATGAGTTTTTTGCATTACATGACAGATTTAAGCATCTGCTGTGGTCTGTCATGTCAACTTCAGCCACCTCCAGGAATCTTTTTTCAGTAGTCAAGAAGAAAAAATACTAAACCACAAAAAACAAAGCTCACATAATCCCCAGTGCACTGAGCTTTAGTTCAAAAAATCCCAGTGATTTCTACAAGTCTCATTGCTGTTTTCATCCCACTGCAGGACAGATCAGATTGTTATACATTTTAATATATTTTTAGAGTATACTTCAGTAATTCTACATAGCAAAGCTATTTAAATCCCATAGGTCTCTGCAGGCAGGTGGAGGGACTGGTTTTTTGCAAGAAAATCTGCTTTCCTGGCAGATGAGTATAAAACCTCAGGAAAATAAATGTCCTTCAATCTTAAATTTTCTCTTGACTGAGAATACTAAGTAACCAAACTCTATATGGCATCATTTATTTAATATCTGTAACTATATATTATTCATAATGTCCCTGATTCTGATATCACATGCAGGTGCATTAATACTGTGCAGGCTTGATCAGCCAGACCAATTTCACAACTTCAAAATCACACAAAATCAGCACAACTCCAGTCTGCATCATCTGTTTTACTGTTTAAGCCCTTCTTTATAGCTACCTAATGTCAAGAAATGCCCCACCTTACAAATTGTGCAAAGCACTGCAGAGGCTTTATCCACAGCATAGATAACCTAGGATGCAATGAAAATCCTGTGGATATCACAATTTTCTGTCATTCCCAAGCAATGTAGCCAAAGCTTACAGTCAAGGGCATTATCTATCCCTCTGTCCTTCCATGGCTGTTATAATTTGTAAAGCTTTTTTCTCATGTTTACTATGCATTGTAATAAAAAATCATAATGTCAGCTTACTGTGTAAGGTAAGTCAGCGAGAAAGCTCTTACACTTATAACCCTTCACTGTTGTGTCTCTGTATTACAGAGGAAATTAATTCTTTCCTATTCTTTCTATAGAAAACATACATCATTGTATTAGAGTGCGCTATGAACTATACCCTCCAATACTTCTTTCTCAATCATTCACTTCTTCCCACAATGTTGCAAGAACCGCTAGAAGAAACTCCCACAAATATGTATTTCTGTTGATTTAGATCAATATTGGGCAAGATCTTTATCAGTGATCTGGATAACGGCATCAGGTGTAGCCTGGTGAAGTTTGCTGATGACACCAAGTTGAGTGGAGAAGTAGACACTTCGGAAGGGAGAGCTGCTCTGCAGGAAGATCTGGATAGGCTGAAAGAGTGGGCCAACAAGAACCTTATGAAGTTCAACAAGGACAAGTGTGAGGTCTTGCACCTGCGAAAACATAATCCAGGAGTGCAGCACAGACTGGGATGCACCTGGCTGGAGAGCAGCTCTGTGGAAAGGGACCTGGGGGTCCTGGTGGACAGGAAGCTCAACATGAGCAAACAGCGTGCTGCTGCGGCCAAGAAGGCCAACAGGATGCTGGGTTGCATCAAAAAGGGCATCACCAGCAGAGATAAAGAATTCATTATCCCACTCTACTCAGCGCTTGTCAGGCCACAGCTGGAGCACTGTGTACAGTTCTGGTCCCCTCTATAAAAAAAGGATGTGGACAGGCTGGAGGGGGGCTAGAGAAGGGCCACCAAGATGATCAAAGGACTGGGAAGCTGCCATATGGGGATAGGCTGGGAGAGCTGGGTTTGTTTAGCCTTGTGAAAAGGAGGCTCGGGGGGATCTCATCACCATGTGGTACACAGAGTACTTAAGGGGTAGCTACAAAGAAGATGGAGTCCCTTTTTACACGGAGTCCCGTGGAGAGGACATGGGGGGATGGACACAAGTTGCTCTTGGGGAGATTCCGACTGGACGCCAGAGGGAAGTTTTTCACAGTGAGGACAGTCACCCATTGGAATAACCTCCCCAGGGAAGTGGTTGACTCGGCCACGTTGGACACTTTCAAGAGTCGTCTGGACAGGGTGCTGGGCCATCTTGTCTAGACTCTGCTCTTCCTGGAAAGGTTGGACTAGATGATCCCTGAGGTCTCTTCCAACCTGGGATTCTGGGATTCTGTGATTTATACACTTCTTTTCCAACTGAGAATTTGGTTTTCAACAAAGGAAAATGTCTGAAAAGTTATTTGCGCTTTTTTTGAGCTTTTTGCTGCTGGTGCTGAAATATTAAAAAGACCCCAGCTCTGGTGGGACTTTTTAATCTTTTCAGAGCAAAATCAGAAGAAAACCTGCCCACAGTTAACTGGTTTTCATCAGGGTAATGCATTTTCATAGTAAGCTATAAGGGCAGATCTTCAAATATGATGAAGTAAAAATAATCTTTGTTGAAATGGACATTTGTTTCACTAGACTTTAAGTCTTCTTAGGGCTGGATTTGTGATCCTTCACCCAGATTATGAAAAATCTGTAGAAAGTATGGAGTAAAACTTCTTGAAATACTAACATTCTAGCAGCATATATTTGATTAAAATAATTTCCCCATATTTGTACTGATAAAATAAGAAATCATGTAGACATCAATAATGGTTCTTTTCAGACAGAAAAAATCAGTGTAAAAGATATTTCCTCAGGGCAACTTAGAAAAAGGGTCAAATTATAGGGGGAATTAAGGCCATGAATGCCCACTAGTTTACTGGCCCTGAAAACTCGAACAATTTATTCCAGAGCCACATACCCTTGAACTCTCAGAGGTATGTAATAGGCTATAATTACATTTTTCAGAAATTATATGATGTAATAGAGAGCAAATAAACAGAACATACAGAAATATGCATTAGTTCAAACTGTTTTGCAGAGTTGTACAAAGGTTTGTTAATAGGAAAAAGACCATTATATTCATAGAAAAGCTTAAAAGCTCTGATTTTGGAAATCACAGCCTGCTTTTCCTCAAGAATTGACAGGCAAGTTGGAGCAATGTCTTGACTGCTTATCCCTTTTCCAGAACAGGCTTAATGGAATAATGGAACCAGCTTACCAACAGGTCTATTCTTCTGTATCTTTTGTGTCCCTAACAGATGGCCATTCCTACCTTTTTAACCAGTATTTTAAGATAGTTGAAACTTAAAAGATATCAAAGACACTTTTTCAGACATAAGGGCCTTAGTCACATGATATCTACCAGTCCTCAACCAGGATTCCTGGTGAATGAATCACATTTTCAATCATTTATATTGCATATTTAAGAATAGTATGGGCATTTTATAACTTACAGGCTTATTCACAGTGTATGCAGTCCACAGTGGCATCCAGATATCATAGCTGTATCCACTCACATATTGATGATGTGAAAGGAGGCAGTAGACATTTTTCTTCTGAAGAACTTTGGGTCTCCCGTATGGCAAATGATAAGAGTTTGCCTTCTTTACTAGAATTTAAGCAATAATTATTGTTTTATTCTTCTATAACATTTTGGATGGCACAAAGGTTTTAGAGAGCAGAGGAAAATGTAAATTAAAACATTAATAAATAGTAAACATGGGCATGTGTTTCTTTAAGCTTTTAGCTTCTGAGTGGAATAAAAAACGTAGGAAATAGTTTTCATGTTATGTTTAACATACAGAAGTCAATGTAATATATCAGACTTGCAAATTCTTGTGTCTTTGCAATTTCATACCGATATAAATCTTTTGAACTTCTCATGCCAGTGGAGTGAAATTTACATCTTATTTGGCTAGGAAGCATTATAGTGCTTCCTAAAATTTCCAGAAACCCCATAAAAAAGCACACAGAAATATCTATAGGAATTTTTGATCAGAAAAAGGCAAAATTATGGTTACAAGGTGGGGAACAAGAATTATGGCGTATAGGCTGGAAGTGCTCAGGCTTTCCCGAAAGACCACTGAAACCTGTCTTTTTTCCCAAGATTTTAATGGGATTCAGATCCAGTTCCTATGCAGAAATGTTGTTATAACAGTATTTTTTAAAGAAATGCAAAGAAAAAAGAAACAAGTTATGCTTCTACCTTGGCTTTCCTACTTCACTTTAAATTGTAATTAACTTTGCAAAATTCCCACTGAAACCAATAATACTATAAAATCTAAACCAGGCATAAATTTAAAAATATTGCTGTCCTTTTCTTTTCTTGCTACTTACTTTCTTCTGTGGTGAGATTTAACCTCTCATTTAGTGCTGTAATATCTGATATCTGTAAAATATAACAGAATCATTCAGAATGAATCCATAGTTTAGAAAAAAAAATAAAGAAAAGACAAGACACTTGACAAAGATGATTACAAGATCCCAGAAGCCCCTACTTACATGGACGCATTTGCATCCCAGGTCATCTGTAGGAGTCAGATGGGAAACTGGACATGAAGAAGGAGATGAGTCTTCTTTTGCATGTGAAGGATTATAAAAAGGGTTTTTTAAGAGATGATTCAAGCTGCCATGTGTTCCATTGTTTGGTGCTGGTGTAATACGCAGCAAATCTGTGGAAATATTTGAAATTTTTAAACATATTTTACAGCTATTTTAAGACCAAAACGGCATTTTTAAAAGTCATTATCCTTCCAACTCTACACATTTCCTATGTATTCATTCTAAATATAGAAGAAACAACTTATTCAGTTATCTAAATTATGGTAACTCCTATCATCAACTAGCAATTTACTAGGTATGAAGGGTCATTGCTATCTTCCACTGCATCAAGATTTGGTAATTATGTATTTGTGTACTGCTGATACAATTTTATACATTCCCATAACATTCATAAGATTAGATGATTTAACACAGAATACAATTTGGTTGCGAATGCATCACATTGTGAAGCGTACTAGACTACTGCATTTTTGTGTGATGCCTTAATCCACATTTTATGGCCTAGACAAGTGGTCTGTGCAGTGGGTGGGGAACTGGCTGACAGGTCGCACCCAAAGGAAGGTGGTAAATAGCTCTTTCTCAGACTGGCAACCTGTCACTAGTGGAGACCCCCAGGGATCAATATTGGGGCCAAAGTTATTCCACATCTTTATCAGTGATCTGGATAACGGCATCAGGTGTAGCCTGGTGAAGTTTGCTGATGACACCAAGTTGAGTGGAGAAGTAGACACTTCGGAAGGGAGAGCTGCTCTGCAGGAAGATCTGGATAGGCTGGAAGAGTGGGCCAACAAGAACCTTATGAAGTTCAACAAGGACAAGTGTGAGGTCTTGCACCTGCGAAAACATAATCCGGGAGTGCAGCGCAGACTGGGATGCACCTGGCTGGAGAGCAGCTCTGTGGAAAGAGACCTGGGGGTCCTGGTGGACACGAAGCTCAACATGAGCAAACAGTGTGCTGCTGCGGCCAAGAAGGCCAACAGGATGCTGGGTTGCATCAAAAAGGGCATCACCAGCAGAGATAAAGAATTCATTATCCCACTCTACTCAGCGCTTGTCAGGCCACAGCTGGAGCACTGTGTACAGTTCTGGTCCCCTCTATAAAAAAAGGATGTGGACAGGCTGGAGGGGGTCCAGAGAAGGGCCACCAAGATGATCAAAGGACTGGGAAGCCTGCCGTATGAGGATAGGCTGGGAGAACTGGGTTTGTTCAGCCGTGTGAAAAGGAGGCTCGGGGGGATCTCATCACCATGTGGTATACAGAGTACTTAAGGGGTAGCTACAAAGAAGATGGAGTCCCTTTTTACACAGAGTCCCGTGGAGAGGACATGGGGGGATGGACACAAGTTGCTCTTGGGGAGATTCCAACTGGACACCAGAGGGAAGTTTTTCACAGTGAGGACAGTCACCCATTGGAATAACCTCCCCAGGGAAGTGGTTGACTCGGCCACGTTGGAATACGTTCAAGAGTCGTCTGGACAGGGTGCTGGGCCATCTTGTCTAGACTCTGCTCTTCCTGGAAAGGTTGGACTAGATGATCCCTGAGGTCTCTTCCAACCTGGGATTCTGGGATTCTGTGATGCTGTGGTCTTCTGAGGTACGCAGTTCCTAATTGCTCACTGCCAGGACTCCTTCGATCCATCTTAAGTTATGAGCAAGAGCGGTAACTCTCTACATGATTCTTATCCCAAAATTATTCCTCAGGCACCATTTCAACAGCAAGCCCATGTGGCCTGAGAGCTTCTCTGACTCTTTAGTGGACTCCTTCTGCAATCAGAAACAACCTTCAAAGCAGAACAATTTCTGGCAGTTAATTTTTACCAGTGTACAGAAGGCAAAAAAGCATGTCTTCAGTGTTTTGTGAGAAAAAAAAATCAAGCTTCTGAATTGAATTAACTGAATTTTTAGTTACTCTTCTTTAAGCTGCTACAACACTGGTATTTGAAAATACTGTTAGTTTACCATCTAAAGTACTGGATTGTTTCTACTCACCACACATAAGGTTGTAAACCTCAATGTTTTCAAAAGCATCCACTTCTGTTTTCTCTTTAAAGCTTGGGCCATATGCTAAGAATATAGCCTAGATTGTAATAAAACTAAAGTTGTTATCTAAAGAAATTAAGATCAGAAAACAATTCAAGTGCATTTTATGGAAACAGTGACACTGGAACAAAATATAGTCTTTTCACAGTGATAAAAGTTAAAATACAGAACTGTTCTGGTAAAGAAGGCCAATTTTGCCCATTGCATGATCATTGTTTCCATGGTAACCAGAATTTACCTTTTCTTTCCATACAAACATTCAACACTGTTCTGATCAGTATATTGACATATGGTTTTACTATAGTTGTGAAGTTCTGAAAGAATCTGATTCATAGGCACAGAACATGGGACTACTTCAAGTAAGGCATGCTTGGCCTTACTTAAAGATTCACATCACAGAAAGTACATTAAAAAACCAAAAGCTCAAGACCTCAAAATATTTTCACAGTAACCAGAATTGAAAATCAGATGAAACAGCAATATAGGCTATACTAACATACAGGTTATACTAATAACCTTTTTTGCTCTGATGATATGATTAAGTCTTGTGAGATAAGCAGAGACAATGAGATTAAATTGATTTGAGCACACAGGCTTTCAGATGCCCAACTGAACTCCCAGAGCCTATGGAGATTTTTCAGTCATTGCTTCAGTAGGAGAATGAAAGAATGAAAGAATTCAGTGTCCCATAGCTAAACATCGTACTCTTGGTTTACTGTAGTCTATCTGGCTCCATGGAGTTGAGTCCAGACAAGTTTTACTACAAGATCCCAAGGAAGCAGGCCTCAATCATGCCAATGAAAGGCAATACAAATATATGGACCCCGTACGTGTTCACGGTTTACATGTCTGGGTGATACAGAAGAAAAAGAACACTGCAAAAACTATCATATATTCTATATTCTGATGGCTCACCTAGCACATTGTGATTTATATTTAAGAAGGTGCAAGACTTGAACAGAAATCATCTTACCTCCATACTTTTAAATTCATTGTTATAGCCGTGGTTACCCCTATCACAATATGTGTAACTTCTGTCCCTAAGGAGAAATCATCATACAGTGTAAATAAAAATGGCACAAATAGAACCAGCTAGAATAGTCATCCTGAATCACCAGACCCTGGATCGTGTCTCAAGAACTGACTCTGGCATAATATTGTAGTACTTTTTGCTCATCCAGTGTTTGCTTTTATGAAGATCATCTCCTGTAACAGAGATCACGATGGACAGAAATAAATTATCCTAAGTAGCTAATGAGTGTACAGTGAATCAATGTTTTCAAAATAAATTGAAAAAATGGCTATTTTTGAACTGAGGCCTTCACCTAGCTACAAGTTGCCGGGGAAGTGTCATCTACTTAAGGAAGAAGTCCTCCATTGTATTCTATGGTATCTGCATTTTAATAGAAAACTTGTAAAGGGAAAACCCTGCTGTTAGCCTCTGTGGAACAGAAATAAGACTGCAAGGGATTTTGCCTTACAAGAGAGTGCATTTTCATCACGGATTCCAAAGGGTGAAGGAGACATGTGGATGTCTGTGTGTGGGTTATAGAATTAATTACAAACCAGAATAGTCTGACTTATAATGACTAACACTTGCTTTAATTTACCCGTTGCTGAGATACATGGAAAGATAAAGAGATAGTCATCCCATACTGATTCTATGCACAACTGTCAAGCACATGTATCCTGTTTTCAGAGGCAAAGAACATTTGAGCACAGTTTAAAAAAGGGTGCATCTGAGATTTTTCAGTGGACATTTCTTATATACCCAGGACAATTATTTGTGGTTGCATCAAAACAATCAGGTATTATACTATTTAAATAGTCTTGAAATTCCAAGTTGGCACATGCTTCTCCTACTGCAACACCATAGCTTAGTAAATACAGTACTTATACTAACACCCCAGGCTTTGCACTGAGTTTTCAAAGCCTCAGGACTAAGGCTTGTCTGAACTGCTTTTGACCTGTTCACAGCTATTTTTAAATTGTTTAGCTCTTAGAGCAATTTTTTGTAATGACAAGGTGGTTATGTCTCATCTGTTATCTTACCAGCTTATCTTTACATGTCAAAGACATAGTTTTCATACAGATAGCAGTAACAATTAGTTATTCTGGGTGGAATGGAGACCCCAAGATTAGCTCACCGCTGGTCAATTAAGGAAATGCATATATGGAACTGAGCAAAACCAGACTTAGAGGTAAGAACACGAATAAAGAACAAATATCTAACACGTGTAGAATGCACCACATCTACTGAACGGAGAGGTAATGTTAACTTCCAGGCCAGTGAAGAATGAACAAGCTGTAGTGTTAGCATACATATAGGAAAGACCACATTCTGATCACACAGTGAGGAAGAAGAAACATTGACATCCCATTTCTCCTGATGAAGGACTGGTAATACTGATCAGTGGCCATATCCACACATGCACCAGACTGAAGCCATCAACCTTAGGATCCAGAAGGACAGGGGAGAGGTGACTGTAACACCAAGAAAAGGGATAGATACTAGGAAGGCTTTCTATGACAATTTTAACTGCATTATTTTTGAGACTTCTTCTGTGTAGTAGTATTCAGTTCTTTATTTTCTTTTTCTTCCATTTTTTTTCCTGTAAAAATTTGGTCTGGAGTAATGATGATTATTTTATTAGACTGTTAAGATTTCAATTGTACCAATAATACATTCTTGGCTTTATGTATAAGGCCTTTTTCCTTTTTACACATAGTAAGATTTTATGTAACAAACATGGCAATTTAACAAGTCTAAAGCAAAACAGGAAATGAGGCATCTGTGAAGGAAATTAAAAGGCTAAGAATGGGATGAAAAAGGTAAGATAACAGTCACACAAATTATGTTACCTCACAGCCAGCCATTGTCGATCCACCAAAAGATGAACTTTATCAATACGGATGTTGTTAGCATAGTGGAATCGTTTTGGCAAGTCAGGCGTCAGATAAGGCTTGAAGTGCTGAGGGGATCTTTTGCACTGTAGAAGAGGAAAGAGCCCAGTCATGAGTTTTGCTCAGCATCAAAAATAAATTCAAAATGATGATGATTGTTTATCCCTCCAAATGAGGATGATGTTTATCACAAACATCTTAGTGAGAGGAACGTAAGCACAAAGCACATTATTCACAGATAGTTTCTCGGATAACCTGCAGATCTCATTTTTGGCCCAAGAAGCAATGGAAGGAAAAATGGCTGGGGTTTTTTTGGAACTGTTTGAAAATATACTGCTACTTCTATAAAATGTATAGCAAGTTCACAAATACTGTGGTAAAAGTACTCCTAAGGCTGAAAGACATTTAGTAGTAAGGTTTAGTCTATATGTCCATACTAATGTCACTGGCATCTAGTATGTAAGATTACACTCTAGAAGAGAAAGCTTATTTCTGCCATCTTCTATTACTTTACCATTCAATAAATAACAAAGAAAACCAGGTATACGTAATGTAGCACAGTCTAGGGTTTTAGTTGCAAGACTGAACATGTACTCTTATGCCATGTAAATGTCCAGTGCTCAGCTGTTAGCTAAAGGCCTTAGCTTTTACATCCACATTTAATGTGTTAATATAACTGTTGTGTTAGCAGGCATGCCATGAATGAGTTTGGCATTGAGAGCCTAATGACAACCATATGACATACTGGAGATGTTTAACTACATACAGTCATCTGGCTGCAAGCATCATGGCAATGTTTCAGAAGTGTTGCTCCTGATCAGGAATCCACTACTGGGTCAACACAGAGCCAGTAAAATGCTGAGGGAAGAGCTGCTAGGAAGCTGGCTAAGCCAGAGAAGTGGACCTGTTTTACCACACAGGCAGTACAACCTATAGCATGCTTGGAGTCTGATCTGACATCTTCACCTCTAAGTACTAGAATTGTATACTCTGCACAGAATGACATTAACATGTGAAATGAGAGCAAGTGTGCCTGCATAGTCATCAAAGAAGCATTGTGGAATCCAGAAAGATGAAAAATAAGGATTCAATGTGTTTGCTAGCCTGGGAGAGGTGGTCACTCTACAAAGGATAGTCTATTAAAGGGAAAAATAGAGGAAATCAACATATAATATGACTTTATGTCTATTGATAAGCAATTAATATACAACACACAACTCCTTTCTTTGCCCAAAACCCTCATTCTAAGAACCTGAAAGGGACAAAGTACAAACTCTGTTTATGAATAGAAAAGTAATGAGGAAGTATCATAATACCAGGCTCTATCTGTAAGGCAGAGTTATCACATCTCTGTAACTATTAGCAGCTGCAGTTTCAACTGAGGTTGTGAAAATGCAAATTATGCTATTCCCTCACATTGATGCTCTTTGATATGACAGGCTCCACATCATACAATGAGGTAGGGGATGTAGCACTGAAAATGCATCTTTTGCTACTCCCGACCATTGATATGGTTGTATTGATATGGTAACATCTGCTTTCGATGCTGGGGAATAAATAAGTCAATAAAATATTAAACAGGATCGTTCACTGCCCTTTGGACTTTAGTGGCAGGCAAAAGCTACATGTAACATTGCACAACTGAGTTGTTCAACAGGTTAAAGGAAGACCTCTAGCGGTGATTTATCAGAAGTATACCCAGCTGAGACAGCCCAGAATTCTTCCAAGCTGAGAGCATTTATTCTAAAAGTATCAGAACATGTCTACTGCTTGGACTAGGACTAGTCACAGAATAGAAAACAAACCGCCAATGAAGGAAAGAAGGGAAAATTATGACAATACATAAAGAGGAAGCAGTTTAAATTTTTAACTCACTGCAAATTTTAAATGCAAAATAAAGACAACTTTCCTACAAGCATTTTAGTTTGCCCACCACATTCATCCCACATGTATTAATGTATATCATGAACACTAAAAAAAAAAAAGGCAGTGAGTTATCTATCTAAAAAAGTATAAGGAAAAACATGCACTGTCACATCTTATTACCTTTCAGTAAAATAAATAGGCTTGGTCCTCCTTTCTTTTGCACTCTGTTCTGCACCCCTTTGTTTGCACCCTTCAGAGCTCAGCTGTCTCAGAGTGTACCCACAAGGAGCAATGGTCTACATGGGAGACACAGACAAGCTTGGACCTGCCCTGAAGTGCTACATCCACACAGTAGGCAGAGATCCAAACAGAACTATCAGTATGGGTCCCAGTGGTAGTGCAGCATACCTAAAAGCACTGCAAGTACTTGAGTGGTATGTCATGAAAGATCCTAGAAGAGCCATATTGCCTCATGCCAAAGGTCCGCCTTGCCAAGGTTCCTTGTGGATCGCGTTTATAGGCCTGTGCCATGCCCTTACAGGCCTGTCCTCCATTCATGTGTCTAAAATCCCCCCTTCCTATTTATATTTCCAGCCTCTACACACCCTGTGCCAATGTACTCTACAATGCTATTATCTGTTTTGTGGAAAAGTTGCTTTAACCTAGCCTGAGTGCAGCACTTGTGGTCCAGAGCTAACAGATGCTTATTATCTAACACATCTCTGTGTTGTATTCTGTTCTATAATGAAGATATACCCTACTTTCTCCTTGTGAAGTCAGCCACTTCTTCTCTTTCAAAGTGAAGTACTGAAAACTCTTTTGCTCTGAACAGAGATCACCCATGGCAAACCTTTGTGCACCACCTTCGAACAATTTCCAGAACGGCCTCCTGTGGTACACTGGAGTCAGTACACTATTTAAACTTGCACTGTACCCTCAGTTTTTCACAAACTGGGCTTTTTGGTCAGATTCCTATTGAGAGGAACTATGAGGAAAAATTATGAAAATATTTACTCACTGTGAGGTTTTTAACAATTCCTTCTGAGTCAACTGTTAAAAAGAAAAGATTAATTAACATACATTCAAACAGCTGAAAGTCCAAAGCCTCATGCGAAAAATTTCAACATGCTTTTTTCTGCAAAACTGAATTTCTTTATTAGCTTGTGAAGATTATGGTAACAATAACCTTCCACAGGTAGGAAGATTGTGTTTCCAAGGGTGACTGTCTGTAAGTGTGCTAGCCTGTGGAAGTACCTAGCACTCTGGGCACATTAAGACAGACTGTAGAAAACTGCCATGATGATGACTGCCTACATCTAAAGCTGACACATCATCAGAACCAAATTTTCTTCTCCCACCTAACCTCTGTTTGAAGTATAACCTTTTTTTACATTGAACTGGACCTGGAGCACTTGTCTTGTATTCCACTTCCAGCAGCAGTCACAGAGAAAAATCCAGTCTTAGTACTTTGATGTTCCACATTTTCAAAGACTGACTTTAACTTTTTGACATTAGCTTTCTAAAAACAAATCTGAGGACTTTACAGAAGGAAAATTCCTTCAGAAAAAGTAAGACCATTAGAGGAAATGAGTCAACAATTATACTGAGATTCAGACACATACAAAACATCATTATTCTATCCTTTGCTTACTACTTTGCTCCTGTCTGACTTCAACTGTCTTCTACTTAAATTAAGGAACATCTGTTTTATATTGTATAAATATTGTGCCTGCAAGTATAAATACAAGTAGAAAAGATAAAATAAAAAGTACAATGGGATCCCAGCTCTTATTTGAGATCTGCAAGAATTACACCTTTTCAAATACTTTATTAATTCTACAGACTCACTAAATAGAGAACTTCCATGGTTTCCCTTCTATCCATTCTTTTCCCTGATACAGAAGGTTTTAGGATGTTTGGTTTTTTTTTTCAGTCTGGTAGCACGTTATCTATTCCAAGTCAGCTCATACGGTTTCAGTTTTGTGTTCTTTTGTGATGCTGGCAAAAGGGCTCAACCAAGTCTTAGATGCACTGTGCTAAGATTCAGGTTCCATAATTTTGTGCACATGGTTAGAAATAGTCATTGCTTCCAAAAGACTGACTCTGCTAATGTTGCACAAGAAATCTGTGAAGACCAATGCACTTACAAAAGACCTGATGTTCCAGTTCAAAACAATAAAACTATCTTTACTTCACCTTTCCACATGCCAAGAAAATGCAAATCAGAGACTGCAACAAGCTTTTCTAACCTTCAATTTCATTTAAAGGGGTTGTTCTTGAAAAAACAGACAAACAAACAACTTCCACGGATGTTTAAGTCAGGTTAAGTGAAACAGAAAGCCATTCACTGCTGATTACTACTGATTATCCATTTTTCCCATTCATTAATTTACTTATTTATTTCCTGTTATATTAATTGTGCAATCCCAGGACTGGTCCACACTTACAGATAAAATAGTCCTTTGGAACATTTTTTGCTCGAATGCGAGCTGCAGGCCCAGCATATATGTAGAAATCAATCTGTTTGAAGTAATTAGTCATATATTCTAACTGTCTGCAGTAGGTCATCTCCATCCCTAAAGGACAATACAGAAACAGTTATTTTTTATATACAATATATGGCAAGGAAGATAAAGTGAATTATAAAATCATTAAAATTAGTAAGCACTCATATTACACAGGGGAAGAAAACAATGACCCAGTAAAATTTAGGCTGGAAAAAAGAACAATATACATTACCATGATCAGCTAAAACAATGAGGTTTACACATTTGTCCAGGTTTCTTTGTTTAAGTCCATCCATTAGCATCCCCAGTGTTTGATCTGCTAGCTGTAAGGCTTTGATTACCTGTGAGATAAACCAGTTTAATTTGAATTTTTCTTTCTGATTTCAAGTTCTAACTTAAATAAAATCATCAAAGTCTGATAAAAGTGAGCTGTTCTGTCAGTTTTCAGGTTCTTAATATTGCTTCTTCTTCTCTTTTTCCATCACCACTAGAGTATAGATGTGCAGAATTCCACTACTCTACCGCAGAATATGTGACTTAAAAAAAGACTCGCAATTAATTTTTTCTATCACCTTAGAAAAATTGAGCTTTAAAATATGTTTATTGAAAGAAAAAAATTAACACATTTGTAGGGGAATAGACAGGGATCGGCGACTGGAAGATCACGGGCTGTGACGGAAAGATAGACTCCTCCCCATAGGAGTGGCAGGAACAGGAAGCGCAAGAGCTATGTAAGCGTGTGACGCAGCTAAATAAATGGACATTTTGTATCCATCATATTGATGTCTGTGCATCGCTGTCCCCAGGGTGGGTAGAGCCCTGTGTCCCGGAGATATGTGGCCCAAGATAAGTTCTCCCATAGAAGTGTACAGCAACACACATTCAGATCAAATCTGTTCCTTGCTCCCAAATTTGTATAAAATATCAGATTTATAACACTAAACACAATTTTTGTTGTAGCATGAACATGTCATTGTATTAACACATTAGTAAGCAGTGTTTCAAAAATATTTACACACACATATTATCTATAAGACCAGCGTAGCATCCAAGAAGGCATGGTGCCCTTCTCTCATATATACAGTCCTGTTAAACTTCCTACAGAAAAACACTGATCACCACTGAAGTAATGTGGGAGAAATCCAGCACAAAAGGCAGCCATTCACAAAGGATAGTTCTTCCCTAGTTGGCTCAGCTGACTTACAGTCTTCCCGTAAGTCCTACAGTAAGGATGATACCCAGCTGAGTCTGAGGACTCCATGTCTGAGCACTTGCACCCTTCTTGTTCGCCTAACTCTGCTACACTCTCTTGAATGTCTCGCATGCATGGACAACATACACATATACAATCACATACACAGTAATGGGTTTTTAAGCCCTTTATGTACAATGGAGTTGCCTTTCCAATTAGGAAGCCTAAAACCATCCTACAAAAATAATTTTTTCTGTCCTTGTTGTTTGCTACAACAAGGCCTTTTGCTGAACACCATTTTCAAATATATTCAAATATATTAAACGAGACCATTCCAGGAAGGAGCTGATATGGTAAGTCCTAAACTTCTAAACTCCTTAAAGACTGAACTTTTTGCAAGTAAAAATGTAATACTTTTGGGTTACAAATTAGCATACATTGAAGTACAGTGTTAGGAATAAAAAAAGTCAGTTCTGAGGATTCGCCAGACCACATACTTTCAAATATCACTTGGCAATAAAATTAAAGTTCTAAGTACAACCGTTAATATTATTACTAATAGTATGATCTGAAATTATTTTCTGCCAGTCTGTTTGGTTTACAGCTCTTTTGATTCACACACAATGTTGGAATCATAACAATGAGCTAAACCACAAGCAAGAGTTCTTAATAAAATCTCATAAAACAGTAACAGTAATTTTTTATCTACTATCCTTTCCAAGTTTATAAGTTGGTTAAGTTCATAGAACAGCACCTTTTTTAGTGCAATTTAGTCTAAGAAAAACACAAAAACTACTTACACCACCACTAACTGGCCCAAATGAATGTCCAGAAGAATCTGGTTCTTCAATATATAAAGTGTAGAAATCAGGCCTTGAGTTAGAAATAAACAAGAATGGAATATTATGAGAATTTGGAGACAGCATTTCAAAAGTACACTTCCATTTTAAAAAAATATTAAATGAAACTTAAAACAGAACTGGAAATAACTTCTTTAAACCTTAACAATAATCCAAACAGCAAATATATTCATTTAGCTTCCTCTGAGTTTTGTAATTAATCAACATGGACTATTTGAAGTTACAATTTCAGAAACAGTATTCAATGTCTTTAAATGGTATCCAGAAATCACTCTGAAAAAATTAAAGATCTCAGCAGAGTAAGCTGTTCCTTTTTGAGATGTAAGTGGAACCACCACCTAAATGATCTCTTCCTGATTAAGCGGTGAGATTCTAGTGAGCATCTCCTAACTGCAAAGATATTAGGAATTTGTTAGCAAATTATCATATAAAAGATTTCACTTATTTACATGTCGCAAAGCTAGGCACCACAAACAGTACTGACATCTAGTTTTCTTCCTGAATTACTGCCTGCAATTACTTTCAGATATTTAACCTTTCTTGTGCAATATCTTTTATGTAAAATCTTTCATCCATACACTTAGACTAGAGACAGAATATTCCATGTTTCCTCTGGGCCATGCACCAAGAAAAAAGACACAACAATGAAAACAAACTTATACAACAGTACATCCCATTCAGATATGTGTGCACTTTTTCATCTTCTGGATCTACAATCTTATCCTGAAAATGATTAGCTATACTTATAGAACAGGCTTAAGTTCAGTAAATAATCATTTGAGATGGTGAGGAGGATTCCACAAACACCAACAGAAGTTTCAACTGCTAAGCATTAAAACCTTTCTAAGCTATAGTGTCACAAACCAGCTAGATGTTACTAAGTGTTACCTCTCAGATTTGGCATAATCAAGCCATTTCAATACTCCTGAAATTCTCTGTTCATATGTAACTGAACTGGGGAAAAAAAAAAAAAAAAAAGGTATGATGTTAGCAAGGTTTTTCTGATAAGCCCTTCTAATTCCAAGATACAGAGAAAGTGTGCACCCTCTAGACATATAGTGAAGTCACAGATTTGGATTTCAAGAATGATGCATCTTAACAAGGTACCAGCAATCAGTTTTATTATTCTCCTTTTTGATTGAATGTAGCTCACTTGTAATGGTAAATTAGACAGATCCTGATTTTGCAAACAGAACATGTGATATTAATGGGAGTACTCATATTTGTAATTAAATACACGGAACAAAAGATTTCAAGTTCAGGACATAAACCTGAAGTATAAGTCAGTGTAATTTTTATTATTTCCAGCATGTATAAGCCTTGGTCTTTCATATCTTAAAAGCAAGTAATGTCCCCAGCAAAATCTTTGTGAGATCATGCTTTGTTTCCTATGAAGGAATTAATCCATTAATAGTTTTGCTTTCCCCCAAACTCATACACAAGCTTTATATTAGTTACCTACAGTATTCGGGTGTTTTCTGAGCACCAATCCTACACATCACTGCAAATCCTTTGTTATCTATAGAGAATTTACAAGAAGTCTTGTGAAAGACTTCTTGCTTTAGATTGTCTTTGTAAATGTGAAGAATCATGGGAGATTTACTGAAAACATAATGAAAATTTAGAAATAATTTACTAATACCAATACTTTCCATAACAAAAAAAAATACTATGACGGTGATTGGTATATTTTGACATGTGTAACCTGTGAATTTACAAAACAAAACATACAGACCTATGATTCAGCAGCCATGTGCATATTATCACACATGCAAGCAAGACCGGAGGAAATGGAACTAGAGCCCATCTTCCTTTAGTAGCTTCCCTATCCGGCATCCCCTCGTCAATTAGTTTCTGCCTTCTATACCCTTTTGCCTCCAAGTTTGTGTTCATCATCTCAGAGTATAGGTTATCTGAAAGCTTATTCTCAAGCACAAGTATTTTTAAAGGGCTGTATAGTATGTGCAGATTTTATGTATGGAAATATGGCAATCATTGGTATAGCTTAGCAGTGGCCACTAATCAGTTATAGGATGCTTTCCTAGATGACTTCCTAGTGGGACATCAGTGGTTTGCAGCTGGCTGAAACTCCAAAGTTTCTGGGAGAGCATAATATACATTTGACTTTCTTATTGTGAATCCCCTAAATGGTTTTGAAAATTTCAGCTAAAAGTGGCAGTTCCATGGCAAAACAAGGATAATGTGACATAGCACTTACCTCTCAGAATGTTGTTTAAAAATATTACATCTCATTTCCTTCAACTGTCATATGGCAATTTAGAATTTTGGAGTAATTTACAGGAATTTATTATAAGTCCTATAAAAACTTACCCATTGAATACCTGGTACAAGGTGGGGTATGTTCCATTAATTGGAACATCAGAGCCTGGCCAAAAGAACGTGCCTGCTTTCAAATTTTGATACATTGCTGTCAGCCAGACCTACAGGTAAAGATACAAATGATTTTATGGCATTTACACCACTGGAGGACCTCAGATCACCAAAGTAAAAATACATAATTGGGTCACAAATATGGGCTGCAAGCATGCATTCCTCCTTTTTCTTTCACACATCACACAGTTGCCTAATGACCATATCTGATTTGGAGATTTTTTTCTATATACACATTCTGAAGAAAAATCAGTAGCACGGAAGCCACTATGTTGCCATTTCTTGGCTATTCTGAGCATAGCAAAAAATCATATAGGTATTTCCATAATTGGCAACAGGTAGTGATCTTTTTTCCTGTGGCAAATGCCAGTGGAATGTATCATGAAGTTGAAAGAAGAGCTCTTGGCTATTCTCTTCCTTGCTTTTATATGCCTGGACTTCGTAAGTGTATTTGTAAATGGATATAATTTGGAAGTCGATTTTCAGGTTTCATTTTGTAGCTGGTTGTCAAAAGACAAAGAAGAAATACCCCACAATAAAACCATATTAAAAATTGACTGTGGCTTCCTGTGGCAAGAAATCCGTTCCAATACTAACTGAAATATTTAAGTCTTTTTTACTAACTGCCACATTAAGTGAAATTTTTAAGTCTTAGAATTCACAGTTTAAGAGTTCTCTTACTTTCCTAAAAACCAAACTGTTTTGTAAGCAACCTATAAATATGAAGCCTACAGGATATTTAGCACGTGCTGCCAAAATATCACACAGCTTTGCATTTCATTCTCTTTTTGTTTTGTTTTATAATATGGCACATGAGCCACTCTATACATAAAGAAATAACGTGATGAGAAATAAACCTACTGGCTGCCCTTTCCACCATGAAGGTTTGAATTTTTCTGTCCCCGAAAGTGAGAAATGCTTGTTCAAGTTTACATCATACATGCTGTTATCAATAATACCATGAGATTCTGGATACAATCCCTGCAAAATGAAAATAAACAAAAAACAATGCTGAATGTTGAAATCAAATGGAGCCTAAACTATGTTGTTATGCACACTGTTGCATTGTTACAATTATTTTTAGGGCTGTTTTATCACAGAAACAGAACATGCTTTCCTAACTCACATTCCCACCAATGAATTCAGCGTACCTGTCAAGTTCCCTTGAGTCTCCCTATTTTCTCCCCAGCCCGATTAAAACCTGATGTGCTATAGGTTAAGTACCATATATGTCATGCGGCTGTATATCAGCTGCCAAACCCATCCTAATGCACACTCTCATCAAATAGCTGTGTCCTCACCCATACTCATCGGTATCCAGTTAGACTGACAAAGATCAGGAATAACCGGTTCACAGGCCAGTATCAGATAGCATACGTATATCGCCACATAGGTCATGCCTGCATGTACTATTTCAGCATATCTCTCTCTCTTTTATTCCTATATTTTGAGTTCCCATGTCCCACAGAAAGATTGGTGCCACATACCTCCTTCTATCTCATCCAGATAATGAAGAGGAAAAATAGCAAATTCTTACTTACTGTGACAATAGTATAGTGGTTTGGAAAGGTTTTTGTGGGATAAACAGCTCTCATGTATTTTGGATGTGTACCACATGTTTCTGCAACAGATCATGAAATTAATATAAATTTACATATAAATTTTTTAAATCAAAAACTAACAGTCTTAAAAACAAACAAAAAAAATATCACCACAGTCAGTTGCTGTCAGGGGAAATGTGACTCCAAATCAAGACGCATACATTCTGGTGTCTCCCTGCGAGCTAGGCCTACTGTCCCTTTGCAATCAAGGGACTCTGGACACTCAGTTCAGCTGCCTAATGCCTAGACACCTAGGGCCATTTGAGACATCTTTAATGATCCTGCATGGCCTTCAGATGCTGCTCCTAAGTCCTGCCTGCCAACCCAGATGAGTGTCTTGGGTAATTCTAATACCTACAATGGCAAATAGACATATATGTTTACACAATGAGACTGAAGCCTCAGGTCAGCCAGGGCAAGATATTCTGCAGAGCTGTCTGGTGACTAGCTGCATGGCAAGGACTCAGTTGCTTAAGCTCTGGAGTCCCATGCCATTGGAGATACCCTCAGATATCCAAGACATCTGCATGAAAGTTGGCAGTTTTGATGCAAGATCACACAGCAGCTGAAGGCCACCTAGGATATGCCACCACACTCTGAAGTATACTACAAATATAGGTTAAGGCAACAATTTGTCCTGTGGCACCATGTCTGTTGGTTGAGCTGACTTGCTCCTTAGGCTCTTGCACTGTGCTGTACAGACTGTACTAACCATAAACACACTGACTACAACAAGCATGTAGACATCTCACATGCAGACACCTCCAAGAACATAGCTAAATGTAGGTGTCCTGCTCTGGAGTGAATCCCACCCCAGGTGTTCTATCTTCATCTCCAAACATTGCATCACTTCTCAGCAATCTAAGGCACTTACCATGCCTGAATATCTGTAATATCTAAATCTACTGCAGTATCCAACTTATTTACACACAAAACAAAGGTGTAAAGACTGGAAGATGACTTAATGACATTCTTTAATCTAATTTACGTGTAAAAACATTTCTGTATTAAGCTGTAATCAGATGTTTATTTGATTCACACTCAAACACACTTTATTCTTTGATGTACAGAGTTTTGGTCAAAGAACAGAAACTGATTTTAACTAAACAACCTCAACTAAACAATAAAAGCCTGAAATTATTCTACAAAACTGTTCCAGTGTGGTACAGAAAAAAAGGCTTAAAGAGTGTTTAAGGAAGGGCTTAATAATTGACAAATACATGAGAAACTCAGCATAATCTTTTATGGATCTCTCTTGAATGGTAAAGGAGGTACACTCATAGTGTACATATTCTATAACAACTAGCTTGATTAGCTCTACTGAAAATCCTAGGCTAATGGAGTTAATAGAGAGGAAATATTTTATGCTACAAATCAGTGTTATGTTTTTTCTTTTGCAAAGAAAGGAATTTCCCTTTCCTTTACACTGTGGATTTCTGAGAATTATAAGCATGAATGTGTATAAGTAATTCTCTAAATTGACCACAAATATGAGTAATGCTGAATTAGATCTGTTCCTGCTTGAAATAATTTATTGGAAATGTACATGTAGTGTGGTTTTCATTCCTTTTGTCAATTTGGCATTTCCATTTCACCTATTTCAAAAGACTAGAACTGAACACTGACTTCTGCTTGCGTGATTAGTTCACCAATTCAAGTTCCTTCCAATGTCAGAATGACATCAAAGACTAGCCTGCACAAGAAGTCAGGTTTGCACGCTGCTTCAAGTTCAGGCTTCTGGATACCCTCATAATCCACAAATAAGACTGTTAACTATTCAGTAAAATGTAGTACTTTGTAACATCCATGTGAAGTTTTCAAATGAGCACAATAGAAACAGAATATGATATATTCAGGACAAACACTATCAATTTAGACTATTACTGCTGAGAAGAAATGAATAAACATGCAGACATTTTGTCCAGGTACAAAGTATCTTGATAGCTGAGCTCTAAAATATTCAGAAAATTTTAACAAAGTGCGCACTAATGGGTCTCACTTTTTAGAGCCCTTTATAGCACAAGCTAAAGTTCTTCAACTTCTCCCAATATTCAAAAACACTGGGAAACATTAACTTGAACCTTACTGCAATCATATAAATATATTAAATTATACCAATATGTAAATTATATTGCATTTATGTCTAATATAGTAATATTCACTGATATACTTTTAAATATGCAGCTTCTCTTTAATAACTTAAAATATCTGACTTTAAAAAGCACATCTTTGAGACTGAGTTTTCCCAATAACCCAATGCATTTTCTCTTCATATTATACTTTAATGATGATATCCTTATCAGCCAGAATTTTTCAGTGGTGTACAGAGAATGCAGGAAATCTTTCTCTGGAACTTTTTTTCAGTCCTAAACTGTATTTGAATGTACATTTCAAGCTATACATTTAGTAAGAAGTTGCTGAGCAGTATTAGAGACTGTGTTAAAAAAAGTCATGTTTGCTGTGCACTCAAATACAAGAATTAATATAGAACATATAATAATAAATATATACAACTGATGAGGGAGACCTGATCTGTGATTCTCTTATTGCTGAGCAGCACATATGCATGACAACAGCAAACAGGACTGGAGAGGTTGCATGTAGACTTAAAGAAAATAGTCAAAGCATTCTTGGTAACTTACTGAGTTTTTCAATATTTGGCAGCAAAGATCTCCAAGTTTGCAAGTATTCTGCTCTAAACCCATCCATTGAAAAAAGGATAACTGGTGGCAGATCAAACCTACAAGAAAATATGAGTTTGTCATCATAAAGGAGTTTGGAGAGTTGGTGACTTGTTAAGACCTTTATCAACAATATGAATTCTACTTTTAAAAGCAGGATCCAGAATTCCCGTATACTTCCCAGAATTAAAATCACATTGTGAGATAAACAAATAGTTCGATTTTGAGATCAAATACACAATCCTCCTGGAAAAAGCACTGGAGGAATAAAATACAAGCTACTCAGCATAAAGAGAACCTAGGAAAAGAAACTGGGTTTTGTTAATCTTTTCATTAGAAATAATTAATTACAAATACAAATAAATACAAATGCTGCAGACTAGCATCCAAATACAAGCCCAGAGTACAGAATGGCCAAAGTCCCTCTGTACATATGTACATAGTAATGGGTTGAATTCTGTCTCTTGTCTCTTAATGCATCTTTAAAAATCTTTCAGCGCAGTTGCACAAGGGCTGTGAAAGCACAGCAATCACCCAGCAAGCAGTTAGGGTCAATTGGCCTCAGTGCTGGGAAACTCCTTGCAATGCCAGATTTGCGCTAGCCCCTTACCTTACCACATTCCCTTTGTGAAGACATCAGTAATCAGTCCATGTTCTTTGTGGATTATATCTTTCAAGTTTCCCAGCTCTCACAGAGCTGGAGAACATGTTTTTTTTGCCTCAAGGCCCCTGACAAACTCAACTCAAAGCTACAAAAGCAATGCAGCATCTGCTAATGTGCTTAGCGGAAGACTTTATGCAGAGAAACAAGGATAAAAGCCTCAGGTCTGAGTTCATACAGTAGGTATGATAAAATAGGCACAAACTGCAGCTGTTCTCTAGAACAGTGTTCAAATTCTTGTTATAAAAATTCTAACTAGGAGGTGCTAACTGTGAAAATAAACTTCAAAGTTATTAAACATGCCTTCTCTTAACCAGCCTAAAAGGACTCCTAAAGAAAGATACAGTTATAAAATTCTGGTGCTATAGGACCTTTCTTCATAACACAAAGTGGCAAAATCAGTAGGATCAAGTCATCTAGTTCTGCAAATTCAGTCTTTTTGTTAACAATCATTATATGTTCTACAGTCTCCTTAGAAACATATAAAGAAACATAAAAATTGTAAACGTACAACTAAAATATGTAGTTTGAAGCAGGCTTCACTACACATAATGTCTAAAATAATTCTCAACTATTTGTAATTTATGGTAATGGTTCACCACATAAGCCTGGCAACTATTGGGGAAGAAAATGATTGATTAAATGCAGTTACTGTTAACTGACTTCAAACCATTTTTTTGAGCAATACTTTGAGTGGTAACTATCAAAAAAAAGTTATATATTCACAACAGGCAGTAAAGTAATGCCTATCCTAGTTTGTTTTTCATTCACAGTGATCTTTTCAAAACACAGAACTACACTGGCATGAACAGTTTGTACAAAAACAGTTTCTATAAAACAATCTGAAATTAAACAGAGCTTTATACAGCAATGCTGTTTATAGCACTTAAAGAAGCCCTTCTCCACTAGTTTCCAAGCTTTATGAAACTGTGTTAAATCACAAAGTTATTATAACTTATTTATTAACCTAATAAGTATATTTTTATACCTATGTTCAGAGGCGCATGCAGGACTCCATGAAGAGGTGACAATACTAAAGGTATTATTGCTATAATTAAACTAAATTGGCAGTAAAATGGATAGAATAATGGATAACATCAAAAAAACCATACCTGAACTAGAAAATAATTAATTTTTCTTTGAGAACAACTTTTTAAACTTTGATTTTGCCTAGCCTCTACCTATGATTCTGCAACAGTGCACAAATAGCAAAATATCTACAGGTGGACATCAGAATTATCATGTTCTACCATTTGTAGATATATAGCTACTTTAATCGCCTCCTTTTTAACACACCTTTTTTCTCCACAGATAATTCAAGTAAAAAAAACCCTGTTACTTAGATAGGGAGCTGCAATCACAGATTCTAACTGTTATTACAGCCTGCATAAGGTGATTTATCCAAATTACCACAGATACAATATGGTAACATAAAACGGACTATGAACAATTTGTGATACATGAACCTTGAGATAACTCTAATAATTTTTCCAGGTCTTTGCAAATCAACCTTCAATCCAGATTTGAACTCCTGTACTCTGCTCTCAGCTGTAAATAGTACATGAATGTGCAACAAAATGACAAAGGTTTTAGAAAGAAAAAACTTTGACAGCACAAACTGCTTCTGTATAATATTCCTCAGGGCAGGAATCTTATTCTCAGTAAATATGAAAACCTCATGAAGGCCTGCTTCAGGCCACTGGAGTGTTCCTGACCATCACAATGATTTTATTTCCTAAGAAGACAAAATTCTTTTATCCTACCCAGCTGGACACTGAGGAGTTTCAAGTGATACACATGGTTCTTCCACCCAAGGTATTTCACCTGAAAGGACAACAGAAAATACTGAGTCAGCATTAAACAATGCAACTCAAACAACAAAGAAGTTTCCTGGTTGAAACACATATACCACACAGACGAGCAAACAAATAAAATGGAGAAGAAATCACTATGAAAACTTAGCCTAAGTTTTGTCTGGTTTTAAATGGAAAACATTTAAACTGTATCCTGTCCACAGTGGCTTACTGCCTTCTCTTTTTGCAGATACTACTTACACATTTAGAGATGATTGCCAGGGCTCCCTTTAGCCTTTTCTATTTTTTTTCTATAAAAAGCCCAAACTCCTTCAATCTTTCATTGTTGACCATGGCTTCCAAATTTCAAGTAATTCTTCCCGTTCTCCTTTGAATATTCTCCACCTGCTTTACAGCTATACTAATTTACGATAATGTTTGCCCATCTCTTTGGAAGAAAAAGGGAAGTCAATAAAAGAAGAAAGAAGGAAAGCATCCAAGAAATGAAAAAATATAAAGAAAAAAGAAGAAGCAGTGACTGTTGAAGTTCTTGGCTCCCCACAGAAAGCTTCTCTCACAGTAAGCAGCCAAAGGCAGGGATGTGCAGTGACCTTAGCTAGGTCAGCTCTATCAGTTTGGCACCTAGTCAAACTTCTGACTGCTTTTAGCTTTAATTTGCATTTATGTGGCAAATATAATTTTGCAGGAGTTGCCTTAAATCTCTTCCACCTCACAATATAAAGGAATTCTGATAACAGGTATCATGTTATTCCTCAGGTATATTTCCTGTAATCTGATTTTACTAGTGCTATTCTTAATGTGTTTATCCAGAGTCTGTATGAAACAATCAGCCATGAACAAAAATATTCAGAAAAGATACCAAAAGCTCCACCTCAAAACATCTTCATTTTCTAAAACGTCACTGTAAGACTCTAGTCTTGAGAAACAAATGCATCTACCTTTATATTTGCCATGTTTGCCCATCTATTTATTTCACAGGACAATTTATACATAAAACTGTTGGACTTTTGATTTACCTTTGCAAATGATGTTGTAGTTTACACAGCAGTCTTTTTTCTGCAAGCAGTCATCAGAACAAGAACAGTAACTTCCAGGTATCCGTGTCTCACCACAACGGAAATTAGTGCACCTCCAAGATCGGGCTGAAAATTGGAAGAAAAAGATTATGATGCAGTTCACAAAACCTTACGTAAACTCCTTTGTATGGAAATTCCCCAAACATGTTAAAAAAAAAGGGGGTTTGTTGAACTGTAATTTATATGTCCTTCTTCAGTGGCTTTAGAAGTTTTATCTGAAAGGAAAACTTAAGATTTCATTTAACATGTAAAGTCTACTTCTGTGGCCATTGAATGGTAACACAGACTCATAGAGTAATTTATTTCACAAAGGGGTCCCCAAAGTCACCCTGTTCAATGCCTTCCACCCTACCAGGAAGATCTGAAAAAAAAAATAATCAAACCCAGATTTCTACTACAGAAGAGAATGAGAAGGAAACAGATATTTTTTCCTGCTCTTGCACATGATTTTCAGCAGACAGCAAAAAAAGGGATGTAAGGGCTGAAGTGGGCAGAAAAAGTGGTAAAGATGAAGAAACATCCAGGCAGCTGCTGGGAGAGCAGAGAGAGTAACTGGACAGAAGTCTGCCCTCGAATGCAGAGCCAGGCTGGTGCCCTGGAAGATGAGTGCACTCCTCCGACCCCCGGCCCCCACCGAGTGCTGCATGAGGCTGAGAGTGCACCTGGCCAGGAAACACCCACGCATTTCCAAAAGCACAAGAGGAGGCAGCACAGCAGCATTATTTCAAGGCCCAAGTCAAAGATAACTTATGATTTCTGTTCACACTCATCCACAGCTTTATCCAGACCAAGAAATATGCACTGCAAACGCTTTGGTTATCCACTGGGGACGAAATATCTGACTTGAGAAAGACACAGGAAGATTTCGTGTCATGCCAGGTCACCAAGTTATGGCCCTCTAGCCATCTGAGTGCAGCAGCAACTTGACAAAGCCACGTCCTTCCCTCCCAGAGGAAATGTGACATAGCTTCTGTATATCTGTATAAAAATGAGAATTTCTCCTTTTCCTATTGCTATCATGTGAAAAAAACAAACCCAAAATAGAATGGAAACCAATAAGCATTGCCTGCAAGGGAACATACTTGGCTCCACGCAGGTGTCCTCATAGTCCCAGCAGCAGTCCTGACGCTCCTTGCAGCCGCTGTCGCACCGGCAGCCAGGCACCTCTTCCCTGTGCACCTCGTTGCACTTGTGTCTGCAGCTGACTGTAAGGAGAAGGCAGCCACCCTGAGTCCTCAGATAACCCTGTCCCAGGCAGGTCAGTTAAATGGATCACAGACACAGGCTGTGGGGAAAAACATTCTTTCCCAAATCCGTTTCCCGACTCCTTTTCCTATGTGGTCACTAGCACAAGGGTCAGCAAGGTGAAACAAAAGCCATTGGAAGTCCTCTGGATGTTGAAGGTCCTGGTGGCTGTTTGGGCTGTGCTTGCCCACAGCCTGTGGCAGGGCTGTGTCTGCAGCAGGTCTCCCCAGGTCCGGTGGCACAGGAGGCAATGTTCAGGTGTCCCACCCTCCCAGTATGAGCAGGGGGAAACTGGTGTCTCTGGTCCAGGATGCAAGAAGAAGAGCAACTCCCACTTTGGACATTCCCTAATGTACCCACCAGGGAGCTGCATGGGATGGGGGCTCCCTCAGGGCCAGGCACCCAGAGCCACAGGGCGCTCCCCAGGGCCAGCTGGGCAGGGCCGGGCAGCCAGGGCCCATCTCATTGCCCCAGCCAGGAGCAGGGCAGCCAGAGGGCACCGGGGCAGCCCCAGCCCAGGCCCTGGGCACCTCCCTGGAGACAGGCCAAGGCCAGGCTGTTGGCCTGTGGGTGGGCCTGGCTTGGTGGAAGCCATGGCCGGGCAGGGCAGGGCTGTGGGGGGCTGGAGACAGCTATGCTGCCACATTGCTGGGGCTGATGGCCCCAGGGGGCTGACATGAGGTCCTGGGCTGTGGGCTCGGTGGGGGCAGCCCCAGGGGGCTGGGCAGGGCCTATAATGCTTATTAGTGCACTTGGGACTCTACCCATACCTCTCCCACATAATCGTTACAACATCCCTTAAAAATTTGCAGGTTTGGTTGCTTTGAATGAAAGAAAGAAAAGGGTCCAAATGAGGGGCCTTGTGCTGGAAATGGAGCTATGCAGTTCCTCAACACAGCTCTGACACCTTCGTGCAGGGAGAAAGAGGAGCTCTGGCTCTCCCAAGGACACCCAAAGACAACCCCAAATCTCCAGGCATCACTCAGATTTGCTGGTGCAATTCTATTATAGTTGCCAAAAGGTTCATGCTTTTGCAGGGTGCGCTGCCTATAAAATTGGGGCTTTAATATCCACTGTATAGAAGCCATGTAGAGCTAAAGTGATTTTTTTTCAAGCTAGCCAGCTTGTGTCACATGTAAAAAGTTCTCATGACGTACCTTGAGGTTTCAGTGCTTACATCAACAACTCTGGTTGAGTGCAAGAAAGCTTTGCAAATAATTAGAATAACAAACAATATATGTAATGTGCATAAACGGATCTGTCAAAAGTAGAGATAGAAAGAAGTAATTGAGGGTTAACTGTTTTATGACTGGAGTCTGTTCTGTCAAGAAAGAGCTATGATTTTTCACAAATTTACATCAATATATGCAAACAGTTTTTCTGTGCTTTTTTGGCTGAAGTTTAGAGTAGCTGATTTAATTTTTCCTCTATTCATTGGCTTTTGAACAACTCAAAGTTGTTCAGATAGTTTACCTGATTTAAAATTATATAGAATACAGCATGGTGAGTCTAAGAAAATATATAATCTTTTCTTCTGTCTGCAATGGAACTGTTCATACCCCTCATAATTTGCAACCCATGCTTCTAATTTCTTTACAATATTTACATAACTATGTGAGATCAGGAATTTAGTATTTCATTAACTTTAATTTGGAATAATCGTCATAATTACAGGAGCTATAAGGCAATTTACCTTGAATATACAGACAGAATTGAGTGTACTATCACCAAATTATCTTCTGATTAACATATAGAATGACAGGTCCTCCTGACTCCTTTCCAGGCCTCTTCTCCCAAGACCACAAGCCGCCAGCACTCATCTTGACCATGACTCCCTTCATCCTGAACAGCCACACTCTTTCCCAGTGTCCTCATTGCAAATGCAACCACACAAAGGTGTGTGCCACTCAGGCCTGAGGCTTCCCCTCCACTCTGCAGTGTAATACCATGTGTTGCTAATTCATCTTTCCCAGGTAGGTCTAGTTATGAAAGCAGCAAATAAAGGTAGTCAGTCCCTGTTTAGGGTTGCTCTGTAATGCCTGCAGTCAGGGGCACCAAAATGGTAACATGATGATTTGGTGCCATCTTTCACTTACTACAACTCTGACCAAATTCCTCAGGTAAAAGTCAGTAAAGACTAAAGCTGTGGGTATCTACATATGTTACACGGGAAGTTGTAATACAATATATGTGTCATCAAAAAGCAATTACATTTCCATCTCCTCCTATTTGCTAGGCCCATAGTATTGAAAGGTCTCAGAAGGAGCTAATATTTGATGAATAAGTAAGTAAACAAGTTCAGTATATATTGATTAGGAATGAGAAAGACTGTGCTTCCTTGAACCCCTTCAGTATGAGACTATCATTGTTTTGATTCTAAAAGAAGTGTTTTATTTAATTGACTATGTGGTGTGTTTGTTCTCATCCAGCTTGACCTCCTGACATCAAAATGCTACTTTGTTTTTCTAATAAAAATAACATTCCAGAAAATAAAAGCATTATCCCCCTTTGTCCTGGTTTTAGCTGGGATTGAGTTAATTTTCTTCCTAGTACTTGGAATAGTGATGTGTTTTGGATTTAGCATGAGAATAATGTTGATAACACACTGATGTTTTAGTTGTTACTAAGCAGTGCTTACAGTCAAGGACATTTCCAGCCTCCCATGCTCTGTCAGGTGCACAAGAAGCCAGGAGGGGAGGGGACACAGCCAGGACAGCTGATCCAAACTGGCGAAAGGGATATTCCATACCATATGACGTCATGCTCATTATATTAATGTGGGGAGTTGGCTGGGGGGCAGCTCGGGGACTGGTGGCATTGGTCAGTGGGTGGTGAGTGGTTGCATCACTTGTTTTTTCCATGGGTTTCACTTCCTTCTCTCTCTCTTGTTGTTTTCCTTTTCATTACATTATTATTACTGTTGCTGTTGTTATTATTGTATTTCAATTATTAAGCTGTTCTTATCTCAACCCATGAGTTTTCTTACTTTTGCTCTTCTGATTCTCTCCCTCATCCCACTGGGGTGGGAGGAGTGAGTGAGCAGCTGTGTGGTGCTTAGTTGCTGGCTTGGGTTAAACCACAACACCTTTTTACCATAGCTTTACATAAATTGAAGTTTTCAGAAAAAATTCATAATCAGTTTTAACATTAGCCACCTGAACTATGCCTAATGTACCCAAAGTGTGAGTCCCAAAGATGGTCCAATGATATCACAGAATCACACAATGGTAGGGGTTGGAAGGGACCTCTGGAGATCATCTCGTCCAACTCCCTGCTTGAGCAGGGGGCACATGACTGTGTCCAGGCAGGTTTTGAATGTCTCCAGGGAAGGAGACTCCACAGGCTCTCTGAGCAGCCTGTTCCACTGCTCTGTCACCCTCGCAGGAAGGAAGCTTTTCCTCATGTTTAGTTGGAACTTTCTGTGTTCCAACTTGTGCCCGTTGCCCCTTGTCCTGTCATTGGGCACCACTGAAAAGAGTCCAGTCCCATCTTCTTGACACCAATCCTTCAGATATTTATAAGTATTGATAAGATCCCCCTCAATCTTCTCTTGTCCAGGATGAATGAACCCAAGTCTCTCAGCCTTTCCTCATAAGAGAGATGCTCCAGCCCCCTGATCATCTCTGTAGCTCTCCACTGGACTTGTTCAAACAGTTCCCTGTCCTTCTTAAACTGGGGAGCCCAGAACTGGATGCAGTACTCCAAATGTGGTCTCACCAGGGCGGAGTAGAGGGGGAGGATAACCTCCGTGAACTTGTTGGCCACACTCCTTTTAATGCAGCCCAGGATACCTTTGGACTTCTTGGCCACAAGGGCACATTGCTGGTTCATGATCAACCTGCTGTCCACCAGGTTCTCTTTTACAAAACATATTGCTTAGATAATTGCAAGGTATTATATGTAATAAGATATTTCCTATCTCAAATTTCCTAAATGTATTATTGTAATAGAATTTACAAACCTGTTGTCAACTAGGTTTAACACTTCTGGAAAGAGAACCAAGCCACTCAGTGGTTTAGGATAGGTTTTTCAAGTATAGATTGTGAGCGTACAGTTTTTATACAACCCAACTTGAAAAATACAAAACTTTTTCACAGGCGATAAATGTTCACAGAGCATTTACATTACACTATAAAAGAACCTTTGCTAAAGGTCTTTACCAGATCTAGCTTCAGTGGTAATTATTCTGAAGTATCATAAAACATACCTTGTTCCTGGTCTCCATGGTTCAGTCCTAGTCCTAAACCTAGTCCTAGTGACACAGCCACCAAAGCACACAGCAGAACCTGTCACACAGACACAGGAAAATTGAAGTTCACAATTGTGATAAACTGTTAGGTTTATTACAAATTAACTGTGTGATTATTATTTCTATGAACATATAATTACTTATGAACTAATAATTTCTCTGAACTTGTTCATCAAAAAATTGGAGATATTCTGAGCCTGAAGACAGGATAATCTTGTGAACTGCTTACAAGACAATGGCATAATACTGCACTTTTAACCTATGGCCAGTCCGATGTTGTACTTGGGGAAGTCTTTGCTGGGGAAGAAAGTAGGAAGTAACCAATATATTTATCTGTTTTGCAAATTCTTAGTCTGTGTAAAGAGAAGGAAATTGTTATTATTTAGCTTCTGTATTTTCCTGAAATGTCCACAGGCATTTCTTAAGACACTCAGCTGGACTGAGGCTGTTATTGTCCAATTTTCATCCGCATGCCAGTTTCTTGTAATAAGTCACCCTGTTAGTGAAGTTAGAGGAAATTGGAAAGAGACGAACAGCCCAAGGAAACCCCATAACAGAAAGCAGCCTAAAGTTTGGGAGATTTGGGTAGAGCAGAGGAAGCCTCTATCAGCTTAACAGACACTCAAGATGAATGGTGACCTATGCCGTCTGAAAAGCACAGTGAAAAGTGACTACCCTCTCAAAGTATTTCATAGTGTATGCCGTTCACTAAGGCAACGATGGGAAAGAAAATTCAAATCACAGAATGTCACCATAAACCAGCCCAGTTTACTTCCCGTTTTTGCCTCAGAGCCTTCTTTTATCTCCTGCCATTTCCAGCAAATACTAAGATTCAAAAGGAAGTGGAAATGAGAGATGCTTACTCTCATTCCCAGTATTACTGTAATGGAGCCTCTTAACTGAGACTACAGCAATTGTAAAGAGCTGAGAAAAACTGTGTGTGTGGGCAGGATATAACCAAGTGCATGTACACCATCCTATTACTTTTCACCCATCCCTGCTCACAAAAAACATCCTACGCTCTTTGTTACTGCCTGTCCTGCCTTTCAGGTGCTGCGCAGAATTCTTGCAGCAGGAAGGGCTGCACAGTTCTCAGGTGTGGGTGTAAAATTTGGTCACAGAGCAGCTCCACACCAGGACAGTCCAAGCACACATTATTCTTTCCCATAGACGAGGAAGATCCAGGCACGCAAGCCAGAAAGTCAGGAGTGTGGCACACTCCAACTAGCCCTCTAACAGCGACAACCCAGAGACCCAACTGGCATGGCATATACCTCTTCCTCTGGACTGATACAATCGAGGGGCTCCTTCCAGACCCCACTATTTCTCCTCTTGCTGCCATGCTCCCTGCAAGAGTGCTCAAGAATTTCGTGTTTCTCCCTTGCTGCCCACCCTCTCCAGCCTCACGTCACTGCTTTTTTCCCCAAGCAATACCAAACACCAGCAGCGCCAAAGTTAATCCCTTCACACTGTCTCTCTCCCATCTTTACCTTCTTGCTCTCCTCACTCCCTGGTTTTTGTGCAGGAGAAATACCCCAAAAGTAGGAATGGAAATGGAAGTGGCGAGAGAACTGGGTAAGAGAGACAGATGGGATAAGTGTGTGTGGAAAGATTGCCCAGAGTGGCAGAAATGAAGAAGACTTTTGAAGAGGGGCCCCAGGAGTGAAGGCAGCAGTTTAATCCTACATCCAGTCAGCAAGGACTGAGAATCAGGGGACACATTTGCACTAGAACAGCAGCCGCTCTTTCTGGGGAGGGAAGATAACGCTGCCAGGGTAACCTAACAGGTCTTATTTCTGAGTACAGTTCAGCCCAGTCACCAGGGCACACACTCTTCACCTTAAAGGTCACTATGGTTTTACCCTCCATTTTCATTACAACTCACATTTGTAATTGAAATAAATAGATGATACTGAATTGAAGCACAGGTATTACAGAAGCAAACATTCCCACTGCTGCAAGCTGAAGTAAAGAGAGCTGAAGTAAAACCCCAAAACTCACAGCAGGTAGACAGATGCTGCGTTTATTACAGCATTTACACAAAGACTCTTGATTTTGGGACATTCATCCTTAAGGTGAAATAACAGTGGTAGCACCTACTCAAATCCTCAGACCTTCCACAGCTAACTTCCCTGTCTAAATTCAGGACTGTGGCTGCTTATTCATAAAAAAGTTGTTCCTGATGCATATTCTCTGTTCTCTGGAGGACTTACTAGACAGCGTGACTACTATTGGTGAGTACACAATTCTCTGCCTAAGCTTTCAGGAAAAACTTGCCAAGGAAGTACTTACTGCATATAGTTTATCAAAAACATAGATAAATGGTGTAGAATATTAACAGTTTATACCTCCAATATCTAGATTTTGTTTTATCATATATGTAGGCATTTGAAAACTAATGAATTTGAAAAATGAGTGTTTTAGGATACTTAAATTTCTCACTTTACTCTTCCAAGTATAATTTACTTAATTTACTTTCCTTCATAGTTAGGCATATTTCCCAAACTGTTTTTCATGATCTAGTTATTTTTACTGAAGACTTAAGGAAAAAATGTCTGTTATTTTACCTTCTTTTTTTTTTTTCTCAGTTTCCAATATTTCCCTCATATTTTATGCAATCCTTGCACAATGCAGCATTAAACAGGAAATTGTACTACATGGAATTTTTCTGATGATATAGAGCTGACGAGTATCATAACTTGACTCACTTTTTCATAGGCTTGTTTTCAAAATTAAGTCTTTCCCGAATCAGTACCTGTCATTTTCTCCAAATTCCAATTTACAGATGCAAGAGCTTGTGCAAACATATACATGTACGTATACACACTTGCAATGTTTTTTTCTTTTGTGGTCACAAACAGAAGCTTAAAACTGTGTATTGGCTACAACAAATGATTTAAAAAGCATAACAACACTCCTACACATTATTTCCAAGGCAGCTGCAAGACTCTTGAAGCCCTGGGGAAGAAGGAAAGTCAATATATTTGAGATGTGGGACCGACAACACTGTACGAAACAGTTCATTGATCTTTCCCTATGCCTTGCTTCCTGAATGTTTTTCACCAGTGCCTTTCCTACACGTTCCGGTTTGTTAATGACAAATCCAAAGATAAAAAAGTAAGCAAAAAGGAACAGTGGCTGCTTTGGCCACAAACATATTTGTTTTAAACAAATATATAAAATAAAGTATTGAAGCAATGACTTTGCTGTGCAAAAGAACTGTCAGGTTATCATAGTAAAACAAGAAGTGCAGTGCACCACCAGAAAAAAAAAACCAAGTTCGCTTGGTAAGTACCAGAAGAACTTCAGAAATCTACCAGTGAAGTTAGTGCATTCATGCTGTAAAACTTTAAGTGCCAATTACCAAGCTACCCTGAATATTAATACAGTGAACTTCTAAAAGTTTTTCAAATTTGAGAATTGTTAAACTAGCAGCCCTGAAGAACAGCACCTACTTACAGCACAGATGGCTTGGTATATCAGGAGGGTTTTTTTCTTCACATACTCTGTTTGTTTTAAAGACATCTCATCCAAACGTTCTCTTTCATCCTTGGTGGTAACATCCCGAAGCTCCATTTCGCCGAGATCTGCCTCTCAGCTGCACATGTGCTGCATTCCTCAGCCTCCCCAGCTGGGTTAGCTGTGACTAAGACGCTAGTCCTCCTTCAAGTGTGTACATACTTTGTTCACAGGTTTTTTGTGGGGTTTTGCATCAGTGATAAGTTTGCAGGAAGTCGAAGTAAGCAGAAAAATGACTCAGAAAGTTCAAAGGGTGAAAAGCATTATCTGTGCATGGAGGACCCATCTGTCACTTCTCAAGAGAAGGACAAACAGCATTAGGTAAACTCTTAACTGGAGATTAGGAATAATACGTTGCCCCGCAATAAAATGCAGAAATGACACAAATCCAAGTACTCAACTGTTTGATTAAAAGCTTGGCATCCAGAGTATTTATCTGCAAAGAGATAAATATACTAAACAAAACCAATGTGCAAGTAGACAGTTTAACTCCTGCTCTGTGTCACACTTATGGTTTTAGGTCTGTCCCCTTATTTAGCACCAGAGGATTCCTCCCATTTAGTTTTAATCCATCTTTTGTCACATACTTCTTTCAGCTTGTTATATGTTTTTTCCAGTAGTGATAGATGTTCTCATTAAAAGCAAACGATATACCGCCAAGTCAAATTCAATAAAAAATAAAAAGGTTTTGTTTAAGTACAATTTGAAATCCATTTGTTTTTCAATTTGGTGTTTAATGGAAGGGTTGTTTGTTATGAAAATGTATCTTCAGAGCCTACTAAGGCTATGCAAGCGTAATTATTCAAATGTTGATCTGATTCTAAAGTTGAGCACTGCATGAGCTGTAAATTATAATAAATAAATTTATAATATTGATAATTATAAAAACAAATCCAAAACATAGCTTTACATGAGCCTGTATGAAGAAAATTAACTCCATCCCAGCCCAAACCAGTACAATCTCGACCCCTTATTCTATACTATTTGTGTCATGCTCATGTTCCACACTATCCAGTACACCCCCACTAATCACCCCCTCTGCCCCGCCCACCCTTTGCTATATAGACAGATGTTACCCTCTCACACCATGAGCCACCTGTGTAAAATGCCCATAAAACATCCATTGAGTTCTGTTCTTCCATGACCATCTGTGGTTGCTCAGGACAGGACAGGCAGCGTGTTGTGTGGAGTTATTGGCTGCCGAAGCCTATTCAGATTGGGTCACACTTGCAGGGTTTCTTGAGAGGCTTGTCCTCTGTTCAGGTGGTTCTGCTGTAGTACTCCCTCCAACATGCAACTCAAACAACGGGTTACTACTATAGCAGTAGAGGGACAGCAGCAATGCCCTGGCCATCTGCCAGGGCAGGCACATGGCCAGTGCTGTTATCAAAATGTTCCCAGGCACAGCAAAGTAAGATGATAAACAGTACAGCAAGCAGCAGCCACTAACAATGATTTGACTCTAATATACAGCAAAGCAAGCAAGTCCCGTAGCAAGTGCAGGAGCCTGCCAATTAATAGCTAAACAGCTGTAACATCTATAAACTCCATCAAGCACGTTCCAAACAAATCTGTCATTATCTCAAACCCCTCTGGCCCTGCACTGGGTGCCAAAAAGTGCTGTTGTGGTTTAACCCCCAGCAGCAGCTCAGCCCCAGCCAGTCGCAGTGGAACTGGGGGCAGCATTGGAAGGGTACAAGTGAGAAAACTCATGAGCTGAGATAAAGACAGTTTAACAACTTAATGACTGTTTCTTAACAAGGTATTTCCCATTGCTGACAAGAACAAACTGACTTCAATCACCCATACTACTGCCTGTTGGCTACAGTACGTACCTCTGCTACCTGTGCAAGTCCCAGTGTCCCTCATATGACTATTTCCTGGGGTACTTTTAAAATTTATTTATAACATTTCTCATTGTTTAAGTTATCAATTTTTCTAGGCCTGTTTACACAAAAGCTGTTAAACTTACAAGAAATAATCCTCTATCCAATTCCACGCGTGATCTCCCCCATGCGTACACCCTGTTGTTTTCCACTCAACTCCAAGCCTGGAAATGTTAATTTCTCACTGCTCTGAGACCCAAGTGCTATTCCAGGAAACTATGTGGCCAAACAGCCACCAACAGCTCCAAAAATACCGTGCCCACGTCAGAGAGCCACAAAACTTTAGGACTGTCTCGATTTGGCATTTCACTTTTATTTTTAATCTAAAAAAAACACTGCATGCATATAATGTATCCTCAGATGTTTTCAGATAAATGCATTTTTAGTTTATTCTAATTTTATGACATTTTATGGGAAATAGTAATTCTAACTTTATAGTAATTGCAGACAAGTACAATCCCCTAAAAATTTAAGGAACTTAAAAATTTAAAATTTTTAAGTCCCTTACTATAAGAACCAGAGCATGTGCTTTGTCAGATTATTCTAAGAAAACATTATTCAAAAAACAAAGAAGCCTAAGCAAATATTTTCGGGGGGAAAAAAAAAAAAACAGCTCCCAAATTTTAAGCGGCAGCTGCTTTCTCCCCTTCAACCTCGGTTCCCGCTTTGTTTCCCCGGAAGAAGCGCTCCCGGGCCGTCATTCGCGGGGAAAGGGGCCGGGACAGGGACAGGGACAGGGACAGTGGCCGCCGCTGCCGCGCCCCGGACCAAGCAGGGAGAGACGGGCGGCGCCACCCGGAACGCTGCGACCGCCGGAACGGCCGGGCCGAGCAGTCGCTTCCCGGAGGGCGGGATCAGGGAAGGAACTTCCGGCGGGGAGGGTGCGCGGCGCCGCCGTCTCCGGCTGGGAGGGGGCTTGGTGGCCGGCGGCCCTCGGCTACGGGGCCCGGCCCAGCCAGGCGCCATGGCCATCCCCATGGTGCCCATGGAGACGCAGTTACAGAGCATCTTCGAGGAAGTGGTGGTGAGTCTGTTCCCGGAGCGCAGCCGCGGGGGCGGAGGGGAGCGTCGTGGGCCCGGGCCCGGGGCCCTGCGGCCGTCGTGCTTCCCCCGCGCGGGGATGGGGCATCCTGAAGGGGATAAAACGGGAGAAAGGGGGATTCTTTATTTTCTTGGCGCGCCTTGTGCGTTGAGACCCCGGGGTGTGAAGGCCCGCCGTCCTCCCCGGCGGTAGGCTGTGCTGTTGCCGCCGGGGGGTGAGTGGCGGGGAGGTGATTTCTGAGAGCTGGGATCCTTCCTCTGCTCAGTTTTTATGAGGGAGCTGATGCAGGGCAGGGCTGGGTGTAAAACGGGGAGGCACATTGCTTACCGAAAACCAATTTATAGTGTGCTGAGTTCACTGTGGAATAAGTAGTTTAAGGAAATGCTTTGAAGGAAACTACGAGAAGGTGAATATCTTGAGGAGACATTTTTCTTCAGCCAGCAGAATGGAATGAGCGAATCATGGAAATACACCTGCACAATGGTATCGGCAAAATGAGGCATAGTTTGGTAGATTATTAGAATAGAATAGACTATTTCAGTTGAAAGACACCTACAACGATCATCTAGTCCAACTGCCTGACCACTTCAGGGCTGACCAAAGGTTAAAGCATCTTGTTAAGGGCACTGTCCAAATACCTCTTAAACACTGACAGGCTTGGGCCATTGCCCACCTCTCTAAGAAGCCTATCAAGAAATGCTTCCTAATGTCCAGTCTAAACCTCCCCTGGCGCAGCTTTGAACCATTTCCGTGTGTCCTATCACTGGATACCAGGGAGAAGAGATCAGCACCTCCCTCTCCACTACTCATCCTCAGGAAGCTCTAGAGAGCAATGAGGTTGTCTCTCAGCCTTCTTCTCTCCAGACCAGACAAGCCGAAAGTCCTTGGCCACTCCTCATAGGACATTCCTTCCAGCCCCTTCACCAGCTTTGTTGCCCTCTTCCAGACGCATTCAAGGACCTTCACATCCTTCTTAAATTGTGGGGCTCAGAACTGCACACAGCACTTGAGGTGAGGCTGCACCAATGCTGAATACAGCGGGATAATTGCCTCTTTTGACTGGCTGGTTATTTTGTGTTTTAATGCATCCCAGGCTGCGGTTTGCCCTCTTGGATGCCTGAGCACACTGCTGACTCATTGAGCCTGCTGTCGACCAGCACTCCCAGGTCCCTTTCTGCAGGGCTGCTCTCCAGCCCCTCCTCTTCCAATTTATACATGTGCCTGATGTTACTCTGTCCTAGGTGCAGACTCTGGCATTTCGACTTGTTAAATTTCGTCCCATTAATCATAGCCCAGTCCTCCAATCCATCTGCATCTCTGCAAGGCTTCTTTGTCCCTCAAGGGAGTCACCATCACCTCCCAGTTTGGTATCACCAGCAAACTTGCTAATGGCGCATTCCACTCCTGCATCCATATTGTTGATAAAACTATTGAACAGAGCTGGCCCTAGAATTGAGCCCTGAGGAACATGGCTGGTGACCGGTTGCCAGCCTGATGTAGCTCCATTCACTACAACCATTTGAGCTCTGCTCTTCAGCCAGTTCTTCACCCAGCACATGATGAACCTGCTCATCCCACGGCTGGACAACTTGTCCAGAAGGGTGCTGTGAGGGACAGTATCGAAAGCCTTACTAAAGTCCAGAAAAACCACATCCGCTGCCTTCCCTTCATCCACTGGGCAGGTGACCTTATCACAGAAGGGTAACAAATTAGTTAAACAGGACTTCCCCTTTGTGAACGTAAGTTATTGTGTCATTAAGTCATTGTTTTGTGGAGCACAAATGAATGAGCTTCTTGGTAGATATGAGCACTTCATGTTCTAAATAGTGGGGTGGCAGTAGTTGATTGGTCCTGAAGAGGAGCCTGACTGATGTTTTGGACAGAAAAGGCTGGTCGAACTGTCTGAACTGGAAAGAATATGTAGGTCTTGTAGAGAAGCGTAGTTGAAAATGATTGATTTCCATCCATATGATGAATTTCAGTAGAGGGAATGTTGGGTTTTTCTTTCTGTTTTAAGTTTGCATTATAAAATGCACAATGTACTTTTCTTTGAATGGTGTTAAGTTGCTCTTAGCATATTAATTGCCCATAACAGGTTGATTTCTCATTTTGGCACTGTCATTCAGATTATGTTTTCACGTTTAACATTATGATTTGACTGTATTGTTACGTTGCCTGTTTGTGAGCAATGTTATTTGCCTAAAATTTTTATGTAACAAAAAAAGGCCCTTACAAAATTTCGTTGCATTTTTTAAGCCATAACTGAGAAAATAGCGTATTGTTACTTTCACTGCTGCTATTACTGATGTGGTGGACAGCAGTAAAACTTAGACCTAAGTTTCTCTGCAAAACTGATGAGTATTGGTTTCTCTTTTGCTTCTTGAGAAAGTGATGAGGAGCAGTGACAGGCAGTTCTAGGCTATATGATTGAAAAGGATCACCAGAAACATTATTTTATTACATGCTGTTATTTCCACAATATAATAATGACAATACCTAGTGGTCAGTTATAGATCACATCTGAGTTTAATATGAAATTCTTATAAAGGGAAAAATTTTATAGGATACTGTTTTTCAGAATGTTTTTTGGTGATGTGTTAGAGTAACGATGTAGAAGCCTTTCAGCAAAATGCAGTTTTGGGAAAAAAAAGGGGGGGCAGAAAAGAATGATTATGGGGAGATAAACTGGATATTCATGTATAGACTTTCACCTAATGCAAGATCATATAATGATTTAATAGAATTTAAGAAGCAACACATCTAAACTCCGATGAGACAGTAACTATGTAATTGATTTGTGTAACTGAGTGGTATGGAACATAAATGGGACAAAAACTTAATGGGATTAAAATATACTAAATTTTTCAAAGTATGACAAAAGAGTTGCAATAACAGAACCAAACAATTTCTCCAGCTTTGGGAAGTAAATTAATGTCTAGGTGCTTAGAAGAAAAACAAACAAACAAACAAACCACAAAAAACCCCACAAACCAAAGAGCCTTAATCTGGATCCAGAGAATCACACAATGGTAGGGGTTGGAAGGGACCTCTGGAGATCATCTCGTCCAACCCCCTGCTTGAGCAGGGGGCACATGACTGTGTCCAGGCAGGTTTTGAATGTCTCCAGGGAAGGAGACTCCACAGGCTCTCTGAGCAGCCTGTTCCACTGCTCTGTCACCCTCACAGGAAAGAAGCTTTTCCTCATGTTTAGTTGGAACTTCCTGTGTTCCAACTTGTGCCCGTTGCCCCTTGTCCTGTCATTGGGCACCACTGAAAAGAGTCCAGTCCCATCTTCTTGACACCAATCCTTCAGATATTTATAAGTATTGATAAGATCCCCCTCAATCTTCTCTTGTCCAGGATGAATGAACCCAAGTCTCTCAGCCTTTCCTCATAAGAGAGATGCTCCAGCCCCCTGATCATCTCTGCAGCTCTCCACTGGACTTGTTCAAACAGTTCCCTGTCTTTCTTGAACTGGGGAGCCCAAAACTGGACACAGTACTCCAAATGTGGCCTCACTAGGGTGGAGTAGAGGTGGGAGGATAACCTCCCTGAACTTGTTGGCCACACTCCTTTTAATGCAGCCTAGGATACCTTTGGACTTCTTGGCCACAAGGGCACATTGCTGGTTCATGATCAACTTGCTGTCCACCAGCACTCCCAGGTCCTTCTCAGCAGAGCTGCTTTCCAGTAGCTCAGCCCCCAGCCTGTACCAGTGCATGGGGTTGTTCCTCCCTGGTACAGGACCTTTCACTTGGTTTTGTTGAATTTCATGAGGTTCCCCTCAGCCCAGCTCCCCATCCTGTCCAGGTCTTGCTGAATGGCAGCACACACTTCTGGCGTATCAGCCACTCCTCCCAGTTTTGTATCATCAGCGAAGTTCCTGAGGGTAAACTCTGTCCCTCCGTCCAGGTCACTGACGAATATGTTGAACAGGACTGGACCCAGCACAGACCCCTGGGGAACACCGCTAGTTATAGGCCTCCAACCAGACCCGGTGCTGTTGATCACAACCCTCTGAGCTCTGCAGTCCAGCCAGTTCTCAATCCACCTCACTGTCCTCTCATCTAACCCACGCTTCCTAAGCTTGACTATGAGGATGTTATGGGAGACAGTGTTGAATGCCTTGCTGAAGTCAAGGCAAACAACATCCACTGCTCTCCCTTCATCAACCCAGCCAGTCACACCATCATAGAAGGGTATCAGGTTGGTCAAGCATGATCTTCCCTTGGTGAATCCATGTTGACTACTTCTGACAACCTTCTTTTCCTCTATATGCCTGGAGATGACCTCCAGGATGAACTGTTCTATCACCTTTCTGGGGATGGAGGTGAGGCTGACTGGCCTATAGTTTCCCAGGTCCTCCCTCTTGTCCTACTTGAAGATTGGAGTGACATTTGCTTTCCTCCAGTCCTCAGGCACTTCTCCTGTCCTCCATTCAAAGATGATGGAGAGTGGCTCTGCAAGAACATCTGCTAGCCTCTTCAGCACTCGTGGGTGAATCCCATCGCTGCCCATGGATTTGTGAGGATCCAGTTTGCCTAGGTGATCTCTGACCCAATCTTCCCCAACCAAGGGCAAGTCTTGCTTTCTCCAGACTTTTTCTTTCTCCTCTGAGGGCTGGGATGCCTGAGGGCCAGCCTTAGCAGTAAAGACTGAGCCAAAGAAGGCATTCAGTAACTCCACCTTCTCTGCATCCTGCATCACCAGGGCCCCTACCTTGTTCAGCAGTATCCCCACTGTATCCCCAGTCTTCCTTTTACTGCTGATATATTTAAAGAAGCCCTTCTTGTTATTCTTGACATCCCTTGCCAGTTTAGTTCCAACTGGGCCTTGGCTTTCCTCGTCACATCTCCGCATACCCTGACAAGATTCCTATATTCCTCACAAGGGACCAGTCACTTTTTCCACATACTGTGAACCTTCCTCTTCCATTTGAGTTTCTTTAGAAGCTCCTCAGTGATCTCTGCAGGTCTCCTGGCTCCTGTGCTTAACTTCTTCCTCGTGGGGATGCACCGATCTTGACCTCAGAGGAAGTGGTACTTGAATATTGACCAGCTCTCTTAGACCCCCCTGCCTTCTAGAGCCCTAGCCCATGGGACTCTTCTAAGCAGGTCTTTGAAGAGGCCAAAGTTGGCTCTCTTGAAGTCCAAGGTTGTAATCCTACTTGTTGCCTTGCTTTTACCACACAAGATCCTGAACTCCACCATCTCATGGTCACTGCAACCAAGGCTACCCCCAGCTCTCACATCCTCAACAGCCCTTCCTTGTTCATTAGTATAAGGTCGAGCAGCACATCTTGCTCATTGGCTCCTCTACCACCTGCATCAAAAATTTGTCTTCGATGCTCTTCAGGCACCTTCTGTATCATGCATACCTTGCTTTTCAGCAAATATCAAGGTGGTTGAAGTTACCCATGAGGACCAGGAACCGCGATTGTGAGGCTATGACCAGCTGTCCATAGAAGGCCTTGTTGACTTCCTGATCAGGTGGCCTGTAGCAAACGCCCACAACAGTGTTGCCCATATTTGCCTGCCCCTTAATTTTTACCCACAAGGTCTCAACTTGTTCTTCGTTCACTCCAAGGCAGAGCTTGATACATTCCCATTGCTCCCTCACATAAAGAGCAACTGCCCCCCACCCTTGCCTTGCTGACCCGTCTTTCCTGAAAAGCCTGTAGCCATCCATGACCACATCCCAGTCATGCGAGCTATCCCACCATGTCTCTGTGATTGCAATGAGATCATGGCCCTGCGACTACACACAGATCTCTCGTTCCTCCTGTTTATTCCCCATGGTGCAGGCATTGGTGTCCAGGCATTTCAGAGAGGTGACTGAGCATGCAGGTTTCCCTGGAGGGGTACACAAAGACCCACCATAGCCATGCACACCCTTGAGGTGGTTGGTCTCATGATGTATGTTGTTTATAAGTTTATAGGAAAACGAAGTAATTTAACTTTGAAAGAGTCTAGCGTAGCAGAAGAAATACACCTGTCTCTGATACAGTCCCATAACAGTATTCATTCTTTTGTGCTTCATCCTGGTGGTGTGATACTCATAGAAAACCTTTTCACAATAGCTCACTTGGGGTTTTTCTCTTACAGAAAACAGAAGTAATTGAAGAGGCTTTTCCTGGGTGAGTATAATATTGGTTTATTTGTGCAAGACTTCCTCTATACATGTATTTTTCCACTTGTGCTCTTTCACTGGGTACTACTAATAACTAATATTTTTATTTGCATTAGTATGTTTATGGACACTCCTGAAGATGAGAGAACCAAACTGATCAGCTGCCTGGGTGCTTTTAGACAGTTCTGGAGCAGTCTTTCCCAGGTTAACATTTAATTTGTTGCTTATGTGTACTTTATATACTTTTTTTTTAACACAGTGAAGCCTTGTCTAGTAGACAGACACTTAAGCTATTAGGTCTGTGTCCAGTCATTCAGAATTTGGCTTCAGATATGGCGCAGTAAAAAATATAGGATGACTTTGCAGGAAGAAACATTAGTTTTGACATTTATAAGATGATGCAGTTGTTCAGCAGAGGTTGGTGTGCAGTGCAAATAAAGATAAGCAAATGGAAGGATAAGATTAAAGAAACAAACAAAACAGGTAGTTTGTTACAGGATTTGTGGTAGAAGTGAGTAAGTAAAAAACAAAAGAGAAAAGGAAATAGATATTCATGTTCAGAAATTACCTTCTGAAAGTTAGATACCTCTAGGCACTCCTCTGTAATTGGAGACCTGGTCATCTTTGTTTTCATTGAATTTGATTATAACTGTGAAAAGGAAAGAATAATATAGAACAGTTCTGTTTTATTCTATTCTGTGCTAACTTTTATGTGAAAACCAAAGTTGAATATAGAAATCAGTGTTTCAGCTAGGAGGTGTTTCCAATACTGGACAACTAGACAACTTCTGTTGGACAATTGGACTTCTTCAAAAGAAGATCCAAAGACTCATAGGGAAAACTGTTTCTGGACAACTGGACAACTTCTACCATTTATAATCTTGTTTTTCTGTTAGTTTCACTTCTTCATGGTAGGCTACTATATGAATTGTACAGTTCATTTCACTACCTGTAAATACATTCTTTCTCCCCTCTACTGCTTTTCCAGGAATCCCATGAACAGTGCGTCCAGTGGATTGTAAGATTCATTCATAGTCAACATAGTCCTAAAAGAATTTCTTTTCTTTATGACTGTTTAGCAATGGCAGTAGAAACTGGACTTTTGCCACCCAGGTAAGCTGCGTCAGAATGAATTGATAAATAGGATGTGTGCAAGTTGTGATATTGGAGGGTATTTTATGATGACATTGTAAAATTATTGCTGGAGAGCATGTGCTTGTTATCTGTCCTTCATTCTTACATTGTCTCCTGCTAGGATGGTTTGTGAATCTCTGATAAACTCAGATACACTTGAATGGGAAAGGACGCAACTGTGGGCGTTAACTTTTAAATTGGTCCGGAAGATTATTGGAGGTGTAGACTACAAGGTATCTTCCCCCCCATTCCTTTCGTTGTGATAAGATACCTTATTTTCTGGCTTTGTTTTTACAGTATTATGTCAGAGACATCCAGTGTTTCAAAGTGCTTTGATTATGAAAGAAAAAAATAGTTCAGTGAGACCATTTTTAATGCTCTTTCATAGCTGAGCTTTACCTTAGTAGGCAATTCTATATGGACAATGTAACTCTTCTTATGCTTTTCTCTGTTACACAGTCATCTTCCATGCCTCTTTCAGTTACAAGCTAAATAACCCTAATGCAGTTGCAGAAGTGGTACACATGAAAAAGTAGTACTGTCGAGCATTAGGGCTGAAGTTCTTGCATGTGCTCGTGACTCCTGATGCTGGTTAGGAGAAATGTCCTGAAAGCTGTTTTTGGCAGGGTACCACTCTAACAGAAGGAGTAGGAAACCATGCACCTCTTGCAGAGAATCCCCTCACCCGCACTGGTGAGCATGTTAAAGCAAAAACCATAAAATACAATGTTGTACTTTGGTCAGTCTGCACAAGCCATTGTAGGTTGGATGTCTCTGGCTGCACACCAAAATTTCAACAGTTACTTTTTCATCTGGGCTATCTTAAGATTTGGAAGCTCCGTAAGGAGTTCAATGTTGTTAGTGCTCACATTCTGAGAAGAAGTCTGTCTTTTGACATTTAGCAACAAACAGCTACTTTTTCTGTCAAAATATTTTCTTACCATATTGTTTGCTAATCCTTCTGCCAGAAGTAAGGAATATCTGGGAATATTAATTTTGTGTGCTGTCTTTTAGGGTGTGCGTGATCTGTTGAAAGTGATCCTGGAGAAAATCTTAACAATTCCGAACACTGTGAGCTCAGCTGTTGTACAGCAGCTTTTAGCAGCAAGAGAGGTAACTGTCTGAATTTTATATTATCACCGCAGAGGAAGATAGGCCTCATTCTTTTGTCATTAATGAGTTTCTAGTAGCTGGGATGGCTCTCTTTAAGAGTTGGTGCAGTTCAACAGTAAAGACTTAGGCTTTGTGCTCTAATTCTTTTCTGTAATTGCATTTTATACAGTAAACAAAGAGCTTTTGGGGGATATTGTAGATAAGTACTAAAATCCGTAACAGGAGAGTCAGGCCCAATGCTTGACTTGCTAGAGGTAAGATGTATGAGATATAATACTGAGATCAATTTCTTTTTTTTTTTTCTTAGTGGATAAAAATAGTGTTTTCAATAGTTTGTAGGCAGACATAGAGGCATAATTTTACTTAGGCTTAAACAGTCTAACTTGCACTTGTACAATCAAAACCAAGTTTTAAACTAATGTACTATCAGAATTCAACTTAAGAAAAAGTATTTTAATTTTTATATCTATTTTCCTGGGCTTCCTCTGACTAGTAGACAGAGTACAGCTTTGTTTACCTTATCCAAAGCCTTATACATTGATGTATTTTTTTTATTTATAGGTGGTAGCCTACATTTTGGAAAGAAATGCATGTTTGTTACCTGCCTACTTTGCAGTTACAGAAATCAGAAAACTATATCCTGAAGGAAAACTTCCCCATTGGGTAATGATATGATATCAAATCACGTAGTCTGGAGTTTTGTTCCATACAAAACAAAATGACTTCTATTTTTTTACAATAAAATTTAAACAAAGATTTAGAATCTTCTATTCAAGAGTAAGCTCTGTGTTTGGGCATGCAAATTCTGTGCTTGGGCATGTAAATTAAGATGTAGTCTTGATGTGATTGCAGCAGCAGCTCCCTTTGCTTTTGCATGAAATTGAAGTTTTGGCCTATGGCCTGATGTTCAAAATTCTTGAAGCACTGAGCTGGTTTTGTTGAATACATTCAGAAATGCAGGTCATGCTTACCTAGCAGATTGTGCGTTCTCTGTTGCTTCAAGACAAGAAAAATCACTTTAAATAGCTGGCCAGTGTTTTCTTTCTATTTAAATTCCGTTATGCAAAAATATTTGGGGCTCTGGTGCAATGAAAATGGTCACTGTTTCCAAAAAGAACATAGCATTGATCCAGTTTTTAATTTTGTGTTGTGTCAAAATAACTAGGAGTCAGGAAAAGGATAAAATCCCAACTCCCTTGAATTAAGGGGAAAACTGTTACTGACTTCTTTTGAATGAAGATCTAATCCAGAGTGTACTAATCTAGGTCCTTTGTCTGTGTGGAATCGTTATCCAGAGGCAAACAGAGATTTGTTATGAACAGAAATTCTAAAGCTTGTCTTAAATCATCAGTTACTAAATAGTATGTGCTGAAATAATATAGTACACATAGGAGAAACAAGTATTACATAAACTTTCATTCGAGTCCAAACTGAGAAGAGTGCTTCCTGCCCCTGCTATACAAAGTCACGCTTTTCCTTTTTGGTTTTAGGTTCTGAATGATTTTTCCAACTTGTCGCAACGTGTAGGAAGCTAGGTTTTTTAGTAGATTCCTGTATATTTGATTAAAATATATGAACTATTTTTAAAGTCTTAGATATTCCTTATCAGTAGCTGCAACTTAAATCCTTAACTTTTTCTCCTCTTCTCACCCAGATACTAGGTAATTTAGTATCGGATTTTGTGGATACCTTCAGACCTACAGCAAGAATAAATTCCATTTGTGGTAAGAGAACGACTTAATGAATGACTTTGGAGTTAATACATTTATTTGAACAATTTTGTTTCTTAGAACCTTTTGGGGCATATACTCATCTAAGCAAAATGATTCGGAGTTTATGTTTCAGGTACTCTCTTTACTCTTGTCAGTTTGTTCTCAGACTTGCTTCTCTTCAGTTTTTGCTTTGAAGGGGAAAGCTTATTGGTGAGAACAAATAATTTTTTGCTACAAGCTGGTGGTGGAAGTGTACTACTTGTTACATGGCCATGTAGTTTCTAACTACAGTAAATGTTAAGAAAACCGTAGGTTTTCTAGGCTCAAGGATTTTGAGTTAATACAGATCCACTGGTATGCTAGTTACGGAGTGTTTTCTGGCTTCAGTTTCCATTGGAGCTTTTGAGCTGCTCAGCCTTATCCCTATAGTTGCAGGTTTCTGTGTGAACATTTCCTAGCTCAGATGAATACTGGCTGTCCTCGTCTGTGAAAGAAAAACTCACCTTTGTTTATTGCTAGAAATCTGAAGGTTAAAATTTGGCTGTTCTAGTTGTGATGCCTGTTGCATTTTTCTTCAGAAAGATAAAAATGCCTTCTGTTTGCTTTGAGAATTAAGTAGCTTAATAACAGCTGCATTGTATCTTAGATCTGAGCAACGTTTACTGCAACTGAGCTCCTTCAGAGCAGAGATTAAGAAAGTAAATTCATCTGTAATGGTCCAAAACATTTCGTGTTTCAGAAGCATTTATTTACTCTTCCATTGAAAGCATCGCATCGCTTTTGTGCATGTGACTCGCAGGCATCACACACAAATTTTTACAAGTCTTGTACACATAAATGACCTGTATAGATGTGGTTGAAGGGGAGAAAGAAATATTTATTTACTTCTCATTTTATCTGTTAGTAATATGGCCAGTCTGGACAATAGAAGTCACGGAATTTGAACTGACAGTGAGATTTAGGTCAAAGTTGAGGCACCTAGATTTCAATGCAGATCTACAGGTGTGCTAGGGGCTCAGTTCAGATGCCTGTGTTTAAGCAACTGAAATAAATCCCAGTTGTCTGATCTTCACTGATGAACAAGTCTAAACTTACCCTACAAAAAACTCTTCGTATGTCATCAGCTGAATCACATTGGCGTAGATCTCCATTGACTGTAACTGCAGAACAGATGTTTGGATTTGACTAGTTTGATGGACAGAATCCTGCCCACAGTTTGTCTTACAAAGTGAATGAAGGGAGACCAAAAGGCTAGATTATATACTTAGATTAGTAATACCATTTGCTTTGTGGAGAAGGTACATGTGCCAAAATTAAATCCCTAGGTCAAGCAATGGCAATGGAACAGTCCTATGGTAACCTAAAAGGACAGTTTTAGATTAATATTTGTAAATACTTTATTTTTGGGGTACCCTATCTGAACAAATAGTTTTTACTTGTTAGATCATTCATTACTTGAAAATAAGTTAGAAAAATAAAATCAGCCTGAAGCAATCCTATGGGAAAAAGCTTTAAAGAGTAGAAGTTTAAGGAGAACATAAATGCGGTTGAGGACAGTTTTTGCATCAGAATGATTAAACAACAGGCCAGTTTCACTGTTTTAGAATTTATAATGTTTCATTGCATGTAGGTCGCTGTAGTCTTCTTCCTGTGGTAAATAACTCAGGTGCCATGTGTAACTCATGGAAGCTGGATCCTACAACCCTTCGTTTTCCTTTGAAAGGTCTCTTACCATATGATAAGGTATGCCTTGTTAAGCTTCTTAAACATGTTACATTCTAAAATACAAAGCTTTTTTATCATTGGGGGCAGGAAATTTCAGCTATGAATATCCAATTGCTCCAGCTAGGCTAATGTTAAAGATGTAGATGTTTTCACTGTGTTACATATTTCAGTAGTTTTAAGCTATATGAAGAGGACCTTTAAAGTAGTGTGTGGTATAACTGCTGCCCAGGATGCTGAAGAGCATGAGACGTTTAATGCACTTTGTGGGTGTGTGCATATGAGAGAGAAAGTGAAAGCAGAAAATTGATTGGAAAATTAGCTTAGTAGTGGGGAGATGAAGAAATTACCTTCCCATTCTTTCTATTCTGTGCGCTTTGTTATTCTAAAGGAAAGATAACTTTACAATTCAAACTTAAATATAAATCAGCTTATTTAAACTTAAAACTCCTAGTGTGAAATACTGGCATACTGAAAGACTTTAAAAACTGTAAAGGATCAGGACAAAAATCCACGTTGTCCAGCATCCTATTCCCTGTGTCCTAGGTGTCTAAGGAATGATCTAAAGATAGCATATCTAATGGCATGTATAGTGCTCACGGTCTACAGCCATTATCATTTTGGGTGTTTCCTGAGACAGATTTTATTTCTATATATTTGATAAACCTTCCTTTTCCAAATATTTGTTTGGTTTCCGCTTAAACCTGTGTAAACTTTCAGTATCCTCAACATCCCTTTGACAAGGAGTTCCACATTTCAACTTCATGTTGCATGAGGAATCAGCTCTTTCTGTTTGTTTACAACCTGGCTTGAGATAATATTTTTCTTTGAAGTGATTCAGCTATTGGAAGATACAGTGAGAAGTTGTTTGATATGCTTTCTTCATGCTACTGCTGGGTTTTATGGGTCTTGGTCATGTGCTTCATCAGTTGCCTTACCTGGCTTTTTTTGAGTTCCTGACAGTCTTCCAGTATTTCAAGGCTGTTTCAAAACTTGTGCCATCCTTTTATTGGCTGAAGAATGTTCCTCTACTTGGTCCCCATAAAATCTGTCACTTCTTAAGAGTTGTGATTATTTCCCCCTTTCTTTTGGGTATCAGAGAGCAAAAAGATTTGCCAGATAATACATATCTGCATAAATAAAACATTTGTTCTCAAATTGGTTAGTTCAGTTAAACATGAACTCAGTATTAAATGTACTCTTGAGGCAATATATGTTTGTATGTGATTGCTTCTTTTTTTTAAGGATCTGTTTGAGCCACAGACTGCTTTGTTGAGATATGTGCTGGAACAACCGTATTCAAGGGATATGGTCTGCAATATGCTAGGTCTGAATAAGCAGGTACTGTACTATGCTGTAACACGTGGTTTAATTCTGCATAGAATCTGCACTATTCTTTTTCTCTTTTCTTTGCTATAGCTAACTAAGCAAAACAGTTTAGTTCCAGCAAGTGATTTTTTTAATTTTCTTTTTTTTAATTTTTATTTTTTATGAGATCATACTAGGTTAATTGGACACTGTTGTTCCTATCATTTGTATATTGCTTTACGAATGTTAAACTGAAAAGTAGAGATTTAAAATATGATTTTTTTTTTTTTGCATTGCTTTTTTTTCCTATAAGGCCAGCCTCAAGTACACCTTTGACAGACAGTAGGAGACTGCTAGCTCAAACAATAAAAATGGTTATTGTTCATTAGTTTTTAAAGCATTGTTGTACTCTGTTATATTGGCATTTCTAATACTAGAATAGTGAAAAGATGGGTTTTGGTTTTAAATTTTTTCTTTTTGTATCTTAGAATGGGAGGGCTTAGTCTGACTCGGGGATCCTTGAGGCTGGCCTCATAGTCACTGTTTTGTCTTTTCTTTTTTTCTTCCTTTATTTTTGTTCTGTCCTGTCTTGTCCTGCCCATCCTCCAATGCTCTAGACCTTGAACATTGCTCAGGTATGTTCACAACCTTACTGTTGTATTGTGACTAACGATACGCTGGCCGCTTTGTAGCCACTGATTCCAGTTAGAGAATACATGTACAGTCAGGGCTTGAAATTGGCAGAACCATTAGGCAAGGGCAAATTCTCACTACAAATCTCTAGAGATATGAGAGACGTAGCATAAAGCTGACAGTCAGTGGTCCTTTGGTCCTAAAATTTTGGTTGGAATGGATTGCTACCATTTCCTGTACCAGTCATAAGAACTACTTTGTCTGCTGGAATTTTCAGATGAGGAGAGATTCTTAGTTCAAAATTTCTTTCCTCATGCAGGTGGAAACATCCACTGCACTTGATTGTAAAATTATAAAGCTTTAAATACATCATTGTTTAAAAGAAGAAAACAATGGCGGTAAAAAAATGCTTTACTAGTGGAATTTTCTTATCATTAGGAAGCCTCTGTAACAAACTTCTCAACAGGCAATTATAATATTCTCCAAGCTGGGTGAAAGAAAGGTAGTGCAGAATACCATGTGAAAAGTAGTTCCTTAAAATCTGACTACTTGTTAAAATAAATAAATAAATAAATGCCTGAGCAAATCAACCAAGTGGACTTCTGCTTGAAATTTGAAGTTATGGGTATTATATTTACAGTTGTTCCCTTGTTACAATAACCAATTCCACACCTACTTTAAAAAACATCATTTAAGATTTATGAAATAGCGTTGCTGTTTGCAATACTATAGTGAAGGTTGTGTCAGTGTTTCCATTAAAGAAACTTTTTTCAGATTTGTAACTTGACTATAAAATTTACATGATCCTGAAACCTTGTGTATATTTCCTACTGTAACTGAATACACCAGTGCTCTTTCTGCATTAGGGCAGTGTTTTTGAATGCGCAGATTCCTACATCTTGACAAACAGTACTCTGTTGTATATGACAATCTTTTGTATTTGAGACTTATGGCAGCTGAAATGTTAAACCCTGGAAATGAGCTGCTAGGCTTAATGTTGAAATGAGTAGGATTTGTATTCTGTGTCTATTTCTGTATCTATATTCAGTTATAGGTCAAACTATTCCTCTATGCATCTTGTAGCAGGTAAATAATGGCAAGATCCAGACAAAAATGTATATTGAACCCATTTTATTCTTCTAACTGTGGGTGGTCTGTGCCTTCAAGTCAAAAAACATAGATGTTAAAATTGCTGGGTTTTAACTCCTATTTGACTGTCCCCTAAAAGTAATTGAAGAAAATTTACATGTAGTAATGAAATACATTGAACTATACTTCTTAAAATTTGTTTGTTAGTACAGGAATTCCTACACAAAGTTTCAACGTGGCGTGAATTTTTATGGCCAAGGAACAAACTTGAAGAACGTAGCTTATAAAGGAAATGCTGACAGAACATGAACTATAGCTGTACTACTACAGTTACATCAGCAGAAAGATGTTTGGACTGTTGAAAATTTGTGAGTTAAAAATATAAATCTAGAGTAGGGTGGTGTAGTGATATAGAACAGTAAATAACGTGCCATTTAAACATTAATATGCTCTGTTTAAAACTGTGGGAAACATTAAAATTTTACTCGCTTTTAGGTACAAATTAACTTCATGTCATAGTTGAATTTGTTAATGTAGCTAGCTGACAAAAAATAGTAGCATGCTTTTCAAAAGTTCTGTAACTGTATTGATGCTTTCAGTAAAATGGCTGATAATACTGTGTTTTATTATTAGAACTGAACTAACCTGCATAAATGAATTGTCAGTATAATAGAAGACACTTAGAAATGCAAGTAGTACCAAGTTCGTTTCAAAGTAAATACAGAAACACCTCAAAGCAATGATCATTATTTATTCATGATCATTAATTATTTATGTGAAGCTGCTTGTATGCCCTATCAACTATTTACACAGATCCAGTTACAGGATTGGAGCCTTCATTTGAATCTTTTGGCAACACAAACTAGGTATGGTTCAGCCAAATTTGTCCTAGTTCTCAAATACTCTTGAAGATGAACAATGAAATTTTCTGGTTCAGTCTTAACTAAGCAGATCTATGGTAGAAAACTGTTAATCAAACCACCTCTGAGTTGTGTAACAACAAAAAAGGTACAATTCCAGCTGTCCTGTTAAACTTGCAGAGACAAAAATGAAGGTAAAATTTTATATGTTTATAGGTTCCTATGTTCCTTTCAGGATTCTAAGTTTTGTTGTGGGTTTTCTGATACCTTTATCGAGTATATGGCTTTAAGACCATATGTAATAATACAGACTTCAAAATCTTCCTTCTGTCAGAGTGGGGATTTTTAGTTTTTCATGCTGTATACTTCTGTGTGGGACAGTACGTCCTCTTGTATGCCTGTTTGAACTGGTCTGTAAGAAGTAGAGATTTAAATTGTATTTTATCATGTATTTTATCATGGTTTATGGTTGGACTCGATGATCTTAAGGGTCTTTTCCAACCTAAATTATTCTATGATTCTGTGTCAATATATATTCTGCTCCTAGCTGGGGTGGTACTCCCAATACTCAATTATCTTCTAAGTAATTTTTTGAGGTATGTAATAATCTGTTTTGGGAAATGAGTAGCAGTTCAGTGTCTTTATACACTGATGCCAAATTAACATTCAGTTTAGGGATCCTACAGTTTGTTCTTAAAACAGCTTTAGTAATGTCTTCAGGACACAAAGTCACTTTGAACGTTCTGGTTTATATTTTTCTTCTCTATATGTATAAACTTGCATGAAGAATAAAATGCCATTTTTGCCTGCATAATTGCAGTCAGGATTGTACTGCAGTCCTCTAAACAATGAAAACCTTTGTTGAACTTTGACTCTGGTTTGGGGAGTATTTGAGAGAGGAGTTAATTTTCAGGTGTCTTGTTTCTATAATGTTATACAAACTTTTAATTAGCAGCTACTTTATTAATGATTTTGCTCTTTAAATGCTGTATTTGGCTGGTCACCTTCTAAAGCAGCAGTGGTGATCTGCAGCTTTGAGTAGGAAATTATGCCATACTCTGTTCAGGCAAATGTGTAGTTGTGTACTCTTCTAGCTACAAACAAGGATAGTTTGCCTGGGGAAGATATTGTTTATTTCATGTCTGTCCGTTCACTAAGTAAGCAGAATCATTAAATGTAAGGAATGACATAATGCAATATTCAAAAATTGACTTTTCTTTCCCTTTCATTTTTAAAATATTGTAGGTTGATGCTGTGAACTTACTACCCGATATTATTGGCATTAACATGGCAAAGCACTTAATTTAAGGGGTGTGATTATTTTTATATGTTTTGACTGTAAGTGTGTGTGTTGAGAGCACTTGAATGCAACTTCCTTGTTGAAACTTACTCCGTTTTTTAATGAGGAAAACTTGAGAATGCCCACCGAACTTGGTAGAAGTACAATCAGGCATAGGCAAGCTTTTAGGGCTTTGTGTCTGGTTAGCATACAGTTTTGGAAAATGGAAATGATAAGAGGGCTATAGTTCTGTGTTGTATTAACTACTTTAGGGATTTAACTTACACATTTTGAATTGGACTTCTGGAGACACCATCTACTTTTGCAGGGATCTTGGGCTCTGAGGTTTAGTCTTCTGAATCCATTTCTGACATGTAGATTCTTGTTGAATATTTTTGAGCTAAATGTTGTTTGCTTAAAACATTCAAAAACTGTAATAGCTTGCAGCTAGCCTACTGACTTCTTAAAATACTTTTCTTTTAGGGAACACTTTCAACTCTACCTGCCCCTCACCCCCCACACACACCTTCCCCATCCCCACAAAAAAAAAACCCAACCAACCTGAAAAAAACCAACCAAACCCAAACGAAAAAAACAATCCCCCCAAAAAACCCCAAAACCAACAGAAGCTTTGATCCACTGAAAAAAGTACAAGTCCGTCAGAGGGCTGGTCATGAGAGAAATTTTAGTATCAAGTTGGCATGGTAGTACTTTTTTCCCCCCTCGTATTTCTTTATGGTTTAATAATGTTTTCAATGAGATTATGTATTTGTCAGATCTTTAAATATTTTTTCCAGGACAAAATAGAGAATATGTATTTATATAACCAAATTACAAAAATTTGAATAAACTCCTCTTTAGAAAAAAATTATAATGGTTTTGAATGCTATATTTTTCCATATATAACCCAAAACAGTGTTTGGTTTGGTGTTTTTGTTTTGTTTAAGCCACACCAGAACATGAATTCTCATTTATTTGTGAGGAAAATCAACACTCACCTATACTTTCATTCATCTCAGTATATACTGAGATGTTCTTTCAGTTACGAGTAATTAATAAAACAAGGACCCAATCCTCCAAATTTTATTTCTGAGTCCTCCAAAACTATAGATACAAAATTTGTGTAAAAATTTATATTCACTGAAAATGCAGGAAAAAAAATGCCAGAAAATTTCATTAATGAAGATAGAATGTGAAGTACTGCTGTATTTCTTACTGAAAAATATTTTAAAGCCATAAAAGCATGATTTTCAGAATAGAAGAGTGTATTTATTTCTTTTTTATTTCCTGGCTCCTAAACTTTTCCCAATATTAGGATTATTCAGAGTAGTGAAAATTCCTACTGGAAATTCTGGCTTTCTTTTTAATAGTAATATTTTCCTGTTGTATTCTTCAAATAACTATTCTAAAGTAATATAGCCTAATATCATTAGGCTTTTGGACATTAACCCAGTGCTTAGCAAACTATTAAATTTCAAGCCCTGTACATAGTAGTTTTGCATGCTGGATTATAAACTAGTCTGTAGTGTTGTCTGTTGCACTGTGCTCTGCTTCATAATTAGTTGCTTTGGGATGGGGAAAAAAAATGAACGGCAAAAACCCCAAAGTATTCTCAACTGGAGGTGTTAAGACTGCTCTCTGTAAACCTGTAATGTGGTTGATCCGTGATAATGGCATTGTGTACTGGAAGAGAAGGTGACACAGTAATCGATGCATTCTGTTTTAGTTAGAGGTTTGTGTTAAGCATGCTTCAGGAAAGCACAGCTAGAATTGTAGCTTTTTCTGCATTTTTGAGCTGGTGAGGAGCATGCAACAGGGGATGCTGTTCATTGTTTTGTCAACTTTTCCCATTCTTGCATTTTATTTCTAATTGGAAAGAATCTTTTTTTCAAGGCAAAAGACTAGCATCGATGAAGGTAGAACAAGCATCTCCTTTCAGCATCTCTTTCGTTTTATTTTTTTTAATTAAAAGGTGTTTGTCTTATTTTTTTTAGGCTGCCTGGCTAGTAAGTCAAAGAACTCATCTAAGGCATCCCTAAAATGTTTTATGAGTATTTGGGCGATCTTTTTAAACTTTTTTACATACACCTTTTTGCCTCTAGAAAGGGATACTGCATTTTCATGATTAGTGTTTGAGCAGCTCAGTTCCTTTTATATCATTGAAGTAATAATGTTTTCTTTAAGGCTGCATTATGTTACAGGCATCAGGTGTAAAAACAAACAAACAAAAAACCCCCAAACCATTCCTGAATATCTCTGTTCAGGAGAAACAGAGATACTACTTGAAACAAACAGAGGTTAGATTACTTCCAAAGTGCTAGCACTGTCTGAAGTAGGTTAAATTCCACACAGCTTTTTCTCCTTAGTAGTAGTACTTTATACCAGTATAGCTATACAAATGCAGTGTAATAAAAGATTGTTGCACTAAAGAACTTGTGATATGTGACATTATATTTGAGGGTCTTAAATTGAAGATACATAATCTGAGTTCCAAACCACTGGTAGCGGGCCTCCTTTACTTACATCTGTACTAATGTATGTATCTGAATATAGAATATATTTCTTAATTGATCATTATTAGAAGTCATCATGGAAGGTGTGTACTTTAAATTATTTCTGTGTTTGCATAGCTCGCTGTGGAGATAGTGGCAGTCTAAATTGAACCTCTAAAGGGCTCATCACTATGATATGTAATTTCTATAGTTTGTGAATAGAACAGAACATATCACTTCTATCAGATTAAATGTCAAATCTTTTTGACCTTGTCTTGTACCTGGTGGTGCTGTGTCACTAGGATAGCACCTAATTATAGGGGTATCAACCAGGTGTTAATTCTGCTGCTAGCTGTAGGTGAGCCCAAAATGAAAGTGAAAGAGAATAGTCATTGAACATTTATATATGGGATATTTCCTCTGGGTTTGGTGATATAATTGATTTCTCTTTTTCTTTACGATGATCCCTACTTTTGAAATGGAGTTTAAAGGAGAAAAGAGGGAAGGTAAAAAAAACCCACAAACTCAAAACACCAAACCAACAAAAACTCCCCAAAGAAACAAAGGAACCCCACCAGTGTGTGAAAAGAATGGACTTTGTTTCTCCATGAATGCAAGATCATAGAACTAGCATTCTGCATTAATTTATTAAAAAACACAAACAAAACCCCCAGATGTTATCTGTGCATCGATGATCTGTTTTGGAACTGAGTAGGGAATTACGTAATATGTGATAAAATGTAAAAATCATCATGACCTGTAACGTAGTGCAGCTTTAATACACTGGCTTATCCTGAACTTAAGTTCAGACTTCATTTCATGCTTCCCAGCCTTTCTCGAAATACCATACTGTAACTGCAACTGTACAAGTTCTGAAGTTAATGGCAAGGCTTTTGGAATACTGTATCTGATCTCTGCCTTACAGCACAAGCAGCGGTGCCCTGTGCTGGAAGACCAGCTGGTGGATCTTGTGGTATATGCCATGGAACGGTCTGAGACTGAAGAGAAGTTTGATGATGGTGGAACCAGTCAGCTTCTGTGGCAGCATCTCTCCAGTCAGCTCATTTTCTTTGTGCTCTTTCAGTTTGCAAGTTTTCCTCATATGGTCCTGTCACTCCATCAAAAGGTAAATTGTTTGTATTGTTGCCACTTGGTAGGAGAGATTTTTAAAAACAAAACAAAGTAAGTTTAAAAAGAAGTCACTCACCCCTGCAAGAAGTACCTTATGTGCAAGAACTAAATTTTTGATCATTGTGCTTTGTAGAAGTAAGTCAAATTCTCAAGTTACATTACTATGAGCTAGGTCTGTTTCCAGTGTACGCAGTTACAGGATGTTGCGTTATATTTGGATTCAAAATGTGCTAGTAACTAGAATAAAAAGGTAAACTTGGCATAATTCAGAAGACCTGAGTACATCCAACGTACAGCCAAGCTTCAAAGAGAAACATGGCACGTAAATGGATGCAAGAACTTAGAGTTTGTCTAAATCTAACCAAAGCAGTGTAATCAAAGATTATTTGTCCAATTACAGTGATCTGGGCAATCACAGACCAAAGTTATTATTACTTCCTAATAATAATTCCGTTAACACTGATACACCTTTTAGTATTTACCCTTTTCTTTGGCACCCAGTGCCTCTCTGAACTCTAAGGGTGGTGGGGCCAGTCCTCCATAAGAAAGCGGAGGAGTGATTATAGTAACTCAGGAACATCCCGAGCTCTTTGCTGAGGGCAAGTATGGTGTTGATGGTAGGAAAGGACTGTTGTTTCTCCTCACTATAGGATTAGCTTGTAGCTATTTAGACACAGTTTCTAACATGCACTACATGTTGCTCCATCTTCATTTGTCCACAGTTCCATGTTACATCAAAATTTACTATTTACATTATGTTTTACTTGTGATGGATTCTAGTTCTCTGCTCTATTTAATATCCCTGAAATTAGTTTTACCACAGTTGGTTTCCTTCAATTCCTGTTAATGAACCATTGAAACAATAGGCGCTCTACAGTACAATTGTACAAATCTAATCTAAAACTAAAGCAAACTAGATAAGAGTAGAGGTTAAGAGTAGAGTACTGGTTATTAGAGAATTGCTGTTACAGATAAAGAATGTAAAAAACAAAAAAGTAAAACACCCAGAGGGGTCCAGATAAAGCGAGCCCAAGTTGTTCTGGTTCAAAGACTTTATAGACAGAGTTAATATAAAACGTCTGGCCTGCTGCTGGCAGTGGCAGTTCTGAACTTGGCTACAGGGCTGACAGTTTAGTCCAACATTTGAGTTGCTAATTTTTCAAAACAGTGATTCTCAAGAGCTAAATACATTTAATTTAAAAATTCCCAGAGTCTGTTTCTGTGTTACAAGTGATGTACTGTTTGCCATCTTTCTGAAAACATGACGTACATTTCTGCCTAAGTCCTGCTATAAAATTTCCAGTAATGTCTGCTGGAACTGGTTTAGTCTGCCCTTCTATTTTTATAGGAATCTTTGCAGGGATTTTTCTTCTGCATGCAGTATTTGTCTGTTGCTGAGTGTTTTTGACAGTTGGCAGGCCGTGGTCTTATTAAAGGAAGAGACCATCTGATGTGGGTGCTACTTCAGTTCATCTCTGGCAGCATCCAGAAAAACGCGCTGGCTGACTTCCTCCCGGTTATGAAGCTTTTTGACCTCCTGTATCCTGAGAAAGAAGTAAGTCTTCTCTCTGAAATGAAACATTTCATTTTTAATTCAGCTTGAGACCTTCATATGTCAATGTTACTATCATTCTTGAGTCACTGTTGCATAGTTGGAGATAGATGTTCTATAATTGAATGAAAATTTTCAGGATTTCCTAGCTATGTTTTCCCAGCAGCTGCATTTGTGCAGTGTTTTTAGGGGCAAAAAAAGATTTCTGTTAATCATCTCTTCCTTGACTTTGGTTTGACTAGGGTTTTGAGGAGTTTGTTAAAGCACTGAGGATACTATTGTCGTGGTTTAGCCCCAGTTGGCAACTAAACACCATGCAGCCGCTTGCTCACTCATTGTTACATCTGGGCTGTACACTGAGAGGCACTTTCAGGTCCAGAAAACTGAACAAGACACTTTAAATTGGTTTTGTATTCATGGTTACTTAAATTCATTCTGTGGTAGTAAATCAAATCCTAGTCATGCTTTGTACATTCCTCTAGAATGAAGGTTCCTGAGGAAGGGGGAGTTAGGGGAAGTTCTTAAACTTCCAGCATGACAGCATTGTCAGCATGAAGTCCTGATTGCTTGCTCTTATGGTAGTGCCTTCTGTTTTGGGTCATAGCAGATATGCTAACCAAACTGATAGGCAGTTACGTTTTTCCTCCTCTTAAGTTAATTTTGACCCACAGAAATTCTTCTGTGCAATTTATTTCATAAGCTTGCAGTTGCTTTTGGCAGCACAAAATATGGGAAGAGTGACCCGACTATTTGCTTTAACTGGAGTGATGTTCTCTGAGTTACCTTGTTCAAAGTGTTTGTGGGACTAGGGTATTTCTGAGGATTCAATTTCACAAGAAGTTTAAATATTAACTACAGCTGTTGCTCTTAGGATCAGTGTTGCTCTCCCCTTGATTATGTGTTGCTGCTGTCTCACCTGTGCTATCAGCAGTACTTCTGCGGTAGTAACTGTACCAAAGGAAAAGAGGTGCAGCTGTTGGCAGGAGGAGAGAGCTAGAGTGCCTTTCCAATGGCAGTAATATACCCAAGTCCGTAGCTAAAACCGTTTGAATTTTGGGGTGTATCTGTTCGTTTTCATAGGAAGTGTATTAACCTTTAGATACAGTGGAGATGCTAGACAAGTTAGATTTTTCAGAAAATATTGCTGAACCACTGAGTGCCTACTACGGAAGCACATACCATAGCTGATTTCTGAATAATGTATAACTGGGAGATTGAGAGTAAAAGTATATACTTTGTAACCATGGATGTCTTGAATTTGTATATTCTAAGCATGAACTTTCATTTGCTAAGGTCTTAGATTATTTGTTTTGGGTTTGGTTTTGGTTTTTTTTTTTTTCAGAATAATTACTGACATCCAGGTCTCTTCCAGAGCCCTTGATTTAAAATTGCACATAGAGGTGAGGGTAGAATCTGTTCTTCAAAAATGTTGCTTATGGTGTTTCAAGTCAGAAAAAGAAGAACTTGACCTTGTGAATGCTGGCTATCCAAGTTGATTTTCTGTCCATTAATACATGCAATATGTCACCTTCATGTGTTTTTTCTTTCTTTAGTGTATTCCTGTACCTGATATTAACAAACCCCAGTCAACTCATGCTTTTGCAATGACCTGTATTTGGATTCATCTGAATCGGAAGGCACATAGTGACAACTCTAAGTTACAGATTCCCATTCCTCATTCTCTTAAGCTTCACCATGAGTGAGTTTTAGGGGTTTTGTTATGTTTTGACTTGTCTCAAGATATAATGGAATAGGAAGCTCCAAGTCTGTATTCAGAATGTATTGTGTGATGGGATGCTGTGTTATTAAAGGAACGAAGCAGGACTAAGAAAGAGCTCAAAGTCGAAATATTTCATTAAAAAGTGGAATGCTGTTATAGATAATGGAAATAGAATCATAGAATCATAGAATGGTTTGTGTTGGAAGACCTTTGAAGGTCATCTAGTCCAACCCCCCATCAGCGAGCAGGGACATCTTCAACTAGATCAGGTTGCTCAGAGCCCCATCCAGCCTGACCTCGAACGTTTTCAGGGATAGGGCCTCCACAACCTCTTTGGGCAACCTGTGCCAGTGTTTCACCACCCTCATTGTAAAAAAATTTTTCTTTAGATCCAGTCTAAATCTGCCCTCCTTTAGTTGAAAATCATCACCCCTTGTCCTGTCACAACAGGCCTTGCTAAAGTGGTTGCCCCCATCTTTCCTATAGTCCCCCTTTAAGTACTGAAAGGCTGCAATAAGGTCTCCCCGCAGCCTTCTCTTCTCCAGGCTGAATAAATACATTACGTCTCAGATTAATAATTTTTTTTTTACTGATGGAGAATCTGAAAGCAAATTGTTTTGTTTTATTATGCTGTGGTTTGGAAAGTGTGGATAAGCAGTATGCTGCACTAAGTTTTGTCTGGAAAGGTGATTTTTAAAGTGTACTTTTCTGCTGAGGTGTTTCTCTGATATAGGGAATTGTGGCATAAGATATAGTCATTTTGACGTGGTGCAATTAAGTATTTTGCTTTCTCTACTATTTTACAATGGATTTTTGACTGGGGTTATTGTGGCTGTAATCCTGGAATGCATGTGTATTCTTCTGCTTGTTTCTTTCCGCTTAATGTTTAATCTCTTTGGCATGCAGGTTTTTGCAACAGAGTTTAAGAAATAAAAGCTTACAGATGAATGACTACAAGATTGCCTTGTTGTGCAATGCTTATTCAACCAATTCAGAGTGTTTCACTTTGCCAATGGGTGTACTAGTAGAGACTATTTATGGAAATGGCAACATGAGGATATCTCTTCCGGGGACTAATTGCATGGCATCAGGGTCTATTACACCGTTGCCAATGAACCTCTTGGACTCACTCACAGTTCATGCCAAAATGAGGTACAGTATGCAGCTATCTTTCCTCTTTCTCCTCCTTTCCTCTTTCTCCTCCTTTCCTCTTTCTCCTCCTTTCCTCTTTCTCCTCCTTTCCTCTTTCTCCTCCTTTCCTCTTTCTCCTCCTTTCCTCTTTTCTTTTGGAAAGCTTTCCTGTGTCTGGACATGTCATGGATCGATCTGCTTGTTTACTTAATAAATTTCTTAACTTTCATGCCCCTGTTTTTGATCAAAAAATACTTTCTGTCTTTCCTCAGTCTGATTCATAGCATAGCTACAAGGGTTATTAAGTTGGCTCACGCAAAATCTAGTCTGGCCTTGGCTCCTGCTCTTGTGGAAACCTATAGTCGCCTGCTCGTTTATATGGAAATAGAGTCCTTGGGAATCAAAGGCTTTATCAGTAAGAAAGAAAACTTTTTTTTTTTAAAACTCCCTTTCGTTTTGTTCAGTAGCATTTTCTTTTAAAGGCAACTAGGGACCATAGTAAAATGAAAATCTAATGACACAGCATGCTGAATACATGTACAAACTATTTTAGTGTAAAAGAAATTCTAATAGTCCTTCTAGTGCTGCAGTAAATTTTAGATGAGTGTGCTGCTGTCCCTTCATGCCATGTGTATGGTCAGAACATTCCTAGTTATGCTGCATTCTGCAAAAATATGCTAAATGTGGAAAGTTGTAAGCAAAGTTACTTAATTAAATGCAAATGGTATTTAATTGCACTTGTTAAAATAATTTGCATGTCTGCTGTATATGTTCCTTCAAAAGATTATTGAGCTGTGCACATTTACAGCCTCTTCAGACAGCACTTGCTCATGCAGTCTTTGGCGGTAATAAAATTTTCAAATCAAATATCTGACTTGCAGCTAAATATAACCATCTATCAACAGTGTACTCTGTAATTGTATTTTAAAGTGTAATCACTTGGAAAACTTACTTTACAAACTCTTTTTCATAAGGTCAGCTCCTGCCAACAGTGTTCAAATCTCACGCATGGGGAATTTTGCACACTCTGCTAGAAATGTTTAGCTATCGAATGCATCACATCCAGCCTCATTACAGAGTCCAGCTGCTCAGCCATCTTCATTCCTTGGCTGCTGTGCCACAGACTAATCAGAATCAGCTTCATCTGTGGTGAGTGATGGTTGCCATGTTTAACCATAATCTCTGATTCATCCTTCATTGTGTGTTGAAAGCTGTGTGAGAACTGTGTTTTAAATGGGACATAAGTACTTCCCAACCTTAGTTCTGTGGCTAAACTATTTTGTGGTATCTCAGCAGGTCATGTTTCAGAAGTGCAGTTAGATGTTTAGCAGTAGTACCCTGCAGAGTTGCATGAGGCAGCCTCTTGCGCAGACATGGCAGCAGTGTCACAGGTCAAAACACAGGAATGCATACCAGAACCGTCATGTCAGGAAGTGTCAGGCAACTGTTGAGCTTGCACTGGAGACAAAGAGCAATGCCTGCTCCTTGTAGTCGCAGTGATTGGCTTGTCCGCCAGTGGGACTGTGCTTGCTTACTCCTGTAGAGAATGTTTAATTCCATTACAAGAGTTAAGCTGGCTCCACTTAATTCTTTAGCCAAGTTAATATAGAGTCAGATCAGAGAAATAATCTGATTCATCCTGCAGCTGTAAAGGACTTGGTGCAAAGCTATGGTGGCTGCACGTGAACCTGAGTGGACAAAAAAGTGTCACTTCCATTGTCTGGTGTTTGCCAGTGTAAACCACGCAAAACAATGGCTAATCTGTATAAGAAAGATGGAAAAGCTGGTTAAAGAAGCTTGAGAGTTTATATGCCGCTAATTCTAGTCAAGAGCTTTGAGTTTAACTTACTGTTAAAAAGGTGGAGGGTATGAGATTCAGTTTGTATGTAGAACCTGGGGTTTGTTGTAGAAAATCAGGGAAAAGAGTGTCCATGCACTCTACTCACAGAGTAGAATAATTCTTGTGGGTGTATGTGAGGGAGACAGAGCAACCTCCATTATTATCAGTTCATATCAAGGAAGTCTAATGACACAGGAATTTCTTAGTCCAAATTCAAATCAATCAGTTGCTTATTCTTTACCAAGAATAAAGAGAGCAAGTGAAGGCAATTTTCTCCTTAAATTCAAGATCTTGCTCTTTATTTACCTAAATCTTGTTTTGTCATCTTAGTCTGTGAAATATGGGTGTTAATTGGTCACTTTTGCTAAGCACTGCATGGAACTAGATTGGAGTAAACTAACCTATGGCTTTGGCATTTCAAAGACACAATGTTATAAGAGTCTCTTAAATAACCTTGAACCTACCTGGTGTGAAAAGCTCTTCCATCTAGAGCACTGGAAAATATAGCACTTCTAATCAAAGGCAGTACTTCCTCCTTTCTTTAATAAGGACAATTTAGTGCTGTCTGCTTCAAGGTGATGGTTAGCTTTGAAACATCCCATGCATTATTCATGACTTTTTATTCTGTTTTTGCATGTATTTATTTATGTATGTAGCCTTGTTTAGAGGAAGACATTCAGAGATAGCAGAAGGTGGTGTGTCTGTAAATTGGAGAGATTTGAGGCTCTTTTTCAGGGGCTCTGCACCTGCAATTTCACTAAATCAACATTTGAGAGCTTTATCGGAAAAATAAAGTACTTAAGTTTATTAAACAGTTGAAGAAGCAAACTTTTCCAAAAGATTAAAAACATCACTTTCAAAACAAATGTTTTTGTATTACTTGAAGCAGAAGACGGAGGAAAAATAGGTATTTTGGGCATCTTAGAAGCAGCAGCGTAAGCATTATTTGGTAACTGGTCTGTTTCCTTCTTTCAGTGTTGAGAGTACTGCTCTAAGGCTAATCACAGCTTTGGGCAGCTCGGAAGTCCAACCACAGTTTACACGATTCCTCAGTGATCCCAAAACAGTTCTTTCAGCAGAATCAGAAGAACTCAACAGGGCTTTGATCTTAACTCTAGCAAGGGCAACACATGTGACAGGTAATAACAATACTTGTAGATAACATCTAAGTGAAAGCTGTAGTCAAGCCTAAAATACTGTTTAATAGAATAGCATGGAAATGACCCAGTCATAAAACATATCCTATTCACCTCCAGATTTGAAAAAAAATAATTTTAATTTCCAATTACTTGTTTTTAGGCAAAAAGCTATTATTAAAGCAGTAGTGAAATCAGACATTGTTTAGAAGTTTATTTTTGTACAGAGATACAGTGTGACTAGGTTTTTTTACTATCTTATTTTCAGTTTCACTATTTTAAATTCAAATGTTTGGATTGATTTGGATAGATGCCACTTAAAAAAAAAAAGTGGAATGTTCACAGCAAGTATGTTGCTCATGTGGTAGCCACCCCCTTTACAGCTTACTTTTAAGGGAAAGTAGTGTGTGTTTTAGGTTTGCTTTCTTAGGGAGGGGAGCGGGGGAAGCTTTTATTGTGTGTTTTAAAGTTTTAACAACGTGCAATGACATGGGTCAGGTTTTTGTTAGCTTGGAGGTGGAGGGGTATGTATTTTCTATCTCTCTATGCTTGTAGTCTGGAGGCTCACTGGTGAGTTAGAACGCTATTTGACAAAAACTGGTGGAGGTGATTTGAACGGGAAAGGGCTTCTTTGTGTTAGGTTTTTATAGATTTTAGCCTTTGCTCAACCTTTAGTGTTAAATCAACGCTGGGTTGGGGGAATGAGGCTTGTGTTTTATTTCTACAGCTTAATTGGGAAAGGTACTGCTGAACGGCCTTTTTAAAGTAATATAAAATGGAATCTGGCAATTTCATCATTATCTTCCTCAGGATTTTTTTTGAAGTCTAATCAGTTAATCAGCAAAAGCTTGGCTTACTGTCATTACAGGAAATTAAATGTAAAATCTTAAAATCAGGATTGCTTTATTTCTAGCTCAAAACCTAAAAATAATTTTGTTATTGTTAATACCCTAAAAAAGATAATATCCAGCTTGTTCTGTAGAGTAAATAAGATTTAACGAGAGGGGATGGGAGAAGTTGGCCAAAAAGGAACTCTGTTGAACTAGCAAAGCCTTGATGTGTGTGACTACAAAAGGAATACAAATAAGAAATGTGGTTTTTTGTGTGAAATTCTAATACCATCAATCCGTTTTCTATAGACTTTTTCACAGGCTCTGATTCAATTCAGGGAACTTGGTGCAAGGATATTTTGCAGACTATCATGAGTTTTACTCCGCATAACTGGGCATCACATACACTAAGCTGTTTTCCAGCTCCTCTGCAGGTAATAGTTTCAAACTGATGAATTTATAATTGGAGATACAAAGAATTTACTCCCTTAACAAGATTCTTTGCATTTGGCTAGTTGGTGAGATTCTTCCTCTGTCCAGACTACATTTATCTCAAGTCGCTAAAGACAGCAGCATGATTGTAATATTCCTATTTATTCAGAAATGCATTAGCTTCTCCTGGAGTATTCTAAGGCCAAGTTGGCCAACTGATACTTCTGGTGGAAACTAAATCAGATCTTTTAAAAATTAAAAAATAAAATTTAAAAAAATTGGAGAAGCCTTTTTTTCATGTGGCAATTTGTCATGTAGCTTTGTTAGCGACAAGGCGGTCACTGTGGTGTCACAGTGAAGCAACAACCCTACCTGGTAGGTTTGTACTGTACAAGGAACTAGGAACTCATAAGGTGCTAAGTCAAGCAAAAGTTTGCCTGCTGAAATTATTTATTCTAGGCTCTCAGTCACAACAAAGCCTACTTTATTTCAGGTATTCTTCAAGCAGAATAACGTACCTCAGGAAAGCCGTTTTAATTTGAAGAAGAATGTGGAAGAAGAATACCGAAAGTGGAAGTCTATGACCAGTGAGAATGACATAATCTCACACTTCTCTACGCAGGGTTCATCCCCACTTTTCCTATGTCTCCTATGGAAGATGTTGTTAGATACTGACCACATTAATCAAATTGGCTACAGGTGAGCTTAAAAGGTGTGCTATTTCAGAGTTATTACAGCAATATTCTCTGTTCTGAGGACATAGGCCGTGTGCGTTAACAGCTTGATTTGTACGTTTTTCATTAATTCAGAGCATGCAGAGCATGGAAAAAAGGAGTGGAGCTAGGTATTAGCAAGCATATCATAATCATTGTGCAGTGTTTAAGATTGGTTACACCATACAGTGGTCTGCAACACACATTCTTCCTGGTAAGAGATAAGGATGTGAGGTGTTTGAATTAAGCAAATGGCAACGTTTCAGGCAAACTGAAAAAGTAAGCAGAAAATATAAAGCATATATTTACTTTGCCTTTGTATGTGATTAAAGGCCAGATATCTTTTTTTTTTTCTCAAAACAAATGTTGGATTAAGATGAAAATTTATGATAGGACTAGTAACCCTACAGTTTTTTCACTTGTTCTCAGTAGTAACAGGATCAGCTTCAGCCCTGAAAAATACATTATTTCTTTTCAGTCCTTGTTAGGTCTTTTGAATTTATGATAACATGTGTTACTCTTCTGTGCAATGAGAAAATACCAGTATTTTAATGCTATGGTTTTATTAAAATGCATACTGCAGGAAAATAAAATTGAGTTGCAAAAGATTATCCTAAGAGGTATATAACTAAAAGTGCGTAACTAAAGCATCGATTCTGGGCAAAATACTATACATAAGAATTGGCAAACTTGAAGCATTTCTTAGTGTGCAGACCTTGGAATTCCATTGCTCTAAGTTTTTTTTTCTTTGCTTTGGGGTTTTCTTCAGCTCCTTTAATAAAGGGAGGGGTTTTGTCTTTTTTTGTTATTATATTATTTTTTATTAAGACAATTGTATTAAAACCCACTAATTTTTCTTCTTCCCTGCTAGAGTGTTAGAAAGAATTGGGGCCAGAGCTCTGGTGGCACATGTCAGGACATTTGCAGATTTCTTAGTGTATGAATTCTCTACCTCAGCAGGAGGCCAGCAGCTCAATAAATGTATTGAGATTCTCAATGATATGGTGTGGAAATACAACATTGTAACTCTGGATAGGCTGATACTGTGTTTGGTAAGTATTGCCTTAGAAGATACTATGCTAGTTCTTCATGCAGAGGCTGCTTTCTGAGTTGCTTTTGTAGGAGCAATCTTTTAAAAAATGCATTGGTTTTAAATAGTGACTATTTACTAACCCAGTAATCAAGTTAAATTACTTCTGTAAGCAGCATACAACTCAGAGTCTTACAGTTCTCTGAATCTTCAGTGGAAGCTTTTCTTGGTTATTTAATGGCAACCATTGAATCGGTATTATTAAATGTTGTTACTAGTGCTTTGGGTCTCTGACCTCAGAGCTATGCAATTGTATCTGCAGCCTGAAAAGGTAGAAGGGGTATGGCATGTCATGATTCAGAAGCAAAAGGAAAATGTTGTGCCCATTCGAGTATGCTTTCTTTGCTTAGCATTCAGCCTGTTTCATCAGAAAAGAACAAGAGAAGTGGCATTCTCTGTGTTTCTAGGTTACCCTACAAAATAAAGCAGAACTCACCTAGAGAGAATTAAATTTGCCTTCAGTGATTATCCTTTACTTATATTTTAAAATCTTATCTTAATGTAAGGCTGGTTGGTTGAATTTTAGTTTGGTTTTCAAGTTGAATTCCAAACATGTCAGAATGGCCGGAAGTTTGAAGCAATCTTAACTTCATTACAATTAATTGGTTATTTTCAATAATAGAACTGACAGCTAGAAGAGAGCTGGAATTCTTGGAGAATGTGCTATCACTGGGGAGTCTGTAAGACACTGCCTATGGAATAAAAAATGTGATGGGTACTTTTCACAAGGGTGATTGAACCTGCCTCTGTTCCGTGTCTCCACTTGAACAATAGAGTTGAAAGACCATAAGTTCAGTGTGAATTTGTGTGCAGATGTACTGAATGTGCAGCCAGATTTGCTAGCCAATGTTTAGGGGTTATAAAGCAGAGAGCAGCGTCAACTCTAATTCCATGTCTTCTGATGCATTTTGTTTCAGGCTATGCGTAGCCATGAAGGAAATGAAGCTCAAGTCTGTTACTTCATAATTCAGTTACTCTTACTGAAGCCTAACGATTTCAGAAACAGAGTGAGTGATTTTGTGAAGGAGAATTCTCCGGAGCACTGGCTGCAGAATGACTGGCATACTAAGCATATGAGTTATCACAAGGTATCAAAGCTAATAAAATCCTTTTGTTGTGATACTTTCCATGGAGTTGAGATCAGCCAGAGAGTCTTTTGTCCTCTAAATGACAGGACAGCTTTCTCAGTTTTTGCAGTTACTTAGTAAGTTGTAATTTATTTGGGCTATTATAAAAAAAAATATCACTATGTTTATGTAATAACTTTAAAATATAATGCAGTGATATTCAAAGACAGAAGTAGCTGTAGAGTTGGTTGGAAATTCATTATTGCTCATTTAAATGCAATCATTTTAAAATCTTGGGTTTACTGAAACTAATTTAGAACTGAGCTTTTGTGCATCGGGGAGAAGGTATTTCCTTCTGGTGTTTCATGACTATAGCAATAGTTAAACTGACATTTTCTCCTAATTATTAAAGCTTCTTCCATTTCCTGTGTGGCAAGAACATGATAGCCTGATATTTTAGGGAGGGGAATGGGGAATTGCTGAGATTTAAATGCTGCTGTAAATGTAGTGGCTTTTGCTGGCTGGAAAAGGATGTACCAATGCAATGTTCTGTCAAACGATACATCAACGTTCAGATGAAATAGAAGCAAGCAAACTCTCATGTAGTTAGCTACACATACGATCTAGTTCTGATCCAGAAGCTCTTTGGTCTGTATTAGCCCTCTGCTTTAGCCATACAGTGTCTTACCAATGCCTAAAAGTGTAAGGGTAGCCTGGGAAGTGCTCTGACATGGCTGTGCAGTTACTAGACCCAATCTGCCATATAGAAATGTCAGGCACAGGTAAAACGCTATAAGCTGAGCCTTCAGCTCTACTCATCTGGTATTTGAGTACATTCCAGTTCCTTCCCAGGGAGTTACTACGTGTGTATTACTTCTAGTGTTCTGATTCAGTATGTCATGCAGAAACTTTCAGTAGTGTTTATTTCCCCTAGGTTTTCTCTTAAAATACGTGACAAGGGACACATAAGCACTGGCTGCTTTCAGCTTTGCCTGGGGATGCTTAATGTTCTCTTATGCCCACTTCAAGTGGTGGTGAAACTTTGGGTGTGCTTTGGTTTTTTCTTAAGAAGCTATCTGCTAGTCTAATAACTAAATAGTTTCACTCAGAGTTGAACTTTCTTCGGTAAGCTTTGCAGTGAAATCATCTCACTGCACTTGTGTGATAATGAGATTTATGAAGTGTCTTTTTAAAGCAGTGTAGATGCTGAATGTTAATGCATTGCTTCTAAGGAAAGAGCTTTTGATTTTCTTGGATTTCTTTCCTTCCAGAAATATCCTGAAAAGTTGTATTTTGAAGGCTTGGCAGAGCAAGTCAATCCCCCAGTTCAGATCCAGCCCCAGTACCTACCAATTTATTTTGGAAATGTATGCCTGCGCTTTTTGCCAGTGTTTGACATTGTAATCCATAGATTTCTGGAATTGCTTCCAGTATCCAAATCACTAGAAACTTTATTGGATCATCTGGGAGGTTTATACAAATTCCATGGTAAGTTATCTGTGAATACATACCTTTATTCCTGTTGCAGTCATTCTGGTCTCCTTCATCTCTTTCTTTCATAATTTTCATCTACTGTCACAGCAGTGTTTTAATCCTTTCCTATTCTGTAAGCCCTGTGTACATTTCCACAGAGAAGTACAATCCTTATTTAGTGAATTTCAGCCTAACAGTGAACCAGCTTTTTATTGAGGTAGCTCTGGCTAATTCATGCTTTCTTCACACCTTTCCGTTTCACTCCCTTCTAGTAGTAAGTACTTGGACCTGTGCCCTAACAAACTTTCTGTTACTGAGACTGAAACAGCTAAAAAGCAGTTCCTCCATCTATCCTTGTTTAAGATTCAGAGAACTAACCTGATTTTTTTTAAACACTTTTATAATAATTTTTTGTGCAGATGTCACTGCTATGATATGCCCAGACAATTTATAAAATTCTTTCTTCACTGTGACTTCATACCTGGATTCTTCCTATTTAATACCTTTTATACAAAGGGATGATTTAGAGAGTTTACTTACAAATATGTTAGTATTATCATAATGATATGAACTGCTAGTAATACTGATTTTCTTTGCCATTTTCTTTGCCACCATAAACATAATAGTGATGCTAGATGTTATATCTGGGTTTTGTTTTTTTCCTTTTCTTCTTGGCAGACCGTCCAGTGACTTACCTGTACAACACTCTTCATTATTATGAGATGCATCTCAGAGAGCGCACAAACCTCAAGAGGAAACTTGTTCATGCCATAATTGGCTCTCTCAAAGATAATCGCCCACTAGGCTGGTGTCTAAGTGATACTTATCTCAAATGTGCTATGAATGCCCGAGAAGAAAACCCATGGGTTCCTGATGACATTTACTACTGCAAACTCATTGGAAGACTAGTAGACAATATCCTTCTTAAAGTTTGCATTAAGCGGTGCCAATGTCTTATAGCTTTGTTTCATCAAAATATAAAGTTCAATTTCCATCTATTCAGGTACAAAATAAAGCTTGGAGTCTTTCATTAGCTGCATATATCAGTCTAAATTCATATTGGTTTACTTCAGTGTAATTTTTTTCATTATTCTACACAGGGACTGTGCTGCCCTGGTGAAAATGTCTTGAAAGATATGGTGAGAACAAAGCACAGTACCGCTGTATAAATATTTCACTGTTTTAACGCATCACTTATAAATAACTGATGCATATGCATTCTGAATTGAATTCTAACTGCCATATAAAATCAGCTTGATACAAAGCATGAATATTTAAAAAAATGTAGAAAAGTAGATTACTTTATTCTAATGGAATTATTAATATTACTGAGAATAAAATATTGTAAGCAGTGTCACATTTAAGATGGTATATAACTAGCTGTGCCTAGCTGAAGATCGGTGTATGTGCTCTTAACAGCTGCTGAGAATCTGGTTTTTAGGAGTGAAAAACCAGAAGTTATATTTTTAATGCAAACCTACATTTTCTTAATTGCTGCCTTTTATTATTTTTACAGTTATGACTACAGCTAATTTAAGTTTCTGGGGAAATAGCTGGTGAACCCATGCAGCTATGTTCTGGGATATAGTGCTAGTGGAATCTCCCTGGATGTCGTCATCTTTCTGGGTCAGCTTTATGGGAGTTGACCAATTTTCTGGATGTTATATGCCTTCTTTCACTCCTCTTCCCGACCTTGCCTTTCTTTTATGTGTAACTTGAGAGAAGTTTATTAGATCTGTCTAAAGAAAGCTAAAATTATATAAACCCCTGCTTTTATGCAAATGTTAACAGTCTGTTTGGAGACCGTTTCTATATGTAGCTCAAATGAGTTAGTCTTGGTTGGGAAAACAGAATATTTTCAGAGACTAAGCAGGTGCTCGTTTTGCATAAACTGTCACCCTAGCATTCTGCTGAAAGATCTTATATTGAAGCAAATTAATGATTTCAGATCATGCAGAGTAGAAAATTTTTGTTATTTTAATCTTCTTGCCTTGGAAGCAGATGGTGAATGAGATGGTTGGTGTTGTTTTGTTACACCTCTTAACTGGGGAAATTTATCGTCTGCATGACCTTGTGTGTGTGGTATATTTATGGCTATGTATTCGTGCAGTCCTTCAGTGATGAGTATCATTGCCTTATATTCATCCTTTTGTCTATATGTCTTAATTTTATTAAATGATGTTCTTTTTTATTTGTTCTCAGTAACTTATATTTCATTTCAGTTCAACTTAGCATGTGTAGTATATGCCTATATTTTTAGGCAGTGTGCTGCTTACACTAGTCCGTGTTGTAGTGACTTCTTTTCCTTAATCATTGCCACCTATGGCAGGCAAATCACCCGGTCCATTTCCGAATTGTGACTGGAGATTCAATGAGTTTCCTAACCCAGCTGCCCATGCTCTCCACGTTACCTGTGTTGAGCTTATGGCGCTGGCTGTTCCAGGGAAGGATGTGGGCAATGCACTACTGAATGTTGTGCTGAAGAGGTATGTTGGCTCTCTCAAACTGCAATATATAATACATAATTAGAGATTGCTAGGGTAGTCTGTGATACTAATTTTCTTGGGGTTTTATAATTTTTTAATGAAGTATAACTCCTTTAAGTTTTACACATAAAGCGTTTTTGGAGGGCAAACAAGGCTGTAGGGATCAATCAGAAAAATCACATGTTGGATTTCTGTGCTCAAGTGGGTTGTGTGTGCTTCAGGAACAGTTGATTCAGCGTGATCCCCTTAAAAGACAGAGGAAAGACTTCACACAGGGAAAGAACTTGTCCAGTGGATTCAGTGGCATGAGGCTGGAAACAGTCTGTTCTCCTTTTCAGCTGTGCTGGGAGGACGACATTTCATCAGTTAATACCACAGCATCTTTGAACGCAAAGAAAGGGGCAGGAAGCATTCAGCAGGACTCTGAATCCTCCTGATGCTAATGTAAAATTGGAAGTACTTTGAAACAGAGTGGTGTACCAAGGCTAGCTTTTTGTCATGATGCATTAGGTTTGACCCATGGCTCTGTTTCTTGCTCAGGCACTGGTAGAAGAACTGAAGTGAAAGAAAGGTCGTGGTATTCTTGCAGTGGTTCACATGTCATCTTTGAGCAATGACAAACTGAAATGATTAGTTTTCAGCCTCATTCAGCTTTGTAATATATTATTGTTAGCTCTATTTGGGGCACATGGAGGGAAGGAGTAAATAAAGTGACAAGTAACCCTTAACCACTGAAGCCTGTTCAGCAGGAAGAACAGTGTAAAAACAGCCTTTGAATCCACTAACACAAAATCATGCCTGAACAAAGTTTTGCAAGCAACGTCACAATGGCATTTATACCATCTGCTGGCTCTCTTAAATTTACCTGTATGTGTATTATTCTCTCAGCTTGAGAAATATTCTTTGCATAAGTATACCTTGTCTTCAGCTGCACAAGAAGCACAAATTGCAGTTCTGAATTTTAGAGCTTCAGTTTTCGTTTTCTCTGTCTCTAGTCAGCCCCTGGTGCCAAGAGAGAATATCACAGCTTGGATGAATGCAATTGGACTAATTATCACAGCCTTACCAGTGAGTCAATATGTTGTCTTTTAAAATAAAAAAGTATCTTCTTCCACGTAAGGTTTATCATCTTTCTATTGTATGTTGTAAAAACTTCTGCAGTTTGCAGTGTGATAGCCAACATCTGTAGATTCCAGAGAGGGCTATTCAGAAAGGCTGCTTGCATGTTTGAGAAATACCTCTTCCTGCAGCATGGCAAAATTGACCAGGTTTTGTTTTTCTATTATGTTTTGAGCCTCGGGTGAAAAGAAGTAAATCACTCCTATTTAAAAAGGTAATTAAATGTCACATGTGTAGTATTAATTGAGAACTGGATCTATAAAATAAGGTCTATAAGGGTTCTGATGCAAAGCTAACTTTCTATTAATGCTTGCACATGCACACCCTGTATCTCTTAAGAGATGTGCCTAAAACTGCAGAAGCAGATATATTCTGTATTAGAGTTTATCATTAGAAACTTTGATCTTCTAAATATAATGACTCCTGGTACCTGTCCAGGACTGCCTGAATTATTTTGATCTTGCTTACCTGTTGCTTATATGTACAACAGTTATCCTTTCCCTGCAACTTCTCTTCCCCAACAAAATGGTTCCTTTTCTTGGAAGAAGGCCACCATAGATTCAATCCTTACTATTTTTATAATGCTTCTTACTATTCTTCCTGTTCCATCTCCTTGCATATTCATCTATATTCCTTGACTTTGTGCCTTTTTTTGTTTCCTGTTTCCATCTTGGATTTTTGGTCTGTTTGTGCCTGTACTTGGAAAACTCAGAAGATTCTCAGTCTCCTTCCATTAAGGCTTTTTGCTTCTGCTCTGCTTCTTTTGGAGACCTTTATATTAGCTAGCTAAATAATTAATGAAATGCATCTTGATAATGCCACACCCTCAAGTGTGCCACATCCACTAATATGGATGTTTTCTGTATTGTGCTGCTTAATTTTCATGTTTGTCAGACAGGGTTATAAACTACCATGTAGTTGAAAATGTTTTAGAAATGCAATAATACTAGAAAGAGATGAGGAAGCATTGTCTTAGATGGCGTTCTTTTCAGAAGCGATTCCAACTGCTTGTGCTTTCCAGGAGCCGTACTGGATTGTTCTCCATGATCGCATTGTGAGCGTTATCAACAGTCCCAGCTTGACGTCAGAGACAGAGTGGGTTGGTTACCCATTCCAGCTGTTTGACTTCACAGCGTGTCACCAGTCTTATTCTGAGATGAGTTGTAGCTACACTTTGGCTTTAGCACATGCTGTCTGGCATCATTCTAGCATTGGACAGCTTTCCCTCATTCCTAAGTAGGTGCAATGATTTTTGATTATTTAATTTGTCTTTTAAATTCCATGCATACTGTAGATAACAAAGCTATACCTGTAGCCCTTATACCAGCAAATATTTGCATGGCTTTCACTGACACAATTCTTGTCATCTGTAGGCTTCAGGGCTTTCGTCTAGAGCGCAGCTGCCTTTAATGAGCCTTTTTTTGTCTTGGTTTGCTTTTATGCTTTTATTCATTTCAATTTTTTTTAACCATTGACTGTAGTATATTCCTGAAGTATCAGCTGTAATCAGTAAATGTATCCTTAATTCTAGCAAGTACCCCCTAGCTGCAAGTTGAGATGCTTTGCTGACTGAAGGATGTGTTAGAGGTCCACTTAATCATTAACGCAAGTGAAAAATACGACTGCTCTAAAAAGTTGATTAGACTTTCCCCAGTGCCATGCTAATGAGAGAACTAGCAGACTTCATTTACTAAGTCTTAAAATATTGGACAGAAATGAAGGTGGCATGATGTATTCCTCTCAACTAATCCCCGGTTAATCCTGCACCTTGATTTTAAGGTAGTGTTAAAACATCAGAGGACAGCTTTTTGACTGTGTGTACCGTTCTGCTGAGCTTAAAATTGTTGCATGTTCTAGTCCAGTAATAATGACTAGAAATGTTCTAGAGCTTCACTGAAATGACTAATATTTGCATAACCACACAGTATTTTCTAAAATGAAGGCCCGAATCTGTGAGAGAGAATGTGATGTTTTGGCTAGAGTTTGGGGTAGGGAAAAGGGTGGGTGGGCGGAAATCCAGTTGAAGTAGTAAGTGTCTTGAAATACTACAGGTTCCTCACAGAAGTATTGATACCCATAGTGAAAACAGAGTTCCAGTTACTCTACGTTTACCATCTTGTTGGTCCTTTTCTACAACGGTTCCAGCAGGAGCGGACACGATGCATGATAGAGGTAAAGTGAAGCTCTTAGTTGACTTTATACAGTATATATTATTTGAACTTTGCAAATATATTACAAGGCAGAATCTGATAGAGATCGTTGATAAACATTCAGAATTAAATTCTATACAAATTAAACAGTATTTTCAAGGATCTGAATTGCTGGGCTGGTGTTCAGTTATCCAGTTAATTGAAATCTTGTCAGCTTTGTTCAGGATAAAACACATATCACTTTGTTGTTGTTGTTAAAAAAATACAACCCCCAAAATAGCAAGCAATACACCACTACTGATTACTTTTTCATCCCTAGTTACCAATGTCTGTGCTGGGGTCTTCCCTCTTAACCTTCTTAGGTGTCCATTAGTTCCTGTGCTGCAAGTCCTCCCTGCTTCCAGTTGTTTCTAAAATATTTAGTTTGCATACATTGTTTTTATGAAGAAGTCAAAAAGTGTAGGGATGTGTACACAGTGGGAGAAGTGTTTTGCAACTTTTCTTCCCATGTTTTTGGATATATCATGAACACAGGATACTGAGAAAGAAACTGAATCAAGCAGTTAAGTAATGATACGGCAGCGTTTCTGTATACTTGTTTACGTATTTCTTTCAGTTTTGCCACTGAGTTACGGCCTTCTCTGGTTCTTTTTAAGTATACTTTGGAAGCATGAGACAAAAAAAATACATATATAGTTCTTCAGGAATGCTTTCTTTCTTTTTCTTTTTTTTGGTCTTAAAGCTACACTAAGTTACTCCAAAAAGTATTGGGTTTTTTTTTCATAAAGTAGCACTTAAGTAAAAGTACTGGAGAGCAACAGAAGGTACTGTTTAGGCATGGATCAGTATAATTCCGTGGACTCCTGTTTTATACTATAAATAGATTCTAAGTATTGCTTTGACTGGTTTCTTCCTTCCTCTGTCAGGAAGGTTTTTTTTCTGTGCCTGCATTCTCTGTATTGAACCAAAATACAAGAAAAGTTAAAAAGCTGTCATCTTTCTGTGCTTCTTAACATTCCCGTAACACTTCTTTTTCTTTGTGAGGATATTGTGAGGGGTTGCTACCCTCAGACTAGGCAGCAACTATCATCTGACTTAAATGACCAGCACGAAGTTCAAGTTTCACAATTGCCTTCTTCAAATGGTCGTAGGCATACGTATGTTTGCACACCGCACTTCCTTCATAACTATATTCGAACACTGTAGTTGTAATCCCTTTGTAGAGAATGCTTGAACCATTAAAATGCACTGTATGCTGAAGACCGTGCTGGGTTCTAGATACAAGCTGAATGCAGTAAAGTGCAATTTCTTCTCTCTAGAAGACATAAATCTTGTGCTAAGCTCTTGCTATTTTTTATTAAGGTCTACTTTTGAAAATTTTGTAGGTGCTTACTCAAACCGTATTGCAGTTCAAGATGTTTAAGCGCTAATTCAGAAGCTTGTACCAAAATACCATTATTGTACTTGCTGGAAGTTGACTTGGGAAAATGGGTTCTTTTAGTGGAGCATAATGGGATGAGTTAGACCTGCATGTTTGTCCTTGCAACAAAGTAAATAGTTAGGAGTCACAGATACTTCAAAAGCAGTACACTCTTTTCAACTGTATTTCTACTCTAAAGCGTTTTAAAAGGTGTTTTAATTGGAGGTGCTTTTTATGTCTGTGGAAACAGATTGGAGTGGCGTTTTATGAAATGCTCCTGAATGCGGATCGGTACAGCTCACACCTGAACTACATAGATCCTATATGTGACTTCTTGTATCATATGAAGTATATGTTTACAGGAGACAGTGTGAAAGACCAAGTAAGTGAACAGTAGATATTCATACTTTAATCACCTTTCTCCCCATATAGCAGTTCAATCACTTTATGAATTATTTTCATAGGTAGCAGTACAACAAAATGCTTAGCAGTTGCTGAATCTCTCTGTGCAAATTAGGAAGTAGGTGCACTTCTACACATTAAAAAGCTTTAGCTGCAATAGGCAAGGTATCTTAGATTTCAAGATCAGTTTCTGTAGTCTGAATTTTAAGATAAGCTTGAGGGTGCTTTAAGTACTACTATTAAAGCAATCGCTTGAAATAAAGCTACTGGATGTTTTATAACTTTTCCTCATTTCAGTCTGTCCCTTTTAAGTTTTTACCCAATTTCTGTTTCATTAATATAACTTGACATGTGACAAAAGCAAGAATGTGTCCATGTTCAGTGAAAAATTGTTCATCTGATTTAAGTTTGGTTTATAATTGTATGCACTTTTAAAAGTGTCTGTTGTGTGAATCGTTTTGCAAAGCTTTGGTGTAGAACTGTTACACCAGGGAGGGTTATCTGGTTTTTTTAAGGTTAGTTATCAGAAGAGGTCCAAAAGTTAACACAGTGAATAAAACATTAACATAAATACCACTATTTACTATATCTTTTTCCTTTCTTCGTTGTACTAATGTGACATCTGTGTATAGTAGTGACATGTGTCAAAATACTCCTATTCTACCAAATGCATTTCTGTCCTATTTATTTATTTTAAACAGGTTGAGAAAATAATTTGTAATTTAAGACCAGCTTTGAAACTTCGGTTACGCTTCATAACACACATCAGCAAAATGGAACCAGCTGCTGTTCCACAACAGCAGCTCAGTAATGGGTCACCAGCACAACAGCCCAGCCAAGTGCCTGTCAATGTTGCTTTGCCAGTAACACAGTGACATGAAGTGTTCAGCTGGCCTCGGTGTGAAGGCTTCCTTCTATTACTGACCAAGGTGAAACATCAGCTGATCTGAAATCTGGTGTGCTGTGCGAAAGGAAAGCAAACCACGTACAGATCTGTGCTTCATTTTATTTTGCATAACAAAGCTGTCTAACTTTATTACGCATGCCAGTCTTCTTACCTGTTTATATCAGGCACTAGATGAGGTGTATTTTGCCTTTCTCTGAAAGCACTGAGTAAAGATTCTCTGCAACCAAATGCATGGATTTCTGAAGAGTTTACAATATCCTGCTCCCTGTCCTGCTTTGAGTCATCTGGGTTTTTCCTTGCTTTCTGTCTGTGATATGAAAGGACACTCAATGTATGTAGCCTGGTAGGAAATGGCCTTTTTAAACTTGGGTTCCACCTCATTACAAATTTGTATTCTTTTTGTCCAACAGAAGAATTTAAATTCTTTTTGCCTTTTGGGCAGACAAGTTCAGTCCTTATACAGAAACGGTCCTAGACAGAGAGACTGCATCAATTGCATTGAGTTGTAACATCTTTCCAAAGACTAAGCCTTTGAAAATGTCTGCAAATTTTGTATGTACAGTTTATATTCAACAGATGAGCCATGGGTTTGATCTAGCATCAATTGCTAGACTGTTAGAGTACCACCCAGAGGCTCTCGCTAATGAATCTATTGTCTAAGCCTGCGTATTCAGTTCAATCTGTGCTGGTTCGTATTTTATCTTTCCGATTTGGGAAATGGTGTAGTTTTTCTTAAGCCAATCACATGAATTTTACTGATATTTTATATTTTAGATTTGTATAATATTCTACTTAAGTTTTATGTGTACTGTGTTCAGCAGGTTTTGATAACAGAATGAAAGGCTCAGTGTTTTGTAAATACTCAATCTTGTTTGACAAACTTTTTAAATTAAAAAAAAAACTCTTTAAAAGACTGTATTAGTATTAAGCTTACTTATTTTCCATATCCATTACCTTAAAAACAAGGATTGACCATAGCACATATGCTTCCATGTCCCACATTCTCTATCAGCTTTACAATAATGCCAACTTAAACCTTTTACAACTCCAAAAGCAGAAGAATGTTTTAGGTTTCTGCTGTGCCTTTGTTCCTTCAGCAGATACCGGCACAGTAAGGCACAAACTTTTTTTTCTGATTTAGGATCCAGAAACCCCGCATGGAGAGGTTCCCCTCCAACCCTCCTATTTCTTTACTTACACATCGGTATTAGCAGTGGTCAGAGGCACCACTGTGTTTCTCCCTCCTTTCTTCTAATCATTTGAATCGGAAGAAAGGTCCTGGGTTTTTTGGTCTCTCTTTCCTTTAGGGGGGGTGGGGGGGATATGTCTTTTTTTTTTTTTTTTTTTTTGTCCTTCCCTCCTGTATGTTTCTTCTGTATAATCTTTAAATTGTAGTGCTGTTCAGGTCTGGTCCTTCACCTCATAGACTTTCACACAGAGACCACTCTCTGACTTGGTGATGGCATTTGATGTCAGATTTAATAGAATTGAGTTTTTTTAAACATAAATGGGCACCTTTGAATATTTTTCTCTTGAAATGTGAGGGGAATCCTGTCTGTGTCCTGGTGAGAGGAACGCAGTGGGTTCCTGTCAGCCATCAAAGGCAGAGGATCTATAGTTCTGCCCTAACCCTGTTTCAGCACTGAGCGGGCTCGAGCTGCTTTATAGTTTAATTTTAATTATGAAACTGAAATGCCCCACACCTAATTTCCACCCTCCCCCCGCCGTCAGTGCTTCATGGGAAATTTTTTAAGCAACCCAGATGGCTTTGAAGCAAAAAGCTGAGCTGCAGGAAGCAGGAGAGACTGAGGGAGGCCATGCAGGCACAGGGAAAAAACCCAACATTGTTAAATAGTCCCTAGGTATATAACACCATCCACGTTGTAGAGGGCCCTGATCCTTTCATAGCTGGAAGTTTGACATTCCAGATTTAAGGTGGGACTCCACTAATGACTGTTGCTCATGAGAAGAGCTATGCAGGCTAAAGTAAAGCTTTGTTTGGGTCAGAATTGTTTATTGTGGTGCAGACTTGAGGGGATGAGAGTTATTTTTGGAAAGTGAAAGGAGAGAAATCTGATGTGGTAGCAGATTGCAGCTGAGTGACGTTAGAATTCAACAAAGAAATTTGAAAAGGAAAAAAAAGAATCGTTTTACTGTAGTAAAGCTGCTGCTTTTTATTAGAGCTGCATCTGCAAGCCCTACCTGGGGACTTACACACAGCTGTGGTGCTGTAAGCCCCCAGACGCAAAGTGATCTCCTTTCATTGTAGGCTGAGCCATGTCAAATCAGCCTGCACATCAACAAGAGCCATTCTCACAGTTACTGCCTCTCAGATGCAATTTCTTCATCACGTATATGAACCAAGATTCACGTGCTTTATGTTTTTAGGGTCCCCACAAGTATGGATTTTGGATATCTCCACCTCTTTAATGCATGTCTCCGTAATGGCAGGGCTGGGAGGGCATAGGCTAAGGCTTGCACTGCATTCCCTGAAAATGTGATAAAACAAGGCTGCAGATGACCTCCCTCTTGGATTAGCCATTTCCATTTTCCATTGACTGCTCGTCGAGTCAAGGGAGAGTGGCTGGCCAAGCTAGGTGCTGAATGGCGGATAGGGTAGTGTTCGTACAGTCTAGTGCTGATAGGATGTAATACCTAGTGATCTCTAGGACATGTTAAATACAGCAAAACAAGCAAGGAAAGGACATGCAAGTGTCGGTGAGTTCCATGATTCACATCCTTACAAATAGAAAACTGATGGCTACAGTGAAAAATGAACAGAAAAGGGTCTGGCAGTCCTTCTGCGTAACACTTGTACTGAGATACAAGATTTGCAGAGGCTTGTTCCACACTAATGTGAGAAATGTATCTGTCATGACATTTCCTTGGTTTGTTTTTTTTTTTTCCTTTCGGTTGAAGCACATTTTCCCAATGCTGGTCTTGAAAGCAATGGCAGGTACATTTAAAATTAGTGACGTTCTACTGAAAGTTGTATAAAATACAATTAGCATGTTCAGTGTGAAATGACAGCATAGCATTATCCGTATGATGGCACTGGAGTTGAGAAATTCAGTGTTGATTCCCACTGCAGCTAAAAGTCAGGCATGCCATTATTTATTAAATGCTGACAGAATGAAGAGCACGAAACAAGGTCCTGAATGAACCAGTCTCTGCACTGAAGAACTTATATCCTATAAATGAAGGTGTGCAGAAAAATTGTGTAGTTGAGAAAAAAATAATAACTTGTTGGGTTTTCTTATTAGCCTATCAATTTACCTGTGAGTGCTGCAGAGGCAAGGTGGATGTGTGCCATCTTTGACTTGTTTGGCAAATGCAGAAGGGCCTTAAGAGGTGTGGATGAGATAAACAGATAGGAATGGAAACTGTTGATGTTTGCAGAAGGGTTGTGAGGTTGAATTCTCTAAGAAAATCCCTGTAGGCTCCTTCCTTCATGTCGTTCCTGCTAAGACATACTTTAGCAGAAAGGAGACCTGGGTGTAGCTTGTCACATCAGTATCTTTTCTGTTGGATTTTTTGTGTTATCAAGCCCCAGCTGAAATAGCCTTTAAGGGCACTTACAGGAGTAGATTCCCTTTTTTATTTGCTTTCTTGAAAACGATAGATGAAATGATTTCCTTTAGGAGTGCAGATTGATTCCATGCAAGGCAGTAAAGGTAGATTGTTGTCTGCTTTCAGCTAGCTCTTAGCCTTCTTTAATCAACGGCGGTGCTCTGACTATGGATAAAAAGGGGAGAGATGGAGAATATATCCCCTCCGCCACTGCAGGATTAGTGTTGCTCTGGGAGCAAAAGCCATGTTAAAAGACATGATAAAAAGAGTTCGGCAGCAATACTGGCTCCCACTTCTCCCTTCCCACCTGTTCTATTTGTTCTTGCCCCCAGTGACTACCCTCCTACCTAACTGCAGAACTGCCCTGTGAAAATAAAACATGACTTCTCCCCTACGGGAGCAGATCCCAGCTGGGAGCTGGCGTGGGAGAGGCTGGGCGGGCACCACGAGCACCTCCCAGCTTCCATGCTGCAGGTAGCTGATGCGGCCTGTGGTGAACGTGCTAGCGGAGGGCTGTCAGCATGAAATGAAGTCCGAACTGTTGAATGGGTACATTTAGGCTACTTAGTAGCTTGAGAAGTAGATCAGTGATGGGGGAAGCTCTGTGAGGTTGGAAAGAAAGATTTGGGGTGCAGTTCTCATCTAACTAAGCCACGGCACAGACTGTTCTTGCTGGTTGAATTGCAAAGAACTGAGCCCATGCCAGTAATGTGTCTCTACGCCTGGATGTGCCCACACTTTGGAAGCGCAGGTCACATACCAGCCATGTCACCTCCTCTTCTTTGGTGGCTTTGTGCCCACTTCCCCAGAGAGAGCTTGGCTGGAGAATTAGGTTTTTCCAGAGAAATGCCTTTTTTGGAGGCGCTCAATGCAAACTCTTAGAGCAGCTGAAAACAGGGACCTTACAGTCTCTTTCCTACTTATGATCCCAGATTAAGACATGTGATGCCTTGGACGTATCCTGGCCCTCTTGAGGACAGGATGGACAGGATTTCGCCTCTCCTGCTACCTCCTGGCTGTTGGCCAGTCCCTGCTCATCCCTTGGAGGGCCCTCACTGTAGCTGAAGGGAGGAGGGTGCTGAGGGCTCACGCGTTGCGGGTCAAGCTAAATGTTGACAGCATGCAAATCAACACACACAATAAAGGCTTTCTGAGCCTTTCACCTCTACAATTAAAGGAACAACTGAGAGAAGTCTGAACAGCACCCAGGCGTTGGCATTATGGTCTGGAGTCCTGTGGGCCTCAAATTTAACATGGCAGAAACACTCTATGTGCTGTATCTAGTTGAAGAAGTAGCCTCAAATAAGTTTATTACGTTAAGGTGGCTGCGTGCCAGAGTCTGCACTCTTCGAGGCAGTATTAGGATGAGTAAAACTCCCATGCTCCAGATGTAAGAGAACAACCACCACAGTAATTTCATTTTAACTCCCCTCTTTTTCTTAATAAAAAGGCACCTTTTAATATTTAGGCTTGGTTTTACACATTTTAATAGCTGGTTTTGAGCTCTGCAATGTTCAGGGTTTGGAGAAATAGGCCAAAAATGGGGGTGAGATGAGGCATGGCTGAGGGGCCTCATCACTCTGAACACTGGACAAAATTAGCTTCTGATTTTCCCCAAATGACTTCTATGTTAAGTCCAAAACAAAGACAACAGATGTCAATCCTGAACGTAACATTCATGAAAACTCCTTTTCCTCCCCAGTAGAAAAAATGTGGCTCAGTTTTCCATATTTTCCACGGTGCCCCTCTTTTCACACAAAAAGCGTGAACAGCCTTGAAGAAAGGTCACAGTCAGTGGCAACTTCATTATTTGCAGCCTCACACGCTCCAAGCAAAAGTGTTTCTAGATTGGTCTGACAAAAGCCAGAGATGCTGTTTACCTGTCCCTTTGAAAGAGGAGCTCCAATTATTCCTGCTCACGGCTTCAACTTGACACTCATTGTGTCGCACGGCCTCGCCATTGGGGAGTCGCACCAAGCAGCGCTGGTCCTTCCCCTTGGATGACAGATTCTCCCTTGTCTTCCCGGCAGGAAGCAGCCTTCCCTCACCTGCAACAGGGGTGAAGTTACTGTACAGAGATTATTTTTTTTCTTTCCATCCACAGGAAAAAGCAAATGTACAAACCCAGCAGCAGCAGTTACTCCTTTCTTGTCAATGAGCCTCTTGCAAGGCAGTAATGGTTTTACTGTTTTCTTAGACTGTTAATTTGCAGTCTTTCATATGACTAAGATGCCACTATAGCAGTTTTTAAGAAATATGTGCTTTCATGATGTGCAGTGCTGGGTGGCATCTCTTAGGTATCCTTGAAGGGCAAAGCTTTCACGGAATACATCCTATCTCATGTTGCTATTTATAAAATAGGTAAATTTTTTTTTTCAACAGCTTCATTTTACTGTACACAAAAGCTTTAAAAGGATGGATAATCCTTGACCAATAATGACTGTCAACTCTGCACTCTGGCAACTATTTCAAATTCCGTCTGAGATTTCCTTGTCTTTTTTTCTATCGCCTTCTTTTTTACTCAGAATTTTCTGAAGAAAAAGACAGACAAATCAAGGCCAGAGGATTTTCATGATTCCCCACAGTACATTGTCACATTTCAGAGAAAAATTTAAAATTCCTGTGCTTCAGTTTTTGCAAGAAACTCTACCCCAGATGCAGGGCACAACTGGGCAAGCCCATACAGGAGAGAGTCACGCAGAGCAGGGGCACAAAGCACCTTTCCATGTCTGCCTTCATGGGCTCCACCACATTCAGCTCCTGCAACCCTGAGCTTTCTGCTTTCTCACCCAGTGAGCAAATGGACAGATTTCAGACCAGCCCATGGAGGGTGGCCCCATCATGAACCACTGCAATGTGGTTTCTTGGTTTTCTGTGATTTCCATGCTGGCATTATCCCGTTTCTGCCACTTCTCCATGCTCCTGCTCTCACTGCTGTCACCACAGCTTTCATCTGCAGAACCTCACTGGCCACCATCCACAACTTCCACTGGATTCAGCCTTCCCCAGTTCTGAGCTCCTCACCCCTGCGAGCATGTGAAGCAGCCAAGAGCTGAGCACGCGTATTGCAAATACAAGTAACCATTTGGTGAAGACATGGGACTTCTTGTCTTTAAAAGAGAACAAGAGAAATTATAATAATCAAGAAAATAATAAGAGCATGATAATTTCTCATTATTTTCAGAAGAAATCTAAAAAAGGTCTTGAGAAATCTGGAAAATACAAAGCACCATATTTGCCATGCAGCTTTGAGAGAAATTTATTTAGCGTGTTGGGTTTTTTTTCTCTCAGTCACCCTAACATGTGAGGGTGATTAGAATATTTGCCACTTGCAAAGGAATGTTACTATGTGATTTTATTTTGCATAGCTTTCTGGGAGATGGGCTATCACATCAGCTGTGGCAATGGTCCAACCTCCCAGCCTGCAAAGAGGTTGTTAATGGTGCTTTCGCCTCTCTCAGAGGCAGTTTGGACTACCACTTTCTTCTTTTCAAAATGAGCACTCTAGCCAAAGTAAAAATAACAGGGTGCTATAATTATATTCTCTTTTTCTCCTGGTGCATGAAATCAACACTCAAGAAGGTGTTGGCTTGATAATATTTCCAGCCAGTGTGCAAGCCGAACCTGCAGTACTGCAAGCTGTGAAACAGATTTTTACATACACATTCCTCGTCTGGGCCTTATTTACATTAGAAACATATGAGACTGATGTAGTGTATCCAAGCTGTCACACAGAGGAGGCTTTTCTAGTGTTGTATCCCAAAATACTGGTACAGCCCTTAGGCTAGTCCCTGCTCTAGGCATCTTCCCAATGTTTTGGCTTATTAAAGAAAAGCCTTAAAATGGACACATTGCTCAGACATGTTCCTTCAGGTCCGCTGTCAAACCTCGGTGAAGCCCCGTGGAAACTTGTCATCACTTCACTGGGATTTGGATCTGGGATTTGGCCACTTCCTTGGACAGGCACACGCACCCCTGTCACCAGGTTTCCCCAGTGGGGTTGTGCACAGCCAGCCACGAGCGAGCAATGGCCCAAAGCAGATTACGTGACACGAATGCTCCATTTAAAGCTTTTCAAATGTGCATCACGTCAGCCCTAAGCATTTAATGTGTGTGTGTGTGTACACACACGCCTATAATTTTAGATTAAGACATTGGAACATATGGTTTTCAGCTAACTTGAGAAAAATGCAGGATGGATAGTTGTATGAATTAAAAGTAGAGGCAGTGCTCTGGAGCACGTGCAATGCTTCTGAAGTGGCATTCTGTGTCAATCCTGTCAGAGAACAGAAAGCTCTTCAAAATGTATGGGACACCACAAAAATCTAATTTCTGTGATCCATCAGCAAACTATTTCTTCTGCTCCAGTAGATGACAAGGTGACAAAGCTTGTTTTAAATAACATTTTCAACTTGCTTAATAAATTATAAAAGGCAGCTTGCAAATGGTATATTTCATTTGTGGTGACATAAATCCCAAACAGATTTTTCAGTAGTGTTACGAATTATATAAAGTGATTTGTAGGTTTCCTTGGCATCAGTTGTCTGTCTTTCTCCCTGAAATTAGGCAAGCTAAAAGACAGGAAAGTAGGACAGCATTAAAAAGGAATTAGGATGAAACATTACAGAGTGGGAGTATTTGAGAAATTAAAATATAAAATGCTGACAAACCACCAAGGAATGATGGGCTAGTGGCTGAGGTACAAGAAAGGACTGCAAGAACCTAGATTCGTTCTTCTCTGACAGTCTTCCCAAGTGGCCTTAGAAAAAAGCTCAGGCATTCACTGTGCCTTTATTTTCCATCAGTAAAACATGGCAAATAAGACTTCCCCAGCGTCCTGCTTGGGCCATGGAGACTGTAAAGTACTCATATATACATAGTGACAATCAGGGCCATGTGATGGCCATAGGGAAATAACAGGAAATATCATGAACTAAACTGCTAAAAGCATCCTTTCCCTTGAGCCTGGTACTGTCTGCTTTGTCTTCTGCAGAGGTTCCCAAACTTGTTGTGCTGCCACCATCGTCACCGTTATCAGCTGCTGTCCCGGTTTCTGTATGTTACAGAAAAATTTCAGTTGCTTGGTCAGCATCTGTAAGATCTGAAATAACAGCTTACAGGCCCCATACCAAACCTACCACAATTTGGGAGTCCCAGGTCAAATTATATAACGATTGTTAAGATGGAGGTGGATTTTGTTTTCCCCAAACTAGGGTACAAAAGGAAGTTTTGGATAGAGGCATAAGCATTCCAGGGACAAGATCATATTTATTCTATACACCTTTTTTTTTTTTTTTAATGAGCTCATTTATCTGAATGGGTGACATTTCCTGCTGAAATCCCTGTCCGCAATCCTAGTATCATCCCAGGGCAAAAAAACATCAGTGAAGGTATGGGAAGACTGTTGAAACCCCTGCTACAGCCAAACAATTAAATTCATCCCTGTAGTAACTTAGTCAAGGACCTCAGTTTGAAACTGTCAGAAGGTATTAGTCCAGAGGAGACTAAGAGTTTGTTTATAGCAGAGCTGTGTCATTCAGACAGGAGAGCGTGGTAGTGGTGCAACTCCGTAGCATATATGGTGGCAGGTATGTGGTGCCCCTCATTAAGCTCTTCCACCTCGCAGCGAGGTTTCTGTGCTTGTCCTTCCGCGTGTTGTGCCAAGGTGTTTTTAAGCTTCGTTCACCTCCTGATGTGGTGAAGCAACATCACAGCTGTAAATGAGGAAAAATTGGACTCATCATTTGCTCGGCTGTATATCAAGCTGGTTTTCCTGTAAACAGCACCCCTGTGGTACCACCAGGAGTCCAGTGAATAGGATAGGTGAGCGAGCAGACATGAACTGTGAGCGTGGGCAGACTGTGACTTACCACCGCTCTGTAATCCCTGCCTGGCATCAGGCGTAGGGACAGTGTGATGGCTCCTGCTGCTGCCAAACCAGGCACAAATGGACAACATGGACAGCTAGTTTTCTTTCAACAGGAAAATACACTTTAATGAATAATAATGGTCCTTCTTGTTTTCTCATCTTAAATACGTGATGTGGAAGAAGCTATTCCCTTTCCCTTCCCCTTTTCTTTCCCCTTCTCCTTCCCTTTCCCCTTTCCTCTTCCCCTTCCCACACAGGGCGTCAGGCCCTGGGCTGAACACGGATCACTCCATCCAAGGACTGCAGCTGCAGTGCTGCTTGTGCTCAGTGCACTGAGTTTTGGAACGCCCCTCAACGTTGCCACCACGGCCCTTGCCAGTCTGACAGGCCTCATGCGGGGCTGGACAGCGAGGGTGAGAGGAGGAGGGCTGGACAGGGGCGCCCGTGCCCACCGCCCCCCACAACTGAGCTCTTCTCTCCGGGGCGTGATGCTCTGAGGACAAAGCAATCCAGATGAACAGGTGACAACAGGAAAACGGCCTGGCCTTTCGTGGTCACAAGGAGGTTTTAATGAAATAAAATGAAAGCTGAGGCATTTGCAGCCCTGCTACATCCCGAAGTGCTGAAAGCAGCCCCCTGCTGGGACGTGGGGAGCCCATGCTATCACTCAGAAGCGTATGTAAATCCAGTTACCATAGTTTTATACATACAGACCCTGAGTTTGCAGTAGTGTGCCTAACAATGCACTACAGCTAATCTCATTGCCTCCAGCACTTCAGATTAATATATTGAGTTTATGCAGCCATAACCAAGAACCAGAAGCGACAGTCATATCAGTGACAGCAAACTTCAAGCCCTTCAGACAGCTAGAGCTTGTGCTTTTCCCACATGCAAATATGCAAGACCACAGTGACCTGAAAAGCTTCTCTTCTGATCATATGGAGAGGTGGGACTTGGTTTCCCCAGGGTTCACAAATTGCCTCCTCATCTCACTGTTACCAGCTGTTCAGAAGCAGATACCGATGGCAATTTGTTCTGTTGGAAACTGGTGCAGAGAAACTTTCTCTTCTATTGTGTCAGCTCTCTTCCTCCTCCTTCCCCCTCTCCCTTTCACAACAAAGACACTTCCGTTATTTTTCTGAACATTCAGAAGAAGAGATCATTCGCTGAGTGGATCAGTCTTGCCAAAGTTACTGCTTCCAAACCAGCAGCTCTTCGTATCAGCAGGCAGCGAAGGGAAAAACGGTTTGGGTGTTGTCATGCAAACTTTGTGTGGAGGTTCAGGAGTGTGTGAAGGAAGACAGGTAACATACCGATGCTTTAGAAGTCACAGTAGTGACACAAAAAATTGCACTCAGCTTTGCTGTTCCCCTCAGTTTTTAGGTGAGATATTAAACTATCTTTCAACTTCAACTGATGCTCATACTAAACCTGATCATTTTACATTGGCCAAATTCCCTACATATTTCGCATGTTTGTCTATTGTGTCTTACCACATACAAGGTCTAAAGTTCCCTGGAATGAAAACTCTCTTATTGCATCTGTTCTGAGTAACGTATAAAACAGAGCTTTAATTTCCCTCAGCAGGGCTTTTAGATGCGTCTGTGCTGCAACATTAGGTGCTCTGCAGATTCTGACGTGTACTTTTCCTTGAAATGCCTACACAGTGCTGCTCAGGGGCTTTGCTTGTCCTGATGGGAATGCTGTGAAATAGTCCTCTGTTCGTCTTTTTGGCTAAGATCCTTGAAACCAATCAATAAATTGCAATTTAGAAGAAACTTTTTATAACTTCCTCAGGAGGGGGGACTAAATGCAGGGATTTATGCTTGTATTACAACCTTCATCATATTACAGTTATAATGCTGCTACTCTGATAAAAATTCCTGGCTTCCAAGGGAGCTGGATTTTGCCTCACCAATATTATTTCAAAAGAATGAAACTGGGTGCACACGTCATTTCAGAATGCATGCTCTTTCAAAGTGTTACACCCTTGTCATATAAACACCCAGCGGATCATAGATGGCGATTTACTTCTGTTTTGGTTTTACACATTCCAAAAATCACTCATCCAAGCTGGGGTGTTCACCTTTACACCGAGTGGTGCTATAGCCATGATATACCTTGACATGACAGTGCTCCAAAATCATGTGGATTCATTTTAGTAGACCAGAATATCTGTAAGATATTCAGTAATATGCAGAATTATAATTTTGTGCATTAGGGTAAATGAGCGAATTAAAAAAACACCACCCACAAAAGTAACACATGAAAGCCTGGAGTTTGTTCAAACAACCCAATTACAAAGCAAGAAAGTTAGATGCGTGTATTGAACAGCAGTCAAATTGTGGCAGAAATGCAAATCCTACATTAAGGATAAGAAGGTGTATCACATGCAAGATTTTATACTCATCAGTTGTTTTTCTTGGTTTTAGTTTGGCAATGTTTGTTCATTATTTTTCAGCTAGGGAAAAACCATTATCATTTTTCCAATTCCTAAAATGCTGCGATAACACAGAGGGGGATTCACAAGTACTTTGATTAAGACATAACATCACAAGGAAATTAAAAAAAAAAAAAAAAGGAAAAGCAGAAGGTAGCTCTTTGTAAGTGTGGTTGAAAATGAAACAGAAAGGAAGGTAAGATGCACGCCAGTGTTTTCTCACTGGGCAGAGACCTTCCCTGCGGCGGCTGGGCGTCAGGAGAGCAAGGTGCATAGAGCAGACCTTGCAGTGCGCTGGAGATGCTGTGGGTTATTCTGCAGTCCAGCTAAACAATGTCTGATCTGTGTAGCCTAAATAATTTTTCAGGCCCAATGGGCTGTTAGTGCTCAGAAACATATCTTCAGGTGAGTCAGGCAGATGGACAGGCAGCGCCTACCAGTCTCCCCAGCCTAAGACAAGGGCGGTGAGATGGCACCAGGGGACCTGGGGTTAGAAGCCACCCCAGGGAGGCTTAAAAAGAGCCAAGTCTGGTGCTGACTGTCCCTGCTGCTGTTCCTTGCAGAGCTAACTTGCCTCTGAGGAACAGGCTGAAACACCATGTCATGCATGGTAGTGCAGGACAGGCAAACATACGCTGCACCAAATGCATATGCATGCTTATCCATGGCCCTGTGACCCACTACACTTAGGGTTGGTCGACAACCACATGTCCCATTGCCTAGTCCTCCTGAGAAGTGTAGTTGTAGTGCTGTATTCAGCCTATACTGTGTGAGTTTAACTTAGCACATCTTCCCTCCATTATCCCCTATACAAACTAAGAACTTCTACCTTTTGCTCTGACAAATGCTATATGGCCTTACCAGGAGCCTTTTCTGCTACAGTGCCACTGCTACCTTACCCATTTGTGCAAATGCTGTTCTGTGTCAAGAGAAAAGCTGTGGAAGGCACTATCCAGAAAAGCTTTTGGAGGGCAAGAGAAATTTCTGAATTTTTAAGATTTTGTGATAATATAGCAAGCCACAGGATGGAGCCGGAATAGCAAAAGCCATCTCTGGAAAGGTTGTTTTTTCCCCACCAACAGATGGGCTGAAGTCAGAGTTTTTAATGTAGGCTTATAACGGGGAAAAAAAATTCATAATCTCAGTAGAATTGAAATCCTATTTAAATAGTATCATAGAATGGTTTGGGTTGGAAGGGACCTTTAGAGGTCATCTAATCCAATCCCCTTGCATTGAGCAGGGACATCTTCAGCTAGAGCAGGTTGCTCAGAGCCCCATCCAACCTGGCCTTGAATGTTTCTAGGGATGGGGCAGCCACCACCTCTCTGGGCAACCTGTGCCAGTGTTTCACCACCCCCATTGCAGAAAATGTCTTCCTTATATCTGGTCTAAATCTCCCTCCTTTAGTTTAAAATGGTTATCCCTTGTTCAGTCACAATAGGCCTTGCTAAAAAGGTTGCCCCCATCCTTCCTATAGTCCTTCTTTAAGCACCGAAAGGCCGCAATAAGGTCTCCCCGCAGCCTTCTCTTCTCCAGGCTGAACAACTCCAATTCTCTCAGCCTGTCCTTGTAGGAGAGGTGCTCCAGCCCTTGGGTCATTTTTGTGGCCTCCTCTGCACCCGCTCCAACAGGTCCATGTCCTTCCTGTGCTGAGGGCTCCAGAGCTGGACACAGTACTCCAGGTGGGGTCTCACCAGAGCCAAGTAGAGGGGCAGAATCACCTCTCTCAACCTGTTGGCCATGCTTCTTTTGATGCAGCCCAGGATACAGTTGGATTTCTGGGCTGCAAACACACATTGTTAGCTTATGTCCAGCTTTTCATCCATGAGTACACCCAAGTCCTTCTCTGCAGGGTTGCTCTCAATGCCTTTGCCCCCCTGCCTGTATTGACATCGGGGATTGCCCCGACCCAGATGCAGGACCCTGCACTTGGCCTTGTTGAACCTCATGAGGTTCTCACAGGCTCACCTCTCCAGCTTGTCTAGGTCTCTTTGGCTGACATCCCATCCTTCTGGTGTGTCAACTGTACCTCTCAGCTTGGTGTCATATGCAAATTTGCTGAGCATGCACTTGATCCCACTGTCTGTGCAATTGATGAAGATATTAAATAGTACTGGTCCCAGTACGGTCACTTGAGGGACACCACTCATCACGGGTCTCCATCTGGACACCGAGCCATTGACCACTACCCTCTGGATGTGACCATCCAACCAATTCCTTATCCACCAAACAGTCCACCCACCAAATCCGTACGTCCCCAGTTTAGAGAGAAGGATGCTGTGGGGAACTGTGTCAAAGGCCTTACAGAAATCCAGATAGATGACATCTGTAGCTCTTCCCTTATCCACTGATGTAGTCACCCCATCATAGAAGGCCACTAGGTTGGTCAGGCAGGACTTGCCCTTGGTGAAGCCATGCTGACTTCCTCAAATCACCTCCCTGTCCTCCATGTGCTTTAGCATAGCCTCTAGGGGGATCTGTTCCATGATCTTCCCAGGCACAGAGGTGAGGCTGACAGGATGGTAGTTTCCCAGGTCCTCCTTTCTACCCTTTTTTAAGATGGTCACAATGTTTCCCTTCTTCCAGTTATATTTTATACTTGTTTTAAAATAATTTAATAATTATATATTTAATATGCAATATTTAGTAATTTGATATCTGTCAATAATTTAATATATAAATATAAAATCCGTCTTAAAATATATATTCTATGGTGTCGCTGTGCAGAATGGCAGTATGAATAGATAAGCAGATATTTAGGTTTTATTTGTATTTTTGAATATATTAACACTGGATTTATGAGGGTAAAGTATTTCTCTGTGTCCTGTTGTCCAGAACTGCTGCTGGCTCATCACAGAAACAGAAACTTAGAGCACGACTCAGAGAAAGAGTAAGGCAAAACAGGCTCCTTTCCTTAGCATATCCTCCCAGCATTCATAATCTGCAGTTTAAGAATTTGCTGTTGAATGTTGTGTTCATAGGGTGCTGTACAGCAATGATAAATTAATCTTGTCCAGTTCCTCTCTAAATAAATTTATTTATGTCATATATACACATTTATGTGGCCTTCAGTGCTATAGCGTACTAGGACCTCAGAAACAGCAGCAGAAGCACCTCAGAAAACTCATATATAAATGGGACAGTTCTGCTCATACTCTCTCCACCCATGACGTAGGTCTGTAAAATGCCTCAACAGTAGAAAAACAAAAGGGACATGGTAACAAAATCTTGATTTGAAAATGTCAAAACGCTTTGTGTTAATGCTGTTGGACTAGAATGGTTTGACGTTTCATTCAAAACAACAGGTTTTTGTATAGCAAGAAAGCAAAATTGAAAGGAGTTTAATTACGCACAACATATTTTGTTTTATCTGAATGAATCATCAGATTGTTTAGGTTGTTTTCATCTGAGAGGATAATATTTGTTTTGGCTTAATTAAAGCTCTTTGTTTGCAAGAGTAGGGGAGGACAGGGTAGTTCCTACTGTTCATCTGTGGACCTAAACCCCTGGATTTATACACCTGGTCTACTCTCACTCTGTGCCCTTTCTGAACACGTTTTAGAAAGCCTGGTTTTGGCCTCCTGGCCCTCTGGATCCCAATCCCCGCGGTCCCTCCCTTCACTTTGACTTTGCCACACTTCCCACGAGTCTCACATCTCACCAGCATGTTCCCACAGCCCTCGCCTTTGGCTAATGGGCAATTGCAAACATGGGAGTGTCCTTGGACTAATCAATGGTTTCTTTCTATGCAGCTTGAGAGCACACTGAAAGGTTTATTTTAGCAAGTTTGTTTGCACAAAACTCATTCCTTAGCAGTGGTTTCTGTGCATTTCCTTCATCCAAGCAAGGTCAACCCCTCTGAAACCTGCCTGAGGAGGTCATTTTACCATCAGTGTTCTCTGTGATGCAACGTTTTTTTCAGTAGGGGCCTTTGTTCGGCTTTTGGCAAGGAGGAATAGGACAACAAAAGCACTGGTACCAATTCAGCTTTAAAAAAATCTAAATAGGAAACTGCCTTATTTTTATTGTTGAATAATTTAGATCACAAACAGAGCAAATTATGTCAACAAGCTTCTACCTAGTGAGTTAATTAGCTGCGAATTTTCTAGTTTGAATTCATCAGCAGCCAAAGATGGGAATGAACTTTTTATGTTATTGTCCTAATATTCACAGCTGTTGCCTTAAATGAGAGAAAGAGGGGTTGATTGACTGACTGACTGCACCAGTCTGGTGGTGAAGAAAAGTTATGAGGCTTTTATCACTGCTTGGGAGTTGATAGCAAAGGCTGAGGTATCACTCCCTCTGAGCTGGAAACCCTAAATCACTTCATGTACACAGGTACAGAGGGGCAAAATTTCACCTATTTCTTCATAAGGACCATCAGAGGCACATCAGGGATGACACTGGAGCTGTGAGCGTGAAAACATACAGCATGCTGGTGAAATAAAGCTTTAGTGACCCAAATGCTAAACTGTGACTGAATAAAGAAAAAGGAATTGATGAGGAATGTGTCCCACACAGTCATCATAATGGCTTTTCTTTCTAAGTAGGTGGGGTTTTTTTAAACTATTCTGAAGTGACCTAATAATGCATAAGACTTGCTTTGTTGCAAGGAGCATATATACATATTTTTAAGCACAGTTCAAAACACTTTGCTTGTTCAAGAGACTGCTCTGTGAACAAGCCCTTCTGTGTTGGGTGGGGTTTTTTTTGCAAGATTTAATAAAGCCAAAGGCTGGTTATGAACAACATTTTCTATGGAAGGTCAGGCAGAATTGAGTGATAGGAAGCGATTTTCACTTTCTTACAAACGATAACTATATATATATCTATATTTGTTTCCTTGGTACCTTTGAGATCAGTGAGATCAGGTGTAAATGCCTTTCTTTCCTAAAGAACTTCAATTCTCTAGCGCCATCTGTTGAAAATATCACAAAATTTGGGAACTCTCATTGCATTAACCTTGTTTGCATAAAATGCTAAGGATGTCCTTCAATGTCTGGGTGGTACGACTATTTCATGCTTTGTCAGTGGTGTGCATCTAGATGGCATCAAGTCTCAGAGGAAGACGACAGCTTCATTGTGAAAGATTTTGTGCTATAGACTGGAGGAGGTGGATCATCTTGCATTAAGGCACTAGAACAAAACTCAGAAGAGGTAGCTTACATTGTTTACTCTTTCTCTGAATCTGTAATCTTGTCTCATACACCTCTGTTCTACAAGGGTGTTGTTAGGAGGGATGGTTTGCATGTTCGATCAGCTACTGTATAAGGACTATAAACTAAACTGAGTGAAAAATGCAACTTCAGCTAATTGTCTTAGCAAATTCAAGGCCTTCCTATTATCTTTCTTTGCACCTTCTACTCCAGGCCAACTAAAAATAATGAAAAGAGAGGAATTCTAGTTGATGTGCTGATATTCTTCCTAAACTGAAAGGCTAAACTACCTTTTTCATTCCTTGTGGGAGAAACATTCAACAGTGTTGAACTTGACCTATTTTCACTACCTTTCCTTTATACTTATAACAGCTAACTAGAGAGCTTCTGTCTTTATCGTCATCAAGGTAGGTGTTCAGTAAAGACCCAGTCTGATAATTAATGAAGTTCATGGGAGTCTTTCCGATGACTCTGATAGGATAGTAATTGAAAGGAAAAACATCCTCAAAAGTTTCTGTATCCTCCAGCCCAGTCTCCTTATTCATAGGCAATTGGTCTTACTGCCTCAGCTTGGAGTCAAAAGGAGGAAATTTCAAAGGGAGAAGACACGTATGAGCAGGCCAGCATAAAGTGTCCAAAATACAGCAGTAGAAGATAAAACGAAAAATAAAATCTGAAATAAGCAACCGGTAATAAGCAGTATTCAGAAAGGCAGATTTATGGGGGCAAAGTAAACAGAGTCTGAAATTAATCCAGCCTGTTGTAAGATGAAGGATTTACTTTTCATGCTAGATTTACTTTTCTTACTTCAAGGTTCAATTTTAAATGGCTCAAAAAATGCAAGAAATGGAAAGCACCAAGATAGTCGGCATTTATACCTGGTACATTTTGTGAGTACACCAGAAATGCACTGCTCTGAAATTCTTGTGCATGCCTTACAAAGAGAAAAAGATGGTGAATGTATTTCTCAAATTGTTTGTTTATGCCCTCCTTCCAAAGGAACAACAACTTGCAGTCCTTCCTCCTAGGCTCATCTCCAATCTGGGGTTGCAAATGCAATGATTCCTTCCCTGAACCTCCCAAATATCCCTCTTCCTTCTCCTCCAGGTACTCCTTTCCCTTGAAGGCCGTAGCACAGAGCTCAGGGAGCACCAGAGCAGTGCTATGGCTACCACTTACTTGCATTTTCTCCTTGATGCTGGGTGTCTCTGTACTTTCAGTGTTGAATGTGAGTCCCTGTTTGCCCTCTGCCGTCAATGATTTCTTGCCAGTCTACCTATAGAAATATTAACAAGCAAACCAAATGGTGAGAGTGCAGCCAGCTCTTCACTGAATCGTGGTTTTGTTTCACATCCTCTGTCTACCTTGACAGTAGGACAAGGTATCAGTACCTGCCAGTTGACCCCACCACATTCTGCTAGACAAAGAAAAGTTCAAAATGGACAGAAGGGTGCTCCAGGCCTCTTGCAATCTGAAACCAATATTGTCATCTTTACCTGAGATAAATTATTTTAAAAACAGGTACCTAAACTGTAATAAAAAACTGAGAGTATCAAGATCAGGAACCTTAGTTCCAGCCATCAAAGTTTGACAATACTGATATGTAAATGGATGATTCCTCAAAAGTTTCTACCATAGCCTATTTCCTTGCATGTGCTATATGTTCTTTAGATAAATTATTCAACTGAGAACTTTTTCCTTCTGTTTTATACAGGGTTAGACTCCTTTCCAATTGTGTAACTGTTACCCTCTGCAGATGAGAAGCAAATGCAGAGGAATTTATTATTTTTGGAGAATAAATATTAATAGTTCATGATGAATTTGGTGTGGTTGTGACAGAAAGGTATTGGGGTAAAAAAGCTACTTTACAACACACCTTTTGCGAATGCTTTCACTGCTTAACATTCACTGTGCGAATTATACTCGATGGGAGATGAGGAGGTTGGTTTCATTTTGACACCAGCAGTGACTGCTAATGCACTGATTAACTAAAAGCAATGGCATCATTACTGACTGTGTCATTAGCATCCTCAGAGAAAAGCATTAATGAGGAGGGAAAAAGACCAGTTGCTTAGGAAAAAGTACAAAGCACATGATAGAGTATTTTAATTTGTTAAAAAACAGTTACTGCTCCCCTGCTTCTGTAATTAAGATTTTATTAATTTAGGATTGGAACAGATGAGAGCATGAAGCTTTGTGCGTCTGCATCAGCTTGGGCACAGCTCATAACCCTGAAGAGAGACCCCAGTGAATCACAAACACCACGGACACTTTCAGTGGGATAGGTTCCTTCATGGAACAGGCTGTGGGAGAAATGAGTACCAGCCTTCTCTCTGCTGATGTCTACCTTTACATCAGCTTTTTACATCATGCCTATATGGACAGTAAGCAGACCTCAAAAGTCTGACAGTTTAATCATGTTCAGTATAATTTATTTTCTGCAGGCTCCTAACAGCAACCTACAAGTAACAGGCAAAAGAAGCAAAATCCTATGCTTCCACATGTAAACGGGAACGAGCGTTGGAGTATAACCAGTTCATCTATAATGTAAGGATCTCCCAACACCACTTTGAGTACATCTGTGGTGAAATTACCTCCAGAAAGTCCTTAGGCAAAAAGCCACCCAAATTAAGGATGAACCCAATGTATTGCAGTTTGTAAGGTCTGTATCAGGCTCCAACTCTGGGTCTGGCAAAGGGTTTTTTAAAATTATTTTTATCTTTTTTTTTTCCCCCCAAAATATCTAGATTGGCATCCTGAGGTTCTCTGCAGAAGCACTGTACAGAAATTCAGAAATACAAATATTCCTGGTTAATTACACGGAGCATATTTAAAGGAAATAAAGTATTACCTTGTCTAGATTGTCCACTTGTATGTGTGGACACTGAAAGACTTGCATGTTTGACATATCCAGAGAGGGATCATAACAATGAGTGAACAAAGATTGAAGGCCCATCCCTGCGAGGTTGTGTGTGTCCTGAATCACAGATTCAGAAAATCACAGAATAGTTTAGGTGGGAAGGGATGTCCTGAGATCCCATCTACTCTGACCTTCTGCTCAGAGAAGGTCTCATCAGATCATCTTTCTCACCTTTCTCCAATCACGTCTCCAGAGAAGGAGGCTCCCCAACGTCCCTGGGCCCTGTTCTAGTATTGGACTGTCTTCTTGGCAAAAAAAAGGTTTTCCTAATACCTAACAGGAATTTCTCATGTCTTCTGTCTCCTCAGATCCTCTGATCAGGCAGCTGCAGACAGTCGTAACATCTCCCTTGAGCCTTCTCTTCTTCATAGGCTTTTAAGGAAAAGTACCATGCATTCGAACTCCACACTGCTGCCTAATATCAGGCAGCGATCCTTGTTGTGGGTAGCCAGACTGTGACATTACTCATTTCTACCCACTTTTCTCCTCTGTTTGTACCAGGTACCCTGTCTCTTTCAGAAATACTATTTTAAGGGAATCATGACTTTTAATCTAGTTGCCATCATACCTCCTTCTACCCATGGGAAAGTATAGCAGCAACTGAGACAAGCACAGAAAAGCTGCGCCAGCTGTTCTCATCCTATATTGCCCTGTGTGATGGTGGTTCGCTCCTGTGCACAATGGGTTAACCTCTGTAGAAAGACTCCCGTGAACCAAGGTGGGATTTGAGTCCAGCTCTTTAGGTCCAGATTTAAGAAGCCTGAAATCCACATAAATCCCTGGGCCAAGAGTTTCTTATTGGCTCACCCTGTACTGTCAGGGAAAATATTAGGCATGGTGATTTCGCTCAAAATAAGGTGTGATTTTGGATTTCAGTGTTCTTGTGGCTAGGGCTTGTTATGGGCTGTCCTATTCTGCTCAGTGTTGGGCCATGCATTTTAGCAGCCAGAAATGGGAATGATTTGGGTAAAATATCAAAATTCCTGCATATTAACTACCATGGTATATGAGTCCACATGTGTTGAAATCTCAGCACTGAGGATATATTACAATATTTTTTGAGGATGCAACATGAAACAAAAATGAGAGAAAAATAGGAAGAACAACAGAATAACTGGAAGTTTGCATCTGTGGAAGCCACTCATTATTTTGCATTCTGTTTACTAAACAAATAGTTTAGTAAGGATAGCCCTATTATTTCCTCACTGATCTTTAATATAAATCCATTTTTACTCATTATTATAGTTCAGTTCAATACTTTAATACCAATTTCAAGGTGATTTGCAACTGAGTCCAGGCAGAGCTTTTTAGGACCTGTGTGGTCTTGGTTATTGAAGGTGGTAGAGTAACACAGCAAATAGGATTTGTGCAGACTACCCAGGTGTGGCCTTAAAGCAGCATTGCTGATGCCAAGCAATTCTTCAATGCTTCAGGTCTGGGCCAACGCAGCTGAACTGGATGGCTGCTCTGTGTGAGTACAGCAGCAACTGGGGTACCTCCAGGCTTCACTGTGTAGGATAGGTATGCCTTAGAATCTTCTTCCTGGTGCTAGTGTTGCAATTACATGATAAGTAGCTAAGCTTCATGCAGGAGATTGGATTAGAAGATCTCCAACTTAAATTTTTCTGTTATTCTGTGAATTGCCAGACTAAATTTTGAGACTTTTCCCTGCCCTCTAACTGAAGTTTTCCATAACTTGGCATCACAAAGGGTGATGATTCAAGGAAGTTAAAGGAATGTTTTAGGTCAAATGCCTCCTAAAGTTTTCAAGGCTTTCATGTCTGATCCAACATCCCGATCCGTGTGGTTCTCTTGAGCCTTTTGGAAAGCAGCAGTATCATACTTTTAAGAACAGCTCTGTGTAAGAACCCAATTCAGTAGAGGTAGACACCTACAAGAATTCCTGGACAATAGGACATTGCAATATATAATTTTCAGTCACGTTTCTCTCTAGGCCATTAAATTCCTTATTAAATTGACAGGGATAATTAAATATGTTAGACCAAGTTCAATGAAATATAGCAATTAAGAAGGGAGCTACCTAGAATAGCTAATGAGTCGTACTTACCATTCCTTATCCGATGCAAACTGGTACAGTTCAAACCAGAAGGCTTGAGGAGCCCTACCCCAGAGTATCTCACATCTGCATTATTCATGAGTACGTTGGAGATGTGGATCTAACACCATGCAAACAGCAAAGAGAATAACCCTGGTTTCTCTGTATCAGGTGAGACTTCTAATAAGTGGTTAAAGGCAGTAAATAGAACAGGATCCCAGCTGTGCCATTGCTTTTGTTCACCAGAAGTAGCAGGGTAATGGGCACTCTGTACCAACCCCAGCAGGGCCCATAGCAGGAGTGAGGAGGGAAGTGACCTCCCTGAGAAGGGGGCTTTGTGGGGCTTCAATGCCGCAAGCAGAAACCCAAGGAGCTTGTTAGAGGGAGCACCAAAACCCAGGAATGTGAGGTACTTTGAGGGTTGCAGTGGTGAAGATTTTTAAAAGCATATACATTTTAGGGACAAGTAGGTAGGTAAATCCATCTGTGAAGTCACTCTTCTTGTTTGGAATGGGCCATCTTTATTAGATAAATCAACAGATAAGTAAACAGATTATTATTCTTAAATTACACCGCATAACACATAGGGCTTCAGGGAGAAAATAATAGTCATCTCATAGTTTTTAAAACTTGTATAATTTTAGTTGAATCATACTTAAAACCAATTAATCATTTAATTGCATGTTTGTCTTTTAAACTGATGGATATTTTCCAACATGTTGTCATATAGTACTTAAGTATAAACACTTAAGTACTAAAAGCAATTATTTTAGAGAGTGAAAGAGAAAGAAAGAGAAAGTAAAAGCATCTCATCACTTCTCTCCCTGAACAGCAAAGTAGTTCAAACTGATTATCATTTTTTCTGAAAGTGTTGCAGACTCCTGGTTGCCATGAACCCTGGAAACCCTCTACATTTGCACTTCGGTTTGGCTAACAGAAGCCCTGCTGTTCTCTTTGTTCAGAAAGGTTTATCAGACTTAAGCTGATAAAACACTTTGCTATAAATTTTTATAAGAATATACATTGGGTCACATCACTACGTTGCCTTGGTGATGAGAAGTGCAGATGTCAAATGCAAACTAGAAAGTGGTATAAATGATAGTTTGATTTTGGAAAAGATTTTGTTAAAGCAGCTTCCAGGGGGCTCAGATGTTCTTTCTTCCAACAGATTACTCAGACTTCAGTAGCTAGAGGCCCAATCCAGAGCCCACCACACCCAGCAACCCTCAGGCTGTTGGTTTCATTGGACAGTTGGACAAGGCCATTAGGAAGGTATTGATGTGAGACAAATGCATTAGTTTCCTCTTTGCACAGACACAAATCCCTCCTACAGACTGAGGCCCTGCAGCTGCTTAATAAGGGCTATTTTTAGATGATTGTGTTTGATACATGGCAAATGGGGTGTTACTCTTGGTAAAGCTTGCTGTTATGTGAAGGGTATTTTAGAATTAAATTAGAATTAAAATTCTAACTTACTTAACCAAGTGTAGAGTAAAAATACAACTTCACATACAAATTGCCAACATATAGTATAAAATATGGTGAGTGGCAATTTAAAAAGCAGCATTGACTCTACTGGAGGCAAGGGAGACTGGCTGCAGGTAAGTAGTGGCATTGACCAGGGATGGAGTCCTTAGCAAGGCTGACCATACCAAAGCCATTCCTCTCTTTCTGTTCTGCTTTTGTTCACATTTTTTAGTACCTTGTTATTTCCTTTGTGCTCATATCACAGAGGGATGCTTTCACACATGTGTTTGATATATGTTCTTTGTTTCCTTTGTTGTGACCTAGAACTTGTTCTATTCAGCTCTCAAGGTTGTATCCCTTCCATGACTTGTATTTGTCTGATGGATTTATATTTACATCCAGGGGCCCTCAGCTATGATGTCTCTCAGGCCTCCACCCTCACCCTTTGCTTGTACCCTTAGGGGCCAAGGCCTACAGGTCTCTTGGCGGCCCCTCCAGGGTCCTCTGGGCTGAACACCCAAAGCGCTCGCTCCTGGCGCAAGCCCTCCCAGCCCTGCTGGACCTGAGGAGGAGTTTGGTCTGTATCAGCATCATGTGCATTGACACAACATCTTACTGCCAGGTTGTCTTGACTCACCTTCTCAAGGACTACATCAGCTGATGACTAGATGTGGAGGAGTGCCAATCATGCCTAGCACTAAAATCCAGATAGGGCATGACAGCCTTCAGTTATGTTTAAGGACTGACTTTTTACCTTTTAGGACATGCTCAACTTCAGAGCATAAGCTACAATATGCAGTCAGTAGACAACCACCTGATTTATCCAACTTTCCACAGGTCACATGTCTCTTATGCCCGGAATAGTGGAGGAATAAATGCAAATCTCAATTATTTCTTTACCTACTCTGTCCTTCTTATGAAAATGTAACAAGCAGATTATTGAGAAGATACCGTTTTGTTTTCCATCAAGCATTTGACTAGCTGCACTCCTACAGCTGCCTAACCCTTCTCCTGTGTTTTCGCATGAAAATTATTAGTATTGCACCCAACAATCTTATGGCAATTTTATGCAGGACTTCATTCACCATCGTTTTTTGTCCAGACACTGGGTCCTAGGTCTGCTCCCAGTTCTTGTGAAGGGAAGAAGACATGGTGACTACTGGCTCTGAGGCCTAGGGTGAAGAGGAGAGGTGCCCAGCTACTGCTCACCTTTGTCCCCACAGTCAAGGGGAAAAGCTTGGGTGAAAGCAGATACAAACTATGGATCAGTGCCTAGCTGAGCACCTTGTGTCGCAGGAGAGCTTTGGTTTCTGTGCCCACTTTCTGATGGATGAGAGCTCCTGCGTGGAGACAGGATCCACCTGACAAATCATCTTTGCCAACAGCCTTGCTAGTGTAGTGAGGAGGGCTTTGAACAAGGTTCACTGGAGAATGGAGACCAAAGCCAAGAGATACAGGGGGAAACTGAGTATGGGAGCAATGTGCCTGGGACAGGGCAATGCTCACTTTCCTTGAGAAAGCAGGGTGCCAGAAGCCCAGCTAGGAGCCAATATCTGGACGCACACAACATGGAAAACACAGAAAACAGGAAGCTGAAGCCAAACAAGAGCCTGCTCTGCCCCCATGTGAGATTTCTTCCTGAAACTTTGAGGAAGATATTATTACTAGACCCTAAGGAGCAAGCTGGTGGAAGTGATTAATTTATGTCTAACTGGCATTTGTGAGTCTGCATCCAGAGCACTGTGCTCAGCTTTGGACCCCCCCACTATAGGAGAGATGTAGGCATGCTGGCCTCCGGAGAAGGTCCACCAGGAAATGTTTGGGACAGGAAAACATGAGACCAGCGGGATTTAGTTGAAGTACTGGTAGTAAATGTCTAAATGCCTAAATAATTTTAACAGACTTACAGTCCTCAAGGTTTTCCAGAGTTTCCAGGTCCAGTGCTTTTTGGCTGAGAATATATCTGATTAGATAGTGATTCTGGCTGCAGATATTTCCCCCAACAATGATACTACTTTATGTGGGCTGTGTTGTCCTGCCACAGCACATAGCATGGAGATCTGAGTTTCTTTTCCAGAGATGCATTTCCAAAAAATGTGATGATCACTGAGAAGGGAAGAAAGAGAGGGAGTGTGTATTTCTCAGCAGAAATCTGAGATAGAGAGTGTGGTTGAAAAGCTCTTACAACAGGCTATATGAACCAGAGGCACATGTTTTGCAATAACCTGTGCTGCTGTGAAAAAACAAGTGGCCTGAGACGTTCCAGAAGCCCATGGAGATACCTGCAGGGGCAGTCCAGATCCAGACAGGCTGATGTTTGAACAAAACCCCAGTGACTGAAAATAATCTGATTGGGCAGGTGCACCAAAAGGAATTGAAAAAAGCTCTAGAGCTCAGAGTCAATAAATGGCAATCTCATACATTAATTCAAGTATGTTGATGTCCACCACATTATTTCCAGATAAGTAGAAATCTGACTAATTTCCAAGATATAAAATTCATTTGGTAGAATGACAAAGGGAATTTTCAGAAAGCAACTTGACTCTAAGTGCTCTGAGGACATTATTAAAAATGTAGTTAGCTGACAATCTGAATTAACTTCTCTGTATACATAATGGCATATTGCTTCATTCAAACATTACCTTTATTAACCTGGCTTTTTGCCTAGCCCTTTCAGATGATATTTGGTCAAAAGCCTTAAATGAAACAATGATCACAGGGATTTCAGTTTAAATCATTTCACTGTGTAGGGGATAGTAGTAAGGCTGTAATTATTTGTCAGCTATTGGGTGATGCTCAGCTTCCAAAATGAAGGGAAACCTGCAGAGTACAGACACTGAAGTGGAATTAGCAATGATGCTATGTGGCCTCGGTTTTCCGCAACTGTCACAGCTGCTACCACCATTATGATCATCATTATTCCATCAGGAGCTAATGCTCCTGATATGGAAGGAAAGAGGGAATGTTTGGCTAATCATTTGGTGATGGCTTAACTGTGGAGACTTGTTCAGAGGTCACAAGGTCAGTTGCAGCTCAGACACTTCTGCTGCTGGGTAAAAATCATTATTCAATCGCTTATGTCTGTTAATGGTTTGTGTGAAAGTGTCGGTGTTCAAAGCCTATTCTGCAATGGATTTTTGCATCCATATTTTAGGATTCAACACCTTTATTAGAAGGATTAGCAGAAAGCAAAATGAAGACCTGCTAAGGGCCATACTCTGGAAGGTGCAAGAGACTTTTGCTGATGTCAGTGGAAATTCAAAGCAGCAAATCCTTCAACTTCTTGAAGACTTTTGTTCTTAAGAAACTTCTTGAGTATTGCACTCAATGCAAACACATGAAGGAGAAATCAATAGTTAAATCAAGTGTTCTACATTGAATAATAACACCCAGCTCACCCATAATAATGATCAAAGATAGATCTGCAATACACTGTATTAACTGCATTAGAAAACAGATTAAGGTCAGGATCCTGGGTAACTGTACTACCATCTTCAGCTGTACACAATCTCAATTTGAAATATATAATTCAATAAGTTATTCCAGTTTTACAAGAAGATACTTTTAAAAAGGCATTTGTGAGAACTAACTCAAGTTACAAATCTGTCACACCCCTCTGTAATACAAAATGCTTTTGGTCTGTAAGAAACACCTCAAAAACATTCACAGGGACTTATGCAAGGGTGGAATCACATGATTTCTTTTTTTCTTCATGTCTTCAGGGTTCAAGTGTGCTCCCCACTTCATTATCACTGCAGAGATCATGAGCTACAGAATCACAGAACTGTTGAGGTTGGAAGGGACCTCTAAAGGTTATCTGGTCTAACCCCCTGCTCAACCTAGAGCCAGTTGCCTGGGGCTATGTCCAGACAGCTTTTTAATATCTCCAGTGATGGAAATTCCACAGTCTTGCTGGGTAACCTGTGCCAGTACTCGCTCACCCTCACAGTAAAAAACACTTCCTGATGTTCAGATTAAATGCCCTGTGTTTCAGTTTGTGGCCATTGTCTCTTGTTCTGCCACTGGGCACCACTGAAAATAGCCTTGCTCCATCCTCTTTGCACCCTCCCTTCAGGTATTTGTATACTTTGATAAGATCCCCCTGAGACTTCTCTTCTCCAGGCTGACCAGCCCCAGGTTTCTCAGCCTTTCCTTGTAGAAGAGATGATCCAGTCCCTTAATCATCTTTATGGCCCTTCACTGGACTGACTCCAGTATGTCCATGTCTCTCTTGTACTGGGGAGCCCACAACTGGATGCAGAACTCCAGGTGTAGCCTCACAAGTGCCACATAGAGGGAAAGGATCACCTCCCTCAGCCTGCTGGCAACACTCCTCCTAATGCAGCCCAGGATGCCATTGGCAGCCTTTGCCCCAAGGGTGCAGTGGTGGCTCCTGTTCAACTTAGTGTCCACCAGGATGCCCAGGTCCTTTTCTGCCAAGCTGCTTTCCAGCCAGTCAGCCCCCAGGTACAGAACTTTGCATTTCCCCTTGTGAACTTCATGCAGTTCCTGTCAGCCCATTTCTCCAGCCTGTTGAGGTCATCTGGATGGCAGCACGACCCTCCAGCATATCAACCACTCCTCCCAGTCTGGTGTCATCAGAAAACTTGCTGAGAGTACACTCTGCCCCATCATCGAGATCATTAATGAAGATGTGGTATGTGATTGGACCGAGTACTGACCCCTGGGGTACGATGCTAGTTACTGCCTGCCAACCAGACTTTTTGTCTCTGATCACCACTCTCTGGGCCTGGCTATTTAGCCAGTTTTCAATGCACCTCACTGTCTGCCTATCCAACCATACATCAACAGCTTCTCTATGAGGATCTTATGGGAAATGTTGTCAAAAGCCTTACTGAAGTCCAGGTAGACAATATACACTGTTCTCCTCTCATCTACCAGGCCAGTCATTTCATCACAAAAGTTTATCAGGTTGGTCAAGCATGACTTCCCTTGGTGAATCCATGCTGACTACTCCTGATGATTTTTTTGTCCTTAATGTGCCTGGAAAGGGTTTCCAGGATTAGCTGCTCCATCACCTTCCCAGGCCTTGAGGTGAGGTTGTAGTTCCCTGGGTCCTCCTTTTGTCCTTCTTGAAGATAAGATTGTCCTTTACTTTCCTCTAGTCTTTGGGCACTTCTCCCAGTCACCATGATTGATCAAAGATTATCAATAGTGGCCTTGTGATGACATCACCCTCAGCAACCGTAGGTGCATCCCATCAGGTCATATGGACTTATGTTTGTCCATGTTGCTTAAGTATTCACTGACTGAGCCCCTGTTACCAAGAGTAGGGGCTCTTGACTTTCTCGCTCCAGACTTTCTCCCTGGTCTTTGGCTCCTTAGATATCCAAAAGTTAGTCTTAATAGCAACAACTGAGGTGAAGGCGGCATGTAGTACATCAGCCTCTTCCATGTCCTTTGTCACCAGGGCCCCTGTCTCATTCAGCAACTTATGTACCACTTATGTACTTAAAGAAGCTTTTCTTGTTTTCCTTGACATCCTAACCAGATTAAATCCCAGCTGGGATTTGGCTTTCCTAACCAGGTCTCTGCATGCTCAGACAGTGTCGTGTTCCTCCCAGGTTACCTGTACCTGCTTTCAACTTCCACCTCCTTCCACTTCTACCGAAAGGGGTTGCTTCCTCTCAGTTGCTGAGTTAACAACTCTCAAATTAGTCTGTACAGCAATTCAGAGCCACCTCCCAAGACCTCTGAATACCTAGGAAAATAGGTGCGGGAGTGCCAGTTATTGTGAAAGAGTCAGTATACGGATACCATACAGTACTGCAGAGCTTCGTTTCATACTTTACTCCTTCACAAAGTTAGAAATTAACATTTAAATCTTATTTGATGTATTATATATCTCAGCTAACATGTTTCAAACCTGGAATTTCATGCTGATTTCTCTTTTCTAATGTCCAGTAAAACACAGTGGTATATCTGCAAATTGTATGTTGTAAAAAATAGTTACAGTTCAAGCTTTCTTTATTATTCATAATGCGTAGTCTTGTGCAAGCTGTGCACAGGGCTTACACATAATATATGAAGAGAACAAAAACTTGCTGTAAGGATGGACTTGCTGGCTGAACACAGCCTACTTTTCCTGCTTTGCAGTACTGCTGGGATGCATTCATGGGGAAGACACATTTCTTTACCAGCTGATTGCTCTCCCTTTGCCACCTAATACTCTCCTTAAGATCTACATCTTTCAGACAGTCTTCAAAACACAATAGGGTATTTAAGGATCCTTTACTCTCAAAGAATATTTTTATTGGGAGAGTCTTCAAACCACAATAGGGTCTTTAAGGATCCTTTCCTCTGAAATAATATTTTTTCTTTCCTAGAGGGAAAACATAGTCTTTCTGGGATCACTTGTGTTAACTGTTACCACTTTAGATTCAGTTCCCTGCTGTCTCATCAAGTCGTATTTTCATCTGACTTGCAAGCTCTGCAGAACACGAAACACGAATGGGCTCCAGCTGCCAGCACTGCTGGTGGCACAGCCCTGCTGGTTTCACTGAGGCCAGCATGTTGCTTCGACAGTACTTTCTTGGGTTGCCTTGTTTCCTCAGTGCTTGTGCATGGGCAGGGCTTTGGAAATCAGACTACAGTCTGCAAATCAATATGAGCAAAATCTGTGGGCTATTTCCTACCCAGACCAGCTAGGTTTCTAGAACCTGTACTTCCAAAATCATTTTTGGTAAACAGGTAGCTATTCTGGGTTTTGCGCAAAAAAAGATGAGATTTTGCTTTATAAGGTGGGGTTTGCTGCATAAGAAGTCAGGCTCCAGAAGAGGCTGGGCTCACTAGGTATCCTTCTTCACTGACCTCTGCTGCTGAAACATGTGTGTTTTGGGTGTACAGGCTCCTGAGACACCAGATGGCACAGCTCAGCTCTTTCTCCAGAGGGGAACGGCTTTGGTCAAGGTTGGTCATTCTTGGACAAGTCTCCACTTTCTAGCTCAGACAGGTGCTGCGTGTTCAGCACAGAGCCCAGGATGGGAGTTTGTGCCCCTCTGTAATCCCCAGGGATATGAGTCACCTGACTGAGGGACTGCACTGCCTCTGCATCCTGGGTGATCTTGGGGAATATTATCCTATAACATCCATGCTGGTTCTACCACACTGGTGTTATTTCAGGTCACTGGCAACCAAGGAAGGCTTCATTGTAACAGGGGGCTCCTGATATTTTTTAAGCCACAGTTTAACCACAAAGAGCAGCTGCAGATAAGCTGAGGTTTAAAAACAAAGCAGACCATGTCACAATGGGAGGATGCTAAAGCAAAGTGGCTGTTGTACCTGTCAATTACCACCCTCGGTCTATTCTGACCAAGTATACAGTTCTGCCCACATAGATTAATAGCTGCCTCTTTCACAAAGAGATATAACAGTGAAGGCATTTCCCTCATTTTCCAGACTTTGGCTTCAAAGGTGTTAATTTTCTTTACACAGTAAGCAAATTACTCACTTCATAGAATTGTTCTTGGCAATCACCTTTAAGAACAGTGACAACATTAACAGTGACATGCCATATGTGTCTGTGTCTGCTTAGTCTGTGGATGCATATTTAGCAAAATCAGCACAGTGGCAATTAACAGAAAGGACAGCATTTCACTGTGAGAATTTCATTGTTCTGGTGTACCTTCCCCTAGTTACACAGTGAAGGGCAGCACTAACTACTCAGAAACAGACGACCATTTCCTTTGCCTGTATGATCAGTCTTTCAGTGCACCTGTCAGTGGAATGGATGGGAAGTAATCTTGCAGCAGAAATTTCAAGAGACCTGCTGTGCCTCTAAATAAGAGCATTTGGTACAAATACGAGTAAGAAATATTACCATATCAATTTCAGAGCTTCACAATCCTCATTTGATGGTTTAATGTTGATCTTTTTATTCCTTGAGACTACTTGCCTTCTCTGCAGTGACTGTTGTGAGCAAATTATTGCCTTTCTCCTAGCAGCCAGTCTTTTCAAATATATGAAGACTTGTGTCATATCGTTTCTGTTTCTGGTTCCTTCCAATTTTCTTTGTAGGTTGTGCTTTCTAGACCACTGATAATTCATGCTGCTCTTTCGTGGTCATTGCTCAGTGGGTTTCCTGAAGCACCAAAACTGGACTTGGTTCTGCAGTTGGGTCTCACCAGTACTGAGTAAATCAAAGGAATTATATATTATTATGGTATAATAGATACTCCCTTTTTTACATTCTGGGATGGTTCCTTTTTTTTTTTTTTCCTAAAGATGGTGATTATTTTTAACTTGCAGTCAGGCTGCGATCAACTCTAGGATGTTGTATTTTCTGTAGAGCAGCTGCCAACCAATGGCCCCTACTCTGTACTTGGGCAGAATTTCCTGTGTAAAATTTTTCACTTCTTAAACTGCAGTTGGTTTCATTTTTCTAAAAAGTATCTCCAATTTGTAGAGTTTATTTCTATTCTCCTCTTGTACTCCAGTGTGTTTCAGGTCTTCCTGTGCTGGAGTTGCTATCTCTATCCCATCACATAGTCATGAGTTTTACTCATCTGAAGTTTCCTGTGAGGGTGGAGAGCTTGGGGGCACCTTGCAGGTATCCAGAAGACTGTAAAATGACTGAGTTTTCAGGGGAAAGGCCTGCTTATCCTCCCACAAGCGAAGAAAGTTGGTGCAGGTGCCAACACAGAAAGGCTAGCTTCAACAGGTCAGAGTTAACTACCCTCCTTTCCCATACTGTGGAAAACAGAATATCACAAGAGCCTGTCTCTGTTCTCTGAGTGAAACCACCAAGGCCTTGGGCCTTTACCTTCTCTGAGGTGGAACTGAGCTACTCGCCAAGTCCCAGATCGGGATCTGAGTATCATTTCTAGCCATGAGCTTCACCAGTAATACAAGAAGAGTTCAGCATGGCTAAGGAAATGGTTAAAGGTAAAGTGACTCAGAGGTCTTTCCAAAGGAAGAATACAATGCTTTTCCAGGAGTCCAAGACATATAGAGGCCTCATATAAAGTTAGATATATCTCCTTAACTGTAACCTCTCCACGACAGCTCAGGCATGCCTGTCCCATCTGCAAGGAGCAGGCTGTATTGCCACAGGGTGCTCCCCTTCCCTGTGCTGATTTTCCCCCTTCTGTCAGTGTTTTCACTGATGCATCCTTGGAGCGCTCTCAGTTCTTAGAAGTTTTAGGTCTCCTTTGGTCCTGGAATTACTCTTGGGTAGCGTATTCTGTCCTAACATGGCTGGAGCCAACTACTGTTATCTGAACACCTTTGAAGCTCTTTACCTGAGACCAAATTTCCTTATTCTTCTTTTTTCTTCTTGTTTTTCTCCATCTTTTCACAGCCCCTGTGGACTCAGTTCAAGGCATTCAGCCAGGCAATGCTGCAAAATTAGGGAAGAAAACAGAGCCGCAAGTACATTCAGACAAAAATACCATAGAATTGCCAAACTGACACTCACCATTTGCCACTTCTGTGACTACCAAGGATTTATAAAGCATGAAGAGTTTGAACCTTTGGGGATTGGTTAAGCAGAAGACTGTAGCTGAGCCTGAGAAAGTATAGGCCACTGAAGAACTTCCAAAGGAAGGGGAAGCAGAGACAACAACCATTATCTTCTTCTGCACGTAGCCTCTAAAAATACCTCTTGATCCTTCTCTGGGGCTCTGAGACTCCCTCTCTTCACTGTCACATTAAATGTTTCTGTGGAGGACTGCTTCTCGTAACGTAGTCCATCAATTTTACAGAAGGCCATGTTAAGAGGGCCATCTATATCTGCATCATGACCTTCTGCAGATCACAACCCATAAAGACCACCCTGTTTCCTTCCAAGGTATGCGCTGATCTGAGAGCCAGAGAGACCAGATGGTACCAGTGCCCAAAGGCACCTACAACTGCAGGGGTTAGCTGCATCCAGAGATCCCGCAGACAATGTGCCACGCTGTAGAGATTGTGTCTTTCTGATCTGGAGAAAAACGTGACACTAGAGCCATCAGAAGCAGTTTGTAAGTAAGGATGAGTTTTCTGCGTCACCTCAGAGAGCTTGTCCACACAAGGACTTTCCCTGACATTCAGCGCACATTCGCTATCACCTTGACAATAGAGTTGCTGTGTGTGAGATGGGCTGTAGAAATGCACGGTACCCAGCAGGACATGGGCAGAGACATCACAGTTAATTGCAGTCAGACAGCTCTGAAGAAGGTTGCTTCTCTGTCAGAAGTCGATAATTTCTCAAAAGGACTTTGCACTACATTGATTTCAACAAAAAGAACAGAAATGATTCACCATCAATTTGTTTTTTTCCTTTCAAGATGAGTTTTTGTTACAGTTTTTAAAAGTCTTGTATTTGTTAGACAAAATAAAAATTGAATATTTTGCTAAAAACAAAATCACTGAAAACCTTAGATTTTGTAAAATTATTGTATTGGGAAATTCTGATTGCTTAGAGTTTGTTCTACCTCTGGCCAGGTTTGTGTTCTGATTTTGTGGCAATCTTTGTGAAATGGGAAATCCATTTACTAGCCATCCTTGAACTGACCAGCTGACCAGGATTTGTTCCTGGTTTGTCTATAAAACTTAAGCTGGTATGTTTCTGTACTTTTTAAAAAATTGCATTAATTATATTTGTGAAAGGTAGAATTTTGATGTGATCCTACTGTTTGTTCCTGGTATGTTTTACATTTGCAAAGTTAACAAAACCATCTGTTTGGGAATACTTTACTATCATTTAAAAATTAATTCCAGGTAAAAGAAGAAAAATAATGTTAAAATGTCATGTGTGATTTCATTTGGATAATAACATCAGTGAATCAGAAGTCACAATGTAATTTTGGTAAAATGTTTAGTGAAGTACTAGAAGCTAAGGAAGCATGGAGGCGGGGCTTTTGATGTGATTATGCTGTCTTTGGCAATGGTTGTGTTGTGGAGATTAGCACTTCGTGCCACACAAGCAATACAGGCAGGCCAGATTTTTTAAATAAAATGCATCTCTGGCTCAAGACCTGTTATTCCTTTTCCCAGAGCTGACAAAGCTGTGCTTGCAGAGCTGGCTAGGGTTTAGAAGTGAATCTTCAAGGTTAGATCTTTCAAAAATTGAATTAAAATGGTGAGATGACCTCGAGTTTCCTTGTAAAGGGACAATTTTGTCAAAAGACATGGTGATGTGAACATGTCCTGAGAGCAGGACTGAGCTCTCAGAGTGTCTTCCCATTTTCCTTTGTAGCTCTTCTTTTCCCTTTCTATTCTTTTCCCAGTCTATTTTAGGAGCCTCAGTTCCCACCCCATGACAGCACAAGAGTCTTTATGTGGTATAGACTAGAACAGGCTGCAGTGTAGGAGGATGGTGGATTACTGTAGCCTCATATTACAAGCAAATTTAGCAAGTGCTTTAAAAAGCCAACATAAGAAATAACATCAATAAAACCATGACAAAAAAAAAAAACCCTAGAAATATAGATCTGTGGCTTATTTTATTCTAAGAGTGTATCTAAGTGGAGAGAAAGGGACTGAGGATGGGGGAAAGAATACACTATTACAATGGTAGGAAAGAAGGTCAACCCAAATGAGCGATTTCCTGGCTGACTCACAATCTATTACATTAATAGGATCATTGATTAATCTTTGACTAAATCCTCTTTTGCCTTTGCTTTTATTTTAAACTTTTTTTTTAAAGTTTAATAAGTTAGATTAGCTAGATAAACATGTCATTAATAGACAGCAGGGTGAAGAAAGGATTCAGATATTTTTTATGGCTATTGTGAATATCAGAGTTCTAGGAAGGGTTTAAAGGTTTGAGAGGGATGTAAACCCTTCTTCTCCCTGATGTGATCAGCCAATCGTTAATGCAGGTTAAGCAACTTCCCCAGTGACCCATAACTCCCCAGTAACTGCTGGTTTGTGAATGAGCAACCCCTACTGAAAGAGTAAGAGGAGAAAAAACCTGCCTTTGCCTTTCAGTAGATGGTGCTCTTGTCTTCCCTGGAAGTTATGGCTCATGCTGTTGATGTGTTAGGTGCCATACTTCAGAAGTTATTTAAGTCTACGGTTCTTCTACTTCTTGTGCCATCACTGCTTGCCATGTGTTTTGCCAAGGTTTTATTGTTAACCCCTGTGCCCACGCCAAGTCAGATTTAATCTTATTTACTTCATTTATCTAAAATGTCCCACCTTCTCATCTGAGAAGGACTAGTGCACAATACATAAGGCTTGGGTCTACCAACATTTTGCTGTCACTCCCCAGAAAATAAACAATATATGTGTTGTGCATGGACTTGCTATCTGGCCAGAAGACGCTGGTTTTCCATTAGGGTGCACTGCTGTTCTGAAATGTCTCTCCCACTCAGGCACCAGTACAGATCTCTCTCAGCTATTTGGCTTTACAGGACCTATATCTACTTTGGTGAGCTCCAAAGGGTCCAAAGGATGAGTGCCCTTGTCCTGGCACCCAACTTGACTAACCTTATTCCTGACCTGTGCTGGAGCAAGAACCTGCCATCCTTCACCTTGGTTCCCATCAGAAGAAAAGCTGACAATAACTGTTCCTGCTTAGTTCTTGATTTGGATTTTGCAGAAATGCTGAAGAAGGCATACAAGATCTTACCTCTCCTGCTCAGTCTGGAGACAACCTGAGGGGTCAGGTTTAAAGAGTCAGAAAAGATTTAACCAAAACCCCAAGCTAGAAGATTAAGCTCAAGGATCAGGGTGTGGCTGGAACTGCTAACAGGGCTTCCCACATAGCACCTGATGGACAGGGTGGATTCCTAGGAGGCTTTATTGAAAAGACAGAGAGACACTTACTTCTTGTGGCAGGAAAAGTTGCTTGTTATATTGTAAGCTTATTTAATTTTAGAACACATTTCTGGGCACATGAAGGAGGAGATGACTGGGAAAAGCCAGCATGGATTTACCGATGATAAATCATACCCAAGCAACCTAATTGCCTTGCAGATGAGGAGAGTGCAGTAAATGCCATTTACATTGCCTTTAGCAAGGCTTTCACCTCTGTCTCCCACAATGACCTTGCATTCAAGTTAGGCTATGGATGTCTGGGTGAGCAGACAACTGAGTAAAATGGTAGTTGGATGACTGTGCTCAAATGGTAGGAGGTAACAGGTTATAGTTTTCCTGGAGGGAAGTTACAAGTAGACAATTGCAGAAGTCTTTCCTGGGACCTGTCCTGGTTAACAGCTTTATCACCTGGAAGAGGTGATTGAATGCGCTCTCATGAAATCTGCAGATGAACTCAGACTGGGGGCCCTGTCTATACCCACAAGGGGAGGGCTGCCTCTCAGAGACACCTAGACAGGTAGGAGGAACCAGCTGACAGGAACCTTGTGAGATTCATTACAGACAAATTCAAAGTCCTGCATCTGGAAAGGAGGAGCTTTTGCCAATGGGGAGCAGCTCTATGAGGAAGGCAATGGGGTCCTGGCGGCAGTGAGTTCAACACAAGCCAGAAGTGTGCCCTGGCAGGAAGGAGTCTGAGAAAAGGGATTAGCTCTCTCTACTCAGCACTCACTGAACCACCTTGAGATACAGTGTCCAGTTTTGGACCTGTGATGGCAAGAAAGGCATCAAGAAACTGGACTGAGTTCAGTGGGGGAACTGTAAAGTGGTTGGGTTTGCAGCACTTGTGCTCTGTGGGGAGGGTTAAGGATGGGGCTGGTTAAGCCTGAGTAAGGGATAGCTTTTGAGGGGGACCTAGCAGCAGCCCTCCTAGTACCTATGAGGGGTGGGTGAGAGAAGGGATCCCAGCAGTGCACAGCAAGCGCTTGAGAGAAAACAGGCATGTGCTGAAAACAGTTTTCACCATGAGGACAGTCATGCAGGAGTGCAGGTTGCACAGAGAGGCTGGAGGCTAGACCAGAGACCTCCTGCAGTCCCTTCCAGCCCTAACTGTCCTGCAACCCTATGTTATCATAACTCCCAGTTACAATACAGTTTGCTTTAAAAGCAGAAGAAATTGTGAAAGATTGCTGTGGCTGTTAGTGACCTAAGGTGAGGTTTTATTTCAGTATGCTTTAAACAGGCTGGAGATACTCAGAGAAATGTGCATATGGGTGGCCTGCTCATTTGCTCTCTGCTAGGGGAGGAAAAGCTTGGAGATTTGCATTTGAGCTGGGCATGGGCCCCATGTGGGGCCCAGTGAACCTGAGGGACCTCCCTTGTTCACAGGTTAGCCCTGGCTTCACTTACTTCACTGTATCAGAAAGGCAAGGATTCACCAGTGAATTCATTATGAAGGTGAAAGAGGTGTGCATTGCTGAAGGAGAAAGATCAGTCTGGGCTGATGCTGACTTCAGCAGTAGGCCTTGGGTTTTCCTTTGAGAAGCCGCTACATAGCATGTGGCTGGAAGAAGAGGCCATCGAGGAAACTGAAAATAGCTGTAAGTATATAAAATGCTAATGGGATGCTTCAGCTGTGAGCAAATGCTGCTGGTTGTTAAATAACAAAAAAATGGCTGCACCTTGTAATAAGGAAAGCATCACACATCTTCAAATTACGAGCAAAGCTTCTAAAGTATGGAGAATCAACTCTGATAAAAGGAAACCATAGCTCCCAGTCAGTTTATTACAGATTAATACAATCTCTGTTTTGGCAGACTAAAGGATGCTGCTCCATTACACATGACGATGTCACACCATAAAGAGACGGGTGGTTTAATAAGTACTAAATACGTATTTTAGCAGTATTGCTAACAAATTAACTGGTGCTCGTGCTTGTAAAAATGCAAAATATATTAGGCTAGCTTAACTTAAATTTACTAAGAAAGAGCGTCTCTTTTTGCTTTCCCACTGGATTCCCCAGCTTGCTGCTAATTTCTACCACAGAGTTTCTGCTAGCAGCACTTACTCCCAGCTGGACCTGCAGAAATGTTTCTGACGTATACTTGGCTTCTGTCATAATCTGTCTGGGGTTTGCACAACAACCCAAGTGTGGACCCCTCCAGTTTGCACTGCAGGAAGCAAGCCAGAAAGTCTATGACAATAATTTTGGAGTGACTGTTCTGCAAAAATAGTAATGGAGTGAGATATTTGAAGTCTTCTATCTTTGATACACTGCACAACAATGCCGCAATATCTAAAAATCATGCTAACGGTGGGATGTCTTCATAACCACTACAGATGAGACAATAGATGCTGGAACTATCCCATCTCAGGCTCTAAAGACATATTTCCACACTTAGCACATCCTGCAGCACCAACTAAACTACAGACAGTGGACTCACCTTTGTTGCAGCTTATCACACTCTTAGTGAAAGGGCCACCATGCAAGAAGAGACATGGACCTAGGAACTAAACCAGAAGCTCCCATGAACGCTGAAGTTCACATTCTCAGGCTGGATGCAGTCTGGGTTTTATCCTGTAAATGAGCAAGGATTCAGAGAACGCTTGGAACAGCAAACACATCTTTTTCCAAGCTGGTTTGTTCATCCTTATTTGGAGGTGAACATTGGATACAGTCCTTAGTCTAGAAAAAACAGTAAAAATAGACATCAAAATCAATATTCATTATGAGATATTTCATACTTAAAAAATGTAGAGTTGATTTTCAAAGGATTCCTTAAATTAATCACTTTGTATTTTGATTTTCTCTTTGTCTCATATTTGACGTGCTGTACCATTCTTTACCAGTTGGATTTAACTGAAGAGGATTTTTAAGAGCTCTGACTAATCTTTATAGTATGGGGAAAAAAAATTCTGGGAACAAGGGGAAACCAGGCAGCACTAATTATCTCCAGCATGGAAGAACTCTATTTCAAAGAAATCCAAGCTTTGAAATATATTTTCCTGTCAAAGCCTGGTTCATTAATATGCTTATCAGTCATGTACATATTCAAAGTATGTGTCATATACTACAAACCTGAATGCATCAGTGTCATGTGGATGAAATATGCAATCCTTTTTTTTTTTTTTTAAATTAAAAACCTTTTCAGAAATGTATTTATGCTGTTGTGCAGTTGTTCTGTGTATCTCTCTCTCCTGCCAAGCCAGCAGGTGGGGGAGGGCTTCCTGCACATTACGAGGTTCTGGTTTTTCCAGCAGGAAAACTCAAGCAACCAATAATCTTTCTGATCCTGAGCTCAAAGATCAGTAAGGGCTGATGTTCATCTGTGTAGACAAAAAGCCTTGGCATTAAAATATTTCCCCTTTTTATCCTTCCCCTCCCTCATCTTTTCGTGTAAATTTTCAAAAATCAGACACCATAAACCATGTCAGAAGACCAGCCATTTGAAATGAGTGTTTTCTTAATGCATATGCTTATTCCCCTTGTGCTTTTTTGCCATTCACATACTCAGTCTGCTGCCAGCTGGGTGCGCCTTCCAACAGAGTGTTCGCTGTAAGCTGGACCAGGACCACCTACACAGACCCTGCAGCAAAGCAGGAACATGTCTTGTCCACAAGTCTCTGACTTTCATCTCTTATTTCTCTTCCTGCCCAAAACAGCAACGGCTGATGTAGCTGAAGGATGTGACTGCAGCTGGCAAGCTGTCCTGTCCCTGGGCAGGCAGGCACGCGCGTGTCCGACACATTTCCCGTGCATGCTGAAGGCGCTGGTGATCTGAAGACCTTGGCACTAGGAAGGGCTATGGGACGTCTGGAAGGAATGCTATCAGGACCTCCACACGTGCACCTGAAACAGCATATACATAGGAAACCTCCTCCAGTACGTACAGGAGAGCAACCAGCCAGGATCCTGCCACCATCAGGAAGCTTTTGAGCAGGTGGAAGGCACCGATTCCTCTTTGAAGGCTGAAGAAAATGAACAGCTCTGCTTGGTGCTTTTTTAAAGGACTGTAACATGGTTAATATTTTTTTTCTTTATTCTTTGCCAGCCCCCGTATGGGATGGCTATCTAAATGCCCCATGTTACAGCATCAGGTCAGTTTGTATAAGAAGTGAAGTTTTGCCTGATGCTGCCAAGCTTCTCCCAGCTGATGTTGCAGCAGGGGACAGCACACGCAGCTGGCAAAGGTGCCAAACAGCGAATGCAGGTGTGTGTTGCCTAAGCCACGTCTGTCCCAGAGGACAGAGGGCAGAACTAGTTCTTCCATCACCCCTGGTTCTGACTATGCAATTTTCAGCCTACTTGAATTTGAACCCTTCTCCTGATACCCAGGCTTTCATGACAAAACAACGACATCATTATTACTATTTTCAGCTAGATAAATTAGTTGCAAGGGACATACTGATAAATGCACTTCCTCTTCCCTCTTAAATTCATGACTTCTCAGTATAAAATGAATCTGGCCAAATTTTTTTAGAAGTAGGAGATTGACATAGCTATGCAGTGTATTTTTCACACTTACATTTGTCTTTCCCATATTACCCTTCAATATTCTAGCCTTACTTTCTTTGAATTCCCTGGATATGCACAGAAGTAAACCCTTCTTTCCACATTTAGGCTAAACAGTGGCAGTGCAGGTCAGGAACAGGGATCACTTCTTTAAATTATGTTAACCTTGCACCAAACTGAGACCGGAAGCTTGTTTGGGAGGCAGAAGCAGGGAATATTCTGCCAGCAACACTCAAATCTCAGCCACCCACAGCCAGCTGGAGCCCTGGGGTGAGTTATCCTGGTGGTTGGTGGAAATGGCCATATGCCGCGGGCGGGACATGGCGTGTGACCCTGCTGCTTCCCCAGCCAGCCAGTGTGCAGCAACACAGGAGGCGATCCTGTGAGGCACCAGGCTGAGCCCTTGCTGCATGAAACTGAGTCAGGAGATGCTATCAGGAGCTCCTTTGCTGCCCTCACCACACATTACGCTGAGTTTTTCATTATTTGGACTATTTCAACCTTTAATTACCCTGAATAATAGGGAGTGGAGGGTATTTAGCATATTAGAAAAGAGATCTCTGAGTCTGGGTTATTGAATAGCTGTAGAGAGCAGTGTCCCTTAGGAGCAATCAAGTACCTTGGGTCTCTAGAAATGACAGAAATTTATGGCTTTATTGATTATTGTCTTTGTTTTTGTAATCAATAAACTAACTGAGCAGAGCCAGTTTGCTCTTCCAGGCTTTGATTTCTAATTAGAACTAATGAATAGGCAAGAGAACAACACAGAAAAGTCACTGATTGAGTCATATACCAGATTTCTAAATAAATAGGCTACTTGGTTCCCTCTGGGAAAGAAGTCAGCAGCGTATCACTCACAGAGGGTGTTACACTGACAGGTGACAGGGGTGGGTTTGTTATGTAATATTTAATCCTAAAAATGTTTCTTAAGGCACTGTCAGAACAGAAGTTGAAGTATGTATAATGTTATATTTCCTTTGAATTCAGGGAGAGAAAACTTTGCAACCATTTAAATTCACAATTTGAAACCTAGCAATGACAGGATTTGGTCAAGAAGGATATATAACTTTTCTACAGAAAGGTAAATGAACACTGGTTCAGAATATACCAGAGAAGATTCATTCTTATGACTGGTTTTGACGATATAGAGACTGCTTTTGAAGTTGGTTTGTTTGGGTTTTGGTTTGTTTTGGGTTTGTAATATCCTGTGGCTTACGCCCATCTTGCAGAATCCAGTCCTGTGTCCTTCCAAGTTAAACTGCTGATCCTCCAGAAAGAGAAAATTGTATAAATAGCTGTCAGGAGGGCAGGACAGATAAGTGTGCTATCTGGAATTTCCACAGATCCTAATGTCAGGCCAATCCTGTAGCACTGATTCAAAGGAAAAAGAATGCCATGGGGGTTCAAATAATTTTTTACTCAGTAAGGTCTAGCCTGACTGTATTTTGAAATCTATGAGATAAGCTTAATGGTAAAAAAAAAAAAAAAAAAAAAAAGCAAAACAAAAAACCCGCCTAGCTTCAAAGACCTTGAAGTAATAATCATTTCTATATCCCTCACTTGGAAAAAAATCCACACAGAGTTTTATGCAAAGATGTCCTTAACTCTGACCTCTTGTGACAAATTCCTAAACCAGAAGCATTGGGGCAGGGGGCAACAGAGACCTGGTGATGGACTCTGAGGCCAAAGGAGTTCTCTGCTCATCATTCCTGTCTAGACTGCAACATCCCTGGCACCCCCAGAGTGATGTAATGGAAGTCACAATCCAGTTTAAAAATTCCATCTCATTGCAGCAAAGATGAAGGGTTGTGGGGCAAGAAACCCTATTTAGCACATATTGGGGTTCCTTATGGTCCCCATTCTCAACCAATGTTTGGTTTGATCTTTAGTATACAGTTCTGCATCGGAAAAGAGTGGAGTTCGCTATGAATTGCTGACCATTAACAGCATGGGGTTTTAGGCACAAGTTCTACTTGCATTTCTTAATGAGTACAACTGTTACCTGATGCAGTATTTTAAATAAAAAACTGGAAACCTCAATGGGGTACACACCTTTTGCACTGAGAATCTAAAAAGCCTTCATTTTCTTGGGTACAGAGCCATTTTTTTCACTGTTTTTTGGTTACTTTATTTTGCGAGAGTTTAATACCTTTCCATGTCCTAATGATCCTTACAGAGATCTTTTGGATTTGCTTCCCTGTATATTGATTCTTCATCTTCCTCCTTCTCTGTATCTGCTGTTTCTTAATTTTTAGCTTTGCTGCTGCTGTTGTTACTGGTAGGGAGATTTTGGAAGGGCACATCCATACAGTCCTCTACTGCAGATGCAAGGACGGAAGAAATACAAATGAACACAAAAAAAGGGATACAGTGTCTATGAAATCCTCACATTAGAAGAGGAAATACAAATAAAGTAAGAAGAGAAAAAAATCTCATTTTCAGATGGAGGGTTCTTAATAAAATAGGACATAAAATTGTAAGATACCATATGGTACTTTCAGCTAATTGTGTCTATTTTGAGATATCTCACCCCAAAAGCATTAACAGAACTCTCATTCCTTAGTACCTAAATGTCACTTGTACTATTCATCTACCCAAGTTTAAAGCTAACAGTGTATGTTTCCACTGCATGTTATCGGTAACAAAACCAAGCCCTGGGTGCATTCATTAGTCATACTATGACGTACCAATGTGATATAGCCATGAAAGGAGATACTGAAGCTAAAGGACAGATAGGAACCAGCCACTTATAACCATGACCTGTAAAAACAGAGATTTCTAAGCATCAAAGCTGTGAAGTGCCGCCATGCCTTCCTGCAGAATAGTGAGGGATAAAACTCAAATTCCACTTAATGGCAGCACTAGAATACTTTGAGGGAGGCGTTGTGCAGTAGTAGCAGGACCTACACCCAACAGCCCAGGAAGATCCTCGTGTCCTATGCACCCTGGAGAAGGGGAGATCTAAGTCCACAGCACATAAGACACACAGACCAAATTCCTGACCTTTTTTGCTTTTCTCCTCCTCATCTTTCCATTTTTTCCAATTTCTTGTCATCACTGTCTGACTCTTCATCATCTTTTACTCCTTCCTTCCTTCTTTATAAGGCAGGCTTATGCCTGGCTTGAGGAAAGTAAGAAAATGGAGTAAGAACCAGTAGAACAAATAGGTGAAAAGATGAAGAATAGACTTAATGAAAATTATCAAGGGCTGTATCTCAGTGTTCTTGGGACTGTGTTTTGGTGTTTCAGTCACAAAGCTTGGGGGCTTGATTTCTTTTTATTTTTCAGTCTCAAAACTATACTAAGAAGTTGAGTTTACATGGCAGGAATTTACCTGGAAAAGCTCCATGAATCCCTTCCTGTCACTGAAGTCATCCTTAACCTCCAAGGAGGAAAGAGTTGTTTTTCTCCAAATACTTGCTAAAAATTCGCTGTGAAAAATGGTTGCAGAGTGTCTGTGGGACTAAACCTCTCTCTCAGTTTTGGTTGTAAAGGCAGTCCCTGCATGTAGCTACCTTTCTTCTTTGGAGCCTGTGGTCTTCCACGAGGGACTGCAGAGCAACTGGAAGCAGTGGCAAGCATGGCAGAGTCAGAAGTCTTCACAGACTTTGCTTATAATTCCTTAAATATAAACTTTGCTATGAGGAAGTCAATGCAATTTCCTCCTACCACACTTTGATCTGTCTAAAACTCATGACTTGCCTTCACACACCAGTGGTAGGTAGTATTTATGGATTTAATGCTGCTATATGCATGAATGCCTGGCACAGTTACATGCCCCAGAGTGCCCGGAAAGTGCCGACCCACGCGGCATTCAGCCGCAGGACTGCACCAGCGCTGGGCTCTGCTCGTTCTTTCCAGGGTGGCAAAGAGCCATGCCCCACAACAATGCCTTCATTGTTGATACACAAAGGACAAAATGCACATGTTTAGCCAGATCAGTACTGGAACAAATCACTTGTACTTATCAGATTGCAAGGCCTTTTCTGGGATGAGAAATTTGGAGTCCTTGGGAACTTGAGCAAAAAAAAAATTACAAACCTCAAAGAAAATAGCAACAGTCAGGCAAGTCAAAATACAGTGAGATAGCTCCACCTTTGAGTCATGGTGTTTCACCAGGTGCTGCCTCAAACTCGTTTGTGTAACTATTATAAAGCTGGGGTGACACTTATACATCCAGAGATAGGAACCGGAGGAAAGCAACTTTCTTATCATTAAATACCTACCTGAAATACTAATCGTTACTGCCTAAAATCAGATTTATCCCTGTTAAGAAGGCAGGTATGAACTAAAAACTTCGGAATTGCAACCCTGGACCAGACTAGTTCAGTGTGCTCTCTTACACCATTTCATGCCAGAGAAGTTGCCAAAAGGCCATTTATGGATAATTACTCCTCAGGAACCGTCTTCCCCTCACAGAACTTCAGATATAATGCTGATACCACGCATGTCAAGACAAAATACCCTAGCCTGGCAAACCATGACACAGATAAGAATTGTGGGTATGTCATCTGTGTAAATGGTTGTCCCTTATTTAAATTTTGTCTGGAACTCACAGAGGGACAATAAACAGGGACCTGCCAACATGCGTATTAGTCCTGAACCTAACTAGGATTAAAACAAAGCACTTAAGAAAAGGATCACCTGGTGCAATTGCTGGGATCTGCAGTTCTGTGACCTTGGCAGTCTCCTGTAGTCTTGTGTTATTTCCAGGTCTCTGTAAGAAGCTCTTTGACTGTTATTAACCATCTTCTGCATCTCTAAGTTATTACATGTTTTTTTCCATACGTTTTAATAATACTGAGTTTGGTGCCAAAGAGCCCTCATGGGCAGAGAACAGTTGAGTATGCTCCTTGTTGAGCTCCAGAGGTAATCTATACCCAGACCCTGTCCAAACAGCATTTTGCTTTTCTTGGAATATAGTTTATTTACTGTAACTAGCTCCCTAAAGTGAGTGGAGTCAAGACTTGACAGCCTTCCTCCTAGACTTGTCTTTCTAACCCTGCCTTTCCCAGGTCAACATCTCTGCTTCTATGCTTAGGGTCTCCACAGCTTGTCTCCTTAGGGCTTCCTTCCTTCCTCCAGAAATAGCTCCTTCTGAGTCATCCAGCCAGCCCTAACCTTGACTTTTCTCTCTCCAGGTAAACCAAAGAATCCTAAATGCCTAACTCTGGTTTAGCTGGGAGAAAGGAGATTTAGTTTTCCTACTCCACCCTAAATAACACTCAGATACCTTAATACAAACAGTTTACTACATTTGGAGTGCATATTTTGGTATTAAGTATAGCGTTGACAAAAAAACTTTTTGGTAAGTACATCTATCTTTGCTCTTCAGCTGACAAAAGAATTAAGTAAAATAAACTAGTAATTCTTTTTTGTTCTTATTTCTGTTTTCTACTATTTTTCTTATTGCTAGTTCTTTTTTGTAATAAATCAGTAAAATTTCTCCAGTGCAATTCACAGCACCCCTTCCGCATGCAAAAAAATTTGCTGTGTTTGGATATTTAGGGCATAATGACAGTCTGCATTGACATACACATGAAGAATGTAATTCCCCTGGCTTCCTAATGACTGGCTTATGTCCTGCAGGCAGCAACTCCCTCTGGCTGTGATGTCTCAAAGGCATCTTACCCTTTTTACCATCCTGAAAAAAAAATGTTATTTTCTGGTTGTCCTACTATACTGATTCCATGCTGTTAGTTCCACAAAAAACAGCTAAGGGAAGCGATTAAACCTGACAGATATTGTTTTCTTTGGAGGTCTTCTCATTCCCAGCAGCTGGACAACTGGAAAATGAGATTTGTGAGCAGATGGAAATGCTGTCTACTACAGCCTGAAAGTTTTACTATTGATTTTTGTAGGATTTTGTAACATGTATATCTAAGTCAGACAGAATGAGGTACAGCCCTAAAAGCTGCTCTGTGTATGTTTGCAGATGTGTCTAAAAATACCAAAAAATTACAAATCTGATAGAATACATTCCCATGATCCCCTTCTTTTCCCTCCATCTTTTTTCTTAAGGGTCTTCTGTGATTCACACTGGTAAAGTAGCAAGAGTGACACAAAAAGTGTTGTTATTACTTTGCAGAAGATACAAAAGAAATATCAATTTTGGAGCTGCAGTTTAATTCCTGCTTCTTGTCCTCTAACATATGAAAGATATCTTTTATCAGTCCTTCATAATAAAAAGGCATAGCTGAACAAAATAGGTATTGATTTCCCCATCTGCACCTGACCCGTTGGCAGTATTTTCCTCTTTGGCACAGAAGTGCTGGGGCTGGAGGAAGCGTTTAAGGAGGACTCACAGACCATGCAAGCCATTTGGTTCGATGAGGGAGCCCCATGCGGTACCTGTGCTCCCCTTCTGCTTTTATCAGTACACTGGCCTGCCTGGAGTATAGGAGAAATAGGAAAAGCTGTATTGCAGCAGTGTGGCCCAGATGTGCTGACCAGTCCATAGGCTCTGTATCACAACAGATGCTAGCATGCTGCAGCCCTGGTCATCACCCCAGTTTCCATAAAAAATGAAGAACGAAATGAGAGGGGGAGTCACCGAGGGATGTCAGGGAGCTGGGATGCTGCAGCAGAACTGTGCCTTGTCCAGCTCCTCTGATCTCCGTATCCTTTCTGATGTCCCTTGACTGCATCCATGAGGGGTGTGGGAGCCAGCCTGGGAGCATTAAGGTGAAACACCTGGGATATTGATGGATCAAAATGTTGGGGGTGAACGATAGAGAAAGTGAGACTGATATATTTTTACCTTCTGTTAACTGATGTTTGTTTAATTGTGTTAAGATCTCCCTTGACAAATGCAGTTATTTCGTTATCTGTGAGATGACTGAGGTTAATGGTCCCTCTACAGCTAGAGGTAGCAGAGAGGGCTTTGAAACCAGCTAAGGGCACAGGAGGGCAATGCCCAAGCTAGGGCATGGGCTAAAGGGCAGGTGTCGAGAAAAATTAGATTCAGCAGTTGTCGTAATCCAGACCCCTTTTCCATTTTTCCCTTTACTTTTGTCTCATTGTGCCACTATTGCCACAGTGATGTGTGTGGCTGGGGTGAGGAGTGGGTCTAACTTCTTCAGCTGCGGTGACAGATTCTGCTCCCTACTAACCTGATTTGCATTTGGACCAGTAACCCAGAGCTGGGAGGCTGCCTGGCTCATTAAAAATTCCCTGAGCGAGTTTTCTGACCTAGTTCCAAAACAACAGAGAAAGCTTTTTAAGTTGGTTTTTGGAATTCATGTCATAAAAGATTCAGGCAACATATGGATTATTTATTCATGTAGGGGATTTAAAATTGCTGCTTTATTTAAAAAAAAAAAAAACCAACAACACAGGAAAAAGCATCTGATTTCCAGTACTGTCTGTGTTTTACAGCTATTCAGGCAGCTACTAAAGGAGCAGGTGGAGGGTGAAAGGAGGAAACTGGGACAAGGTCTTAGGTATGACTACAAGGACCCAACAAATCCAGTTCTAGTGCCAAATTATTGTAACAAACCATCTGATTTTACTTTTTACTTGCCTGTGAAGGGCAAAAGGTCACATTTATTAGCTCAGCTATTTTATTTGAGTCTTTCTATATAAAGGACCTACCCCATTCTCCATGTATTTTGGATTAATCAGAAAAAATAATTGCTCCCATATTTGCTTTTGCAGCATGTCCTTCGTTTCAGAGTCAGACCCACAACAGATGTCACCAGGGGCAGGTCCACTGAAGACACACCAGCCGATTTGTACAAACTTCAGCTCTACTCCACGCTCTATTAATGAAAATTAATACAAGCTTGCGGCTTCACCAAAGATATTGTTCTTGGCTGCAGGCTGTAGTTAGAAGCCCCCTCCTATTGCAGTTGTGATGCACATCAAAATCCTTTTGAGGAAACCAAAGGTAAAAATAGAACAGCAACGTTGTTATTGCAGACAAATCTGAAGCAGGCAACAGCCTCTTTCCATGACCTTCAGGTAGAGAGACTTTTTTCAGGAAATCAGAGTAACACTTGAATTCTTTGGCAGATGGAAGGTCTCTTTTGTGGAGACAGAGGAAGAAGCAGAAGCACAGCAAGCTGTAGTTTCTATCCCTTCCAGCACCGGTTAATGAAAAACTAAGGTGGCACGCAAAGGAACAGAGTATAGAAGCACGCACAAGACTTTCACAGCCCCCCAAAGAGGTTGGAAGTACAAAGGACAGAGGCTCAGGGAAGCAGCAGTGATGAGCAGGACATAAGAAATTTGGGTCCCACACAAGGACCCCAAAAGGAACACTGCCACTGTGGGGCCCCTAGCTACACTCCCCGCACCCTCACAGCCTCCCCGCACGCTCTCGCCCCGCTCTCCTCACATCAAGCCTGAGGTTCCCCCCACTCCTTTCCTTCTGGATAAGACTTGTCTGACCTTGGAGGCTGAAACATTCAGTTTCTAAAATTTTTAGCCTGGGAAAAGTGAAGGAACTGTGCAGTGCACCAGAACCCAGCAGCTTCCCAGATGAAAAAAGGCTGATGTCTCACGCACTCATCTTGTAGTTCAAAGATTCCCAAAACAGTCCAGCTGAGGTCATGTTATAACTTGGATGAACATCTATTGCTGCACCCGTGGAAAAAAACAAGTAATCAGCCATATCTTGCCAATCTGCTCAAGCAAGACAAATAAAAAAGTCCATGTAATTATAAGCCTGATAGCCTGAAACCAGTCCCAGGCAAAATACTCTATAGCTGATCTGAGAGCCGACTAATAAAAAATTAAAAGGAAGCGGTATATTTAATGCTGAACAAAGTACAATTATGAAAAAGTAGCTTGTTATCTGTTGATAATAGTAGAAGATTGATTGCAAAAGCTAACTGTGGTGCTTGTAATAGACTCTGCAGGGGGTGTGATGTGGTACGGCATGGCATTTTGATTAAGAGGCAAAGTGGATTAAAAACTGGCTGTTAGGTCTCAAAATGGAATGGGGATTTTTGTTATAATGGTTTCATTTCTACTGGTTTCCAGAGAGTTTAATTTTTAGCATTATGCCATTTAAAACTCTTTGTTAACAGGTTGGAGAAATGAAGTATTTCGCAAATGTTAAAAAAAGAGGGGGGGCAATAATCATGAAGAAAACAGGTCTGTGATACAGAGCAACATGTATCTGTCAGCAAATGAGATGCGAGTAAACAGTATATATTTGAGTGTGCCCTATAATGAAATAATGCCTCTACAAAGACTGCAAGTCCTGGGGAGGACTTTAGTGGAGGCTGGAGGTCCTGGTGCATCATCCGCTGAACATCAGCTTCAGAATGATGATGGAAAAACCACCTGATGTCATCTTTGCTATATCCTGATTGTAAAAGCACAAAGCAAAAGGAACAGAGAGGCTGGTGTCATGCCCATAGGGAGGCTGCTGCTGAAATGTTTGTCCCGTCTGATGCCTACAAATTCAAGGAAGATGTTGATGAAATTGTAGAAGATTTAGGATGGAGCCACAGAAATTACTGAAGGAGTGGAAAACATGCCTCTTTAGAAAGAAATAACTGGAGTTAATTTATTTCGTTTATTCAAACATATGTTGGCCAGGGAGGTGTTCACTTTTTAAACATGGGGAACAGAGATGATGATAGTTAGTCTTCAAGCTAACAAACAAATTCAAGAGCTGGAAAATCAAGCTGGCCAGATACAGAGTAATATTTTTTCACATGGTTTCCTAGGGATAGCTAAGTCTATGCAATCTGGCTGTCCGTTCATCTTTCAGTCCCATCCGTTGTTTTTCCTCCCTCTCCTCTCCCACCCAGTTTAAAGTTTAAAATATCTTAAGCTTGCCCAGCTGCAACCAAAGTTGCTGGGGTGAGGCAGTGGGAAATAGAAATCTCAAAGATATGACAAATCTGTAAGTGTCCTGACAACAAGCAACTGGGCAGAGTGCTTTGCAGAGTCATGCTTTTACACAGAGGAAGGCAGCTGTGATTACACTCCATGCTGTCCAGCGCAGATGCCGGCCAGCTGGTCAGTGCACATACACGCGCTGGCCAGTTAGCCAGTTCAAGCCCCATTTGGTTGATACTAGATTTTTCTAAAAGTGACTGCCCACTGCTTGTGCTGGGAAGGAGCACAGTGAGGATGTTTAGGGAGCATTTATTCTTCAGCTGGGCCTGGGCCACTGTACAACTGCAGAAGCGACACTGCCAGCACTAAACGATAGGTAACACGAGGGCAGGAGCAAGGGCTTGGGGGATGCAGGAGGTAAAGGAGGCTTGAGCCAGGCATAAAACACCTGCACCAAAGCACTGTCAGCCAAATCCATGAGCAATGCAATTTGCAACCTCCAGGCAGTAAGCCCAGGCTGAACTCAGCTGCTTCAGTTACACTAGTCTTCAAGCTGCCCCATTTAAAGCTAACTCAGGTGTAACTACAGAAACTGCAGTCACACCTTACAGTGCCTTATGGGCAAAACCTGTGAGAATCTCATATGCTGTATTTCGCTTGCAAAGCAGTGGCGCTGGGGCTGTGGGGTGAGCTGGTGAGGCGGGGACCTCCACCGGGTGCTCGCCAGCCGGGCGCCTGCAGCCTTTGAGGGAGGCAAAGTGTCAGTTTGCACAGCCTTCCTGGCTGGGGAATGGTGTCCAGTGCTTGCTCAGAATATGCTAAGAGGTAATTTAAGACTGTGACTTACAGATTTATTCCTATTTCGTTTTCAGATAAGCGCTTGTTAAATAGGGATCACGGTACTGGGGCTGTTGTTGGTGCAGTGACAGATTGGCTTTACTTGAGTACACATGTGTGACTGGTGTTCAGGCTGATGACAGCCATCCCAAAAGCTGGCTTTGAAGCAGTACATTACCTCATGTATTTTCAGTATTAGAAATGGGGAAACTGTTGGTTTGAGTGGGCCTGTTTCACTTTTCATCTCCCCGCTTGAGCTGTACATGGGAATTCGAAAGTATCATCTGATGTCATGGGGCTCTACTCTAGACAACGATGGAAAAAATTGGACTATGCAGGTATTGCTGCTTCTGAATTCAAGGTAGCACCTACAGCCTGCACTTTGCATCCCAGTGTTACAGGGATCCAGGAGGAATAGTATTATATGCCACAGCTGCCCAATTTCCTCCCCTAAAGATGTGATTCTGGGTAGGCTGGTGCAGGACTAGCCCAGGGCAGCAACCTATTAGCACAGGCTCAGGTTAAGACATGCTTATGTCCAGTTAAAACAGCTTTGTCCAGTTTTGTGTGGTGTAGCGTCACTGTTAATAAGGCAGTCCTTATTGCCTTCTTCTGAGTGAAAACAGAGCTGAACCCTCAAGAACAGTAGGGTCATTTTGTGTAACATTTTCTTAAATATTGGGGGGAGGGGCATAAATAATTTTCCTATAAATGTACATAGATGAATAAGAACTAGGAACCTTGCAAAAAGTTGTCCATTGCACTTGAAGCACAGGAAACTCACAAGGCCCTGGCGGGCCCAACAGTTTCTCCAGGTCTCCAGCCCTGACAGCCCAGCCCCACCAGTGCAGGCTGCTGGGGCCACCTTTGGGATGAACCCTGGGTGCAGCCTGAATTCTCCCTCTCAACATCACAGTGTAACACCTTAGCTGTTCTGCTGTTTCAGTAGCACCCAGACCCCAAACGCTTTGCAACGGCTTTGAGTCACAGTGCATATGAGGCTTGTTTCAAAAGCTCACCAGCCTATGATGTGCGCCCCAGCAGGTGCCTTGCAGAAGACTTGTGGGTAGCTCTCCTACCACTGTTTGCTTCTCTCAAGCTACCCCTCTGCAGACACCAAAGGGAAGGAGCTGCTGACTCTTCCTGAAGAAACTGCAGCTCAAAAGGCCTCATGCCAGCCTAGAAAACATAAGATAAAAAGAAGTCTAGTTTTTGTGCAAGGAGAAGAAAATGTTTACAGGGCTTGTTCCAGGGAAAAAAGGAAAAAGCTCTGGGGGACAGTACAGGAGAGATCTCTAAACACTGAAAAAGGTTTTAATAGTAGTGTATCTACCTGAATCAACACAGTCAACCAATAGTGTCACAGAGTTAAATATCATATTAACTTCCTTCATATCTTCCTCCCTATGGTCCTGACCTTTACTATTCCATCTCTGCTACTCACTTTCTGTGTTTCCTATCGTCTTTCTCTTTCTGACCCTGTTCTGCCTTCCCTGTTTAATGCCTACATGTTCTCCAGCAGTAAGTACCAGCTGCTCTTTGGAAGTCAGAGATGGATTGGGAAGAAAAAAACAGAAGCCAAATTTTCTGTGGTTGTTAAAAGGCACTGAGCCTGACCCTGGAGACTCTCCAGTTTGAAACTCCAGGGCTCTCTTGTCAAAGCTGTTGTTCAAGGAAAATCTGTGTGTGGAGGGGAAGAGGCTAGTGGCTATCACATTGATCACAGCTGGGCTGGCACCAGGTTCTCTGGGAAGTGAACAGAGCAGAAGGGAGCACCGAAGTTTTGCTCCGTTTCTCTCTGGGAGCCAGAAAGAAGTGAAGACTTGCTTTGAAAGCAGTGATTCTTCCCTGTGGAGAGGCCAAAGAACACATATGTTTCTGCCTTGGGAGGTGCGTTAGTGAGAGATGAGACCAAGCCTCCCAGATCTTTGCCCAAGTTTGCATCTGATTAACAATGTGGACTTGTGAAATTTCCTTAGCTCAAGTAATATAATGTCTGTAATGAGCCTCAGAAAGGCTTTGGTGAGGAGGCTTTGATGGGGATTAAGCTGTGCAGCATAAAGGAGTTGCTTTTCACTTTGGCAGCATGGACAACCTTAGTAGGTATTCCACTCAGCAAGTCCTGTCAGTGTTTAAGGATTCAGATACTCAACTGGGATTTATTATTTCGTTGAAAGCAGAGACAAAATTAGCAGGGATGAAACAGAATTTGCAACAGCTATGTGTAAACCTCTATCAAACATGCTTTTTGCTCAGAGCTTAACCTACTAATGTGCCATGTAGTCCTCCTTTTCATTGCAGAACAAGTGTGTGGTGTCTTTATAGTGGTGAGATCTAGCATAAGAATAAAGCCTTTTTTGCATTCATCTTCAATCACACTGATGTAAACATGCAGAAGAGTCTGTAGCTGTGCCTTAAGTGAAAAGCTAAGAAAACTGCCATGCATGTTTTTTTTCCTAGACTCCCAGGAGCCGTGAGTCAATCACCACTGAATATGCATAGAAAGTCCCAGATAACCTTGTTGGAATTTCATTACAGGCACTGTGTAAAAATTGCACAGAAGTTCAGGTAGTATATAGAAATCACAATACAATATTTTAAATGTTTAAAAACTGCTGGTAAATGCCAAGGAGTTCCCCAGCCAACCTTCATTAGTATAAAAGATGATTAAGTTTTCACCTGCTATTACTATAAAATTTCACTTTTCCATCTTCATTTCCTCTGTTTCAATGTTAAACATGACACCAATGTTAGTAAAACTAGTCTTCCCTTGCCATCCCAAGCATCCAGTAAGCACAGTCCCTGAGACCATGAGACACATCCTTCCACTAGAGTGACGGTCTTTGTGGGCTCCCCAGCCCTTGTGGGTGCTGCTCTTGCCAAGCTGTGGTGCCACAGCTCCTCCCGGGCAGCTCTGCCGCCTCCCATGGAGACAGATGTGCAAAAACATGTCGTGGCAAACAATGGGTTGGCATTGACTCAGGTCATGGCTTCACCGTCTGCAGGGTGGAAAGCTGCGCAAGGAAAAAAGCTTGCACTGCCAGCTTCCCTCGTGGAGCAAGCAGAGAGTCAGCCCCTTGCTTGGCTGCTCTGGAGCTGGGTTAGGAGCCTGCCCTGAGCTGTAACCAAACACAAAAGCATTCAGGAATAGTCAACCTTGCAGGCTGCTTGGATCATTTTCTCTTCTTCGCTTTCCCTCGGTGCTAAGTACCATCCCTAAATAGATTAATGAAGCAGATCCCATTAACCGTGCTATTGATTTAGTTGAAAAACATGTCAGCTTGACAAGCCAATAGTATATTAATTGAATAAGTTATTTGGATAGAAGTCATGTAGATAAATAGATTTATTACTGAGCAAGAATTTAGAAGATACGTTATTTGTTATGTTCTGTTCATAGATATTTCTCCTAGCTCGTTATCTACATAGATATGTGTATATATTATAGTTAACATCTTATATATTTTGATATTTGGCCACATGCATATACATTTGGGGGAAAACAAATGTGTGCAATTAGTTTTTAAGACATTATGTATGCACACACTGTAGGTATTCTGCAACACCTTTTCCATCAAAAGTATGGTTATTTTACATGCTCACATCTGGAAAGGCATGAGTATTTGGCCTCCAGTTTTCTGTGCTTGAATAGCCTAACCAAGAATGTTGTTCTTGAAGAAATAAAATTTCTTGACATAGTTTTTGATCATAGAAAAATTAAAACTGAACATCTCCTGTCTTTGTTCTTTAGAACTTAGATACTGAAATTCAAATGTTGGCAAAGATACTATTTAATAACTTACTGAGGACTGAGATGGGAAAAATAAAACTTCATAATACTAATAGCAATAGTAGTACTAATAAATAATAATAACCACAATAATAATGCTAATAAATAATGCAGAGAGGGCCTGGGCACCCTGGGGATGCTGTGCAGTGGAGTATGCTGTATCTCACTGCCAGGGGACAACATCGCTTGTGTGGTGGCTTTGCAAGGGGAAGGGAGTCAGCAGCAGTCTGCTTTGCCAGGACTTCCTCCTGCAACTTTATCTCAGGGAGAAAAGTTACACCTCTCACAGTTTCTGGTTAGTCTCAGTGGATTTATGGCAAGCCATGAGATTCATACCTCGCAATGTCCATGTTCACACCACTACTTCAAGCAGGGATGTAAACCTGACTCTGCCTTGGTACTTCCATAGGCTGTGAGAGATCCAGGATTTCACTCCTTAACTTCTAAGTTTCCTGAGTTTTTGAATCAAAGACTAAAGAAACCAGTGACACTATTTTACAATTTTGATATTTCATTAATGGTGCTTTCTTTTCTTGCTGTATTCAGGACAAGTAATTGCCTGGGTTAGCTCAGACACGTATTACAACGTGCTGTATAGGAAACAATGCATGGCTTTGACGGGGAAGCTCCATGAATGCACTTATGTTGCTTGGCTCGAGGTTCTGCTCTGCTATCTCTTAAAGCTGATTTAAGGGTGGACTGGTGTCAGAAGAAGTGGTTTTATCTACCCTTGATTACCTTTCAGCCCGTCGCTGGCCTTATGTTGTTGTGGTGTGGCAAACTTGTGCCAGTGTTCACATGGCCACGCAATGAGCTGGATCCCACAGTTTACCTGGCTCAAAGCTAGTCTTTAGTTTTGTACCTGCCATTGCCAGGTTAATTTTCAGGAGCTGGCTGGGCGAAGGTAGTGTTAGCTCAAGGGAGGCAGTAAGGAGAGTGAGAAGAAGTTAGTGAGGTCTACAGATCCAACCATTTTAGCAAAAAACAGCTAATATGTTGTTTTTAAGTGACCAGGGGACAATTACACCCTTGCAGAGCATGGCTTGCAATAGGTAGTACTGCTAAAGGGCATTTCCTCCCCTCCTCTCTGTTAAATCTGCTCCTGCAAAATACACTATTATATAGGCAACCAAATATATGATAAAATCATCAAGTCTGTTTTTATGCTTCTTTGATTCTCAAATAAAGCAAAGAAGAGGAGGCAGTGAGGGAATTAAAGAAAAGAAAGAGAAGATAGGGAATTTCAAAATCGGGTTTTGACCTGCAAAGCGGTGATGAGAAGAGAATTTTCTTTTCAGTTTATGGAAATTACAGCCTGCTGCCTAGATAGAGATAACTCTGCAGTGCAACTTCATTCTTGCTGAGCTTTTCTTTCTTTTAATCCCGCTGACTAGAAACAGGCTATTTCTGTACTGTAAGCATCATCTACTTCAACTGAAAAGCCTTAATTTAATTTTTCTAGACAGGACTGTGAGATGTTTCTGTGGTTGCTATTATGAACAGAAGAAAGCTAGGTAAAAACTATTTATTTCTCAAATTAAATATAGTGACTGAAGATTTAAATCCTATGAAATTGGGCAGCACATTTTTGATTCTCCTATAGCATCTTGAGAGATTCATATATGTGACTACTGCTTTCTGGCTCCACAGAGAGAATAAAATGCATAAATCAGGTACTGGAGATCATCTGCATTTCATCTGCTGGGAAAGGGGGAATAGGAGAGGGAGTCTTTGTGGAGATTCATCTGATAACAAAATTATAAACGACATGCTTGCGTGGCAGTAGCACTTGTGAGATGAAGAGTGCAATGCGGAGTACAAAAAATGTATAGCTAGCTCATGAACTAGTCATAGATGGCTTAATTTCACTGAATTTGCTGGAATAGCACTCATTTTTTTTTCCAGCTGAAGAGCAGAAAAGTGAAGAGCTTTCATCAGAAACAGTGTAAAAATCTGACAGAGACATAAATATTAGGCTGATGGGCATGAAAGAGGCAAAAGAGAAGCCTGTAGTTAGTTCTCATTTAGGACAGAATTACTGACACACCACAGACAACTGAATTAATACCCTCAATATCATCATAGGAAAAGATGGAAGAATTGCTAATGGGGGTGAAAGGACCAGCAAGACAAAATGCCTCAATGCTGTAAGAAGCACTTCATTATGCAGCCCTACCGCCATGGCCATCCATACAAATATAAAACCAAGTTGGTTGTTTTTCCACTGGCACTGTGGATTTGCAAAGGCTCTCACTGTGGCTCACCAGTCCACGAGCGGGTCCCGGCAGCCAGGCTCTCCCTGCTGCAGCTCCTGTGGCTGCAGTCAGTGTACAGCCATCCCCCACAGAAAATGTCCCTGCTCCCCTGATGATACATTTTTCAATTTTTAATCTCCAGTGTTAGCCAGGATTTTTCTCAAATGTCTTTCAAGTTTTAACATGTGGTTTTCGTCATTGTGGTTGTCTTTCCTCACGCCCAGGCAGAGTCTCTTCACTCCTGGCAGCACCTGGTGCAGGGCTTTCAGAGGGTGTAAATCATGGAAATAGTGGCCCATTGCAATACCAGTTATGAATATCATGCATTTGTCAGCAGCAGGTCACACGCCTATTTCTATAACATTTGTTGTAAAATATGGGCCCTGCTCATGCCATCACAGGAGCCTCATATTTTACATTTGCTGCCAGGGTTGTTTTTATAAGTGAGAAAGCAGAGCAGCCAGCCAGGAGCTCCCACCTGTGCCTGCACTGCAAAACAGAGAAGCCTCAATGGGGGGAACTGAAGGAAGCAGAAAATTATGTCCTCTCTTTGAGACAGTTGTAAACTTCCACATGCAATGAAATAGAAGGTGACATCTTAAGAGAGGCCATTTAACAAGAAGCAGATTGGTAGCTGTAACCACAGCAGCAAGCTAGGACCCAAAGACATGGGTTTCCATCTCACATAAGCAGATAGTGCAAGGCTGAAGTTAGGTGAGAAACAGGGTTTTAGGACCTCCCTCCCCTAGTACTTTCTGGTGGGAAATTAGACCAGGGGTGTCTAAAGTTTTTTGACTGCATTAGAATAATTTTGAGCACACACCTCCAATATATGTGTATTTATTTATAAATTACGTACATATACAACTGTACTAATATAGTATGAACATTATAAAACAAAACCAGAATTTAAAATAGGATGAGATAAAGGTGAAACAAATACTATTTTATTTTATTTTTAAATTTAATTAATCAATGGTACAAAAAGTATTTTCTTCCCACACCCCACTGCCTTGTCTTGCGCACCCCTGGTGTTTGCACACCCCACTTTGAAGACCACCAGCTTCAACAGCCCCCACTCTCCAGCTGCCCTGAAACCCTCTCTGGAAAGGAATATCTCCCTCTTCCCCACAAGATGCCATGGGTGTTCGCCTTGCATCTGGCTGCCTTGTCCTCCCCAGCTGCCGAGCACAGCACAGAGCTGTCTCCACTCCATCACCTACCACTACTCCTGACAAGCATCGCCTTCAGAAATCCCTTGCCCTGGGCACCTCTGTTAACCGTTCTTGTTGTATGTGATTATTACAATCACTTAAGCAGCAGGTGCTCAGCTTTTAATTACATCCACGGCATGTTCAGCCTGCACAGCACACAGATGTGTTATTTTTCTACTTGATATATCCATCAGTTCTAATTATTCCAAACCATTGGAGTCAGAAGAGTGCAAAAATGTGAAGGTATACGCTTTTGACTTTTTGTATTAGTGTTCACGCAATAACCTTTGGGTTCAAAAATACCAGACCTCTTCATCATTCACTTTATCCTGAAGAAGCAGGCCCCCACCTGCCTTCTGGAAATACTTTCTACATCCTACCCACTAGTCAAAGCTCAACTGCAACCTGCAGAGACCTTCCCCAAAACCAAGCACCCAAAAGGCCTAGGCCAACTCATCCGTGTACCTTCTCCACCCTCTCCAGCCCTAAGAGGGAGTCAGTTTGGTCATCCTCCCAGATTTGGGAAGCAGGCCTTCCCTACAGGGTGGGCAAAGCCCTTGGCTCTTTTCAACTCCAGCTTTCTTCTTACATCACCTCGCATCCTTCTGCTGTCCTTCCACCTCCTAACCCTGACCCTAAGACCACCTCAAATCTCAAAGACAGCCTCATCAGACCAGATGCCTGGCCATAGCCCAACCTGCAGTGTCATCTACCCTTTTCTTTGCTTTTGGGGGTGCTTTTTGCACAGGTTTCACAGGAAACCTAACTACAGTTATTGCTTCTGGAAGATGCTAAAGGTGTTTGGCTCAGCTCTATGCTAGGGCTGAACCCACCCACCAGCCCGTGGAGGAGGCAGCCCCCACCATGGCTTGAGGGTGCAGTCTCCCATGCCTGGGGGTGTGAGGATGATAGTTATCCTAGGGGGCAATGGTTTTGCTTTTCTTTCTCAGTAGTTTGTGCTAAGTTATGGCTTCTGTAAGGGTTATAAAAAAATAAGCAAAAAGCCCTGAAATTTTTCATTAATTTAGTAGGACCTTTACCGTCACCAGGAGTGTGGCTGATGGTGATAACTGAGGTGTTTGTTACATGTGCCTTTAGGTGGGTCTGTGGGCTGTCATTCAGCTTAGGGTTAGGGTTTTGTCTGGTGTTTGAGTTAAGCAGTCCAAAGCTTCCAGTCCCGCAGCTGGGGACCTCAATATGCAGGAGGCTGAGCTAGGAAGAAGGCTGGCATGGCTTGGATCATAAGCTTTTTCTCACCTTTTGCAGGCTGAGTCCTGTGGTGTACCTCAGGGACGGTTCCAAAAGCTGATCACAAATTTAGGGTTGAATGCCACTGGGAAAGAGGACTAATGGCCTCACCAAATAGCCACACCTGCATTCTTCATAGCTGCCCATGTCCTCTAAAATCTGACAACTGAGGATGTTTGCTCAAGTCTGCAGCACCTGAGGGGTTATGAAGGCAGCTGCCTTCAATTACAGCCCATCTTTTCTCTCTTATTACGTGTTGTTCTCTGCCTGGGTAGACTTAAGGGCAGGGTACTGATTACTGCTGGAAAATCAATAGCCTCAAGAATGAAAGTTATTGCTGGCATTTAGATAAACTGGAGTTTACAAGAGGAAAGGAGCTAGCAATATTAGTCAATGTTTTGTTCTCTTCCTTTCTCACTGTTCCTCAAGATGTTGTTCAGGTTAGGTCAGGATTTCTTCTAACTGGGAGTTAGGAAACCTGTGTCCTTGGGAAGTCAGATTGCTCCTGGGCAGGAGGAAGCTTTCCAGTGCTACTAGCAGGAGCCAGAATCCTTTGTCTGCTGGAGCAAGGACCAGGTTAGTTTTGGATTTATTTATGTTTTGCCCTGGAGTCAGACAAACCTGGAAACATTACAGAATGCATAAGTCCTCTACACGTGACCTCTTTAAAACAATTTCCGTACCAAGACAAAGCTAACGTCTGTGTCGCTCAGCCTATTAGAAAACAACAAGGCCAGGCAGGATTCTGCTGTTGATTCTGAAATTCAGAAAACATGCCTCGAAACAATTTTCCAGGAAAGGCTCCACTTTTTCTTCCTGAGAAGTGCTTATGACAGGAATTAAATTTGTAAAAAGAAAAAAGTTGTTCTCTGGCAGAGCTGTATTCTTTCAGTATCTTAGAAAAGTAGTTTCCGTTTCATTTATATAACAAAGAAGTTTGTCTGATTACTTTCCTGAGTACTTGTCTTAATTTCTTGGTCATGACGGTAAAATGATAAACTTTGCCACTAGTACACACGGAGCAGGCATGTTTAAGTCTCGTTGGGCTTTTGAGGTAGCCATAAGAGAGTAAAACTTTTTGTTTCACAGCTTTTATTGTTGGCGTTATTTTAATAGCTGTATCACTGAAGAAGGTGGGTTTTTTTCTGGTTTCTAGGTGAAAATAATAAACTCTGAAATTCTCTCAGAATATCCTGTTTGTCCTCCACTTATAGCATTTTTATGGCAGACATTAATAATTCATAGGGGAAAAATAATCGTGCTTAAAATTCTACTCCTAGCTACATAAAAGCAGCTTATTGACCTTTCTAAAGGCTTTTCTCTTTTCTTTCCATTTATTTTTTATTGGCTTATCCGTACATTCTGTTGAAAGCTGAGCTTCAGAGGTTCCTGATGCAAAGAATAACTTGTTTGTATGACTCTGGATAACCTTGAAGTGCCCTGAGCCAACTGAAAATTCAGGAGGGAGAAAGCAGAAACAGCAAGTTGAATGGCATGTCATTTCTCAGATGCATAGAATGTGCCTGGACCAGCAAGTCTGGGAGTACACAGTGGAATGTGCTCTGCCATCAAGGATGTTTTGGGGCCGTTTCCACTATTCCTGCCGTCAGAAAAAAGGATGAGCACTGACTGTAAATACTGTCAAGAAGTCAGTTCTCAGCAGCACCTTATATCCAATAATGCACAAATACTTTATGTGCTTCGGTTCTCACAATGCTACTGTGAAGTAACAATATTTTACCTAGCTGCACATAAAGATGGGTAAACTGAGGCATCAGAAAGCTTCCTTGCCTTACGCTAAAGCAATCGCCCTGAGTCCCCTGCTCTGAATTCCAGTTTCTGCTCACTCCTTCAGATGTCAAAAAGGCAAGTGGAAAAGACAACTCGTAGGCACACAAGCAGCATCCTGGTTTTGACAACTGCCACATGCTGCCAGGCACCAGACCGATGCATTTTGAACCATCTGATGTGTGTGACACAATGCCAGTTTTGCAAGTCTGCTCCTGAAGTTATAGCAGTAGTCTCTGGAGCTTTTGAAGAAATGGGTTACTTGTGACAGCACATGGGGACACAAGCACCAGAAATCTCAGTGATTTTTCTGAACGTTTTTGGGGGTGGCAGATGGAAAGAAGGGAGAACAAAGCAGTGATAATCTGGAAGATTTTTTTCCCCCCTTGAGCTATCCGCATCCTACGTAAGATCTAAGGTCATTTTCAACACTACATCCAGGACTAATTTTGTTGATGGTAAACAAGGACATCTGGTATCCTTTTTTCTCTTTGATTTGACCTCTGCCTTAAAAATGGAATAGTTTATGGTTTGATGGTATGGAATTGGAGCTTATGGAAAAAACATGGGCTTTTTTTTCTAGAAAACTTCTAACTCCACTTCCACACTACCATTCAGCTCTGTCATTGAATCTAGCCTGCAGTAAACAAGAACTTACTGTAAAGTAATCAATATTCTGTTCTAGCTGGGTCTGGAGGAAGAAAAGGTCCTCATGGCCACTAACATCTGTGGTGCCAGCAGAATTTATGCTATCTGATGATTTGTCTTCTGCAGTCTGCTTTCGCCACTGTTTTATTTCTTATCCTTCCTTCCATTCCCTGTATTACTGAAGCCTTTCTTGGAAGAGGTCCAGCTCTCCCCCAGGAAGTCAGCTTTATGGTACCAGATAGACCAACACAGGCTTCAGGCTGCTGTGGATTCAAGTTTTGCATGTAATGAAGCTTCTTCCATTGTTGCATTCATAAGACATAGTGAGGGATCTTGGTTAACAAGAACCCCGCTGGCCATGCTGGCTGCAAGCTTCCCACACCTGGAGAGTAAATAAAAGCACCGTGTGCCCCCACAGTACAGCCAGTTGTTTTCATCACATTCACTATCTCTCATTAAAAAAAAAAAATCACACACACACTGCCCCAGGGAATTCAGTTTCATTTGTAAGTCTGGGGATTAGCCCACTGTAAATACACCAGACACAGCAGTCAAGCTAAATGCTGAAAGGCAATGCTGTACCATCACTGCATTAATTCACCAGGCTCATCAGTATTTTAATCACAAGATCCAGGTCGCTTTTCTGAACCACGGGATTATTAAAGCACAGTGGGATTTCTCATATCTATTGCCACTTTATTCAGGAAGCAAATATTCTGCAGGAACAATAGATTTATTTCCTACAGCCGTCAAACACTGCTAGCAATACGTACTAATGTTTCTGAGGAGGAGCTACTCTTCCTAGCTGGAGCGTGTTGGACCACAGGGTTGTAACTGCAATGGACATCCCAGATCTGCACCCCAAAGTCCAGCAAGGCGAAGAAATAGAGAGTCATTTTAAGAAATTAAAAACAAAGTTGTGTTTTCTCATGGCCTGAGAAAGAACTCCACAGTTCAGATTCAGGCAGAAGCAGCGTCTCCTTGCACTGAATCTACTAGCTGAAACCACTCAATTTAGCACAGAAACATGGGGAGGAAAGGGACGGGGCCAGGTCTGTGTGCCCAGCTGCTCCCTGATGCTGCCCAGTGCCTCGGCACCACTGCATCCAGTGGCACGTAAGTACCATCAAACTGAGGAGGAGGATGGAGAACAGCGAAGATGTTCTGGGGTGCTGACATTACACAGTGGCTTGTGCAAGCCCTGGGCTACAGGACCACTGTGTCAAGGTAAAACCCATTAATGTAACGCTGCACATCAAATGGACAAAGCCATGGGAACAGGCAGGGTGCAGCTGAGGGCAAATGACAAACAACAGCACAAAATTTTACTTAGTCTTCTTTAGATCCAGATCATCAATTAACCTGTTGCGGAGAAGGGTTGTGGACTCCCCATCCTTGGATATATTCACAACTAGCAACTGCACAAGCCTCTGAAGAACGTGATCTAAGCTATGCTGCTCCAGGGGCCCCTTCCACCTTAAATTCTTCTTCTTCCCAATAGCTCAGGATAGCAAGTAGATAGCAGATAAAAATAAATAAAATGTTTGTAAAGGGACATTGTTATGGTCTCTGTGGTTATAGATACTGATGTGGACCCTGAAAGGTGACAGTGTTCCTGCTTCCAGAAAAGAGCTGTTTATTAGCAACACCATTAAAAGAAAAACTTCACAGTATGGCTTTCTGAAAAGACTTATCCCATAATGTTTTTTTCTCTAAGATAATTATTTCTTGTTCACATTTTTATGTGTATATGCTTTATGGCTTTTCACTGAGATGCAATACTAGGTACTATTCCACTAGGCTATGTAAACGTGAATTAGTATTTTGGCAAGACAATAGAAAATCAGTGGTCTTAGCATTTGGATTTGCTGGAAAACTCTTTTCTTAGGGGGAAAACAACAGCTTTACTGAGTCTAAGTAAGCAGTAGATATGAACTGACTAGACGTCTTTCATTCATTTTGACAGGAAAAGTAATTATTTTCCTTTTGCTCTACTAAGGACAGTTCACAGCTTGGCTACAGTCTAGCAACACCAAGCTCCACCAGGCTCATGGTGGATTCCTGAAGTGCTTTTCTGTTATGTGTCAAAGGTTGTATTGCATACCTTATGTATTCCATCTCCCCTACTGTTCCTCTTTTGGAATATATATGTACCTTTAGCCTTGGGGTCTTTATAGAGCCAAATTTTTTTTATTAACTTTGCACAGAGGAAAATAACTGTGAGCCGATAGTATGATCATAGGCTGAGCTGGCAAGCTGCACTGGGTAGACATGATGCCTTTGTGGATATACGCACAGGAACAAGGCCTGTGAAGCCAAGACCTAGTACAAGCCAAGAGCCTAGACCTATTGCTGCTTCTGAAATTCAGCTAATCAATGATCCAGTCTCTTTGTATACATGAGAAGTACTTTTCCCACCTAAGACATTTGCAGACCTACTCAATTCCACTTTAGAACAGAATATCACTTTGGTGACATTTCTCACTCACCTTCAACAAGAAGAATGAATTTCTGACCTGCTTAAAAACAAACAAAAAAATTCCTCTCCTGTTCTTTTCTGGTATTGAAGTGTTCAGTTTTATGCAAGTTTAATATCCAGAAAACTAATTTCTTTCTTTATTGCACATGTTTTGGCTGCCCTGGAATACATCAAATGACTAGAATTTGTTTAGAAGTAGAGAAGCTGGAAATCAGTTATCTTATTTCTCTTCCTGATACCAAGAATGCTCCCCTAAAATTCTAACTTCATCATTACTGTCACATTCATCTGTCTCAGACTTTGAAATGGTGTAAGGTGAAGTCCGTCAGGGCTATGCTCAAAACCTTTCCCTGATCCTCAGCATCACACAGTTTCTCAGCAGAGAGGGCTGTACCATGAGACCTCTGTACGTGGGCCTCTCACAGGCCTAGTCATGGTGGTGGTCCTTGCACGTAAGAGGAAAGAGAAGCCAAAAGGCAGCAATGACAACTCAACTTCCAGAAAACACTAATGGGAGGGTGCAGCCGGCAGCAGTGAGAGGCAGGCAGGAAGGCTGCTCAAGCATCCAAGCACTGTAAAAGTGCTTTATGTTTATAATATAAACATAGTCTAGAACTATTTATATAGTTCCAAGTATACCTTTGAATTCATGCCATGCTTGTTTCTTCCCACTTTCCCATGCCACACGGAAGGCCCTCAAAGTCAGCCTGTGTTCTCTTCGTTGTAAGTTTTACGGCAGCAGCAGCTTCTCAAACCCCTAAAAACCAAGGCAGAGAAGGGCAGAGGGGAAGGAGACGAATAAGTCGTGCATAATCATCACAGTAAAAAATTTCTAAAGAAAACAACAGCGAAAGTTACTTTAAAAAAATGTTTTCTGTGATCTGATCTGTTTTTAAAATAATGGGAATTGAGCTCCTGCTCTTATTTCTGCCCCACTCTAAGCATTACAGAAGCTTCCACAGGGTGCATGCCAGTGTCCCACACACCTGTTTCCAAAGCAAGGCAGGACAAAGCAAGGTAATGCTGTGTTTCTGCTCTGGCATCCTCCTGCAGCCTCAGTTTATGTCAGATCATCAAATTGATTTCTTCTAAAGTGGACTTTTCTATTTAATTAGTGTAGACAAAGCTAAACTGACCTCAGTCCATTCAGTATGCCAATATAAGCCAATGTAATTGTCCTGAGGCAAACTGATTAAAGTAGTACCCATAAGTGTTTTTAACAAGGTTAGGCCACCTACTGCTTTAGAAAATCCTTCACTGGAATTAAGTTTCTGTAGAAGATAAACCCATTCTCCGTGTTTCACATCTGGGCACAACGTGCCACATGAGTCCAGGAGCTTAGAAATTCCCGACACCTGCCCTAAATCACTCCATTGTATGGAAAGTGTTGAAATGAAAAAAAACCAAAAAACTTCAGTCATCATTTTCCACCGCTCTATTTAATGATCTGAGAAGATTAATTAAAATATCAAACTTATTTTAGATTTGTGTTGATGTTAAAAATCTTGCCAGCCTGTTAACAGTGAAGAATTTGTGGTTTTCAGTCAAAATATTTTTAGAAAAGAAGGAAACAGGAATACACAGAGAGAAAAATTTCCTTCCACTTCACTCCACATGAAGCTGGTGACTTTCAATCAGGAACATTTTAGAGAAAGAAATTGAGAAGAAGCAGTTTACTCTTAGGCATGTTGATATGACAAGGTTTGTAGGTAGAGTTGATCTTTTTACTGAATTAAGTAGCTTAGCTGGAAAAAAATTCCCAGTCTCTGGGAGAGTGGAGATTTGAGGATTGTTTAATGTGTTGGTATCTATTATTATTATTAATATTATTAATTATTAATATTATTATTAAGAGACTTTTGTTGGAGAAGCCCCCAGACTGCCTCGTGGCCTTAAGACACCTCAGCTTGAACGTTCAGAAACTCATTTGAAAAACTGGGTTGTGGAAGATAGAAAATAGGCACAGTAAAAGGGATTAGCCATCTAAATAGGATGGTTAGAAAGACACTGTTAAGCTAAATTGTATCTTCTTTAATTTCACGGTCCTTATTAACTTCTGAACGAGCTTGGCTAATATATCCAAGGGCACGGTTCTGGTTTTGAAGTGTAAATTGACCCCTCCCCATCCCAGATGAAAGCTCTAGCATATCAATTTGCAAAACCTAAGAGTATTTTTTTCACACTACTTTGGTAATATATTCCACAAATTGTATCTGCAGTGGCAGTGTTATCACCACCCATGCGGCAGTTAACCATACAGCCTCTCAGACACCTGTGCACAGAACTCATCCTGGCCATCACCCAACTAGAGGTAACACTGATTCCTTTGAAGACAGTGGAAAAACTTCAGAAATTCACCTTGAATTTCAGTTGAATCTGTGAAAGGTGGGATGAAAATCATTTAGAAATATCCTTAGTGCCAAAGGGACTAACAAGGACTGTTGGTGTTGTAATTGCCACTTCATTAGACATGTAATGTTTTCATGCCTGGAGAATTTGAAGGAACAGCGTAGCAAATACACATGCAAGCACACACTTTCTTTGCTCTCTTCTGCTAAAACTGTATGTTCTGACAGCATTTTGAACAGCTGGAGGATTAATAATCGTTGCTCTAGTTTATTGAAAGAAATTTAACACTTCTGCCACTGAATCTTTTCTCCGCAGCAAACCGCACTTGAAGCTGTGTGGATGAACATGCTCCAGCATTATAACTCCACTGCGATAATTTATGAAAAAGCCTTCTATGTCCATCTGAAAAAAGAAGAGGGCAGGAAATGGAGACCAAAAAAAGATACATATTCTACCTTGCTCAATTCTAATCCTGTTAAAAGAAAAAGCTCTTGAAAGACCTCTTACCACTATTGGAAAATACAGAACTGACTAAAACGGCAAAGGTTTATTTTATTGCCTCCTACAGTGGGAAAAGAAACATCAGACATCTAAGCTGATCATACCTAAAGCTTCAGCACCTGCAATTATCTAAGCTTTTGAGACCACTGATTTTCAGTACTTCTCTTTCCCTTTGGCTGCTCTCAGCCCACCAAGGGCCACCAGCTGGTGACAATCTTTGTCACCTCTAGCTCCCAGCCCGTGTTCCTCCTCCACCATCCTCTCACAGCCAGTCGCTTCCCCTGAAGTCTGGGCTGGCCAAGCAAGAGGGAAGGGAGCCACACCTGGCCAGTGTGAGCAGAAGAGCTCGCTCTGCAAAGCCCAAACAGTATTTTTGCTATATGAATAGGCAGCAAGGCACACATTCAGCAGCCAGCTCTGCACGTCAGCTCACATCTACTTGGAGCAGCAGGACTTGCAATGCAGGGGGGCAAAGGGCATTCAAGAGATTGAAGGGAATACAGTGTACCGTACAGGGCGCAGCAGCACTTTGATGGCCTTGGATAAAAGCATAAAATACTTTCTGACACATACTGCATAGGTCAAGGTGGGGTTAGTCTCGTTTCTCAAAAAGACAACTTGTTACATTTTGATCTTGTGAAAACAGATTTTTCTGAACACAGTCTGTATCACTGAGTTTTCCTTACTCATTAGTGTTTTCCAGACTGAAACAGGGTCTTATTTTTTGTCTCTGAATGAAACTCAGAATAACCTGCTATGAATGTACTCCTAATAGCTAGGAAAAAAAAAAAACACAAAACAATAAAAACAAAACCCAAACAACCAAACCCAACCCAAAGCAGGCTCAGTGACCCCCTGATTGACTTTCTGGGGAAGCTAGCAGGAAAAGGGCGGGGGCAGGAGAGTGGGTACAGGGATGCCTTCCCTGCTCCGGGAGTTAAGAAGCAAGGTTCAATTAGGAAATGCTGAAAGCCTCACAGGCAGCATCTCTGCTGAGGCTGGTGTCAGCACACAGTAAGTCCCTGAGGCTGGAGCAGAATAAGGGAGATGTGATCCGGGCTGGATCTTTCTGTCTCCCTGCAACCTAATTGCACAGAAATGTTTTGGGAACACACAGCTGCCATTACACATGGCCCATATTTGAAACAAAGATGCCTGTTTAACCAACCCCAGGATTTCTGTGTGGCTGCAGGAAGATGTGCTTTTTCTAACCCCGACCGTCAAACCTTTGGCAATATTTCCATCCGCAGCAGCCATCTTTTCAATAAGGATCATCAGCACCCAAGGACAGGTGGGACACTAAATCTGCATGGCAAAGCTAATGTTTCCACTCTGCCTCTTAAGACAGAGCTGCCAAGTGATATGTCTGCCATCATCAGCCTTCTAATGAGGAGCAGTGGTTGCTGGAGGTGCTTTGGGAGCCCAGTTACCATCTGGGCTTTTCTGCCCCCAAAGCTGAACTGTTGCTCATCAGCAAAGCTCTGCTCTCCTGTGTCCTCCACTTGTCCATGTTGCTCCCACCCCAGAAACACCCTCCCTCCATCAGCATTGTGCTGCCTGAAGTGCCAGGTGCCCACCAGCCCTGTGGGCATGCTGGCAGCCCATCCACCCTTGTGTCCAGGGCTGGGAGTGAGACCAGGGGCTCCGGGCTATGCCTGAGGCTTGGTATCTCTGGCTCAGCAGTTCGCCTCTTCAGGGAGAGGTTACTTAGCTCACAGTGCTTTTGGGGAGGGTCTGTTTGTACTTAGCTTTGAATTTTCCCCATCAACTTCCCATCAAGGCACTTCAGCTGCAGTCCCCTTTTCCTACAGCCCATCTGGAAAAGACTGAGATTAAGGTGGTGAAAATGTATGTGGCCCTGATTTTCTCCAGAATGCTGTCGGGAGAGACAGAGCAGTCTCTGGCTGCATGGAAATTTAATTGTGAGGCTTTTTAATAGATTTAAATGGGTTTAGCTATTCCAAAGCAGCTTTCATACGTGTCTCTCAGCTGCAGAGTATTTAGACCTCCATGGAGAATTTGACTTCTCACAAACTAGCTTTGTGGGTTTATTTATGCAAGGATCTAGGCATTTTAGGTGTTAAAGAAGCTTTAAAACATTATTGGCTGCAAAGCAAAAGGACCTGGTTGTCAGTGCAGGGCAGAGGCAATAGCTGATCTGTCTGATAAGAATGGTTTATTCAAAATTAAACCTGTCACGCTTCAGGCTTACCACAAAAAATGCTCTCCCTGATCATCTCATAAATCCAAAGGAAGGCCTGTGCTCCCAGATAAAAACTCTGCACAGAAATTAAGTACCTGTTACATGGAGGCAGAGAATGATTAGATCACAGCCTGCCTCACCATCTTAAACCAGTGCAGTCCCCTAAAGTTTTCAGCAATGGCACGAGCTGCAAGGAAAATGCCCTTTTTGAATTATGGCCACCGCCTAAGATGTGCCCGTGCTGCTTAGCCCCTATAAATTGCTATTTCACACTGGCTGCTCCATTTTATTCCCCATGAAAGCATCTCACCGGATTTGCCCGAGAGGATCGTGTTATCAGTGTATAACTCCAATAGTTTTTTTCATACCAGGCTTATCGCTCACGGCCACAGGGAGTCTGGCAGCTGACCTTTGATATGTTTATTATTGCTCACCACTGAGGTAGCCCTATAAATCGGCATAACGTTTTACAAACATACATACATTGTTCCTGTTCCAAGGAAGGACCCTATCAGTTTAAAAAGTGCTGTGCCAGGAGAATAGTTGGATCAAGGTTAATAAGCTATTCAGGTATGGTCAGAGAGAAGCCAAATGTGTAAGAATGACTTTATTGGTCTCAGCCCAGCAGAACTCAAACTAATGCCGCTCTCACCTGGTATCACCAGAAACAAAAGCCAATTCAACACTTGAAATGGCAATGTTGAAACATTTAAGCAGCAGAGTATTGAACACCAGGCAATTTCCACCTCCTTTATCCTTCCTGCAATAAAACCTTGCTTTGCATAAAAGAGGCTGCATGAGAAGTGAAAGCAGCGTGATGCAGAGAAGCACCTTCTACAGCACTTGCAGCTGAGCAAATTGGTCAAAATTCTTGTGTTCTTGTTCATCAGGACACCTGAACACCCGCCTGTTGCTACTACCCGCTCTTCTCACACCACACCCGCTCTCACAGCAGAATAGGTTTCTCCATCACCCACCCGGAGGCTGAGACAGGGGTGGCTGGGGAAGAGGAAGGGTCTCAATAGAAAACCTCTCCAGTGTCTCCTGGCTGTATGTGGGAGATGCCGAAACCATGCAACTTAGGCTGAGACAGCCCACAGGTGTGGAAGAGCTGAATCTATTTTGAACTTTGCTGTCTTTGGAATAATCTTGAAGTAAAAAGCTGCTTAGAGCTGCTGGTGCCCATTTGTTCTTCCTCTGCACCTTTTTCTGGAGCAGAACAATGAGTGTCCTGGTCTGAGACCTTTTCATCTTCTATCCAGGATTCTAGAATTTGCAGGGTTTTACCTCAGGTTTCAGAAACATGCACTTTTTCTGTGAATGTTGAACAAACTGTAGTGCACAATTACCTACAAATTGCCATTGGAGGAATGTTGATTACAGTAAATATGAACTGAAGAAATTGTACAGAAGGAACTTGAAAGCAACAAAAATGAAGCTCATTTATGTTTTCTCAGCCTGCCTTCCGTAGCTTTGTTGCATATACACTACATTTTTTACCCTGATTGAAATTCAAATTACTTTCTATGTGGGAAGGTCTACTGAGAACTAAGGATACCCTTCATCTGCAGATTTGGGAATCTTGTATTTAAAATGTGGTATTTAGCCAAAAGGCAGGTTGTCAAGCCAAGCAGACTGGCCTGAGCAAACAAAGGGGAAGTACTTCACTGAAGGGAAACCTTCACCACAGGGTTTGGGCAGAGTGAGGTCCTTGCCCCCACCCCATCTGTTCCTTCGCAGAAATCTCTGTGTTAGCGCTGCTGGGATGGACTAGACAGGCACTGCAGCAAGGAAGAGTGAGGGAAAAGCACAAGAAGTGAGTCTCATGTTCAGCCTGTATAACTCAGCAGGCCTCCTATCTGCAATTGGCTCTTTTATAGGATTGCTGCTCCAGCATGGCAGAGCCTGCCTATGAACTGAGAGCCGCGAATGTGTTTTTTTCTCAGTTGCTTGCTGTGAAATTGCAGTGACATGGTTTGAGGGAAGGAAAGGGCTGGTGTCACCAACGAAAGCACTGAGATGCATCTTTGAAAGAGGATGAAGTTTTATACTTACAAAGGAGAGAAGGCAAGAGATAAATAAGGCAACAGCTCCCACCACCTGCTCCCACTTCGGCAGTAAGGGATGTCTGGAGTAAGTGGATGCTCTTTAATATTTACAGTGCTGTACATGAGAGAAGAGAAAACCCACTAGTGCTTTGCTCTGTGTCACGCTCCCTGTTAGCACCAGGGGAAATGTGAAGCTCCCACTGCCTTCTGGAGCGCAGGGATTGTGTTTGAAAAGCCACTCACCCCTGAAGAGTCCTCACACAACACAAGCTGAAATCAGTCCTTCAGAAAGTACTCGCTGTTGTCTGACATCGGGATGGTCTCTGCATGCAGTGACCAACTTTGTGGTTCCGTCTCGAATGTTCATTTGAGAGCAGCTCACTTGACTCTCGCAGCGAAGTATTAGGACTTGCAGTCCATATTTGTGTTTTCAGAACATGGTGGCTGTGTTCTCATTCCAATACAGCACAACTAAAAGCTGTAACGCCTGGCACTGTGGACAAGGATCAAAAAATAATAAAATTTGTCACTGGTACTTGTCCCATTGTCTTCCTGCCTCTACAAAACACTTCCAGCTAAACCTACACAGCTGATGCAGAAGAGGCAGCACAATTAGATGGTAATGTTGAGAGACTGGGTCTGTTTAATTCAATACTTTCCCACTTGCAGAAAAAAGTTGTATTTTTTTCCCCCTTTTGCCCTTTGATTTTAAATGATTGATGCAATGAATTAGCAGTAATTAGACTCTGTAGGTTTGCATTCCCCAACAGCCTGTAATTAGCAGTGTAGCACACTGCACAACCAGCCCAGCCCCCGAATGTTGTGTGAGATGGCTCTTCTGTGGCGCGCCGCATCCTCACCACGCAGGTTGTGGCAGCCGTGCCTTTCCCGTCAGGAAGAGGGCACACCCCATGGGCTGCCTCTCCAGCACCTGAATGGTTTTTGGGTGGTTCTTTTTTTTCTTGTCAGAGTTTAGCGTTGTGTCTTTTGTTCCTGGCCAGGGGACGGAGCTTTCTGTCTCCCTCGGGCCCTGCTCTCTCCCTCCCTCCTCCTCCTCGTTCACAGCTGTCTACAGCCACCTTGGTGGTGAGGGGAAAAACTGAAAACATGAGGAAATGTAAGACTAGCAGGTATCCGTGAGCAAAAAAGCCACTGAAAGCTGCACATGTGTCTTGACAAATGTTAGTTCTCTTCACTGGTAGTTCCAATTTAAAGTGACAATTTTTAAAACAGCTTTTGGATCTGATTTTCAAGGTGGCCTGAGTCATATTTTTTCCCCTTTGGGGCATGATGAAGGCTGGAGCAATCTGGTGAACATGAACTTCAATCCTGCCCCAGACTCCAGGGCATGGTCACGGTAGAAATTAACCTATTAACAAAGCTGGAGATGTGTGAGATGCCTGCTTATAGATGTTCCTGCCCCTCTTCTGAAGGTGAATAGAAGATCTTTATCAATATGAATGAGGGATGTCTTTGTTTATCATCACCTTCCTGGGCCATAAGTGTCCTGGGAACCTGCAGCTTGTGAAGAAAAAACTTCTATGAAGTGCCTTTCAGTAGGACCACTCCTCCCTCTTAGGTTTAGGGGAGAAGACAGTGGAAGTCAAATCACCCTATAGGGATGGCTCTACACAATATACTTTTGGATTTTATATTTGCCAGCTTGGTATTTATTATTCTTCTATCTTCACACCTGGATTTTATCCTGTGATTATGACCTTTGTCCCACAGGTATGAAGATAATTTTGTCTATCTTGGTTGCAGTTGTGATTTCTCCCTTGCTACTCCTCCTGTCAGTATACTCCAACACCTCGATGTTCCCAACTTTTGTTCCAAACCCCTGCTCAGACCGTGCCCTTCTGCTCCAGGTGCTTCTGCTGTTTATGAGCAACAAAGATTATACTATCCAGCATCAATAACACTGCAAGTGTTAGGCAGCTGCTGGTGGTCTCTATCACACCTAATACTAGCAAAATAGCAAGTACTGCAGCAAGGGCTTCCCTCATGCCACTGCAGGAGGACAAAGTGACGCAGTGACACGAGGGGCTTGCGCAGCCCGCTGAAAGCCCCAGGACCACAGTGTGCAGAGGAACAGGGATAACACAACCAGACAGGTCTCTTCTGGAAAACATAACCTGGGGTTCATTCTCCAGCATTGCATTGGCATGGTGCACTGAAAAAGGTAGAAGAAATATCTAATATAAAAGCAGACCAATTCTGAGCCCGAGGAGGATGAGCAAAGAGAGAGGAAGCTTTGCAAGGAAGGGCAATATGACAGGCAGAATTAGTCTTGAGGTCATAAACATGACCCACATAGCCAACATGTATGAGCAGTGACAATTTCAAGCTGGATGGACAGAGATGTGCAGCAGTGCTTTCTTGTGCTGCATCAGTGAACTGACAAGGCATCAGCTGGAGTCAGAGAGGGGTAGCAAGCCCAGACCTCTCCTGCTACAGCAGCCACCCTTAAGAGGTCTTTTTCACAATTTTTGTTTAGGGGGTCAGCCATGTAATGCTGCTAATGACTTCATCTGAGTATTGCTTTGTGAATTTCAGTTTTCAGGCATTACAAAAAAAGATCCACCCACTCTGCAGGCTCCATGTGAAAACTCCTAGCATGCTTTAAGAGAGGTATGTATTTGATGCAAATAAATGGTGTATTCAGAACTTAAGAGTTCCACCCAGCATTTGGTTTTGCAAATTATCATGAGCACAGTTAACCCACAGAAAATATTCCTAAGGTGTTGTGACTGATGGGGAAGCTTTAATGTCTTATAATCCCAAGGTCAGAGTACAGATCTGGAGCTTAACTACAAGTATTTGGAAAGCAGTATTTGGAAATGCTCTCCTGTTCTTGAAAAGCTTAATAGGTGATCAGTAAGCTGTTTACTCATCCACAATTATTTAGGTAAGGATTTCAGAGTACATAATGTTTTCATGCTAGCATCGCTGTCCCACAGCACTGATCTTGTTATTGCTTTCAGAAAATCCAGATGAGGCTTTTTCAGTCTAAAGGCATCATTTTTTTCCCCTGCAAAATATAAGCTTTGAAGACCAAATGGCCTTCACGGTTAAATCCCAAAACCCCAGTGAACACCATGATTATTGTATGTCTGTGTCTTTGCAACATGCAGCATAGAGCTGGAGTGTCCAGGAAAAAGAGCTGGTCAGCAAATCCCAGCCTGGGAGGGGGCCATGGCAGCAGACTTCAGTGTGGTCAAAGGGACTGACCTAACTGGGGTGGGGGAAGACAAACCCAGGGTGCTGAGCAATGCCTCTGTACTCCTCAGGAGTCTGCAGGGTCCCAAAAGCAAGCTCAGCTGAAATTTTTTACTTGGTAAACAAGCACTTTGCCACCCAAACGTGGGGCCTTGGCCCTGTAGCACCTCTTCCTCTACATCACACCCAGCCACATGCGCTATGCCCAGGACAAAGAGAGATACTCCTTCACTCCTGAGCCGGGGCACCCCACCACACACAACTGCCACAGCCTCCTCAGGGCTACCACCAAGGTGGTTTTGTTTACAGTAGGAGCCATTGAATTAATAACAGCAGGAATCTTGTCAGAGTAAACTCTTAATTAGTATGTTGATATTGCCACTGTAATGATGGCAGTAATGTAGAAATAATCTGGCCGATTCTTGGCCAATTCAATCATCTGGAGCACTTTAGAAAGCTGGCCCAACCCATCTAGTCATGCTGTGGGAGTAGGCTAATGAATCCTTAGAGGTCAACTGGAAAAACAGCAACTGCATCTCTTTCCCAGACTCTCACTGTCTAACAGAGATGCTGTTCCTGGCATCCCCTCTCTGCTTGCCAAGAGATTAGGCATCTCTGCTCGCCTGATGGATATATGGGACTCTGGTGTGTCTCTTCTCCAGCCTTTGAACCTTACACATCTTTCAGAGGGGTAAAAACTGTATCTAGGAGAATGGACAGCATGGGAGGAGGTTTCTAATAATAGCACTGCTCTTAGAAAGTTCTGAGCATTTTCTGTGCCTGTGGCATCACCTTCTCCCAGAGAGCTGGGAGCACTCCCGGCAAAATGTGTTTTCTTTCCACGTTCAGGGTAGAAACCGTGTTAGCGAAAGATTACAAAAATCTGGCTGCTGTGTATTTAGACTACATGATACCTGTAACAACTAAACAAGCCTTCCCTTCCTGAATATAGTCTTTATATTACTTGCATGTGCTATTCAACTATACAGTTGTGTAAACATTGGGCAAGCTTTGCACAGCTTTTCCAATGTGTAAAACACAGTGGGATGGCGGGGGGGTGGGGCAGGGAGGAATCCAAAGGAGGCCATTTGCACAGTGTCCCTGAAACTTATTGTGCTTGTAATATTTTCCTTATGATGCACGAAGCAATGGTTTGGTCTAACAGAGATAGGCGTGTTCAAAGGTCTGCCTCTCCTTTGATGTTGTTACACATGATCTTAAAATACATCAATGAAATTGTTAAAAGCCTGATGAGCTTTCACTGCCACTACGATCTTTTCATTTTATCAGTCCTCACATTGGGTCCAGATTCCTATTATCATCAGAGAAATAGGCTGAATTAATGAATGATGAAATAACACATTCTGGTTTAGAACTTTGACATTAAAGCAAAAAAAAAAAGTGCTTCAGTCCAGGTAAGTGACTGAAGCGAAACTGAGACAGCACACTGAAGGTTGGTGTTAATGGACAAATCTATGTGCTTGCTTTATATTCATTTTCTAGACTGGTAGGATACAACCCACCTCCAGGCCTGACGCTGCTGAGCTGTGACTGAAAATGAGGCACAAGACCGAATTTGTTTACATGGTGTCCAGACTGGACCTGCCTCACGGTCAGCCAAGCTGGAGTGCTCAGAGTGGGCTGTGTCTATAAGCACACACCTCTCTGCATGCCCTTGTGGATGGGATCCATTAGTTATAAAATAATCTTACTATTTTAAAAGTATTTTTGTTTTAAAAGAAAATTTATTACAAATGGATTCATGGATTCATTTACTAAATTTAAAAAAAGTATTACAAACACTATACAGTTATTTATTACAGTTGGTTTTAGAAACTAGCTCTGCTTGTTGATTTTTGTTAATATCCTTTCTTTCCTCATTTCTTCCATTCTTTCTCTCTTCCTTCCTTTCTTTCAGACTTTCTTCTTTCCCTCCTTCCTGCCTGCTTGCTTTCCTTCCTGTGTCTCTCTGTTTTTTTAATTCTTTTTCTTTTTCAAACATTTTATTCAGACAAGATGGCTCATTTTTTATCCATTCCCCTGCCATGCACTGTAATCGGCTGGCTGGGGCTGTCCAGGGAGGCTGTCTCCTGCAGGGGCACAGCCCCATTGCCAAGCCACAGAAGCCATAGGTGCCTCCTACGGAGCAGCACCCCCTGCTTTGCCATTGACACACCTGGTAGGGCCAGTGATATGCCCTGAAGTGCATCCCTCAAGGGAGAGTAACTCACACATTCAGGTTTAGTTTCATAAGACCCCAGTTTTGTCCTCAGGGACTTTTTCTTGAGCCATCTGATTGCCACCAAATGCAGTCAGGCTGCACTGCACCCTCTGGTTTGGTGACCTTGCCTTCCTCTGCTAATGAGATCTCCCCCTCCCCCCACCCCTTTTATGCTGTTCTCAAAACATACTTCCCATAGCAACCACCACATCAATAGCCATGGATATCATCTCACACAGCACTGCTGGCTATGAGATCTCCCAGAGTGTTTTTCCTGCAGCTAAAAACCAGCAGACAGTTCTCACTAACAAATGTTTCTCTTGCCATTCGTAGCTGGCCTCTCCCCATGGATCACCCCTCTGACATCTGATGCATTCATTGCCGCTGTGCCATACTTCATTGTTGCAAGCCAGCCGTACGACTGAGATCCACAAGTACCAGTATTTGCTCAGCAGTTACAGCAGGACTCCTTCACTGGCAAGGGATGCTGTCCGCAGGTCAGCAACACAAACTCTCCCAGAGGAATGTGACTGTAAATTAGTTTTTTCTCTCTTCTGAGCACATTTTGCTGACAGCCCTTAGGCTCTCCCAGCTGCAGTAGCATCAGTTCTGCTTGGTCTCCCATATACTGGCTCTGTGCTCAAAGTGACACAAACCTATTGATCGTGTTTAATAAAATTAGTGATTTAAACTCTCTGGCTGCTTTTGAAATTTCCACCTAATACCAATAACTGAGGGACTTAATAGCAAAAGGGGTTGCACATAGTGTGGATCCCATTGATAATCAACCCTTTAATTTCTGTGAATAATTAAAAAATCCTGCATGTTCGGCACAGCTTTTGTTCTGTATTTTGCAAAAGGTTATGCTATCTATAGCCTATTAGGATGTCACTACTAACTCCTAAGGAGGTTAAGCAAATTCAGGGAATAAATTCAAATCAACAGATGTAACCAATCTATTCCCAACTCCTAAAAGGCTTTTTGCCATTAATGGAACAGAAGTTCCAGATGACATAGAAGAGTGATAATGTAGTGCCACTAGTTTTTAAAAGACTATCAGTGTGAACAATGCAATATATATATATATTTATATATATCTTAGCCTGCCACAAATCCTAGGAAAAATAATGATGGAAAATAAAAAAGGACAATCACTGCTGATAGAATTTGTTCAGTCCATTTCAGTTATCAGGTGAGGAACAGTGGCCTGATTGCAGCCTGTATGTCTCTTTCTAGGTGTAAAAGAAGATAAAATGAGCATTCCTTCCTGGAATATAAATGCGGAGAAATTCAATTAGCAATTGGGATCACATTCTTACCATCAAGAGCACTTAGTGGGACACGTTGCTTACAGAAATGAAGGATTTGCCATGTCTTGATGTTTTCCAGAGAAAGCTGGATACATTTGTAGGGAACAGGCGGTGGGACCCACGGTGGGTGTTGGTGATGTGAAATGAGCAGGGTGCCCAGGGCAGGGAGGCAGAATCGATGCAGGCAGCCCTGTCACACCACACTGTTGGGCACAGATAACCCTCCCTTCCGCTCTTCAGAGAGAGTCCTAAAATCTGATCTGTTGCCTTTCAGCTCAGATGCTTTAGTCCAAGCAGTGGCTGAAATGTAAATGCTTTGAGATATCTGCAGGTGGGTATTTTGGTGAGCTGCAGCTTACTTCAGATAAACAATTTGCCCTTTCTCAGGGGCTATGCATCCATGGACATCCTGGCACCCCCTGCAGTAACAAATGCCCATGCAGAATTGCACCAGTTTTGTCTGGGGGACCCTTCCTGTGTGTCAGTGTGCCATGACTCAATGCACTGACTGTTCTGGCTTGGTTCTCATCTTTCTTTTGGGCATGGTCCATTTTCTGTGATTGTCTAAGAGTTTCATTTAATGTATTCCCTGCAGCAGTGAACCTAAAACATGAGTAATGCCTACAATCCACTGCTCTCCTCTCCAGCACATTTTTCTTGCTGGTTTTGTCCTTTTGCAGCAGGTTTTAAATTTGCTACAAGGTATTGGGAAAGGTTTCAGTAAATGCTCATTCTAGCCATCCATTACCTGTGCACAAGCTGGTCCCTTTCAGTTCAGCACTCCTACAAAGCCAGTGCTCGTGCACAGTAACTGCAGCATCGTGTTTTCAGTGTTGTTTCAGTCTGTTAGAAAACAATCAGTTTCCAGGCTGCCTTTCAGCACTGCCTCCCAAAAGGCAATGATTTGGGTTCTGTGTTTGGTTTAGTTCTCGTTTTGTCATCCCACTTCCACAAAATGGTCATGTGGATTGAACAGAAGTGGGAAAACAAAACTCACACCATCTGTGGCCCCTGAGGGTCTAATGACACTTTACCTCAGAGCTCAGGTGTTCATCCCGTGCCAAATGAGCCCTGGCAATTTCTTCTGCTCAGTTAGCTGCTTCCCAAACCAACTGTGTTACACTAAACACTCACTGTGCTTAGCACCAGGTATCTGGCAGGCCAGGAGCCACACTGCTGTGGCTAGCCTTCTTCCACAGGGGCACTGAGCCCTTTTTTTGTGGAGTTAAATGAGGATGAAAGAAACTAGAGGAGCCCTGAGCAGCCCTGCAACATGGTGCACATAGCCCAGCTCTGGGCTGGGGGGATGAAGGAAAGGGTTTGCACTGCAAAAACCTGAGCATTCACAGAGGTAAAGAGCATGCCATTTTCCCTCTGGGTGCCATTAAAACTTCCTCATTTGTGCAAGCTACAGTAGAGAGAATTGTATTTGTTTTAAGGACTGGAAATCCTCAGGACTGTGTGGCTGTAACCCGTCCTGCTTGCAGCCATCACATGAAAACATGCATATAAGTATGCCCAAGCATACCCCCCCGGGGCCCCAGAGACCACCAACCACTTGGTTTCTTGGGGACTACTGGCATGTCATTTTGAATGCAGGGGACGGTGCTAACGGGCTCTGCAGGGAGGTTTAGGGATGGAGGTGGTAAGTCTGCAATGCAGAGCAGGGCTGGAAGGCCCTCAGCCAGCCTGGGAATGGCCATGGCTCACATGGGATGCGTGACTTCCCTGAAGGAAGATGAAGAACTTGTCCCAGGACAAGCTCAGTGACCTTGTTTCCATGGGAAAGGGCTTTGCACAGAATGAAGTAATTTCTGGCAAAGCCCAGAGCTGAAATGAGACGCCCTGGCCAGATTGGAGGTCTGGTGCCCTCGGCCCAGCAGCCACTGCCCTCCCAGCATGGTGGCTGAGAGGCACCGTGTGCTGGCAGGAAGACGAGATGGCCAGCAGCACCAGGTTGAGGGCAAGAAGGTGCCCAGAGCATGTCGGGCTGCTCCCTTGTGTCACTGCAGGCAAAGGCGAGCCAAAAGGTCCAGGTTCTGGGGGCCCTTCCCTGAGCCTCCCACTGTTTCTAACTTTTGTATTTCCTCTTGTATTCTCTCTTTGCCCCCTCTAAGTGCTCAGGCCTCATTACTGTCAGCAATGACCATTAAAATACCGAGATGGAGCAGGACTCTCTCCAGTTGTCTGCCACATGACTTGCACCAAAGCTATTGTAGCACAATGTGGACCTTGTTTGCAAAAGTGTTTTGCACAACAGTGGGCACCAGGCAATGGTTTTGTCAATGACAGCAGTGGGAAGAGTTGTTTCTGTCCCAACGGACACTGGCAGAAGGGGTGTTCGGTGTCCCAGCACGTGCTCATGGGTTGGCAAAGCACAGCCCTGCCTGCCTGCCTGCCTCACCCTGAACCACAGGTTCAGGAAACTCAGCTGCAGTTTTCCCACTAGCATCAGGAAAAGCCTCTGTAATGGAGAACTTCACTGCCACAGATTTTTCATGACTGCCTTATTACTTTTCTGATAAAAACTTTGTAATAACATTTTCAATTTCAGCATCTGATCTTTCATATCACAAATTGATGCCAATGCTTATTCATATTTTTTCTTAACACCTGGCTGATGTTCAGTCATCCTGGAGAAGGATTCAGCACTGATGAAGTGTCATGTTGCCACTTCCAATGACTTTCAGTCCTGTTCTGTGCAGGCTGGGGGACATGAGAAAACACAGGCATGGCAGTTTAGCACAGTTTTCCCTTACCGGCAAGCTCAACTGTCCTCTGTCCCTAAATCTTAGTACACCTTTCAAAGTATATGTTGTAAGTCCCAGTGTTGCTTCTTGCCCAAGAGACATTTAAGGTCACTATGAGAATTATGGGTCTCAGTAATGTATTAAAACCAGTAAATTATTAAACCTGTAAAACAGCCTGAATACCATGATGCTGTCAAACAAATACAGCCCTTTTATTTGCTGGCAGTTACCATGCAGTGATATAATACAGCTGCCTGCTGTCTTGTGATCCATCTGTCATATCAGACTGAGGCAACCACCAGTAACCACTGGCTCCACAATGGTGTCCCTGTAAATGTGTGGCCGTCTCACAGTGGAGCATGGCTGTGTCTGGCAGCAGCAGCAGCAGCTGCAGAACACGTTGGCAACATCCCGTAAGTCCCAGTTCATCCCCATCTGCAGTACTTGGGGGTAAGCTACCGAACGGGGCACAGTGTGTGTACCAAAATATATGTATGTATCTTTAGTCCTTTTAAGGTGGCTTGGTAAAATATATTGCTCTCTTTCCCCACTGTTCTTGTTCTTTCAACACCAGGTCAAGCCTCTCTGGTCCTGGTGAGGCCCTTCCTGGGTCCCTCAGCCAGAAGGTGGGGTGGCCACAGGCACTGCCTCCTCCCCTGGGGGAAAGCAGCTCCCCAGGGATACCTGACAGAGGCCTCTGAGGCCACACCACCCCCAGAGACCTCTGTCCTTTGCCACTAACACTGGAGAGAGCATGAGCTGGGAAGGGGATGTGTGTCTGAAAAGTCCAGGCTTTGGGGGATCAGCTGCTCTAAGTTGGTTCCTCAGAAGCTACATGGACTTTGGGACCATGTTCAGCACCTGCCTTACAGCTGGTCACTGCTCCAGTAACTCACCCAAAGATTCTTAAATCGGAGTATGAACAATTTAAAAATAAAGTGTTTAAAAGACATACCATGAACTGGTTGGGGTTCACTGTAAAAAAAAGGTGAAAGAGGTTTTTAATTTCTCCCGTGCTAGCAAGCACCTAAACAACATGTTCTTCTAGACCTTTAGTTGTCTAAGCTGTTTCAAAAGCTTAAAACTCAACTAAAATAAAAACCCAAAACCAATCAGAAAAATTGTTGAAGTGAATGAGATTTTTAAGTTGAAAACTGAAAGCAGAAAGTCCTTCTCTCCAAAGACCACAGAATTGGAGCAAAACACAAAACACATGCTGGAGGCATCCCACCATGGCCATGGGGAGCCAGGGAGCCTGGCGCGGCCCCAGCTGCTGTGAGCACACAGTCTCCAAAGGTGTGGACTTTCTTCACCAAGCTGGATGAGCCCTTTTCCTGGGGGTCAGCAGATGTCCTAGAAATAGAGAGGAGGCACCAGCTGGAGAAATGGACATAGCTGGATGGGAGTGCTTTGTGGCTTTATGCAATGAAAGAAAGCTTAGGTCTGTATAGAAGACTGTATTTTAAATTAATGTCTCATAGTGATCTCATGTAGCACCCTCTGGCTGGAACAAGGCAGGTCAGGGTTTTCCTGTGGCTGCTCTCTCACCTGGCTCCAACGAGGTCGCATGGCAATTGCGGATGCTTCTCTGAGATCTCAGAGGCCCCGATGTCCCAGCTAACGACACCCGCCAGTGTGTTAGGGTGCTGTACTTCCCAGCATACCCTACAGAGTAGCCTTAGAGGGCACACTACAATATTAGTTCCTGATTGCCTTCAGCTAGGTGGGGAAAGCTTCCCACTTCCCAGGCCAGTATTTGGTGCTGGGAGGGAGAAGAGATTTACCACAGGTTCAGAGTAAAAGAACCTGCAGGGCCAGGTAAAATTGCTTAAAAGGTTGCTTTAAATAAAATGTTAAATAAAAAAGTTGCTTTAAGTACCAGTAGGCAAGATTAGCATAAAATATCACCAAAATGCCAAAGAAAAATAAGATGGTTTTATTAAATAGCAAACAACAAATGGAAATGCACCTTTCTCCGCACAGTAGGGAGGAAAAGGAATCGACCAACAGGGTACTAATGAAAGTATTGAACAACTGAATTACTTCTGGCACTGCAAATGAGAGTTGTAGACAAGTGTACATATAAAACTCGATTTACAAGGTCAGAAGAGGACTCATGCAGCACGCAAAGAAGTGGCATCCAGTCATGCTTAATTGATTAAGAATATTTTAACTGAACAGAGACCCCCAGCTGGAAAAACCTATGGAGAACCTATGTTTGTTTCTTGGCATTTTCAGCATTTCTCCAAGTGAAGAGACATCATTCCAAGAAAAGAAAGATGTAAGCATGTTTTCCTCAAAGGAAGGTTTCTGCTTCAGCTTTTCATTTAAAAATAATAGCTATGTCAAGCAAAATTTATGGGCTTTTTAAGACTTTTGCTAATTTTTGGTTTTTAAGGTTTTGTTCTCTGTTTCACAGATGGTTCTAGGACTGGAACTTCTGCATAGTTGTGCTAAACTGTTCCCAAATACTTTCAGCCTGAACAGAAACAGAAAACCCCAGTAATTATAAGGGAAACTTGGTTCTAAACCAGCCACAAAGTTTAGGTGCTTTTTTAGCTGCTTATCTAAACACCTGCTGTTATCTCTAAGGAGATAACTTATCTGGATAAGTTTCTGGATAAGTAATCCTTGATAAGTAATCCGGGATTACTTATCAACGGCAGTTGTGGTATCTGGAGGCGTGAGACTGTTGCATTTGTTTTAAATTTATTTTAAATATTAAGATGACATATCCTGTGAACTGAAGCTCAAATGTTTGTACTTCTGCAAATGAGGAGATTTACAGTCTGGACTAAATATTCATGAAAATTTTTGGCTGGATATATCTGTTTCTCTGTCTCTGTGGAAAATCTAATCCTATAGGTACATTTTCAGGTAGGTTTGTCCTGACATAGAATAAACTCAAGTCAATAAAGCTCTACTGACATATGCCAAGGATCTTTTCCAGTGATGACTTTTGCATTTGAATATGAAGACTTAAACTGGATACTTGCATCTGTTACTCTTGCCACAGCCCTCAGAAGGCTGATGGGACCTTGAGACTTTCAAGTTTGCTTTCCATAGTGCTAAAATAGCAGGCAGCATTGCCACTATTTAGCAGGTTCAGGATCAAGCCATGTGGTAAACCTTGGTTCTGTTTCTAGCACTAGCAGAAGAGAAAGTGCTGTAAGCAGCTCCTTTGCAAGGATGTAACAACTTGCACATCAAAGAAATTGAATCTCTGAAGAGAAAATCACAGAATCACAGAATGGTGGGGGTTGGAAGGGACCTCTGAAGATCATCTTGTCCAACCCCCTGCTTGAGCAGGCACACCTAGAGCAGGGGGCACAGGACCACATCCAGGCAGGTTTTGAATGTCTCCAGGGAAGGAGACTCCACAGCCTCCCTGGGCAGCCTGTGCCACTGCTCTGGCACCCTCACGGTAAAGAGGTTTTTCCTCATATTTGGGTGGCACTTCCTGTGTTCCAACTTGTGCCCGTTGCCCCTTGTCCTGTCGTTGGGCGCTACTGAAAAGAGCCTGGTCCCATTATCCTGACACTCACCCTGTAGATATTTGTAGGTAATGATAAGATCCCCCCTCAGTCTTCTCTTCTCCAGGCTGAACAAACCCAAGTCTCTCAGCCTTTCCTCATAAGGGAGACGCTCCAGCCCCCTGATCATCTTCGTAGCTCTCTGCTGGACTTGCTCAAGCAGTTCCCTCTCCTTCTTAATCTGGGGGGCCCAAAACTGGATGCAGTACTCCAAATGTGGTCTCACCAGGGAAAATGGTGAGCATCAATTTAGTATTTGATGCTCAATATTTAGTCTAACATGCCATATTATTATTGTAACTGAATTTTAGAGATCACTGCAACTAAGATATGAAGCTTACACAGGATTGAAAATATTCCCTGCCTGAAAACAGGAACAGAAGTCCAGATGGTACAAAATAGCTTTAGCATGACAGAAAATTGAAAGCAGCTTTCTTTTTGAAGGCCAAAAATAATTTTTCTTGTATGAAACATTATTAACTTCAACATGCAGGTTTTTCTTTTTGTCAAATTACCTCTCTCTCTCTCTTGCTCATCCTTATTTCCTACCCCTCAAATTGCCTAAATCTAAATACAGTCAAGGGGAAATGAGTCTAGACCAAAGCTATTGTAAATGCTTGGAAGATCTCTCATCTTCTCCTTCCTACAATGAACCGCAGTCTGGTTTTGTGTCCTAGTTTCACCTGCATGAGCCTTGGCAGAAGGATGAAAGGAGAGGCCCATGCAATTTGACCTCCACCTGTATCTGTTTTCTCCCCTCAGGTGAGCATGGGCTCACCTTGCTTGGGAGCTTTCATTACCCAAAACATTCATCTGAAAGGGAAGAAATACAGTTTTTCTGTTTGTTTGCAAGGCCATGTATGGTCCAAAGTTCTTCTGGTTATTTTTGAATTGAGATGGAGGTAGTGGCACATGTGCTCAACTATTTGAGCTTCTCATACAGCAAAATTAACTAATCGATGCCAGTTTTGTTAAACTTGTTATTATAAAGGATCTAACCCAGTTTTCACAGCACATTTTCACACAAGGGCCACTGAAACCTTTCTGTTGGAAGTGCACTGTACGCTCAGTTAAGGCCACTGGCAACAGGTGCCTGTTCTTATTACTTTCTGTCAAGTCTTTATAAGTAGTCTAACAAATCCAAAAAATCCTGGAGTTGAAAGGAACTGATACAAATTAAAAGTGTGCTCATCTGCAGGTGGATGAGGTGCTAAGCATGTAGTGCAGCACTGCTTTTCCTCTGAAATCTCCCATAGCAATGCAGCAAAAGAGACATGGTGAAGTCTGGCTACCAGACCACAAGTAATTTCTGCTTGACTCAGTCCTAGGATGGTTTGAAATGACCAAACTGTTACCCTGTTGCTCAAAATTACCTCAGATCCCAAGGTCTGGAAAATGGTACGTGTGGCATCAATATTTAATAAGACCCCTGGGGAAATGTGGAGAATTACAGGGAGATAAATCTGCCATACTAAGCAGATTAGTGGGAAAAAATATTTTGAAATAGATAAATATGTTATACCGGGAATGAATCAACATGGCTTTTAGAGTAAAATCTGTTGGAGTTATTTGAAGATATCAACAAACATACAATTAAGGATGAGCTAATCACCACACCATTTTAACAATGTCCCTCCTCAAAGTGCATTAAAGAAACTAAGCTATTATGAGTATAAAATTAGTAGAGTAATAGGAAATGGAATGGCTGTAGAACTCTCTAAATGTTCGTAAGTGATCATGAAAAGAATGTGAAGAATTAGGAGACACTTTTTGCTGATGATATTGAATTATTCACAGTAGTCAATGCTAAGTCCATCAAGAGCTGTAAAAAGATTTTGTGAGAATATTAAATACTGATAAATACAAAGTAATGCAAAACCTACCCGAATTACATTTTCACAGTAACGGTCTCTATATTAGCTATTACTACCAAGGAAAAAGATCTTGCAATAACTGCTAATATTTCTCTGAAAATTTCAGCTTAGTTCAGGGCAGTGATCAAAAAGCTAAACCAAATGTTAGGAATTACTAGGGAAGAAGCAAGGAATATAAAAGAAAACATATCATGCCAGACTGTATACGCCTCTGGAATGACAACAGCGTCTTCAGTTCTAGCCACATTAGCCCAGGGGGCCTGTCCTAGAGCCAGAGAGGTATAGCAATGGCCAACAACGATAAAAATACAGAAATACAGAATGGTTCCCATATGAGAAGAACACGCTCCCAAATAAAAGAGAAATAGCAAGTAGATTATTTGTGTTAGTGAGGAGCTCTACATTGAACTGAGGGGCAAGGGATGAAGGAGGATAATTCTCTGTGCCAGTGGGAAAGACACTGCTGAAGCGTGAAAATCCCCTCAGGCTATAAAAGAGCGATATGCACACCTTATCACCTCCAGTAGCCTGTCCTGAATTTACCAAGTCTATGACTATATTTTTATTGGTAATCTGATCGCAGCTTGGTAATAATGTTTTTCTTGTATATGATCAAATGTATAGTACAGCAGCTTTCCAAAGCCCAGGGAGTAAGGATAACAAAGCTCACAGCTTTTACAGACTATCTGAATTAAAAACTTATATAATTTTGTATTTTTAAAAATAGTTCTACAGCTGGGGCTTTCCTGAAGTGGATGAGGTTTCCATATCAATCCACAGTGGATTTCCCCTCCAAATACTCATCCAGTCATCCCCCTGAGCCATGTAAAGATTTTCCACTAACAAGATCCTTCTGCAATAGGTTCCACAGGTCAGTTACCTGCTGCATGACAAATCCTTTCTTCTGTTTGTTTTGCGTCCTGGCAGCTTTCTCTGATGCCCCTTCCTGCAGCACAGTGTATTAAAAGGATCCTGTCAAAGCACCAAATAATAATATGCACCCAGCCTGTTGCCATGTATTTGAGAAAGACCATAATTTGAAAGAACATAAATAGGAAACGAGCATAGCAGATAGCAGAATACTACTTTCTCTCCAGTTAGCAGGTTTAGTGCATTAAGAACAGACTCTTCTGCTAGATGTGGAAATGCTATTTCACCCTCAAAACAAGTGGAAAAACAGAAGTGTAATTTCAATTGTAGTTATTATTCTGACAACATTTCTCCTGACCTAGTAGCACAGTAAGAACATTTTCTTTCAAAATATGTCTTTATTTTCTGCAGCCACAAACCTATCATACATTAGCTATTTTGCCTAATGTATTGCATTTGACCCTCCGGTCTAGATGAAATCCATTGGCCCTGGGAGCGTGTAAATTACCCAAATCGCTTACCTGTGAGAAAGAGATCTTGCTAATGGCACCGTGTCCACACCAGGCAGAACCGCATGACTGCTCCCCAGCTGGCGGCCATGGCCTCTGGGCCTCCCAGGTGCGAGGATTTGCAGTGTCTTGTTTGAAAAATAGATCTGTCCACCCACTTGCTGGGAACATCCTCCTTACCACAACAGCCAAATGTTTCTGATTCTGCATGGCAATAAAAGGAGAGCTGTCAATCCCAGTATTAAAGTGCTTTGGGCAACACTTGCCCCAGGATGCTAAGAACTGTGGTGTAGTATGTGCTTTGCCATCCCACGTGTACGCTGTGGGTACAGATTCATAGCTGATAGCAGTAGGGCATACGAGCAACCCATGCAGCTCAGCATTTTGCAGCCCACTTCTATTCCTGTGAGGGCTGGAACTATACCAAATAAAACCCAATTCATATTGCTAAATAGAACTGAGTTTCTCTCTAGCTCATTAATTCACTTATGACTTCAACTGTCTTTTATTGTCGTCTTCTTATGTCTCTTCTCTGCTCTTTGGAAATAATTTTCATTTTTGGTAATCAGCCTAGTAATCAAAGCCTCCAGTTCCAGACACAAGCTCCCACTCACAAAATCCCTGAAGGGTTGATTGCTGGGAACTGGGAGGATCTGCCAGGGAGAGAAACACTCAGCTGCCCCTGTTTAAGCAGCCACTTCTGGTTGCTCTTACAAGCCGGCAATATGGATCTTCGCTCTAACTCAGTTCTTATGTTCACGAGTAAAACGGGGAAAATTTCTGGTCTGAAACAATATGTTTATTCATGTAAACTACAGTTCAATATGTGTAGTACCTGTTAAGATAGGGATAGATTTCCTATTCTCATTTGGCTCTGAAACATTATAGGAAGGGAAACAGTCAAAAACAGACAAAAAATGTTGAGTTTCTCTAATTTTTTTTTGTCATAAAATTGGGATGATTTTTCTTGCATAATCTTATTCATAATTATTTTTGAGCCCATAAAAAGCAACAATGTGACTTGTTGAATGAACAGATTTACTTTGCCATTATTCAACTGTTTTTATCCCAAAGGGTCAGAACAAGAGTTTTAAAAGTATTCATTGTTGGCCTAAGTCTACTTTCATTTCTGTTAACGTAAATGTCCCATCCTGGGCATGTTTCTCCTGTAGACTGTTAGGTGAATTTATCTCAGCTGGGTAGCAATGGCGTTTCAGGTTTTAAACACACTCTAAAGTAGTTTCATTAAAAATAGGGCTATTTTACACAACATGCCAGCAGCCCAGTCTATAAACAACTGCCTAATAAATATTTACTGGTTCAGGTTTGGCATTCTACTTCTACATCTGTCCTCCCAATACAGAAATCTGGGTGATGAAAGACCCTTCTGAAGGTTACTTTGGTTTGAAATCAGTTTCTCTAACTTTGGTGTCTCCTAGTCCAGGTTTGCTCAGCTTCTGGATGTGCTGCCTCTCTGAGCTTCTTTTTCTCCCCAGTAAAGCACCTTACGGTGCTCACATGTATGGGCATAACCCTTCTTGTCATACAGGTAACTTATGTGACATGCTGCAGCTGCAGTAGAAAGTGGAGGGAATGCAAGTGAATCTGTGAACCTGTGACCACACAGGAGCTTTGACTCTGGCTACCAGGCAAGACTCTGGCCTGTGCTTTGTGCATAACCTCGCATGCCCACTTGTATAATTAATAAAATGTTGGGACAGCAGCTAACCCATTGGTAATTTGTTCTCTCTCTGGTTTAAGAAAAGGCTTCCTTTGAAAGCTTCTTAATTTATATATATGATTTCCAGGGTAAGTGGTGGTAGGGTACGAAGTTTCTTTACTATCGGGGGAGCGTCAGCTGCTGCAACATGTTCACACCTGACTGTGCTAGGTCTCTGCTGGGCTCGTGTTTATTTTTAAACTGGTCTTATACAAAACTACAGATATAAATAGCATGGATAGTGAAAGATGAATTACCCAAAACAGGAGAAGATGAGCATTTATTTCCACGTGGCGTAGCCCCCACCAGCAGGTGACAGCAAGATGACTCCCAGGCAAAGCAGAGAAAGGAATACTACATGCAATATGGAGATTTTATTTGTGTGTTCAGTGTCCATCTCCCTAGGTTTCCATTTGATTATGGCCATATGCCTCCTGTGCCTCTGTGACTAACCCTCTGGGGTCAGCCATGGCTAAAGCAATCTTCTCTTTGAATTTTTCTACAGTAAGAAAAGGAGACAGGGTAAGAAAATGCCAAACATTTTGGTGGAGCCAAGTGCTGTGGGATTTCTTTCAAGAATAATGATTAACAAATGTTAGCTAACACCTTTCTGAAACTTCCTTTTTCTAATTCTTGCAAGGACCAGTTTGAGCCCAGAATATTAATAGTAACATTAATCCACTCATGCATAAGTAAATGTAGTATTTGGATGGAAATGTCTGCTGGTATGGGAACAACTCACATAACAACTGTGGACCCAGCCAGGTGGCCAGTTGTATTGCGGCTGTGGGGGTGATGTGGTGCAGGAAGGGCCAGATGAGGCCATGCGGAGCGTGCTGCGACCCACACATCGGCGCTGCCCCTGCCTGCCTGGGGTTCTGGCCGAACACGCGCTGAGGCATGGCTGGCCTTCCTCAGCACCAGTGCTTGCCCCGGCTCCTCCAGGGCAGAACAATGCAGGTGTCCAGCCAGGACTTGACTCTCCTGCCTGGTACAGGTCACCTACAACCATGTCTTAGCTCCTCCTAACTTTTGGAGGCTTCGCCTTTGGCTCACTGCAAAGCTAGGCCAGCCCTTGGAATGAGTCTCCCTCCATCGGCGGCGTTAGCTGCTCACCTACCCCGGGGCCAAGGTCCTGCTCTGACACGGCCCTGCTACGCAACTCTGATTCAGGCTGCTGAGCAAGAGCTGTGAGCCACCGTGGCAAGAGGTCAGCAATGCAAAATTACCGTGCCAGGAATCGTTGGGTCACACGGTCGGTGGACCGGCATTGGTGGGGGGGTGGCAGGCAGCAGCTCAGCACTGGGGAGGCTCTGGTCCAGGGGACAGCAGAGGCTGACCCCTCTCCTCCTGTCCGATGATCGCCTGGCCAGCAGAGAGACTTTGGGGTGGGGAGCATGCTAATGCTTATCTTCATAGTTTGTCAAATCCCACTTTGTAATGTGTGTTACGTAATAGATGATCACTTTATGCATTGAGTTGTACATGTCCTGTTTGCAGTCTCTTTGCATCTGGTTAGATACCCAAGCAAACTGACGTGAAAGAGAGGCCATAACACATTTTGAGCTGGGACCTGCTTGCGTTCACCTTCCCAGCCCAACTCTTCCTGTGCTGGTGGGGAAGACTGTTCACGCAGCTTGGTATTGCTCTTCTCCACAAAGACAGGAGGCCCCCATACGTGGTCTTTTAGTCTCTCTTCATGGCCCTGGTGACTCCATTGACTACAGAGAAGATCATTCTTCCCTTTGATCCCATGGCCTCCAGCCTCTGTTACCCCATCAGACTCCCTAGTGTAAATTATTAATGTAGATAAATTATTAATTCACACTGATGGTCCAGAAATGCTACACTAGTAAAAAACCCAGAAGCTTAATAAATAATTATGAAGGAGCACATCCGCAGTTACCACAGATGAACATGGTCTTCCAATAGTCTGAAGTTACAGGATAGCAACAAGCCAAAATGATGCAAATTGATATGTGGACTCTCTGTGCATATCTTTTGTGTGAATCACTAAGTCCTGTGATATCTCTAACATGTGTTTGATCTGTGATATTCTGAAAGTAAAAAACCCTCATACACTGAAAATGCAAAAAGTGCCCGGTACCTAACTGATTAAGCTGATTTCTAGACTCTCAGAAAAGTGCATAACTTCATTTCCTTTTTTATAATCTTCTTTTAAGGTACAAATTAAGTGGATGTCCTCTTTATTTCAGTGCTTCTCCTGTATTTCTAGAAAAATTATTACTGTGTCTGCACAGAAAATTATATAATACATATGTAACAAAAATGCCAGGTAATTTAAAATAAATGTTAGCTTGATAAGCAATGAAAGCTATTTCTGTATGTCTGCTACATCTAATACTGAAAGCAGTTTCAGTTATGTGTTTCCTTGATTGACACATTAGAGATTTTTTTATGGTTTAAGTGTAATGAAGCTATACATTTGAGAGACCTGTCCTGCACTTGAGGTTTTGCCAGGAAGGGTGAAGTTGTGAATATCTGGATTTACTACAAAATTAATCTGCTTTTTCCTTTTTGCACCTTCACTTTTGAAATGTTTTGCTTACTGTTGCAATATTATTCATGTAGGATGTTGGTTTAGCAGTTCTCTACATATTCTCCTTGTTAGCAATTATTCCACCACCAAGAGTATCCACCCCAGTGCTGTCATACATCTTATTTTAGAGCATAACGGTAAAGCAGCTTTTAATTTATCTAATTATCATATTTGCTTGATGATTCTGCCTGGATTTGCAGTGGATCCTTTTTGGTAATTAACCTAAATAAGTTTACTGAGATTACCTCTACAAAGAACAGACATTTCATTTCCTCTTACGCATGATTTGTATTCCGATTTCCTGTGCTTCACAAGCATAAAAGTAACACAGCCAGCAGCTTGGTGCTGCAGCCATCACATTCAGCCATTTACAAGCATCAGTCATCCATTTGTTTCTGGAGGAGGGAGGTTTATTTCCCACTCTGCTCTGCTGGCTGGCAGCATGCATACCCCAGAATTTAAGATTATTTGCGATTAATTTCTGTTGCTCTCTGTGCACATTTAAGGATTTGACCACTTAGTCCACCTTGAACTCTAGACACAGAAGATCAGTGGACCTACACAATGATAAAATGTGTTAGTAAAAGGAGCTTCAAATGCACGCTCTGTTCCTTTGCTTCTTCCTGCTCCTCTAGAGATGGTCTCCCTGAGCTTTGCCTTGACTTAGCCTCTATCCTGCCTCTATTTCTTGAAACCCTTCAATTCAGCGCTCTGCCGGAGCGGTATTTCACAGCCACAAGCTCGTTCAGCCTTCCCTCTCAGATGTATTTGATTGGAAAATGTGACTGGGAAAGGGGACATTTGCCTGTACAGTGCAGCTGAGTGACAAACACAGGTGGGCACCATTTGACTGACCAGATGCAAAGAACGCTGTCGTTTTGCTTCATTTCAGTCCTTATTATTCTAAACATTTTGACTTATTACATCTTTCTTATACTGGCAGCTACATTCAAATTTTATCAGTAGCTGCTGGCGCTTTTTCTTGGCTTTGTTTTTCTGTTACATCTTGGTTGTCTGAGTTATGACTGAAGTTAAATCATATCAGCATGTTTTCTTCTTCTTCCCTTCTGACTGTTTCAGTGCCTGAAGTTCTCTGTATGGCTGGGGAACAAAAAGAATTAACAAGGATTCTGAAAGCGTAATGCTTTCTGTGACTTTTAATTTAAATTGTAATTTTGCTAAAAAAACCCACATCAGAATCTCCAGAGTCAATCCTGACCTCAAACCGTCTCTGCCTTTCTTATCTGAAAGAAAAACTCCTTTTATTTCAAATAAGCTTCTGCTGAAGTCCTCATGTGTTGTTTCTTAATCAACTCCTTTTAACCACCCTAATTCTGCATTTTTTGATTGGTTTAGTCCTTAATCACCAAGAGCAAAAGGGAGCTATATTTTCCAGCAAAGAGAAGAGTCCCTTGCAAGAAACAGTCCCACGTCCCTGTCTCTGCTAGTGCATTTTCCATCCAAGAGTCACTAAACAAAGCACATAAACAACAGTGGGAGCGGAGACCGGCACCCAGGAGCCAAACTGTAGCCTCTTGCTGCAGGAGTATTTGCTTATCAATGCCAGAGTGCCCTTTTTGCTATGCCAGGAATGGCAGGCATATCACTTTTTGTTTTCCTATGTACTGTTCTAATTATTGCTCCACTGTGAGTGTGTTTTATTTCTCAGCCCAGCCGTCTCTCAGGACTGATTTTCATTCAGTACAAATGTTCTCATTAGAAAGACTTAACATGAGGAGAATATAAATGAGAAGATGAGTGCACGCTAAGAACTTGCTTATACAGAAACTGTATTTATCAAAGGAACAGCAGAGTAAAACACGTTAGCATTAGCATGCTCCTATTCCCACGGTTCAAACAGTTTCCTCTCCTGTAAGAACGGTGTGACTCCTTGCCTCTGAAACCAGGCCAGCGTAATGATTTTGTTTAACTGAAATAAAAAGTGCAAAGCATTTATGTAGAACATTATGGCACAGCACTCATGAGCTCTCTGAAAGCAAATGCACCTTCACCAGTTTCAGAGATTACTCCTTATCACTATGTGAAAACTTACTGAAGAATCAAAATTCCTAAAGGTTTTCATGAATTAAGTTACTACATGACCATCACTTAGAACAATTTTCATAAAGCTAAAACAACGCTTATTTTATCCGACTGCCCACTAACCACGGAGCTGACCCAGTCACCATCTCGGTTCTGAGAGGGTGCACCCCTCGGGGGCTGCTTTTGTCTGGTGGTTTTGGGCCATTTGTGCTGCCTCAGGATCAGACAGTAGTCATCTCTAGGTGAAGACTTCAGCAAACAGCCATGCAGGTCCTCCTCTGACCTCTGGCAGCGCGAGCGAGACAAGGTGTCTCTGCAAAGACATCAACCCCTTTGGGATTTCAGTGACAACTTCTCCCCTCCTCCAAAGGGATGGAAACAGCTGAAAGCTACGGTACCCTCATTTTCTAAGGGTATGCCATTAACAGTTGAACAGAGGCAGAGGGCATTCACAGATAAAAGACTGCTTTGAAAAGATTGTGCAAGACAAAGTGCCAGGCTAGAAGCAGAGTGAAGCAACCCTCAGGAGCCCAGCTACCAGGCTCCACCTGAGGCAGCCAGATTCCCTCCTGCCTCCCATGGGGCTGCAGCTGGCTCCGCAGGTAGCGTTTCATCTGCAGTGAAAAAGTTTCAGTTTATCCTTCATTTTACGAGCATATTTTTGGACATAACTGAATTTTAAAAGTAAATGTGCTTTTACTGAACTCCAACTTACGAGCTCTACTGGGCGTAGTGGCTTTGCTCTTCTATTTTTCCTGGTTGCTCATGACATAAATGTGTAGGATATCTCTCAAGACTTTTATAAAATCAGAATTCTAACAAGAATACATGAGTCTAGACTGACATAAAAATGAAACAGTATCATTCTTGTTGCCAGGATGAAGCATGGATGACACTTTTTGATCCATGACACATTCACACGGCCTTCAGCCTCAAACAGCACACACAAAAGTGTGCAGTTATAATCAGAAACTTCTATAAACGTAGGACATGAAGCCTCTTGAATCCTAACTTCCAGACTGTATAACCTTGCCATAAAGTAATATTTTACCACTCAAAGCATCATACTTATTTCAGTGGGACCATTAGTGGATCCAGGGCATTATCCAGTGTGGATCCCAATATCTGTATATCTGGATACAGTGTCTGACCTTAAGCTCCAACAGAGCTTAACAAGAGACACACTGTTTAGTTTCCTTTTCACAAAGATCTTGATGCACATTCATCTGCTCCTTTACGATTTAGCACCCTGATGCCATGTTCACCTGTGCCTGGAGCCATCAGTGTCTACAACAGTCTCTCTTCCCACATCAGAGAATTGGTGTCTGTTGGTCAGGACTTACATGGATTTACTGATCTCTCTGGTTACTCTGTCAACTCTTAAACACCTCTGATGCACAGCTCAACAGTGCAGACAATTTATGGCAAGGCCTGCTCAGGCAATCAAATGTACGGCTTCTGCAACTTCTGTGCTCTACGCCTTGACCAAACATAGATGTCAGAAACAGTTTCTCAGTGGGTCACTGCAGTCCAAAGACTTCCAGCTAGACCAGTTCTGGAAGCTGAGCTACCGCTTTTAAACCTGTCACAGACATCTCTACAATCAGCAGTGTAGAAATACTCGAGTATGGCAAGCTAGAAGGTAGAACTGAAAACAAAACATGGACAAACTTGCAGCATCTGTTTTGAAACGCCAACTCCTTCCTGCAATCCCCTGTGCATCACTACCTCAAGACATTCCCCAGAAGAAGCACTTAATTAAAAAACAGACTGTTGTATGAAAATGATTTATGAGTATGAGGAAGGCAACATATCTGTCCTGGTGTGCACGGCTCAGAGCTTCACACCTGCAAGTATTAGGTTCAGTCTTGATGCATCTGCCTTCTTCAGTGCTCATCCTCCAACAGATCCATACAAGAGATTTATGCTTTAATTTGACAGCCAGGCTTCACTACCAGTGGGAAAAGAAAAATAGAGAAAGCAAGAAAGGTTGTCGTAAGAGAATGAATCCAGATCAAAGATTTTTTTTTCTACCTTATTTTGTTTTCAATTTTATATAAATTAATAGCGGTGTCTTGTCAAAAGCTGAAACAAAGGCTATGGTTAGCATCTTAAAAGAATATGAACGGTTTAGAAACAAAAGCCCTGTTGACTTTCATGGGCCAAAACATCTGAAAATCAAATATGGGTTTTAATTGCTTAAACATAGTTATCTTGTATCTTTTTAGAGGCTCTGGGGTATCCTCTGGCCCACAGTTCCTGATCTGGAAGAACACATGTCTCCTGTAGGGCCTGCGTCATATTTGCCAGACCATGCCAAGCTCACTCTAGGGCATCTCAAATGATACTAGCCACCTATGCTCAGGCCACTAAAAGTCCCCTATACCTTATTTTTTCAGAGCTGCTATTCTTGATGCCATCTGTAAGAACTGTGAATGAGCCTCTAATAACAAGGTCATCTATCAAAGTGTCTGGACGTAATTTCAGTCATTGCTTTCTAAAGTTTTACTTGAAACTTCAGAACAATGACTGTTACAAGCTGAATGATACAAAAAGGCACTTCATCATGGTAATGACCTGTATGGAGGAGGAATGGGAGATGATAACCTGAGATTTAGAGAGAATAACAATAAACTGTCTTCCTGTTTTCCTAGCCGATAGTCTGGTTTTGTGTTGTCAGCTGCAGGTTGGATTTATACCATATTAAATAACTATTTCTGAATGAACTAGTACTCAGTAACGTTTCATATGACAAAGAAACTTCTCAGAAGCTTCTCTCCTCAGCCTGTGGAATAAGGGAACAAGCTGGGCTCAAGAGTCACTGTGCAGGGATGTACAGATCCACTTGTGAAAGTCTGGGGTTTTTTTTTTTGCAGATTTTTTTTTTTTTTACTCTAGAGCAAATTTGAGACTACTTACTAAACTCAAACTCAACTTTTCCTGTTGAAGAGTGGATATGGACCTCTACAAAGCTGTATCAGTACTTCATTCTAAACCCGCACTGCCCGGAATATAAATTAATCCCTAGAGATTCAAAGTTTTGCAATTTAAAACAATCATGACTTGGGACTAGCTTATCTGCATTAATTTCTAGATCAGTATCTTGGCACAACACCTGTAGTCAGCTTAATGGTGTGATTCATACCAGCACCGTTTCTGTCAATCCCATTACTTGCCAGTACTTCATTTTATTAAAGTCCATCTGGAGACGGGTAAAAACATACATACTTTATTGTGAACATGGCATGTGTGAGATGTATTTCAGAATATACTGTTATATATCAAATGGGAAAAAAATCTCTGACGCATGAGAAATGACCAGTGCTTGAGACCAATGAAGAATATGCACACAGCTGTTCTAACAGCATGATTCTGATACCAGTTACAACATATATTATACAGCTTTTATGAGCAGAGGCAATTTTAAACAATGTTTATAAAAAATGCAAATATTGGACCTACTCTTGCATTGTTGTACATCCAAAGCTTCAGTGAATCTTGCAGGTGTGTGGAGGGAACAATGACAGCAAACTGACACCCCACCTCACTCAGCAGAAGGTAGAGATGGAGAAATCATCAAAAAGAACAGACGAAAAACACTGTTCTACAAAAGTAAAAAGGTAACTATTATCCCAAGGAATATTGTTTTCACAAGAAATTTTAATTGCAGCATCCTGACTCCATTAAAGCCAATGAAAGTCTCCCATTGAGATCAGTGGAGCCTGAATCTCATTCTGAAATTTAAAACATTCTTGCATTAGTGTAAACATCAGCAGAAACAACATGTCAGCATCTATACGAGTATTCAAGTGCTGTTAAAAAAAAAAAATAAAAACAAGACAGTGCTAACCCAAAATCCCAGTACATATCCAAAAGGCAGGTAATTAAAGAGTTTTTTTCAAATATACATTTTACAGTATTTAAAAGCATCCATTTTTTAATATTTGTATATCATTGTGAGGGAAACGATGTACGAGAAAAAACAGTATTATCTGCAGTAATAAAGGAAGGGCACAGTGTTTGCTCAGACTTATTTGAAACCAGTATTTTTCCACTTTGGAGTCATGACATATATCTGCACATTCAAGCATGTTTCAAAGCAGTGCTGAGGAGTGGCTGTACTTCATCATTATGAAATATACTCCTCCCGTGCAAGTATTTCAGCATGATTCCTCATGAGCCATTTATACCCATTCATATTTTCAGTAAAAAATAACCAGAAAGGAAGATTTCTTGAAGAAATATTTTTTGTCTTTAAAAACAACCCGATGACATTTTACATCATGGCAATTTACAGTCATGCATTTGGAGACCCAGAGTCAATACTTTTCCATTTACTGTGAGAGTTGTGACTGTCTTCAAACAGTTCTTTCCTAATTTTCATGCGGATATCAGAACTGGATAACAGCTCCTTTATCTGAGTCAGTCTAGATAACAGGGCGTGTGTTTCTCTGTGCAAAGCTTCCTTTACTAAGTCTGCTTCATGGCTCTTTCCTAGAGGAAAAGAACAATATAACATTTTATAAAAACCACTGTCATTTAAAGTTATTAATGTACGGAGATAAAGAGATCGTATCTGGTTTGGACAGTATTAATTGCTCAGCCTTTTGCCCATATTGATTTTTTAATAAAAAGGTACTTTGTCAAAAAAAAACCAACTAATTTGCATCAACAAATGCTACGAAAAAGTAAAGAACAGTACAGCGTCACAGTTAAGAGAAACTCCTGCTGTATTACATACTGTGTAACAGTATCTGCGATGAATATCTGCAGTGGTAATTTTTAGCTTGGGGTTGACCGCTGTTGACTAGGAAACAGCATGTGCTCTCACATGCAGTAAGCAGGCCTGCGGCAGTGCCAAATCCTCGGGCGGAGGGCATTGCTTCCACTTATGGCAAGGCCTCTTCCACGGCCATTCGTGACAATCCGAAAGGCAAACGCAAAGGGTTCAGTTTCTCTTCAAAAGCAAGGAAGGGACTCTTGGTATCAAGAGCCAGTGAAGACTGGAGCCACCTGCTTCACCATTCTTGTCTTTTCTCCACCGTCCATCCCTCCCAGCATTCAACAGATTTTCAGCAGTGCTAGCACTTAAACGGGTAGACAGTGTCCTTCGATTCAGAACAAACTTTTGATAAGAGACTCACAAAGCAGAGTGCCTGTCACCCAGAACTACTTAGCAAATTTCAGCAGGGAGCTGGGACATGTTTTTGTGGTTATTCTTGGTGGGATATTTGCTCCCAGGCTTTTTGCACGGTGCTCACTTGCTGTTATTGTCGCTCTCATTCTTACTGCTGCTTGCTGCTTCTTCAGTTTTCACGGGGCTTCCATCAGTCTGTCTCGTTTTGTTTTGTGTTTCTTCTAAATATTGCTGTACAGCCTTCAGCACCGCGTTCTCCACCAGCCTTTTGCTGAGGCTCACCAGCTCTGCATCATCTGGCTCTGCTGCATGTTTTTCACCTACGTGTCACAACAGACAAGAGAAGGAATTCATTGCCACGGAAAGATAGTAGCCGTAATTTTAGCAGGAGCCTCCGGCTGAGCTGGATTTTAAGTTACAAGCTGCCTCTTCCTGATTGTAAAATGTGATTTCCCCCTCCTCAAGCTCTGAATCAGAAGTGTTTCATGAAGATGTATACAGTATATCAGATCAAAAATATCTCACTGCCCATCTTTATTGTAACACTCCAGCAAAAGCCGCTGGCTAACACTATGAGCACCCACTCAGCTTAGAAGGGCAAGCGTGCAAATTTGATTTCTCCTGGACAACCATCACCTGTGCCATCTGAGCAAAGGTGAAGAATATGGCACATGAGGAATCTACATTTTAGCAGCGTTCTTAAATTTAGCTGCCCCTGTTTTGTGATTTTGCTTAATAAAGCTGAAGTCTTCTACCTATTTATTCATTGCTTGTAATTCAAGAGTTTCTCATGGAAAAAAAAATGACTGAAATACTCTAAGCACAGGTTAGAAAGTTTTTTTCTAAACAAAGCGTAAAACTTGGAAAAAACATATACGCCCTCCCTGTCTCTCTTCTGTCTTCTAACTTAAAGCACTGACACTGAAGGAGTGCAAGTTCCAGCAGTCTATTCTTAGGTATCTGCTGATTAAAGCAAGAAGCTGGCATCAACCTACTTTGTTAAAGAGTTCACATGAATAAACACATACAATGAAGTAACTGTACACATAGTGAGGATTCTCATACATCACTACATGGATATTGAAATTTTACTTTTCCACAAATCATATTCCTAGCAAGCTAGATAGCCTACTACAGCATCCTCCTGTTATGAATAATGCAATCCAGGAAAAGCAGATTTTATTGTCTGATTTCCACTGGCCATGTAATTTGCCACTCTGCAATTTCTTGTACTAGGTAAATAACTGTTTCCCTCCATCTCTATTTAGAGGCTGTATTTTTAATGTCCTTTTCTGGAGTTTGCATTCTGCAACCAGTAATAAGAGGCTGCTTAGTCACATACATCTGGTGAGAGAGATACTATTGTATAGTCTCAGCACAAAGCTCTGTACTGTTCAATTACCTAAATTTGCTCTTTTTCATATATGTAAATTTATTCAAGTTTCCTACCACATAGAGATTATAGTTATAAAATACTTCTATTAGTCGTCTTAGTGGATTGCACAACCCAGGAGTGATTTCACTGATGAAACATAATTCATATGGGGATTTGAGGGGGAGAGGGAGAGGTAAACAAAACTCTTAATTTTCAGAGGCAGTGCCTTTATTAGCTGTTATTATAAGCATCCCACTCTGGAACAGCAACACAGACCAAACTCTTCCAGTTCTGGGCCTCCACAGCACTGTTTCTGTTGGAAAGGAAAACTGCACCCTCCAGCTAAGGAGTCATCAGACTAGACCCAGGTAAAGCATTTCATTACGTTTTGGAAAAATACTCTAAAACATCTCCTCCTAGCTTTTATGAATTGATCCCACATGCTCCTTTGAATGCAGCCCTTCGATTCCAAATTTCCCTTGCCTTTAATGAAGATGCTTAACAAAATTTATTCACTAGAAAAAAAAAAACCAACACTGTGGCTTCCAGTTGGAGAGCTTCTTATTTTTCAGAATTGCTAGTGAATCACAGAAATCGTTACTCATACAGCTCTAATGATTTGTCTGTGCAACTCTGAACAAAATCAATGGGAAATATGGTGCCCAGCCACTCTGACACTTGACCCTATAGTACTTAATATGCATAATATGAGTAATCAGTCACAGAGGCTTCTAGATACCACAAACCAATAGTGGTTATATTTACTCAGAATGTAATTTTACTTGTAGTACATTAGGTACTATTCTTATAGTCTAAAAAAGGACAGCGCTCCTCTAAAATATTTTCTGCACAACAGTTCTCATTTAAATATATACATATAAAATCCATATATCTACTATTGCATTTAAAACTTCAAAGTAAGTAGATAGCTCACTGCGTAAGTAATTTCTCAAGCACAACAAACGTTATGGTACTTAAAATAAGCCTTTTAAAAGTACAGTTTATATAGCTACAGAAAAATTTTTTGTGGGGGCTTTTTTGTTGTTTATTTGCTTGTAATATTTTGAGACATTCATGGCTCAGCAACAGCCTGGAGTCAAGCCTATAATACCTCCTAAGTAAGCTCTGCATTCCTACTGGGAAGACGTACACGGGATCTGACTGACATGTGAATGCGCATACGTGCACATCCCTGTACGAAGAGTGCCCTTGATTTATCCAGCCAGCCACCTTGGAGGATGGGCACCTGGGGCTATATGATTCACTTATGCTCTGTTTATATTCTCAGACTCCCTAATAGCAGCTCTATGACTGTGCAATGCTGAGGTTCACTGGCAAGGCAGTTGTATATTATTGTATCACTCCTATTCATGACTGTTGACAAAAAGAAATAGGTCACCTAATAATAACAAGTATTGATCATCTATATTTACTTGAATATTTAACACACATATCTGTTTATATCTCTCTCCATGCTGTATCTGCTGCTTGCCTGCTTCTTAGATGTATACAATTCCTTTGCAGTAGGCAAATGCTTCTTTGTGTAGACTGTCTTATGTTATAGGAATTATCAGAATATCAGTAAAAAGCCATTGTAGATATGACTGTTTCAGATTTAAAAGGGAGGTTTAAATATTCAGAATTGCTTTGGTTGTAAACTCTGAAAAGGGAGTAGATATACCACGCCCGCTGTATTTGCATCTATGCTATGCCTCTCAGTATGGCCCGTGCCCCTACTTTATTTCTGTGCCTGTGAATAAAAAACTTCAACTGTTTTCTCCTGCATGTCGCTCGGAATAAGAATGGAAAAAAAAAACCCCAAAACACCACCTTTCATTTTGTTTATTCCATAACTCTCTTCTATAATTTTCAAAAGATGAAAACAAATTCATACTCGGTGAACATATTCCATTGCATCCATGCTAAGCAGTGCTTTTTATTACTGAAGCATAGCTATTGTCCCGAAATGACCACTATTTTTTACAAACAGGAACTATCAACTGCACAAATTATTCAAAAAGGGCTTTATGATCCTACAGAATGCTGCTAGCAGTTATGGACATGCAACCAAATCCAAGTTTGGATTCAAGTTCACCGCTGAATCTCTCTACTGGACTCTGTATATACACTCTCCAACTCTACGCCCCCTTACGCTTTACAAGATTGTGATCTGGATTTTGAAATACTGCATTGGGACAAATCAGATTTCATGGTCCTGGTATAGCATTTTCATGGTCTTGACATAGCCTGTTTTAGAGCCCACATGGATATCTCAGATTTGGAGAGACGCAGGACAGTTACTTGGATCCCTTTTTTGCTTATAGCAGTCGTCCATTTTTTGTGAGAGATTTAATTGAAGGAACCAACAGTGGACCCCTTGTACAGAAAAAGCCAGTTTTACAACCTTTTACCAGCTACACTCCAAGACAATGTTCTGCAATCCTTGCCTCATGGCCTCAACACACTGGGTTTTGTTTTTCCTTCCAACAATCTTTCATCACAACAAGATGACGACAACATGGTGCAAATTATAAAGCAGACTCTTGGTATTTTGAATAGGTGACTGAGACCAGCTGGGAAGCCTGTACAAAGCAGAGGTTACAGTCTGCGCCCTGGGGAGGGCCATGGTAACGTACATGCCTCTGTTTACCCTTTGGTTCATCAGTTTTCTAATATTGTTTTTACAAAATCTAGAAACAAAAAAACCCCACAAGGGACTCAGGCAATCTTCCAAAAACTAATCACTAAGAAATTTCTTCTGAATGCTGGAAAGCTTCATTTTTCTACTTACACTGTGCCTCCGGCTGACACCAAGAGGGTGAGCCAAGTCATTGTTGCAAACACTTGAAGCTTTCACCACAAGACTCCCTTTCTATGGTGACTCCTCAGTGGCTCCAACTCATAATAATTCCTCACTATAAGATAATTGATTATTTCCCCCCTCTGTACAGGGGCAAAAAGCTTTGGTGGTGTGCAGTACGGCAGGACTGGAAGGAAGGAGACAACTACCCTAAGTATTGGCGGACTAAGAAACCTTCATCAGATGACTACCAATTATTTCTGCATATGGTAGGGTTACAGAAAGCAAAGAAAGGCCAATAAAACAAATGCCTGACAGATTTCAGCATGTGAATTCATGCAGTTTGCAATGTCAGTGGTTGTGCCTTTATCATGGTTCACTATGTTATCAGAAAAAGACCTAAGAGTGAAGACATCATTTATACTCACAAGGCTCAGGCAGACGTAGAGTATTGCAAGGCTGCCATGCCCAGCTGCAGCCCGTGGAAACATCTAGTCTTTGCTACACTAGACCTTTGCCTCTGCAAAATCTGATTCAAAATTAAATTAAATCTCATTGACTTCCATGGGAATTGGATGAGGTTCCCACACACTGAACTACAATGTCCTATGCATCAGACCAATGTGCTGAACATTTTCTTTTACTGAGGAATTTGAGATACATTTGGGAGGCCATATATAAGCAAAACTATAGCATTAGAGAAATACCATCCCCCCTTGCCCTGCAAAGACAGTGACTCCACAGTCCGTAACAGAGTAACAAGCTATAACAGCCACCAAACTATGCTTCCCACCCTTGCAACAGACTGTGAATGAGCCAGCACATTCAAGATCATGGCTTTGAAGCAATGAACACAAACATGAGCATGTGCCCATATCTAATCAACACAATAAGCACAGACAAGAAAGTCACAACTCTGAACATTTCCTCATTAATTAGGAAGGACTTCCACGAAATGTCTCGAGTGGTCACTTAAGGAATTGGCACAAACAAGGCACTGAGAAGAAGGGTAAACCTATAATCTCATTATTGCATGATGGTGATGACATTTGTGTTGTTGGATGTTCCCACCTGATGTTAAATGATGTGTGCAGTTTAGCTCCACTGGAAATCTGACAAACTTCTTTAGTTTTACATATATTGCTCTGTAAATACAGGACTGTAACAAGGCAATACCAATCTGTCCTTTGTGCCTAATACATAGATTTCTAGTTTGCTAGAAAGATTTTTTTTTTTTTAATTTGCTTTGACAATTACCATGGAATAAACCAAACAAAGACAGGAATTTCTAGTGAAGAGGAAATTAAGGGTGTTACAGCTATTCAGGGAAAACGGTGCTCTTGCCAGTTTCAGTGGTGACCGCAGGAACACCTGTACCTCCCTCGGAGCTGGAGCCTTGGCAAACATGGCAAAAGTTTGTTTTGTTTCAGACAAAACCCTTTGAAGCTCAGTGATCTAAAATTTCTGACCACCTCTGACTATAAGTGGAGAAACAGGATGTCCTCTGCTAAACATAGTCTTCCTTCTACGAGCACTGAAGGATGCAATGCCACAGACATAAGCCTTCAAAAGACAAAAAAAACCAAACCAAAACCAAAACCCAACCAAACCTGAAAAGCCCTAACTAAAGTAACAGAGACTGCACTCCTGGCAGTTCTGTTAAGTATCTTGGGCTTATTTTCCTATTAAAAGAGACCGGCTGACAGAGAAGCTTCCTGACTCCCTTAATGTAGTTTAATGCTTAAACTTAATGAATTTAAGAAGCCTAGTGTAGCCAGAAACACAGATAACATAATGGCTGGAGGAAAGAAATGGGTCAAAAAGCTGTGAGTTTTACTCAATTTTTCTCACCGATACTCAGGCAGAGAGAACAGCCCAAGTCACAAAAGTGGTTTTACATAACCACAGGAACAGCTACCGTGCACACTGACCATGGGAGGACAAAAACATCCAGGCAGATAGTGATAGCAAACACCCAGGCACAATTATTCACCCCCCTTCACCACCCACAGGACTGCCTGGTGCTAGCAGCTCAAGGGAAATGGTGAAGAGGAGCTGCCTGGGCCAGGAGCGAGAGCAGGAGAGTTCCTTCTCCCCACAGGACGCAGCCGAGGGGGACCCCCCTCCTGTTTTCAGTGCCTTAGACACCAGGCTTCCCAGCTTCCCATGGAAAAGCTGAAGTCTGGAACAGGTCAGACCCAGCAGTCCCTCATCTTCAGTGGCTCTCCAGAAATCATACTAGGAATGTAACGCATGATGGGAGACAGCGTACGTTGCTCCCCCATCAACCTGGGTCGCCAGGGACCACAGACAGAGCTGGATGGTCTTGAAGGCAGAAAATGACCCCACTAGGTTGCTAAGCTGAAGGGGGCTGTAGGCCCAAGAAATGCAGCAACTAACCAAAATAGGATATACACAGATTTTAATTGCCAAAGTCCACATGTGTTGCCAAATCCTAAAAGTTCCTGCTTATGGACCAGTCAACTGTGGGAATCAAATGTTCACTCACATGTGTGATGAGGGAAGTCATTTAATATACATTCACCTCTTGTTACTGTTTCCTATCCTTCTTACATTCTCTGTGAACTTCAATTCCATTTCTTTAGGATTCATCTGTTACTATACAGCTTCCAATGGGACACTATCTTGGCAGAGACTTCTTCATGCTACTATCAAGTAGACTAAAAAAGCAACTTTTTTAGACTAAGACAGATGTTAAACAAGCGCTAATAAGTGAATCTTAACAAGCTGATCCTGCATTGTTGCTCCTCCTGAGCTCAGAAAGACTCCATACAAACCCACACTTTCAAATAGTCTCTCACACAATATGTGCCTTTCCTCGGGGAAAGCAATTTTGAATATATTTGTAAATTATGGAAAGAAAAGCCAAATTTTAATCAACATGCATTTTCATTTAATTATTTCAGCTAAAGTAACATGAGTTGTGAAACACAGCTGCATACTGCTTGAACTGTAAGGAAGACGAAACCTTGTCCAAAAAAGATTAAGATGTACATATAATTGCAATTAAAGAGGATGTCCAACAGTGTCCATAACATACTGAAATAAGGTGCAATTTTTATGGAAAAATGTAGCTTGCAAGGTGTTTTTAACATTTTTGTAATCGCACTTAATTACACCCTAAATCTAATGGAAGAAGGCTACAGTCACCTCTTTTGGCAGGAGCATCTTACATAGTCTTGAACTGGTAGTGTAACTACATGCTAGCATTGTCAGAACAGATGGGTCTAAATCCTTTCCCCCAGGACCTTGCATAAAGGAACTGAATTGCCTTCATCAGCATCTTGGGCAAACCATGAAGTTATGTATTCTTGAACATGAGAGTAGTATTGTTGCTGTCTTTCATTTCATGGATCAAGCCTACAGAATCTGACCCAATTTGTTGATAGCTTTGGGAAAACTAACATAACACTCTTAAATCAACCTGAATGTAATTAAAAAAAAAAAATAATCATTAAGTACTTATGGCATTTCCTACCTTAATCCCCTTTATCTATTATATGTTTTGCCTTCAGTAATGTATTAAACATTATTCTTTCTTCCCTCCCTTCTGTTTGCCATATAACCTCCACTTTGGTTTTTTTTTAAAGCAAGTTTGACATGTTTTAACTCTGATTTTGTGAGATATAGCTATATAAGTGTTCACTGCTCTAACACATATAGGTTTATGAAAGGTTTATGAATATGAAATTTATTTTTGACTCTTGGAAAGATTAGTTCATAAAAATTTAGACCTCTCTTTAAATGCTATGGTTCTGAACTCACAAAACTACTGCTCAGAATCATCTTCAGGCCAATGTCTTCCTCAACTTTAATCTCTCTCTAAAAGCCCAAATATACTTACTTGCAAGAACATTGAATCTTGATGTCCAAAGAAAAATATTCAGGTCAGATAAGCAACAAATTCAGACATGTGTTTGGGCATAATAAATTGCTCTGTGTCATGGGGTTTTTGGTCACCTGAGCCACATGAAATCAGAGTAGCTGTAGGTAAAAAGTTAAGAATGCTGAAGGTATGACTACAGTTCACTTCATCTAATTCACAGGAATCTAAGAATCGTTGCTAAAGCATAGCATAAAAGGGGATCACTTAACGAAATCTGCAGATGAAAAAACCTGAAACATCACCATGTCATAAAACTAAATTTAATACAATCAATCCTTCACATCAAATAAGCAGACTTTATAATCTAGGACAAGAAAAAATTGCAGAATAAGAATACTAGAGGACAACTTTTTTCCCCATCCCATTTTCTTTATGAATAGTGCATATATCTTAAGTTGAAGAACAAGCACCTAGTAATCAAAATAACATTATTCTTGAGTCTGCTTCACCATTAGAAATCAAGAATAATTGAGTCCTGATTATTTGTTTAAACCAGTAGACCTTAATTCCACACCCTTGCTATGCTAAATATCAAATAGCTGTAAAAGCATTTTCTTTGTCAAACAAAACTCCTTAAGAACATAACCGACATTTCCTTACCTAATAGCAACACATGAGAGTAATTCCCTACAGCTCTTACACTGCATGCTAGCAAAATAATCACTCACTCTCTCTCTTCCCCCATATTTCTACTTCCTCAAACTCAGTGAGTCAAAGCCTATTCTAGGTGCACTTCAATGAAATCAATCCACAAAAATACATCTGCTATGCCAAAAACTGAACTAATCCTCACAACTTTTAGCAACTTACACTCTGTACCGCAATGGATTGCTCATTCCCATGCCTTAAAATTGATGGTTCTCTTTTCACTCCTTTTTCCATTTGCAAATTCTGTTAACTCTACCTACACAGTATTCACATTTCCATGCCTTCCTCTTCAGCATCTTAATAATTCTAATTCTGCCCCATTAACATCAATGGAGGACTGTTTATTTATGCCATCTGGTCTTCTGGTCTTTCATTTCTATCAGGCTAAACAGTTCTAATTTGGAGTTTCATCTTTGTTTCTTCATCTCCTCTTATTTTAAGTTAATATTTTTCTCAGTCTTTTGCCAACTCAGAGTAAAGGAATAAAGGTTGGATATTCATGCTGAAACCAGTTTTTGTATTTCTTTTCACTACATTCAGAACCAACCGTGAAATCAAAAGCAGGTATTTTTTATTCACTCCAGCTAAACAACAATGCATTTTTTTTTTTCCATAGTTGCCTTTGCCTTTATGCTTTCCACATAGTAAAGTTCTGCCACTTTTATGTTTGGCTACAGGGGCCAAGAAAAGTTCATTAAGGATGAGGAGAAGGAAGGAGACGGGTGATGGTTCCCCTTAAGAACAATTTTATTATTCATGATTTTGAGATTTCCCAAGATGGGTAAACACATGATAGTTGCATGGCATGTGTAATATGGTTTTAACTCCAAGAATGCAGGTATAACTATACATCAGAGGGTTATGTGCTGTTAGCACGTGGGGCACCAGAAGCAGTAACCTAGAGCTGTTGAGAATTAGCCTGCCCTCACAGTGTGGGTACAGCAGCATGTTGATCCAGCTGTTCTGCTGCTCATGTAGGAACTTATACTTGGACACATCTTACCACATAATGTGTTTTTATCCAAAGTCTAATCCTGTAATCTCTTATTTTATGCCTTCTATAGAGATTATGGCTAAAGAAGTATCAATTGAATGAAATTAATCTTTCAAAGCAAAATTATGTGCTTCATTTGAAATGGAGTTAGTATTATTATTCACTTGTGCTGAAGCAGGCGTTACAGGCAATGCCTCCATGATCTGGGCTGTGTTATACCAAGCCTCTGTCCTTATTACACCTGGCCCTCCTTCCAAATGTTTCATTCTAGTTACAACAGAGAACACACACAATATATGAATTGGGCACACAGGTGGGATCAACTGAAAGTAACATTGATTTCATTAAATCAGAGCATCAACAGTGTTTTGAAACAGGCAACCACTACACCAAATTTCATTTTAACAAGAGAAAAGTAATCCCAGACTTTAGGAGGGTGTTCAGTTACTACAACTCACCTTAGTCACTGGTTATATTTTGTAGAACTGCAAGAATAAACATTTCATTTCGTGCTGGAAAAACCTCTCACATCCTATTAACGATGTGTATCTGAAATGTAACAGGGGAACTGAGAGAAGACAGGAAGAAAGGAAAACCTTTTTGATTGCATAAGGCTATACTGGATGGTAATGGATTTTTAGGACAGCAAAAAATGTTACTCATTTGCTGGTTCTCCTCAGCCACAGTAAGTGCTGCAGAAAACATGCCCGGTACTTAATATGCTTTTGTTCAATCCTTGTGCTTTAGTACTAAAGTGGAAAATTGCATAAAATGCCATTTAAAGAGTTATTGCTGTGATGTGAAACTGAACAAGTAACACAATACTAGACCATGGCATAAGACATTTCTCCTCATAGCAAAAGGATACAAGCTCTCTAGCAAGAGCAAATGGATTATCGATGCCTGAGGATTTTAACTCACAGGACACTCAGCAAGTGCCCAGTTGAAGTTCACCTGAGACTGGCAGAGAGTCAAAAGGATTAAGTCACCAGCAGAAACGATAAAGTTAATTGTGAATTTTGAGATTTTGGGGAATTGGCATCCAGGGGAGATATTTATTAAGGAGTGAGTTTTCTCTATACCAATTTAGGGCAGCAATTCCTAAGGTTCACGAGAGTTATAGGCAGGGTCAGAAGACTGACAGAAGTTCAGCTGTGTATTCTAACATCAGAATTACAAGTCTAAAAGCACCAACTAGTGTATGAGTTGGGCAGCGCTGAATCTATCACCGGTACAGCGCACTTCCAGCTATTTAAGGCCCAGGGGCTTAGTCTGTATTCAAATGTTTTTCAATGGAAGGCTCCTAAATTTTAAACAATGCTTGTGGCTTCCAGTCCATTTTCCTTTTGTTAAGGCAGGCTAACTTCCTAGCCCTTCCTCCTTGCTAAATTTCATAGCATATACAACCCTTCTCCTATACCCCAAATTCTTCTAAATCTCACTCTCTTCTGTCAGTTTTACAGTTCAAGCTTATGGAAATTGAATTAGAAATAGCAAAAATGATTAGGTATGAAATATTACTAAACCAGCAATGAACAGCAGCTGAACAAGGTGCCAGTATGCCTTATTACGATACTTTTCAAGATATCTTATTTTCCACTTTGCCTGTAATATTTCTACAAATAACAACAGACCAGGGTCATCTAAAGAACAGCCTCTGACTGGACCAAGGACCTTTGATTGCCTTGTTTTCTTTGCTTGCCTGCATTCATCTGAAGATCTTGGTCACAACATTGCAAAACATACTCTCTGCAGTCCAGCGTGTCACTGACAGGAAGCTTTCCCTGAAATCTCTTGTTCTTATTTCACATGATGCAAAAGAAGTAATCCCATTCTATCTTAACAGTTGCTTGATCATGTTAACCAGTTCTTCCTCCTGCCTTCTGGCTTTGTAGCTTCTTTTCAAAACTAGCTAGTTCCTACTCTCAGAGCACATGGGCTGTGCGCAGGATGGAGCTCTGCAGTTCCCCAGGCATTATTTGGAAGTGCAGCCAGCCTGGGCTCCTACTTTGTGTTTGGAGCATTATCTTCTTTTGAAAACTTAACCCTTCCCTCAAACCTCTTCCTCTGCTCCATGCTCGTGCCTCTTGAGTTTCTAGGACAAAAGTTACACTGATCTTTCCAGTGCAGATTAGCTAGTACTGCATGCATGCCATTTCTGCTAAAACACTGTAGATCTGGTAGCACATTATTTTGCTGGAGGGGAAAAGAAATAGGGTTAATAGGGTTTGGGTTTTTTTTTTTTCTTGCTTCCCAGAGGTGAAGGTTTTCCATAGATGAAACCCATGTTCCACCCTTTTTCAATGAGGGCTGAGTACTGATCAGGGCTGAGCCTCCTGATCATTCCAGGTCAGTATAGAAATGTCAAATTTGAGAGTCTGGTTATTTGTCCAGATTCTGGTTCCTAGAGACCTTTAATGAAACAAAATAAAATAAATTATTTTCTCTTTCTTAATTATATGGTATCTTTAAGAGAGGCTGTGAAGACTAATTTTATATATTTTTTTTTAATTTTAGTATTTTAATGGTTTCTGGAATAAAGGTTAAAACATGCCTGCCTGCTTCCAGACATACCACTGTCCATTAGAAAACAAAGCACTCAATTAGCTAGCGTGAAGAATCATAAATAAGATAGTATAAGAGAGAAAAAAAAGCACATTTAAAATATCAGGTTAGGAAGAAGTAGACAAGCACCACGTGTTGGTTGTATAACACTTTGCCACTCCTAAGAGTGGCTATTCTATTTCTGTAATAGATATTTCTTCCACATGTTACAATTCCTACATTTTAAGTGGCTCCACTCTAAGATCACAGGGATTAGGTTACTGTAGGACTTGTCATACAACAATACAATAGGTTGAGGTAGAAATAAGTATCTAAATTGGGGTAGCTGTTCATACATAGTAACAAAGAAAGGTAACTCATGTTTAGCATGTCACGCTGCTTATTTGGCTGTAATATGGACTTGTTCACCCATCGCTTCTGAGCGGAGAAGGAAAATTCAGCTTAGGTTCTACGTTGACATTAGACATAGTGCCTGTCCTCACAGTAACATGAAAAGCATCTCTGAAACCCAGTGTTTCATTCGGAGGTACCTGGCTATATTTACACAGGTGAGCTCCACAATGCCAGTACCTGTTCTTTGGATAGGAGGCCAATTAGCACAGAGCAGCTCAGGTCCTTCTTATCTAGCTCTGCTAGCCTCGGAAATGGCATGACTGCACCCAAACTGCCTGCTGGGACTGGTCTTGGGGTCATAGCATGGGCAAGGCAGTCCCAGCACCCAGGCGCATCCCCAGACGTCTCTTCATGCAGTACACAGGAGTCCAAGACATGCAGAGTGGTCTGCAGAGCCGGGGTGTGTCTGTAGCTAGCAAAGCTGAGAAATACATTGAGCCAAATTCTGCATTCACAAAAGAGCTACTTCTGTGGATTTCTACTGGCAGAGGTTTTGACTTGTAACTCCAAAGCAGCCCAGCACAAATGAAAACAGAAATAAAAACTAAGAACAGTTTCAGAGAGTAATACAGTAGTAGCTAGAGTAATACATGTGCCAGAGTACAGGATTTGGCTCGTGACTCCAACAAAGCTGTGGAAACAACACAGCTTCCATTTCCTCTTCTACTGCAATGAAATCCTGCTGCTGTAGTGCTGATTTCATCTCCAGAAGTAAGGAAATGGAAAGGTAAAATTCATAAGTCTAAATACTTAGACTTTCCAATGCTTTCTACCTTTCAGGGCAGGTCTTACAGCACTTCAGAAAACCATGTTGCTCCTTCTACTGTCTGGTGAGTAACAAGTGGCACAAATTGTACAGTGAGTTGAGAGGCACTGTGCCAGAGTACACATAAAACTGAGTAAACTGAGAAAGGAGTATATAATAACGAATATGAGAAACAGTACAAGGGGGTTTCTGTTACACACAATAAGGTACTTGGATATTGTTCACTGGGAACATAGGGCAGGTTTTAATATTATCTGCTAGCAGTGGCCTGTAATTTACCCTTTGGAAATCAATGAAAATATAATGTTGTAGCCTTTGCCTTATTCAATAATATGCTAGGGTAAAGCAAGTAGAGTTCCTCTGAAAACCCAGTCTTCCTTTTGCCATGGCAATGGTGTTATTAAGATAATCTTTAAATATCTTAACAGCTTAAAGGACAGAATATCTCCTGTCTAGGTGTATATGGGAGGAATACAAAACATATTTTCTACTAATGAGCAATAATGTTGAACCTGCATACTTACAGAAGTATGAGAGCTCCAATACAACACTTCCTCTTCTTAAGTGAAATATCTGCATACAGCACATCCATTAAGTTACTCTCTTCAGTTCACTCAAGATGTGTTTATGTATGTTTGTCTGTTGCCCTTTATTCTCCCTTTCAAACCCAAAAGGATATGGGATAGCAGCAGACACACTGCTTAAGCAAACTAGTGTAAATGCGGAAAACTTAAAAGTGACCTTATTTTCCTTCCAGGCTCACTCTCGTTTTAAGAAATCATGTTGGAAGTCTCTTGCAAGAGCCATGGGAGCAGACTATGAGCCTGATTTATAATGCCCAGGGCTGCAAGAACAGTGTTTTACCCAGGATCCTTCCCTTGCTATGTACATACCTACAAAGAGGATTCCAGATGGAGCTGGCAATTTGTTGGCTTGCCATCTGAACCAGTCTCTGATATTATTTATAGAAGGTCTGCTTTTAAATGGGCTAGCTGATGTTCTCATCCATGTCTCTGCAGCCCTTGACTCTGGGGACTGCCAGCAGACTGTCACAGCCATGGCACTTGGCAGGCTGGGTCCTCGGTTGGTATAAATCAGCACTATTCTTGCTTACTGCTGCCAAGGGTTTCATTTGACATTTTCACCACTGCTTGATTCATGCCCCAGATAATCTGTCTCACTTTCATGGCTTTACTTGCATGTTTAGCAAAAATCCTGAAACACTGTTAGCTTGCTTCTAATTGAATTTTCCAATTGAACTGTTCTTTTCGACAGCTTCCAAGCACTCCAGTACTAAATGTTATATTATTATTGAAATTATTTTTAATGAAAGTAGCCATTATTAAAATTACCAGTTCAGTTACTGTATATTACAAATTTTCTCCAAGATTTTCTCACTACCAGAAAAGTACAATTTTTATTACATGGAAATAAATTTATGGGCAAAAGCACCATGTATACTTATTTATGTTATATTGCAAATTGATAGACAATAGTTAACTATCAATTATTTCCCCTTTACAAAAGATGAAAAGCTATTACCCATTACAGTATATTTAAAAAGTTATTCATTTCTATTCAAGTTTTTGTTCTAACTTTATGCTGGAGATTTACAAAACAAGCTAACTGCATTTGAAAGATTTGGCCCCACGAACAATGGTATTCACCATTCTTTGGTCTGCACTGCTGTCTGGGTGTTTTTTTTGAACCAAGCAGCAGCACAATTTGGAATATTAAATGCAATTTTCAGCTGTAATCTGGCACTGCAGCTGGTGGCCCACAGAAATGCCATGGGCTATTTGAATGCTATTGCAGCAGAACTCGCTCATATTCCAAATCATTGTAAAGCTTCCTTTTTCCTAGGCTGCCATATGGAGTGGTTTGGATATATTCCTGGGCCTTCCCCCTGCCCCCCCAACAGGGCAAGGAAATGACCTACGGTGGATGGAATTTAAACTGATATCTATATAACGTAAGAAATACAGGGCTCGATTCTGTATCTGCTGAAGCTTCCTGTCTCCCCAAACGTTTGCCACTCAACTTAATTGAAGGAACATCAATGTGCTTAGTAAGGAGATCAAGAAAATACTACTTTTTTTTTCTGGAATCTGCTCTTTTATTCATGTGGTTCTTTGAATGCAGTACCTTCTGGAAACAATGAATAAAATGTCTGGCTAATGTCACGGTTAGAAACTTCACATAAGCAAGTTTCCAGTGCATTACTTCTCCATGTGGACTGCCCTTCCTTGCAGCAAAGTTTACTAACATGTTACTTGGCCTTAAATTTTAGAATAGAGAGCAAAAGCAAGAAAACAAATCATGGAAGTAATTCATTGCATCAACATGCAGTAAAAGAAATATTTTAAGGAAGGTCCCTCTTCCTGACAGAGGATTATTTTTTTGATTCCTTTGCAGTGCTATACATATAATAGCAGCAATAGTGCGTGGTACTGATCATCATCTCTTACTGTGTTTTATTTCCACCCAGAAAGAACTGCATAACCATAGTATAACTAATAGTGCATTTTTCACAGCCCCCTCAACCAGAACCTCTGATAGTCTGACAAGCGCGCTGACTAGTTGCAGCAGTGGTGACCTTTGTATGGGCTCACTGAGATCGCAGGCTCAGTACCCATAATCTGCAAAGAAGCCTTCAGCTGTAAACAAAACAATTTTAATGTTGTCTCTCATCTTTGGTCAATGAAAAATTGCATAACAGAGTTATCCACTGTTATGACTAAACAGTGAAGAATCTGCTCTGGTATAACTAAATAGATTATTTTGCCTAAAAATCCACAAATGGCTCATACAATGCCCTTCACGGCAGAAATGAGGTATAAACTTGCATCAGTTGTTTAATTTTCTTCCATGGCTCTTAACATTCACAGACTGGCATTAACTAACTATCAGTTCTTTGTCAATAAACTGATTTCTAGAATTCAGAGACAATTATGGTTTTGCAGATTAGAAGATGAGGAAGCACACAAATACAAAGATAACCTTCTCGTGAAATATAAGCATGATAAATGCTACAGGACCTTGGAAGTTAGCCAACCAATGAGAAGTACAGCACTTTATCCTGTGGGGCAGCAGCCACATGAGGCAATACAACTGGGAAGGACGGCAAAAGGGAGATACATACTTCATATACCTCTCAGAGATTCACCCAACCATTCTTGCTGCAGTTCCTGAAAAGCCTTGGACTACAGTCAGGCATGCCCTCCTTGTTCTCTCCATCTGAGTCCAGGGTAGGTACAGACACATCACTTCACTGTCCGGAGAATGGTAGACATAACAGGAAGGCTGACCCATCTGATGTCTAAACAATTTAATGTTTGATCCACAAGTATCAGTGGATCAATCAGCACAGAAACAGAGCTTACTGCTTTAGACACAGTAAAATCCCTTTCCTTGCACCAAGTAGTACAGTTTTACTTCAGCTCAATATAAATATTAGAAGCAGAGTCTGCTGAGAAATACACCATAAGCAACCTATTCTGCTCAATGTCCCCTGCACCACTAATCCTTCCCATGTGCTAGGAAGGCTTCAGCTCCTTGCCACCCTGGCATCCTCTGCCAGCAGCAGGAAGGCAGCATCACATGTGCATATGTTCACAAGCTATCAAGGCTGCTCAGGACTTTGCAAGACTGAGGCCGTGTATTTCTGAAGCAACAGATATTCTTTACCAGATCCAGTCATACAGTGGAAGTTATTGGGGCTGGGTGATGCTTACAGTCATCTGCCCCAGGGTTTTTGAGGATTCCTTAATTTGCTTCGGGCAAAATTAGCCAGGTTAGTCAGCCAACAACAGAGAAGTGTTTAACCTCACTGGGGTGATTTTGCCTTAAAGGATTACTCACATAACCTGCTCTGCTGTGGATCAGTGTACACAGCAAAGATCACCAGCACACGGTGTATATGACCGGGGGTGGTGGCAGCAATGACTACGTGGGATCAGCAACCTCTTCTGTCAGCACTTCTGAATCCAGAAAAGGATGGATTTTTATGGCCATAGAGCCATTATTGTCTTGTTCATCTAACAACTGCCAGCATAGTAACTTTGTTTCTATCACCATTTCAGTAACAAGTGAGGTTAATTAGTCCTGTGTACGATCACATATTTCTTGCTAGAACTCACTACGGAAGACGGCAGCTTGTAGCAGCCCACCACAAAGTGCAGGCAGGGTTACCAAAAGCGTGTCCAGTTTCCACCTCGATAGTCTTATCAGGGAAGCAGGCGTGCCAACGATCACACAGCTCCCACATCAGGGGTAAAGAGGACTGTGATCATAGCGAAGGTGAAAGCAGAAGACAAGAGTTATCTTATGCCCCCTCTGACAGTCATTCAAACAGATATAAAAGATATATATATTAGGTCCCAAACACATTGGGAGAGAGAGAAATACAGTTGCAGAGGTACTGACAGTAATAATACTGTGCAAATAATGGATGGTGCACTTGGCCTCAATATGGAAAATAAATGCAATTTCAACAATATAGGAAGAATCTATGCAAACATTTCTGCAAAATATTATGTGTCATCTGATAGCTGAAAAGGTCCTTATTTTTTCTACCTATGAAAACCGATGTTTTGGCAATTACGTTGACCATAAGATGGACATTAAGCTATTTACTCCTGAATACTTACGCTAATGGACAGTCTAGATACAACAGACAGGAACAAACTGCCCACAAAAATATCCAGGAGGGAAGTTTTAAGAGGGTCTTAACCATCAGCGCAGACATTTTCTGCAACTGGCTCATGATGGCATCAGTGGAAGACAGAAAACCAATATATTGCAGTAACAGCAGGCTGCACTCGGGGACCTGGGCAGTTGCATCTTGCTACAGAGTCATAAATCACTGGAGAATGGCTCTCCACCAACACACTTTTTGAAAAGTGATGATTAAGTTTATTAAAATTCCAACTCCATCAACAATTTTAGCAAACTCATCTCTATTTCAGTTTCTCAGAGTCTTCTGAACTTTATCGCTCTTTTTCTTTCTCGTCTTCCCTTAGTGCAATCAAGAAGTGTTGGTCACCTGTCCCATGATGAAACTAGTCACCTATACCAACTAGCTAGTCCTGGCCTTCTGCTTGCTACAACTGAAATGAAATCTCGTCCTAACTGCTGATGGGTCTTCAAGTCCTTTAATGCAAACAGGTTTGGTTAAGGGGTTTGCTTGAGTTCCTCAGTGTACAGTAGTTATGGACCATTGTGGTCCAAAGTACTCCCAAATAAGGCCTTCAGCACCACATACCCCTTCATTTCATACACAAGCACATGTTATGTAAAGATTAGACTTTTAACTGAATTTACAATTTTTACCAATTTAGAACAGTTACAAAATAACCTGGACATTTTTTGATTATGAACCAAAGAACTCCCTGTCTTTGTTCATGTTTCCCTTCAGGAAAAGAGCAGTTCTGCCATATCTCTAAATAAATTATATAATAAACACTGCCACTTTTCCCCCCCATCAGAAACATAACTTAATAGCAAGGCAATCACATTTGACTTGATTCATCTCCAGAATTTCTAGTTGCAGTTCATTTTACATAAAACATCCTGCCAGGAAGGTGGAAGGGAACCTTAGATCTGCAATCTAATAGATTATTGAGCAAGACAGTCTGCTGTATATTTGTGAAATAGTAAAATGTAGCCTAGTTTTAAAAATGATATAATTCTGTACTTCAAAATTCCTTTTACCCAAATAAAAAACTGGTACAAAAAATTAAATTCAATAAGCTAATACAACTTCTTGATACAGGCCATATATACTGATGGGATTTAAATTTGGATTTACGTATGTTTGTATTAAACAAAGGGAGAAAAAAAATTGAATTTCACTTCTCAATTAAAAGTCAAATGCCACCTGAAAGGACTATAGGTCAGACACCGGAGGAAATCTAGCAATATGTGTTCATACCGTGTTGGACTATTTTCTGAAAGCAGTTATTAATTAAAAAAACAAACAAACAAAACCACAAAAACCAAAAACCCACCCCCAACCAAACCACAAACCCCAAAATGTAGAGACATTTTAATTCCAGGGAGGATTGCCTACAGCATATGGATCCATATAACACCATTTTAAAAACTCCCTAATTTCAGAGTCACCATTATTTTTATTCTCTTTACTTCAAGACAACTATATTTCTCTGTTTTTTGACGTCACAAATAGGAGGAAGAAGATTTTTAAAAGCCTTCAGCAGTAGATGCCTATTTAAAAGCCTGTTCTTCTGTCATCCCCTCCTGGATATCCTGCAATGAAGCTGAACTTAACAGTTCAGCTAAACCCCCTATTTTCTCTCCCAGATTTTCCTTAAATCTCTGCTTTCTCTTTGTCTTCACTGGTGTGTTCAATTCTTCTAGCAGTCTAGCCTTCATTACTGAGGGATTATTTTCGACAGCCAACATCAGTCCCAAGAATGGACATACAAGTTGAGATACTCATGATTCACAAACACTAATGACAGTCTTGGCTCTTATCAGGCCTTGGTTAGGTTTATTGCTTTGGTCATCAAACCTAACATTGTTGGTTGCAAGAGGAAAAAGACTTGTATAACTTTCAACTTTTACGTGGTAAGTACTGAACATTTAGTTTTGGCTGGGAACATGAAACTTTTTCTTCCCGTAGGGAATGGCAGCAATGTTAGCAACCTAATCATGGGCACTCTGAAGTTCTATGAAGGAAAAAGACAAATAACACCTAGTTGTTATTCAAAGTGTCATTTCAAGGAATGTACCTTTCCATCAAACTATTTGTTTTTTTTCATCCACATCACGCACCTCTTTGTCTACGTATATCTTGTGTGTATGAGTGAACGCACAGGTAGGAGTGAAGAAACAACATTACACCAGGAGATTGGCAAGACAGAAAAGAATATAACCTCACTAAGCTCAGCTGAAGTGTGTGTGTTTTCACATTTAGGGAAGAAGAAGGGAAAGGGATAGTGTCTTTATAATACCAGAGCAGGTATCACTTTGAGCAACCAGGAGCTAAAACCTCACAAAACAGAAGTGAAAAGGACGCACAACCTGCCGGACAGGGAGCTATCAGTATTGGAAACTAGGCAGACAGCCTGGCAAACGTACAAAGGCTGTTTAACAACAGGGACTGACTTACTATTTGTGGTAGGCAAACCTGTCCTGTCTTTCATGACAGAAAGCCAGACAACGCATCTTTTATGTGGCTATAGTACAAATGCAAAATAATTCATGATAACTTACAACAAACTACAAATTTGACCAAGTCATTGATTTGCAAATGTAACTTTCAGGATTTTCAAAATCCTTTTAAGACCTAAATAAAATAGCTCCATTTCATTCACTGAACTTTCCTTTACCCTCAAAAGCCAACCCCTAGTTTGATACCGTTGGGCAATTTTAGGTCAAGAGCAAGATCTGGACTGAATGTCACTGGCCTGGCAGTGCATTGGAGCTTGCCTGGTTCCTGTGCACAGAATACGTGGCTCCAGGCCCTGTGTTCATTTACTTATTTCCACATTACATTCAATATGCACCATAAGTAATAGTGTATAATAGCTATCAATCAACAAATTAAGTGCCTAATCTCATTAAATCAAAACACATAAGAGTGCTCACATTGCTATGCTCCACCCGCTCAGGTTGTGAAACACATCTTCTAGAATGTAAAAAAGTTTCATTTTCTGTTTTGATGTGACCATCCTTATTTCACATCAGTAACTGTCTGACATGGGAATTTTGTATGCTTTCAGTATTTAGCAGCCTCTTTTCACAATTTCTGGCCAGTAGGAAAAAGACTCTAATGCTTGGCTTCTTATCAGGTAGCAAGTGGGCTAACACATAAACAGCTAAAATTAAATGTAACAATGTTTATTTTGTAAAATGGTTTTTTTTAATGCCACATGAAAAAGTGTCATGCTATGAAGTTAGAATAAACACACAACTTTAGACCAGAAGTAAGCTACCAATGAGACCACTTCAAAAAGCAGTTAAAGACCATTTGAGGTAAGTGCTTTTTCATTTTGGAAATTATTTAGCATTGGCATAAGCAAATCAATACAAGGTCTAAGTCCAGGATTACCATACAGGGAATTCCTTCATGATCTCAGAAATATGAAGAATTAATTGTTAGACCATACACTAATCTTTTTTTGGAATATATACTCTTTCAAAAGCCCCTCTTTAGATACAGCAAGCCAAATTTTGAAACCCCCACCAACTTCACTGGAATTTAATGTTGCTGAATGAGAGAAGAAATCAAGTTGGTGTTTTTCTGTTTTCTTTTTTTTTTTTAAATACAGAGATTTCCACCCTAAGACTTTTAATTTAGAAAAAAGTCTTTTTAGATCAAAAATTTCATAAATTTTATCAAAATTTATATAACATCTAAAACTATTATTTCCGTTCATGAGCATAACTTCCTTCAAATGTATAGGAACCCGAGGAATCTCTTATGCAAGACCAGGATAATACCAATATGGTTTCATTTTATGTACCTAAAACCAAAGAAAAAAACTAGTTAAGTCACTGGTTATTTGAAAATAGTTGTCTGGTAAAGGACTCAACATAGGATGCATAGATGAATATACATAAAGGCAGCACTTGGAGATGCTGAATCAGGTGTCTACATCCCTGTAGAAAGCTCCCCAGTCTTAGCGTGGTTACATCATCGTTCACTGAGACAAGGGAAAGAACAGGTTGTGAGGCTCCTAAATGCCTAACAGCTTCTACTCATGCCTTACTTGTATCTCTGTTCCACAAGCAGTGGTGAGGACAGACGCTTCTTTCCTTCCTTTCTCTGTAGAATACACTAGCTCTTAATTCCCAGAATGTACTCTAGGGAACAGAGTTCTACCAGTTGGGCAGAAAAACTATTTAGATAGTACTTAGTAAATCAAGTTGTATTTGTTGGCATACCTAATAAGGTTCTTCACAAAACACTTATTTAAACTGTAAAGCTCCCTGCTAGAAGACAGAATGGATGCTAAAAGTTTACACAGATTCAAGAAGTGACTGGAAAAATTCTTGGAAGAAAAATTTATTAGAAGACTTAATTATCAAGGATGCCACCCTGCTTCACAAAGTCCACAAGACTTGAACTGCTGCAGCATTGGAGCTGTATTTTGAGGAAACGCCTTCTTACACTTGCCCTTTTTTAATGGTTTTATTAAACAACCTGTACGTACGATGCTCGGGAGGGGGATCTTAAATCTGGTCCAGAACAACCACTCGTATGATTTTAGCACAACAATAAACCTTGGCTAAATGTCTTCCAAGGTTATACTTGTATTTGTAGAGAATAGAGAGGGATGTGAAGCACATTCTGTGTGTGTATGCAAGATGTAAGCAAGTGGCTGTTCAAACTTAATAACATGACTCAGCTTTCACTGGTCAGTACTTTGGTGCGGTTCAGTCACAGGCATCTCTTAATTTCTAAGGTTAAATTCCCCCCCCCCCCTTTTTTTTTAATATACAATGCAGATTAGGCAATGGATTGAAGCTAAATTCAAATCAGACTTTATGTGAAATAGATTTAAACTCAAATTTTAAAATGCACATCAAAGCAGCGAGCTTTCACCTCACTCAACACAGATACGTGCTACCTAACAGTACCAGATAATATAAGCTACATCACCTTTTGAAAGTATGCTATATATGAAATGGAAATATTTCCTTACCAGTAAGTAATGAACTCTCAGCAATTCAATGACTAGCAGTAATCAACTGTGTTTAACTTGAGGTACCTCAACTGAAACAAAACTTACAGGAAGACCATAATGAAGTTCAGACTTTTTCATCTTCACTGTGACTGAAGCATGGTGAACTGCTTTTTACTGAAAATGCCTGCCTTTATTTAACGTACTTTTTGTTTCTCATATACAACAATCACATGATCACGATTTGCACCTGCATGTCTGCTAACCAGGATAATTTAGTGGAAATAAAAAGGCCAGGTTAATTTACCAACACAATTAGTTTAAAGGCCATCACAATAACACGTTAGGAAGATGAAAAGTGGATGTGAAAGTCATTCCCTTCTGCCTGTTCCACGCGCCCAGCATCAAACCATCCATCTAGTTGGAGCACAGCCATGCTAGATACGTGGCCATGCACAGCAGCCACTTGCTCCCACCACCCAGAAGAACCAGGTGTGGCAGAAGAGAGGGTGGGAGGCCAAGGAGCCAGCTGAAAGGAACGCCCTTTCTCTTCTCTCTCTTTTCTCCAGACTGTGCTGGACTGAAGGAAAAGCTGATCATATCCACCATCCTTGTCACATACTTCTTCTGTCTGTCCCTTTTAAGATGTCTCAGCCTATCTTACTCACCCACGAACATTAGTAAAACAGTGCCACATCTATTTTTTCTCCTCATTTCAGACACTGTCCTCTTACCCCACCCATAGACAGACTTCCTTGCTTCAGATTCCTGTCATCCTGTAACTATCCTTTTTGCCCCTTCCTCATTCTCAGGTGTTTGTGCTGCACCTTTTAGTTGCTACATGCCAAAAGCCCACCTTGTCCTAAAGCCTTTGAGACTTTGCATGCAATGACAGCTCCTGAATGATCTGTTCAACTACAAGCAGTCTGAGGTCGTGCTATGCTAAATACATGTTCAGTGTATGTTGCATTCACTCACAGGAGCACATACAAAGAAAGCTGGTGCACGACAGGTAATGCCAAAAGAAAAATTGAAAAGCACTGAAGTGAGGGGACCGAGAGAAGATATTGCTCTTTTGTATATTGTATTCTGTGTCAGCAGAACAATCTTAAAAACAATTTGTATTTGCTGTCCGTCTTCACCTATTCTGTATATTAAAAGTGAGATGCACTAGCTACTTGCTTTTCACATAAAGACATTCTGTACTGGCTATATGATAAAAAAGTTTTGAAATATAAAACATTCCTAGCCATTTTCCCCATGCAACATTTACAACATTTACCCTCATACCATGACCTGTGACTGAAGAACATTTCAAAACAGCCAAATCATCTTCTTGAGGCTGTCTTCTTGATTTCTTGCACTATTGGTAAACACATTTATTTTTTAATTGATGGCCTAAACTTTTGTTTTATTTATGCCTAGACAGCTTCTTGAGTAACAAGAATGAAATACAAACCAGATCAGAAAACTGGATTTTCTAGCCTACAACTAATTAATTATGTGAATTTAGTTAAAACCGATTTCAGACACAGCATGACAGAAATTTGGCTGCGTCTTCTAGAAGAAAGGTTGAAAATATTTCAGAGTGAAAAGTCAAGAGTAAATATTTTATTGTGTAACCAAACTTAGGACAAACATCATTTTCAGCACATAATTTAATAGAAAAAACATTCCAGGCTTAGCGAGTTTGCCTCAGTTCACTAAAGGATGAGGCAAATCAGAACTGCTTCCTCTAACTCAACTTACATTTACCCAGCTAAAAGCAAAACCAGAGATACATACTTGACAGTCACTCCAGACACCACCAGATGAGTATGTGGAGATAAACTGCAACTGTTCCCTCTCTGGGTCTGCTTAAAACTACATATCCAACCAGCACTCAAATGGAAGATGAACTGATGGTTTCCTTCATCATATGTCAACACTGCCTTCAACAAAACCTCCATTCTTTCTATCTGTTGGTAATGAGCATTACCACCAACATGCATATGCCATCAGCGTCAAAGCCTTCTAATATCTTACATGAAATCATACTTGTTAAAATCACACTTGCTTTTCATCCTTTTCGTCTCTTACTCTAAATCACACTTGCTAAAAAGGAAAATTACAATACTTACTTTGGCTACATTTGCATAGAGAAAAGGACTGCCAGAAAGCTCATAAACAAAATCAGACATAATTACTTATCTCTATTACAAAGAAATCTGAACCTACTCAATGGAAATCTTGCTCGATTTGTCCCCACTTATCCCCATCCTTTCTCTAAAGCAATCAGCTGATTTTCCAAAAGGGAAAAAAAAACCCAAGCCCCAAGGAACCCCAGGGAAAGCCTGCTCCCCGCAGCCCACCCCCCACCCCCCCGAGGCGGCGGCAGCCCAGCCCGCACCGCCGCTGCCACTTACTGATTTTTTCCTCCCCTCGGGAGAAAGGAAAGCAGCAGAGCTGGCCCATGGCATCTGCCGCTTTATCTTCCCCCTCGTCCTCCCTGCGTGCACCTCAAGCGAAAGCTCTAAATTATGCTGTACTCCGTGCAGAAATTGGGTGTTCTGCTCGGGTAGCAAGCGGGAGACCGGGGGTGAGCGGCAGCCCCGCCCCGCCCCGCCCCGCCCCGCCTCTCGGCTCGGCTCGGCTCGGCTCGGCTCGGCTCGGCTCGGCTCCGGTTCGGCCCGGCCCGGCTCGGCTCGGCTCGGCTCGGCTCGGCTCGGCTCCGGTTCGGCCCGGCCCGGCTCGGCTCGGCTCGGCTCGGCTCGGCTCGGCTCGGCTCCGGTTCGGCCCGGCCCGGCTCGGCTCGGCTCGGCTCGGCTCGGCTCGGCTCGGCTCCGGCTCGGCTCGGCTCGGCTCGGCTCAGGCGAACGCTCCTGCGCTTTCCTTCCAGCACTGCAATTTGTCTCAAAAAAAACTACTCGATCTCCCCTTTCTTGTCCTTCTGTTAAAGGAGGGATGGGGGCTTAAAAAAATAAGCACAATTTGGCCACCTTAAATAAGGCGCCCGTCCTTTAATAAGTGAAAGCGTGGTTGTGTGCCCTCCGGCCCCACAGCTCCCCTCCGCTTCACAAAAGTGCGCTGAGAAAGGGGAGAAAATGTGGTTAAGTATATATTAAGTATATACATACTTAATAAATGGGCTGCCCTTCTTTCCTTCAGAAGCAAAAATGAGGTTATAAGACTAAGCAAGGGTAAAAACTGGTCGAGCTGCTGGAGGAGTGGCAGCCGTAGCAAGAGGTGTTGAGACACAAACTGGGATTATTGCGCTCGGTTCGGTGGGGATTCGCTACCAACATGAGCAGCAACAGAGCTGGTCGCCTGGCTCTACTCCAGGCCGCCAGCCTTGCTCCCCAACGGTGCGAACTGCACGTGCGGCTGGTGAAGGTCACCTGGTGGACGCAATGAACGGGCTTTTCTAAGGTAATAAAAAACTACTGAGATGCAACATCAGTAAAGAGTGAGTTGGTGATTAAAGATGAAAAATAATCAAAGGCAGTCCTACAGAGAGAGATTAGTACTGGTCCCAACGCTACTCAACACAGACATTAATTATTTGAAAGTAAATAACTAATAACACACCTAAGAGTGGAAGTTCAGCATACAGAGTGAGGCACGACAGCAGATAAGCACAGCCTGCATAGCTTTGACAAACTGAGAGCATTCATCCAAATGTAAAGATGTACATTTTGTTTAAGTATTCTTGTGTTCACCAGAATCAAAACCGCCCTGCTACCTACCCCCTTTGTCTTGTGGTTCCTTGAATTTTTAAAGGAATTACACAAACGCTATCGGGGTGCTCACACGCTGTTAGCTATCAAAGCATCCTGGCAGGGGAAGTGTACTGTGAATATCCCAGCTTTCACTGCAAATAGCTGTCATCACAAACCGTTCCGTTAGACAACAAAGAATGTACATCAGCTATGTGGCTGAGAAGCAGCTCTTTGGTGTCCAATGAATTAATGTTGAAGACTGACCCACGGTAAGCCATTCACAAGGACAACAGTCCCTGGATGCCACGTGTCTCTTAGAAGTTGAGGTCATGCTACATTTTTCCTTCATTGTGGGACTTAAAATATCTCTCGTCTATCTGCATGTGTGTTTCTGCTAGCATGTAGATATTTGATATTTTGAGACTTCTACAGCTGTTTAATTTACCAGAAATTTGCCAACAGCTTCTAAAGTTATTGTAACTGACAGGTAACACACACACACGTACACATACACAAAGGATGATCCCACAAGACTTCTATCATTAGGCTAATAATGAAGGAACACAGGCATACATAGAAATTGTGGGATTACAGTCTAGAAAGTCTGCACAAAATGTCCTCTCCAGGAGATCCAGGGAAACCATGGTGCTTCACTGAAAGATCATCTTTGCTTTTGAAAGGAATTTTTTTACATTCAGAACATAACAAGAAAATCAGAAGAAACCAAATTCACAAATACTTTCTGCTATAAGATCTAATCTTGCAGACCTTTTCTAGTAATACCTGCAGTCACTGACATATTTCCAACACCCATGGAATATAACAGAGAGCTGTGATAACAAAGGTTCTTAACATTTAATATTAATGTGAAGGATGGATAAAGCATGCTCTTGTTCTCCTTATCACACTGATAAAATAAATGATAAGGATAAGCTGACCTTTTTAAAATATTCTTGTTTATAATCTAAAGACTAGTATTTACAGTTGAAAAAATAATCCATTTACCACAAAATGAGGGTATGAATTCTGCTACTATTAACCTCCACTTTGTAAGTGTTCTAGTTAGTATGACACGCTTTCCAGAAAACCGATAATTTAATCAGTGGCAGAAATTCTCCAGAAAAATGTCTAATGCTTCATTTCAAACTACTATTTGATTCACAAAATTATATGTTTGTTTTCCTAGATGTGAGAATCTCAGACTGGAGAATCCTATGAATATTTAATATTTCTTACACAGATAAGTCAGCTTATCTGTGAAGAACAGGTGTAATATATTTAACATATTTGTAAGGCATTGTTCCGTAGAAAAATAGAATTGTCTTTAAGCTAAGTAGTATTCCAAAATTAACATGCATTAAAATAAGGTTGCCAGGTTGTAATTTTTTTATTCTTGTCCATCACTACTCTGTTATTAACAATAATCAAATCATCTACTGTTTTAAGAATTCTTATCTTCCAGTAGCAGAAACAAAAAATCAAGATAGTATACAAGTTTTTAAATAACTGTAACAATTATTAAGTTTTAAATTCATAGAAATTTATTTCAGCTGTGCAGTTACCTCACTTGAGGAGATGCTGTCAGCCTAACCAAGAGAGAAAAAGAAAAAAACGTGACCCATATTCTACAACGTAAGTGAATAAAACATGAATACTACCGGGCATAAGTGAAGCCAGTCATCAAAGCACAGAGACACTATTTCTAAGAGTGAGCAGGATCTTCCATTCCGCTCAGGTTCAAAACAAGAACACAGGCAACATTTTAGGCAAGAAAACAAATATCCTCCACCAAGAAAAGTTTAAAAAAAAATCAGAGAAGTTCAAGTAATACACCAAACAATAACATGTATTTTTTCAGTTTTATGTAGGCATAATCTCCTTCTATATGGACAGATCACACCTATGTGGCACCTAAATGAATACAAAACTCTGGGTGCCATCATATTTTGACAAGCATGTTTTACAAAGCAGCATATAAAGCACGAAGTCCTCTTGTACTTAAACCCAAGCATCCTTGTGTTAAAACATGCAATACCCATAGCTCTTTTTACTGATTGCTTTCTAAGCAGTCCTAGCAATCCATGGATGTCAGGCTGACAATACTCTATTAAGCAATTCTGGACTAGTCACAACCAGTGACAGACCTCTTTCATCCATCTACAAGCCATCTTTTAGCTAAAACTAACAAAGCACATAAGCACAAATGTGGATACAGAGAAGAAAGAGATGATTCAAGGATCCTGGCCTTTTAGCACTGGCCAGGTCAATGTACATGCTCTAACTAGCAAGATGAGGGGGACCATGAAATCAACTGAAACCTCCCCAGCTGGATATGGTCCATCTTAAATATTTGGGCATATATTCTTTGACAAAGGTGGGCCTGATCACATTTTCAGTGCTTTGCTAGCTCAAGGCCTGTAGTTTGTTCTGTTTTGACATCTCTTGAAATTTTGGTGAGATAGCCAAACTACCTTCTGACACGTTATAGCACAGCAGCAAAGCTTTCAGACATTTCAGGCAAGTAAGTGTGACCAGATATGGAATTATAACAACTCTAGCCATACAAGGCCTAAACAGCCAAAGTATTATTAAAAATCAACAAACCCGAAAGAGACACTGGTATGTAATTTTAGGGAGGCAGGGAAGCTGGAGAGCACCTTGGGACTGAAGCTGGGGGATGGAATTTTTTCTGGTAAAGGACATCAAGGTGCTGTCCTTTATCAAGGATGGTTGCCTCGACTAGCCAAAACAAACTGGTGCAAAACCATCAAGCATAACCACTGGCCTCCACCAAGCAGAAATTACAATTTTGAGTCTTGGAAAGTGTCTCTCTTCAGAGAAGATAAAGTCTAAGAGAAGCTAAGAAGTATTCCTTCTAAGCAGAGGCAATTTCAGCCTTCATGCTCCTGAATACTGTTCAGCTGATCCAGAAGGAACCTAGCAAAGCTTTTTTTAGATGATGCTTGTGGTGCAAATTATGTAAAAAGTGGGTGAGGAAGAAAAGCTGATCTGCATTTCAACTTAAAAGTATTTCTGCACTCAGAACCTAAGCTGTTCCCAAGCCTATGTATATGAACACACATACACACACACAGAGAGTGCAGCAGACAGTGTAACACTGTAAGTGTTGTTTTGGGAGCACCGACCAAACCAGTATTACAATCCTCACCTAAAAAAAAAAAAAAACCCACAGGTGAACAAATTATCTGTTGGACTTACCAAATGCAAACATCTTCCTACTGTGTTTGACAGTGCAGACTATGCTCCCATTTCTTTCTGATACTTGGTTTGTAATGCAATGTGTAATTCTATCAAACTTTCAATTGTGTCCTTTTGAAAACACTTGCAATTCGATTTTTCTGGAGAAAAAACAATTAAGTGACTAGACTAAATGAAATCTTAAGTATTTGATTTTCTTATTCTTCAATGGCTTAAGAATATTCCTAGAAACATGTACTATAAAGAAAAAAATGGTACTGAGTTGGCATTTGCATTCTAAAATAGAAGTGCCTATTTTAGCTATACTTTTTTAAACCACATTAAAATACTTCCAGGGAAATCTTGCCACTAATATGTACTTTACAACACTGCCTTCTAGAGAGAGAATCTTGCTGCTGTCACTGTAAACCACTATTTCTGTGAGTTCCATTTGCTGAACGCACCGTACCTTTTCAGCAAAGGCTGGGACGCCAGCCACCGATACACCCACCTTCTATTTTAAGTGCAGCCTCAGGGCTAGGCTCAAGACCAAATCTGCCAACTGTCCAGATTGTTTACCCTCAGGAATGCATTCAGAGCTGTGTTTAGAATAAGCCATACAGCACCTCTGGGTGAAAACCCCAAATATATTCAAGCTCTGCTGAGTACTCATGGCACCCTCCTTTGCAGAGTGGATGTGTCTGACTGTGGTGTGGATATCCCAAGGCATCCCAAGGCATCCCATCTATCCCTGCAGTGATTTTGCCTGAGAGCGGGTGTATGAGGCGGACTTCATAGTGGATGCTGGCATACAAGAATGTGTCACCCTTGACATACAAGACTTGTAGACAAGCCCCAAGACAATGACAATGCGAAAAGCTGGGGCAAGGTACACCTCCGGGTCTTCCCAAGGCTCACCTTACAAGCCTAAGCCTCTGAGACCTATCAAGCATTCATTTAATTCAGTATTCAGCTAGTTCCAGCTATTATGGAAAAGAAAGATCAAGGAATGTATAAAAGTGGGGAGACCAGAAACTGAAGAATACCTTAGTTATTGTGGGGGAAACCCCTTCCAAAATCACAAAAAGAAATCAAAACTCTTAGCTTAATACAAATTATTAAATGCCACATGTGAAAAAACAGTGTAATTTAAGTCAGGGCAAAATTTTAGCACTTATATACTTTTTCCTTCCAAAATTTCAAAGGTGAAGTGAACAGTTGAGATAATGAGGCTTGAAAAGAGTTATGTTCATAGCCCGGCAATCTCTCAAAGATTTTGCCAAGCAGTAAGTGACTAGAGGCAGCTATTGTAAACCAATGATGGTTTACGGAGAGTTAACCTGGCTGTGAGGACACCAAAAAAGTTTTAAGGAGAATATAACAACCTTCCCTTACTTTCAACTTATTTACTATAATAAAGAGATTTTTTTTTCTTATGTGTATATGAATTAAACAAGAGAAAGATGTGACAGTGGCAGGGCTCTGATGACTATGTTCTGATATCTAAATTGGCAGACCTTAATTCCCAATGAATTATCACTACACTTTTTGCCTTTTTTAAGAGGACTTTCATTTTTTGCCCAAATGTTGTTTTGAATATTTTCTTTACTTTCCTGATTACATTTAGTATTTTTTAATGCTTATTTTGATGAACAGAAAAAACTGGCTACCAAGAAAAAGAAGTTTGAGGTCTGTTCTTGTACTTTCTTCCCTTGTTCTCCCTTCAAACATGACAATTTTTTACATTTACAATAAAATGCAACATGAACACAGCACAGTGAGATTTTTTTTGCAATGTACATATATTATCAATCACATTATGTTACAGCTTGCTTTCTGGAACGTTTAGTATTGTGCACAGCCTAGAAGAACAACTCTTTAAAAAACAAAACCACACAAAATTAATTTTCCACTAGAACAAGCAAATTGAATAAACTTTTTTAAAAAAGCAAAAAAACCCTTAAAATAAATGGTGACTACTAATATTCTTTCCCTCCAAAGTTTGTCAAGAAAGTCAGTGAAATGCACTATCATTGTACCACAGTCTTGTGTATCATATCTGCTAATGCCGCTGACCCCAGCCAGTATTTTATTGCTGATGGATTGCTCTTCATTATCATTCTACACTAGAATTCTTCTGGGATATATAAACAGGCTCATTGAATGTGCCCAAAATATAGCTGACATAAGGTTGCACAGGAGGACTTGATTACAGCCCCTTTTCCATTCCTGTTGCAACACTCCTCAGTATTGTAACTTTTCCCCAGTCGTCTATATTTGGAGCTCCAGGGCCCAGATTTGTTAACTTTCTGAGAATATTATAAAGTTCTTTTTCTCCTGCTTGTTAAAGCTGCTGGTAAGAATGCATGTCACGACAGAGTTGAGATTTAAATTAGTCCTTTCTGTAAAATTTTCATTTATTTAAGAGGTACTTGACAATACAACAGGAGAACGCTCCTTAAATATGTATTTTTACATGCTGAAGAAAACATAAATGTTGAATAGACAGACGTCTTATGCTCTTTGAAGTTCTGGAAATCAGTAGTAATAGATTATTTCTGTTCTAGTGAGAACAAAACCCCAGCGTTTCAGGTAATTTTTCAGTCTTCTGCCATATTATTCCGGTATGCCAGTGAAAGCGCAGTATTTGGTGCTGTGCAAATAAATACTTAGCACTAAAGAACAGAAATGAAGGGTCCAGTGCTAGTTACTGCGCATTACAGCTATGTTTTTAAGATTGTATCAAAGGCTTTTCATGATTCATGGGAGGAAAAAAGGCAAGTAGCATGAAGTCAGCAAAGGAATCCATGTAAAACTTGTATTTAAAAAGACACAGTTAATAAGGTTTTAATGTTGTCAGCTGACAGCATTTGCTAGATGGCTGCACCTTACTATGGTTCACTGAAATCTGCCTGTGAGCTGTCATTTGCTTTAGTAAATTGCATAGCTAACCAAGGAACACACCTTAGCCAATCTGTTTGTTCAGATTATAAAGAAAAAAACATGTTCTGAAAGAAAAGGATTAACCCTTGACTCCCTTTCCTTTGAAATAACACATTTCACCTCAAAGCTTTCCAGAAGAGGAATCTCTAGATTTGAATATATCCTTCAATACATCCTTCTCTTTCACAGCCAACAATCCTTCGAAAAGGTCAGCCATAGCGGGAAGAAGGTCTGTGAATGGCACAGGAAGAGAGACGGATGCGCTGACCAGTTACCAGGTTCAGTATGGAGAATCCTCAATTTTAAGTGCTTGAGGGGCACGCACATACGAAACGTGCAGGAAATCAGACCAGTGACCAAGACTGATGCCCAGAGGAATTCTAGCTTCTTCTACACCAATGAAATGACAAAGCTTAGTGCTCCAAGCAGTTAATTCTCCACCATTGCCAGGGCTTTGACCACTGACAGAAGCCAAAACGTCCTCTTTCCACACCTGCACCATGCACCTGCAAGACTCCATACGAGCACCATCTTTTCAGCCTACCTAAATTCATTCATCTCAGTGAACGGCCAGGTGGGCTGACAGCCCACGCTATAGCAGAGATCAGCTGGACTATGGAACCATCTCCAGCTTTGTACTCCATGCAGCTTTAATAGCTATTTTCAGAAATTCAGCAGTCTCTCCCTTGAGTTTCAAACAGAAATCAAGTATGGACCCTTCAGGCTTCCCTCTCCTTTGAATTGTTTTATCTGATCTATGTGCAGCACCCTAGCTTTCATCTGAGATGCACTATGTAGTTTAAAGCAGTATGCACAACCTTAAGCCCATATCTACACCAGATAAAACTGATACACAGAGTACAATCTTTTGCAGGTAGCAAATGCGCTGAGCTCTTAAGCTCTACTCCGAGTACAATGACAAACAAACTTATTTCAGGAACAACTTTGCTCTCAGTCCTTCCTAAGAAGACACAAATGGGGCAATGGAAAATATTGCAGGATCTAGCCCACATATTCTAATATATTGTAATATTTAGTCTAGCAATCACTTATTGACTGTAATTTTAAAAAGCTGTTTCTGTGATTCTGTGATTTCCTTTTACAATTATTCTTTTTTCTGTTTTAATTTAAACTCTGAAAGGAAGGGGAAAACAGCATGGAATTTGAAATGTTCAGTTTCACAAACAGGCACCAAAAATGCATTCATTATTGATATATCTTTGCAGCAAGTGTACTGAATAACCTGCTTGCAGGTGACCCCTTAGCATATGGTCTACCAACACATCATAAATGCGTTGCCGAAGGATCGAAAGTTGGACAAATGTTGGTGTAATTTTAACTAATAGATATTACGCTGCCATGGCTGCCTGTATATGTGAATGTCAGATTCATCATCATGAGGATAAGTGCCAGATAGCCTCTACGAAAAGATCAGGACAGACAGTAAAACACTGACTCATTTCTTGTGGTATTCTGCCCCAAGGTTTTGTTGAGACCAAAGCAGAAAACTAATTCTAAATGGAAAGGAAAAGAGAACTGGGAATGTCAGCCAGCTTTTGGTTTCTCAGATGACTGTGAACTAAACTCCTTTTGGTGAGTCATGCACAGATTCTTGTTATTCATTCTTCTCAGAAAAACCTAAGTAACACAAAAATTACGTTCTGCCCCAATGTTACCAAAAACTTCTGCTGGAACTCACCCATTCCTTTGCCACAGACTGACAGCCTCCTAATTTTATATTGATTTAAACAAATCGTTCTGCCAGTTTTCCATTGGCCTTCCATTACAGATGAGATAAAATATTAGAGTTCATTAAAATAATGTAAACCTAATTATACGACTTACCCAAGAGACTCAGACATTAACAGAATATACTTACAGATTGAAAATTAAAATACACACGTTTTCAAATAAATAAGTTATTTTGTAAGTCATTATATATAAGAGTATTGAAACAATTAATCTGAACGTGTTCCTTGACGAAGTAAAAAGTCAAGTAAGAACAAGTGAAGCAAAGCTTGTACATTATGATTTTCTATCACATCTCTACAAAAAGTTGTTGAAGTGACATCTATTTAAGATAAAGTTGGTAATACTGAAAGTGCATAATCTGAAAGTCCTCCTAGAAATCTATGGAATCAAAAGTGAGCTAACAGCTAGGAGTGATTTACTGGAAGGTTTTCAAAAAAAGCCAGCTAACACTACACCTAGAAAACTTCCTTGTATCTTCACCCAGACGCATGCTTATGGCCTTTCAATCTCAGGTTTTAAGATTTATAACTAGGAGGGAAGTGTGTTCTGGAATTTTAGTTTCATAGGTGAACACCCATTCTATTTGTACAAAAATGATGTCATTTTGATCAAAATATTTGGATTCTTAAAAAGGAATTCAAGAATTGGGAGCTTTGACTGAGATGCCTATATTAACTGAGTACAACATAAGTAACTGAGCGGGCATTCCTACCCATTTCTTTACTCAAAGGACACAATGATATTTATAAGGGTCAAAAAAGGGAATGTGATTCTGCATTTGCTGTCAGAACAAGGAGAAGATAAAATATCTATTAAATCAAATAAGAAATTCTTTCCCCCTTCCTCAATGTATCAAAAAATATTTCTTTACCAAATGTACTCATGTATAAACAGGCTTTAAAAGAAGTAAAATGGTTTCCTTTGTTTGGCCTAAATTCTGTTTATTTCCATAGATCTTCTGTGTACTGTACAGACTACAGCTGTTTTTCCCTCCTAGAGAAGGGAGAGAGACATGAGTTTTCATCCTTAGCAATGATAAATACATTTTGGAGATAGGAGAAATCACTGGTTACACCTTCAGTATCTGCTCTAATTTTTAAATTGCTGTTTTATACTAATTGATAAAATAGGATTTATCTATTTAATTACAATGTTAAACATGAACATTTTATTTCAGTGCTAATGAAACTTTTATGTATGAGTGCAAAAGGTAGCACAGCTTGAAAAATGGGTTCACGTACAAAAGATAACAACGTGCAACAATACAGAAAGATGCTCCTTTAAATGGACATTCATAAACATGTCAGTGTATGAGACTCTCCGAACTGCTTCCAAAGAAAAGGAACATTTCAATGAATCAGGTATTAACAATACATGTGAAAATGAACATCCGGGCCATACTCAGTCCAAGACCTATCATGGGAAGCCTACTGTGCAACTTACATATATGTCAAGGTGCCATAGAATTCCCACAGTCAAAGGCTGTCCAAAACACATTTATTCAATGCTTTTCTGGTGTGCTTTTTCTTAACCTCCTCCATGCAAACACCACCCACTTCTGTGGCTAAATTGATTAAAAGGTTTCCAGCAAGAAAAGAGCTGCTTAAAAGGAACATTTTGCATTACCTCACGGTAAAGTAAATACTAGGAGTTATGCTATGTGGACTTGCATGCATGTGCAGACTCACAAACAGGAAAACACACACAGAGACATTTATATGTTTATCTATGTATCACCCCTATATACTGATAATTTGTCTCTAATGAACAGTAAAAAAAAGACAAGCACCAGAGCACTTAGACAGGAATGGTGTGTCTGCATCCAAAACCTGAATAAAACCCAGATATTTTACCATTGCCCAGCAGTAGAAACAGTCATGTTCAGAATTGGCTCAGTTTGAACAGCCTGGGCTCCATCTGCTTACGATCCAGAAACCGGGCACTCCTTTTCCTACGTCAGCCACGAGATTAAGAGTGCAGTGGACATTTTAACATTGTGTCTGTGACCTCCGTAAAACTAGGTGCTCCAAGACATAATCACAGGATTACAGAGTCTGACTTGGGGCAGTGGGGGTCCATTCTTTGGCCCTATGAGATCTGAATTCTTTGCTACTCTGGAGAAGATCCTTGAAGAACACAGGTGCATCATTTGGCTTCCATGCTAAGCTGCCCGTTGTGGCTTTTCCAGCCTTTGGGGAGCTTGATTTCCCTTGAGCTGGGGGAAGAAAAAAGCCCTGATGTCCAATCTGAGCGGGAATTGTAACCAAACTATATATGTAGTAAGAATTTCCTCTTTAAAATTAAAAATTTTTTAAAAAGTGAAACCTGATTTAAGTACCCATGTATCATCAGCAGAGGATACTGGGCTTTGGATCCCAGTAGGGTGAGATGCCTAACTCAAAAATCAACGAAAGACAGAGGTGTTGACACAGATCTTTGCTGAGTGTTTCCCACTGGCTTGTTCAATTCAGCACTCAGTTCAGCCTGCAATTTCTTGACTCTGCTCTGAGACACTGGATTGGCAGATAAACAATCAGAAAAAATTCAATTTTTAAAACCCCTTAGCCCTTATACCTGATAAGTAACCTGAATAATTACAGCATCATGGTGAAAATTGGTAATATTAACCAAGAAAGGCTCTAAAATACTGAGAAGCAGTAAAAATATAGAAGATTCTTTATCAGGAAATTATTTACAATAGTTTATAAATAGCTAAGGCATTAGGATTTACACATCTGTATTTCAAATTATGGATTTAGGTTTACTTTGAAATACGTGCTTGTTATGCCTACATAGAAAGAATTGTACTATAATATTTTAAACTCCATTTGGAGAAAGAGTATGCCTTCATGTGTTTTGTGTTCTTCAAAATTAAGAAAAGCTACCCCAACCACTAAGTACATTCAAACCAATCCAGGTAATGAATTATGAAGAAAGATAAACCAGATGCTCTGTATATTTCTGAAAAGAGAAAATATATATGAGAAGCTCTGACTAGATAATTAGATAACTACAAGACAAATGGAAGGTGTAAATGACTGAGGTAGTAGCTAATCCAGATTATGGATGGTAATTAAGATATTTGGAGATCAGCATCTCCACATTTTGGGTAATATGTCAGGAAAGGAAATTACAATGTATAGAAAATGGAATTAACCAATAATAATGATCACAAAGAATTCAACATATGCTTCTAAAAGAGTACATCCATAAGTAGGTATATTTGCCATGTAAAATAATGATTGCTTTTACATGCTTTCATGTGAAGATAACACTTCTAATATTAAAGATACACTAACAAGTCTCCTCTTCTGCCAAAACCTAATCAAGTGATAAAAATTTTTAACATCCAATGTGTTTTGTGTTTGTAATACGATAGATAGGAACGGGGAAGGAAAACTATAGGGCTTGCCTGGATTTGGAAGATAAGACAGATTAACACTGGCTGGGAATTTTAAAGTACTAAGAGCTGTTTCTGAATAATTCCATATGTGAACGCTCTTATTTTGGAATAAGAGTGCTTTGTTCTTGTTCGGCTTGACCCACTTTCTAAGTGTATTTAATTAGGAACAGTTTTATGTGTAAGAAAGCCTTTTGTTTATTCTCTTGATTAAAGCAATAAAGTTCAGTGCCTGGGGTTTCTGATTCAAAGCACTTTAGACATTTTTTTTAAATAAGCAAGCTATGGAAAAAGTGCCGAAGTATTAAAATGTAATTGTGGCATTTTCACTGTTTCCCTAAATAAGTGATTTCAAAGGTAAAAGGTTTTTTAAAATGTCTTCAGTCAGCAGCAATTACTTTCTGCTGTAATCGTAGGCTGTGAATGGTTACTCAGAATTCTTTAAGACAAATCTGCTCTTTGCAAAACATGAAGTTACAACAGAGGTTTTTAAAAGTATATGCCAGAGGGTCAACTGTAGTGTCTCAGCGCTTCAGAAATCAAGCTATTTACCTAAAGTAAAGCCATGCAGTCTAGAGAGCAGCACAAGAGAGGCTCGCTCTTCCCATAGTCACAGCTGACCCGAATCCAGGTGAACAGAATCTGGTGCCAACTCAAGCTGTCAAGCTCAGCACTGTGCTGACCACGTGCACCCAGGTATCTGCTCAGAATGGAAGTGGTGTGAATCCACACTGACTCAGCAAATTCAGTGTAGATATGTTTAGAAACTTAAAAAATTGGAAGCCTAACTTTAGATGTCTTTAAGTATGTCTAATAAGTATGAGTATGTATGCATGTTTTTCTTATGTTTGGTACCACAGCTTTGGCTGCATAAGACTCCTGACCTACTGATGCTTGCATAGAAACACTATAGCATCAGCCTAGAGATGACAGCCAACATTTCAGAAGCAGGAAGAAAATCTTTATTAAGCATTGTCATCTCCAGGCAATCCTTAGAATTCCTTGTCTATTCCATAGCAGAAGTAAGCGGGGGACCTTAAACCACTAAAGTAGTATCAGATAGCTTATGTAATGAGGGGTAACACTTTTAATCTTGCAACAGAACAGCAGAGGAATGTTCACATAGCATGAAAGGCAGCGTAAAAAAAATTATTTCTTATGCATTTCTCAGCCATTTATTGGCAGCTGTAAATGGCAAGGTTTGGCACCATTCTGCCTACAGTGGTTCTGTTCTAACCCATATCTTCTGGTCAATTTTCAAGCTATGGGGCAGGGGGATTAAGCCCAATGCTGGACTGTCCACAGCTGGACAGGTGACAGATAAGGGCCCACATGCAGACACAGGCATACTTCACTAAGAAGAAATAGAAACTATTCACTCATGTAATAAAGTAACATGTTTATGAATTGTATGTTGGACCTTCCCAGAAAGTTCTCTATACTGCACGAGTGATACCCTCCAACCATGCATACCGAACAGATCTGTGTAACTGTCCTATAAACAAAAAGGTGTTTCAGGTTTCTCTCCCGTCATTAAATATGAATTCAGATTATAAAGGTTCAATCTTCATTTGAAAAATAGAAGATCACATACTATGTATTCAGCAGGTACTGTGATGGCCCTTTCTGATGTGTTTGAGAATAGTTTAAAACTTCAAGTAGTTTGGCAGTCTACTGTTAAGACAATAATGGCATGGTTTAGCTTGTAGTTGATGTAATCTTGCTCTTACATTCTACTGCTTCCATAAGAAACAGTGCATTGCTGCTTTCTAGGAAACAAGAAATGACACTATATGCCACATTAAGGATGTTTTCTTTAAAATCTGTCACATTTTATCTTGAAATTATTTCCACTAAAAAGAAACCACTTTTAGAAATAGTAGGGGCTTCAAAAATATTTTATATACAGTCTAGAATAAGAAAACTACTGGAAATGAAATTACCACCTGTTTCTATTCATTGCTGAGTACTGTTCTGAAAAAGAGAAACGTAAGTTGTGGTATTAAGCAGAACAAAGCCCTGTTCCTCAACAACTAAATTTTTATGTCAGTGTTTGTATTATTCCTGAAGTACTGATCTCTATGGATCTGCCTCCATGTCTTATTTTAGAATACCTCACAGGGGTTAGGTAGGAAGCTCAGTAGACTCTTGGTGTAAACATGTAGCACGCTGGATAAGCTCTTCAGATCTGCACTAACCATCAACAATTGAAAAATGCTGACATCTGAACAATGGAAAACTGGTTTTCCTTTCACTCCATGTCCTTCAAACTACTGAAAACACTTCTCATAGGAACTGCAGAAGAACTTAATCCAATTATGATAAATCAAACATACCTTCCTTTTGATATTAGGACTATATAATAAATATGTATCAACAAAAGCAACATCCTATCTAGGAAAATGTTAAGAATAAAAAGTAATTATCTTTTGCTGATCTATTCAATGAAAGAATATTATATATTTAATTTACTCCTCACCTCGTAGGTGGTCTGTTTACTTTTTGCAATTAACATATCTTGAAATTAATGTTTTCCATCTTTTTGATGTATTTTAATATATTAAATTTAGGAATAAATTAATTGGACATCAAAGTCTGCCTGAGGAAAAACGTCTTTAAAGCAGAAATACTTAAGATACAAAAAAGCTGCTGGACATTCTTAAATTGTATTTTATAGCATACTATGCTATGTCATGAAAAATCAATTCTGCCTTTTTTATATCATCAATTAAATTTTCAGTCATGAATCACATTCTTACTGATGTCAAATATGCTTTTGTGTTCTCCTGTCAGATTTACTTCATCAGTTTTATCCCATTGTCTGCACATATTTTTCAGTTTCATCTATTGAAAATCTTGTTTTCACTTATTTTCAACTACTGATAACAGCTCTGGCATGAAAACACATCACTACTTCAGACACCTTTTTGTTAAAAAATAAAAGGACAATAGCATTCAGAATAGAATTACATTATGGTATTTTTAAAGAAGATTGTAAAAATTACTCTGTACAATAAAGCAAGTACTACATACCTCATAATCACAGAGTCACAAATTACAGAATCACGGAAAGTTATGAGAAAGTTTTACTTACTTTCAGTATTAGGAGACACATGATTGCATACTAAATATCATGTTGCTGTCTTTAAATCTCCCTGTCACTTTGTAATGAAAAGTTTGTCAAACATTTGCCAACATTAAAGCTCAAAGTCAGGGACATTAGAATTTGCCCTCAAAACAATTAAATATCATTCCAAAATAAAAATTTGCACTTTCAAACCAAATATAGCTGTTAACATACAACTGGTACTACAAAATTAATATAAAAATTCTATCTCATTATGCAAAATGCTATACTAATGGTCAATTTTTCAACAGAAGAAAGTTATAAAATACAGAAGAAACCACCCAATGTGATGACACAAGATGAGATATGTTGCTAGAACTGAAGAGAATATCCATCAAGTTTTAATGTAAGACTAGCAAAAAGGAATCCATAGGGGACTACCACTCTGTTCCCAGTAGTGAACTGAAAATATTTTATGTGTGTAAGAAACCACTGGATTGCTACTTTCTAGTCATGTCCATGAAGAGCCTGCCTTCTAGGTTATTACCTAAAATGTGAGGGTTTCTCTGCCATATTTAAAAGCATAATTTTTATAAGTCAATATTCTACCATATTACTCTGCTAAGAAATAGTGCTTTAGGGAAAGACTTTACTGATTAGCACACAATACCTATTGATTTTTACGTAGGCAAAGAGTTATTTAGCGTACTGCATGCACAAAATTGCAGCAGCTGTGGATAAACTCCTCACAAACTATGAATTAATTACTCATTTCAAATGTTAAGAAATAACTCCAGGGAAGCTGCCCAAGACAATTTTATCCAACAGCAGTATGACTGCCATATTATTAATTAAAATTTAGGAAGACTGCCATAGAAATGCAAAAAACTCAAGAGTGGTTACTTGCAACTTAATAGAGTAGAGAAGGTAGAAGCTAGCCTACAAATTGACTATCAAGGAAAGAATAATTAAGGAACAAAAGAAACAGACCTAGGGGTATTTTGAAATTATAGGGAAAGAAGAAAGAAGGACAGATAACAGATAAAATCCAAGAATGATTCATTACTTTAGAAAAAATGATTCACTGTCATGAGAGTAAGAGAGAGGGTAAAAGAAACCAAGATATGATATGCGTAATTTTGGAGGATGTACAATCTGGACAATCAAAACAGCATTTTCTTGGTTACCATTGCCATTTCCAATGTGAGAAAATGTTCAATTGCTGTATGAATAAAATCGACCACATTTAGGTCAAACCACCTGTAGACAGAGAATCGGGAGAGTATCTAAAGGAGACAAATGGCAGTCTTTCTCTTCATTTAAGCCAGTGCCACTTTAAACAGTGTTCAGACAAACTGGGCAAACTTCATATCGCAGACGGTATTTGAACCCTCTTATTCCTTGATGATGAAGGTGAAATATTACTGTATGTTTTGCTTGACATTGGCAGTGCATTTTTTAAAAAGAGCAAACCAAGAGATGTTGACAATCTATCCAGCTACCAACTGGTTTCCAGTTCTTCTATCTTCAGTCTTCTGTTTCTTCTCAGTATTATTTTCAGTTCAAAAAGTGCTGTTATCATACCTATTTTCTGCTTCAGGTACAGATGAGTCTCTTCTTCCATTCTTCTTTCTTCTGATTCTTTCTTCTTGGTGGGTACCCCCAAAACCTACTGCTGACCAACTGATTTTCAGTCTGCAGAGCTCTTACACGAGGCACCACCAGGAGCATCTTGTTCTTTGAGACATGGGTGTTGAGCAGCTGCCTGGCTAACATCGTAAAATGTAATGTGGAAACATAAAATGCACCACTGAATCCTAACTCAAGGTTATTAAACTTAAGTAATTAAAAAGTTACTTAATGATTCGACTAGCCTAACAGCAGCAATCTGCAAGAATAAATTTTGTTTGTAACATGTTCCATTCATAATGTTATTGATCTCCCTCAGAAACGTGAAGCTTGTAAATATAATGCATCTTTTTGACATTTAGTTGGAAAATTGTATCTTTATCTATACATATATGAAATTAACAAGCAAGCTAATTAACAAATATTAACTGTTCAAGTAGCATATCTTAGACTCACATCTTGCCTGTCTTAGACACCTCTTAGATCTTGCCTGTCTTACATACACATTTTAGGATGGGATGAATGACTTTCTGTAGGTGTCTCCTATTTCAGAGAGACTGCAGAAGGTACCTTGCTGACAAGGTCAGACTAGACACCAAACTTGTACGTAGTTCCATTGAAATGTAAATCGACCTATCAATGTTCTGCTACTTAAAAAGGCATCTGTTTGAGGAATTACTTAAGCAGCAAAGAGCATTATCTTTTACCATATTATTACGATTTTATTCAGATAAAATAGATGTTTGTAGCCTGATATTTTGATTTCCATATTGCTATTTCTAGATTGCAAGGGTTAAGGGGAACTGTAAGCCCTTTAACCTCCAACCTGGGAGACATTCCAGATATATGAGTTCTGGCTATGCAGAAAGTCAGAGAAACCTGCTGGGTGGTTTACACCACAGAACAGACTTCTTGAAGTTTCTCCACCTCAGAGATAGCACAGGGGAAGTCTAGTATATAAACTTCTCCTTACTAGCTACTCAGGGGAACCTTATCACAGTTTACAGGCTGAATACAGCTTGACATCTTCTTTGCAACAAGTCTAGAAAAGTCTTCGTGAATGTATCCTGAAAATATTTAAGTGAGATACTTAATGCTAAAGGCGTATCTAACATAAGAAGATTTACATAATGCTCCCTTTGATGGTCAGGGTCTATTGAACATCTTCACCATGATGTACAGAACTGACCAATCATTCAGGTGAAGGAGTATATAGTTGAGAAGCTCAACTCATTCCAACATTCACTGGTCTTCTTTGGGATTTGAGGTGGCACATAACAGCTGCCATAAGGTGGGCGGTCTGAAGGACACTTTGTTGGCTTGCTGTTTTGTTTGCTTTAAAGAATAAACTGAACTCTTACTTTGAGGATGAAACTTCAACATTACTGTCACTGTCACATCGAATTTTAACTCCTGAATACACACCCTGTGGCACTGGCATGCAGATGCAGATAAATCTTCTGGTGCAGATATTGGTGGGCTCTGCTGAAGATAGTAGATGCTGCTCTGTAGCATATTGTCAAAGCCTGTTCACCTGCTGCACATATCACTGCAGCTCAGCAGGTGTTTCACCGCTGCCTTTATTCATATCAAGCTTTTATGCTCTCATATTTGTAAACATGCTTTTAAAATGCACAGCTATCAAGCTGATATGTGATGTGGCACTTAGTAGCTATGGTAGTACGCAGTTCTTTGTTGTGTATGGACTTCTGTTTCTAACATTAGTTCTGATCCCTTTTTAGATCTTTTCATCTTATTAAATGCATAACGCTCAAGTATGGCCCAAACTCTAGGTAACAAAAAGTAAACACTGTTTTTGTATTTTCTGTGCACTTCAAGGAAAGAAGATGTTTGAGTATACATACACGTAGAAAGAACTAGAGCTACAGTGTTTTGTCTGTATTAAGTAATTTTCAAATTTCACTATTTCTGATGTATTAACAGAACTGCAATAGGTCCCTCCTGTGTTTAATATCCGAGCTACCTATAGTTACTAAAAGCCCTATTCAAATCACATTTTAAAACATTTTAAAATTAGTTTTTCAAAATTCATTAAAATATAGTTTCTTCTCCAAAATTAAAAGATAAGCATTTAAACCCTGCTCCCATATAGCTGTTTTCTGTCTCCTATTGGCTTTAGATAAATAGATATTAATGTGTACAAAACCAGAAAAATTAAATGTATGTTTTTAGGCAAGATTCACTCTGTATAGGACTGAAAAAAGTGGGGCTAATAATACTATACTTTCTCAATGTGGTATTAGTGAAGAGCATCTGTTCAAATACCATGGCTAGAGAAAGCCAGATGTAGTATTCATGTAAAAATAATTCAGAGGAAAATTCTGTTCGGCCTGTGAAAACGACACTTCCCATAAAGTCTTTACACATTGTCACACCAGCATTGAGTTAAAGCCAAACAAGCATCCGGTTCTTGCTTTGAATACCAGTTGATTGACTGCTGTTATAAGCCATTTAATGGGACTCATATTTGAAAGACAGCTGAAAGACTGACTGTCTAATTTTAGCATTCTGAGATGTCAGTAACAAGACAAGTTCAAGAAGAGACATTTATAAAAATGTTTCAAAAAACACTGTAAATATCTGCCAAATATACTACTAAACAGCTTTTATTTGTAATGAGTTATTTACCAAATTCCTTAACCAGATACATATTCCAAAATATTCTGAAGTATATTTGTGAATAGCGGAGCTTCAATTTCACCCAAATGAAAAATTTTATACCATGTTAAATAATCTGGTAATTTCTATTTCTCTAAGCATTTGGATGCACATAGACACATATTTGAATGGACAAATGTGTACAGTAGACATTAGATATATAGTTATATACACAGATATAAACATAACTATGAGATATGCATAACAAGGTAATAAATATGATATATTTAGAGGGATAGATATGTATAAATATATCTCGCTTTAATTTTGACTGGTTTGATTTTGCAATCGTGTTGTCACTAATTTAAACAGACATCCTACACTTCTTTTTCCCCTGTACTACTTTCGATTTGTTTTGTAACAGTCTACCTAAGCTAAAAAAAGGCAGCCCTAAGTGCAAACAAAAACATTAACAGGAAATAATACTGAGCATTTGTAAAGTGCCTGACATGTTCAAAGTATTGTTTAAGTATTTAATCATAAGTTCTCAAAACAGTCCTCAAGACCAGTGAGCTCTTCCACTATCAATGCTGCAGCATAGGGAAGCAAGTTACCACAAGGCAGAAACCAAGTTGCCACCACAGCCCTACATGGAGTCCTGAAACAAGCACTAACTTTTAATAACAGTATTTATGTAAAGCTGGTCCAAACAACAGGAATTTAGAAGTAGTAATAACTGATCACGAACACCCTTCGTCTCCAACATAGTATCAGTTTTGATAGCATTAAGAATGAAACAATCCAGACCTTGAAAAGCAGCTGATAAACAGCAGATGAGGCACCAGGTATAATCAGGTATAACTTGCCTATTAACCAGGTATAGTTTCTATATAGATGAAAAAAGTAGTATGTGCTTAGGAAAAATGAAGTATAATGCATTATTCACATGTATTTCTGTCAATTATAAGCCTCTGAAACTTGGATCTTTCCATCAAAACTAGCTCAACTAGAAGAGGTGCCCGGATCAGAAATTTTCCTCTTGTTTATGCTCATCATACCTTTAAAGGTTTTGCAGAATTTGAGGATGGACACGGTACCTTCATAAAGTTTTTGTCTTCCTGAGATTTCTTAGTCCTTAACAATGTATCTTCATAACATACAGAAGTTTTCATGTTTTAGAGATTTCTTACTCCTTAAGGATGTATCTTCGTAACGAATAGAAGTTTTCATCTTTTTGAGTTTCCTTATTACTGAAGGATGAAGACAGGGCTTTCCTTTAAACTGTCTGCATGAGAAAAGTTTCCAGTGAAGACACTGCTATTCAGCTAGTTGGGATGGCAATGATCTTGGAAAACTTCCCTGATGTTGCATGTTTTGTTCTTTCTTTCTGAGGATATGATCATTCCTTGGTCATGAATATTTTCATTACTAAGGCTAGTAGGCTAGTATGCTTTGGAGTGGGATATGTTAGATCCACTGAATAATTTGCTTGATGGATTGATTTCTGGTCAATTTCTTTTTTTTTTTTTTTAATATATTTCTGCTTATTACCAGAAATCTGGAAAACATTGCAAGGTATATGAGGAAAAACTTACTATAGTCTTTAAGTAAGCATTTTATTGTTGGGGCTCCTTGTAAAACATTTTTCATATTTCTTTCCTATTATTAGATGATCCATACAAGAACAGATGTACTCTTTTCCTTAAGCAGGTCAAAGTCAAGACTTTGCTTTATTAAGATTTATTAAGACTGTCCATATTCTTGTTGAGATGGAGCTATTGCTCATTGACAATATGCCAAATAGTTTTTCTCTATTTCTTAATTTCTATTTCTGAAGAGAAAAGACAAAGTTAAGTCTTCACATGAACTTTTGGTATGAATTTCAGTATGCCATGTCTTCCAACACCACTACATTCAACCTTTGATGTGACTGCAGAAAAAAAAAAGTCCCAAAACCACAAAAACCAAGCTGTACCAGTACAAAGAAGAAAAAATATAAACTGACCTCCAAAGACCATGACCTGTTCCCTGCTATAAATCTGTCTTCTGAGATTCATGTCTAATATGGCATATATAAAGAATAAGCCTAATTAGATCAGATGAAAAAAGCAGTTAATATAAAAAACTTTGTATTTTGCTGTATTACTACTTGATGGTCTTCCCACGTCATCTGATTTCTTAAAGATCTGCAGGTGCTGTAGTGGTATTTTTAAAGATATTCCCAATACATCATATAATATACTCCTAGATTTAAAGGAGTGTCTGCATTTAAGAAAAAATCCTCAACATTCTCTAGTTATTCCACTTAGATTTAACTCATGTTATTAATATGACTAATAGCAGCCCCAAGATCCACTATCAGCTACTGAGAGCTAAACATAACAAGAGTTTTATTGTACAAGCCATTATTCCATAGTCTCTCAGTCCACAGACCTTCCATGTGTACCACCTGAAGTTCCTGCTAGACATGACTTGTGGTAGAAATGAGAAGACAAGCCTAGAATATTAATCATAGGGATGTGAAGCTTCTGTTCAGATAAAGCAGGAGGACACAACTGTGATTTCTAGCATTGTGATGATCTAGGCAAGGTGTCTGTACAATGTTTAAAGTCTTGATGGTATTCTGAACAGTTATGAAAGCTGCTGTACCACTGAAATCCTCTCTGTCTATGAGTATAATCCAAGTAAGGTCACACCTCTGCCAAACCAAAGACATTTCACTTAGCTTTAATCATCTATAATTACTGCAACTAATCTAATTTAGTCACACAGGCTGTCTTTATAGTCAACAGACAGATGCGCAGCTCCAGAGAGTGATATATCTCACTTATCTTAAACACCCACTTTACGATGAGAAATGGAACTGGATTATGGGGATGGATAGTTGAGCATAAACTGTAGCTGTCAGCAAGAAGCACTGCACAGTGTTCCTGGAGAGCCAGGATGAAAGGACGGACTTCTGTCAGGCTCCATGGATATTGTTACAAGAATCACCTAACATACACTGCAGAAAAAATGGCTTTTCAGGCATAAAACTTGTAGATACAACTGATATAAGAGGAAAATGAAGACATACTTACCAAAAACAATAGAGGACTCACAGTAGTAGTAACCATTTGGTTGCTTTTTTTTCAACATGGAGCAAAGATCTAGGCGGTGCAGGATTTCATCTCCAAAATAATGGCTTTTAAAATCTTCATACAGGCTTGAGTCAATTTTTTTCACCTTTAAATAGCAACATAAAATTCAATTGGGCATTCTACTAAGAGACTGAATTTTCATATTTAATTCCTAGAGTTTTCATTTTAACCAGAGGTTAGGATGGAACACTACAACATACAAAAAGAATACTGAAACAATAATGTGACAGATCATCTGTTTTAGTTAAGCACTGTCTCCTACAGAACTTAAACAAGGAAATAAGTGTCATGACACCTCCTTTCTACCCCTCGCTCTTCAGTCCTGTAGGAAACAAATCCACGTACACATTGCTACAACTGCTTTACCTTCCAATGGTTTGCAACAGTCTTCATGGAACATGTCACTGAAGTTATTCTTGCTGTCACCACTGGGCATGCTACTACAAGGAAGAATCTCAGATGTTTGTTAAGGGCAGTGTTCTGGGTCTTTAAAATCACCAAACAGGAAAATGTGGTTGTATTTAATGAGCACTAGGCTTTTTATCTCAGCAAATCTAAAAAACTTGCAGTGATCTAGAATATCAGTATCATCATGTAGTTTTGCATGCACAAAGTGAAACATAACAAATATTCTATTGGGCTGTTTTCAGAAGACCTCATTACAGTAGCTATTTTAAGAGTTTAGGGCTCCTCATTCCGTCATATTTTCAATAGATTATCTCTGTAGAAATTAGATCTCTGCAGAATTTTCTCATGCTGTTTTCTTTTAAAAAATCATTGCTATATGATAAAGGATATTAGGAGTGACCCCTGCCTCCAGCAGGTCCAGCCCAGAGCTCCCTGCCACCCGGCTGCTTTCATGTCCCAGAGGCACATAAACATGCTCAGAGGACATGGACACGGCCAGTTACACAGGCTGCCACAGACAAGGCACTGTCTTCAACAGCACCCATATTCATGGCTCACACGAGACACAGGTGTTGACAGCCCCCAGACAGAAGGTCACTAGTGCAGGCGCACACATGACTGTCTCCAGGTTCACAAGCACATTTGTGCATCCCCCAAACACTGGCATGGCCCCTCTGTCTGCCGAGCACCCCTGACCAGATCCCAGGCCCCCTTACCCACCCCACAGGTCCCCCATTTGCTGGCTGGTTTAGCTTGAAGTTTGGTAGCGAACACCCACACCCCTCACACACATGCAGGTTGGGAAAGATGCAGACATTTTCCCCCAGCACCCAGTGGTCAGCATCCCAGCTCGGTCAGGCAAGCGTACCCACCAGCCCCGTTTTACACAAGACTGGCCCCTTTTACAGCCCATTCTGTCCACTCCTCCTTTGTTCCTCCCCATCGCCTTCCCCTGAACATGCCCACCTGTTTCACTGTCCCACACTCCCGCCCCCCAACACCCTGGACCCTCAGCTTTACATCCCCAACAGCTGCAAAGTCCCAGTTTGCCTGAGGTTTCTTGATAGCCCTTCAATTAGTGTGACTGACAAGGTTTGTTTCTTGGTTTTGTCTGTTATGTTTGACAGGTTTGTGTCTCTCTATATTTTGTTTATGGCTTCTGCCTTTCCTTTACCATCCCGACAAGGTCCTCAACCAGACAATGCTACTGAAATAAACATCCCCACACTCCACATACTGACCAGCTTTGGCTCTTGCTGCTGCCTCCTTTCCTATGCTGGTCAGGTTTGTGTCTGTAAGTGTTGTTTAGGGCTTTCTCCTTTTCTTATTATCCCCTTCTGCACTGAAAAGGTCCTTTACCAGACACCCTAAAGGGGACAGATGCTGTCTCCTTCCTCACAGCCTTACACTATATCCGTTCACCTGAGCATCACACTCATGCACTTCCTGTGATGCTTCATTTACAATTACTCATACGCAAGATGGGCTCACTATTGGTATGTCTACTGAGCTTTTACTTACATACAAAATTATTGACTTCAGAAGCACTTTGCTTAAGTACCTGCACCTTTGGTTCTCTAAAGTCTCATTTATAGACTTTTGCTCCTGTTTACTAAATTAGACTTTTGGTCCCCTAAAGTCTAATTTAGTGAAGGTCAGAAATGTCTTTCCACTTCCTTAACCTCTGAAACGATGACATCTAGTGGTGAATGCTTTTCATTTCAGGTACATGACCTCCTTGGAAGTTAACATTTATTCCAGCCTCACTGATATTATTTAAAATCTGATATTCTGTGGCTAGATTAGTCCTTATGTACTAAGATTATTTTGAAATTAAACCATCATGCTTTTCTTTTTGGCTGGCAGTTCTTTCAAATACATTTAGACATCAATCAGTAATTTAAAAAGACCTTTTCATCCAGGAGAACACTTGTCAAAATGTGAAGCCTTGAGTACTCATGGAATGAAATAAGGAAAAAATCAAAATCACCACTTCATGCTCCAATGAAAAAATAGCATTTACAAAAGGTTGGGATGTTGCTTGTCAAAAACAGATTGGTAAGGTGTGAATCAAATGTTGAATGCTCAGGAATTGAATTATACTTCTGATGCACTACTGAAAGATATTTGGAAAAACAGCCATGGGAAAACTATGATATTTTTAGTAAATTGGAGCAATTTCTGGAGCACTGTTTGTATGGAGATGTGAAAGGATGAAACAATACAGGTGTTTCAATTCATTTCTTAATTGAAAGGGTCTGGACCAGTAGAGACGAAAGAGAGTTGTTACCACAAGGGAAAGTTATAGATGCTGACTACAGAGATGATAGGCTATAATTTGAGGAGGGTGAGAAACAAGAGTATTTGAGAGGCCATTTTGAAGTGTTTGGTGCTGAAAGGGGAGGAGGAAGACACCTGCCTCTTGAGGAAGCACTGTAATGAATGGATGCCTGTAAAAGGACATGGCTGTGTAATGTGGGCCGGGAGAGGTGTTGCACATGGAGCTCTTGCAAGACTGGCAGGGCACCAAGAAGACAGCATTTGGTAGGCCTGTCATGTCTGTTAACTCTCTGTGCTTCCGTCGTATGAAGGCGAGGACGGTGCAGCCTGCCATCCCAGCCTGCAGTTAAATCCTCCAGCTACACAAAGTCCCCACGGCTGCTGTCAGCAGGTGGCCAGGCAGCATTTGCCCCTTCATGGGACCAGGGGCAGGAAGGCTTAAGTGGTGACAGGTCTTAGCACAGCTGCGAAGTGAGATGCCCAACACTCTCCCACAAGCATAGAATCATAGAATAGTCTGGGTTGGAAGGGACCTTTAAAGGTCATCTAGTCCAACCCCCCTGCAGTGAGCAGGGACATTATCAACTAGATCAGGTTGCTCAGAGCCCCGTCCAACCTGACCTTGAATGTTTCCAGGGATGGGGCATCCACCACCTCTCTGGGCAACCTGTGCCAGTGTTTCACCACCTTCGTTGTAAAAAAATTTCTTCCTTATATCTGGTCTACATCTACTCTCCTTTAGTTTAAAACCATTACCCCTTGTCCTATCACAACAGGCCCTGCTAAAGAGGTTGTCCCCATCTTTCTATAGTCCCCATTTAAGTACTGGAAGGTCACAATAAGGTCTCCCCACAGCCTTCTCTTCTCCAGGCTGGACAACCCCAACTCTCTCAGCCTGTCCTCATAGGTGAGGTGCTCCAGCCCTCGGATCATTTTTGTGGCCTCCTCTGGACCCACTCAAACAGGTCAACACCTTTCAGACCCAACAGCCAAAATGCCTGGCAAACAGCACCACACAGCCAGCTCTCTGAAGGTGAGGGCTGCATATGAAGATTTATTTACAGTTGCTCAAAGTAGCTTGTTACGTGAACCGCGGAAGCCACAATGGGCTGAAAGAGGCAAGCAGTGGGGAGCTGGGCAGCGGGTAAGGCCGGCTGTGGCTTCTCCTGGAGTGCTGGCAGGTGGTGCAGGGGCAGACTATGGAGATGATCGGTGGAGCAGAGGCTTGGCACCCCTTTGCCGGCCGGCTGCTCAGGCGGCTTCCTCCAGCCGCCTCCTCTCCGCGCCCCAGTGCCGGGCCCCGAGCAGGCCGGGGAGGAAGGTGTAAGGAGCCGTTCCCGAGGACAGGCTGGGGCTGGCGGGAGGAGCTGGAGCCCCGAGGAGATGGGCACTCCCACCCAGGCGGGAGGCCGCACGGGAGGCTGAGGGTCCGTTCCCCGCAGGACGGCAGGGATTTGCTGCCGGGAGAGGGCTGCTGCAGGCCGCCGGCAGCGGGGGGCGACCGGCGACTGAGGGAAGCGCGGCGGGGGCAGGATGGCGGCGGCGGCCTGGCCGCGGGGACAAGGCTCCGCGACGCCGCCCAGCACCTTCCTGACAGGAGCCGGCGGCGGGGAGGCCTGAGCGCGGGGAGCGCCAAGCGCCGGCCCGGAGAGGGAGGGGAAGGGGGGAAGATAAGACTTTTGTGCTGCAAGGAGGCGCAGCAAGCGGCCCGTCTGTGGTGAGGAGGGTGAGTGAGAGGGGAGGTGGGGGAGAGGGTTGGAAGTGGGTTGCGGCCAGTGACTGTGGGCTCTGCAGGGGAGAGGGTTTGGTGTGGTTGATCCCTACAGCAGTACTTTACTGGTATAGAGACGGGTCCTGTGCGATGGTGCTGCGTAAGTACGGGGGCAGGACCCTGAGACAGTGACCAGCTTATGTGTCTGCCCTGTTGTGAGGAGCTGTGCTCAGCACATGTGGGTGTCCCATACCTCTGAGGGAGGATGATTTTGTATGTGTGTATACATGTGCGTATACGTTACTGTATTTATGGGTATTTGAGCATACGTATATACTTACTAAAATAAAGGATACAAAGAAAAAATGTCGAACTATTCCAACACTACTGGTAGTTAGCTCAGTCACACCTTGCTTGGAAGCAAGATGGCAGCTGTAGTTACTGGCTCTGTCTTTTTAGTTGATGAGGTTACATTTGTCTTTAATTCCTGGTAGCATCTTAGTTTCTCCAGGGTTGGAAGAATGAGTGTTAACCTGCTGTTGTCAATTACAGTTACTTCTCAGGACTTTTTGGATGAGTTGTGAATAAAAATGTCTTTCTCCAACAGAATGAGTGCCACACCAGTGACAAGCTGTGGCTTGCCACCACCACCAGGGCCTGAACAAGAGGACCAAGAGTGCTCTGAGACACACATGTCTGTTTTGTGGTATGCAGGGCAGCTTGCAGTTGCTTACTATGACACAGAAGATTGCTCAGTCTATTTCATGCCTGACACACCTGATAACGAAGACCTCAGGCTACTGCATAAAGTGATTGAGGAAGTTAATCCTCAAAGCATAGTGACCAGTGCAAAACAGGATCAGAATATTGCCAAATTCCTTACCAACCTAACAGCTACTGCTGGTGATAAGGATACAGGAAAACCAGAAATCGTCCTGTTTCCTAACATAGATTTTGGCCTAGAAGTCAGCAAGCAACGGATCCTATCTAGGCAATTTCCATTTATCCCATCTCATATGACTACAACAGAGAAAATTCTCTACTTGTCCTCAATCATCCCTTTTGAGAGCCCACTTGTGATACGAGCCCTAGGGGGACTCCTTAAGTTTCTAGACAGGAGAAGGGTTGGAGTTGAGCTTGAAGAAAGCGCTATTGCAGTCCCTATTTTGGCCTTTAAAAAGTTTGTGCTATCAGATATTGTGAACATGGACCAAGACACTTACTGTGTCCTGCAGATATTTAAAAGTGACATCCATCCTTCTGTGTACAAGCTGTCCAGTGGATTAAAAGAAGGATTCAGTTTATATGGAATTTTAAACCGTTGCAGGTGCAAATGGGGAGAAAAACTGCTGAGGCTGTGGCTCACGCGACCTACTCGGAACTTGACAGAGCTGAACAAACGGCTAGATGTTATCCACTTCTTCCTGATGGCTCAGAACCACGAAACAGTCCTCACTCTTCAAGGTTGCCTCAAGAATATTAAAAACGTGCCTCTTATTCTAAAGAGAATGACCCTTGCCCACACAAAAGTTAGCGACTGGCAAGCACTCTATAAGACAGTGTACAGTGCAGTGTGCCTTAGAGACACATGTCGTTCTCTGCCCAACACTATTGAACTCTTCCAGACTATTTCGCGTGTCTTCACTGATGATCTGCACTACATTGCTAGTCTAATCAGCAAAGTGGTGGACTTTGAAGGCAGCATCTCAGAGAACCGCTTCACTGTTAGACCCAATGTGGACCCCACCATCGATGAGAAGAAACGAAAGCTGATGGGACTGTCAGACTTCCTTACAGAAGTGGCACGAAAAGAATTGGAGAACTTGGACAATCAAATTCCCTCCTGTTGTGTGATCTACATTCCTTTGATAGGGTTCCTCCTCTCTATTCCACGGCTACCAACTATGGTGGATAAGAGTGACTTTGAAATCAAAGGCTTGGACTTCATGTTCTTGTCGGAGGATAAGCTGCACTACAGAAGTGCTAGGACTAAGGAGTTAGACAGCCTGCTGGGTGACTTACACTGTGAGATCAGAGACCAGGAAACACTTATTATGCACCAGCTGCAGACAAAGATCTTGGAGAAGTCTGAAGTGCTTAACAGTGTGATCGAGTATACTGCACACCTAGATGTGCTGCTAGCTTTGGCAGTGATGGCCCGGGAGAATGCCTACTGCCGGCCACACTTTACTCACCGCCATGGCTTCCATATCAAGGATGGAAGACATCCACTCATGGAACTATGTGCAAAGACTTTTGTGGCCAATCCTGTGAACAGTGGCGAGGCTGCCAGACGAATAAAGATCATCACGGGGCCCAACTCATCAGGAAAGAGCGTCTACTTAAAGCAAGTAGGTCTTATAGTATTCATGGCTCTAATCGGCAGTTACGTCCCTGCAGCAGAGGCAGAGATTGGAGTAATTGATGGGATTTACACACGAATCCACAGCAGGGAATCAGTTTCTGTAGGGCTCTCCACTTTCATGATTGATCTTAACCAGGTTGCCAAGGCAGTAAACAACGCCACAGAGAGGTCCTTGGTACTTATTGATGAGTTTGGTAAAGGGACCAACACACTGGATGGCCTGTCCCTTCTGGCTGCTGTCCTGAGGTACTGGATCAGTCAAGGAACACAGTGTCCGCAGATCTTTGTCTCCACTAATTTTCACAGTTTAATGCAGCTAGAACTCCTGCCTGACACACCTCTTCTGGAGTACCTGACCATGGAGACCCACCAAGATGGAGATGAGTTGATATTTTTCTATCAGATCAAACAGGGCATGTCCACTGTTAGTCATGCTGCCAACATTGCTGCATTAGCAGGAATGCCAGCCAAAATTATTGAAAGAGGGGTGGAAGTGTCAGAACTGATTCGCAGTGGAAAAGCTATCAAACGTATTGATCATCCTTCAAAAGGAGATCGGATGGAAAACTGCAGGTCTGTTGTGGAAAAGTTTCTTCACCTAGACCTTGATGATCCCCAGGTAGACTTAGAAGAGTTCATGCGTAAAGAGGTGCTGCCTTCTGCAGCCTCAGTCCTGTAATGGGTATGTGTAAAAGCACAGTTTACATCATATCTACCATGTTCAGTAGGAAAGTTTGGTAATTTGGAGAACGATCACTATGACTAACACCTCACACTACATTTAGCTTGTAGCAAACTGTCTATAGTTATGTCCTTTCTCTTTCTTGTTTGAAGTAAGTACTGTAGTTACATATCTCTGCAATACAGTGAATGATATGAAAGCAGGAAGACTGAAAGAAGATAATTCAAGAACCTCTTCCAGCTGTTGGGTCATCCAGTTTGTGCATATTCTGCTCCTGTTGTTAGATCTTCAGATTAAAAAAATACTGTAGAAAAATCACAAACCATTGCTTTCACAGTCTTAAGAGACCAGCAGAAAAGTGTTTATTGTCTTGTATTGTGCCGAAGTGATCATTTCAGACATTTTAGGATCAGCATCAAAGTTTCCAAATAAGTATATGCCTCAGGCTTGCATATCAGCAAGTAACAGTGGTCACAATACAAACCACTGACATAGAGCTGATAAATGGAAATACAGAGGGATTTAATGAGCTCTGCCTCTTTTCTTATACCAGCATTTCTGTCCAAAATGCTAGAGGTCAACAGGACTTCTATAAAAAGAATGCTGGAGGTCAGAATCAGTGGGGACTGATAAACAGGGGAAGTGCTTTAGTTTTACTGAGAATCACTCTCTTCTCATAAGGTTGTATATGGTACGACTATGTATCTATGCCATATGGGTATAAATAAAAGCAAAATTACAAATCTAGGAAACTGAAAACACTAGGGATGTAAGACAGAAATTCACATATTATATTCTGTTCTTGAGTATTGAGTAAAACTTAACACTAAAGGAATAATACCAGAGGGGGAGGATTCCCATTCACTTCTCTTGTTATGCAGAGGATCTTTCCTGAACACAGTATTTGATATATGCATATGCAACAAAAACTCATTAACAGATTAATGAAGCAGGAGACATAATACATAAGTATTATAGAAGTAACAACCTTTCCTGCAACAAGATAAGTGCCTGAGATTCCTTATCTAAATTAGACAGAAGAGACATGGGATAGCTTATTGTCTGACTGCCAAAACTTGCTGTAACTGCTTGCAGGATGGCTAATAAAAGACATCAACAGATATACTACATCTGTCTTCAGTTATATTTTATTTCAAGAAGCCAAAAATATTAGTCACATAAATTAAGAGAAAGTTTACATGAGAAAATGTAATTACCTTCATAATTATCAGTATTAAACATCTTATCTGTTACGTCTAGCTGAAGATAGCAAAAAGATGAATGTGAGCACACATCAAAAAGATTTTAATTTGGAGGCACTGCTTTGGGTTTGATTCAGTGTGGAATTTCCTCCTTTATGATAGAAGAATTATCATTACTATTATTACAAAATAAGTACCTTATGTTATCTCTATAGGAAACCAGGATAGTGGCAAAAGTTTAACATAATTTACATTAAAAAATACAAGAATAAATTACTGAATCATGCAGTTACTGCTATTTCCAGTGCAATCATAATAATACTGTCTGCAAAATAATACCTAGCATCTTGACGATGTTACCATTGAAGTTGAATGGTAACAGTGAATCAGGCATTGTACAACACTTGCAAGTGTTCCAAGTAAAATAGATTTTTCTCATTAATATATTCTCCTCTACTGATGATAAATGCAGCATTCTAAAGATACACTGTACAGAAGAATAAAATGTATTAAATATTCATAAATTATATTTCTGGCATTTAATCTTATCAACCACTGTCTAGGCTAAGGGTATATTCCTTACTAATTAAGCAGATGCCATCAGAGCAATTTAGCTGTCAGTCATCTTCTACTTATGAAATCCATTTCACAGTATTTGCAGTTCTGGCAGCACCAGGTATCAAAGGATCTCCAGATGCCATACAGCATTTATCAAGTGTGCCTCACAACAGGCTGTGAAACAAACAGCAGTCTGGACGAATGAAAAGCAGAGGGGTTGTAACTGACCTGCGGCAACGTAGAGGGCTAGCGAGGGAAGCAGGAATAGAAATGTTATCTTCAAGTGCAAAACTCCAGTTGCTCTTTCATTGTGTTTCATTAGGCTCTTTGTATAGGAGATAGCGATACTGACTCAAGATTCTTACCATTCAAACAATCAGTTGTGGAAATAACTAAACACGTGCAAGTAAATGATATCTATCTCCTTCCCCAAGGACACATAGAGCCCCGCTGCACCTCCTTCTTTTGGAGGAGTTTTCAGTGGCACATTTGAACTCAGAATTGTCCAACTGACCACGAAGAATAAGTTGCTCCCACTTCTGAGTAGGTAAATAAATTCTTTAACCTGAGAAGCTGAAGGAGGTGCAGCAACCCAGATAGCTCTTTTCTAATGCGCTTTATCTCACATTTTTATCCTTTATTAATGTCTGTTTCCAAGTTTTCTGTATTTACCATTTTTATCTTAATGCTGTGCCTTCAAAATGGAAAGCTGATTTCTTGAGCTCTTTATTAATTTTGAATTCTCAAACTCTTTGCTTTGTAATTATCAGCAACAATTTGGGAAAGTTAAAATCTTTTCAGAATATGTGCATTTCAAAAATGCCTGGAGCTATATTAAGGTCTGAAAAACAGATTGTTTTTTTTCTGCCCCCAAAAGATAACTTCGGTGGAACTTAGACGTCATTATGATGAGAGTGGCTTAACAGAGTATTGCTTCCAGTACGGAAACTTACATTTAAAAAAAATATTAATATAGTTACAAAGCTATAGCTGTGAACTATACTCAACTACTTTAATTCTATTTGGTCTTTTTTATGCTTTTTCATGTAATTTTAATCCACTCCCCCCTTCTTGTTTTTCATACTGTTGTATTATCTGAAAATGCAATTAAATGTTATAATAAAACATACTACAAAATAGTTATTCCTTTTATGTTTCATGTTTTTATTTATTGTTTTCAGTAAATGCATGAAACTATGTCACTAAATACATGGACACAATGAAAGAAAAAATGATAGTAAAGACTGATGCTTATAAAAATTCCTGATAAAATAATTTACAGATTTTTAATACGTAGTGTCTTTCTATACAGTGTATCTTTAGAATACCATATGCATTATCCAACATTATAGAGGACTAAGGAAGAAGGAAGATGATTTGGAATGACATTGACCTGGTTCTGTCAGCAGCAGTGAATATCAGAACACAGAAAGTATGCATCCTGGCTAATAGTTCATGCAAGGTAGATCAATGTAAACAACACAATCAGCCAAAAAAACCCAACCAAAAAAACAGAATGGCAAAAACCCCACCCTGATTGTCTCAGGTGTTTTAACCAAACAGTTAAATTACTGAACAGCTGGTAGTCCGGAAGAGCTGTGGGTTCTTAAAATGAGTGTTTTAAAAAACAGCTGTTAATACAAGCAAAAGCGTATGTGAGCTTACAAATTTCATAGCTATACCACCTACAATCTGTGCACAAGCCCTTATTTCTGTTCCAGAGCGAGTAAGAGTGCCCTTGAAATTTCTTGATGTATCTCAAATCTCACTGCCTTCTTTGAACTGATTTCACAATACTACTTTATTAAAATGTGCACCTTCAGCATTTTTAGAGTTATTTCTAATTACATTTTAAAGTGTTTTTCTTTAATGCTTACTATTAAGGAGAAATCAACTTAAAATATTTATATTATGTATTTTCATTCATATTTAAAAATATATTGTTTCTGAAAGTTATTTTCCTGGTCAATTTTAAAGGATCACGTAAAACATTCTGTACAATGTCAGCAAAAAAAAAATTTATGGAGACATACCTTATGTTAAATAATACAATACTACTGTTAAATTAGTATGAAATAAAAAACTAGAGGTACCAGTATTGCTTCTATAAATTTATCATTACATTTATAACCTACTTTTATGCATTTGTGTATTTTGACAAAAAAGCTGATAAATAGGCAAGAAATAACTGCCTGCAAAAGAGAATACAGAAGATGTGTTTCATTGCTACTCTGAAATTCACCAAAGTATATTCAATAGAGGGATCTAACAGTCTGCATATTATGCATAATCCAAATACAAATTCCACTGTTTATTTGCTTATTTTCTCCTATATGGTAGCAAACCAAAGCTATCCAAACAAACTGCATACATATAATCTACATCCTAATAATAATTCTGTAATTTTGAACAAGTACTTTCATCATTTGGTCTTGCACAATTTTCATGAAAGAGAACAGACAACAATATTGCTCCATTGAAAATATCAAGAGTGGTAACTTAAAGTACAGTACAGGACTGCTGTCTATGTGGACGATGTACTCATTATCTTTTCTAAAAAAAACCCAGTATTATTAAGTCTTACCTCTTCAGCTGGTTACAGAGGAGAAAGTATGATGCTATAGCATAAGCAACTGCTTTGTTCATCTCCAGATTAAACTTTCTATATTGCTGCTGAGCTATGTGAAATGTGAGCTCACCTGCTTACGTAGCTGTGTTGATTTTGACAACTTCATGAAGGTCAGATGTGGTTTAAAAGCTCTTTCTTCTCCTGCCAAGATGCCCTTTTCTTGAAATTTCTTCTTTATAGTCTCTGAGTGGGGAGAAAAATGCAGGGGTACAAAGGCATTACATGACAGAATGCTTAAAAATGTGCTTTCTACTGTAATATGAGTCACAGCCACGCCACATGGAAAAAACAAGATGATAAAGCAAGTACTAAAAGGCAGAGATTTCTAGTTAACTTCAAAGGTACATATTACTTCATGTGAAAACAGTCTTATATTTGCAGGTAATATGGGTCACAAATTTGGCTTTACTAAAATAATGGCAATTAGAAAGCTATCCATGCTGTCTGCTTTTGCTATCAAAATAGGAACTTGACATTAGAACTGCTCAGAGTTACTTCCACTGGAAGAGTTTTGGAAACTTCAGGAAAACTCGGAGTATGAACAGAATTGTCTTTCCTCAAAAACACTATTCTGTGGTGAGTTCTATTATTTGTGTTTGGGAAATCTCCTACTCAGACCAAAGGAAATTTGAAATTGAAAGCTGTGTTCTGGCACTGGATTTACACGGCAGAATTAGAGAATGTATCAGGAATGCTGATGATTTTTGTTGGGTTTGGGGGTTTTTTTTTTAAGTTTCACTGTTGCCTTCCAAACTGCTTTCCTATTTTTAATGTACACTTTTATCTGTCTACAGCCCAGGCCAAAGCAACTCTACTACACTGACCTAGTTTACTGTTTCCCAACTCATCCGTCCAGTGTAATGTTTCATTTCTTGGAAATAAATCTCTGTACAACTTTTGAATTATGTTCCACATTTCTTTTAGCTCAAATACTTTAAATGAAAAATTTCTGTTGTAATTTTGAAAAAAATAAAATAAAATTGCTAAAACCTGTGGCAAAAATAATACCAGTAAGTCGAATATTAGAATATTTCTATTACTGAAAAACAGAACGAATGCAATAGCTTTTTTTTTCTTTGCAAATACAACTTCCAATTTTTCACTAACTGTAGGCCTAGCTGACTCATGCTGTCCTTGAACTAAAATCAAAATGAGGGGGAGAAATTGATCCTATCACATTAATTTAATCAACACTTACCATAACAATGTATTTACATTTATGTTTATTGGGTTTTGGCTTGATAGTTCAGCTGTAAACAGTGCTTTACTTTCCCACCGGGAAGAAAATGCATTACACTGGGAAGTGAACAGCACCACTGGCTAAAAAATATCAGGAAGGCCCAAGGAAGAGGAATATAGGCATATAAAACTAGGTAGCCTAAGTCTGCCAGTCCACGCTCCTGTAACATGCCATTCCAGAGTCCTTACTCTTACCATTTTTTGTTTTCTAGAGTAACTATTTAAGCGAGCTACTTTGAAATCCCACTTAAGAGGAGATTTTATAAGTTTGTGCGCTACTTTGCAACAGAAATGTTCTAGAAGCAGCTCAGTATTCCCTAGGCACCTGGAGATCAAAAATCACTTCTCTTTCTCTGCTGCGTATGATTTATAACCTTAGGCTCCACAGCCTATGCAAATGAAGTTGGGGTTGTGAAATAAGCCAAGGAAATCAAAGACCCAGATGCCATCTCTTAAACAGGCCCACTTGAAAATTATCTTCCAATGTTCACTCCCCACTTGTAAGATGCTGATGCATTTTACAAAAAAGAATTGGCCCAACCTCTTATTCTAACTCAGAATGTTGAAAGGACAAGCAGATTAAAACTTGTGAAACATTGACACAACGGTAATGGCAGTCATATTACTACGGCAGATGCTGAAAATAACCTACCAGAATGGCTGAGGTGGGAAGGGACCTCTGGAGGTCATCTGGTCCAACCTCCCTGCTCAAGCAGGGTCAACTACAGCCAGTTGCCCAGGACTATGTCCGGACACGTTTTGCCTGTCTCCACGGACAGAGACCCCACAACCTCCCTGGGCAACCTGTGCAAGTGCTTGGTCACCCTCACAGTAAAAAAGTGTTCCCTGATGTTCAGAGGGAACATCCTGTGTTTCAGTTTGTGCCCAGTCTCTCTCTCTCCCCCCACTGCCCTACGTGTATACATATATATATACAGGCATAACTAATATATAGAGATATATATATCTATATCTATGTATCTAGATCTATAGGCCTACTATATAGCTATAGCTATTTATTTTTACACAAGTACCACTTAGCGACTTGTAGTATTTTAAATTGTGTCTGCGGGAAACATTTTTAAATTTACACTGAATCCCCACTAAGCTATTGTGCAGCTGTGCACACAAAATGCTGCTGAACAACAGATTAACATGTCACAACAGACGGCTACAAATAAATGTTTGCTGCTTCTTCAAACTGAGATGTGGAAGTCAAATTAAGTCCTTTAGTTACAGTGTGCATGTATTTCCATGCATCCAACAGCCTGCTTATTTTCTGATGTCAGTAAGCTAATAAAATGTTACATTTATTTGAAACTGAGATTATCTGTAACAAAGCCATTTTCTGGTTCCTTTGTTTGGTTCCTTGAACTGCATCATTTGGGGACTCAATGACTTTGATGTTCCAGCAAAGGATTAGTCTTATCAAAACCAGGTTTAAGCTACCCTGTGATACTCTGACTCAGTCTTGTGGACTGTAGCCTTTTTTCTCCCCTAAAAGCTCAGTGTCTTTATGCCACCATGTCTTATGCAAAGCGGTGTCTTACCTCCCACTCTGCAATAAAGATCTGTGCTGATCTTTGCGCCTCTAAGGGTGTTCCCCTGACTCCAGTGTCAGACCAGCGGTTTGCCAATGTACATCTGATCACAGGATTTTAAGCCCCGTCTTTTCAACAAGATCGACTGATTGTATGGCACTATAAATGTGTGCTACAGTGGGACAGCAGGGCACCCACACTTGACACTGCTAACAGCAACCACCTGGCTTGTGTGTCTCTATTTTGCACTAAGTATCCTTGTTCAATATCTGCTTTTATGTGTCTTTCTAAATTCATCTTTTTTTTTAATACCTGGCACCTCTAATCAGGAAAAAACACCATGAAAAACTAGGCCAGAGGAAAGAAAGCATAACTTCAGAGAGAGGTTGCAGTTTTAAATTTCATAGATTTACACGTGTGTGTGTGCATGTGTCCACAACTGTTCTCATGGTGACCAGATTTCTCACACAGCGTTGTCATAGCATAGACTGTTATTAAACCTTCAGGCTCAAGAGACTGGCCACACTTGCTGGTACTATAGATAGTGCAGTATTTGACACTTAGGGAAAGCGTGACATTTTACTAGTTAAGGTGACTTACGAACATAATTAGCACAATATGTTCTTCTTCAAACATCGTGAAAAGAGAAAGAAACCTGAGTAGATGGAGGGAAAAAAAAAGAAACTAAAGGAAATGTTTTCTTGAGAGCACAGGAAGGTTAAAAGATAATGGAAAGCTATTAATATCCATGCAGCTCTCTGAACAAGTGGCCACAAGAAGGGTTTTAAAAGAAATAGGAAAGCAAGCATGGATGCTGTGGGCAAGAGAAAGTTCCAGGCTTATGGGACAGCATGCATGTGGATTTGAAGATGGAGCAAATACATGAGGGTTAAAGTTTATGATGGGGATTGCCTGAAATGAAAGAAATTAGAGACTAGTAACAAGAATGGTAGACAGGCAATGCCCATCGGTCTTAATAAATGAAGGTTTGCCATCTTTCCCCCAGACACCAACATGCTAGCTACACTGAAAAATCAAACAAGATCTGTGTTTTCCCTTATTAGAATCATAGAATGGTTTGGGTTGGAAGGGACATTTAGAAGTCATCTAGTCCAACCCCCCTGCAGTGAGCAGGGACATCTTCAAATAGATCAAGGTGGTCAGAGCCCCGTCCAACCTGACCTTGAATGTTTCCAGGGATGGGGCATCCACCACCTCTCTGGGCAACCTGTGCCAGTGTTTCACCACCTTCATTGTAAAAAAATTTCTTCCTCATATCTGGTCTACATCTACTCTCCTTTAGTTTAAAACCATTACCCCTTGTCCTATCACAACAGGCCCTGCTAAAGAGGTTGCCCCATCTTTCTATAGTCCCCATTTAAGTACTGGAAGGTCACAATAAGGTCTCCCCGCAGCCTTCTCTTCTCCAGGCTGAACAGCCCCAACTCTCTCAGCCTTTCCTTATAGGAGGCGTCCTCCAGCCCTCAGATCATTTTTGTGGCTGAAAAAAGTCAGCCAGTCTCAGGTTGACCAATGTTTGCAGATTCAGAGTACACCCTAGAAAAGTTAAGGCAATTTTTACAAGCTCAGTGACTTCCTGGAACAAATTTTTGGACATCTTTCAGACCGTCTTTCATGCAATTTGAAGTACTCTACCATACTATTTTGTACCTTACCTTTATAATGTCAAAATTACTGAATATCATCTGCCTCTCTTACATTGGATGTGGCTGAACCCATTAGACAACTGTTTCCCCATAATTAGACTTGAAATGTGATATATGAAACTTATTTAGAACTGCTGTATACTGGAAAGGCTCAAAAATTGAACAGCTAGATCAATACAAAATGATTCATAGAAATATTGCACATTGAGCCATATTCCATAATACAAATTACTATCTTCTTCTTTTCCAAGATTTCATTAGATAGGGAAAACTGCTATATATGTACATTTTCTTCCAGTCTGTTAACTTCTGCTTGTCTCTAATCCATGCCATCTCAATTAAAGGGTTTAGAATTTAGAAACAGTATTGTCTCTTTATTGACAAATTTTTTGCTTTACACTTGGAGCTGAGGAAAAACTAATTATAGATAACTTACAATTATATCTATCATGTTAAGTCATGTTAAAATTTTTAGGTTCTTAGCTGTTTTTTAAGAGTATTCTGTTGGCTGTCAGTCAGCAGAAGTTTGGGTTTTACAAAGAAGCTCTTCTGGTCATCTTTCCTCTCCTGATAGCACCAAGCATAATGCACTTGCAAAGCCTCACAAGACCCGATTTCCAAGCCAATGAAGAACTCAAAACTGTCTATTTCAGATGCTAATATTTATCATAATCTCAATTACATGTCACCAGATGTGAGCACCACAAATTTAAAAACATTATTTTAGATATCCTGTTATGCTTGGAATATACAAGCAAAGGCTGCAAACACCAAAATCTATACCATTCTATCGTTAAGACCATTATAAATGATAGTATCAGCCTGAGGAGCATCCCTAGATGCTGCCTGACAAAAACTACTGGCTCCTGAATGCCTCAGAAATCCCCAATCTCTAATTAAAAAAAATGGTGACTAAACCAGGTTCAGTCCCTATCTCCTGTGCTGGGGACTTTTATCTCCGGGATGCAAGAAAAGGAGAGCCCTTGCTTCTCATCTCTCCATATGAAAAGTGGCTATTTTTTCTGCCCATCAGTACTATCATTTCTGTGCAAATAGTCAGCTTTACACTGTGTCAAAAGGTAAACCAGAGTCAGGCCAACTTCCCAATGGTTCTTCCAGTGCTACTTGGTTATATATTACTTTGGCTTTTCTACAGTGAATTGTCACTGTACCATATCACTGTCATATCAGTGAGCTATACGGTGATTTCAAACATGTATCAGCAGTATGCATAGCTTGTTCTGTTTCTCTCCATTGCCATCCATGTATATAGAAGATAGATGTGCTCTTTCATAAAGTAGGACCCAAGGAACAGCTGGACCAAGCTATCCCCACTTTGTGCACAGGTGCCAATATGTGAGGTAAGCCTTAGAAAACAATGATAATGTGAAGGCTTGAAGTGCTAGACTGAAATAGAAACTTAGGTAGGACTTCTTGATGAAACTCGGTTCTTCTACTGTCTTTAATCCATTCAAATACTTCCTAAGAGTTTGTCACACTCACAAAAAGAAGTGGGTAAGAGTACCTTCTTTTAAACCAAAAAAAAATCCATATCTTATTGCTTCATTTTAATGAGGTATTTTTCAGAGTAATTTTTATTCAGTGTTTGGCAGCACAATATGAAGAAGAAAGTAAATTAAAATCAAAAAGCATTTGCTGTCCTTGCTTCCAGAGAACCATACTTTACATTTTTAGCATTAAGGAACAAATGTGGAGATCACTAATGGGTGGTTTAGAGTAACAGAGGCAATGAACATAGAGAACAGTATGTCCAGTTTCATTAAATAATACAGCAGTGCTCAGTGGCCTTTAACCAGATCATCATATCTGTTCTGTACAGAGGGATGTTAACAATCAAAAACATCTCATAAAAAACAATCAAGGAGAAATTAAATGGCACATTCAGAGCCAGTCATGCACATGGTTAGTTTGTTTTATATATTTCACTTACAAAACTACAGTAAGAATAAAAACTGTAATAAACATCAAGGTGCAAAGACAAAATACTATGACAAACTGAAGATATTTCAATCTCCCTACTAACTGAATAAATTCCATGCAACAATTTAGAACTTTACTTCCAATCTCACCTGACTACACAACAGCAAATTAGAGATGTCTAAATGCCAAAATCCTCTTGTAAGATTTACTTTCTCCTTTCCTTACAAACAGATCCTCTACTTATTCCTGACTTACTTTCTATTAAACCCTTATTCTTCCCCTTAGTATCTGCCCTCTCTGTACCTAGCTGAAAATGCCATTATACAGCCCAATCACATTCTTCTTAGCAAATTGAAAAGATTTTTTCCATTCTTTTTGGTTCCTTCCACACAGTTCATCAGAATGTTAAGACCCTGTGTGAAGAGTAGTGCAGTCAAAGGGCAGGAGAGGCACTGCAATACAGTGCTCCAAAGCCAGTCCCCTGTCCCAGCCTATTGTTCTTACATATCTACTTAAGCCTCTTCTACTTCTCACGTGACACACAAAAAAAGCTGAGCTAAGAGATCTGGCAATAGCACAGCATTTAATACTCCCACGCAATAAATGTTGAGCTCTAGAGCAAACTGTTTTTAATAACTATGACCTGTTGGAAGCACAAATATATAAAACTAACTGGTGTTATACTAGACCTCAATAGTACATAAAATGTTTGCCCCTGTTCACAGAATCACACAGATTCACAGAATCCCAGGTTGGAAGGGACCTCAGGGATCATCTAGTCCAACCTTTCTGGGAAGAGCACAGTCTAGACAAGATGGCCCAGCACCCTGTCCAGACGAATCTTGAAAGTGTCCAACGTGGCCGAGTCAACCACTTCCCTGGGGAGATTCTTCCAATGGGTGACTGTCCTCACTGTGGAAAATTTCCCTCTCGTGTCCAATCGGAATCTCCCCAAGAGCAACTTGTGTCCATTCCCCCTTGTCCTCTCCATGGGACTCCATGTAAAAAGGGAGTCTCCATCTTTGTAGCTACCCCTTAAGTACTGGTACGTGGTGATGAGATCCCCTCTAAGCCTCCTTTTCTCAAGGCTGAAAAGGCTGTTGTCAGCATTTGTCTAGTCAAGGCACCTAAAATGAAGAAAACTGTCACGTAGCACAAAGCTAAATTAGAAAAGGTTGCATACAGAAGACTACGTAATATCAAAAGGCATGAACCTGAATGCTCAGGTCTAGTGGAATCAGTCCTTGATATAAGTATATCAGCAGGTAGGTGTCTTGGCTTTTGTAATTAAATCAGCAAAAAAAAATGTCAGTTGTTTTTTTTTTTCTCCTAGTTGTATTAATCACATAATACAGTATACATATATTTGCTGACATAGATATATTCTTGAGACAGCAGAACACTGCCACTTTCAACTTTAGAGCACACTTCTGTGCTTGCTGTGGATGAGTCAAGTTCCTACACATGCCAGTAAAGTTTTGCTACACACATTAGTAGGAACTGTAACTAATGGCACCTGGATTAGAAGAAAATCTAATGTCACAGGAGTAAGTTTTCAATGCAACTGCTGAAGATTTGGACCGGTAGCTTTTTGTTCACTTTGTACAAATCAGTTGTTTTACAACAGTTTTGAGTTACCGATTTTTCCATTCTGTGAAACGACTTAAGAATAACTGACAAGAGGCAAAATTCATTTCTCTTAGCTCCAGCCAACTGAAACGAAAATGAACTAAATTAACTGAATTAAACTATTTCTCTAGGCTCTCTGAAGTCAGCGCAATTTACCTCACCCTAAAATAGATGCTAAATGTGTGGTTTCATAATCTTTAAAGCAGCTCATTAACCACCATCCTTGCCAAAACAGACTGTTCCTCTCCAGCCCCACACCTGCCACTGCTCCTATCTTTTGTGCCAACAGCCATGCAGCTATACAGTAAACTGCACTGACAAACAGAATAGATTAAAAATTAGCTGGCAGAGGTAAGAACATTAATTTAACCACAGCTGAATTCACCATGTGGCTGCACAAATCACCAGCACAACAAAAAGGGACAGACTCCTTTGGTATGGTGGCAATGCCAGCTTATGCTCTAGTAAAGCTGTAATGTACCTAGAGAAGAAGATGGGCAGGATGACACGCTTTCCATTTCTCTCTAGTATGGACTGTTAAGAAAATTTATTTAGTGAGATTAGACTAAATGTCATTTTTAGAAAACTGAAGTTAAAGAAAATGACTAGGTAGGTGTACTACGTGTCTGTCTAGTGCAGTCCTAACTGAATTAAAATATTTAACCCAACAAATCAACATTTCTTAAAAGCAAAGGACCAAAAGCAAATGAAATAATTATCTGCATAAACAGAAGAGTAACTTTTTTGTTCATGAAGTACAAGCTCCCTCTGACGGTCAGACCATAACGTGCATCATTCATCCATAAAACAAAAATCTGCAAATCCTTTGGGTAAAAGCCAGGATTCACTTATTCACTTTTATCAGCTTCAAATAGCACATACAATATAATTACTAAAGTGAAAATCGAAGCCAAATGATTTATTAACTTTTCCAAATTCACTTGGTACTTCAAATATTCTGTAGTATAGCAAAGCACGTGAAATGAGGAGTTTTTTGAAAATTACTCTAAGTGTATACATCGCTTCTAGCTCAGGATTTCTAAGAAGACTTGGACAAAGAGTGATTAAAATACTCAAATTTCTCACATAACAGTTTAGCACTATTCCTGGTAGATAAATGTATGATGATAGTGTCTTTTAATGGATTGTTGGGAAATATCTAGCAAATCACAACAAACGGAAGATCCATATTAGCTCTGCTTTTCCTAAACTTTTGTCTCTGGCAAGCTTACATTTACATCGGCATTAGCAGGCACGCACTTACCATTATAACATTCAGATGTTATTGGTATCAAACAAATTTCCATATAATTTATGGAACTAAATGGGCTCTTACAAGAAGCTAATTTAACTTTATATATTTTCTATTGCTTGTGTTACCAATATTTCTCCTTCAACATTCATGTAGGTCACAAAATAACACATGAAGTCAAAATTCACCTTAGAGCATAGCAGAAACCAAACATAATCTTGAAATAGCAAAACAGTAATTCTGTAATATGCTAAACTCAGGTCTTGCCAAAAATCAAACCAGCTACAGAAGTGTTCTCTCTTTACTGTTCCATGGACAACAACAGAATAATTAACATCCTGCAGGCAATACTGGTGTGGTTTTTTTTTTCTTTCTACCAGCCTCAGTTTTAAAACTGCAGTTTTCTAGGGACACAGGTTATATCACAGGCAAGCTGTACTAGGAGCCAGAATGAACAACTTCACAGCAGTATATATATGAAGAGCTGACAGCAATCTTTACACACACCCTGACAATAGCAGCCCAGCAGGAAAGAGTTTCCAGTATTTTCTTTTGCTGCTGTCTCTCTAAAATTGTGTATTCAAGATACTATCCACAGGGCAGGAATACTAGCCATAATTTTTACACACAGCCTGTTTTGAATTAATATATGAAAAGTATTACAGAAAATAAACTCAATGGCACACTTCTGCTAATATGATTCATTACATTAGAAGGTATATTTATTGTGTGGTCTTTTCCCCAAAATGCAACACCTTCAGTAGGAGGTTTGGCACTTAGAGGACTGTCTGCTAATGTTTTGTAAAAACTGCACGCATATGAAACCGTGTTCCAATTAACTCTGTAAGTGTACTCTTACATTAAAGGAATTATACATTAAAGGAATTAAATGCTTGGGGAAGAGGCGAGAATCCTCATGGCTCTCTTGTTTACCTCATCAGTTCTGAAGAGTTCACATGGATTCTTTTATGTAACATTATTTCACATTTCAAATTGCACTGCCCTGAAGGACATCTGTGTAATAAGGAATTATCTATTTTTATCAGGTTACTTATATGAAATTCTTTGCAATTTAATCTAATGAAGACATACACAGAAACTACTTAGTGTATTAATTTTCTTCCTGCTCATACCTGGCCTTTCCACTAATTTAATATGTAACTAAGCTAACTTTTGAAACATACTTGTATAATCTTCAGTATTACATAATTACAGACTGAAAAACTTTTTTGCTGGCACATGCATCAATACAAAAACTGAATTTGCTTTCATGAATTATAGGTTATGCATTATGAAATAATGCTAGCACTTCCAAGAAGGCACAAAAAGATAATCTGAAATCAGCAGCAATTCATAAGTTATGGTTATGACAGTCACAGAGAAATGTTAAGATGGCATACCCTGAAGTCATACCCATTAAACATTTTAAACATTTTCAGTCATTTTACCATTTTCTTCTTGTAATGCTCAGTTCCCTACCCTGTGTCAGAACTAAATCCAGATGAAACGAACATTACCGTCTAAGTCTAGAGACTGAACGACAGGCCTAAGGCCAAGAAAAGATCCATTCAGTTGATGAAAGTAAGAACTGAAGAAATATTTTTACTAAAGTAAAAATCAATTACTTTAGTGAAAATAATAATATACAGCTATAGTTCTAATATAAGCAAAGAATGCTTACCAGTCAGTATCAGCAGTTATGCTTTGCAAAGAAAACATAGGTTTGCTTGTTTGCTAAATTTGACTGTACTGAGTTTGTCTAATATAAAGGAGTGTCAGACTTAAAAACAAAGGCTGAAAACTGATCCCATCATTTACTTGCCTAATTCTGATCAAAATCTGGTTCACTAGTCTAAGGTGTTGTGGCGGGTTGACCCTGGCTGGATGCCAGGTGTCCACCAACACCGCGCTATCACTCCTCCTCCTCGGCTGGACGGGGGGAGAGAAAATATAACAAAGGCTCATGGGTCAAGATAAGGACAGGGAGAGCGCTCACCTGTTACTGTCACTGGCAAAACAGACCCAACTTGGGGAAAATTAATTTAATTTATTACCAATCAACTCAGAGTAGGGTAACGAGAAATAAAAACTAAATCTTAAAAAACACTTTCCCCCCACCCATCCCTTCTTCCTGGGCTCAACTTCATTCCTGAATTCTCTACCTCCTCCCTGCTATGGAGGTTGCAGTCAGTTCATCACATATTGTCTCTGCCGCTCCTTCCTCCTCATGGGGAGGACTCCTCACACTCTTCCCCTGCACCAGCATGGGGTCCCTCCCATGGGAGACAGTCCTCCATGAACTTCTCCAACACGGGCCCTTCCCACAGGGTGCAGTTCTTCACAAACTGCTCCAGCGTGGGTCCCCTGTGGGGTCACAAGTCCTGCCAGCAAACCTGTTCCAGAGTGGGCTCCTCTCTCCATGGGGCCACAGGTCCTGCAAGGAACCTGCTCCAGCGTGGGCTTCCCATGGGGTCACAGCCTCCTTCGGGCATCCACCTGCTCTGGTGTGGGGTCCTCCATGGGCTGCAGGTGGGTATCTGCTGCACCGTTAACCTCCATGGGCTGCAGGGGGACAGCCCGCCTCGTCTTTATCATAGGCTGCAGGGGAATCTCTGCTCCACTGCCTGGAAAACCTCCTGCCCCTCCTTCTTCAGTGACCTGGGTGTCTGAAGGGCTGTTCCTCTCACATATTGTCACTCCCCTCTCCGGCTGCTGTTTTTGTACAGCAGGTTTTTTTCCCCTTCTTAAATATGTTATATCCCAGAGGCACTTCGGGCTCAGCCTTGGCCAGCGGCAGGTCCTTCTTGGAGCCAGCTGGCATTGGCGCTCTCAGACACCGGGGAACCTTCTGGCAGCTTCTCACAGAAGCCACCCCAGTAGCCTCCCTGCTACCAAAACCTTGCCACCCAAACCCAATACAGATGTGTAGAAAATCACTCATAACAAACTCCTTTATTTCCTGTAGTTAAAAGATATTTGACTCTCCATGTCTAGCAACTTCAATTATTTTGGAGTTTTTAATAATTAACTATAAATGTCTCAAAATTACTATCACTAACAGAAACCATTCATCTCCTTTCACAAGACGTACTGAAAGCGAACATATTTATGAATTATCTCACTGTTTCTAAAACAGCATACATACAATATTGACTCACCTTTAAAAGAAATGCAAAGACAAACTCAGAGACAAGGATGAGGAAATGTATCATCCAAAGGACTGAAGGAATGCTTGGCAGATCCAGTCTTTGAAATAATTATGGGATTATTTGACAACTGAAGCCTCTCTGGAACTCTAAGTACTGTTCAATTTCTACCATACTGAATATTAGAAATACTTCTCTATCGAGTGTTGCTTAGAATAATAAAGCATTGCCCAATAACAGCATAAGCAAACTGAAAAGCCCACAGTCTTCTATTCAACCTTTCTTTAAAAGATAAGTTCTAAAATACTAAATATTTTCTACAGGCACTTCAGAAATTCATGTCAGAAATCAGAAATTAAACCAATTAATTGCTAGACAAAGCACTGTATTAATAAGACTTTTTCCATTTCCTCTCTGTACTGAACTGCAAAGAGGTAGCGTGAGAGCAGCAGTCTTTGCTACTCTGTAAAATGTCCTATATGGGCTATTGCACTATTAAAAAATGGTGTGACCCCACATTCCTCAGAGGACAAAAGATAATTCATCAATACTGAAAAACTCTTTTAAAGAGCCTTTCCAAGGAATAGTTGGAATTGCCGGGATAGTTTTAAAGGACACCAATGAATTACAGACAGTACTGGTTTCTGAGAATTCTTATTTAATATCTGTAAACAACATAGTTTAAGAATAGACCCACAGACAGATAAAAAAACTCCAGTCTACCTTGTTTTCGTCTAGGTAGTGACTGCTGTTTCTCAGCTGATATTTACACTCCTTTTAATTTATATACTCCTGCTGACTTGAACTGTATCTTTGGATGCATTTTATCTGACTGGCAAAGGTAGCGGCCTAGCTCCACTGTTAAGACAGAACTGAAAGTTTCGCTCTTGAAGTGAACATGTGGGTGCACATGCATAGTAGCATCTACCTGCCATATCTTTCAGGAACTTCCAAAATGCTTAAGGAAGGCAACTAACATTGAACAAGCCACAGACTGGTTGCAGAACTGTTCAAAAAAAAAATTTCAGGCTAAAGCAGCATGGAATCTGGCTCCATACCTCTGGCAGATGAGCCATGTCCTTCTCCCAAATTCCCCTTATCCTCCAGGAGTGTAGAAGCAGTCCAGATTTTACTTTATACATAAATGGAAGTATATCTATAAAGTACATATATATACACATATACACACATATATATATCTCTATGTGCGCATGTGAGATTTAAGACTGATATATATAACATACAGGAAACACAAAACTCAAAGACTCCCCAAGACCATGGAAGAGGAAAGAACATCACTGTCTGTCAGTGCTCTACTCAGCATGAACACAAAGGAGAGAACTATGTAACTTTGCAAGCCAGGTAAGATGCACCAAAGATACAGTTCTTAAAGTCAGTAAGTATGAATATACAAATCGAAAGGGGTATAAATATCAGCTGAGAAACAGCAGACAGTACTTGGACCAAAACAAGGTAGAATGGAGTTTTTATATCCATCTACAAACCTGCACTACTTTTTTTATATAGACTAAATAAAAAGTTATCAGAGAACAGTACTGCCTGTAAATTCATTAATATCATTTTGAACTATGCTGGGAAATTCATCATGTACTCTTTGCAGTTGTTAAGGGTAAATTAACATTGACTAAATTAGCACCAACTTATCTTTGTGCTCCACTCTTATCTAGGCTGTTAAAACCTCTTTAAAGCACTTAAGCTAGGATGACAAGTTGTACCTGCAATTTCCGTAAGTGTAGTTGTATTATCATTTTCTGCCAACTTCACAAATCCAACTTGATTTTTGAAGTGATCAATTCCTTGAAAAGACAAATCCACAGTTTTTCCTTTCAGGAGATCTTCCACAAAATCCTTGCTGTCTGAAAGAGCACCAACTGCTCTGTCAAGAGGAAAGAAAATACCTATGTGAAAGTCAAATATTTTAATTCTGTTTACATTGCTATTAGTCGTTCTATCAAAAAATCTCACCAAGCTTTATTAGTATCAATTTATTATGTACTCAGGTACTTTTGCACTACTTCCTATCAATGCAGTCAATACTGTTATTACCATTTGATAAACTGGTTCATACACCCTGCTGTAAAACCACAGAAATAATAAGGCAGACCTAGAAGCAGGTGTAATTCCTCAAAAGAGTTTATCTCAGTCCTTAAGGTGACTAGATATTAACAAGATAGTGTCTCTATTACTCTGTGCATCCCATTTAAATGAGATGCTTACTTGGAGGCATTTTGTTTACCATTCTTAATTTACTTCTTTCATCTCCTGATGGCTCAACTGAAACTCTAAGATTCTGCTTTGTTCAAAGCTACTACAGAGTGTTACTTAATGTTATCAATAAAGGTTAGTGACATTATAGATATTAAACATGATAAAATTATATGTAAATTACTATTAAGCTCACTGAGATCTGTTATGAAAAGAAGTACTATCTAAATTGATGCCTACTTTCTTTAAGAGATAAGTAGCATGCACACATAATCTACACGTAACTTAAAAAACAGGAGCAAATATGGTAACCTTATAATAATCATATTAATTAGCCATATTAAGTGCACATTCGATTACATTAAATATTTCCTTTGACCTGCACTTGAAGTGATTCACATGCTAAACAGAAACTATATAAACATTCTCAGTGTCTTCTAAAAGATTTCTCACATGCTTAACAGTTTTTAATTCTATACAACAAAACTGAATTTCAACTTTTCACTAAACTGATGTTGACTTTATGAACACTAGGTGGCAGTGACAGGTTAAAAACTTTCAAGAGAGTTTATTTTACTTTTTCTGTCTCGCGGGATGAAAGCCATCACCATGATTTCTAAAGTTGGCTAAATTATATTCTTTAAGCCTGTACAATTACAAACAACTCTACACACGTTTCCATTGTGTTTAACAAGATGGACTCTCAGTGAGAACTATGCATTTAATTGAAAGTTAGGCCAGGTTAAGAAAGACGTTAAGGTTGATTACAAGACAAAATATCCTTGATTGATATAGCCCTCCTGTGTTTTTTTTTTTTTATAGGAGTTTATGACCCAGGAGTACTTTAGCTCCTATATAACCACTTTAAACAACAATGCCATTACTCGTTCCTTGGCAAAGATATTTTCCTTTGAGCATAGTCTCTGCCACTTACCTACCCTTTTATCATCATTAGACAAGCCTGTTCCTGTGTCTTCTGTATGTGCTATATTTCAAGACCTTTCAAAAACACCATCCAATACTGATTATACCTGTCAGATTACTTCACAGGCAATCATGTGTAGCTTTATTTACTGACATGAACCTGAAAACTGTTCCAAAACAAGTACAGATATTTGAAATACACTGTGTCGAAGACTGCAGCGGGCTTTCAAGTAGTGAATCACACACATACCTAAAATCCATCTCTGGACTTTTGCATTTGAGAATTGGTACTCAGAGAGTCATGGAAAGCTCTGTTCCCCAGCTGAACAAAGACTTATATTTCCATACTCTAGGGTGTGCTGCAGAACTCACTGACCAGCTCAACTCTACCTCATAAGGTCTATGAAAGGTCAATTCAAGCAGTGCAGTGTGTTTTCAGTTTAGCGCTGTGTCCCTGAAGATTTAGTTCTGCTTTTTCTTTCATATATAATCTTGTAAACACTAAAGTATTTACGAAAAATAGTTGTCATCTCACTCTAGCATATTTTTTATTTTCGTATTCTATCAATCACTTTATAATGTCTAACAATTGCTTTGTAAGAATAATGCACAAGGACAAACATTTCCACTGAAGTCAATAGCAACAAACACAACAGCAGTATTTTCTTGTTATTCCATACCAAATAATATTTACGATGCCAAATAGTAGTAACACTCAGTGCATCTAACCCACAGGGATAGCAAAAATGTTTACAAGCATTTTGCTCCAAAGTGAAGAAAGGAAATAAAAAAAGCATTAAGCAGCATATTCTGAGCAAATACAAACTAGGATTATTGAAGCAGTGCCTGCTTTTTTCTATATTGACGTAATGTAAACATTATAGCACTTAAAATTGATGTAGTTTCTTTTTAGACATTTCAGAATTGTTGATTTTGATTACATGTTAGAAAAAGCAGCCTTGCAAAAAATGCCAGACTGAAACCTTTCAGCACTCATATTTATAATGAAAAGGTTAGATTCACAGAGCCTTTGACAAACAACAAGCAAGAACTTCACACTATAGTCTGGTAATGAAGGCATTTACTGCCAAGGCAGGCGTCCTGATTTCTAGTACCTGATCCCATGACTGCGCATACAGTTAGCACGGACTAGAACTCCTTTGCTTGAAGGGAGTGCTGCCATTACTCTTTCTCGCTTGCTTTCTTTATGGTTTTTAAAATCTCACATTCATGATTTCATATAGTCCTACAAAAAGAGATATAAAGTACATACATGAAGGCTAGATCATGGCCAATAGTGAGTTCGGAAACTCGCATGGGAACTGCGGGTCTGGATTCCCTTAGAAAGAGCGGCCTAGAATACAGATCTTCCATTTTCAGGGCGAAAGCTGTATGTACTAAAATACCATACAAAGGGCTTTGTGCTGAATTGAATGTTAGGTTTAGCACATTCTTATCACGTGTTTAGACTTCAAATAGCGTTCAACACATTTCATTTCTGTACAGACAGAGGCACTATTGTGCAAACACAGTAGAAAAACTGTAGATATGTGAGTAACTTAATGGATCCAAACCTAAGGATCTATGAACTCTCAGATGCCCAGCTGACAAGCTGCACGTTCTTTGAGGGATGACTCTCACCCTATGTTACACAGAGGTTCTTTTGCCAGCCTGGATCTTGGTTTCTTTCCATTCACCTGGTATCAAAAATTGGTGAAGCAAAGAAAGGAAAATTCAACTTTTTACTCTTCAAACTCTCCCAAGAGATTAAACAGAAAACATCAGTTATGAAAAAAAAAAAGAATCCTATATAATAGAAAATGCAATCTAGAATACCTGAGGATAGCTGAGCTAGATACCTGTAGGAGGCATCTGGCCAGGGAAGGGGTGAATTACTGGGGAAGCTGCTGCTGACTGGAGGACAGCTCCTGGGTGCCTGGACTGTGGAGTTCTGCTGGGAGAGGCAGAGAAGAACTCCGTAAATAAGTGCTTGATGGCAGTCAGATGGTGAGAGCTGAGAAGGATCTCAAGGAGTAGCAGAAGATACTGAATTTGGGAATATTTGTTTTGATACACAGTTTAGGACTCTAAAAATGTTCATGAGGAGGCATACTTGCCTTTGAGATACCCTCTCGCATTCCTTTTTTAAAAGGTTCATACTTCAAACCTTTTAAAAGAACAACCACACAGTTAGTGGTTGTTCTCACTGATTTTCAGGTGCTACCACAGTTTGCTCATCAACCAAGGCAGGAGGAAGCTGGTGTGCGTACTCCAGGAGACAAAAGGTACATGGGGAGGAGAGGGAGTCCAGCAGATTTAGGATCCTTTGCTTTCCTTTCTGTTCTCTGTTCCTGGTTATCCGTTCCTCTCCCTTTAGATCAGACTGTTGGAGATGAGGATACTGACACACTCGCATCCTCACAGGAGAAGTAAGAGTGTAGAGGCCTCAAGGATATAGCATTCAAGGAAACAAGTGTGAAAAACCAGCAGGGCAATTGATTTAGATATACTGATACCTCATTATTTTTGAGTGTGTTTAATGTTTTTAGCCATGATACTTCCACTTGACCACCAAGTGGTTCCTACATTCTATCTTGGATTCTTGCTTTCTTATGAGCAATCTGCACTTTAACAGCCAGACCTTCTGGGGCAAAAAAATTACTCAATTTTGGGGCAAAAAAATTACTTAAGATACTCTTATTAGACACATTGTTTTGTAACTGTATTACCATAACCAAAGCACTGTCTCACTGCACTTATTCATTACTTGATCTAGATAATTCAGTACATGGACCGCATGCCTGCTAACACCACAGAGAAAACCAGTAAGATGTATAGATATATGACAGAGGGCTTCTGAAAGAACTCATCTGCGGGAGATGAAACCGTGAGGCTTCTCTTTCACACAATTATAAGGATCTGATTAATTTGGATTCACTAGCAGTTCTGTACAAAATAGACACATAAGCAATGGAGGATTCCCAGATGTTCATATAATGCCAGTTGGCCATTTATCAGCATTCTACATAATACTCTATTATAGTTACCAAAGTGTTTACAATCTCAATTCTGCAATTATAATGTGTGAATATAGAGACATCGCATATGCAGGCCACTGGGCACCACATCTAAATAGGAACTGTTGAGAAAGTCTGTGTAAAGTAGGACTATAAAATACAATGTGTGTTTTCATTTCAAGTCAAAATTACAGCTAGACACACAAATTATTATTCTGAACATTCATAAATTACAGCTGTATAGACTTAAAAGTCTGAACATCTTTGTATTAACCATTGAACTTGTGCATTAAAGTAGGCTTGTCAGACAGCAGTACAACATGAGGTAAACAGTAAAAAAACACCAGAGAACTGCACTTTTATAAAGCAAGAGGTCACATCTAACACTTAGATACACGACATCATTTTATAATACATACACCTTTGCACAACTTTTCTACCTTTATATGATCAAAAAAAATCAGCTATATCACTGAAGCAACATCAAAATTATACTTTTGATAAGGCCTAAAAGCCACCTCTCTTTTAGTGTACTTAAATTTTGAGTGTAATAAATTTATTTAGGAACATAAAAAAAACCCTAGGACTGCATGAGGCATTAGCTTGTAGCTAAGATTTACTTTATTGAAGTCTTTCAGTGACAATTACTAATTTGACTTATAACATTTGCTAAGCTATGAAATTCTGAAAATTCCCGTTAATCTGTTCAGTGTCCCTATAGCAAAACATTGTTTTAAAATAATTACTTTAGCAAACATGCATTTGTGCATGCAAGTTCAGCACACAGTATGAAAAATGCAAGGGAAAAAACGCATACTTTGTTCGGAGCTCATGACATACCATGTTATGAAAATGGCTTATTTTAAGATTAGCATTTTAAGAACATGAATTACACATTCGGTAACCCTAGTAATTTAGGGCTGCCATAAATAAGCATCAGTTACCCCTTCTAGTCTTTTTATGAACTCCTCCAGCAAAAATACTTGTATATACTTAATTTAACAGCAAATACCTACATGCTAATTTCTTCTTCATTGGATAAATGCATCACTAACATGGTGACGTGCAACGAGCCAGTGTGAACCATTGCTTTGGAAAGCCTTTGATCCTTTTGCGTTATTGCATCTTGGACAGCCTGAATGCCACTAGTAATCTGGGAAGAAAGAGACACAGTTAGCCATTACAATTACTGTATCCCATCATGCAAGTGAACAAGAAAGCAAACAAACAGAAATCAAACGTTTATATAAAAACCATTCTAGCAGAAGAAAGTTTTATCCTCTGTGCTAACTGACCCGAGTAAACTGAAAGTGGGCACAAATGGAGTGATTAATAAATCACTGGACACTCCCTAACACATCTTAATAGGAGTCTGCTTCCGTAAGTATGATAAATTCCTGGAGCAGATTAAGATCGTCCAGTTCTACACTGCCAGTAATCCAAATAAAAGGCTGCTTCAGGTATTTTCTCTGCCCACTTTGCTAAACTTGTATGTTGCTATGTGCAGACAACTGTCTGGAAAGAGATCTTTGCAGTATTGGGCACACGCGAAACAGGAATATTCAGTAAACAATTTGCAGAGATATCCAATTTACAATTCTGATTATACTGTCCAATAGACAGATATAATTTTTATACTGTCATCAAACACATTTTATTGAATTTCCACACAACATGTATGATCTAACTTCATCAGTCTCTTTCTTTAAAATTATTTGGATTACATTTTCTTCATTGAAAAATATTTTTATGGTTACACATGCTTTATAAATTGTGTCCAAATATGTTTACTGTGCTTGCCATTATGATAGTTGTATTGTAGTGATTTTTAAAAAAAAACAACAAACAAACCCTGCAACAATTCTTGAATACATTAGTGGAAATTAAATCAAATCGAGTAACCTCGACCATCTGACAAAGTGAGTTATTTCTTAAAGCATGGTAAGCAAAGACACTACACACAAAGCAGCATGTAGAAAACCTCAGTCTGATTATATTATTTATTTGAAATTCAGTGGTGAATGCTTCACAAATATACTGTACATATTGACTTTTATAATATAAGCACAATTAGCTCAGGTTAAAAAAGAAAAATAAAGCCTTGATATATTTTGGTAGCTCTGTTAATCATAAGTAACATATAAGTTTCCTGAAAAAAACAATCTAATGGCAGTGGTCAGTATTTTTCTGACCTAATTTCCTAAGATGAGTTTTGCAATGCAGGAGTTTTACCTAATGTGCCATAGACATCTAGTGGTGTCATATAAATAAAACGAAATTATAACTTAAATGAACCAACTCTAGGGAGAGTGGGAAATAGGAAGGAAGGTAAAAGCCACTTGCCAGAAAAAGGTGATATGACATCTACAAAAATCACAGGTGCCTTAGTTGTATAAGACATATGAAGAAAATTGCACCAACATTTTGATCATAGATCATGTTGTAACAAGACCATCTTCTTCTATAAGTCAGAGCTGATCTTATCCTGGATAAGTAACAGCTTCATTGCCTCAGATGTAGGAGAAATTTAGCCCACATTTAAGCAAAAAAACAGTAAGCATAATCCCTGATAATTAGGATGTATTGACTGCATAATTACTTATGTTTATAAACTAAAGCAAATGGAGTTATCCCCATACATAAAAGAAAAAACCACCAAACCTCAAAAATTAAATGACCTATCATATGAATTACAATTTTATTCCATTTTCAACTACTGCTTCTAAATTCAATTTGCACCTGAGAGCTGTGTATGGACAAGCCCTTCAGAATACAGAAGACAGGTGTGGAATTGTGTTATCACAGCAGTAAGACCATCCTAGCTCTGAAAAAGATCAATGTTATTCAGCATTCAAATTAGCAGCCAATACCCCACATCCCCTTACCCATATAGTTTCCTTTAGTAGTACTTCTGAGTCCCTTCCTGCTCACGCCCTAAACTACCTCCAGCTCCCTCATATTGTTCAGTTCTGGCTTGGGCAAGAAGCAACACCTGCTGCGGCAGATTTTCAGCTTAAGGAGTTGACTAGCTAACAAACACACAGATATTCATTTGTCAGCTGGCAGGTCTAGAAGAATAGGTAATTGCCACACTCATATTAGTCTTCTCAACACAAGCATGTTTTTTCAAGGCTCTCTTTTATGCAAGTACCAATTCCACAAAAATTGTAGGAAATTAGTACTTCAGATATGTCAATTTTTAATCCAAATTTGAACAACAGGTTGAAAACCCACAGCAGGTTCAAAACCCACAAAAACCCAATGGGGTTCTAACAAGGCAAATAGATAGGCAGGCTCACACCTGTATGAACTCCATCAGGAAACCAAGCTAAAAACCTAACAATTAACATACCTTTGGAACAGGATTAATTCCAAAAGATGGCTAGTTAGCAGTTCCAGAGACAAACTGTTACTGAGCCCACCAGGAAAGTATGAAATTAGCTGCCTTTTTGACAAAGGCAAAATAGAAAGATGACTGAGCACATTCTCTCCCTCTGGCTAAGGGAATGAGAACATTCTACACAATCTTCACCATTTGGAAAGAAGAAAAAAAGTTCTCAAGTACATTTTTGTGAATTTCAGGGATTTATTTTTAATGTTTTCCCAGACTTTATGTGACCAAAACATAACGCAATAGCTGTAGCATAGCTGTGCCATCGCAATGCATGATATAACTTCACATTGGTTCTGCTTTCTTCAATAAATCTAAGGTGCAATTAACAGTTGGGTGCCATGAATATTAATTAAGTGAACCAGGACTCTTCCTTTATCTCTGTGTAACTAGTTATGATCCATTGCATAAATAAGAACTTTAAATTGCTATTTAACCTGCTATTTACATTACCTTACAAAGTTTTATCACATTTCAACTGCTATCATGGTATTTCTTTTAACTTGAGATTTCCTAAATTAACTAAAAGAAATGTCTGAAGGCAGATCATACTCAACAACTCCTCTGTCAGATTATTTTAAAAAGTTCTCCAAAATAAGGCCTCAAATACTGATTTTAAAGTCCTTTCTCCCATTACTTGAAATATGTTATTCTGAAGAGTAATAAAATAACTTATTTTTGCTTATTGCAGGGATACTACTAGTAAGTAGATCTTTAGCTTACAGTCTTAATATTCAACAGATCAATTATAATCAAGACTGGAGGACCCTGAAAGACTAACCTACTAAGCAGTGACACATCAGATTAAACATAACTTTAAAAAGTTACCAGAAAAGGATACAACGATAATCAATACATTTAACTATTTTTGCACAAGCAATAAAGGTCAAGATAAATTAAAAATTAATGGAACACGACATTTTATTGCTGAAGATTCAAAACATAATTAAAATGAAAACAAGGAAACTGTTTAATTTCCAAGAGGAACAGTTCGTTAAATGTTCCACAAATATCCCTTATCACAAAATGGCTCCCTGCGTAAAGCTTAAAATATTATATAAAATAAGAAGAAAGAGTACTAATGCCCGAAACACTTCACTGCTATAAAATCAGATCCTCCAAAAAAGAAAGGTCTCTCATTACTAACTTAAATACTACAAGTAATTACCAGATTCCTCTGGCTATCAAGAAACCAGGTGTCTTAAGTCTAAATTTTGGCTAATGTTGCCTATACAAATTCCAGTGTGCATTTTCTACTTTCAGAACAACTCTACATCTAAGGCAAGTATAAACAAAACTGTCTAGCAAAGTCCTGGAATTCCCAAACGCCCTGCGATTTATATAGTTGTTCCTTTACCTCTGTAAGTGATATAAGACTAAATACCTGACATATAAAAAAGCATGCATAGTTAAGACTTTTCCACTCAACCAGCCATTCAACATAATAACAAATGTGAGCAGGAATTCTCAATTATGAGATTACATAACCCCTGCATTATTCTTGCTCTTGTTAAGTCATGGAACAGGCAGGAAGAAAAGATATTTCCCACAGTATTTGTGTCAGGCTATCCTGGATCTTACAAAATCAGCCCCTACAATCTCTTCTTCACATAGTATGTTTTGAAGAAGCAAAGATTGCATTGTAATTTTCACACCTACTTTGGTTTATTTTAATTTTGGATTCACTTAACCTTTGACTTTCTCTGAGAACAGACAGTACAGATCTAGGATGACTTAAAATTCACCTGAGATGGTGCCTGGTAGTAAAAAATAAACCTAAATTTGGAAATGTTGCATTTAATTTTTTAAACATAATGCACATACTTTCCCTGTTTCCAGACACAAAAGGTATCGAAGTCGTATCAGAGACGTCCCACAGCGTGTAAGAAATTCCCATTCACTGTTTAAATGAGACAACACATGCTAACTATAAGAAAATACATGTTCTTAGAGAGCTCTCTGCACTTCTTGAATCCCTTTGAACAACATTTCACCAAAACAATAGGTTGTTTGAATTTTAAATAAGGTGATCAATTTTACTGGGAAATGTTAAACTACAAACTGCCTTGTTAAAACAGCAACAGATCCAAATTTAAATTCCTATCTATAAGGAGAGCTAAAAATATTGCTAGGGATTTTCTTATTAAATTAAATAAGAATGTCTCTCTTCCTTAGAATAAGTGAATGACAAAATAAGCAATACTGGAAGAATACAGAGGGGAAATTTAATCCAGCTTCAGTCGAAATAATGTGAAGTCCATAAGACTGACAAACTGCATAAAAGGATAAATATTTTTCCCCTCGTCTTTTCCAGATAACCATTTTTTTCCACAAAAATGCTACATAAAATAAAGTTACTCCTTGAATAGGCTGCTAATGTTCCTTTAAATATACCTGAAAAAAAATATTTTGCTCAAGATCAGACACTGTTCATCTTATAAATACATGCAGCTGTTGAAGTAAATCTGCTTATACCAAATTAGTATAATAAAGAACATCACCTTTGGATTAGTAATTGGAAGAGAAATGAAATAATTCGGCTGATATGTTTTTTTCTTTTTCTTCTTTCTCTCACTGCCTTCTTCAATTTCTTTTCCAGTAACCCTCTTTCTTTTCTTTTTCATATTTATTTCAGAGGTTGCATGCACTGAAGAGAAAAAAAAGTTACTTTCAGCATAGAGATAAATCAAAACAAAAGTACACTAATATCATGCCAAGCTTCAGTCAACTGACTGGAGGATGTCTGCACAGTCATCTGACTGCCCATGCTATGAAACGTCCGATTGGGATCCTACTCCGACCTGAATGACACAAGTGGAGTACCATAATCAAACTAACAGCCTACACGTCTAAGCAGGACTTATAAGCCGCTAACATAGGCCGGTTCCAAAATGCTGCATTTCATTTAGCCAACTCATGCTGCAGTGGAATAGGCCTGCAAAATGTCCGCACTTGAACACGGATGTGACTTTAGAGCAAAAGCGCCAATATTAAGTATCAAAAATCCCATGCACGCTGCATTTCTGAAATATAAAACAAGATAACACATAGGATTTTAAAGGCTGTATTAGACTAGGACTGGCCAACCTATAGCTGAAAGACCAAACCCAGCCCAGAAGAAAATTTAATCCAAGCCAGATCTACTCTCTATCGCGTCCTTTCCCAAGACCCCTTCCAACATGAATAGCACTATAAATTATTTTTCTCACAGCTTATTTCCTCAAGACTTTGCAGACCCTCTCCCACCATGTGGCCTGACACATGCCCAAAAGCTGACCAGGCTGCAGACATCCACTGTCCAACTAGAGGTGCATTTATAGCCACGTGCTGGGAATACACATATCGGAAGATAGCTCATAGAATTCACCATGTGAGAAGGTCATATACAGTAATGTGAACTGATATTCGAGATGTCTTTATTCTGTGACTCATTGCTGCAATGAATCACAATATGGTAAATTTTCAATATAGTCGAGTATTTGCTGGACTGAGTACTAATAAGAGAGGCTCTGGACCGGCTCCAGTTCGCAGGGAGACTCTGTTCCATGTGCACAGCCCACCTGTACACGCCAACAGGCAGGACCAAGAACTGAACGCATGTGTCTATGCTTTCACATTACTTCTGTTTAATATACTTACTAACAAATTCATCTTCAATATCTGTGTCGACAAATGGCATTTCTGCCATCAGAGATTCTACCAAATCAGCAGGACATGGCTCTTTTCTCTGTTGTGTCCATTTCTTATTCTCTTCAGAGATTTTCTTTTGCTGTACATTTTCCAGCCCATCTGTAATATATTTAAAATAACACACTGGATCTTAGTTTTTGATATAAACAACTAAAAGACATTATACACAAGCAATATACCAGTATACATTTCTCTAATTATCAGCAACTGAGTATTGACCTATAACCCCTTTAAGAATGCTGATCTTCTTCCTTGTCAACATATCAGCATAAATACTTCAATGCTTTATGTGGAATAACAAAAAAAAAAAACCAAAGTGTTCAGTTCAGCCCTCTGTATTTAACAACTTATGGCCTTGTTTGGTTCTAAGAAAATGCAATTATGTGCAAAAAAATAAAAAGGATACATATAACCAAGCTTAAAAAAATAAAGTCTTCGGACAACACATAAAGTTCACTTTAGATAACAGTAATGGCATATAAAATTCAGTGCAGGCAATCATTGGCAAATGAATTCCCATGTAAACAGACTGAAAATGAGGCATGAAGGAGCAGGAAGGGAATCCTACCGTTCCACATATAACAGAGTTCTCAGCTGACTATATCATTCAGGAATGAGATGATTATTCTACTCCTGCATCCCACACACAGAGTAACATGTTATAGGTGGCAATGATCGGAACTTCTGGTTCTAAATACTAACTTTTAGTATTTAAGCTAAAAAAGAAATCAATACAAATCAAAACTCATCTTGCATGTATAAAGATACACATGAAGTTCTATTTCAGAGTGATACCACAATGACAATAATCTCCCCTAACAAGTTTTTTTAAAATGTCTTCTACCCCATGAGTGCTAAGCATGAGCCACTTCGTTATGTCCGCTTCATGCTTCTGCTTCAGTAAACTCTAATATTTGCGCACTAGCTTATACCTTAGAAAATGAAAAAATAAAAAACCTCTCTGGCAGCAGAAACGGTGCACATAACCAGGCATCCAGCAATATTCTTTTGGGACAACTCCACAATGGGATTACTGTAGTGGAAGAAGCCTTATGTCAGAATTGCAGTTTATCCTAGGACAGCTCATTACTACAGACAACACACTTTCAAAGCTCTTCCTGTGACCAGTGCAGATAGTCCAAATCTGGCCCAAGGGGAAAATTTGGCAGCAAAAGTGTGTATTATATTCTTGTTGCATGCAAAACTACGACACGTGTAAAATCCGTATTACAGACCCAATCTGGGTTATTATCACCCTATGGAGTGCTTTTTGCATATATCACATTATGCTAAGGAAGAAGGTAAAAGAACAACCTGATTCAGCATTAATTTACTCCAGTCTAAAGCAGGGGGGCATAAATCGCTCTGTGGTTGTAGTCTGACACCTAACTTTATCCCAGAGGCTATTAAAAAGAAACAAAGTATTTAGATTTGTTGCTTGATCCCCCTGTAGACATTAAAGAACTATGTACAACAAACAGGTGTTAAAGCAATAATAAAATTATTACTTAACATTTAGATTAAAGTAAAGCTCACACAAAACAGTTTGTTGCTGGTGATCCACAAGTGTAAAGAAAACAACAATCCTTCCTTGAAAGAGATTGCAAAGCAAAGGACAAGACAGAAATCCATGAAACTGACAAACAAGTAGGTCAGTCTGGGGCAGAAAAGTTATCAAGATTCAGAAATTGTAACAGAATTATAACCAGTAGGAGCAAAAGGGAGTTGTTAAGGTAGCATCAGCTGCAGAAGAAAGGCTCACATAAATCTGAGGGGTGTATATTGCAGATTACGCACTTCCTTTGCTCTGTCTGCTCAAGACGCAACATACTTGAGCCACTTTGAGAAATTCAATCTGGTCACAATATCGGATGGGCATAGCAAAGGCACAGCTAGTGGTTAACAGTGTCCCTTCTCTAGTCAATTAGCTGAACCAAACAGGCACTGCTTCTAAATTCTACAAGTCATGCCCCAAGCAAAAAAACCTCCATCCCTCATTCCTGACATAATGTTGATAATCTGAGACCAAAGTAACAAAATCAGCTTTGATAGGAAGTCCTTAACCATCAAGCTGTTACAGGATAAACTTGTTTTTCTTAATTGCATGTTTAATTATATTAGCCTGAGTTTCGTATATGAACAGGTGTATACATTATTCCTATACTTGTATTTGTTTAAGAGGCTGCTCTTCTTCACTAGTATTTAAGTAATCTGACCTAGCAGAAACTAAATTATAAACCTCATTCACAAAGGGGAGAATACAAAAATAAGGTGCAATAAAACATACTTGATTGCACTCCTCTCCCAGCCGTCTTCTCTCCATACTGATTATAGTTTCAGATAGAACGATCTATTATTTGACACCCACACATCAGAGATCACAGTGAGATTAGGCCTCCAGGCACTGTTCCCTGTTTAATATGTTTATCTTAATGTTTAATGTGTTTATGTTCATATGTTTAGTAACAAATTAATCCTTTGGACACAATTTAACTGAAAGCTGCTGTAGAAATAAATGGTCTTGCTCTCCAGGTGTTTTGAACTCAGCGCTAGCAACAAGTGTTCACATAGAGAACTGAAAAAGCTTAAAGCCCCAAAACCAAACTTTGGGGAAAAGAATGGTAGGCTTAGTATTCAGCCAGGTCGGATGCTCACAGGCAGGGAAAATAAAAGCAGAACACTTCTTAGCAACAGTCCACAATTAAGTTGAATCGTTTCTCCCTACGGTCTCCACAACCCGCGCTGCGAACTCCGCCTCTTCCCGTTCGTTACGTGCGCACTAGCCGTTTGGCCCAACGTGACCGTTTAACGGCCAAGGGACATCAGCAACGTCGGGTCTCCCTCCCTCCCTCACAGCGCGACCCACAGGCAGCCACTCGGTTGCGGAGGCCGCCCGGACGGAGCTGAGGCGGCTCCGAGGACCGGCGCCCGTCTACCCCCACAGTGGCCGCCAGTCCTCTTCCCCTCGCTCAACGGCCGCCGCGCCGCCTCCTCACCGTCCTCCGGGATCGCGCCGACTCCGCGGGAGGTCTCCCCGCCGCTACCGACCCCTCCCGCCGCTGCCGCCGGCCGCAGCGCCATGAGGCGGGGGGGCGCGGGCACAACCCGCCGTGCGAGGAGGACGCGGGCCGCCGCCGCCCGCGGTGGGGAGAACGTGGGGAGAAGCCGCCGCAGCAGCCGCTGCATGCCCGGTTAGGGACCGAGCGCAGCCGCCGCGTTCCTCGGGCAAAGGACGGCGGCGGGAGAACGGAGAGAGCCGGGCCCTGCGGCCTCCGGACTACAGCTCCCAGCGTGCTCCGCGCCGGGCATGGCGGGAGGCGGCCCCACGTCCCGCACGTCCCCGCCCGCCACCTTCCTCCACACTAATGCCGTTTTTTCGGCTGAGCCGTCCCGCTCACAGCGGCGATATTGAGATAGTGCGCCCTGAAGCGTGAGATCCGTATTTGCAAGCGTTGCTTTCCCTCAGTATTTTACCAAAATGTGGCTGCCCGAGCGCTTGTCCCACAGAAGGGCTGTGACTAACTGGAGTGGTTTGGGCCGCTGTCTCCCAAAAATAACCAGTTGTAGCTTAGGGCTGCCAGAAGAACCGTATGCAATCCAGAGCAATAATTTCCCTCCATTCAGCTGCGGTCTGGGGGAGACCAGATGATCTTGCTCTAAACGCCTGCCTTTGTGCAGCCCCGGACCCCTGTGGCTGTGGTCACCAACGCCTCTGCTGTGGCCATACAGTCTCTCGTTGGGAAACAGCCCCTCGGGCGTATGGGAGAGGCGGCCTCTCTGAGGCAAGGAGTGGGCTCCTTCCTGTTAAATAAAGACTTGGTGCCTCTTAGAAGCCAAATCCTGTTGCTGCGTTCTGTGGGAGAAGCTGTCACCTCTGTTTTTGCAGATCAGCCTGTGCATATAGACTAGATCTGAGGGACCCGATTGTTGTATGTAGATGAAGATTCCCACTTTCATTTCTAAAGAGAGTAGGGATGGCAAAAGCAAATAAATAAAACAGGATGTTCATGATAGGGAGGAAGCTGCATGGCTGCTGGATGTTAGAAGCTGAGAGACAAGTGAAAAGTGAGGCCAGATTCTGTGTTTGGCTCATCTGTGCCTTCCCTTTCTGGGAGATAAAATCTGATTGGAAATATTTTACCACTGTGTTGACCCATTTCATGCTGTGTTTGTCTTCACTGTCTTTCACACATTATTTTCATTTGGTCTGCATAGTCCTCTGAAGACCAAGACTGGATGTGACACAGAATTCCATGGTCTGTGGGATTCAAGAGAAGCTTTAGGATGAGGCTGCTGGCAGTTTTTTTTACAATACACATGTCATCTGAATATCAGCTATCGTTAGAAGACTAAATACATAAGTGGTCACTATTAGCACTGGCAAGTAAGATAGTTCCAGAAGAATTAGATTCCATAGAATTATAGATCACATACTGGGAGAAAATCTTTTGGTATCAAGTGTTTTTTTAAAAATATGAATTTAAAACACAGTTTTGGATCTGAAACTCCTCCAGATCAACTCATTAGGTGTTTTACAGAAATCTTCAGCAAGCAAACTCCAGAAAGAACATTTCTGTCTGCACAGCTGACAGGGGAGTTCCAATGCAACATTTAGATAAGTTAGCATTTAATAGTCTTCTTAAAAATTGAGAACACAATGCATTTTTAGTGGAGCTAAAATTGCATCTAACCTAACCCACTAGCCTAGCACTAATATGTAGATCTGTTCTTTGGGTTCATGACATGCCTGAATATATGATGAGGGGAAGTGAGAAATTAAAAGCACCTTAGCTGGAGCTAGTAAGAATTACCATGAATTGTCCCTACAAGTCATAAAAGTGGTGTTGGAGAGAAATGTTCAACTGAGGACTAGAAAGCTGAAGTAACAAGTTGTGGTTTTTCTGCCTGCCCAAATACTGCACACATTTCATAGAGGTCACTGACCTGGTGCCTGGCAGAAACTGGTTTTCACTACTGCTTAGGTTTGGGCTGAAGCCAGCACTTTATCAATTTTTTGTGGCCTTGCCTTTATTAAAAAGGGTTTCTGATTAACCTCTCAGCAGTACGGTTGTCCCTTTGAGGAAAAAGAACCAACATCATGACAGCTGAGTGACGCTAACAGAAAGAGGAAGCACAGTCAGCTCTACAAATGTATTTGCTTACACAACCACACTGCCCGTGCCTGCTAGCCTCTCAGCCTCCTTACTGTCTCTTAATGCACCACCTAACTTCAGTCAAATTTAGTAGAGAGCAAGAGGATTCAGAGATATGATATTGCTACAACTTTCCTGGAAATGAGTGGCCTGGGAGAAAAGAGAGACTTATTTACCTCCCAAATGAGGGAAAGAAGAAACAATGCTGTGCATATGTTTTTCCATGAAACAGTGGCTGGCCATGAGTACTGGTCAGCTCCTTACACGATAGGTCACGGTACATATTATCAATACATATTATGTCTTATCTTAGTCAAGCAAGAGATATGGGGGAGCTATGAGTAGCTGGGACATGACTGACTGGGAGATTAGGAAATAAAGGGGCAGGAATGGCATGTGTTGCAGGGAGGCCCGAATGTTGGAAGGGGACACTGGGATATTGTGTAGGTTGTGGGAGGGAGTTGAAGGTATTGTAATGGGAGGGTACGGGGGCTATAGGGGAAGCTTGGGTTATTATGATAAGAAGGGAGGACATAACTGATACAAAATAAGGCTTCATTACTGACACTGCTGATACAGCGACTTGTCTTCTGAGAAGTGAAACAGAATAGACCATGATCTGATAGTAATAAGAGATTTGATAGAGAAACAAAGAGAAGTATGAGTTGCAGAACTGCAGATAATAGAAAATGAGAGGTAGAGGAGTGCCTGGGATAAAGTAATTTAATGCAAAGAACAAAAAGCAAATAGGCTAGGTTGTCTGCAATAACCGGTATAAACGGAAGAAGCGCATGAAGATGCTATCAGTTGTACTTAATGAATAGAAACTACCTTTGACTGACATCTAACACGAATATGAAGATTAATGTGAAAAGTATTAACATAAATAGATATTTTCGTGATCTGTTGGTCACAGGCATTCATTTACATTGCAGAAGGAGGGAACAGAACGGTGGGAATCAGCTGAAAATTTAACCGATTACCCAGAGCACCAATTCTTCACTTGCTACCCTCTGGATAGCAACCTATTATGAGGAACTCTGGCTAAAGACTGGCATAGACACTCAAATGCGACTAATGTCAAGGTATTGTTTCAGACACTTCCAGGTTCCTCCTGGCTTTTATGCTGATAGGACTCTTTTTGAGGAATGATGACTGTTGGGTAGAGAGAGGATTCATCTAATAAAGTGGGGCAGGAATGTCTTTTCCAACAGGCTTGTCAGCCTTATAAGGAGGGCTTTACACTACGTTACTGAAGGACAGAGAAGTAGTTCCATCAGACCTAAGCTGGAAGAGAACTGGAAGAGCTGGAAGAGATGTGCTGGCAGAGGGGTAGTGGTAAATGATGGGAAAGCAGATGTAGGATAGCATGATGGCAGAGGCTGTCCCTCTTTGCCTGAGAAAGCAGCCTGCATGGGGACCCATCCCATTTCCTGCACGCAAACTAGCATTTAGGGGCACCTCAACAGGCTGGAGAAGTGGGACAACAGATGCTTGCTTCATGAAGTTAACAAAGACAAATGTAAAATCTTGCATCTAGGACAGATGGGTTTTGGCAAAAGCAGCTGGATGCACATCTGCACTAACTTACAGTCCATGACATTTTTTACTAACTTGGACTCTGAACTGGGCATTATCAGTCTCTAGCCCTTGCACACTGAAAAAAGCAATTATTAGAACTATTTCCTTTAACCACTTGCCCTGAAAATTTTATCTCATTGGCTAGTTTTAATACTTCCTCTTAAATACTTGAAGAAGGGGTAGAATATACTTTCCTAATCTAATTTTTCTTTCACTTGTCAGCATAGAAAATGCACCGGAAGTTATCTAGGTAAATCCTCATTCTGCATTGGAGTTAAATCATCCTTCTATAGCCAACAAAACCAGTTTTTCCCATGTTGTTCCACCATCAGGTTAAAAGAAGCTCTTAATTTTTTTTACCTTTGTCTCAGAAGCACAAATTCCATCAAAAATGTGATATGCATAACTTCAGTTTCCAAAATATAGGGTAACTAGATTACAAATAGTATTATGAAATACTTCTACTACTACATATTTTGTGATATGAGTAGATGGATTCCTTTTTACTAAATATTTATACATGCACAAACAAAACTAAAATAGAAAATAAATTTACGTGATTTTGATTAAGTGATTTTGATGGACACAATGTTGTTTCTCTTATTCCTGTTACAAATAATTTGGATTTAAGCAAAAAGTTGCATGTTCTGGACACCATTAAGAATGGTAGTCTGCGGAGTGAAGACACCATCCAGTTTCAGAATCACAGAATCGCAGATGGTGGGGGTTGGAAGGGACCTCTGGAGACCATCTTGTCCAACCTCCTGCTTGAGCAGGCACACCCAGAGCAGGGGGCACAGGAACGTATCCAGGCAGGTTTTGAATGTCTCCAGGGAAGGAGACTCCACAATTTCACTGGGCAGCCTGTTCCACTGCTCTGTCGCCCTCACAGGAAAGAAGTTTTTTCTCACATTCAGGTGGAACTTCCTGTGTTCCAGCTTGTGCCCGTTGCCCCTTGTCCTGTCGTTGGGCACCACTGAAAAAAGTCCAGTTCCATCCTCTTGACACCCACCCTTCAGATATTTATAAGCATTGACAAGATCCCCCCTCAGTCTTCTCTTCTCCAGGCTGAACAAACCCAAGTCTCTCAGCTTTTCCTCATAAGAGGGATGCTCCAGCCCCCTGATCTTCTTTGTAGCTCTCTGGTGGACTTGCTCAAGCAGTTCCCTCTCCTTAAACTGGGGGGCCCAAAACTGAACACAGTACTCCAATTGTGGCCTCACTAGGGCAGAGTAGAGGGGGAGGACAACCTCCCTGAACTTGTTGGCCACACTCCTTTTAATGCAGCCCAGGGTACTGTTGGCTGCAGTTTGATAGGAAACCTTCACAGATCTGCAATATTAGAGATTGTACCTTGAAATAAAAGCACATCTCCCTCTTACTAAACCTGCTGGACTTTTTAGCTCCAAGGATCCAAGTTAAGGTGATCTGAAATCTCTATCTACCTGGAGCTGATCTTATTTTCTGACTGAAATAGAGATTTTTTAAAAAGTATGTACAGGGGAAGGGTGGAGGGAAAGTGTTTTCTTTAAGAAGACGACACTGCCTGCAATTAAAAAACAGTTTGATTTTGAAGGCAGTGAATATTGCCAACTACATGTGGAAGTCGTACAGCTGAGATACTAGATCCTGCATTCCTTGAGTGAAAGACACTTTACTGGGAGTCTTAAGCAAGTAAAGAATGCAGTTCTGAATCCAAAATTCATATTATTCCAGATGTGGGTGGGGGAAATACGTATTTACTGACTAAACTGAAAAATCTTCATTCTCAGCTGCCTATCTGTTGTGCTTCTTGCTCTTCTGTCTGTCTCTTTCTTCAGCCACAAGCTGCTTTTTTAGCTCTGGCTTCCTTACCCTCCTAAGCTCCAGGTATTGCACAAACAGGCTATGTGTTTGTCATTGCCATGCAGGTTTTGCATGTGACCTTGCATCTTTTTTCCTCTTTTATCTATGTTTTTTTTTTGTAACGTTAGGATGTCTGAGGAATAAGGACAGTATCTTTCAAGCACATTTACAGAGCACAAAGACCAATTAAAAAAACCCCAAATCTTAGCTTCTTATTCCCTGAATATAGTACAGTCCTTCTTGAAGTTCAGATCATCACTCTTACCTCTGCACGCATTTCTGGTGTGCCTGCCTTTCTTCCTAACAGCAGCTGACACATTAGTTCACAAGCACTACCAAAGCGTCAGCCAGTTGCTCATTTAGCCTAAGATGTGAATGTACCTGCCCTGGGACTCTTCACCAGTCAATAAAGACAGAAGCTTTTCCAGAGGGGAATTGTAATTCCTAAAGAATTAAGTAAGAGTTGTTCTAGAGGTGCTCTTGTCTCTCCGTGGACAACAGAGATGGCCAGAACAACTAGGCTTGTGTCCTGCTTAGGCACACCAGTTAGAAGGTGCAAGTGGGATGACTTGAATCAAGGCCTGAATTTTGTGATTGCCTGGTTCAGAATTAAGAACAAAGCTTTGTGCTCTGGTCCATTATTTCAGGCTCTGGCAAAGCCTCTTGGAACCCAGACAATTAAAATCAATATCTACTCTCTAACAGGAAACACTTGTGTCAAAACAGCATTTCTCAAATGTTATACTAACCTTCATCCTGTTGGAAGAACATGATGATGGCTATGGCTAATGCTGCAAAGCTCAAGTGCTCAGAAAACTTCACGCAGTGTAGGTTTTGGGACTCTGCCAAGTTAGAGCCTACCTAGGAAGAAATAATTAAGCAGTGTTGTTTTATGTTTCAGATGAATTTTGAAATTGATTTACCCCTGGTGTTGCTGGGCCTAACTGTGCAAAAAATCCCACCCACTGCTTTCACATCAGCAGTCTCTTAAGATGTCTGTTTATATTTAACCAGAAGTGTAAAACAAAAAAAAAAAAACAGTGATGTTCAAAATACCTTTCCTACAAGCTATTCAGGGAAACAGTAACTTATTTTTTTAAGGAGAAGAGGGTCCCTGACCTAGGCAGAAATGAGAGATTTCAGTTCTAATGTCATTTAAGCTGCCACTCACAGGAGCATCTAGTCTGACAGTCTGGCATCTAGTTCTGGTCACTGAAATCTCACAGAGTTATTGGATCAGTCCATATGTATTGCTCTGAGAGTATTCACCATCTCTTTGCTGACAGCGGAGTTTCCTGATCCTCTTTTTGAGGCTCAAGGTTTTAATGTATCAAGTCACAAGGGCGAACCAATTTAAAGCTCCCTTATTTACAATCATTATTTTAATTTACATTGTTAAGTGAAAGACTTAACTTGTGTCCACTTTCTAGTATTACGACGGAGCATGAAAAAGGAAACAAATGCAATTAAACAAAACCACCTAAACACATTCTGGCTAATGGGGAAAGAGACAGGTTTTAATTCGTCAGCTTAGCACATTGGTATGTCTTTAATAGTTGATCTCTTACAGTTCTTATTCAATCCTGCAGGCTTTTGCTGAGCTGCTTTCAATTCACATTCACTCATACAGTAGCACTAAATATGCTGCAGTAACTGAAAGGGAGGAAAACATTTACATTTCCACTGGTAAATCTGACTTTCAGTCCAGGTTAGAACAGCGTTTTCAGTACTCCTATTGAAAGGACCAGATCTGGGACACTTTTTCAGGAATCCAGTCTGTCTCCATAAGCCAGCATGTGCCCATTACCGTGTGTCTGTGAAAATGGACTAATGGCTGTCTAATACAGTTAGTATAAAGAGAAGAGAGGGTGGGGAAAAGCATCCCCCCAGGGCTGCAGAAGAACTGTCGTTCATTTGGTCTGATCACAACAGCTATTTGGTCTTACCACAAGAACTTGTACCCATGTAGGAGAGAAAAAAAGTCTTATTTTTAATCAGTTTCTGGGTGATTTTCATTTTAAGTGTAGAATTTGCCAGACTCACTTCTATGTAAGACAATCACTCTACACCTTAAAAGTCGTGAAAGGTGGCTTACACATGTTTTGAAACACTGAAAGGAAGGACCTCAGGCACACATTAAATGCGCTCTGTCAAGAACTCTACTTTTGGTGGGCAGCCAGAGAATCAATGAATTTTTTTGACACGTATTTCATACTCAGTTCAAAATACTTCAGTATCTGATATACTTGCATTCAGTTTTGACCAAATGGTCAAAGGCATTCAATGAAAGAAGTCATGTTTTCCTGCAGTGGTATAATATGGCCAGGACCTGTTCCCTTAATTGAAGAGGAGCAGGACCAGAAGAAGAATGAGGGGAAAAAAAAGCAGACTGAATTGCCAAAGGAAATGTTGAGTTGCACTTCTGTCAAATCTATGTGTGGATCTACAGCAGATGTTACCAATTATGTACTGTATTTGGAGGACTCCAGAGACTCATGGGAAGTACCACTAATGTCAGTTCCCTTGTCATATCCATACCATTAGAATGATAATTAGGTAGATTTCAGAGCAAGCGAGAATGATTAGATAGAGCTCACCCACTTCCCATGAGAACTGGCAACCTAAGGGGCCTTTGTCCCTTTGATAATAAGTCTGTATGTACTTGCTTTTCTAGATGTTACATGTCTTACCCATTCACCTACAGGCTCAGTCAATACACTGTTTACATTTGCTGTCTAAATTTTTCTAAAATTGCACGTTCTACAGTCCAGTTTCTGCCCTACAGCTGAAACTGTTTTCACCCAAGTCTCAAATGACCCAAGTTCCAGAAACAAGACTCCAACATTATTCTTAGTGGCTAGTTGACATCTTTCAAATCATATGGTCAGATTTCTCTCACTGAAATCTTGTCCCACTTGCTTTTTTATGACAACATTAACTCATGATTCATTTTTCAGCATTGCCTTTGGAGGGTTTGTCTTACTCCTTCACCCCTTTCTGTATATCCTTCTCTTCTTAATGGTCTTCCATCTAAAGCACAAGTTACCAGCTTTATCAAAATTACTCCCAGGTCTTTCTCTCCGTCATATGTGTTTCCTTCTTTTCAAATTAAGATCTCAGCCTGTATTTGACTGTAAGCCTGCCTGTGGATGTCCAGCTTTCAGCCCATGTGCAATATCATTAAACACAGCTCATCCTCCCTCTCCATACTCCTTGAGTCACCAGGAGCCACAGCTTCCTGCCCGTCAGTTAGTACCCATCACATAGGCATTATGTTTGTCTCAACCTTCTAAAGCTTTTCTCTCAATCTGTCGTAAGATATGTTATGCAGAGGTTAACCTTTTAATTCTCCTATGCAGCAATTTAGAAAATCTTTAGAAAGGTAATTTCTCCTAGAATTTAAGTTTTGGCAATGTCACCTATCTTTAAATTCCCCCACAGCTTCTGTATTTTAGCTAACAACTTAGGTGTCATGACTTTCATTCTTTATGGTTGCTACCTGCCTTAATTATCTTTTGTTTAAGACCAAGAAGGTTGATTTCTTTTTCTGAAAGATTTGTAACTTTATTTCTAAACAGGAGTTATCAGTTGTGCCTGCATAGCTCAGGGGAAACACAGTCCAGATCTTAACAACCAGTCATAGGTACTGAAAACTGGATGGCTGTGTTACTGTGGCTGTACATCTGGATGAATATATTGTGCTTCTTAGCTGGTTAAATAGCCCAAAGAGAATACTGCACTAATTAATTTGTTCTGCTTCCAGTGCCATGTTAACTCATTCAGAAGCAGCTCAAATATCTGTGCACATAATTACATTAGTACTGTGCAGACACAGAATCCATGTTTCTTCCTATACTCACTCTTCTGTTTAGAAAAACTTTGCTGTTAGCACCAGCAAAATTACTTTGTTATTCTCCTTTAAACTGTTACATGCTAGGATATTGCCAAAGAAGAATCCCAAACAACAACAACAATAATCCCTACAACTGCTGAGCTAGTAATGCACTAAGATGATCTTCTAAGCCGTTTAACACTGGTCTCACGGCTCCCTTGCATATATCCCAGTCTATCTATCTCAGATGGAGCTTGTCTGCTCTAAAACTAAAGAAAAAACAACCAACAACAAAAATCTGTCCAATGAAAACTGGACCAGAAAATTTCTTGTTTGTGTGATATGTACCATCCATTCAAGCCTTGACAAAGGCGCTGATATTCCTTTGTAAACCTTTATTTTAAAATCTCATTTTAAATTACTAGTAGATCACTTCAGAAAGAACCCATAAGAATTCCAGTAAATTGTATGTCATAAAAGACACATCCTCCTGCCAATACCTATTCCTGAATCTTCTAAGTATTATCATTACTTGAAAAGTTTACTTCCTCCAACTATATTTCCTAATGCTGATTTCTGAGTGACTCATTGCATCCAATACTGTTGAAACTGATCCAGTTTAATTACATGAGATGACATCTATGTTGGTGGAAATCCAGGATGTAAAGCTGTAACAAGATTTACCAGAAGGAATTATCTAAAGAATGATAGTCTTTTACATTTTATTTCAAAAGTGGCATTTTTATATTCTTTCCCTGCTTTACACCATAAAAAAGGAAAGGAAATGTGTATATTGCTTCTCTACAATGAGGACACTAGAATACTTAATAAGTCCTTTGCAGACAAAAGGGATGTATCCTTACTGCGATTATGTCGGCCACAGATTTTTTTTGTGTGGTTCTCCTCTTGCTGCCAAAGGGTGGTTAAATACCCCTGCTTCTTCCTAACGAGTTACTACGAGACTAGTAGCACACTGAAAGGAGACAGTAGCTTTTGGGATACCAGGACAATTTCTGCCAAAAATACTGTCTCCTTAGGATCAGGAAAAAAACACACTGTTGCTGTTGTGTTCCTGCTTTCAGCCATAGACTGTACATGCCTAACAATGAGTAAAATTTGAGCACAAATACATTTAAATGAGTTATCTTACTACAGTTTCTTGACTATATTGAAATACCTGGGTATAAACCAGAAGATAAAATATCAAAATAAGTTGTTTGGAAAATATATTCAATGTATTTTTCCTTGCCAAAAACTATCTTCTGCTAGTTTTTACATGCCTTGTAACTGGGTGTTCACTGTAAGAGTTGCTTTACTTACTCAGGAAAAAGAAATTTTTGCCAGAATTAGGACTTCATGAGCAGGTCTTGTACATTATGAAACAGCACATGGAAGGTCATTAGGAGCTAGTTGAACACTGTGCAAAGAGGCTGACAATTCTTCTGTCTCCTTGTGTATCCTGCCAGCACCTGACTTTTTTTCTTACTTACATGAAAACCATATTTTTAATACTGCCAAACTTTTTATATTTCTGGTGTTCATATCTCTGTCTCACCATTAATGCCAATGAAAACAGGTCACAATCTGTACTAATTGACATTGGTTTAAAAAAAAAAAAATCCTACCAGGAAAGCTTAAACATTTGCATAAATTATTTGCCTAAACTATGAACGTAAATGTAGGAACACCAGAATTAAAAGGGTTTTGTATCTTACCTAATTTCTGAAAAGATCAGTACAGTTAAGTCTGGAGCAATATTAATTTTATCTTCTGGTCCTTTACTAATTCTTTTTCCATAGTTATGATTGGAATTTGTAATAGCAGGGGAGATTCTCGCCACAGATAATGTTTCATAGGTTTTACTGCTACCCTAGCACAGAGTCACAACTATTGGAGTTTATTCAGTGCCAAGATGTTGAATTCATGGGATATTTTACTCCTGATGTTGGTAAGGCCTGGATTCTTGCCCTTGCCCTGTGGCTGCACAAGATGAAATTCTATCCACTCTGCAGTAAAACGCAAACTTTCTAGTATCTTCAGTCAGGACAGAATTTCACACTTCAGGAGTAACTCAAAATTAATTCCCCTTTGGTAGCGGAACCAGTTTAAGACTCATCTCCTAGCTCCTTTTCCCCACTGCAGTTGTGCTCATTTTCCCCTGTGCCCCTAAGTGGAAGAGGTGCGAAACAGAACATGGGAAAAAATTTGAATTAACAATATCTAAAAAAAAATTAATTTGGGGTTTTTTTCAGTCCCGGTAATTTTAGCAAACTACCTACCCTAGGGTCCACAGACAGCTCTGTTCACCCAACTGATGTGGATGCAAAGCACAATGCAGATTTGATGAGATCGGGAGCAGTAGAACAGAGCCCATCAACTTGACTTGACTTGAGCTGGCTTTGCTGCCAAAAGCGGTGCGACGTGGATCCGCAGCCTTCATGTGTAAAGTAGCTTGTACACAATGGGAAAACATGCTCTGTTCTTTTCACGATATATGGAGAAGTTGAAATTTAGGGTAACAAGATGGTACTTGCTGGGTTTTTACTCATTACACTCCTTGGCTATCATGGACAACATATCCAGTGGTCAGGAACTGTGGTCAAAAGTACTGAGAATATAAAATGTAAAAAACAATATTGGAAGTGATTTGATAGCCTAGTTTCCTAAGGTGTATGTGACTCTGCTGTCAGCTATTGCCCTCTGTCTTTTGAAGTCAGTGACCAATTTCAGCCATATGTGAAGCTAATAGTCATCTTAAAGATGATGAAAGTTGTACAAGCTCTGTAAAAAAAAAACCAGTTGGCTAGAGGAGAAAGGAAAATAATTCTTCAGCAGAGGTAAAGGTAGGCTCAGCTACATTAATATCTTTTATCCAGGTTAGCCACAGTCCATGCTCTCTTTTGTGTAGGGCAGGTGCTGCAGAAGACAAAGGAGGACCTGAAGTCATTGCAGTGGGGAAGGAGATTTCAGGAGCAAAAGGCACAGATCTTTACCAAACCAGGATCTATTAGTTGTGCTGATCAGTGAAGCATTTGTTGTTTTCTCATTAATGGCTACTGAACTTTTCTGACATGAGCGCAGTTGAAAGCCCACTAGCTCAGGATTCTCTGACTGTTTGATTTTCATTATGAGGTAAAAATAAAACCATTAAAAAAGAAGTAAAGAAATTACTTCCTAAACAGCTTGAAGGAAACAGGAGAAAAGACCTCCCTTTTTTCTGCTTCCCTCTTTACCGGATACAGGGCTCCCAATACCCGGGAGCATAATACCTATGAATGAGTGGAGTCTGATAGCCCATTTTTAATTTGCACCTCGGCAAAACAAACAAATTAAAAAGCCTAAAGCTGGGCTTGTGCAGGAAAAACCTAGGTGTTCGTAGGACTGAATTCACCACACTTCTCCTCTCTGCACTGTTTCTCTTTTCTTCATTCTGACTTTTGAATCTGCCCTGATGCCCTCATCTGACACAGCAGCTACACCAGGGAGAGAGAAAACAGGATAGGCTTTCACTTTTGTCTGGCAGCACAAGCTTGCATTCTGTGCTTTGGAGGTTTTCAGAGGCTCTTTATTCTATGTAATGTTCCTGGAGTGGAGAAGCGTATCTTTTGTTCTTCCTTATAAAGGGATATTTTTATACACAAAGATATACAGTACACCGAATTACAAGAGTTTTTATGTATTGGATTGTGAGGCTTTAACACAGAAATTTCTGATGATTCTTTAACTCCGCCTGATCCAAAGCATTTAACTTCAAAACCTTTAAAGCATAGATGAATCAAAGCCTCAGAGTCCATCCAACATATCAACTAATTGTAGTGACATCAAAACCAGAATGAGACTCTTAATTTAAACAGATTTCACTCCTAGCATGCCAAACATACAGCCCTTGTATATATGCTAAGCTGTATTATCTCAGTATACATATGTATGGCTTTATATACTTGCAAGTAATTAAAACGAGGGAGGACAGATGTATATCTTCTCTGCAAACAGAAATAATTCTTTTACATTTAAGCATATCTCTTGCTGTTTTAAACGTAGCTTCCACATTTTTGCTGCAAAACACTGCATGTCCAAAGTGTTGAAGCCTGTATAGGTCTTCTGATTCCTTTAATTTTGTTTCCATATTAGATAGCCAGATGGTGGAGAGCGATAATACTCTATACTAATCACTTAGGAAGTCTACAGAGTGGTGCTTTGAGATTTAGACCCACAGCTACTGCCATCACTCTTTTGATGGGAAGCTGCAGATACTCTTCCAACCAATTGAATGTTTTTAAATATAACAACACTGAACAAATTATCTAAACAGGAAAAAGACTGATAAATACCATTCAGTGCTAATGAACGGAGGGGTTTGTCCAAAGGAAATAATTGCTTTTACAATGATCAGAGATCAACATGACATTATGCAGTAGTATGTATACACATCTACAAGAATATTTTTGATTCTTTATAGTCATTGCAATTAGGAGAGAGATGTGCATTGCTAAGTTACTTCACAAAGGAAAAAAAAAGCCCAAGCAGCAGAATAATTATCTCAATGAGTTCCTTAGTGCTTGATTTTTAATTCCATGCCGATCTTTGGTTCTGCCAATTTTAAGATTTTCTCATTCTGACAGATTAATCAGCAGAAACCTTCTTCCTATAGCAATATCCATTTATATACAGGAACACTTTTTTTTGTGTTTATACCTTGAAAGTACTTTGTTTCCTTTCTGAACAAAGCATTGTTAAACTGTGGGATGCATTTTATAGGAATGAAATGTCAGATGTGCCCATTCCTAATGTCATAGATCTTTTCATATGCTTGATCGCTGTGATTTCTACATAAAAAAGGGAAAATATTTCTCTGTGAATTTTGCTTTTATTGTTAAGCCTTTTATAAAAACCCACACTGCAGGCTCCACTCCAGGCTGGCAACCAGAGGCTCTGGAAAAAGAGACTAATCAGCACTCAAATATGATAAGCAAGCAGACTAAACATGTAAACAAGTCCTGTGCTGAGTGCCCTGTTTTGGTAGCACCGACTGTCATTTCAGTAGAGGAACAAACAACCCTCTTCAGTCTATCAGGCTTATTAATTGGAGAACATTTTAAATAGTAAAAAGAAAACACAGTAATGTAAAGCAGAAAGGTTTGTAATCCACTTCTCAGAACTAGGCTGCTCTAGCAACGATTTTCAAACAGCAGCAATGTTTTACTGCATCCTTAGGGTAAAATGAGCATCTTTGTTGTCCTAATATTTGTATAGCATTGTACTAATGTTGCAAAGATGGTGGACTTCATAGAATCTACCTATTCAGCATTATTTTTTAAGCACTACTGAAGAAATATTTGCTCAACATTTCTGAAAATCAGGCTGTTTAACACCTGAGAACAGGAAACTGAAGATAAAAAAAAATAATGTGTCTTCTTAATTCAGTGTGTATTTTTTCCTCTTATTATACTTAGTAAAAATAAATTACTGTTTTGAATGCCACTATTAAGTTGCTAATTTTAATTAGATGTTTTCTCCTATCCTAAATCCCTTACTTCCTGTTATAGGTTGTATCATTGTAGATTCATTAGTTACATTACCATGCAATGTGGTATTTCACGATGCTGCCCAGTCTGCCTGGAGCCAGAAAGACTGATTTTAACCTTAAATTACTTCATGAAGTTATTCTTAATACATGCTAATATATTAAAAAACAAACACTGGGTCATAAATTGTATAAAACCAGCACTGGGCGCATACTACTGTTACTGCATGCAGTTGTGAAATAAACGTGAGAAATAAACAAAGCATTAAGGAATGTCTTTGAAATGACCATGGTGCAGGCACATGGAGAGGAAGAACATGTAAACAAGTGGTGGAAAAGAACAGCTGTGTGCTGTTCAGACACACAGACAACTCGCCTGAGGGAAGTTTGGATTATTGAGCTAAGATGGCAAAGGTACACAGTCTGTTCACATTTAAATCATGAGAGGTTTTGTGTGTGTTGTGTGAAGACTGTTCCTACTACTTCTCTAAAGAAGTATGTGATTTGTTAGAGTATGCCACAGTTTGCCTAGAAATCTCCTCAGAAACACTGGTAAATGCTGCATCTAGTCCAAAATTCAACAGAGATGCACGTTACAGAAGCCCCTCCAAGACTGCTTCAATTAAACAGAAAAAAAATGTTTCAGTAAGGATAGTAACTTCAATAGGTGTTACTGGTTTTGTTCCCACAGGTACAGCACCCCCATACTAAACCTTTACATTTTCAGAGAATAGGGAATACAGTTCAGTGCTGCCATTACTGTATGCACGTGGTCCTGGATATACTTTTCATTTGTGACACCAGCTTCCCGTGACAGCTGTGCACCATAAAAGAAAACCAAGGGAAAGGGTAGAAGAGAGAGACAGGTAACATCTCCAGACACTCTGATGGAAGTAGTCCAGAGATTCACACACCACAAAACTCATCTAACTTAGTTTTCCTGCCTTCACAGTTGTTACGATCCTAGTAAAAAATGAAATAAACCAGAAGGGAAACTTAAGATTTCATCCATATTAGGAGAGAAGAAGGACATTTTTTGTTGTTCTATTTTAAATCTGTTCATGAAAAATAGTACATAAAGTATGGAAAGCCACCAGAGTACCTAGAAAAGGAGGGAATCTATTAGATAGGAATAGCAGCAGTTTGTCCATAATGAAATTAGTGTTAGAGCTGAAGACTGTACAGCAATAGTCAGTAGTTTATTGTCACAAAAATTACTCTTCCACACAACTCAGGCTTGCGCATTCTCACCAGCATCAGAATCTTCCCTACCCCTTGTCCCTGCCACATTTTTCGCTCTGCTGAAGCTTTAAAAGAGAGTAGGGATTGAATACAGGGTCCTGCAGCAAGGCAGACAAAGGAAGAGAGGGAAGAGGCTGCAGATGAGATAGGTAATGCTGAGTGAGGTGCAAGTTCTAAAAGAAAAAGTGTTTCATGTGGGGTGCCCTGGCAGGGCCCTGAAGGAGTGGAGGGGCATGACTTTCCCCAGCAACTCCAGCTATAGTATTTTCTCCTCTTAAAGAAGGAGAACTTAAGAGGATTTGTAATGTAAGTGTGAGGTATGCAGGACTGTGTGTGTGCATCTCCACGTGCTGTTAGCAGACTCTTAGGAAGGCATTTGGTTACCCTTTCTCCCTGCATGGTCACCCCTCTATCCTTCTGCAGCACCCTGTTACTCCTCTCTGGGTCTTCCACTTCACACCCCACTGCTGGGCTCCAGCCCTTCTTACTGAACAAGAGGAAACTGTTCAGTGCGGCCATCCTTCTGCGGGGCCCACGGGCATATTTTTGCATTTGCGATGGCGGCTCCCCCTGGCAGCTACGCACAGTAAGACTGCAGACTGATGGAGTGCAAGGGGGAGGAGAGGGACCACCACCACCGCGGATGCCGGGCACCTGGTGCAGTAAGACCAGAAGAAGCTTGAGGAGCTTGGCAAGGGACTCTCCCAATTCCCCTGATCTTGCCTATGGCAACTTGCCCTCTGGCTCACCACAGAAAAGTGGAGGAAAAGAGACAATATGATGGTGATGGGTAGAGAAGAGAGACAATAAACTGTGAGATTAAAGGAACTCAGTGTGCCTTGTAAATTGCTCCTCCTTTTCAATTAGTCAGGACCACTTTTCAACACTTGCCACAGGACTATTAGTAGACCTTACAAAAACAGGGTGACTGAAGCCTGCAGGAGCAGGAAGGCTAAGACTGTCAGGCTTCCTGTAGGATAGAGGCTTTATAATTTCTTTTTTTTTTTTTGAGAGGGGGAGAATAAGTAACGCTGCTAGGATGGAAGCCAAGCCACTAGAAAAGAGTTATGGAGTAAAGGGGAATCCAGGCGAAGTCCCTGGAGTCCACCGCCTCCTGGCAGATTTGTGAGAGGCTGCCATTGTGCGAAGGAATGGCTGAACACACTGAGAGATATTTAACCTCCCTTTGCAAGGCTGTGAAAAACTGTTTGGCTATAAGGGAAGCGTACAGCATGCTGTATAAACCTCCACCATAAAGTAAGCATAACGTTATTTATACATCTTTTTTATGCCTATTTTTTTATACCTCTACTAAACGCGGTTGACAGTACACAAGATCACAGACCCATGCTTGACATGAGTTAAATTGCATAGGGTCTGCAAACAGTGCATAAATACGCTATATGATACAGCAGAACGTCACTAATCCACAATAATGCAGGGAAGTCCCAGTGCAGATTAGTGGGGTTTGTGGATTACGGACTGGGAGGGCATTCGAGGGGAAGTCAGCCACGTCTCACTCCAGACTCCCCTTCCCTCTCAGTAGCGTGGTGAGTCAGTGGAAGGAGCTGCGAGGGGCACCGCCGCTCAGCTCATCTCCAAAGGATGGTACAAGCAATGTTGATGCCACTATAACTTCTTTTTCAAAAGTTGTAGTAGGCCTACTCCAAACAGAGAATCGCACTCCTGGTCTCCCTTGAATCCGTTTAAACACTTAGCACACACCTGCTGTTCAGACACATTAAATCAATTTAAAGTGAGGTTACTTTGTGCATATGGAATCAGCAGGAACTCTGACCTGCTTTGAGCAGAGCTTGCATGAATATACGTTGGTGTGTGTGCAAGGCAAACCTTGAATGCAAAAGTTAGTTTCTGAGACTTTCTGGGTAGAACAGTAGTGATGTAAACAAATACGTTGTGTTACTATTAGTCTTTGATTTGATATATATAATGGCTGTTTCCACTCACTCAAAGGACAACAACGCTGCCTAGTTCACATTAATTTAAAATTGCATACGGAATAACCATGTTTCTTACTAATGATACAACCAATCACATAAATTTTTAACAGTGAAGGATGTTTTCACTTGTATAAAACTGAAATACTGCTAAATGTCATATGGATAATGATCAAAGTTAGTATCATGATAAAATATCAGATCAGTAACCATTTTGATTAAAACTTTTATAAATACATGCAATATTAAAGAATTTTAAATTTAATAACTGGGCCCAATATTGATATTTGTTGTCATTTCTTCCTTTCAAGAAACAAAATGAATAATCTGTATTGAAAAAAGAAGAGTATGAAGCTTTTGGCTCTGCTTCAGGCAAATTTTAACTTATCTGAAAATCAGGATATTCATTATTTTTGATACAAGACACCACAGATGCCTTGGCAAGGTCATGGCTATACATGGTATGCTTTTTTAATGCTAAAAAATGACCTGAGGCAAGCACTTGAGATATAGACTATTTTAAAGAGGTTAGCTCTTTGTGATGCACATTTTCCCCTCAGCTCTCTGTAGACTCAAACAATGAGTCTGTGCATTTTAGGTTTATTGACCTTTGTGAATATGGTACTTGAAAACTCGTAACAGATTTCTTTGAAAATCAATGCCAGTTGTGAAGCTGTTTGTTATCCACTGTTTTTTCTTGAGTGTGATTAATTAAAAAAAATTAAGTGACGTTTTAAACCCTGATTAAAAATTAAATATTAATTCCATTCTTCCTGGGAAAAGCAAAATGTAAAAAAGATGGATGTTTTATCTGGATCTCTCTCAGATATACACACTAATGTAATTCATCACGGACCAGCAAAACTTCTCATAGTGAATCCTGATCTTTCCATGAGAAAAGAAAACACTGTGTCGAAGTTTAATGTTATGGACAAATGCCCACATAGTAGTAGGGAACAACCAGCAAACTAATTTGCTTCTTCAACTTATTTTGAGCTAAGCTGTCAAACGTAAAAGAGTTGATTCACACTGCTGGGCCATATTTCAGTGTAAAACGTAGAGGATAAAATTCATGCCCCGTTGCTGTCAAGAGAGGTTGTTTTCTAGTGATGTGGTGAAGCCACGATTTTACCTTTGTTTCTCTTATCACCGTTAAAGTCTTACATGGTATAATGAGAATTAGAGACATCGACGTAAGTACCAATTTTTCTTCAAAATATATTTTTCTGTCACATTTTCTGACAGCAGCTCACATGGCCTTTTCTCAAGGAATTTCCTATACAGGTAATCTAAGCCTAACCGGCTGCAAGGGAAATCTCTTGTGGGCAAAACTACTTTCTAGCTCTGCAAACAGACAAAAAACATGAACTATGTACCTAAAGGTCTGCGGGACTGAGGTCTTAGCAACCCTGGGCCAATCAATACAAACGTTAAAACCCACTCGTAGGGTAATGTGTCAATAGCCAGGTTCCCCGAATCAGCCGTGGTTGTTATACAGATGGGGCCCCACAAGCTATTCAAAGAAAACATTGCAAAAGCTGCTTGCCATTTGATGATTGCATTAACACCATTATCTGCTGCCTAATCAATGCTGTGATTGACAACTTTGCAAATCAGATTAGCTTTCCGACTGCATATGAGAGTAGCGTGGCTAGGAATGGAAAATTGCGTGGGGCCCAATTTATGGCAGATGAACAACAGTCAAAGGTATAAACCAGAAATTCTTTGATATTGCAGATTAGTTGTAACAACTAAACCCCAGAATATATTAAAATCACCCCTGTGATTTTATTCACAACTTGCGTCCCATCGCTCCAATGCTGCTCACATACAGTGAGAGGAAGTTCCCACCCAATGACATCATAGTTTGTCTTTGGCTACAGCCAGCTACATATTTTTAAAGAGGTCCTGTTTGTTCCATAACTGAACTCTTCACCTTTTGATTATATGTTTTGGGGGGGACGGTTAAAGGAGAAAAGCCTGCTAGTAAATTTACTTAAGCTTGGCACTCACAGGCTCAGCCTTGGGTGGGCTGCATTCCCTCCTCCGGTTACACCCTACCTGAAATCCTTGTATGTTAAATCACTTGACTAGTTCACCCTTAATGATTGGGTCATACTCTGGGAAGCAAGTTCAGAGATGCTGGAAATGTGTGCTTACAAAAACACACATAATTGTAGAAAAATATGTGGATCAACTAAGAGAGGAACATTGGGACTGTACTGAGAAAAAAACAGTTATTTGGAAGAAAAAGTTATCTCTTAGTTGGAATGAAGTGTCTCAAAATACACAGAACATGCTACACTTGGAGTGACACATTTCTATGAATAAAAATAAAACCCATGCTAATCAGGAAACTTTACATTATTTTTTAATACTAACACCAACCTGATTATTCCTTTCTTCTTCAGCTGCTGCAGATGCATTTCCTGTTAATGATATTTTCTTTGCTCTGTGAAAGACTTACACAAATGTCACACATGCACAGTCACATCCTGAGAGCTAGAATGGAGGAGGAGTTGGGTTGCCACACAAGTACTGGTGTGAGAAAAAGATATTTCTGTAAATATCTGGATCCTCGTAGCAGTGGAGTGAGCTATCGATAAGCTTGAGCTATTGGACAAATTTTATGTCACAATCAAGTGAAACGAGTTTATTATTACAGACACACAACTTCTTTGTGTTTTCCACAGTAGCGATTTCCAAGATGGGATCAACAGGCAATTTTTTAATGGTCTGTAGATAATTGATAGTATGCTAGTGCTGCTTCCTTGCTTCCAGATCCTTGGAGGAATAGCCAGGAAAAGAAAAGTCAGGAATCTTATTTAAGGACTTGGAATGGGACAGAAATAAGTATCTTAACTGCCTCTTGTATCCGTTGTCCTCGCAGAGAAAGTGGAGGCCAGAACCACAGCTGGAAGAGTTAGGACTGACTAAATATTTTCTTAATGTTACTTTTCCATCGGAGCAGTTGCTGTGGTTGTCCCTGTTTGTTCCACAAATGAAATGGGAGGTGTCCCACACCACCAGTATTCTGTGGTCCTCTCTACGGCCTGGGAAAGCCTGCTTAAGAGGATCTACAGCATATACTCCGAAGAAGAGAAGCACAGCGGATGCTGGATATGCTTTTAAAAGTTTTAGCTTTCAGGAAACAGGTAAGTGGCTGGATATGGCATCAAATTTGTGTTTTTCCCTCTTCACAATTTTCACTTTTTGCCATTGGAAAGTTTCAAAACTTAGCAGGAAAATAAAGACAGTGAGTGGTAGAAACATTTTAGAAATCACTAGGGAAACTAAAGAAACATTCTATTCAAAGCTCTTGCAGGATGGGACTTTGTTTCTTTACAAGTGTTCTGATACATATTCTGATTTGTCTTTGTTGGAGTAATGAGGCCAAGACTCCCACATAGAGTTGTGGGGTTAACACGTAACTCATCTGAATTAACCAATGCCATCTTATCTCACTGTGTGAACTGTCACATTGCGATATGCTCTTTCCAAAGCATTCTTAGTGAATGGTTTGGCTTCCTACCACAGGACACTCTGACACAAGAACTTGGTTAAAGAATCCTGGTAAATCTGTTCCTACGTGGTGTTAAGTGATTTATACTGAGTTACAGTCAGCCTCTTTGAATTTAATTGAGCAGTAAAGTGACCCATAGCTTGGTCTTAGGTTCTTTAGCTGGATGATTCCGAGAATGTGTATGATAGATACTACGCTGGTGACAAAAATATCCATTTTACCATTGAGGATAATGGGACCAGGGTGGGACCTTAGCCTATTTGGCACAGCTCTCATGGGACTCCAATATAAATAAAAAACATCCCTCCCAGCCTACATTTTTTCCAAGATTCTATTTAGCCCCATGAAAATGCCTTTCAAATGTGATTATTATCTATAGCTTTTGTCATCTAAGTGAGAGCCCTCTCTCACACAACCCCATCCGCTCACTCTGAAACTGCAAACTAAAAGTCAAAACAAGAAAATCTTTACCCTCAGGAGGAAACCAGATCAGCATAGTCCACAGGCGTTTTATAGCAAAAGTTCTTAACGCAGGAGTAGATATCAGAGCTTATAGAGGCACACAGGAATCTCCTGATGAGGCAATAGCACCTGTGCACATCCCTGCACAAAGAACATGTAAGCTACTTCCTTGAATTATCTTAACAGGATAGCTACAGGATATGCCTTTGCAAGTTAGATTATTATTATTACTATTATTATGATGATGATGAATGCACATGTATCCATTTTATCTAATCCCTTCCTCACTAACATTGATATTGTAGATGGTCAGCATTTTCTTCCAATCCTGTCTTTTTTATGCAGCTTCCTTCTTCTATACTGTATGACACAGTCAGCTGTTTTGGCCTCTTTACAAGGTGTCCACTCTCTTATCCCAAATGCTTTTCACTTTATGGTCTTACGCCTGAAAGCTGTAGCTAGTGTCTATGTGCCAGATTTATCCATCATAGTTTTTCACTTGATGAAGACAAACTCTCTCCAACCAGAATCCAGAAGCTTTCATCAGTACTTAAATAAATTAGAATCAGAAACATTTTAGAGAGATGTTAACAGAGATTGTATACGAATTGTGAATTAACAGCTTTGCAGTCGAAATCCCAGATATGCAGCAATCATGTTTTCACTAAGTTACAGAAGACACACCTCCTTTGCTTTTTTTAAAATTAGTTCTTTCCTCTGAAGTCTCCATTGATTGGTATGGTGGAGCTGTAAAATAAGTAAATTATTTTCTTTCTTAATGGCTATATCTTCTACTTCATTACCACACAATAATGTTTCAACTACATTTCTTTTGGCATAACTGTTTTCGAGCCCTGGTTGGCCTGCCAGGTTGCATCTTTCTGTCTGTTGTGGATGTTCACTCTACAAACAAAATCTAGGTCTTCAGCGACACTTGCCACTTACCCATGCCAATATTTATTATCCGCTTCACTACCCAGTCTGTAGCAGTGCCAAGCAGCAACATCAAGAGAATACAGCCTTTTCACATCAGCAGTCGCTTTGAACTACCAGTTGTGTTTTGCTGTTCAGGGAAGTTTATGTTGTGGCATTGATTTTGACACTTAACAACACTACAGAATCAAACAAATGGGGAATCTAAAGATAAAAGACAAATATCACCTATCACAAATACCATCAATTTCACGACCAAGACGGTGTATTTCCCATGCGATTCTCTCCCTGCCCCCCTTATCTCCAGTTCTAGAATGATTTTTAATTCATTGTGTTTACCTTACATCACATACTGCTCATCTTCTGGACTTTTTGTAACTTTGTGTTTTGCCTTTAACACTCCTAACCCTACAGCTTCTCTTGCTATAAAAGGTGCAAAAGCCCTTTTCTTCCAGAGATAAAAGCAAGCTTTTCTTTAATGGTATGCTCTGACAAACAATGCCTCCTTCTACAGAGGCCACATGTCCTAACTTGAGGGCAATCCTCAAGTCAGTATAGCAGTACCCAGGAAGAATCTTAGCAATTCAGAAGGTGCACTCACAAGAATGAGTACTTTAACCAAAGGTGTCTGCAGGACTGGAATCTTAGTAATTCCAAACCCCCACAATTACATTTATCAGCTTGTAATCACCATGTAAGAGCTGTCAGAGTGGGATTGCTGCATTTGTCCTCACTGTCAGCAGCACAGCTGGGCTGTGAGAAAACTCATGCCTTCACACTGCAGCAGTATAACTTGTCTCTTGTTTTGGGCTGTGTCTGATGTGTCAAAATCCAAGGCCAGAGGGAGTCCAGTGCACTATTCTGCTGGCAGAAACGCAAAGCAGAATCACACACTAAAAAGCACCCAATTGGAAGAGGCATTCCTTGACCAGCAATCAAATGTAGTTGCAACATCCACTCCTGTGATGCCAAAGGGTACCTTTCACATGACTTCATGCATGTGTATTAATCGTGTGACCCTGAGATGCTGCATACAAATCATATTACCAGGCACGAAACCTCGTGTGCCAGTAGATTGAAAATACTGTCCATGAAGAGGGTCTAGATTGATAGTGCAGGTTTATCACACTAGAATTTCAGGTACGATGAACTTCTTTTCCTAGTGTACATTCTTATGCTGTAGCACATTTTCTGTTAATTATGGAAGACATTTTCACACACTTTTTCAGTGCCTTGGAACCTGGCTGGATGCCAGCAGACATGCCAGCAGACGGACCTCTGGACAAAAAAGGAGATATTTTTTCTTTCCAGAAAGCAGTCTTCTAGAAGCTTATTCCCATCTGTAAGAATACTTAATGGAAGCAGGAGAGATACACTCTTTCAGGGCCAGTTTCTAGACCACTCCAGATTTTACTCATTAAAACCCCCAGTGGTGGTACTGAATAACTGAAGTTAAAGTAACTAAAAATAAAGTTTAACAGCCGTTATATTATTGTACTCGGAATAGATTATGGGGTTTTATTGTGTTTACTTCACCCATTTCTTGGAACTTTTTTTTATTTGTTTTTTCTTCAGAATCTCTAAAATAGAGAAATCCTTACATACAAGAAGGCAGCATGAGTAATTTTTCCTTATGTCTTGTTTTCTTTTAACATCAAATAGTTTATAACTGGAAATTGGTGTTTTTCCTCTCATTTATTTGCTTTTGTAACAGCCACTGCTGATGGCTGTGCTGCCAGGCCAATGTGGAGTCTTTGCAGGATGAGCATTATAAAGGGGGAGTTACATTAGTGTTATCTAGGTAAAGCTGAGAAGCCTACTGGTGCAAGAGTTGAGCAAACCACCATTTTGACTACAGACTTATAATCTGTACAGACAGCAGCTCCAATGTGAGGTTTCAAACTTGCTGTGCTTACATTCAGCTGTATTGCTGCAGTCTTTATTTCTGTTAAACAGTGCTTTGGTCAGATCAGCACTTTCAAGAAATTTAGCACGTTAAGTGCAATGACAGATTGGTAACAGTTCTTGTCACTGTGGCACCTACACAAAATTTAGATATAAACTCAGAAAAGTGGAGAGAGGGTGGAGGAGAATGTTTAAAACTGGATTAATGGCATTTCTTTAGTGCTAGTGCAGCAGCAGTACATCTCCTAAAAATTAGCAGGCTATGAAAATCACCCCCTGACATGCTGTAGACAGAATGACATAGACTTAATTTGGCTACCCAGATGTTTCAGTACTCTGCTTATGAAATTGCCTACGTCCTTCTACTCCTTAGGCTATGCATGTCTCACAATAAAAGAGTTAAAGAAAAGCATACACGAAGAATAGTATTACATTTTATGTTTTCTAAAACATAGCTTTCTAAACCAATGAAACTGCGAGACTATTTAATTTTCCAAAATTGTACATCAGAGGAGAAGAAAAGTTTGTCATAAGGCAGTGGATTTTTCCAGAAACAAATAGCCTAAAACCGGTGCGAGAAGAAACAAACCTCTCAGGGAGGCCACTGCTAACTGAGGGTCTCAGCAGAAGTGTCTGAGTCTCTCTAAGGAAAGGAGAAAAAAAGAGGCAAGTCTGAAGCGGTTTCTTTTAAAATCTTCCTGAATTTTCTAATCTAGGGAAATTTCACTACAGGCATTTCCACTGGTTTTAAGCAACACTGGGAACCTTATTGAAGACAAGACTGTTGCAGGCACAGCTGTTTTTAGTACTGTGCCAAATGAACTTGCTTAGGCCAATGGTATCGAATACTGGCAGCCACACCAGTGCTAGCAATAGGAAAAAGCAGTTTGGATGGTGCAAACTCAGGTAGCCTCAGAAAGCTGCAGAGACCAAGCATCTCCCATTGAGTCTGTAAATTAAGCCTCTAAAAGTAGTAGTTACGTTTTTAGGAAGGCATATGAAGCTGCTGTGTTATTTTCTTGAGGAAGTAGAACATATTCTGGTATTGTTTCTTCATGCTTAGAGATGTTAAAGCATCTGAGGAATGAACCAGGGAAGATCACAGAGTTTTAGAGACTGTTCTGCAGAGGTAAAATCGTAACCCAGTTGGCCTTGTGGTAATTGTAGCATCTGCTATATCAAAGAAAGAACCACAGTGACTGGTTTTCCTGAAAAAGAAAAATGATACTCCATCTCCTCTTTGAAAGAGTTGAAGGCTTTTGTAATGCTGTTTTCAAATGTGGAGCAAGACATACTGAAAACAGTTCATTAGCTTTATGTAAATGGCACACTAGAATAAATAAAACATGACGATTACAACATCAAGCAATATGGCTAGTAAGAATTAAAACTGCTTGTGCACATGCATTATAATTCTTTCTTTATTGGTTCCCTAACCTCTTTCACTAGATGCAGAATGAACAATGCTGAATTAAGCGCAGATATCTAATACTGCTTGCTCTCTATTCATTGCCGACTCATTGCTTCTCTGTGTGCTTACATCAATTTCTTTTAACAGCACTCCCAGGAGCTGCGGGGTTGCTTTTACGTCTGAAACACCACGATGAAAGAAAAGATCTCACATGTTATGAAATACCCAGAATATTTATGGTATATTTCCTGTTGACTTCATTTTCAGCAGTAAGCTACTGTAAATGAGACCCCAGCATCTTAAGATCAGCATTGTGGAAACACACCCTTGAATCCCTTCACAAAATCAGATTCAAGCGATGTCGCACATGGCGTTGCAGAAACTTTTGATAAAGAAGACTTAATATCTTCCAATTTATTTAGAACTCGGTAAGGAACAGTCAGCAGCCTCAGTTATGATCCTGCTCTTCTCCCTCCCCCCATTGTAATTTTCCTAGAAACAACAAAACCATTACAGAGCAAATAGCTTATTTTAGCGCACAGCTCTGCTCCGAAGTAGCAAAATCTATTCCGTGCACTAAAAAAACGCATGGCTCAGTGCGCACATGACGGTGGGGTGGGAAGTTAACTTTAGGTTGTAATGCGTAAAAGGGATGAACTGAAGTTGTACAGGCAACATATACTGTGTGCTGGATTTTGCAAATTTGGTATGAGTGCATGTAAAGCAAATAATTTTCTTAATAAGAAAAATATCAAAGTTAAGGAGGCCTTTCTTTCTTAACTGGACACGTGGTTTCTTGTTGGTTTCTGTTTTTTTTACACCTGTTACTACTACATTTCACTCCCAGCTTTTCCCTTCCTTCTTGTACATCTATGCACAAATTGCAAGCCAGAGCATCACCTCTTGCTCCAAGATTTGATGCACCTTTCATATGCTGGAAGAAAAGTTGTAAGGAGAATGAAACGGCTAATACACAGTTTAAAGGGAGCCCAAAGGGCTATTTATTGAACATAAATAATTAAATACATGTTCCTTTTTTGGCTTAAGTATTGGTGGCCTGTCCACCTTGGAAAAGTCCAGTAATAATTGTCAAATTTGGCAAAAAGATGGTGCATCATGATACTGAGTCCACTTCGGTCCCAACTTACTCTCGCCCTCCCTGACACAAGCTTTTGTCTGTCAATGGCTCCGCGGGGCGCACTGTTACTGGATAGAAAGGAGAAATCAATTTATAACAAGTTTGGGTGGCAACCAGAGTGAATGATACTCGCATTGGTTTGCTCATTTTATCAATATAAAGCAAGGTAGGGCACATGTCAGACTACCCTGTCCAGGTGGAGACAGTGCCAAGGGCAGAGCACCCACAGCACCCCCGGGGCCTGCAGCCTGTTTGGGGCGGTAGCTGGCCTACACTCCATCAGATTTTTCATATCCAGGCCTTTCAGCCTGGATCAGCAACCACAATGGCATCCAAAAGATCTTTAGCAAAGCGGGGGACAACCCCCAGTGAGACTGTGGGTCATTCGAAAATTCAGGTTATAAGGAGGCCTCCAGCCCAACCTCCTGCCCACAGCAGGGCCAGCTGCGTGGTCAGACCAGCCTGCTCGGGCCTCTCTCCGCTCGGGTGTGGAAAACCCGAGGAAACCCTTCTGTTGCCTGTCTGCCCTCAGCACGAAAAAGCTTTTCCTTACACCCAGCCTGAACCTTTCATTTCAACCCACGCCCGTTGCCCCTCAGCCTCCCACCGCGCAGAGCCTGGCTGCCCCTTCCCGACCGCCTCCCCACGGGTGCCGGGGGAGCTGCTGTCAGCCCCCCATCGCGAGCCCTTCCCCAAGCTGAACCAGCGCCGTCCTTCAACCGCCGTGCAGGGTAAGGCTGCTCCAGCCCGGCCCCCGGGGACCCTGCCGAGCCCCCTCCAGAGCGCCCGCGGGGGCGGCTGGAGGCCCCAGCTTCCAGGCGGGGTCCGAGTAGCGCTGGGCTGGAGAATGGGGGCAGCCGCCCCCATCCGGCTACCGCCGGGCCCCCGGCCCGCGCAGCCGGCGGCGCCGCTGGCCTCCTTCGCGGCGGGGCACCAGCCTGCGTGGGGACACCGCGGCGGCCGGCGCTGCGGGGACGGTGGCACCTCAGCGCCCGCGCCCGGCCCGCCGAACCGGGAGGGGAGGGTAAGGGAGGGGCGGGGTGGGGCGGCGCCTGCCGCACGCCGCGCCACTCGCCCGGTGCCCCGGCTGGGCAGCGGCGCTCCCGGGCAGCCGCCCCTCCGGAGCGGGTATCCGCACCGCGGCGGCGCCCCCGAGGCCTGCCCCGCCGCTAGACCAGGGCTGCCGGCGGGGCCAGAGCCGCCGGGCCCCTGACGGGCAGCAGCCGCTGCTGGTGGCCCGGACAGGGGGGCGGGGCGAAGCTCCCGCGCTGCCGATTGACGGCCGCGCCAGCCAACGGCGACGGGGCGGGGGCGGAGCGGGCGGCCGGCGGGTCGGCGCCGGCGGTGCGTGGGCGGGGCGCGGGGGCGGGCGGGGCGCGGATTGGCCGTGGGGCGGGGCCGGCGGGGGTTTCTCCCGGGCTGGGCTGACGGCTGCGGAACTTCAATTTCGTATGTGAGCGCGAGCAGCGGGCGTTTGTGCGGCAGGTACCGGCGGGGCGCGAGCCCCTGGGGGAGCGGGGCCTCCCGGGGGAGCGGCGGGGAGGGGGGCGCCGGGCAGCCGCAGCCCGGCCGGGCGGGGAGGGCGGCGGCAGCGCGCCGAGGGGCCGCTTTGCCCCGGACCCGTCGGCGTTTTCCCCAGCTCCGCTGCGGGCGGGGCCGGGGCTCGTCCCGCGGGCAGAGCTGCCCCCCTTCCTCTCGCCCTTCCTCCCGGCCCCGAGCGGCCGTCGAGAGCGAGGGGGGCGGGGGGCTGTCAGACCCGGGGCCGGCCCTGGAAGCAGCGGGGACGGAGGGGGGCGGCAACGCACCCGGGGAAGCGTGTCCGGGGCGCCGGCCGCGGCGGGGGAGGTCCCCTTCCCTCCCCTTCCCTCCCCTCCCCGCCGGCGGCGGCTGGCCCGCCGCAGCCCCTCTGCGCAGTGGGGCCTTTCCCCTCCGTCCCCAGGCGGGGGGCTCTGAGGGGGCCAAGCCCTCCCTCTCTCCGCACCGCGGGGGTTCGGGCGCCGGTCCCAGCGCCGCCGCGCCGCTCCGTTCCACGCGTCCCTCCCGGGGCGGCCGCCGCCCCCCGCCACCCCGCCCGCCCCGCCGGGGGAGGCACGCCGGGGCCCCCCGGCCGCCGCTGGGGCCGCTCCCGCGGTCGCGGCCGTCTCCGCAGCTGCTGGGCTTCTGGGGCTCCCGCCGTCTGGTCCGACGCTGCCGGGCGGGAGAGAGGGGGGCGTTTCCCCCCGAAAATCTGGCCCGATCTCGGTCCGTTACCCTCCCGCGCCCGCCGTATGAATACTGTGCGAGGAGAGGAGGGTTTTTTTTTAACTTTTCCTCCTAGAGCACCGCTCCTCATTCTGATAACTTCGTCAGTTTGCATCTTGGGCTATTTCTTTCTTACAGCTTTAAGCGAGCAACTGCAGGAAAATGAGCAACGTAGGACCCCGCACTGAAGCTGTTTACCAGTAATTAGGTAGGGGATGTAATTGAGGAAGCCGTACATTCCTAACTTCCTTTCTCATCAGGATTAGAATAAAAATAAGTGTAGAATCCTGCTGTGTGTTCTTTATCTGCTATTTAAAAAAAAATTCCACCTTTCAAGATGCGAAGACCTGGCCCCTGCATGTACATTACATGCCGAGGTCTTAAAAAAAAAAATTGAGATACTTATAAATTTAAGTCCAAAGTTCATTTCCTATTGTTGTTCTTTTCTAAGGCTTTGATTACAGTACTGTGAAGTCTGAATACTCTCAAAAGAGTTATTAGCACTGTGGTAACATTTTTAGTGCAGCGTTTTTCCACAGGTGAAGATCCCACTGAGTTGAAGTTAATCCCTTTTGATGTTAATAGTATTGTGCATGCATGTGTATGGCTAGAATGGATTTAAAAGGAGGCCATGGTATGAATGATTGCTGATTGACATCAAGGGAGTTGGTTTGAGGATTTGTCATTTTAATGAGTATGATTTCCAGAAACAGCTCCTGAAATAAATCACTCCCAGGGAAAAAGTAATAGCTGGCTAGGAGTAAGGCTTAGCTTAAGGTGCTTTGATACCAGTAACGACTAGCAAACAGTTCAATTAGGATGTTTTCTCTCCTTGTAAAGCTGTCTAAGACCCATTTTTAATTAAAACAATATAATTTATAGCTTTTTCATTGACATATAGTGCTTTGCTTAGCTTTACTGCCTCATTTCCCTCTCTGCTAGCATGGGTGATTCCAGAGTGTTAGTGAAATGCAACAAGCACGTAGTTCTAAAAACTTAGCCTTCAGCAAGTTCTCAAACTTGCATATTTTCAGGTCTGGAGAGTTTGAAATGGCAAAGTACTTTTTTAACAGGAACTATGTAAAAAAATAAAGCTGCATCCTTTGTCTTGGTTTTTTTTAAGCTTCAAACAGCAGTTAAATTCAGCCCCTAAGCCACAGAGCCAACTGGTTGTAGAACAGACCCAGTTCAGAACCTATTTCGTTGCACCCTGGGTTATGCAGGAATGGCCCTGGAAGGGTCGTCAGCCAAAGCGTTCTGCTTCAGCTGCTACTCTCTTCCCTTCCAGCAAGTTTCCCTTTCTGCTTGCCATGCTGCCTTCTGTCTGGTGTTAACCTCTGTGGTGGTGAGTTGAGCTGCTTTCTTGTGCTTGAATTGCAGCCCTCTGCTGAGTCTGACTGCGTTTGGGCTTAGCATATGACCTTCCTTCCATGTTTTCAGAGGTTATGGATCTCAAAGTTTACATCAACAGTTTGTACCACTGGTAGATGAGCCTGCATTGTAACAATGTAATTTAGAATGGTCTAGACAAGACTTTAAAAAATGTACATATTCTGTGCATACACGTGTTGGAAGTTGGAGAGTTCAAACTTCTTAACAGCCACATGTAATAGACTTCCAGGCTTCATTCCTTTGGAAATACACCTTCTGTTCTGCTTCTAACTTGCTAAGTCTCCAGCAGTTGCAGTCAATACATACTAAGTTTCTGGGGTTTTTTTACCACTTTTTGATATGACTTAAAAAGTAGGAGCAAACAAAGGTGGCTCTCTGAAGCCAGTCGGACTTGTTGAGGTCTATTAATGGGGTTTCAGTGACAACACTGAATAGCTTTCATTTCAAGAGGGTAACCTGAAGAAAAATTTTATTGTGTATTTTACTCGGTACGATCTGAATCATTTAGTGAGTGTGGATATAGGCAAAATATGCATTTTTCATGTGGCTGACTCCTGAGTCGAACATTTTGAGGGTGAAGAACATGGGTCACAGGAGGAAAATGGGGAAAGTGTTCTGGGAAGTACAAACACTTAAAGGAGGTATTGTGGATTGTGATTAACAATAGTTTGAACACAATTTCTCTTTAAGTAATTTTTGAAAAAAATTAAACTAGGTATATAAACACCATAATATATGACAAGGTAATAAAACCTTTCTGTAGTTGGTGCTTATGGGATTCCTTTTTGAATTCTGTGTTCACTTCTGGCATTAAACCTTGGAAGGTTGAGAGTAATAACCTGAAAGAATTTGAAAAGTTAAAAGAACTGGGAAGCAAGTTTAGTACAAAAGATTGATCAATTTAAGGGTTAAAAAGGGAGGGAACAAAAGAAAACAGTGGTACATGTACCTGTAATGTGGATGAGAGCAGATAATAGTGGCTATGAAAGGACTGAGTGCCAGACAAAGCATCTAAATGGCTTACACTTTTAATAGTTATGTTTGTACTATACAGCATTGCTCTGATTATTGAAAGAGGACAAGTTTTCTACATTTTACTTTACCATGTGCAAATTTCTGTAGGGTAAGGGTACAATATAGCTACCTATAGCGTAGAAATTATTTTACCTAAGGTTGTAGTGTATAGTATATTTGCCATCAAATATTTTTAAAGCAAGATCGAGTGCTTTCCTGAAAAACATGTACTAATTCAAATGGCAGTTTCATTCTGGAACTGGTCTTCAGTTGGGGTGGGCTTTCTTCCTCATTGCAGGCAAAATCAACCCAAGAAAAGCTGTGTTGGAAAACTGTTCGTTGTGTACTTGCACAATGGCTGGACACAAGAAAGGGCATGGGAGCAAGAAAAGGGGATGTGGGAGTGTGTGATTGTGTTATAGCCTGGATTATATGAGAAGTCAAACTGCATCGTAAGGAGTTATTTCTGGCCTTCTAAATTGAAAGAAAAGATTCCTCTTGACTTCAAAAGTGTTAGGTTTATAATAAACTACCAAACATGTTTGTGTTTTTTTTTAAAAAGATAAAATCAAAGTACAAGTTAAATGATTGTGTCGTTTTCTTTTCCTGTATGGAACGGTGTTGCACATTTTAAATATATTTCTCATTTAAGCACAGTTCAATTTCACTTATCTGGTTTTCTAATTCACTTGGTGGTATAATTTTTGGGGTAATTTGACTCTCAAATTTAACTTTCTCTTATAGGTGAAGAAGATATTGTGCTGTTATCCAGTTGTCATAGCTGATTGCATTGTACTGAAGACTTGTATTGGAATTTGAGGTATCTTGAGATTTATTTTCTTTTAATATTGGAAAATTCACTGTAGGAATTAACTAAGTAGGTGAAGTTCTTGTTCTGTTTCAACTTCTCAAATATTTTTTGTTCTTGATGTGATAAATTTACATGGTTTAAGTTGTCAGTTTTGTAATATACAGGAAAGAACATATTAATGCTAAAAGTCAAAATATTTACTGCATCAAGTCTTAAATTCTTAATTAAAAAGCTTGTGATATAAACTTTTCTTTAAAGGTAACTTTATGAGTGACTTATTTCCTCCATAGATTTCACTTGTCTTTTAAGTATTTTGTAAGGATTTACAGACTAAGTGAGGGCCATATCAACAGAATATTGATTAATTACTACTGGGTAATCCAAACCCAGCCATTCTGTTTGGCTAGTGAAATGAGGACAATATGTTCTGTGTATGGTATGAGACTATAGACTTGCATATAATGCAAGTGGGACAGATCAGCAAGAGTACATGCTTGTTTATTTTAACAGGCTTGAGGGGCGGAGAAGTTTGTTTCCATTGCAGTAGTGTCTGGTGTTTTAGTGGCACTATGCAAACCCTGCACTACAGCAGCTCTGTAAGTGCTGCCACCTGCTCAGCAAGCTGTATAGGCATTGCTGACAATAATGCCAAATAATGTTCTCTAATTTCAATTTACAGCTCATGGCTTGGTTTCTCCATTTTTGTTCTTTATGTTGTTCCTTACATCTGACATTCTACCTTGAAAGTAGAAGAAAATCAGACAAAATCAATGGACTTGATATGTAAAACTTCAAACCCCTGTAAAACAAAACTCAAATCCTTTTCCCTTCTCAAATAATTCTCTTCACCTTGCCTTCTGCACTCCTGTACCGTGTTTTTTTTTTTTCTTAGTTCTGGAGGAAATCTGGGGCTGGATCTCTTCTGATTCTTATAAGAGTAGGGGACTCAATTATGGGTAATGCTTATGAGGTCCCATAAAGGAGAATTTCAGATGCCTACCCTTTGCTCTGCACATCACAGCTTCCTTTGGTGGCATGGTATCTTGTGACTGGACTCAAGTATGAGATGCTCTGAGGGCCTGACTTCTATTAAGTTGGCCTCTTGTACAAGTACTGATATGCTGGCTCTCAATATTCTTAGAAGCAGGTGGTTGTGTTTTGGGTTGGGTTTTTTCTAGTGGAGGTGAGGTACTACTGCCATTCATTTGTGTAGTACTTCTATTAATAGTAGCTTGGCTCTTCAGAGATCTTGTTGTGAAGAGCATTGCAGGAGGATCCTCTCTTTTAAAACTGGAGAGTTCTTTGCCAGTGTCTAGGGGGTTGAGTGAGTGTTTTACTTGATATTATATCTACCATGGTGCTCGTATTTGTGTCTTGGTTTTTCCTCCCTCGATTTTTTCTGAAGGGTGTGATATGGCCTGTCTTTTAACTTACCTTGCTGTTGAGAAGCGATGCAGCCGGTGTGCTCTGTAAGGTCATTGTTAAAAGACTTTGGCATTGCATAGTAAAATTGGGTTAGCTAAAGACAGTTTAAAGGGAACTATGAATTGCCTTGGTGCTCTAGGTTTGAATCTTCCCTTTTGCTTCTAACATTGTCTATGTGGTTTTCTGTCTGCAAAGCACTAGTTCTGGAGAAATGTTCTGTAGGAAAAGATGTTCAGTTACCAGAAGATAAAAATAGACTCTAAAAAAGAAGTGTGGACTCTCTGAAAGATCAGTTTCATCTTAAATTGCTTGCACTGATGACAAAGCAGAGTTTAACCAAATATTTATTGTTGAAATGACTCTGTAATTAGTAGTGTTGTACAGCTAAATGTAACACCAGATTTTACTGTAAATTATTGCTATCCCATTACTGTGGCTTAAGAAGTATAGACTATAACTGTGGTATTCTTTTTAGTGGCCTGGATAAGAATTTGACTACAACATTTTAAGAACACAGTTTTTGTATTTTTAATAACAATCTTCAGTACGTATTTAAAATGCATGATGTGATCTCTTACCACAATGGAAAATTAGAACAGCTTTTTCTAATTTGAAATACTCAGTTATCCTGTATATGGGATTTAAAATATATATTCTTATTGCAAGCGTTTGAATTGGTAATAGGCAGACCTTTAAATTCTGGTTGACTCAGCATGTATCCTACTTCTTCTGCAAATCAAACCAAAATTAAAATCTGATTGTTAAAAGTATGCAATTGGGTTTCACATTTGTGGAAAGATTTTTATGGCTTCCAGTTACTCACAAAACCTAGGATTCATTAATAAAATATCTTAGAATATATATATGGGTATGTCCTGCAAACTCCTTTGAGTTTGAACATTGCAATTTTGGATCTGGAAGTTCTTGTTCAATTTCCAAATACAGTGTTTTGTACTTTGTAGACACTATTTGTAAACAAACTATTTGCTGTTTCCTCAGTTGAAAGAAGCTGTTCTATCCCCTGTTCGGCTTCCTCCTTTTGAAGTTGTACTTAAATAATACTGCAACTGCTGTTGTTCCATCATCAATCAATTAAAGAAATGTGGCAAAATAGTAAGCCTGTATATCATTGATCTCCTCTTAGAGGACTGGATCCTGTATCTTGTATGGCTTTTTTGATACTTTTTTTGGTAGGATATTGCGTTATTGGACCATGAATCTGAAGCAAATCCAATGTCTGGAGGAAAAGCAGTGGGAACCCAAAACTAAACCCCAAAGAATGTCATAGCATAAACTATACTTAAGTCCATGTTTGGTCTTAAGGCTGCTTTCTCCCCTCTGTAGTCAACACTTTTGTATTTCAGTAATCTTTGACAAGAGGTTAGCAGCCACATAAAGGTCAGAGGTGGCTGTTCAGAACAAGCTTGGAATGGTTACATATCAATGCTGCTGCTCCTTCTTTACAAGCCCCAATTGCAAGTGATTTTATTAAACCTCTTTTGGACCTCTGATTATCTCATGTTAATTAACTTAAGCTGTTGGATATTTGGGCTCACTTTATAGCATGCTTTCTCTACTCTTTGTGTGCTTGAGGAAGTGTCTTATAGACAGCAATTAATGTTTAAATAAATCTGTAAGTGCACAGATCTTATTCTTTCATCCCCCCTGCTGCCTTGAATGTGATATTTGCTTACAACATGAGACCATTGTAACTTTTTCCAAATACATTGAAATATTTTCATTCAGAAGGGTAAGACACGTTTCTGAAGACTGGAATCCATATTCTCGGTCTCTGTCTCTTAACTCCATTCAGTAGAGAAGGTAAAACATACAGCATATTGAAACATGACTTTTTTTTTGTCACAGTTGAGTTTAGTCCCAGTGTCATTTCAAAAAAAGTAAGGATGCTATTCAAGTTCCATGGGATAACTGCGGAATAATGACTTAGAGTAGGGACTGAATACTTGAGGTATATGTTCACACAATTACAGCACATTGTTCTTGTACTGTAGCAGAAATGAAACTATATATGTGAATTTGGGACTACTTCAGTCCTGTGTTGCAGGTAAGAAAATGCTTGGAGAAAAGGTACTTTCTCCATAAAAAAGCTTTATAAAATAACTTGCATTGCCAGAGAGATCTATGTTTTAAAACCTCATCCAAACACAAAATGAAATCTTACAACAGAACACACTAGTGAACAACAGCGTTCTGACTTGGGGAGAGTGCCAGTGTGATATATTCAAATAACCAAGTTTTAAGAAACCATATATGACAAATTTAACAAGATATTCCTACTGTTTGAAGACCTGAAGGGGCTGAAGACTGAAACTTCTTTACAACTGCCTACCCATGCACACTTGTTTTAGCAAATTTAGTAAAAGATACATAACCCTACAATTTACTTTCATCCTTAGACTATTACAGGCTCAATAATACTGACAGAATATTTGCTGTCTTAACTAGCGACCAGATAGTAAATGTGAGACAGATTTCTGGAGGCAAAGTTTGTGCAGTTTTGCCCTGATGAGAAAGGATGATGCTAGAAGTTGCATTACTTCTTGTCTCTATGTATTATGGACTTCTGTTTCTTGTATTTCAGAGAGCATAACGAAGCTTTATAAAAATACACATAACATTAGCTGAAGTATATTTTATAGTACTGACTTATTCTAAAGTCTAAATGATTTAACTGTTTATCTTGAGGAATCATGAGACTTGAAGTACTGGGCTAAGAATGAAGAGTGTTTTATTTACTGCCTGCAAATGGATTTTTAAAAGCCAATGTGAAAAACACTAAACAAGCTCCTGGTATGTTGGGAGCAGATTTGCTTCAGCCATTTTTTTTCTTTTATAAAAATGCAGTTTCTCGGCATTTTTCAGATTTTTTCCGTTTTCCCTGATTTTTAATATTTTTATTTCATTCTCTTAATTTGTGTTCTGAACCAACCATCTACTATGAAGATGGTTGGTTTACCATAAAATTCCCCAGCTGTTGGTGCTGTTTTAGAGTATTTCATATGCCGTAGATAAAACGGGCAAGACATATGGCATATGTAGTAGTGTTAAAGCTTTGGAATGGGACCAGATGAAAACAGCTTTTTTCTGAACTGTTTAGTCACTGTCATCAGCCCTAACTTTCTGACTTGAAACATCTTGTGTACATAACCTGTTGAATGACATGGGAAGATTAATTTGCCTGGTGAAGTTGGTTTTGAATTTTTTCTTCAGGGGGAAAAAAAAGCAAAAAATCTAGTGTTGTGGTTTAGATGTCAAGCTTATTGAAGTTAAGATCAACCTGCTTTCTTCCTTTACTGCTGGATGATCTTTGCTTGCAAAGGGTACTCACTAAAATCTGTGGATCCTTTCTGTTCAAAAGCTCACAAGGGTGTTCTTATTTTACTCATCTTAAAAACAAGTCAGTTTTTATTTTACTTTTTTGGTTAAATGTTTTAAGACTTCATTTAAGTAGTTACATTAGAGACTTCTGCAAATGTTAGTTTCCAAATTCTAAGTGGGTTTTTCTGTTGTATTTTTTCCAATGTTAACAACAGTATATGATGCTGGCTAGAAAGATCAGTATATAAGCAGTTAAATGAACTGCACAAGATACAACAAATTATCTTCTAGCCTGTGAATATTTTCAGACCTTTGGTGATGTCAGGAAGGTAGAAGCATAAGCATTTATTCTGGAAGAATGTGGTTTTCCTCTGGCTGATTCTTCCTGGCTGTTTGGTGGTGTGGGTGTGGTGTTGGGTTTTTTTTTGTTTGTTTTTGTACTTTCTTTTCCTGACTGAAGCTTTGTTTCAGGTAACTCAGGGAGTATGTCCATGGGTGTGTCTTGGTAAACTGATGACGTAGTTATGGTAGCAACTCAAAGGAAACAGAGTTCATGTTCTCAGAGATCCTATTCAATGTAACCTTATTCTATAATTAAAAAAAACCCCAAAACAACAAAACCCCCAAACAAAACATACAAACAAAAAACAAAAATCCAAAACAAACAAAACCCCAAACCCCAGAACTAGCTTTATCCAGGGTTATGGATAGGCTAGCACAGTAGAGTTAAGTGATAGTTGCTGTAGGTTCTGGGTATAGGTTTCTAGGGTATACTGTTCTTGAAGAATGCTTTTACATTTTGAGGTTAGTGTCAGAAAGTTTTTGGTGATTCAGAAAAAGTGTAGAGGAAAAAATTGTTTAGGTGTAGGACAAACAACTTTCCTGCAGTTCAGAGTGAACAGGAACCTTACAAAAATAAGTTGATTAAGGTGGTATAACTCTTTCCTATTATATATTTCATGGTCATCATTAGGACAGGTGGTTAACTAATACTTCTATTTAAGAACTTAAAGGTAGGTTGGTTGACATGAAAATGGCATTGATTAAAATTCTTACAGAAGATACAGGAAACTTTATGAAGTGTGGATTTTTTTTTGGTACTTCAAAAGTTCATGTTGGAGGTAAATTCTTTGCTCTGACAATACTCCTCTGATACTGGATTGTGTTTTTGATCAGCTACCGCTTTAGAGCTGAAATTGCTGTCTCTTCAGTGATTGTAAAAATCAAAGCATGAGTGAAGTAGTTGGATTTTGTGTGTTACAATTTGTACTACACAGTATGTGAAACTTTGTTAGTTCTTGTAGTAGGGAAAGTGTTTTAAGTTTTAAGCATCAGGAGCGAGTGCAAGACAGTATAAAATACATTGATGTCATCATGGGATTTTTTGGTTGCTTCTAACCTTAGTAAAGACATATTTCTTCTTTTTATTAGGAATTAATTGTATTTTCCTTGGTGCTATTTTCTTTTGGTCTACCTTCTGTGTGTTATTAGATGCTGTTCTCTATTACATTTGAATCCATTTTAATTAAATCTTATAGTTTCCCTCTTCGAGGTAACTTTTTAGTGAAAAAGGTTGTTATTTTTTATAATTTTGGTAAAGTTAGATGATTTCTAATATGTAATTAGTTGAGCTGAAACTTAGTGCAGCAGGCCATTAGAGCCTCTTTTAGAAGAATATCCTGCTTTATCAATCCTTTTGAGTTACTCTGTTAAGTAGTACCTATGTGTTGCTCACTGTTGCTGCAGCTTGTCAAATCTTCTTTGTTCTTCCCTCTCCCTCTTTTTTTTTTTTTAAATATCAAGCTCCCTCTTTTTTGGGGAAACAAACTGGATTTGTTTAACGGGTATGGAGCTTTTAATGTCTTTTAGAGAAGAGTGGCTTCTGCTGACTAGCTTCAGGTTCTGCCTCACACCAATGTGTTGGAGCAAGTTGCTAACCTCCAAGACTGTTGCTGTTATGTGTTGGGGGAGGAGTCTGCAGGACAGTGCTGTGTTGTGATGGCATTGGTCTGCTGTCAGATCATGCTTCAGTTTTTGGAAGAGTCTCATCCTGATCTTAGGAGAAGGGTTCCTGTGTTTGTGTGTGAAGCAACGGTGTTTCATGACAAATATTACTCCAAGTAGTCTAATTTTGTTACACAGATGCAAAAATGTCTGATTTTATTTCAGTTAATATGTGTTCTGGTATAGTATCATTCTCTGATAGTTCAAGAATATATCTGGTACTTGAATAATTGTGTGGAAATTCTTCTACTGAAGTTTCTTTGTGTTGTAGAGGGTTCGTAACTTTCTCACATGACAGAACAATATAAGTTTGATTTCTATATAGAAACAAAGTTGGAAAGTGTTGCAGTGTATACTTTTTATAAAATGATGGAGAAACAATATCATAAAATAACAACTTTGATATCTGTCAGAAGAAAGCTTCCTGAGTGTTAAATCTTATTAAACAGCAAGATTCTACTATAATGGGATTTCCACCTGTACCATTTTTCTAGTTTTGTTTGCTATTGTTAAGGTGTTAGCAGTTAATTTTTTTTTTTGTAGAAGACAAACCGTCTTTGGCCATTAGATTTTTGGAAGCTTAAAATTTTAACTATTTCTACTTTTCAGTAGCATAAAGTAAAATTACAGAAACTTGTTTTCTTTGAGCATATTTTTGCAGAGCTTTATTAGTCTGAAATGGTATGTAAACTATGATGGCATGGAGGGAAAATGTACCTCTGTGGGAATGAATTGGAGCTGGAGATACTTGAGACATTTCTGACTCATTATTTCTTTGTCTGGTTTGAGCTTAGAGAGTAGAATGTGACTTCGGTACCTTTGATCATATGTATCTTGTATATGCAAACATTTCAACAGCAAATTTGGCCAATAACTAGATTGCATTTTTTTCTTCAATACTACATTTGAGCTTATTAAAGTAGTGATATCAGTGGGCAACGCTGTGTTCATAGATCATTCGAGGACAGTACTTTTGAAGTATTGCTCCTGTCATGGGACCTTTAAAACAAAAATGTACTTACCTTGATGACTTATAGTGGGAGGTTGAGTATCTGTAGTCTGTATGGAGGTTCTGCTAAGCCGCTGAACATGGGCTTCCATTTTCAGCAGTAGATGTACTCTCTGAGTGTGATTTCTTTTCCTTCCCCTCCATTTCAGCTTAACCTCTAAAGGCATGGTTCCCTGTATTTTCTCTCCCCTTCATCCTTTCAGCTCCAAGCAAGCCCTTTATAACCTCTCTTCCCCTCTTAATTTTCTTCTGTTCTCGTCTTATTTTGGTCTCCCCTTGAACTAACTCTAAAGTAAACACTACTACTGTTTATAAAGTTCCGTTCTACTGAAGAACTGAAGATGGCTTTTGCTCTGCTAAGCATTGCTGAAGAAGCACTTGTAATGAGTTTGGTAGTCTGATGGTGGTATGCCACAAAGGTATGCGAAACTCTCTGCTGTGAGCAGTAAAATGTTACCTGATCCACAGCTGGGGTTTTAAAATGCTACACTACTCTAATATGGAAGGCTTCTTGTTGCTTCATATGAAGGTGGTCACATTCAGGGCTTCAGCTGAAATTGAAGCAGGCACCTCAGAATTCGTTTAAAAACAGGCAACAAAACTATAGCTGCAAATGAGATAATCTAATATAGACCTTACGTCAACATCATTACAATATAAAGACTCTTTTCCTGCAAAAACAAACTAAGCTGAATATGCTCCCATGTGGTGATTCTAATCTTTTTGTTTCAAAAACAGTTGCTCCTTTCACCCTGCTAGACTAAGAGAGATGCCTTCTTATCTTTTGAGGTATATCTTCCTTTGCATGAACAACCTTTCAATTTTCTGACCTGGCTCTGTGCTTGAAAAGCACTGCCATAGGCTACACTTACTTTTCAAGAGCATGCAGTCATTCACATGACAAAACTCTTTGCTGATACCCTGAAGGGCTGGTAATTCTGCAAAGGGCTAAAACATTCTTCAGGATTTTTGCCAGCAATTCAGTGCTTTTCAGCCAACTTCTGAGTTAAACGTTTAACTCTGTAAAGCTAAAATGTTTCTAAAACATCTTCATTGACTGTTGTTGCTGTTGATTTAAAGAATGTATAAGAAATATGAGTATTAATTAGTAAAACGAATCTCTTCTGATTATGATATTACTGGGGGAATGACAGTATTGTATTTTTCAGCTGTGTGAATTCTCAGTTAAAAAAAGTTTGTGCATCAAAGTGGTTAGTTATAGTTACTTTCTAAAATCATTACCAGCAGTTTGCGCAAGAGAGGGTGTTGAGATATAGCAGTTGATAGGCAGGCAGCAAATACCTTTTTGTGAGGGATCTATTGTAGTGGAAAGTCACAGAATCACAGAATGATAGGGTTTGGAAGGGACCTCTGGAGATCATCTTGTCCAACCCCTTGCTTGAGCAGGCACACCCAGAGCAGGGGGCACAGGAATGCGTCCAGGTGGGTTTTGAATGTCTCCACCAAAGGAGACTCCACAACCTCCCTGGGCAGCCTGTGCCACTGCTCTGGCACCCTCACAGGAAAAGTTTTTTCTCATTCAGGTGGAACTTCCTATGTTCCAACTTGTGCCCATTGCCCCTTGTCCTGTCGGACACTATTGAAAAGAGCCTAGTCTGATTCTTTTACCCCAAAAATGCAAAGATGGATACATTGAGAGATTTCTGAATGTTTTCTTATTATTTTACATTTGGTGGTCTTATGGCTATTTTATCTGTATTGTTCTGTAGCTTGCATAAGCATTAGGAGACTGGAATGTTATTAAATATGAGGTATCGCCATACCTTTCGGCAGAAGTTGAGATGCCATTATGAGAGTTCTGAATCAGATCTGCTGAGTCCTTGTAATAAGATGCCAAAGACCCTTCACTTTTTTCTCTTCCCCATATTCTCAAGAGTATTGTAACTTGGTTTATACTTTTGCTTTTTCTTCTTTCAAGTCAAGAAACCTGATTAAGCAGTTTAAGCTCTACACAGGCTGCAAATGAATTTCTCCGATATATTTTTGTGATAGATACCTCTAACATAGCCTATTGAACTTGATATATTCTTCAAAAGAAAAATATGGAAGTTGATATAGTGAGTTCCCTGGATGAGACTGAAGTGCTTTATATATTGTCTATATGTGAAGATGTGTCTGTGTCTAAACTATCATTGCAGCTTTGAAACTGTCCATTAGTGCTCAGATCAGAAGTAGATGGGCTACCCAGCTGAGAGTAAAGGTAACCTTTTGATTCAGGACATGGCACTTCTGTTTCCATACACAGTGGTTGTGCTCTCGGCTTCCAGCCTGAGGTCACCATGCCCAATAAAGCAAATGGCAACAAATTCTGTGCCCTTGAGATGGGTACAGAAAAGGATGATGCCATGAGTTATTTGTATTCTGAGGAATTACTGTTACCAACATTGAAGAGTGACTGTCTGAAGTTTTTGTTTTCTGATTTGTCAGCTGCAACAGTTCAGGTATGTTGATAACTGGTGTGAACTAACTCAGTTTGAACCCTTACAAAACCATCATGAATATTTGATCAAAATTATCAAACTAGCTATTCAGGAGAGATTTTTATCTACATCATACTCTCTACATTATCGGTTTAAATACCTGCAGCAGGCAGAGCTTCAGAGCTCTCTTTGTGCTCTTATGATTGGCTAACTACATGTTTCTGAATTCAGATTCTTTGGGTTAAAGGCACAAATTAGTTTGCGTTCTGAGTGTAATGGTGGTGGATGGGGAGGGCAGGGAAGAAACCTGGAATGCAAAACTCATTATGAGAGTCCTGTAAGCTGAATAAACTGGATTTAGACAACCCATCTATCTAATACCAGCTGAAATTGACTAATATTGCTGGATTTGCTTCTGCTAACTTCTTTCAAAAACTTTCTAATGAATGTAGTAATAGTGTGGTAAAAGCGAGACATAAGCAGTAGAATTTTTAGGTAATAAATTTTTAATGTATTTGAAATATTGCTTCACTCATGTTCCTTCTCCTTTTTCTTCTCTTTGTGCTCTGATGCTCCACTGTAGAATATCCAGCAATAGCTGGAAGTAGTACTATAGGAATACTGACGTATTAGCCTCTCCTAGCTAGTGACGACAAATATTTTGTTGGCCTTCTTGTAATCTTCCTCAGAACTAATTTCAAGTTTACCTAAAAGCACCAGGGCTTTAAATATTTAAAGCTAAGTTTTAATGGAAGAACTCATGAAGCATGGTTTTCTATGACTTTGTCTTGCTCTCATTTAGAACAAAATGTCAGCTTTCTTTATGTCACTAATAAATGTTTCTGTGCTGTCAGTACCTCTTTCCTTTTTGTTTTCTTCCTTTATCCCCTAAATGTACTTGATGCAGAACCATCCAAATATCACTAGGTAGGTAATTATTTTGTCTGGCTAGTAAGTGTTGACTGTAAAGCTAGTAAGCGAAATAGAATAGGTTACTCATGGGTTCATACTAGACACTCTTCACTAATTTGGATTTCTTTTCTGCCAAACTGGTTTTGTGAGTCCTGTAGAAATTAAGTATTATTGAGGCCTCTGGACCACTGCTAAATTTGGTTAAAATTAACCATTGAACTTAAATGTTACTAGAGAAGGATAACAAGCAGATGAACAGGCAGCATGATTGCACAGGTCCTATTTCTGTAGGAAAACAGGCCAACAAATATAATGTTTCAAACAGGGTTCCAGTTGTAGTTGCCAATAGTCTTTGTTACCCTATTCCTACCACAACTGATAATAGTTGGTATCTCCTGGTCTCAGTTTGGTTAGATTAACTGGTTTGAGGTAGGGAGTCTAATTTTATTTTTGTGAGGTACTTGGCATTTGTCAGGAGAACGTAAAGGTGTTATTGTCTTAACTTCACATTTATTTCTTTTCCCTGCTACCCTTGGAGAGCATGATTAGTCATTTTATTTGTGTCAGGAGCTACAGAATTGTTGAGGTTGGAAGGGACCTTTAGAGATTGCCCAGTCCAACCCCTTCTGCTCCATGCAGAGTTACAGGACCTTGTGCAGTCAGGTTTGAATGCTTTTGAGGATGGAGACTCCACAGCTTCTTTGGGCAGCCTGTTCCAGTGTTTGACCCTTAGAGTAAAAAAAGATATTCTCTGCTGTGTCCCCCATCCCCCGCCATGTTTAAGTAGAATTTCCTGTATTTTGATTTGTCCCCACTGCCTCATACCAGGTACCACTGTGTAGAGCTTGGCTCCATTTTCTTTACTAACCCCCATCAAGTATTTATATACTCTGGTAGGGTCCCCTGACCCCAGGCCTTCTCTTTGCCAGGTTAAACAATCCCAGCTTTCTCAGCCTCTCCTCATACAGCAGATGCTGTAAGCCTTTAACCACCTTTGCTGGGATTGCTCCAGTATGTCCTCAACTCTCCTGTAGTGGGGAGCCTAAAACTTGATGAACCTGCTAACTGTGATGTGCAGCAGGACGGTGGTGCCAGACAGCAGTCTACTCTGAATCCATAGGCATTTGTTAGGTGCAGGAGAGGGTTCTACTAGTTTGTCTTGTAATGCTCTGTCATGTCTGGTCTGTGCACATTTACCAGTGATCACTTTGGCACTCCTTGTAAGAATATAGAGTTTGTATTTAGTTCTAAAGACCAGCTTCCAGGTTTGTATAAGGTATTTCAGATGGTAGTAACAGGGTAGGAGAGGATTAGTCAAAAGATGATCAATACAGAGAAAGGGTTTTACTTTTAAGCATGTGTGTGTATGTATGTACATATATACATAAAAAGTTTGCCTAGTTTGTGATTTATAAACTAATGGTTAAAAATAAGAAGTTACCTGATTTATCTTCTAAAGTAAAGGCAAGAGATTTCTCCTGTTTTGTTTCATTTTGATCATTATTTATTTGTACAGGTAGGTCCTGAGGAGATGTCAGATGGTGCTTAAACTCTGTGTGAGGTGCAGCAGTTAGACTCAAGGCAGTTATGGAGATCTTGCAACTGGGAGGCAGAAGTTAGTGTTTCAAATTTCATTTGAGAATTCTGATTTATTTTAGCAGGCTTTCCCCCCTCTGAAATCTTTTACCCCTTTCCCTGCTTTTTGCTTCAAGAATGGTTAATGGTAAAGAATTCAACTTCAAGAATTGTTCTGGTAAAACTGAGTATTTGTAGACTGCCTTTTGCTGTCAGGCAAATCTTGCTGCTATACAAACTTTCTCTGTGCATCGTTGACTTCTGTTCCAAAAACCATGTCAGCTGTTTTGCTATATTCTCTGTAAGCTTTTAAATTCACTCAGCTGAATATATCTTACTCAGCAACTGCAATATCTGACAGCTTGTCATGAGTAAAAGGTCTTATTTCCTCCTTTTTGCAAATAGGAAAGGATGTTAACTAGCAGAAGGATGTTGCAAGTTAGGGAAAACAGTCATGTTCGTTACCTTAGTGACAGCTAAGTAATTTGCTGGGCATCTTTCAATACGTGGACAACTCTTCTCTGTTAGACCAAAATGACAAGTGGTTCTTCTTCTCTGGAAACCTTATTATGAAAGACAGACATTTTTTACATGTGTTAAGGTTATTTTTGACACAGGGTTTTAACATAAGTATCAATATCTCCTTCACACTATTTCTTCAACAAGATCTTTTGAATTTATTGTTAGCTACCCGTAGTTTTTTCCTTAATGAGGACTCTCTTAAAATCCTAGCCTTGGTTTGTCTAGTATTTTACAAGTATTACTCATGGCATTATACTAAATTAGTTACTAGAACATTGCTGTGTTGTAGTAAAGCAAACTGAGTGCCTCAACACAGTAATGTTGTTGTTTTATGCCCTGTAGATGTATGTTGCTTTTCTACTTACTATATTTCTGTTGCCTTTTTAAAGCCTCAGAAGCTATCCATCAGCCTATATATATCCTGATACTTAATAAAAACTTCTGCCAATGGAAAGTTTGTAGCTAACTTCCCTTTTCCTGATTTTAACCGAGGGTGTGCCATGACTCAGGTGCAAAACCATTGTCCTTCACATGTATTCCTTTACTGCTTCAGATCAGGAGAGAACCTAATGGTGGACCACGCAGGAGAGTGACAACAACTGGGGCCATATTCACCAAATAAATCTAACCCTCCAATGTGTTTTGAAGCATTTCTTGAGTAATGGGAGACACAGACTCTTGTGTTAGATTCCAAAACTTGTCCTGGCGGTTGTCATCGGAGTTAAGAAAATATGGAATGTGCTGGATCACACGGGATCACACGTTGGAAGGGACCTTGGGGATCATCTAGTCCAACCTTTCTAGGAAGAGCAAATGAGGCTGAGTATTCCAGGCAGAGAATTAACTGAGCTTCTTAAATGTGTGTAAGCTGTGCTGTTTCTTTTTGTCTGACCTTAAGCACGTGGGAAAGAAGATAGTTTCTAAGCAAAGGGAAATTGTCTCATATTTATTAAATCCTTTTCCTATCAGGAAGTATGCATCAGGATTATATGCTTGGCAAGCAAGCGTACATATTTTGGCACATACTTCTCTCTTTGTAACTTTAACAGCCTGCCAGCATTGCAGGCAACACTAGCAGCAGTCTGTGTCCCAGACAGTTTTGATTATAAATCTGCTGCAGGCACTGGGGAGAGAAAGCACGATGGGGATGGGGACTATTTGGTCTCTCTTGGCTCCTTTTCCTTCCCTAGTGCACTGGCAAAAGAGAGAGTAAGGAATAGCTGGAGAAGGCAAGATGGTCATGCTGGCAGTAACTCTTTCTGCATCCTACTTAAATATCCTGTGATTATTGCCTAAATTTGAGGACGTTCCAGGCTTGTTATGATGAAACCAATGGTCTGTAATCTAATTGTATCTGAAAGATCTTCTATAAACCATTGTTTGAATGCACCAGCCCCCAGAATTACAAATGGCATTGCCTACACAAGCATTCCAGAAATTTTGTATGTGTTCCTTTCTTGCTTATCAGATGCAAAGTTCATTGTTATTTCCAATTTTTAAGTATATGGCTAAATCTCTTGTAAAGTTCTTCTTGGGTCAGTGTTGTGAACTTTAGTCCTCAGCCAGTGATCAGATCTGTATTGGTAACTGTGCCATTTGACATGACAGTGGCTTCCCCATTTGCACAAGAACAGGGCAAAAATAGTTGAGCATAGTTATGCTTTCCGTTAAGACTTTGATAGTGATGAGCATGCTATTAGAATACTTAATGTAAAATATCTAAGCTAAAACTTCTGAAATATGAAGAGAGGCAAATGATGAGAGCAGAAGCACTTCTGTGGGAAAGATTCTGAGGGAAAGAGTGGATGTCCAGTATTCTTTGGTTTTCAAGAAGAGCTTAGTACCCTTATGCATGGTATTTTTAGAAACTCCAAATTGTTAATATAAACATGCTTAATAAGGCTTAATAAAGTAGCTAAAATGTTATGTTAACACAGTTTGAGTACCTTATGTAGACTTGTTCTTCTAAATCATTTGGATAGAACAGTTATGAAAATTTACAGGAACATTCCATCTACAAATACATTTTTAACATCATTCTGTGGAATGAATATGAAGAGTACCAAATAATGGAATCACTTGTCTTTCCAACTTACAATAAAATTTGCTTGAAGACGTATTTAAAACTTGCTTTAAAATGTGTAAAGCTTACATCTTAAGATCTAATATAAGTTAATTCTTTAGGGTACTGGAGACAAACATGTAAGGAATATTTTTAATTACTTGTTTGACTGTAAACTGCTTTAATGGAGCAGTTAACCAAAACCAGAATATATGTTTAAGAAGTGGTGATTGTTTTTTTTTGTTTTGTGTTTCTTAAAGATTTTTTTGAACCCAGTCAGTTTTCTCAAATACTAAGGATATATTTAAGTTTTGAATAGCATCTTAACATAAAATGGAAACTTACTGACATTCTTCTTAATTTCATGTAAGCTATAATTGTGGTATATTTTTGTGGCATATAAATTCCTTATCTACATATTTAGTTGTGTGAAATGTCTGACAATAAAAATTGTTGGAGGTGTTAGCTCAATTTTATCACACATCTGTTAGTTTGCGGTTTGATCTCAAATGTAGCTTTTTAAGTCTGCAACGAGGAAAGTTGAAGCTACAAAGAGTAAAACTTTGGTTACTGTGCATATAGAAGCTACTCTCCATAATTCAAAGGAATTGGATTAACACAACAATATATTTGTTTTCCAAGGGAGCGCTGAAGTGCTGCCATTAAAAGGTCTGTTGAAATAACTTTAGTCTTCCATAGTTTCAACTATATCTACTCCACGCAAAGCATTTCATAACTTATTAGAATCAAGGTACTGAACATGACTTAGTCATGAAGATAAAGGAGGGTTGTTTTTTTAATCTAATGGAATTCTAGTATGAATTGAGTTCATAACATCACTAATGTGTCTATGCTGCTTCCTGAAGATATTAGTAAAACTAGATTTCTCTGTACAGAGATTCAAAAAGTAGATTCTCAAAGCCAGTGTCACACCTTGTAAAGCTTGATCTTTACCTCTAGATACCTCTCTTGAGTCAAGGATCCTGTATCTCATTTCTGAGGACTTGGTATTTCACAAAAGATTGTAGCCATAAACAAGGAAAAAAAAATTCATTACTACTCACCTTAACCATATCATGTAATTCATTCATGAAGTTGGTATTAATTAGCAGGAAAGGGTTATTGTTGGTTTTGCGGATTAAGTCTCTATTGTCTTTAGAGCATAAAACCAGAAAGGTTTGATTACTTGTTATAATTCCTTTGGCAGCAGTACTCATCTAGGAAACTTCTGCCACCACACACACACTTTCACTGTATCCCCCCCCTTTCCCTTATGACATAAGAGACTGCTGCTTCAACTTTCCTCACACGTCCTACAAAGACAGAGATATTGTCCCTTAGCTGTTTAAATGGCTTCTCACTAAGTCAAGTATGTGAAATAGGTCATTTTAGACATCAGCTGGGGAGATGGATCTAAAACCAAAATCGTAATGAGTAATTGTAGCCTTACGAGGTGGTACTTAACATCCTTCTTCCAGGTATGGAACTGATGTTCATTCAATTTGTTAAAATTCAACTTGGTTAAGAATAGGCACATTTGTTGTGTGCTGCAGTGAAAAGTTGAATGAAAGTGTGTTGTACTTTTTTTTTTTCTTTAGGGCTATTAGATGGTGACAGATTAAACTGAACGGATATAGCTTAAAAAATGGTGCCATTTTACCTACCAGTGCAGTCGTACTTTCATTCAGGAGTACCAAAACGGGTGTAACAATGCTTCTTACTTTAATAAGACACAAAAATAACTCTTTTTGGAATTGCTGTTGAAAATACTTTATACCTATGGCATAATTCTGACTAAACCATAAAGCTCTTAATGACTGACAGGTTGTGGAGAATAGTTTTAAACACTTAAGAATGAACCTATGGCTGAGAAGTCCTGGCAAGTTACAGATACTGCAGAAACCCAAGAGCAGTATTGAAGGGAAAATGCAGATGTCATACAATAGTTCTTAAAATTTATATAGGCTGAGTCTGTGTAAAATGCAGGTAGCTGATGGCAGCAGTTCAGTTAAGTATAGCTGTAAACAGGGACGGCTGTAAAGGGATAAAGAATTTATCATATAGCTTTCTAGAGTAATTGCAAGCTTAACGCAGAAGAATATCTCCTGAGGCACTTAAGGAGGTTCCAGTGAAATAATTCACTGTAATAATTTAGCTGTAGCTGGAAATAAACTAATTTCTCTGTTTTGTTTCAGTAGTAGTGTTAGCCTGATTTCCTCTCTACCCACTTTCACGCTCTGAAAAGTAAAGCTCAGCTGAAATGCTTAGTTTAAATTAAACCCCTATGAGAGCTGATAGGAACGATTACACAAAAGTTTTCCAAACAGCTGCTTTTTTTATATACCAAAAGGTAATGTTTGGGGCAAAGTAATAGTTTTAATGTTTTTGGAAGGAGAAGGTATAGGCCAAGATTGCCTTTGTTGTATGCTTTGCTTAACTGCCTTTTGTTACAGAATTGATATGTAGGGTGGGGGGCTGATATGTGCAGCAAAACCTCAGCCCAAAACAGAAGGATGAGATTCTCCGGGTGGAGGCTCTGTGCTTTGTGTGGTTTGGCACAAGACCTGCCTGAATGGCTCAGGGTGCTGATACGAAGCAAGGTCTGCAGCCCACTCCTCTGCCTGTGCATCTTGCCCCATCCTGTACTGGTGTTTATTAGCTCTCTATTGTGAGAGGCAGAGGCAACCTAGAGTAAAGCTTGATTCTTGCAGTATCCTTACCTCTGTTTCCCTTCTCTTGGCTGAAACTGGGCAGATATCTGGGAAGCTGTCAAAGGTAGGATATTTGGATAGAGAGGAACCAGGAGCACGTTATGAGGGCAGTGAGACTGGAGTCACTGCTGTGAGGCTGGGGAGGTCACTGGGGCTCCTAAACTATGGGAAGAAGGATGGAAGTGACAGTTGCTGCTGCAGCAAAAATGGGTTGGACTGGAAAAAGTCTTGTCAGTACTACAGATAAGCCTTGAATTTGTGCTGCTCTGTCCCTAAACTTTCAAATGAATTAAATGGTTAATGAGCTTAGTCATCTGACTGGTCTTTTAACAGAATAGACAAATCTTGAAAACCTAAATATCAGCTGTGTTTAAAAGTGTCTTTGTGATTTGCTTTTGAAAAATGCATTCATAAGTGATATGCATCTCCTGATACCTTTGCTTTTCTTTTAAAATGTTTCCCTTTAATTCTTTGGCATATCAAGCTGCGAGAATTAGGGCAAGAGGTTGAAGGAAGCTTGAAAATCTTTAGTGTTTCAATAACATGTACAAAACTTAAAGCTAAGGTAATTTGAGAAATGTGGTGCTTGACCTATGATACTGCTCTAGCTTGCTGTTGGAATCGGGTGAACTAGCCAAACCAGTAAATCTACTGTGTAGAAAACAGTATTCTGGAAAAATACATCCTTCAACAAATACTTTATGAATCAAAAATGTTAACTAGCATGAAAGTCTTCAGTTTATTGAAAAAGTCAGTGCAGAATAACTAGTTTAATACTGGAATAAAGATGGTTGTGTCATGACAGTAGAAAGCTCTTCACTACAAAAAATGTCACTTGTCAAATTTGCTTTTTGATATTTCCAGAGGCACTAGATGTTCACCTTTAAAACAGTCTTGTGCTTGTTCTATAGTACAATCATTTGAAGAGAATTTATCATTAGTATTTTTGTGTGTGCTGTGGTGAATGGAGTTAAATCCAGTTGGCAGCCGGTGACAAGCAGTGTTCCCCAGGGTTCAGTACTGGGGCCAGTTCTGTTTAGTACCTTTATCAATGATCTGGATGAGGGGATTCAGTGCAGCCTTGATAAGTTTGCAGAAGACAAAAAGTTGGGCAGGAGTGTTGATCTGCTCGAAGGTAGGAAGGCTCTGCTGAAGGATCTGGACAGGCTGGATCCATGGGCTGATGCCAACTGTATGGGGTTCAACAGGGCCAAGGTCTGGGTCCTGCACTTTGGTCACAACAACCCCATGCAATGCTACAGGCTTGGGGAGGAGTGGCTGGAGAACTGCTGGGCAGAGAAGGACCTGGGGGTGTTGGTTGACAGCCACCTGAACATGAGCCAGCAGTGTGCCCAGGTGGCCAAGAAGGCCAACAGCATCCTGGCTTGTATCAGGAATAGTGTGGCCAACAGGAGTAGGGAAGTGATCATTCTTCTGTACTCAGAACTGGTGAGGCCACACCTCAAATCCTGTGTTTAGTTTTGGGCCCCTCAGTGCAAGAGGGACATCAGGTTACTGGAGTGTGTCCAGAGGAGGGCAATGAAGCTGGTGAAGGGTCTGGAGAGGAGGTGTTAATGAGGAGCAGCTGAGGGAACTGGGCTTGTTTCTTCTGGAGAAGAGGAGGCTGAGAGGAGACCTTATTGCTGTCTACAACTGCCTGAAACAACGTTGTAATGAGGTGGGTGTTGGTCTCTTCTGCCAAGTAACAAGCAATAGGACAAGAGGAAATGGCCTCAAGTTGTGCCAGGGGAGGTTTAGATTGGGTATTAGGAAATATTACTTCATTGAAAGTGTTGTCAGGGATTGGAACAGGCTGCCCAGGGAAGTGGTGGAGTCACTGTCCCTGGAGATACTTAAAAGACATATAGATACAATGCTTAGGGACACGGTTTAGTGGTGGACTTGGCAGTGCTAGGTTAATGGTTGGGCTTGATTATTTTTTTTTTTTTTTTTTAAAAAAAGTCCTTTCCAGCCTAAACGATTGCATGATTACTTGGATGTCAGTTTTGGGGTAGCTCTGACAATGAGTTCCAAAATGTTCAAATGCATCCACTGTAACTTTTAATGCATGTAGTGCCATGGAAAGATACTTCTCGGTTTCTGCAATATAGTAAACCTCAAACTGGAACTGATTATATACTTACCCTGTATTGTAAAGGCAGCCTCAGGTTAGAGATACTGAAAAGTCAGTCATTGCAAAGTGAGATGCTATATATTCCTAGATAAAATTTTCAAGGAAAACTTAATTTCTGTGGAATAACTTTCTCATTGTCCTGTGGAGTCTGATGTAAACAGTTGCGTTGTGTCAGTCTATTAGAATTTTGAAAAGTAGACTAGGAGAATCTATCTTATTTTCAGTATGGGTCTAGTAACTTCTTTTTTCCCCTATAATAAGTATTCCTTTATTTTGACAATTTCAGAAATGTCCATCATTTTAAATAGACATTGAAACAAATCTGGTTCAACAGTCAGTAGAAACTTGCATCGTTCATAGCAGTCTGGGGCCATCCTGAAGTAGCACTGCTGCTGAAGCGACAGTAAACCTTTGTGCCCTGTAAGTTCACACCAAAATTCTTGTCTGGCTGAGAATCCAGGAGTTGCACATCTTGTCCCAGAAGGAGAGGAAGGCATCAACAGTAGCTAATGGGTGGGAGTGCTGAGTACAGTGGATCCACATGGACCCACTGTGCCATTGCTGTGTCTCAGGATGATGCTGTGATCTCCCTATGACTAGCGGGGTTCAGGTGACCATGTTTGCCCCTGTGATAGCCTGATGTTGATAACTAATTCAGAAGGGGAGCTGCTTCTAGGCTGCCAGAAGCTACATTTGCTCTAGTTACAGACTGGCTGGGACCACCTTGTTGCTCAAGGGGTAAAGTGGAGTTAATTAGTTAGGCTTTTATAAGTCTTATATAAGCATGTTTGTCTTAAGCATATGTTCACAGAGACATTTCTGAAAAACATTATATTTCAGATTTAATTCTGAAACTCAAGACTGCTCTAGAAATGACAATCAGAAGTTTCTGGGAGTTCGTAGATAATCTATATCAAATATTTGTATAAGGTGCATATAGTGAGGTAGAGAGTCTGGCTGCCATCAGTGCTTTCTGATAGGAAACAACTTGCAGATCAGGGAGGTAGCAGGGGCACAAAGTTAATAAACAAGCAAACAAACCCAACCTCTTTTGAAGACGAGCCTGATAGTCTAATTTTGTGGTGAGATTGCTGGGTTGGTGTTTTGTGTTGCTTTGTCTTGTTCAGAATTTACATGTATGAATTGACAAGTGACAGAATTACATTTTCAATGCATGAGTCCCAAACATAAGTGTTTCTGAGTTACAGATTCTAACCATAGCAAAGTCTTAGTGTATCTGCTAGTGTTTGCTTATTGAGGCAATAGTATGTCTGACCTAATTGGGTAGTAAATTCCAGCTTTTGTTCTCAGCCTTTTCTGAGTCCTTGGCAGACTTTAAAACTGAACACTGCAGGAAAAATTGCTTTTCATCTACTCCTTTGGAAAATTCAAGAATACTAAACTTCGAAGCCTGAAAAGGTTTCCTGTAAAGTATTGGCTTGAATTGAAGTTATTTCAGTTCCTTCAGGTAGTTGCAGTGCTGCTCTATTGCTTTATGGTTTTGACACCCAAAAGTTGAACGCGGTAGTGATTTGTAGCTTAGTGAGAAAGTAAGCAGGAGTTTTGCTATATTTGTCCTTCTTTGCTTATAAAGAAATAATTCAAAGTATATAATTTAACTGGAAAAAGTAATACTTCATGATATCAAACACTTCTAGAGGTTAAATTTAATCTCTTTAAATGGGGGAATAGGCATGATACTCTTGATACCAGTTTTGATGTGTATATATGCTTTCTTAGACATCCCTGATATACTGTGGATTTCTTGTGGAAGTCACTTATTAACTTTCATTATGAAACCAGTTGCATTCACAGCAGGTTTTCTTTTAGCAGCCAAAAATTCACTTCAAGATAAGAAATATCTAAGCATCTGCCTAGTACACTGGCTCTAGTAATTAACTGGAGTGTATTGTATTAAGTGATGGAGTGTCGGTGTGGAAGATAAATTATACTCTGACGTATAGTCAAATCTTATTGCAATAAACAAGAAACTTCCACTGATTTGTCTGGGAATCTTTCCTGGCAAAGTTAGAGAAATACCTAATCCCTGTACATTGTGGGAATTGCATTGCAGTTCTGATCAGGTACATTGCCGAACATGGCTTAATACAAACCAGAGAGCATTCCAAACTGTCAGCATCTGCAGTTCTTCTGCAGCTTTTCTCCAGATGAATATGTGGGGCTTTGGCAGGATATACAGTGATGTCTGCCATGTCTCCCATGTAGGTTACCCCGTAATATCATGCTGCTGCCAAAAGGATGGGTGGGTGAGGCTTCTGTAGTTTGCCAAGGACCTTCAATGGCTGAGTGATCAGTGATGCTTCTTTAGTTGGGTTTCTTTTTAAACTTGGTAGTAGACCACTTCTAGATTTATCTGTGTATCCTGACTGAAAATGCTAACACTGGAGATTTGTGCCTTTTTTCCACTATGTTTTTAATTATATCCTCTTGTTAAAATTGAAGAAATGAGAGAACTTTAAGGAGCAGAGTATTGTTCAGGTGTTCTGCATATGACACAAAAAGGGCAGGATTCAGTGAGTTACTCTATTTGAATATTGTTTTCAACCATTCAATTTCAGCAGTTATTGGTGGAAAATTCTTATAGAGCTTTAGGATTTGAAAATGCTTACAAATCTTTAGGATTTGTAAATAATCTGAATGGTCAGAATATCAATCTTTATACTAGAAATTTGTATGATCTCTTATGTAGGAGGTTATTTCCTGAGGAATCCTTGTCTGGTTGAGAGAAAGGCCATAGCGCATATGTGCGTATGCATGTGGAGTTTTTTTGTGTGTTTAGCTCCTGTGGAACTGCTCAGTCTGTTAGTAACTACTTATATGTAATGATGGTTCTTGGATTAGCAATGTCTGGATCTCTTGGTGCTATCTCATAGCTATTTCTGCTACTAGTTATGTGACTTCCTTAACCTGACCATATAAGTAGGGCATGTTGAATCTCTGCAGGTGTATTGGTCTGCTGTTTTGCAACTCCTGATTGCTGCACAACCTGCTAGCTCCCAAGCCTTAGTGTACCCTCTGCAGCTCCAAACAACTCCTACACTTCCAATGATAGCTATGCTTTTGGACCCTCAGTGCTATGTTGCTTATATCAGAGGACCTGTAGGCTACTACTATGATATCAAGATGATTTCTTCCCTGAGCACCTGATTTGAATGAGATGTTATTACTATAATTTAACATTAAAATTTGAAGTTGTAACTAGCCTAGTGTCTGTATGAGCATGGGCTGAAGTAAACACTAGAACTATCACTTGAAGGCTTTCCTTTGTTTCTGCTGTCAACATAGGAAAGACTGAGACTTCTAGATTTAGCCTATGGGTAGTCAGAGGAAAGCAACTTGTTCATAAACTTTCCAGCAGCTGTGTAATGGATCTCCTGTGGCTGATACATGTGACCACACTGCTTGTAAATTGACCATGCTTGAGTGCGCTGATGATAAAATGAGTGGATTATTTTTCACAGTAGGCTGTTGTGATGGACAGTGATTAAATTATGAGAGACTGCAGAACACAGTCTTTGAGTGGCTACAAAGGGAGTCATCCGTTTAAAGCAGCAGAGAAAGTACATTGCGTTTCTGTCTTTCTGTTTGGAAAGAGCATCTCCTTTATGCACCACTTTGCTGAGTGCTACAACAGCAATGTAAGTCGACGAAGTCCTAGTTTCAGTTTTGGAGAGTGTTAGGATGTTTGGATTGTTAGCTGTTAAAGACTTGGAATAGGTCCTCTGGGTCATCAAGAATTGAAAGTAGACATGTCACCTGTTTCAAGACCTTTGCAAGTGCCATTGAACAGTCGGTTTGGTTTGTTCATCTTACTACTTTTTAGTGACAGTGGCCCCAAAATCTCATTTGTTGTATGAAAAACACTTAACTTATATATTTAATATATAGTTGGTCCAGAAATTTATACCCTTGTATTTTTATATCAGAATTTCTTAATTAAATTGTTTACAATTTATTTCCACTGTAGTGTGACTGTATAGGTCAGGTTTCTTCATCCAATGGTAGGGGAATGAACATAAGTGTGTTTATAGAACATGTTTCTCTTACTTTCATGGTGATATCACTTTTATTCAGAAGTAATAAGATTACAGAATATTCTGTAAAGTCGAACATGTTTAGAGACTTAATTAAGAATTAAAATTACTCACCTTAAATGTCTTGAGCTGTTTTGATATTTTTCCTTTTTTTGCACAAATAGAATTGGTATTTTATTTGGGTGCTACCAATATATGATCTGCTAATTAATACTGATTGTGGTAACTAGTGGAAAAATAACATGATAGTTACCATTCATCCTTTATTTAGAGGTTTTTATTCTCTCTTCCCACGAAATTTATGGAAACAGGGCAAATGGAGTTCTGCACGAAGTGGAAAAATATTGTAGTAGAATATTAATGAGCTAGGGCGTAGACATCTAAGTTGGTTGATATGGTTTACCTAGAGTAATATTATTGTTATAGCTGTGACTCACTTTGTCTTCTCAGTAAGTACTTGTAAATTCTTCTTCTACCATATCTGTTTTTTTTTTAAAATGTAGATGATGGGGAGAAACAGAACAGTGCTTGCATGCATTTCTGTGCAAAAATGCTGCAGGAGTGACTAAAACATGAAAAAGACACTTTTCATGGGGAATCACTTTTCCAGTGTGTTTACTGTCAGAGTGCATTAGCACATATTACGTACAGATCACTAACAGGTCTTTATCTGCTATTTTGTAGATGCTGTTTAAGTGTCAGGCTTAATGTGTTTGGTGACCTTTGTATATTACTTTCTTCCTGTACTGGATCTTGTGCAGACTGACAATCCTTCTAAAATGACTGTTCCCGTTTATGGGTGTATATATTTATTTAGTTCATATTTAACCAAATGATGTGCATATGAGAGTACATGATATAAAACCACAGTGCTGGTTGCTGCTTGGGGTGAGTCTGCTAGGCCTGGCACAGCGCTCCACACGCTGCCTTGTTCTGTGTGTCAGCCTCCACCCCCTTCTGACACATGACTCTCCAGCTCTTGTGCCAAAAATGATGAAGCGAGAGAGGTGGCCTATGCTGTCCAACACCTTGCCTTTCCCTTTTCTCATGTTCCTTAGAAGTACTGTGGGTGGAGGGGGCACTCCAGCAAAGTGCTGGAGCAGAGCTTTGTTGTGTGGAGAGGGGCTGCCAGCCTTGTGAAGGGTTGTGTTGGAGTCAGTATCTCAGGGTGCTGAGGTGACACGAATGGAGGAAGGACATATAGCAAGGAGAAAGGAACACTCGCCTTAACTGACATTTTTGTCCAAAATGTTTAATGTTATCAATAGATCTGGTGTTTTCAAAATATATTTTGTTAGAACTATTGGGTGATACAGGTTAAATCTTTCCCGTTGCTAGTAAACAAGGCCTAATCTGTGTGGTGTTTCGCACTGTGCAGAGCACTAGAACAGCTAGGTTGTTGATTCTTTTAGCTGTAACTATTTGACCTGCAAAAAACCTCAAGAAATCTTAACAGTAGTTAGAGGTTGAGAAAGTACCAGCTTGAAATAAAGGGTTGTTGGTGTTCAGTCTGAGTTCATCCTATCGTTACATAGCTCCAATACAAATGGAGTCACTTGTTTGTGAGGTCTTCTGGCAAGGTGAAACTACCATACACAGTTGGTCACGCACAAAATCTGTTCCTGATTTACTCCTTTGCTATTCAGCTGCAGGATTTGTATGAAAAGTTTCCTTGGAGGGTTCATGATCCTGCAGTATCACTTGGAGGAGCTGAATTGGGGGTTAGTAAATGACAGGGGCGCTGTAGATCGTGGTAATGTGGTCTAACTTCTTTGTAAAGAAAGAGAACCTGCTGTATATAATTTGCTACAGATGGACTTGGTTGATGTCTACTGATGATTCCAGGAACGGAAAAAACCCAAATTTATCCAAGTCTTCGCTGTGTGGTAGTTGTGTTACTACGTGTGCAGACGCTGGGTGAGAAGGTGATGTGGTAAGCCTCATCACCCATAAAACAATGCCACTGAGCAGAGCTTTTGTGTATGGCCTTTTCTGTGCCTGTTGAGACTTGTACAGAGGCTGTGTCTTGCTGCACCACTCCTCCCACCACTTCAAAAATGTTTTCCAATTAACGATACTAATAACTAACAACAATGATGCTTATTCTGACCTGATTGTTTTCTAATTGACCTTGTGGAGCATGAGCTACACTATTTCTGACTTCAGTGGCTGAGTATTTTATTGCCCACACCTACTTTCCTTTGTGTTTTCTACTTTGGGTTCTTCAAAGCGCTTCTTTCCACATCACTGCTCGAGTCATGTTGCTTCCTTCAGAATAGTATGAAGAATTCATCTCTATTGTGAGTCCCTTATGAGTGAAATACTAGGAAAATCACACTACAGTATTAAAAGCTATTGAGGTATTTGTAAGATCATATTTGAGATGCTTATTAAATGAAATACTTTTTCTCTCCAGATCCTAATTCTTAATAGAAATGCTTTTACTTCTGTTTCAGTATTATAGAGTGATATGTAAGAAGAGAGTAGGATTGCGTTTGAGAAACGCTGATAAATTAGAAGCAGTTGAAATCGTTTGCCTCCTTTTGTTGGGACGTTTATTCTTTGAAAAATTTTCGGAATGGATTTATCTTTTTGGGTTTGTTTTAGAAAGTAGCAAAACACACTGGATTTTCATGTGGGATTTGCACGAAGGGCACTACCTGGAAAATGAGTTAAAAGTTATGTTGAAACTCCACCCTGTTCATTGAGGCACTTTCAGAATGGAGAATGTGGTTCAGTAATGGTCTGGTCATGATTTTTCTTTTCATGTCTCACCCACCTAGAGTGCGTACATGATTTCAAGTATGAAAAAGATACCTGTGTTTAAGGAAAAGTCTGCAGTGCTGCTCAATTTATTAAACTTACCAAAGATGCATATTAGAGCCGTCTGGTAAAGTTTGGGTTACAACAATATGGAGATTTGATAACGTATGCTGTAGGGATCAGAACTCACTACCTTTTCTGGCATATGTAATTTCCTACTGGTGATATCTAGGTTAAAGCTAGGGAGGGTGTGTAATCCATATAGTACTTGTGCTTCTTGTTCATATTGGAAACAGACCTGTTGGCCCACTAAGGGCATCTTTTACTCAAGTTTTCAATCAAAATGCTCTTATTTCTGTTGAAAGTTAGTCTCAATGCCTGTTTGCTGATTACTTATTTGTAATTTCACATGGTTAAGGAAGATACTGTGTAAGGAGAAAGAAGTTTAACAGAGCTGCCTTCCAGTGGCCATGTCAATGCTATTTTTGGATTTATTTAGAACGTGTTTTATTCTACAGTCAAAAAATGTGACTGCAGCTGCTATTGATGTAGCTAGGTGAATTGGATGAAACACCAAAAATGCTGCAACTTAGCCTACTTGTCCCAAAATGTAACAGTTATATCTGAGTTTCACAGTTCTTCCATTATAACCATTGTTAGTTTCTGAAGTAGTTTGGGTGTACGCAGGCATGTACTTGCTGCTCTGAGGTACTGGAGAAAGGCAGTTATGAGAACATAAATTTTCAATAGATGACTTTAAAAGGGAAATTTTGGGTAAGAAGTCTTAAGTTTTAATTTATTTTCAGCAGTACCATATTTTGAGATGGTTAGGTCAACAAAAAACTGTGTAAAGTGTTGATGGTGTTCACTAGGTGCTAATCCAAATATACGTTCATGTGCTGATGATTGTGTTCAGCATTATGATACAGCATCTTCTGTCTGACACTGTACGTAGCTTAGTTTGGGAACTAAATGTTTGTTGTTAGTATCAACATGAATGTTGATATTTGGGCACAAAACTTGAATTCAGAAGAGGGATGGCTCAAACTCCTGTTGGACACATCTGTACTAATAAACCAACCCATGTCAAGATTCTAACAAGCCTGGTAGAATCTATAATACCCCATCTTCTTAACCGTTAAAATAGGGTGACAGGCTGTTAGTGCAATGGCAGAGCTGTAAAGGACCAATTCAATTATATGATAGGTGTGCAAGAGACTAGGCAGTAGGAGTGGGGAAAAGACCTTGCTGCTTTGTATACAGTAAGTGACAGTATATTAAAACACTGTTACTACTTTGTGTTCACTATTTTTAAAAGCATGCTGAAAAGTGGGGAGACCAAAACTAATTTTAAAGCTCTTGCATAATAGTTTTTAAGAATTTTGACCTGATGAGTTTATCAAAGCTAGTTTACCAACAAGAGATTGAGGTGAGGTGATGTAATATAGAAGTACGTTAACAAGGGGAAAAATAGTGAGGAGCTATGGGCTGCCTAGTTCCTGAAAAGGAACATTGCCTTCAGAGTCTGGTTAGAACCTGCGCCTGACACACGTAAATTAAAAAGTTGGTCACTAATTTTTAGCAAGCATGATTAGCTTTGAAATCAGATTTGAGGATAGCAATGCATTTTTTTTACATACCAAGTCCCTAAACAAACTGGGTATCTGCAAAATTTTTATCTCACTGATGTAGTGAGTGTTCTATGCTGTGTTTTGAAAACAAATTTCGACTTCATTCTAAATAGTATGATGCATTAATCACAAATAGTGTCATTCAACATCATAAATTGAAGCTAACAATAAAAATAAGTGTATGTTAATGTAAATAATAACTTGAATGCATGGCTATTTGTTTGGTTATCACAATAGCAATGCCAAATGTAATATTAGCCTTGCATTCTGCTGAAATAAATCACTTTTAACAACTACTGAACAAAAAGAAATGGATGCTTCATGTGAAAAATCATGAAAACATCTATGTGCAGGCATATGCACGCAGTTTGGTAGACCGTTACTGCCAACCAACTGAAATCATGGGATGTGTTCTTTTAAGATAGTTTTATCGCCAAATTTAGTACAAACTGTGTGTTTAGTCAATCCTGAGAAATAATGCCTTTCCACAGAATGTGCTGACCTTAAAGATAACAAGTATTTCACCCCATTATTGATGGACTTGATCAATGAATATTGGCTACAGGGCAATTGATTTAAAGTAGGATGTGTAATATATTGGGTTACTTATTCTAGTTGTTAAGAAATACCACAATAAATTCTTTTTCAGTCCATAAAGTAGTCAGTTATAGCTCTATTTAGAACATAACTAAAACTTGGTATCAAACCTCGAGGGTTTTGTGCTTTGCCATACGTAGAACTCTGTGGTTCCTGGTTATCCTTTTCAGAAAAAAACTCCACACTTTATTCCTGAAAGGTTAGACTGAATACTTTAAGGGCTTCACTGATGTCTCAAATGACAACTTTGAACATTTTTCAGAAGTGGCTTTACAGAATCTTATGATCTCTTCATTAATGAACTTGCAAGATCGTAATGTTTTAAACCCAGCTGTCAGATCTGTTTGAGCACCTGTGGGTAAAATAACCTAAAAGAATTTTAAAAACAGTAATACAAACAGAGCTATGCTTTACAAAAATTACATTTTTTTTAAACACTGTTTGTAAATATTAGCTTTTTTCCATCAACTTGATTTTTAAATGTTAAGGGCTTTTCTTGGATCACTCTCAACAAAGTGCTCAGAACTAGGAGAAGAAAAACTTGCTCCAGCACAGCTTCTTAAAATTTGTTTGCATTCCTCTTACTCTTGCTGTGTTTCCTGAAGGGATTAAACATTAAGTAGAAGAAATATTGCACAGCTTCCAAAAGACTTCAGTATTCTTTCTTTTTCCATGGGCCCATAATGCTAGGAATTAGTGAGAAGACAAATGGCACTTCTCCCCCTTACAGTTTTTCTTTTGATAATTGATTTTTGTTCCTGCTGAGTTTATTTTCATTTACTGAAGGATATACTAAGCATTAGTTAGAGCCAATTCTTAAGACAGTGTCATGGTCAAAATTGAGAAGAAAGAATGTGGTATTTCTATCACCTCTGCATGAGGTCTGCAAACCGTAAAACCTACTCTGAGCGGAGTAATGCAGAATATATGTTTTCCCTGAAACCTGTATATTCATTCTTTGAATTGGAGAATTTGCTCCTTAAATAAACACAGTCCTCTATCCCTTGTCTTTGCTCTAATATTCTTTGTCTGGGCATGAACAGATTGCAGCTCTTCACATATCTTAACTTGTAGATAGATTAATGTAGCCTGTGCAGCACAGCATGCTGCCTAAACCCTGGCTCAGATTGAGCAGTCATAAAATGGATTGGTGACTTAGGCTATTCATCCCAGCCATGACAGTTTAAAGGAGGTCACTGACAACGTCAACAGAGCATACAATCCTTTTCTTCTAGATAGGCTTTGCCTTGGTTTTTTTGTCAGGCAGATTCTTTCAGAAGTATTAAGGCCTTCCACTTTCATCTCCAGTAATCAGGCGCTGGTCTGGAAGAGATTCCCAATGAAAGGAGCTCTACTGTTGTTTTTTGATGCCCCTGATGCCTTCAGTTAGAGAATGTGGAGGTCTTCATAGACTATGGATCAAGAACATAATCAATGTCGTTAGAACAAGATACTTTGGAAGATTGGTATAAATCACTAGATTTTTCTGCTCTATTCTCAGATTTTATCATCTCTGTTTTAAGAGGATTTCTGACATCTCCCCAATTATTGGAGATGTTGAGAACACTAACTGGGTCATATGTTGTGATGCACAGAAAAAAAAGACCTGAATTTGCTTTGTTTAAGCCTTTCAACACACTTGATATATGGGCTATACTGGTTTCCGGTTGTTTTGGGCAGAAACAAACCCCTAATTCTAGGTAGTAGTATAGTTCCAATTTAAAAAAAAAATTAGCTGCGGAAATGCATTCTCTATTTCTGAACCTGTTGAATTAATATTAAATATTTGCCTATGGCATAACTCATGTTTAGCTGAACAGCTTTTATTACTACATTTGAGGGGGCTTTCTTGATCAGTTAGTGAATACAGGCATGCACATAATTTTGTGAACAGCTTATTTTGCTTGTTCTCCTGTGGATATGATTTGAAAGAAAAATCCAGCTTGAATATTGAATCGCTTACGTTCTTTTTGATCAGGTGAGATGCTAAACTGTTGAAACTATTGAAAAGCCAAACTTTTGACATAGTTTGGCACCCTGGCTTTCTAGCAATGGTGATGGAATTAAGAGTGGAAGGCATAGGACTTAATTGACAATCAGGAAGATTCTAAAAAAAGTAAATAAGATTAAGTGAAAGAACAAGAGGGGAGGGAGAAGAAAAGAGGATGAAAGATGTTTATACATGAAACTACTATGAAGTGAGAAGGGTGTCTGTATGTTGCAAACAGCGAAACCCACACATCCCAGGTTAAAACAGCCTTGTTGATATGTCTTGGGAATTTTAGGGAAATGTTTCTCATTACAGGATTATGGAAGGTTGTGCTTGACTATAACACTTTTTTTCACCATTTCCATCTAAATGTCTCTTTATCATGTGGCTATATATATTTCAAAGGCTTGTCTGTGCATCTTAGCATGGAGTTACACCAGCTGGTAATACATTCTTAGAATAAGAATTATATAAATAACTTCTCAACTCCTTTGAAATCTTTCTAGATAGCTTAGCGTATTTTACATTTTATGTGAAGTTTGGTACTATATTTGGGTTCATATGATCTTTGTGGGATGAAAAATTTTGTCTTTTAAACAATTTGAAACTCTTATTTGGAAGTCCCACCAAGCACGCTGAATTCCTTATTTATATATCTTAAAAGGAATGCTTTCAGCTACATTTCTGTTTCCCTTTTCCAGTAAGCTTACTTTAATCTCTACATTAGCTCAAGTGTTGCAGTATATTCTGTAGATATGTGCAGTCTAAAATGCATTCTCCTTTGTTAAAGACGACAATGAAACGTTGTTCTAATTGGCATAAGAAATGTATGAGAAATGCCGCAATTTTCTCTGTTGGGAAGAAAGACATATTCATTTTGCTTAAAGTATTGATTTGTTTCTGTGTAAATGTAGTCATGGCGATTAATGAAGCTGCAGGGAATCACTTGATGACAGCAGTACCTCATTTTTATGTGGTACCATACCTCACAAATATTTTGTGTTTGCCAACACAGTTTTTTTTTTTCCCTGATGTGGATGAGATTTTGGTTAATTTGTGCATAACTGTGGTGAATTCTAGTTCTGTTGAACTAAAATGTATAGTTAGTATTGTCTGTGTCCTCCAGACTTGGATTTGACCCCGAATTTTTAGTGATATCACACAAGCATGAATTAGCTTGGATTGTTCAACAGGAAAATATTACATCACTTGACAAGAACAAACTTTTTGCTTGTATAATAGTTACTCAGTGGAAATTGAGCTGGGAATACTTCTGTGCCAGGTTATAATTTCAAAAGCAAAAAAGCTCATTTCATAACTTCTTGTAGTTTTCATAACTCCCACGTAACCCAGTACTGACACTCTACATCTAATAAAATCTTTGTGCGTGCCTAGAGGTTCTAACAATGTAAATGGATTAAAAAGACTTGTCTCCACTTTCTTGTTTCTATGTGAAGTTTGGGAGTATAGCTATTGTCTAAGCAAAACTAAGTTTCACCTGTAGACTGTCACCCTTATATTTCTGGAGAGAAGTGACCCCTGGGTTTCAACTGAAAATAAATACTGATGTTGTCTCCTTACATGGAACATCTAGAAGTACTTAATGTTGTTATGTGAGAGAGGCTTTGAGATGTCTTTTTGGTTTGGGTCTGTTGCTGTCCTAGTGAGTGTCTCTTGTGTGTCACTTTCTGCTCATAGTGCCCAAGTTTATCTGCAAAATTGTTTTTCACCAAAATCGGAAATATTCTTATAGATTAGCCCATCTTATAACTACCACAAAACACTTAACTCATGTCTTCGGATGGGTATTTTAGACAGGTGTTTGATCTTTCAGCTCTTCAACAAAAAGTAAATATAATTAATGATGTGTTTTAAAACCAGAAAGAAGCTTACTAAGTAGGAACTGGTGAGCCAAAGTTGAAAATTGTTGAAATGTTGTGCCTCAAATCTTGGCACTGAATGGAACCAGATCACTTACAAACATGTAGATACGCGTGAAAAACAAAAGTGAACTAATCAGATTCCTGCCATTTTAGGGATTTGAGGTTATGGTAACCCATTTTTTTTCCAGGAAGTCTAGCTTTTCACTTAATCGCTTAGACAATCCAAAGCAAGCATTCGCTGCTTAAAAATAAATACACAGATAATTACAAGTGCAAAGGAAGGAGCACTCTGTTTAAATCTTACAAGAGGAACAGGTCTTAAAACTTGTCATGAAATTTGTGTACAAAAACGAAGTTGTTACTGGAAAAGTCTTAAGAATTGTCTCTTGTGAGGCATTTGATTGAAAAGGAAAGAGATTTTAGGCTCTTGAAGAAATTCTTGTGCGGAAACAGTATGTCATAAGGGCAGTGGGTTTAAGGGTGTTGCTTTTCCTAGTCCTATAGGTGTGCATTTGCCCTTCCTTGCCCAAATTCTTTTGTGGTTAAGTGACTTTAGCAGGCAGGATTTTTTTTGTGTGTAATGATAGTTGCTGGATCTCCTGCAGCCTAGCTCTTGAAGGACCAATGCTTTTGGAGATCTGGTGTTCTGTCCAGTAGCCCTTATACTGTAACTTAGCCCATACCAGGACTCTGGTGTCTTCCCACCCTGCCCCCCTCTCTGGCCTCACTGCAGGGTTTGGCTATTACACACATCATGACCTTTTTTCCTGTTTTGTCTTCGGTGTCTGTTTCCTGTTTTCTCTTTCCCTCCCCCACCCCATTTTTTTTACTCCTGACTTTCTCTCCTGTGGTATTTTGTCTGTCTTTCACTGTTAGCTTGTTTTTCCCAAGTTTTTTGTTTATAATAAAAGGAAGAGAGAATTGAGAGCTGTAGCATCAGTGCTTCCTTCTTACTGTGTTTCTGTATGCACCCTTGTTACTGAATTTCTTGAACATTAATTTGCATGTTCATACTGTTTCCCAAAACTCCAGTCTAACATATGGATGTGTTTCTCCCATCCTAATGTGGAGACACAGATACACACATTTTCTAAGTGCTGGAAGTTTTCAGTCTGTTGTTTGAGGATCATATGTTTAGGCAGACTTCTTAGAGCAGCACATCCCTGACTTTATCTGGACCAGAGCTCCAGTTCTTGGTCTCTTACACTTCACTTTGAGAATTATTGTTCAAGTGATTGATTTACGGAAGAACATAATGTACTTTTAAACAAGAGTCTGAGTCTTGTTATTAGTCTGTGATTGCTATGGCTTCTACACAGGAATATGCTCTTGCAAAAAAGAACAGTTGTTAACCAGTATATTATGGTCAAGAAAAATTTGAAATTAATTTGGTCTGTTTATGTGCTTATACCAATTTTCCCTTTCTTATTGCCTTATATTTCAAAGTACTTCAGAGGTGAATTCAGAATTAAGGAAAATTTAGATGGGATGGGGGAAATCCAAGACTCTGAGCTCAAACATGGTCTTGAATATAAGTTTAAATGCAAGAGAAGCATACCTGTAGAGTATGCCTGAGGGTAAATACACTTTCAAGCATTTGTCCAGTCAGCACCACCTAAACTGATGAGCCCAAAAGGAGGCACAGAAACCCTGAAACCCATGCAGATTGGGAGTTTCATTTAAACAAATAAGTCTTTTTGGCATGGCGTTCCCAAAGTTGTGCAATATGTATTTGTCTAATACATAGATGATAAACTGTTAGATGATAAATTGCTGTCCACTTGGATTTGTGTTCGCCTAGGTCTGTTTCAAAGCTTTGAAACTTCCCTGGATATATGGAATGAGAAGTGAAAATGTAGCCCAAGAAGGCAGAATAAAGCCTCTACTTAATTTGGCCTGAAAGCTTACTGTAATAACACACCATCCCCATTTGTATGTGGTCATTAAAAGGCTTTTCTGCAATGGGTGAGGCTGCTTTGGTAAACTGCAGTTTGTGATGTATATTTATATGGGAATGTCATTGCAGTCGTGGTTTGGCAAGTCACTGTCTTTTTCCTTGTCTACAGTACAGTTCTAAATATTCCTTCCCACCCTGTTCTTGGTGCTCACAAATGAATTATTCTTTTAAAACTTTCTTATCTGTTGTCTTTCCCTAACTCTCCAAAGAAAACTTTGTTTAAATAGTTACTCCCTTGGGACTTTCATGCATATCTTATCATCTTTTTTATATTAGTCTTTCATGCTGGGAATGTCCTTCCAAAAAGCACAAAACAGCTAAAGCACGTAGATGACTAACAAACATGTTTAGTGCTGAAGTCTAGGCACAAAACCAGTATTATTAGCATAAAATTCTCTTTTGCTTTCCCCCCAGCCTCCTGGGAATATTATTAGACTTGCTTCTGACCTCTAGGGCATCATTTCACTTTGTCTAGCTCAGAGACATTGCAGTGGTTGAAATGTTGTTAGTAGTGAAGCCATTGCCATGAAATGCAGGAAACTTCCTAAAAGTTGCTCATGTTTTCACTCTTCTAGTCAAATACTAGTGTTCAGAAGAGCCTATGGGAGCAATGAAGTTTGGGCTGCCAATTTTATTTGCTCAATTAAGAGGCATATCTCCTTCACTGCTTTTAGTTGCTTGGGATTGGCAATGTTATGCTCCCAAAGGAGCAGTAGACACAGACTTTCTTGAAGGGCAGTATTTTCTGTAGTTTCAATACTTTGTTATATATATGAGTAAACATAAGTATGTAGGAAAATGTTTGCATTGTCCTGCTCTACATATATCATTTGAGGTGCATTATAATTATTTGGGGGTGGGGGAAAACACTGAGCAAATGGTTCTGCTTTTTCAAGGGAATACTTCTGTTCCAGTAGCACATGAAAGACTCAGCTAGCTTGGGCTAGCTGCAAATATGAAAATTAAAACACTAATACAAAACATCTTGAGTAGCTAACCTCTGAGGTTTGGGGAATGTGGCAGGGAATATGGGACAGTGTTTATTCATTGCAGCAGCAGTTGTGAATTATCATGTTTTTAACTATTTTTCATTTGTTTATTTTTCATAAAATATGCTATACAATTAATAGCCTGGATTTGTCTACTTGCATGTGTGTCACGATTTCTGCAGGTCTTTCAACAGTTGATTCATATACTGGTAGCAACATACCCAGTAAAGACAGCTGCAACTTCCCTGCCCAAATCCAGAAATACTTCACCATACAGCTCGAAACTTTGCACTTATTTGGAATTTGGATTAAGCTTTTTAAGATTAATTTCCAGAGATGCCATTTAACCAAGTATTTGAAACTGACTTCAGTATAGGTAGGAAGCGGTGGCAGTATCAATTTTTGTATTTCAACTTGCATCCTGATTCAGGAAAATTGACATTAAAAAAATAGTAGCAGAGGATCCTAAACTTGCCAACTGTATAAAATAACATAGTTTTAATGTAACTTTCTCCAAGTGTTTGTTTCCCTTAGTAATGTACAAACATCAATCAGTATTGTTAAACTGGCTTGCCAAAGAAAGCTGTTCTCTCTAGTGCTTGTATTTGACAACAGCAAAAATGATGAAGTGCACTTTAAAGTTGAAAGACAGAACTGATGTTGCTGCAAAAAAAGACACCTCTGTGGCTGTGTTTACACACCAAAGCTTTGTAAACAACGTTTGTCTGTTGAACTTGATCCTTGTACACGACAGAGCAAACTGTCTTAATGCATTTGTCAGTTGGTTTCTGGCCGTTGTTCCTAAGTTGGATTAGCTGAAATAAAAAGCTAGCAGGCATTTTGAGTATGATCATAGACGTGTCTGCATCTGTATGACATTCAGACTCGACATACTGGTGAAATAAGGTTAATGGTTACATCTGCTTATGAAAATTACTTGCAAATGTCTTCTGCTTGTGGGGTCTGTGACTGGGGTTCTACCAAAAGCACAGATTAGTTGCTTCACATTTCTTCTTTTCCTGACCTTGAATCCTGGTATTGCGGTTATTTCCCTCTTTTGCATGCTGTTGTACATTTCCTAAACATGTAAGATGGTAATAATTCTCTATATGACTTCCACTGAAGAGGAAATGGATACTTGTCAAAACAATGATGTGCATCTGGGATTCCAGCATCCAGGAGCTATATTACACTGGGGCTTCTCAGTTTGCAGTAAAAAGATTTCTTGAGTACTGGTACACTGATTTTCAACCTGAGTTGGAAGGTGCTTTGATTAACCATGTTATTGTAAGTGCCTTGGAAACTGCTTGGAAAATGCTTTATGCAAGAGTAAACTTACAATAGTAAGTATAAAAAGAAACTGTTCTTAATCTTGCCAACACATTATAAATAGAAAGAAAGTTGGAAATGAAAAATTTGTTGTGGCATCTAGAAATCAATCACCTCCAAATTAGAACAAGCTAAATAATTTACAGAACCCAAACAGATTTTCCCCACCTCAATTTCTTTAATTGGAGAAAAATGAAATGTTTGCTTGTGCTTCAGTGGAATTGTGGCACTGTTATAGAAGCAGCCATTTGGTGAGATGGGATGGGGTAGAAGGAAGGGAATGGAGATTGGAGGGGTAACATTGCTCAGAACAAATGATTGCTCACTGCTGTTTTTTAATCTCTAAAATTATTATCATAGGAGTTTAGTGTGAACAGTCAAAACCCACTGTAAACTTGCAATGTTGATTTTAAAGCTAGCACAGAGATTTTTCTCAAACTTTGTTGTTCTTAGTTTGTTGGACAGATAAAAGGAAAACAGAGCTGTCTCTTGACCCATGTTCATTTTCTGGCTGCTGGAATGAATTTGGAACCAAATGCTGGTTTTCCACTGAGCATGCCCTTCTCTAGCAGAGTCAGGGCTTGGGTGGGGTCACTCATGTTCAGTACAGCTTTTCAAAAAGACTGTTGGATTCTCATCAGCTTACAACATTTTTTCAGCACTGGGGAACAACACAAAACTAGATTAAACAGATTATATATGTGCATATGTACTCTGGCAAAGATATTTCTTGATTGGAATTAAGTTACCTCTTTGAGTTTGGTTTTGTTGTTGTTTTTTTTTTTTCCCCTTGAGATACCAGAGTACTTGTAGATTGATTCTGTTATCTCTGGATATGGTATAGATAGCACAGAGAGCTAAAGGATGTATGTTTGCCTAAATGTAATCTCAAGGCATTTTCTACATGGACATCGCAACTTGGCTATACATAACACTTAAGGTATTTATGTTCTGATTTTGTTGAAAGTTTTGGAGTTTGGTTTTTTTTTTGTGACAAACTTTACATGTTGTGTGGGTGCTATTATACAGATGATGCAGTTCTCAATGCATCTTGTTTAGTTTGGGAAATAGCACTTTCTAATATTATTTTCTAGGTTTTATTATACATTTTTAGGCTGCTACCTAGTGTCAGGGGACAAACTTTAACGGATCAGCATTTAAAGAATGGAGAGTTGTATCCCTTAAACTGAATTATCCTTTAAAACTAATCTTGCAAATCATATATGTATTGAAGTAACCAAGTTATTCACCAGACAAAATAGAGATGGCCTGCAGCAGGTGTTTTATTGAAAGTTGGGGGCACTTGAGTGATAGGGCATAGATATATGTTGTGCTGCTTTAATGGAAAAAAGTTTTTTGACAAATAGCCATGTTCCTGGATTCTATTTTGACTTTACAAAAAGTTGAGGTAACTCCCCTAGAGCTGCTTTACAGAAATCTGTCAGCATAATAGTTTTATTGTGAAAATAGTCTATCTAGACTACAGATACTCACTTTGCAATTTTAGATGGGAATAGCTTTCTGTCTCATTTCATTTGCTCTCTAATCTTGATTTTATTTTTTTATCTTCACAGTGATCTTCATAATTATTTCAGTATTTGTCTTATCGTTGTTTTAGACTTATCTTTTAAGTTCACACTGTCTTATGTAGGGACTTGCCAGAAAAAAATACACTGACAAGTCCTGTGTATTCTGTGTATTGCAGGGAACGATGACACATTTGCAGTAATTTTATAGCACTACAAAATTTAGTTCTAGACTTGATGATATTTCAATATTTGTGCAGAGACAAAAGTGTTTTCCTAGTAATGCAGATAGGCTACTGTATCTGGGAGGGAAGCATTGTATGCTTGCAAATATTCAGCTTTATGATGGCATGGATGTAAGCATGAAGGCTGACAAAATACCTGTTACTTGGAATAGGGACTTCATTATCTAGGTAAAAGGATGCTTATGAGTATAGTTGCTGTTAACCCTGGGGCTGCTAGCCACTGTGATGCTCCTGGAATTCTCTGGAAACTGGGTTTGACAGGCATAAGATTTCTGGGAAGACACCATTTTGTGCTGTTTCTGCTCTTGGAGATGAGCTTAGACTGGGTGTTGAATACATGTATTTCCTTAGAAACACGCATGTTCATGTACACATGTAGCTTTAAATTATCATGGAATAGTAATTCACTGTCTGGGTCTGAAGTAATATTTATTGTTATCTTAATACTTCTGTGAAAACATTCAATTACTAGTCTCAACTTGGGAAATTACAGCTGAAATTGGAATATTGTTGCTGTTCGACCTTTGAAATGTGCTACTGATTTTCTAGAGCTATTATGGCACCATCTGCTGACCAATGTACAAACTGGCAGTGTCAGTTTGGTCACCTGGTTACCTCCTTGTAAATGAGCTTCTACTTCAGGAGGCAGCTGGGGAAGAATCATAAAGACAGAGTGATCTTTAGTTGGCTTATATTTGGGATAAATATTTTTAGTAGGAGGTATCATTACAGTGGTATATAACACTCTGAATCATAACACAGCTTTAGTTGTCTAGTCACCAGGATTATTGCATAAGGCTCTTCCATGAACTGTAAAGCTTTAAAATAATTTGGTTTGGGTTTTTTTTTGCTATATGTGGCATAGGATTGTTCTTGGTATTCTGTTTATCAATGTGTTACTTCCTAAGTCTGCACAGAAGAGCTGTGACAATATGAGATCAGTTCAGGCCCCAGCTCCAGTGGTCTTGTCACGGCGTGGGAAACCAATGGACTCTGACAGGCTTCTGCCCTGCGGCTGCTGTTGGGACTCACAAAAAAGCAGAGTCTGCAGGCTGTCTCTTCAGCCTCTGTGGTTAACCTCTTTTTTTTGTGCACAGTGATCATCAGGGAGGAGCAAACCAAAACAGTTCTCCTTGTCACATTGTGTGTAAGTACTTAGGTTTGCGCTCAACTGCTAGAGATCATCTTAATAATTGGAAAACAGGTGATTAGATTTCATACATACAAAACATGTTTTCCTGTGGGTTCTCTGTAACTATTTTAAACATGTTCAGTAAGTTTGCTAAATTTTTTATCTTTTTGTTTTGCTTCACTTATTTTTTTGGGAGTGTGCTTAAAAATGAACTTATTCCAAACAATTAGATTCAATAGTCCAAGTATGTCTGCTTGTATGTATACACAGTCCTGTGTTATGTATAAATACAGAGAAGGATGCAAGTTCCTGTGGGAGAACTGGGGTTTTTTGAGTTCATGTTTGCAGACCGGTATTTTGTTGTAAGCCATACAACATAAAGGTTGCAGATTGATGTAACTAAGCCAATTCTGTGGATGTTTTTCCTTCCTTGAGGATTTCAAACTTAAAAACTGTATGTGTTAGTGGTTAACTCATTCCTTTGCATTGAGAGCTCCATGTCTTTGCAGTCGTAGTGATCCATCTAAACAATCAAATTGGATTTATTTTTTACTTTATCTGCTAATAGAACATATGCAGGTCATATCGGCACCTTCAGCAAAATGATGCGGCACAGTGGTGTGCTGCACAGAACCATGTGATGTTATGATTTTTCTTGTTTACAAAATAAAAGTTTTAAATTTTAAGAAATGCAAAATTGTTAGTACATTCAGCTTGATTTGAAGTCTAAATTACTGTACTCTACATAAAATAATTGGTTTATACTTTTAAAAAAAATCTTCTGGGGGTCATACCAAGTTCCTCAGTTATAACCTAGGGATTAAACCAGACCTTTTTACACTCTGTAAAATTTGAATGACTGTTCTAGCTAGGATTTTACTTTTTCATGGCTTTTATGTCAACAAATTTTATGTATTGAAACCAGCAAGTGTATTGTTCGTAAATGATCTGTCCTAACCAACTGTGACATGCACCGCAGTATTCTGTGCTTCTAATCAATAATATAGAAGAAATAAAATACTTCAGGACAAAACAAAAAACTCTCCTAAATAAGTAGCTGAAGTACACATGACCTTGTTTCAGGCTTTCATTTATATTTTTCAGATGTTCTTTGTTCTTTTAGGTGTACTGCATGTCAGCTTTAATATTTGGCAGTGTAAGTGTGTGCATTTAGTCAACTCCTATTAATATAATGATTTTTTAAAGGAAATACTAATAATATGGTGATCCAGAAAACTATACAACTTGCACAGACCCATGTTGCCTTTTAGTGCACTGAGTTGCGATTTATTTTAATAGAAGTAGAATGAAATTTTTTTTGCTCCTATGACATGCTTTCTTCGCGAATCCTAGTAGACTAGTGGAAATAAACTATCAAAGCGATTTTGATTTCTTGAGTCTGCTATGAATTTCAGTGACAAATTGAAAATGGAAAAAACCCAATAAGAATATGCATAAGAAATACCGTAACAGAAACAGTGAATTAAGATGCATTAGCAACTGCAGTGAAAAGAAGCTTTCTGTGGTTTTAGTTCAATTATGTCTATAGTTTTTCAGGATGGTCAATAGTGATTATTGAGCCACTCTCTTTTTTTTTTTTTTTTTCTTGTTAATAAGCTGTGTTATACTTGATATGTCTTCTGTTTCTGGTTTATCTTTGGTGGCAGGAATCCTTCTAGTCAGACAACTACATTTCAGTAATTATATTAGGAACCGGGAGAAAGGTATCAACGAAGTGACAAATCTGTACATTGGAGAGGAAGGAGTGTGGTAAGGAAAGAATGTAGTCTTCTGTCCTGCTCTTACGTGTGAACTCTTGCCAGCACTAGTTTCTCCTCAGCAGAATAAAAAGGGGGAGGAAGGGATGAATGAACATGGGAGAGAATAGCTGTTGTCCTCAGGTGCTTCCTGGCCGGCACCCTTGCTTGGGGAAGTTGGTAGAGTTACGATTAGGGCAGGACATCTGCTCCCCAAAAAAGTGAGACCTGTTTTAAAAAATGTACTTCCTCTTCAGAAATTGCGAGGCTGTTTCCAATACTTTTTGCCCTACCACTCTTACCTTGATCTTTTCAATTTGGGTAGACATTCAGTCTGCGTGAACCAAGTGTTTGGGAGGATTACAAAAGATATGGATGTTATCACTAGTAGTCTAATGTGGATGGGTTTAATGCCAATTGCAAAATCAGCAAAGCGCCCCCCCCGCCCCCCCCCTTTTCTCAGACCTTGGTAATCCTTCCATTTGATCATCTCACTTCCTTTCAAAACTAAATATGGATTTAACGTTACCTTGCAATATGAAAGAGGTGAGATAAGGAGAACCCTATCCTACTGCAGCTGTTATAGAGCTTAAAAAAAAAAAATCAAAGGGGCAAAAATACTTAGAGTGCTTACGCTATGTAGTAAGAGCAAACGAGGGTTTACAATGCTTCCTTGGAAACAGGAGGGGAATACAAGATGCAGCTGAAGTTTAGAACTGTAAATATTTAACCTAATTTAGTGTTTTTCTTCCTGATCTCACTTCTGAGACACATGCTGTCTGCTTCTTATTTCCATTTTCTTTCTGTCATATTGTTGGCTGTTAAGACACAAGGCTGGATGGGCTCTTGCAAGGTCTTCTGTCTCAGATCAGGGAAAAGCCATTTCCAGATTACTTGACTTACTGGTTACTTGATCTGATTGACTGTAGTGAAGGTAACATCAGAGACTTTACAACTTGCAACAGTAGACTCTGACTGCAGAACTCCCATGTTTTGTCCCCCACTACCTCTGTTTTTTCTGCGAACTACAGAACTGGAGGATCTGGCAGAATACTGACATAGTACGAGGGAAGGGAGTGCACGGAAGGGCAGGTAGACCTGATTTTCTCTTTCTCAAGGGATGCTTAATCCTTGTGCTGAAAAGAAACCCTAGAAAAATTAAATACATCAAGCTCGTGTGCAAGAGAAGGTAGATGTTTTGAGAAGACTATCCCTTCCACTCTTGGGCAGTGTACTTGTTCAGAGGCTCTAACAAGCGCCCCTTGCTCCATAGTATAAAGAAAGCCAAGTTCTCCTTTTAAATATAACATTGGTTATGAAAAACCTAGACACCTGGAGATGCAGGACCTTTCTTGTCTCACACTGAGCAAGTCTGTAGCACCCACTGCTATACCCTGCCTAAATCTAATCAGTTAAGATGTGTAACTTGGTATCCTCAGTTCCTTTTATTGTTAGAACAATATCATAAGAACATGTTTACAGGGTGATTTATTTTGCTCAGTTCTAAGGAATTTTCTGGAAATACCTCCTATTTGAACTTAATAAACAAAATATGATCATAATTTTGAGAAAAGTGTGTAATTAATTTTTATTAGTGTGTACATGTATTTAATGCATTTCGGCAAATTTTGAAAAGTAAAAAACTCATGCAGGAAATATGATTTTTCTTTTCTGTAGCTTTTTTGAAGATTTGTTTATCAAGTTCTCTAGAATTTTTTCAGCCGCTTTCCAAGAAGAAGCAAGGTTTTTTATAGAGATGCATGAGAAAAAATCACCACCGTCTCTATTAATAATGAAACCTCCGTTTTGACTTTATTAAGCAGAGTGTATCGCTGTTCTCTGATCAGCAGAAGTTTGTGGATTTTTCTCTCAGGGAAAGTTAATTTTGGTCTTCTACATATTGTTCTTTTTGATAATAAACATTTACATTTTTATTAAGATACCTACCATTAGGAAAGAACAGCAGCAATTCTGTGTAAGATGTAAAGGGGATAGCAAAATGTAATTTGGCTAGTAGCAGCTTTAAAACTAGCGTATTAATATGTGGCTTGAAATAGCAAATTCTTTTATCTCAACAGCTAGTCAAATGGAAACATGCCTTTCAGAGGCCTGTTACCTCCGAGATAAATAATACTTACACAAATAATAATAATGTATGACAACAAACTCAGCAGTATTAAAACTTGAAGGGTTTTATAAAAAGTGAAGGGTATAGCTACATTACTGTAATATTTAAGCTTGAAATGTATTCAGAAGTCTCTAGTATAGCAGTAAAGTTACGAACTTTTAATTTTTCCATTGATGAATGTGTTGTTTCAGACAGTGATATTTCAAGTAATGAACAAGCACACACCCACAACATGTAGTTACTTTGGATCTCAAGATACTTGCTTAATCTGAATTTGCCTGTAGATAGATCAAGGCTTCTACGTCTAAGCTTCTTACTAATGACCATCAGGTTTGTTTCCTTTTGGCTCAACATTGTCCATATCTTTTGCAGGGCTTCTCTTGTATATTTGGGCATGTATTAGTTTCCCTGTTTGTGTTTTTTTTTTTTTTTTTTATTTTATCCTTGGGAATGGCTTAGTTTAACATTTTCTGACTACTTATGAATGTGCTTTGGAAACTTAGAGGCAATGTGCTGCTGCTGCCTTGTGATCTGAACAAGTTTCCAGTTGGCTTCAAGTGCAGTTTGAAGTGTTGTACAAGTTAACTGTATCAAGCCAGAACTAGATTATGTTCTCCTTGAGTATTTTTTTTTTCGCAGGGGATGGGGCAGCAGCTGTTGAGTTCAGCAGGAGTTCTAAACTAATAGCCTCCTGACTCTAATGGCAGGCATTGATGACAGTCAATTTTAATGGAGAGGGCCGAATGTTTCAAAAACAGGAATGTGATTGTAACTAACCTGTGAACCTCCAGGTCAGACAAACATACTATCAGTTTAAAACTAATTGTTTGAAGAGGGTTGCAAATAAATATCTGTGACTTCTAATGGGATCAAACCATTTTAAACTTCATTTGTTGGACCCTGGAGTGCTTATTTTTGTTGACTCACTTCAATACATTGAAGAAATTATATTACACTTTAAAGTAATGCAGCAAAATGTAGTGCTGCATAGCTATCTAAATTTCTTTATTCTAGTTAAGTTTATTTGCTATTTCTTGGGAAAAAATATTGATATTAAAGATAATCGCATATCCTGTTGTTATGGTAGTATGACTTTTCCTTCAGAGACATTAAAGACAAGTAGACGAATTGGTGAGAAAGTATAAGACTTATACAGATCAACGTAAAATCATGTGAACTCATGATTAAGAACCCAATCTTACTTTAAAAAAAGTACGCTTCCTAGCACTATTAGTAATTTTGACAGTATTACTGACTTATTTCTAATGTTTTTATACACAGTATCGTGCTCACCATCCTTTTTTCTATTCTTTGGTATATTTGCTCCTTCATTTTCTTCCATCCTCACCACTGGTTCACTGTGGACTGAGATAAGGGAATTGTGAAAATACACCCTTAACGTGAAATGCAACAGATTTGACTATAAGCTAAAACTTAAATACTAAAGCCGTGACTTCCCATCTAAATTCAATGTCTGCTTCTGGTACTACCAACTGTAAGCTTTCTGGTTGCTTTTTTGCTGAAAAGGTAAGGATGATAAGGAAGATGCAAGAGTTATATAAAAGGTTTAAGAGTATAGATAGTTTAACTGAGTCTCTTTTCAGGCAAGAACGACTTTTTCTTAATGTGAAAAGAAACAGCTAGAAGCATGCACTCTTTCTTGATTTAAAAAGACTTCTTGATAAAACTTGTGTTATACTGATAAGTGTCACTGAATAGTAGTGGGGTTGTATCTACCAGTTTAACTAGAGAAGGTGGATGCTCATCTGAAAGTTGAGCTTCTGGGTCAGCCAAGGAGCCTAGTAGAAAGAAAACTGAAGTTACTCATTAAATAATCTTGATTAATACATTAGGAGTAGCTTATAATAAAACAAATGCATTTCAGTCAGCACACTTTTATATTTTTATCAAGGAGAATGGAACTATTGGTAGATATATCTCTCTGGAGTAGTATTTTTGCAAATCTTCATCTGCAGAGCACTAAGTTTTAGCTTACTGGTTTTACTAGTGAGCTGAGAATTTGAAAAGTATTTCTTTAAACCCAGTAAGTTTAATTCAGAAACTCTTGTAGATTTTTACTATAAATTGCTGCAAATAATGTAAGAATTGGTAAAAGTAGTGACGCTATATAACAAAACTGTCTTTATTGTTGCTTTCTTTAGTGTAAGTTTTGACAATGACAACTGAAGTTGGGTCAGAGACTGAAGTAAAGAAAGATTCTGAGCATCTAGGACCAGACAAAGCCAAGGACAACCCTGAAGAAGCATCAGAGACTCCAGAAAATCAAAAGTCCAGGGAAACATCCTCTGAAGAAACTCAAGATTCTTCCGCTGTCCCAGCACCACCTAGCCAAAGTAGTCCAGGTAGCCAGAAGAAGGAAAAAACTTCACCTGAAAGCAAGGGTATTTCTCGTTTCCTTCCCCCTTGGCTTAAGAAACAAAAATCATACACCTTGGCGGAGCCTAAAGATGAGACCAAGAAAAGGACCACAGGGCAAGAACAAGTAGTTGACAAAAGTGAATGCCAGACAACAGAGGGAGCGGCTCAGCCGAAAAAGAACTTAGATGCAGTGGCTGAAAATCAGCATAATGCTAAAGCAGAAGTCAAAGAAGAACACCACTCTGTTAGTAGTGCTGAAACACAGGTATGTGTGGGAAGGCTAACAGGTGCTTTGGAGTGACTTTAATGAGACTTGATTAATGATTTATGTAATTCATGTAATGCTTCAGTAGGATCATATTGCAGAAAAAATGACAGCTACTCTCTGGCCTCTTGTGCAGTTGGGTTGATGTAGTTACGAGTAGCATAGCTGGTTTTAAAAGTTCCTGCTCTATGGCAGACCATTTTTTACTCCAGTTGTTCTCGATGTCTAGTTTTAGTGTAACCTCATATTTTGGCATAGTTCAAAGGAACATTGAATTGTGTCATTGTGATAGAAATGAGCAGGGATAAGAGGAGAAGCTTACGTCAGTTTTGTCTCTGAAGCCATTGGATTGTATGAATGCCTCCTTAGTGACTTAACCACAGCAAATAACAAATGGGTCATCTGAGTCCTCATAATCTCAAATTTTATCCTTTACCTAGAAACCATGCTTGTGGTCACTGTCCTTGTTGGCTCATTCTGGGAGGTTGGGGCTGAGTTCCAAGCCAAATTGCCACCTTCCACAGTGCTCCAGAATTTTGTTTTTTGAGAAGCTGCATGTCAGTTTTTAACACTCAAACCTCTAGGGGAAGAGAAGGGTCAAGGGGAACTTTACTGATGTGTAGAAATACCTGAAGGGAGGGAATGAAAAGGAGCCAGATGCTTATCAGTGATATGCAGTTAAATGACAAAAGGCCATGGGGACAAATTAAAAGCATGAAATTCCATCTCAAATCACAAAAAAGAAAATAATCTTTCTTACTGTGATCATTCTTACTGTTCCAGGGTCAAACACTGGAACAGGTTTCCCAGAGAGGTTGTGGAGTCTCAATCTGTGAAGATATTGAAAACCAAACTGGATACAGTCCTGGGTCAAATGCTCTAGGTGGCCCTAGAGGAGCCCTAGGGGCATTGGACTAGATGATATCACAAGGTCCCTTCCAACCTCAACCATTCTGTGATTCTATATAACTTGACTTTCATAAACACTGATTCGTAGTTTTGTGTAATTCCTGGAGCTTCTTGTTAAATTTGTTTCTGCTAGGGGAAACAAGCCAATAAAGCATTAAAAAAATATTTCAAGAAAAAAAAAAAATCACTGTCTGTGGTTTGTGAGCAATAATATCTGGTCCCCAAAGGAAGACCTTAATGCTTACACTGGTTACTGTGCTTCCAGTATGTGCATAATTTTAATGAAAGCTTAATGTCTTATTTATTAGCAGCTTATAAAAGAAATGCACAAGTTAAATATCCACCTTCCTGAGTTTCAAACATTGTTCAACTGTGTTTTATACAGCCTACCAAAGAAGACGGTAAAGAAACAGAAGTAGAGAAAGTTGCGGAGGAAAAGGAAGAAAAACAAGACGAAAAAGAAAAGAGAGAGACTAAAGAAGTGCAGACAGCTGAAATTAAAATAGAAAACATTCCTCAGAAGTCTCCCAAGAAAATTAAAACTGTGCAGTGTAAAGTGATGCTTCTGGATGGCACGGAATACAGCTGTGACCTAGAGGTAAGGCATCAAGTCTCCGTAGAGAGTGCTCTTTTTCTATAGAGAAAATTTGCTTTTGTTGCCCTGAGAATTTAACAAATACATTTTTTAGTATATCTAGTGAGCTTATTACAATGTTACATTCACATTACTACCATTTGGGCCCAGTTAATGTTTCATTTTAAAACTCCATCTTTAAGACCTTAGTTTATCCCTACAAATGCACACTGAGGTACGCTAGCAAATAAGATAAAAGGCAATATAAAAATCCTTTCAATGGTGATCACTTCACAGCTCAAAATTGATTTTATTTTCTGCAGAAGATACAGGTTTTCTTGAAGGTAGTGTCACATGTACTAATAAAGCTGTCTTGAGTTCATTAACTTTGTAGTTTTCCAGCTGAGAAAATTTAGTTTAAAAATAATTTTCTTCAAATAAAAATTCTGTTACAGGTATAAAATACATAGTTGTATTTGAAGTTATGTTCCAGTTCCAAATTTTTATGGCTGTATGGACTACTTGTTTACAACTGTAAATTGCTGGGTTAAATATTGTGTATATTTGCCTGCTAAATATGACTTAAGGTCACTAAGAGAAACGGGGATTGTGAGCTAAATGGAAGAGAGCTGCTTGGTTTTTATGGTTTAATATACATATTTATCCATATAGTGCATTTATATACTCTTTCAGTCTGACCATAGTGTTCAAGTTCTAAGTGAAATAGTTGTTTAATATTTTAGATCAAGATGAAATTATGAAACATTTAATTACATGACAGGAGGAAGAAAGTTGCATTCCAAATCCTATTTCAGTGAAGTAGCCTTTGGTTTGATTTATGAGAATTTTTGTACGAGTAAGGTAGTAAGTAGATCTTATCAGAAAATTACTTCAGGCTAGTGCTGTCTCCCAAAAGATGCCAGGCACTCCAGTACAAAGGTGTGAGAGGCTGTTCTCTGTTAAAAAGGTCTACTGTAATTGCTTTTGCCAGTAGAAGATGCAACACCTACTACCATAAACTGCATGCCTTCTTCAGGCACGCTTGCTGAGGGGTTGGGAATTGTTTTAACTAGAAACTCCCTATTTCATGCTGAAATAATGGATGCCCCAGAAATAAACTCACTTATTTAATACTGGGATATTGTGCCCCCTTAGGAAGAAGGCAACGTTCCTTGTAGGGCAGTTTATATAAGGAAACTATACTTCCACCCAGTCAGTTGTAAGACACATAAAAATTTGCTTAGTTCTAGTTTGTAATTCCAAAAAACTTTGCAAACACTTGAAAACAATGTTCATAGTACCTTTGCACTCAAAGGTTGTCTAGGTGATACTTTTGAAAGTTCTTCCAGCTAGTAGTACCAAAGGTAGATTCTAGTAAGGAGGCGTGGTTCCCTTGCACAGCTGCATCCCAATCCTAAAAAACCCTCTGCTTTTCAGCAGCTGTTTTCGTGGGACAGGAACTCTAAGCTGTTCTTGGGTTCAATTATTTGTAAACTTCTGGGAAGAAGAGGAATCCAGTGAACTAAGCAGCTGGTGAAGTCTGGCTTTCTGATGCTTCACTTCTACTTGTTGCTACCAGTCATAGTAATTTCTCTGAGATTTGTCTCATTGCTGGTTGTTCTAGTCATATGATGTGGCTGTAAGGACATGAGAAGTTTCTTTGTCTATATAAGCTGCTAGTTTAGAATATCATAAACGCAGTTTATGGGTTCACTAAGCAACATGACATGATTCAGCGTGTTCTGCAAAATGGTATCTAATACAACACCCACAGCAAGTAGACTTTTAAGTGAGTATTAGAACCACAGTGCGTTGGTATTTGTTGAAGTGATAGGTTTCCTCACTAAAGTCAACTTCTCCTTTACATTTGTCTTACGCTTTGCACCATTTGTTTGGAATGGGGGGGAAAATAGTTGTGCTGGCTATGCTTGTGATAGTAGTTATATTTTCCATGACGTTGTAACTGATTAGCTGTTGTGCCTAGGCTGAATATCAGAGTTACAAGAAGTGGTTAAAATTTGCACCTTTTCTAAAACCAGAATCAAACAGTGGCAATATTATGGCATTTCCTAGACCCAGCCAATTCCTTGAAAATATTCCCATTTTTGTCTAATGTAACTGGTCAATTTTTGAGATAGTACCTACATTACAAGTCGTGGTAGTGCAGGCTTCTGCTTGAAGCCTTTAGTATTCTCTTAAGCTGTTTCATTTTCCAGTGTCCATCAGTCAGTCCCTATGCTGTTTGGCTTTCATTAGGCCTCCTAGTAGTCTAATTGCTTATTGTGTTCAAGTCCTTTTGTGTACTGTATTGTAATACTGGATGGATACTGCTTACCTCTCCTTCGAGATCTTGCAAAACTAATATTTAGATAAAATTTTAAAAAGCTACCTGTTTAAGACTTCTAGAAGTTTCGTCACACCTTAAGTCTTGTTTCATGCATTAGCAGAGCTTTCTTGACTTTCTAGTAAATCCCGTTTTAGTTTGGAGCAATTTCCATGGTTGAGACTTTCCTGATGCCTCTTCTAGTTTTGCTACGCGCTGTAGACCAACTTCATTATATTTTATTTACATTAGAGACACTTCTTTATATGCTTCCTAATAAGGAAGTAAACTGAATACCTTGTTCTCATTACTGTTATTTTACAAGCAGCTTTTGGTAGAACCCTGTCTTTTTCTAATTGTCATCTTAAACCTTCATGATAGCTCAAATTTTATTACTGATTTAATACACTATTTCTTGGTCTTTTCTGTTTGAGTTACAATCACTTATTTTCTTGTAGAACTGCATCAATTTGTATTCACATAGCTTAAAAGGAGCATGAAAGAAAACAAAATAGGAGCCAGCAACTTACTCGCTGTTAAGTTTTGTCATTATTCAGTCTTATTGTGTGTGTCTGTAAGACAATAGCTGGGAAAGGGCATAAAAGGAGATAAAGCCAAGGACAAGAAGTTTTTGGGAGTAGTTAGCATTGATTTACAAAGGAGAAATCATACCTTCTACAGTGTGGTGACTGGCTGTGTGGATGAGGGGTGAGCTGTGGATATAGTCTCAGCTTTAGCAAGGCTGTTGACACTTTCCCATGATTGTTCGAGACAAACAGATGGTGTATGTGCTAGGTGAGTGGACAGTGATGTGGAGTGGAAATGGGCTCAGCTGCTAGGTTCAAAAGGGTTGTGATCAGCAGTCCAAAGTCCAGCTGGACATTGGTCACTAATGCTATACTGATGGCATTGATACCAAGGCAGTTAAGACCTGGACGATGACACAAAGTGCTTCCTCAGCAAGTTTGTAGACAATGATAAAACTGGGAAGAGTGGCTGTTGTATCAGAGACCTGGACAGGCTGGAGAAATGGGCAGACCGGAGTCTTGTGAAGATCCACAAAGAGAAATGCAAAGTCCTGCACCTGGGGAAGAACAGCCCTGTGTAGAAGTACAGGCTGGACTGATTGCCTGAAAAGCAGCTTTGCAGAGAAAGAACTGGGAGGGGAGGGGATGGTGTGGTATGTGTCCTAATGGACAAGGTGACCATGGGCCAGCAATGGGCCCTTGCAGCAAAGGTGGCCAACAGCTTCCTGGTGTGCAGTAGGAACAATATTGGCAGCAGGTCAAAAGGGATGGTCCTTCTCCTCTGCTCAGTACTTGGAGTGCTGGATACAGTTCTCAGCTGCCCAGTACAAGAGAGACTTTGACATACTGGAGACAGTCCAGCAAAGGGCTGCAACATTGGTTAAAGGCTTTAAGCATCTGATGTATGAGGAGGGACTGACAGAGGTGGAACTCTTCAGCTTGGAGAAGAGGTGGCTCGGGGAGGTTTTAGTACTGCAAAACAAATACCTGCTTGGGGAATGAGTAAAGATGATCAGAGCCAGGCTTTTCTTAGTGGTGCCCAGTGATAGAATGAGAAGAAAGGAGCACAAACTGAAATACAGGGAATTCCATTGAAACATGAATGTGAGGGTCTATTACTTGAGGGTGATCAGACACCAAAACAGATTGCCTAGATAGGATGTGGAGTCACCACCCTTTGAAATATTAAAAATCTGTCTAGGCAAGGCCTTGACCAACCTGTTATGAGCAGGGATGTTAGACTAGATGACCCCCAGAGGTCCCTTCAAACCTTGACTAATGTACATAATTATAGCTATATTTCACTATTGTAGGAGTGTAATTCAAGAATTACTCTAAACATGTTAGCTGTGTTAATAACTAAATTTAGACTACCTAATGCACATCACACATACTGTCATTTGAAAACTGATGATAGCATGAATGGTATTAACATAAAATTATTATTAGAAATAAAACCAATGGCATAGCTGTAACCCATGAAGATGACTAATAATATAGCAATTGCAGTCCCTATATGCAAACTACCCCAAAGACATTGCGCTGACCCCTGGCTGACAGCACCACCTTGACACTTTGCAAGGAGCTATCTAATGTGCTAGCCTAGTAACCCTTCTTCCCATATCATTGAGGTGAAATGATGATTCTGCCTTAGGCATTTTGGTGAAATACTAATTGATATGCCAGCAATACTTAGTTGTGTCTACAATTTTCACTTTAAAAAGTTACTTTGAAATAATTTGTAGTTTACTGAAAAGGTGCTATGGCTGAAAAAATTCAAATGGAGAAACAACATAATTCAGTATAAAATATTTTTCATATTTTTAACAGCATATGAAGAACTCAGTCTTTTTCTTTTTTTATGTCTTGGTCTCAAAATTAATAATTTTGTATGTGGTCCTTTTAGCAAGATGGTCACGTCTCACATTTTTTCATGTGCAGGAAAAAGCAGTCCCATAAAATCTCATCTGTTTGTCGCTATTGTCCAAGTGCCTGTTCTTCTCTAGCTTTTTTGAAGCAAGGCAATAAATCTCTAAATTATGAAGAACTTCATTAAGCTTGTTCCACACTTCTACAATTAAAAGACTTTGAGACTTTGAGACTTCACACTGTCTGGGAGTACAGATGAGTTTCAGGCATAATATCCCTAGCAGTCCCTGTTAAACAGTTTCTAAATAGCAGCTGTCTTTTATTACTGCTCATTGAATTCCATTATCTAGGCCAGTTGTTCAGTCTGACACCTATCTTTTTATTTCCCTCTATTTTATTTGAAAAAGTAATCTTAGTAAAGGTTCAGTTGCTAGCTGTATTCCTGTGTCTCAGTTCTGACAGTTTTTTTACTTTATTTTCCATTCTTTTTTCTGTCCATCTTGTTTTATTTTTCCTGAAATAACAGAATATCCACGGACAATAATAATCTCTGTGCTTAGGAAGAAATGCAATTTCAATAGACCAGGAACTGTTCTTTAAGCTGCTATCCATGTGGTAGACTTCTATCCTGCTTATATTCCCTTTTGCTTTGTGAGCTTAATTTAGTTCTAGACATATTTGTGGCTACACTTCTTCAGGTCCAGTGCTTTAAAGCACTTCAACATACTTAATTTTTAATACCATGGATTTTGAATTTTGGATATTGAAAGAATTAAACCTTGTTTCATGTAACATCTTCTATAAAACCAGCTCTTCCCCTGCCTCCCCGCCCCCCCCCCCCCCCAGCTGTTGAAGATGATTTTGTTCTTTATTTTGCAAAGTGACATGGTTGGTACAAATTTAGTGAGATTAATTTCTCGGACAAAGTTGAATGGATATAAAAATAATTTTTTCAAACTTAAAAAGGGATATTTCAGTCAGCTGCTAGTGAACTTTCATAGAATAAATGTATTGGAAAAGAGGTTACAGCTTTTGGTTAAGGTTGATGTTTAACAAAAGTTCATCTGGAATTAGTTTTTAAAAGTGTATTATCTCTGAGATTAGAGCTTTTGCTGCTTAGTCTAATAGAGGTTGGTGTAGACCAGGCTCTCCAAGCTTCACTAAACATTTTTAGAATTAAGTGGCAATTGGATATCCAAACTTGCTGAAAACTGAGCTTAGCTATATTTCTAAACACTTACATTCTGTAATATGCAGCTGAGATAAGTAGGGGGATTAATTTAAGTGAATAGGTCAAGTCCTGTAACTGATATGACTAAAGCCAATTTGTATATATTGAGATACCTGTTTTCTGTCCTGGCTACCACAGATTGGTGTTAGTAATAATCCCGATATTGCTCAAGGATCATCTTGTCTTGGCAGTTGAACTGTGTGACATGTGTAGCAGTGGCTTTGTTTTTAACTGAGGGAGTGAGGGAAAAGAATTTTCAAGGCAAAATTGAGAAAATTATAATCTTTAGCAGATATTTGGTTACATGAAGCAGGCTTACCGCTTTGAATGGAAGGTACTCATATCAAATCTTTGATATTTTCATGACCAAAGTCAAATATTACCATTTTATCCTTCAGTGCCTCTCAGTCTGTTAAGTCTTCTGCAGCATCTGCGTTCAAAGACATCAAAAATTGTATTTAATTATGCGTATTATCAACATAGTTCAGCTCAAAGAGGGCAGAGTTAAGTTGTTTCAAGAATAGCTTTCCCTTAACACAGTTTTTACTCTTTTCTGGAAGTTGCAGTGTAGCTAAATGTTGTGCTCCTGAGTGGGCACAAGTTCCTGCAAAATCAAATCAATTCATGTTCTTGATCTATCTAATATTGGCCTTTAAAAATAATTATTTAGCACCTGTACCAAGTTTGATCACAGGATGACAGGTTGGAAGGGACCTCAGGGATCATCTAGTCCAACCTCTCTAGGAAGAGTCCAGTCTAGACAAGACGGCCCAGTGCCCTGTCCAGCCGAATCTTGAAAGTGTCCAATGTGGCCGAGTCAACCACTTCCCTGGGGAGATTATTCCAATGGTTGATTGACCTCACTGTGGAAAATGTCCCCCTCATGTCCAATTGGAATCTCCCCAAGAGCAATCAGAATCTCCCCAGACTTAAACTGTCTCAGTTTCTTTGACTGTAATTCTTTAGTGCAGCCAGTGGCCATCTAATCCAGCTGAAACTGTTTCACTCTCCTTTCTTGATTTTTCCCCCACCCCCCTTACAAAAGATGTCAACATGAGAGTCTGGGGAGAAAATTGGGAACAGTATAAGTTTGTTTTGCACTCAGAGTTAAGGGTATTTTTAAAGCCCTATCATCCCACTGAATAGCTTGTGCATTTGTGCATTTTTTTGGTGTATTTGAATGGACAAATTAGTTTCTTCTCTATAAGCGCTAATTAATTTTGGAACCATGAGAAAAGTCAGAGTTGAGTTCCCGAAGATCATCTGAGGAAAAGCTATATTCTCGGCTTAATGATGGGCATTGCTTGTCCAATGTCATCCTCTGGCAGGGTGGTGAGGAAGTTGTATTTTAGACTTTTTTTTCCTTTGCAGGAAAAAAGTCTGAACCTTACCTTTTTTTCTTTCTCTCTTTTTTTCTTTCAAGACAAGAGATAGTGATCCACTCATATTCTTTGAGGAAATACACTTCCCAGACCTAAGTTTATGCATTTCACCAGGTCTGTGACTTTATCTGGTTTCTACACAGTCTTCTGTTATTTTATTCATGTACCGGAGTTCTTTCCTTCTCTATGCACCTGGTAAGCCTGGAAGAGGAAGTACTAGAACACTGAAAAGTGCGCATAGTAAATGTGATCAAGTGGGGGAGTATGGGAAATAAACTTCCTGCCAACTCCAGGTCCAGTTTATGCACAAAACTACTCCAAGCCTCTTTTTTGGTGGTACTAGAGACTCAGAAGCTGTCTGAATATGTTCCACATCCTTTAAGATTTCTGTTACAGAGTTTCTTGATACCATCGCTTGCAGAGGGTATTGAAGAAGCCCAGGAACTTCTTGGAAGTTCTATCTTCAGCCTGTTGCATCTTGGAGGGCTCTATCATGATCAGCTGTATTGTGTGCTATGTGAGCCTTCCTTATGCCTCTGGTAACACTTGCTTCTTAAAGCGCCTAGTCTTACTTATTCCAACTTTCTGGATTATTACCTATAAATAATCGTGAATTGCAGAAGTTCTCCTTCAGAGATGGTTTGGTGTTGAAGTGTTTGATATTCTGAGTGGTTGAGACTGACACACATCTAAGTTATCTTTCTTTGAGTAGTTCTTAACTTGTTTTGTGCAGGGAATATTGAATTATATGCAACAGAAATAGTATTTCCATGTGGTTGCCACTTCTTGCACACGGTATTGTAGGTAATTGTTTCTGAGAAGCAGACAGTTCTTCACTGAAGAAAAAGCTGGCTGCTAGTCTGTGACAGGTTAAGGAAGTTGACTCTTTTAATGGCCTGATTTAGCTGCTTTTAGGGTAAGAGTTCTGTACTTAATATTAAGAGAAAACCATCTTTTAATACACAGAAGCATTAAATTTGGGGAGAAAATATAGGTTTATCTGCAGATGATTCACATAAATCCCTTTTCCAAGGATGTTCCTCTCTCACACCAGCACAATTAGTCTCATCATCTTTCAAGGGCTGGAATAAGAGGCATACAATTTGCCGAGGTGAAAATCCAGTATGCGTGTGACAGTAACCAGTAGGCAGGGACAGTAAGTAGACTGTGGTGTCTTCCTAGATATTCTGTTCATTGGTTGAATTTTTTGTTTTGTGTTTGTAGCTGAGCAACAGTTGTGAAGATGTTCTGGATTTGGTTTGATCACGGATTTTCACAAGTGCATTGTAGAATACCAAGGTAAAACTTACTCCTGTTTTACTCCTGTTTATACAGGAAAAATGGGAGTGCTCTAGGGCTTCTTATCCCAGCCCCTGGAAGCAAGGGTTAATGCTACATTATTGTCAACTGAAAAGGGCAGGGGTAGAAGTAGGTTTTGTATAAGGGAATTATATATCACGTCACTGCACATTCCCCCCTCCCCAAATCTTCAGAAAGCAGTTGAATTCTGGGAGCAAATATTTATAAGAAACTCTGAATCTAAGTAATACAAAAAAAAAGTACAAACTGCAATGGAATCATAAACTTAATTATATCAGTACAGAATTTGCATGGATGTCCTCTTTGTTCTAACTGGAATTATTTTAATTTATTTTGAATGGATTAAGTACATGTGCAAACTTAGCCTGTATTATATGAATAAAACTGGGATTTATTACAATTGAAAATTTAGTTAAATTGATATAACTTCTGCATAACAAGACATTTTCTCGGAATCTATATAGAGTCAAAGCACTTTTTGGAAAAAGTGTATTTTTGTGACACGTACAATACCTTTAGAGATATTTCAAAGTAAACAAAAATTGGTGTCTGTGACAAAATGTTTCTGAAAGCTAATTCCTGTGCATCTTCTCTCTGACATGTTGTCATTTGTTGGTGAGTGCCACAGAATAGAAACCCTAGGAAATGCTCAGGAAAAAAAACAACCCATAGCTTTAACATGTTGAGATAGCAAGGTAGTACATGAAATTGTGTGTGTGTGTGGGGGAAAACCCACCTCACTCATGGCGAATCAGCATGTTTTTACTGTGGTATAGAGATGTCTCTGCAAATGACTATAATTTGATGCTGCTGTTCTGTTGTTCAGAATTTGTCATCAAATGTTGCGGTAGGAATACAAGTACATTTGTCCCCTTCTTGTTTCTTTGCCACTTGTACATTTTGTATACTGATAATTTAAGTTCTTTATTACAACTGCCTAGTGTTTAACAATGGAATTACTTCTTGCATGTTTTTGCATGTCTTACCCATTGCCTAGGGCATGCCTGACATGGTTGATGTTTGGCTTCCAACATAAAGCACATCTCTGATAGTTCTTTTTCAAGGATTACTTTGTGAATTAATTTATCACCTCTGAGAGCAAACGGTGTGTTCTTTTGAACTCTCTATTTTGCCTTAATAGGTCTTCTGACTGGTGTCAACTTGCCAGTTTGAACTTTAACTCAATAATTATTTTCCCACAGAACTGCTGAAACAGTTATTTCAGCTTGATTTGTGATTATTTCCTTCAGTGTTTTTTTCTAATCTATCTTTGTACTTTTATTACTTTGCTTTTGTAGATGCAAATTTGAAGGACCTGGTTTATAGTCTTTTTCTTGATGATAGTGTCTCCAGATATGCTTGTCTGAATGCCAGTGTAGGTACAACATTTAAGGTATTCCACTATTGCCCAGAAAAGTCCATGACCTGTCAGCATAATGAAGCTAAGCCTTGTACCAGGTGACACCTATTTCTCAGTTCATTGTAATTTAAAATTCTTACTGTAGTGTCTTGTGGTCTTTTTTTTTAATTTTTTTTTATTTCATTTTAAAATGAACTGTAGTCAATTCTACTATTAGTGTCTCTGCATTGGTATCTTGGATAGTTGATAAAATATGTCTCTGTGGTCTGTAAATGCTTACTCTGTGCTTACTCTGTGTCTCAAATACTTGCTCTGAGGAATTAAAAACTTTAAGTGGGAGTAGTGTTATGAATTTTGATACCAGCCACTCTCCAAACTTGGTTTATTTTGGTTTTTGGGAACCCAGAAAGTTTCATAAGGAAGTAAAATAACCTCCATTGACATGTTATATTTAAAGGGCTTATACATTTTAGACTAAAAGTTAAAAATTCCTTAAGCCCACAGATTCCATATTAAAAAATAGATTGATTTTCTGTGTTCTGAAATGTCCAAAGCTCTTGTATTTCAGAAGTTTACTAGAAATAATCATTAAATAATATTGTATGGAAATATTACACTAAAGATGATGAGTTATGTGTACACAATATGTGCATACATTGAATTAATTGCTCATGCTCTATTAATTTTAATCTTTAAAATATTCTAAGTCTTAGTCTGAGACTATGTGGATGTTATGTCTCTTCAAAGTAATGTGTGAATGCCTGGAGAGGAGAAAAGAGGAGGAAACTATTGTTTGATTAGTTCTGGAGGAGCATGAGTTATAACAACTTTTACAGACTATGAACTGTTAGGAACTTTCAGTTACCTTTTATTACTTTCTTTAAAGAGAGTTCAGTTCACTTACATGTTGTAATCCCTATATCAGAGAGACTTGTGTGTGAGGGTGAAAGATGTTGAGTGGTATTTGCCAAAAATTGTAAATGACTGAATCTTTGTGCTTGAAATGACAGAACCGTATTAAAGGATAAAATAACTTACGTTCATGATTCAATAATCTAATATTTGTGAGATGTAATTGCAGGTAAATTTTAATAGCTTGAGTGAGCAGGCTGTTGGAATGTCTCAGATTTAATTTCTAGAAGCAATTTTAATTTTTTTTAGCATAGTACAAATGACATAATTTACCTACTCATTTCCTGATAATTGACATCTGTGGGAGCAGGTGTAAGTTATTAATCTTTTAGGGTGATCTACATGTGCCTTTTGCTTTCATGAGGGGGGAAATTAACTTGCCTCTTTTTTTCTTGTTCTGTGGTTTCTTAGGTAGTTGAGTGAAAATTTCATCATAGTTTGGGATCTGCAATAAAGACTTGTTCAGATTTTCTGCTTTAAATGCAATCTGCGTTTTAGTAGAGGATAAAACAGTGTAAACAAAGTGTTAACTGCATAATGATTACTAGTTAGAAGCAAATGGAGATCCTGTGGTGTGTGTTTGCTGCGTTCAGTCAGTGGTGGAATTAAATATTTCTAACAAAAAGCATTTAAAGTGTGCCAGCACTGACTGTATTTTTTGCACGTATGAACAAATGAAATATATTGGAGTAGACATATTGTATGGTTACTTATTTTACTTTGTATTATCAACCTCTGTTTGCTTAATGTACAATTAAGATCAGTTTTTAACTGTGAATTAAGAAGAGTCTGAATGAACTTGATACAGAACAGATGTTTAATTGTAGTTGAATTTTCATTTGCAAATCTTTATTTCCTGACTGATCAGATGTGTAGACTAGTGTTTGAATAAACCTAAGTGGTATGTTTAAAGTATGACATCTTTTATTTAGAAAAAGAAAAATAGGGATGACATTAAATTTGACACACTTTTAAAAATATTGGTCCAGATTCAACAGACACCACTGAAAGTAATGTTTGTGTGAAGTAATCTCAAAGCCAAAAGGCACTCTCTACATCTCTGCAAAGTTCACGCAGAGGGAACCAAAACTCTTCCCTGCCCACTGCCACCCCCGCTTGCATCACCATAACCAAATTAATGTAGATGGTATTAATTCCCTTATTTATGCAGTCTGAATGTACATACCAATTTTGGCACCAGCATGAAAATGACAAGAATGGTACCTTCCTTGCTTTTTCAGTACTCGTACTAAATCATGAAAGAAAAGAGTTGCCAGGGTTTTAGATAGGATCTGAACATCTCCCAAATTGAAGTTGGCAAATAACTCTCAAAGGTTAGAGTCACAAATGAGCTCTGAAAGTTTTACCCCCTGTGGCTGAAGTGAGGTTTTTTTATCCCGTGTAAACACAGCCAACTGCACAGCTTGGTTTCAGTGTGGAAAAGGGGTTGTCACAGTGATAGCAGCACTGGACTATTTTTACAGCTTGGAAGAGTCATCGTTTGCCTCGCTGTGCTTTGGGCACAGACCTAAATGTTCTAGGTCTGAAGATGGCCAGCCTTTCCACCATGCCAATGTAACAACTTCTGGCTTGTTTCTTAAAGCCTGTGTTGATTCCATGGCAGTCTATTGGCACTGTCCATCACAACCTATGGCTCTGGTTACACTTTGGCTTTCTTCCAGGATGCCAAAATCATCCCCCTTATGCCCCTGGAAAAGGGATTCTGTCTAGCTGGGTCAAGTCCCTGGTCTTCCTCACTGTGTGGCAGTGATGGATGTCAACTCTGCAGAGAGGGGTGGTTTCTGGGTGTCAGGGTTGGTTTCTGCCATGGCCTGAGAGAAAAGTAACAGCACTAGGTTTGTCCTTGGGAGCTGAGTGGCAGAGGATGCACTGGGGATGCCTGGCTGCTGTGCCCAGTCCATGGCCACTGAGGGCAGGGACAGCCCTCTGGGCACAGGGACTGCCTCAGGGCCAGTACCACAAAGGCCTTCCTCCAAAGGATGCTAGGTGGAGAGGTGGCAGGTGGGGCTGCTGCAGGCAGGTGCCCCGTCACCCCCATGTCGCAGGGCCATCACCCAACAATGCAGCAGTCACAGTGCTCCAGGGCAGGATAAAGGGGGTAGCCTCCAGGCCCAGCTTTGCAGTCAGGACAGAGTTGGCCCAGTGGCAGCCCAGAGATATCTGAGAGGAAATCCTTGAGGAACCAGTGTATGTACTTGAAGGAGGGGGCCAAGGGAGGAAGACTGGAGGCTGGACAAGGCTGCTGGAGGTTCTCTGCTGTAAGGCCAGCTCCCAGTGGGGCCACATTCAAAGCTCATCTAATGAACTGAAATCCTGCCTCAGCCCTTGGGAAACAGATACAAGTTCCTTAGGAGATGAGAAGAACCACCAACACCTGGAGTTGCTTGAGTCTGTCAGGCCTTCCAAGCTGGATAACAGTGGCAGGACCAAGGGAATACCTTGAGGAGCACTGCAGAGCCTGTTCTCCTCATCCCCAGGACAGCAGCCATAAGAAATGGGATGCATAGATGTTGCAAGGTGACCCAGTGATTTGGAGCACCTGCTGGTGTCCAGGCAGGCATGGGAAGGATTCTTGACCCTGAGGATAATCAGGGTGGGGTCATTTTGCTGCTTTTGGAAGCCCTTGAGATGGTTCCAGGTTGAGGGAGAATAGGGATTGGGTATTTCTTGGGAGGCATGACTAGCCTGTCAACAAGGAAGACAGGCCTTGTTCACATTCTTCAGCAATTGCTGATCACCAATGCTGGGGTCAGGAAGGAATTTTCTCCCAGGGCAGATTGGCACTGGTCCCCTGGGGTTTTTTGCCTGCCTTTGCTGCATTGAGCCATGGCACATTGCCATGGCTCCTTTGGGCCATTTTGGCTAGGTTTTTGACTGCTGTTCTTACACTTCCAAGGTGCCACTCATACCCTGGCTCTCTCCACCTCTTAGTCATTACAAGTTTGTAGTGGAAGTGAGCTCTGGCATTCCCTTGGTTCCATTTCCCCAGGTGTTCTTGCTTGTGCAAAATAGCCTGTGCTTAGAAGGGCTCCAGGCTTGCTGCACCATTAGGAGCTGCCACTTCAGCTCTCCCTGCATACAAGTGTGGGGCATACATGGCAGTACTTTTCATGCATCACTGGCCAAGAAGCACAGTGGAGCAATTTTTTTTTTTTCGGCCAAGAAGTATGCATGTTATCAATATCTGACATACGTTTGAAAATACCTGAGGGTACTATACACCTCTTTTGTGAGTGATTAGTATTGATCTCATTCTTCACATTCTCATTCCTTGGGAAACAGGGACTGCTTGGCCTTTAGTCTGGCTTCTATGTTCTGTGACTTGCCTTTGCCAGACTGCAAGGGATGGTTTCTTTTTTCCAAACTAAACTGAAGAATGAATCAACCTGCTCCTAGCTACACCTGTGCATTGTGTTAACACTTGTGACCATCAGCTTTTAAGCAGATTCAGGAAAAAAAAAAATCCTGTTGCCTCTTGTAACCTTTGTGATGTGTCCTTAAGTGTTTTTGTAGCTGAAAAATCCCTGGTACTTCAGGCAAGTAACAGTCTCAACATTATTCAAGTCAGGGTGAGCACAGGGAATGGAACAGTTATGCTATGTGATACATATATAGTTATGTGTGACAAGCTATGACCTAGGTCTGAGGGGTCCATCCAGAGAAGCAACTCTCTGCAGTAGAGGTGCAGAATTGCACACAGTGCTCCAGGTGAGGCAGCACCAATACTGATTACAGTGGGATAATCACCTCTTTGACTGGCTGGTTATGCTGTGTCTGATGCACCCCAGGATGCATTTCGCTGTCTTGGCTGCCAGGGCACACTGCTGACCGGTGCCCCCAGGTCCCTTTCTGCAGGGCTGCTTTCCAGCCATTCCTCTCCCACTTGTGCCCAGGGTTACTCTGTCACAGGTGTGGAATCTGGGCGCTTGTTCTTGTTAAATGTCATGCCACTGACAATTGTCTGATGCTCCAGTCCATCTAGAACGCTCTGCAAGGCCTCTTGTCCTTTGAGAATGTCACCATCACCTCCCAGTTTGGTATCACCAGTAAACTTGCTAGTGGTGCATTCAACTCCTGCATCCATAATGTTGATAAAACTATTGAACAGAAATGGTAGTCATGAGGAACATCACTAGTGTTTATATTGCATTTGTAGCTGCAATTGCTTTGCTCTGGTTTGCTGCTCTTGTGAGAAAGAGCCCCTGGTTTTATGAAGCTCTTGTATTATAAGGAGGCATCTGTGGTATAGATTCCAGGCACGGAATAGCCTTGGTTACATACATTCTTTCTATATTCTCACTTTAACAAAAAACACCAAACCAAAACAAAAACCCAACTTGGGGGCAATACAGAATACTATTGTTCTGACTACTGTTGTTTTAAACTACTGGCTCTGTGAGCGTGTCCTGGCTTCTCAGCCTCTTAATATAGCTGGGCAGAATATGCTCTCCTTCTTGTGGGGCCTGAGTATGGGCTTATGCTTTTACTGCCATCTCAGTATTAGAATCTGGAATACGATTTCCTTGTTTTCAGTGCTAATATTTGCTGTGCTGTATACACATACGTGTGTGTGTATGATATACATTAATGCATATCTATGCGTAGATATATATGGTTAGTGATTATCATTTTACACATTGGTTGTGACTATTACTTGACACCTCGGCAAACTGGTAGAAAAAGAAATAGAATCCAGTTTAAAGAGTAACGTTAAACTGTGCAAACCATGATGCTGCCTTCTTATAGTCCCCTGGTCATCTATTAAACAATTTCTAACTTCCAAAATGAGTGGATCACAACAGTTGCCTCTTCTATGTAACTTCAGTTCTTGATAGGGACAGTCTCTTAGGAGCATGGGGTTTTCCAGAAAAATTATATGTTATCATATAATTTAAACTGTGTAGTAATGCCTGTCCCCAAAGGGATTACAAAGAAATTGCACTTGGAAAGTTTGGTTTTGCAAATCAAATACTTTGCAGATTTTTAAAACTGTATCACAATATAAAATAATATTAAGGAACTAGGAGTCTTTTAATTCTACAAGTAGGATTTTATAGTGAGAACCATTGTTGATACTGAAAGGCTTCTTATGCTTGTGAATCTACAACAGAGCTCTATAAACGTCACTTTCTGATTCTATAACTTCTTTTTACTGTGCTGCCATCTAGAATATAGACTAAAGTAACTTGGCCTTCATGGCATGGTGGTGTGTTTTCTTATGTGGAAGAGCTATAAACTTGCAAAAAGGTCTTTAAAGATATAGTGGACATTGCCAGTGTATCCAAGTTCTGTGTTGACTATGACTTCCTAAGAAGAAACCATGCAATATTTTACTGTTATACTTGCAATGTATTTCCTGTAAATTTGGCTGGTTTATGTTTCTGAATGTAAAAGAGTTGATATTAACTGTAGTTTTTAGTTTATGAACTTTTATAAAAAGCTACATAATTAGCAACTGACTCCAGAGATGAACTTAATTATAGCATATATTATATCTGTGGCAAGCTGTAGATTCCCTTTACTGAAATATGTATACCTGGAACTTGCCTTTGCAAGGTGTAATAACTGATGTGCACAATGATTTAGGGAGGAAAATACCTGTTACATGCATCTAAGCAGGCGAGGGTTCTTCAAAACCTCCCTTGCTTAACTTTTCCTGCTTTCAGTTTAGCTCTTCTCTATATTGTTGATTTTTATTTTGTTTTTATTAAGCTGAAATTGAGTCTGTCAAGAAGACTAAGTGGTTACTTCAGACTCTTAGGGGAAATAGTCATCTATCTGTCTGAAGAGTAAAATTTTTGGAAGTACCAGACAGACTTAAGATTCCCAGCTCCCCGTTCCAAAAGTGACTTTTGCAGTTCCACTGCATCGCTGTGATGCTTGTGCAACTAAATGTGCTCTTTTTATAAGTTGGTTTCTGTGAAAATTTTCTGATCTTTGAGACTGCAATGTCTGCTGAACAATGCGATCTTGAATAAATAAAGCTTTGGATTCTTGGGGAATAAAACAACAATGCCTTTACTATTTGCTCAGTGCATACCTTCTTTTCTCTCCCCTCCTGGCCTTAACGTCTTGTGCCATGGAGCTGAGCTGCAGGCAAGTGCCGAGCCGGGGCATATTGAGTGCTCTGCTGCTGTCTGCGGGGGACAATGGCTGCAGTGTCGCGAGGGCCTACACAGGGGCACTTGATGGCGTTTCTGTGGAATTGCAGTGGTGTATGGCATCTACTGAAATCTGTAGGATAAGCAAATGCAAAAATTCCTTTAATCTGCCAGGCCTCTGAAAATGCTATGTTGTGGCCTCATTGATAAATGCCACAAATAGCAGAACAGCCATGAAAGAGTTGGTTCAAACTGGGAGACTGCATGCCATTCATGTTCCAATTTTAACTGTCGAAAGAAATCCTCATCTTCCCCACCCCCGAGTATGTGTTGTGAGCCAGTCTGCTCTAAAACTGGTGCACAGGAGTAGGTTTTCATTACCAGCACTTGGGAGATCCATGATGCTTTTGTTTACATTCCCAGGTCCAGGTACAAGAAGAACAGATAAAACTTCAGGACTAATTGCCATTTGATTAAGCTGTAGTAATACTGAGCTACAGCAAGCAGCCTTGCTAAGAGTGTGTTGAAATGGTGATCAGTCTTCAATTACTATTATAAAGTAGCAGACTATGATATTGGTCTTAGTTATTTTACTTTGTTGCTGACTTCCACTAATACTATTTTTAGGAAGAAGAAATTTATTTAAGACTGGCTTTTATTTTTGAGTATCTAATGGATTTGTTGGGTACTGAGAGAGTTCATAAATCTCCGGATAGAAAGCAGTCCTCCTTCCTTATTTTCTGCCCCTCAACCTCTGCAGCATGGGCAACTAGACATGTTGCTTTTTTTCTGCTTATACTTGTATGCTACTTCTCCTTCTGGTGTGATCACCGACTTTTAGTGGCCTGATCATTCTTTTTGTCTCTTGAAGATGCTAATGTGCTTTATTTTTCTTGGGAGTTCATATCACATGATTTATCGAAGTCATTGAGATGTATGCCAAAATGCTAGAAATGCAGAAGTTAACAGAAATTAACACTGTAGGAAATGTATTAATTTTTAGAAGATAATACAGAAAAAGTTGGCTCCCTTGAAGTCTTCTATTATTTTAAAAATAAAGATCTAGAAAAACTAAGAACTGTTTAGTCATACTCAATGGTGCAAAATATTTGAATCAGTTTAGGTACTGAATTTTCCTTGTGCAATCAAGTCAACTTTTTTTATGAATTGACAAAAACTACAATGTCTTTTATTTTTCTCAGTAATAACGTATCGCTTTCAAAATATAGTGAACAGTGTGTCGTAAGAAAGCTACAGCTTTATAATCTATTTTATTGATATTTGATGTTTTCTTGGCTAATACCATTGAATAACAGTACCTGTAATTAAGGATTTTACTGATAGTAGTTTTCTCTTTTTTCTTATTCCCCTCCCCTACCTCTCCAGAAAAGAGCAAAAGGCCAAGTGCTGTTTGACAAAGTGTGTGACCATCTCAATTTACTGGAAAAGGACTATTTCGGGCTGTTGTTTTATGAAAATTCAGAACAGAAGGTAAGCCTGTGTGAGGTGTTTGTTCTTCCATGTTGTTACTGACTTCAGTAGTTTAGTGAGGTATGTTGTGTTAAATCTATACCACTATAAACATTTGAGTAAACTGTTACAAAATGTCAATTCTAGTTAGCTGTCTTTTTTAATGTATGTTTAATAATGCTTTGAACAGGAACACAAAGGAAACCTTGCCCCTAAGACTGTAACTATTAGGCCCTTCAGTTCCTTTTTTAATAATTTTAAGCTTAATGAAAATTTGGCATTTGTAAAGGTGAGACTGGAGCTATCCCATCACCAGTATTGGATGAAAATTTCACAAATCAATGATGTTTTGATATGGCTACATTCAAAAGGCTCTCTTAAATACTTTGTGGTAACTTACGTTCAGTCTTCTTTTGTACTTGCTTCCATGTTGGATGGTTGAGCACATCTAGATTGCTAAGCTGATAAAAATCTTAAATCAGTCAGTGGCACTCTATTAACGCATTCCACTAATACCAAAAGGCAGTTTAGCTTTTCCAAGCATCTGAACATTTACAGTCAGGCTGGCTGTTGTGTTGTCCATGAACTGACATACCTGTGGTTACTTTTTCCTCATAAAGAAGACAGACTAATAATTACAAATTGAAGTGAAGAAAGTTGGATTTCTTTTTAATCTCTGTATTTGTAATAGGAAACATCATTACATGAGTACTATACTTAGTCTAGAAGCTTTTGCGCTTTTTTCTGTCGGCTTTATCCCACTATTGTGTTTGAAATGAGGTCTAATTTAGTGGTTTGAATAAATCCTGAGTTTCTGAAAACTTCCATTCAAAGACAGTTGTTTTCTAGAGTTATTTGCTTTGCTGCAAGGCTCACTGTGCAGCATTGAACAAAACACCCAATCCCTCTATATTAAAGATCCCCATATATAAAATGGGCTTGATATATTTTTACCTGGTTATTTTATTTTTGTCCTTAATTTGTAAACCATTTATAGAAATGAGAACTAACTTGGTGTAACAATGTGGAGCACCTCAGATGATCCTTTAAGTAATATAATCTTTACTATTTCTTATTATCACGTGTTGTCCCTTTATTTGTGCTACTCATTATTGAAAATCTATACTGTACACACACAGCAGAATAACATAAAACAACAGTCTGATCTCTGGCAAGAGAGGAAAGGTCTAATAGCAGGCCTGGGATCCTTGAACTATATGAGGAAACAGCCTACTTGAGTAGATCCTAGGAGGTGGAATAAGGAGCCTATGGCTTTTGAAAGTAGAGCAGTAACATCTAGGTTGGTGTAGAGTTATATCTCTTTTTTTGTTTTTAACATGTTACTAGTTGGAGTAAGATTTTTTGTGTTCCTCACCTGTGTGAATGGAGGAACAGAGTACCACACCTTACAAAGAGCCCATCTGTTTATTCATATGCATTTATCCTTGGAGATATTAGAAACTTAACTGGATATGAGCCTGGGCAACCTGATCTAATCCAAAGCTGGCTCTGCCTTGAATCACAGTTGGACCAGTTATCTCCAGAGGTCCCTTTCAGCCTGAATGAGTCCTTGAGCTCCCTATCCATTCACTATGGAGGTGCGACTGTAGCAACACTCATAAATTAAGTATTTACATAAATTAAGCAAGAAATATCTGGGTAATGGGTCCCTGTGGTTTGATTATTTGTATGCCCAGGCGAAGTCTAGCACTGTATTCAGAAGAAGAGTAGACTGCTTGTCACATGAATTATGGATGGCAGCAGGCTTTTATTTAAAAACTCTAGAGAAATCTGGTCCAATTTGTTATGAAGACTAAAAAAAACCCACAGTTGTTGGATTTTGTCTTCTTCATACAAGTAAACTCTTACTGTTATTTGGAGAAACTTAGAAGAGTCTTTCCTAGCAGATTTGCGTTTCCCACCTCATACTTTCTATTGCAGGGTTAAGCTTAATTTATGGTGAATTGCAGGAACTACAAGATTTTGAATGCCAGTGAGTAACAGTGAAGGAGGGGTTTATTTTAGATATTTTGTGGCTGGATAGCCCATACAATCTAGGTTGTACCCAAAGTTCCATTATGTGGGTGGTACTATGCCTTGAAGTTGTGATTACCAAGTGAGTGGGAATACCCAGGTTTTCAAAGAAGAATTTGAAAACGTGGGCTTTGGCATGAACTAGTCACTTGGCTAAGTGCTTACAGTCTTCTGTGGGTTGGACAGTCCTGTACTATAACATGGGGACATTTATATAGGCTTGCTTATTTTTACTGCTATTGTGACTCGAGTTACCTAATTCAAAGCTACCACTTTTGCACAACACCATATTTGGAAGTTCTTACACCAGTTATGGTATAAACATACCCTGATAATGTAAAGGGTAGCTACTGCAGTGTCTTAACACAGCAAAACTCCTGGTTGTGTGCTGAGGAAGTTCCCCCTCCCCAGCTGCCATTGCGCTCTCACTGCTAAGTTTGAAATTGTATAGCTACACAGAATGTGCTTAGTAAGATTGTAGCATTCATTTTTGTTATTAAAGGGATTTTTAATACATGGATGAAAAACACAAAATGTTTTCAGTATGTTAAATATTTGTGGTATGGCTTTTAATGAATGCTTCTGTCTTAGGACTTTTAAGTGTCTCTACTTTTTTCATTCTTCTAAAAAAAGAAAAAACGTTTAACTTATGTTTTGATTTAATAGATGGAAGTATGGAGGGCTGATCAGTTAAGGAATAGCTGCTAAAGAAAGCTTGGACTTGGAACTCTTAATGGTTTTAGGGCCTTCTTTTGTTCACCTCTGTAACAAGTTTGAATTCTTTTTTCACCTCAGTACCAGCTCTTTCGGATGCATTTTTTACTCCTGTTATGACTGTTGCCCCTTCAGATTAAAATGCCACAAACCTCTGACCACCAGGCCAGTCAGTACTAGATGCTGAATGATGTGTTTTTCCTCATTCTTGTGCACTCATCACAGCCACTCATTTATGAGCCAGCTGTTGAACTCAACAGCAGCTGTGGGGTGTGGAAACTGAACACCAGACACTCTTTTGAATTAGAGCTGCTCCCTGATGCACCATCAGGGTACCATTGGAGGAGGAGTCCCATTAACTTTTCTCTATGGGTGTTCTGTGCAGCTGGGAGAGATGTTGTGTCTTCAAATCAGACTGATTTTTGTTAGCTTTAGTACGCATTTTAAAACTATTTAGGTCAAATTACTCATTAATGATTTCTTTCTTTGTTTTGCAAATGTTAAATCTATTGGTCTGAAGTTTTAGTTAGTGATTTCATTGCATTACACCCTCAAAAGTTTAAGAATGCTCCATTCACACTGTAATTGGTCTGCAGAAGCATTAGAAAGCTTCTGCTCTTATATTCTGGGCACCAGCTGGAAATGCTGCTCTTCTGGATTTGTACAAAATACTTTTGTACTTGTAGGGAACATTTTGTTGTTCTTTGACAATTCATTACTTTCTCATCTATAACCTTACCATTCACAAATGAAACAAACAGATTTCTGCCTACTGGAGCAAAGTAGTGTGTATGCACTTTGTCTTTTGTTTTGAGAGACAGACCTGTCTATTCTGTGTTGAGGTCTATTTCAGGGTAGATTCTTTCAATAGTGTTTGTTTTATCCATAATAAAAGGCACAGATGCAAAAAACCCCACCCCTGCAATTATGCATATAAATGGATCTGATTTTATTTAACAGAAGAGTAATGAAAGTTGGTGGCAAAGTCTGCTTCTGATAAGCTTACTCCAGGTTTGGAAAAATCAGAAAATGAACTGTATAACTTTTGTAAAGAAAGGATGATTCTTCTCATCTTGCAGCATATTCTGTATTGTATGTTTTCTCCTACTTCAGTGATAAAAGATAAAGCACTGGAAGTAACATATACTCAGGAATCCTAGTTTTCTGCTCTAGTTACTCCATGCTATATTCTATACTTATTTACTTATATATAACTTTATCTAAAAATCTAAGTTTAAGCTACTTCTACTTATCTTTGTAATTGGAAGAATATGGCTATGTATCATTTTGGAATGGAATTAATGCCCAAACTGAAGACCTAGGATGACAACTGTGGCTGAAGTGAGTCTCAGCCAAAATTATTTGAAGGCTACTGTTGTCTTCCAAGGCCTTTCCATGTCAAGGCTCTTCCAACAGATAGCAGATTTTCTGACTTAAGCAGAATAAATGGTAGGTATAATATGGTAGCAGATTTTTTTGAGGAGTGTTATATATCTCTTCCTTTGTAACGTGTATGGACTGTGCATCTCTTGAAGAATTATCATAGCTATGAAATGCAGAGGTCACAGACCTCTTAAAGGAAGCAATATGAAACTATTTTTTTAAACAACATCTATAAAAATGGTAAAAAAGGGGTTTTTGCATTTAATTTGTAAACAATATTTGTCTAACATACATGCTGCATTTGTGATTAAATCAATTTGGACAAAGGTCATTTACAACAGGAGACTTAGTATTTTGGGTCATATTTGTAGAAGCCACATCCTTTATCAACAGAGGTGATGTACATTAAGGATTTGCGCTAGTGCAAAAACATAGCTCCACATTCTCCTAATCCATACAGACCCATAAAAGTGTAGCCTAGCATGTTTTGTCTCTTTGAAATAAATTTGACTTTGGGTGGAAAAGCTTGTAATAAAGACTGAGGGATATGGTATTGGAAAAAATTTTTTGCATGTGGAGTTTGGTACCATAGACTGAAAGGCAAGTCACATTGTACCCAGTATCCACTACTTGGCTAGGTTAGGCAAGAAACTTTGGTAGAGAAATGCCTTTAGCAACATTTGGCTGGCACCGAGGTCCCCTCTGACTTCAAGCTGCTAATATGTGCAATGGTTTGTGGAAATGCAAAAGTTGTCTTTCAGCTTACAAGTCAGTCGCTAATTTGCCCCTTCTTTGGCACATCTGTCGCTGAAATGCGCAGGCTGGTTGTGTGCATGTGGGTTTCTTCCATGTATATGCTTGCATATGTGTGTCTGGCTGTGGGAAGTAAAGGTTCAAACACTGTGTAAAGTAAAATATCAGTAACTGCAGTTAAAAGCCTTATTTTTCCAGTCTCTCAATCTATTTTCTAAAATCTGTGGGTAAAATTAGTAAACAGGATTGTCTGAGCTACTGATGAATATACATTACTGATTTCTTAGTCTAACTTTCTGGAGTTATATTTTTTGATGATCAGTCACAAAAATGTCTCTTTGCACATATAGATAGTAATGGAAATGCTATGAGCTATTTAGTAGGTTGCACAGATTATATTAAAACATTTTTGGTATTAAGGGTAGAACACATCTAATAGCGAGGCATCTAAATATGAAAACTGACTTTATTTGCATTTGAAGCTTGCCAGTGTATCAGTATTAACATCATACATGTTCACAGAGAAGTTTGCTTTGGGGGAGGTCAGGAAAGAAGCATGAAACTTGATCAGGCTTTTCCAAGCACCTTTGAATGTTATCAGAACTAAAATGTATACACATTAAGACAAACAATGGGAATAACAAGCCTCTGCAGTTCGAGAGAAATATCATCTGAAGTAATTCTGTTATGGGTGTATAAGCACAGATGTGTCGAGATTACATGGCCATTCCTGAAAAGTCTGCTTATGTCAATAAAAGGAGTATGAGAGAAAATTGCAGTTGTCAAATGTAATTTGCTAGACCTTCTCCACTGTAAGACTATCCACTTCTTAAAATTACAGGGCATAAATAGTGTAAAGCAATAAGACAACCGTGAAGGGATTGGCATTACACAGTTTCATTTATGTGGATGTGTGGGGAGACTTGCTAGCAAATCACAAGTTCAATTTTAGAGTTCTCTGCGTTATTTTAAAATAGAACAGATGACTGAACAATGCAGACTTTAACTGCTCTGTACGAAATCACCATCTTCAGTCTGAAGTGATTTTAAATGCTGGTTGTGGTTTGTTTTTGTTTGTTTGTTTTTTGTTTTTTTTTTCCAGAACTGGCTAGATTCTTCAAAGGAAATCAAGAGACAAATTCGAAGTAAGTACTTCTGTATTCAGATGTTATGCTCCTTTTATTTCTTTGCAGAAATATTCTTCATAAAACTAGTAGCCTGGATATTGACTAAATTGTGTACGTACAGCATTGAAATAATTAATATCTAATAATGATGTATTTAGCCTTAGAACAGAAAGCAAAGCTGTTGTTTCTATCCACTGTCCAAGGAGAGAAAGAATCCCTCAGCCTTGTGCTGTAGAAGTTAATCATTATACCGGCTGCTGCCCAAAAATTTTCATGTGCTGTATGTAACTAATAGTTGATCTGTTTGCCTCCTGAAACACTAGATGTTTTACAACTTCATGCTGATGTTTGCATTATGGGATGGGGAATGTCGTCTTGCAAAGATGGTCATGGTTGTTGCTATAGGACTTTCTAACTTAGACTCAGCAGAAGAATATGAAACTATAAAAAGAGAATCGATGTCCTACAGAAAATGTATATTCTTCAATACTGATTAGTCCAGCATTGGCTTTTTTGGTGTGTCCAACATTTCCAGAAGGGAAATGGAATAGAGAGCATAATCTTGGAACATCTCACTACAATGGTTTTCAGACTGAATCCTTTTGAGAAGTCTTTCTACTTCCTATACCCAATACACAGAGTAATTTATTTTACTCTTTTTGTATAAAACTGTCAAAACTCTACTCTTCACTAGCCACGTAGCTTTTGTAGTAGGTAGGGGAGAGAATGGAGGGTAAATTTAGGAGATACTCTTCCTAAGTCTACATGTCACCACATAAGTAGCTCCTAAGAAGTGCTAGACAGCCCTTGCCCTTACTGAAAGTTTTCTTATTTCTTTGCTCATTTGTGGCCAACTGCAGTATGGGTTTTTTTGTTGTTTTGTTTTTGATGGAAACCACCTTTTGGTAGTGCCTGATAGGAAATGTAAGTGAGGAAGAGATGGTGATGATATGAAGATTTATGTGTCTATGCTTCTAACACGATAAGAATTTAAGTTCTAAGAAACTGGCTTCAAACCTTTTTGGGGAATGTGATCCAGTGGGAGCACTTGTAATTAAGAACAGCAGTGTGTTATTTACAATGATACACAGGTAGTTTCTTCACTATAGTTAACTTTCTGATTTAAGGGAATACTCACATTTTTTTCAGAAATCATAGTGGTGTTAATTCTGTTTCCTTGAGACCTTTCCCAATTGATGAATCCCTTACTAGGAAGGTGTGGTTTATATTGTCAGTAAAGAAATGAAAGTTACAGAAGCTTCTTGGAAACTCTTTCTGATCAAACATGCTCTCGTGTAAGCAAACTTAGACCTATTAAAATGTTGAATATACTAATATGCAAGTAGAGGCCATCCTTAATTAAAAGGAAAAGTTACTGGTATTGTAACCTCTTATTCTGCAGGTCTTCAGTAAAAACCTCTTAATTGTCCAAATATGTGGGCTAAAGGCTGTTTTGTTTTAATATTTGACAAAATATTGAGAACGTTGATACTCTTTGTTATTGTCTTCTGTAGTGATCTGCATGCTATGTAGCCTACAAGTAAGTGTCATGAATCTGAAGTGTAAGAACTGACCTGAAAACTTTTTGGATGCGCTACACAACAATTTTTTAATACTGTATCATATTTACTACAAAACATATTTTAAGGGGATGTGATTTTTCATACAGTGTGAAGACCTACAGTTTATATTGGAGGTCAAGTCCAGTTTCCTCAATTAGGCATCATGACTGGAATTTTTTTCTGGTCAGCAGCACTTCAGAAGTGATAGGCATAGTGTATAAGGCAAACAGCCAAGTAAGAACACCATTTTAAGGATTTTAAGATGAAACTTGCTTATAGCAATTTGCAAATAATCAGCATACTGTCAGTTGTGTTCCTCGTAATAGATGTATTAAAGTTTCCAGATACGGAATGTACTGCAAGGACAAATTTTATCCCCCAGCTACATAAGCATCGAGTAGTGAGGCTTTTCTTTGTTTCAGGCTTAGTTCTAAATATATTTGTCTTTGTACATAAGATTTCCATTCTTGATTCAAAAAATATCACAATAAACTTAAGGTACTTGTAAAACCTACTACTCCTTTTGAATGTTTGAAATTAAGAAACTAATTTCTTTTGTACAGCGCAAACTGAAGCACTAGCATGCTAGATAAGCATATCTGGACAAACACATTGATCTGAACACACAAAGGTGACAAATTTGGAAGTGGAGTTCAGCACATGAGTTTGTAACTTAATATTTATAACAATCTCTCACACACATGTGAGCGATACTAATACTCTGCATGTTGGACATGAATGTACCACCTGTGACTGGGGAAGATGAAATAGGAATCCTGTAGTGTCCCCCAAGTCATGTTCTGCATCAGGCTGTCTTTTGCTAAATCAGGGTCCTGAGGCCTTCTGTGTGATCTTATACTTGTTCAGGTTGGCCTTTGGCTGGGCAGTTATGTTGGACCTCAGCAATTACTGATGTTACTTCAGATAATGAATGTGATACACAGATTACTGGCTCTGTTCTCAGGGCTACAAAGGTGGCAAAAAGCTTGTTTGCTTTCAACCAGCCTGAGCTCTTCAGGAAAATTAATTCTTGAATTTTTTTAACTCATGTAATTGGATATCCACTGGTATGTGTTAAAAACTCTTAATTAAATCAGGGACAGGTGGGGTAATTACACTTCTGTCACTATCTTCTTGAAAATTGCTACATCTAAAGTGGATTCAGGCTTTTGAAAAATTAAGAACTTTACCTTGAATATTGTGATGGTACAAGCAGTAGCAACTGACCTTGGAATACTCAAATCCTGGACTTCATAGAGTAGAGGGTGGTGGTTCACCCTTCTATAAAATTTAATTTGAGAATTTATCTGTGTGACATGTTGTAACATGCAGTGAGCATAGAACACATGATATTCCACTCAATTTTATCAATAGGTATTTTCATAGCTATCATTCTCAGTGTAACAGAATTGAATGAGTGAACTACATACACCTGGTTTTATCAATGTTTTGGGGTTTTTTTGCAATTGAAGATCAATCTTTTGTCTGCAATTCAAATGTTCATAGTTATGGATAAAGATTAGAGATCTGAATGTATAAACTATGTGTTTTGGGAAGCCTAATTATTTGCTTTTATTGTTTGTGTAATTGAAATATATGAAACTGAGTTATAGACGTGGTTATCTTTCTCTTCACACAAGTTTTGAAACTATTTTTGGGATATATCCTGGTTTTAGTGTGGACGTAATTCATTCTCTTCCACATTCTCTTCTCTTTAAATTTTTATGCTGTGTGGAACAGTTCAAATCTAAGCTAATGTTCTGTCAATTAAATCTATTTCTAGTATTTCTTTTATGAAATTGAGAGTATTTGGATGTGCTGAGGGCAGAACAGAATGGTATAGGGGTTTTTGTACATTCTTACCTGATAAAGGATTCATTTAACTGTTTTTACTCTTCAAGCCAACTGTAAAATTGTCTTACTGTCTTTTGTCAAACAATACTTATTTAGCCAGAAAGATTTTAGAAACTCACTGCTGTATCAGGATATGACTAATCTGATCTAATTTAGGTTAACTGTGTCCACCTAAGGAAAATGCACATGTTTTTTGAAGCAACACCCACTTTCAGGGGGTGAGTGAGTGCATTCTGAAATAGGTGTGTGAGAGAGCACCAAACCAAATGCCCTTTTTCTTCTATTGGCTATGAAGGGAGTCAGTGGTGTCTTATGTATATAGTTCCATCTCAGCAGTCTAGGGTTGAAAGAAACTATGTCCACTAGCATTAAGAGATAATGGTTATGGTGATAGAAAAGTTGTTTTTGTTTTTTTAGAAAGGAGTGATTAACTGAAAGACTGAAGACAGAAAACTTGATTTGCTTGTTACTTGATTCATTTTAATTACTGAGGGGCATGAGGGAAATCCTCTAATTCCATGGAAGTCGATTAAAACAGATGAAATTGTATAATATATAAGGCAGCTGGTGACAAATCTTTGGCTATAAGTTTTGAATGTTTCTTTTTAAGCATGCTGAAGAGTGTTCAACATCCTTTTCTTAATAGGCATCCATTCATTCAGATTGGGGAACTTAAACAGCCAAATACAATGGTGGCCTAGTCTTTGAGACATACTTAGTGAACAATTAAGGTAGTCTAAACAACTGCTCAGGATAGAGTATGATATACAAGACTAATGATATTGTTAAATAAGTATATTTTCAAATTACGCAGTAGACCAAATGGTGATGAATTCATAAACACAATTCTGTGAGAATAATATAACATGGCTTTGGAATTTTGCAGCACGGTGTTCTAAAATACTTAAGAAATCTAAAGTTTGTATTTAAAAGTGCTATGGTAAGTTAGAATTATTTAAGGAAAGGGCTTGTATTTTAAATGTACAGCTCTGGCTGTCTGGTTTTAATGCGAACAATGTATGGTTATGCTTAGACATGAAAATACGGTGGTCACTTTATTCAGTGTCACTTTATTTTTATATCATATATTTTACACAAATAGCTGTATTTCTGTAAATGTTGTAGCTAATGTTGATCTAAGGTCTGGCTTAGTGTCTGGCTTATAGTTGGTAAAGAGAATGAAGTACCTGGGCCAAGGGAAGAGTTGTCCTGCAGAAGTGCTTCTGTATGTCTACTAGTTATAAAGAACAATTTTGCACTTTGGAGTTTTCTGAGTTTGTGAGCAGAATCTTGTCAGTCCAACCAGCACTGTCTGTACTCTGCTTTTTATGTATTTTTTGAAAATGTGGGCTGGATATAGATCTTCCTCATTTCTTTGGTTTTCTTGACAGTAATTTAAGAAAAATTATAGAAGTCATTTTCTTAATTTTATGGGGCATTTTTACATCTGCTTGTGAGTAGTGTGCCTGTCCTGGTTACACAGTACCCTAAAAATCTTAGCTGAAATATAAGATATATCATAAGTAAAAGCCAGGAAAAGCCTTTACTGGGGGGAAAAAAAAGCCCTTTACTGATTTCCCAGTTAAAATGGGATGAATCATGTTAATTGTATGCTGCTAGCTGGTTGGTTATATTGCATTCTTTTTCTCTAGGAATGTGCCTAAAGTTGCCTCAGAAGCATTTTTGAGGTAACAAGCTGGCTGGAAAAATTTTTGGTATTTCTATAGTCCATATTATTAAACATCAAAACAGAGAGTCTTATCAGGGACAGAATGCTAAATATCACTTTAAATATCAGATTTATTTATTTTCGCCTGGGACACCAATTCAAAGCCCTAGTAATAGTGTGCATTATTGTGTGAAGACAATTACGTTTGTATGCCTCAGTTATGTAGCTATTAACAGTATGCTGTAGTAAGAAGTATAAATATAGACTGTGCACATTGTAATATGCTTGCTATTCTATATTCAGGGGATAAATGTGCTTTCAGTAATCAGGCAAAATGTAAGGTCACTAACTGGAAAATATTTAGGACAAAGTCAATTACGATATTTTTTTCAGTGGATTATCTATGGAATTAGTATGAGTAAACATCTGAAGTTTTTCACATAGTCTATACATTCAGAGGATTTATGCTCTTTTTAGCTTTTTATAGAGAATATAGATTTATTTTTTTCCCCTCAAATGGTGTCTAGGTCTCCTGGCTACAGTTTTTCTGAAAGCTAACTGTAGAAATGCTGACAAGAAAGAGAAATATGTTAAACAGGGGTTCATCTGTGACTAGTTTAACTGCAATATAGATCAGGAAAAATTGATTCATACCAGGAAACATTGCTTCTTCCCAGGAAAACTCGAAGACTGGTTTAAACCTGTGTGGAAGGGTACATCCTTCATCCATCTTTCCCCATCTGACAGTCCTGTTAACATGACAACTACCCCTGAACACTTCTTGCATAGATATTTGGGCCCAATTGCTTCTCTTCATAAGTTTGGCTTTTTCAATATCAGCAGCTTTTCATTAAATGATGCTAATTCCCTGGCAGATAAATGATAGAAGTGGGCTAAGCTATTCCAGCTTTAATTCTGTTTGTCATGCTATATGTATTAATTAGTGTTAGACATTTTTTAAAGGTATTTTTATCTTAATTCTGTCTTGCAGTAGATGATGCAATGAGGCATATTTTACCCAATTCAGTTCTAGATGTACATCCAGTAAATCAGGCTTTGTTATTTAAGGAGTCCTGCCTTATTTTGTAAGCAAAGTTATCAGTCATTGTTCTAACAAATAATTGATAACTGGGAACATTATGATATGCTAAAACCCTGAGCTCTCAAAAAGAAGTAGTGACTTAGTAGCCAGGCGACTGAGATTCACACTTAAGCAGAAACTGAAGTGTTCCAATGAATAGTCATTATTGAATAGTCATTATACAATGAATACAGTTATTGAAATGTTGAAAGATATTAAATATCTTTTTACACAAAGCACCTCTTCATCTTTAATAGCTGTGAAACTTAAAACAGGATTTTTAAAAAATAAAATAACCTTAAACAGAAATGTCAGCACTCTTTTCTAGCGTTATGTTGGAAATGGCATTTCAGTGTTGTTGTTGTTAAAATACACACTTTTTCAAGGCATGAGTTATCTCTGTAGGATGGATTTTTAAAATTGTTTACTGTCCAAAATTCATCATTAACAACCTTTATAAAATTATTACCTTCTTTTACCAAAGATTATTTTTTGCTAGGTCTTTCACCTATTCTCATTAGGAGAAAAGGTGAAAGACATAAAATGGCTACTTGTTTTGATAATATTTTGATTTCTTTTCTTATCTTTCCTTACCAGTTTTAGCAGATCTGCATTGTAGTGTTACTTTCTTTGTTTGGCAAGATATGATGAAGCTCAACTGCATTTGCTTTAAAGCAGCATGCAAAACCAAACTATTAAGTTACTTTCCTAGACTCTTATTTTGGAATCTTCTTTTACATATGTACGTCCGTATTGTACTTAATAAAATCTGTTTGAATTAGGAAAGTCAAATTATTAGTACTTTCCAATTAACTTACTCCTCTTGCACATGGTGTTACAAAACTGGCTGAGTAACATCCTGAGAATGTATTTTAATTATTGATGACAGTCTTAAGCTTTCAAATATTAAAAATTTATTTTACACTAGAGCTATGACTAAAGGCAATATGTTATGCTTTGTCAAATTATTCTAGTTTAAAATACTAATGCTTAAAATGAAGCAAATTTAAACAATGCTTAACTAAAATAAGCATGCTTTTACTTAAAAACGTGTGGTGTTAACAATTCTAACACATTAGAATTTAAACTTGAAATATCATGGTATTATAGTTGCTAAAAGTATTGCTTCTCAAAAAATATTTTAAAGAAGGAATGGCTAATATTTTTTCTTCCACACATTCTGTATGAATGAGTAATTTGCTTATTATCTGTCTGTTCTATACCATGCAGACCTCATTTTGACATGTATGTTCATAGACATTGTACTGTCTCTCAGGCTAACAGTCAGTTTACACAGGAGGAGACTGTTAGCCTTGGAGGAGTTGGAAATAAGCACTAATTCAATGCAAGTGTCTTTGAACCCTGAAAAGTGAAATATATTATGCTAGTTTTCAAATTAAAAATGTGACATTTACATAACTTACTGTGCAACATCCTTTAAAATTTATTTTTAACATGCTAATCTTCCACTGTATGTGACTGAGCTACTGTCTGATAACGAAAAATAATCTACGCTTCTTACTAAAATACTGTAAAAAGAGGGAGAAAATTTTCCTCAAGATTTCAGTGATTTATATGACTGCCTAACATTTTTTAGTAAGGTTCTTTGATTGCTTCAACTTGTTTGAGATTAATAATCAGACATTTCCGTGTTCAGGTTTACCTTGGATATTCACCTTTAACGTGAAGTTTTATCCCCCTGATCCTTCACAGTTGACTGAAGATATCACTAGGTATGCATAGTTCCTGATTTTAAACTTTAAAATTACTGTTAGTCTAATTTGAAGGCCATATAAAATTTATTCTTCAGTTTCCGGATGCCGTAAAAGGTTTGGGTATTACTGTAGAACACTACAGATGTTCTTACATCAACTGCTTTTTGGAACAAGGTTGAAAAGGCAAAGCGAAAACTTAAGGAAGAAATCTGAGAAAGAAGAATTTATTGATAAGTGGCGTTATGAGTTGGGTGGGAGGTAAGATGCGAATGATCATATTTGAAAGAAGCTAGTGTTTTATTGTCAGGCTGCTGCTTTATTATATAGCAAATGAGTGTGTGTGAGTTTTGATACTAAGAGCAAAGCTCAGGGGATCCAAAGTACTTCAGTAATAATCTAGGCTAGGTTTGTGAAAACAGTTTTATGCATATGCATTAAATAAAACCATAAAACAGAATAACATCTGAAAATAATTATCTTCCAAAGTTCTTAGAAAATACTTAGAATGCAGTGGCTACTAGGCACCTAAAGAGTAGCATCAAAAGACTAACATAACCAGTGTGTAGAGTGTGGGGGATTCACACTCATTTTTTCAGGAGTTATAGAAAACCTAAAGATTTAGTTTTGGTTTGGAGTTAGCTGAATCTGCTGAGGCAGGAGATATGTTACTACACATTGCATCAGATCAGTCATCTGCACAAAATAAGATAGCTACAGAAGCATTTAGTTGATATATTAATACAAAGAGTCTAAGACATTTAGAATGCAGTGTATTTAAGAGTCTGTTTTGTTTGAAATTTTTCAGTAAATTGATTGGCTTTTCAGTTGCATGCTTTTATCAGTTGAACATTTTTAAGGTTATACCTTAAAGCTAAATTCCTTAAAATTTAAGCTTCACTTGTAAAACTTTTTTTATTGACATTAAAAATGTGCACTAGGGTAGGATGTCTACTGATTGTTAACTCGTTAAATTTGGTAGAAGTATGCAGTACCTGAAATACTAAATTATAATACGTACATGGTTTAAGGAAGGCAGTTATGGGTTCAGTACTAAACTGGATTTGTTGTGTGTGTTACATGATTTGATTACCTCATGAACTACAAGGGATATAAAAATCAGAATTTTACAGCCAAAGGGAAATGTCAAAGGAAATGCACGGGTTTGTATTTGAAACCTTAGATACCTGCAGGCTACAATGTGAAATGCAGGAGTTCCTAAGTTAGCTTCTGTTACAAACTAGATACAGTTTTTCATTCATTTATATCAGAAATGGGATTTTTCCTGCTCTTCACAGTATTTATGAAAGTAATATTGAGTCGTAAAAATGGAAATGAAATTTATTGTGTGGCAGTAATGCTCAAATCATGTGAGGTGTAACAAATTATTAATGCATTGCCTTATTTCAAAATAAGCGTATATGATTGCATGCATCTCTGAATTCTGCCATATCTCTCAAACTTGACACTGGTAACACTTTCTCTGTTCTTGTTTTTGTTTGTTTCTTCTTTCGTTTTCTTGCAGATATTTCTTGTGCCTACAGCTTCGTCAAGATATTGCTTCTGGTCGACTGCCATGTTCTTTTGTGACTCATGCCCTCCTTGGTTCATACACCCTGCAGGCTGAGCTGGGTGATCATGACCCCGAGGAGCACCGCAGTGGCTATATCAGTGAATTCCAATTTGCACCCAATCAAACTCAAGAGATGGAAGAGAAAGTAGCTGAGCTACACAAAACGCACAGGTGTGTCAGATACAGTGAGATTAAATGAAGTCATTGTGCTTTGTCAGGTGTATGTCAATTCTCTTAAGAGTATGTGTAAATCTGTTCAGCTGAAGCCATTGTTACTTCGGAAATCTTTGCTATGTAACTAGAACATCTTACTTCCATGTATTTAAAAATTCCAGTTTGAAAACAGTAGCCTCACTAAGATCTTTTGATCTTGTTCTTTAAGAGAACTTTTGGAGAAAAAAATTTTATCAGAGCATATGAATTAGTTTTAGCAACATCCAGCTAAATATTTTGAAAGAGTAAAGGTGGAAATCTCTACTAAAGAAATATAATATGGTCTGAAAGAACACTTCCCCTTTAGGGCAAAAATGCTATTGATACCTTACAAACTGAGGTTTTTCTGTGTGTCTGAATCCCAGGATTCCACTCAGTTTTGATTCTCAGTTCTGTTGTCAATAAACTCAAGACTTATTCAATGGTTTTAGGGGCTTGACTCCAGCACAGGCGGATTCCCAGTTCCTAGAAAATGCTAAGAGACTGTCCATGTATGGAGTGGATTTACATCATGCCAAGGTATTGGGGGTTGGTTTTGTTTTGTTTTCTTTTAGGATAGACATGCTTAGTATAAAACAGCATAGTATATATAGATTGTTTTAAAAACTTAATACCCTCAGTTCTTAAATATAAGCCTTTTATCTCTTGCTCATGATAATTACTCAGTTTACAGCTCTACCATCCTTAGAATTTATTTTAAATCTAAGTTTAATGCATAGGCATATGTGCAGCTTGGAAATAATATTTTATTCATAAAGGCAGCTAAATAAATTTTAAATGTCAGATTTCTGATGCCAAGGAGATGTGGGGCAAAAAAGTAAAGCCCAGAATAACATGTGATTGTTTTTGTAATATCACGAGAGTTAAAACCAGGGGGGAGGTCTTGGGGAAGGGTGGTTTTTTTGTTGTTTTCCCACTCCTCTGCGTAGGTCAAATCAAGTTTGCATTTCTAGTGGGATTTTTTTTTTTTAGTTAAAAGCCCAGCAAACCAATTAACCAACCCCCTCCCATTCCCTCACACAAATCCAGAGTCTCAAACTGTTAGGAAAATTAATGCATTGTAAGCATATCAGCCCTATATTTAAAAAAGAAAACCAGAACTCTTTAAGTACTGGAGAAACATTGTTTAATTTTGTTTCATATGGAAACAATGCCCACTTGTTTTCGCAATTTTCCATAGACTTTTTCCTGTGCTCTGTTAGAAGCACTGGAAAGAAATAGACTTAAATTTTTGTTCTCTTACATCAACTGTGTCTGTAACATATACTAATTTTTTAATACAAGTGCAGTGTGGCAGTTAACTTGATATATGGTGTTTAAGGAACTTAGATTTTTAGAGTTTTACTGGAGATTTCTTTTGCTGTAGTGAAGTAGCTGCAAGCATTAGAACAGCTGTTTGCCAGGATCTGCTTGTAGCTGCTAGTTATGCCAGTGCAGCAACATATTAGCAACATTGTTGGCATTAGATGTAGTTGATTTGTTGTTGGGGGGCACATGAGATTCTGCTGTATTGTGTAGTGGTACAGTGTATGGAAGCCTTATCAGTTAGTGGTAAATTCTGTAGCCTGTAAAACTTGCATCAAACACTGACAGTGAAGCAGAACGCTCAGAAACCTGGCCTGCCAGCACTTGGAAATGTGCGTTGACATTTTCAGCCAACTGTCCATTACTTCCTGTATCTTTGCTGGAATAGTAGGTGACTAAAAAATCACCATAATCACCAACTTGTTCAGACCTTCACTGACTGTTTTAAATTGGAAGGTTCTGGTGTTAGCTTTTCTGCATTGAATATTTGTTGAAATTATTGGTAGTGCACCCACAATACCTTTCCTCACTTGTAAGTCGTTAACTTAGTCCCTAATGCTAGAATATCGAAGAATTTTCCAGAACTGTGGCATATGCAGTGGCATATGAGTGCCAAAGCCATTATTTAGCCAAGTATATTAGTTTTATATAGGCTTTAGTCTCTACTTCTGCTTTGCGGATCTCATTGTCAGGGTCTTTCAGGTTTGAATATGAAACAAGTCCCAGTTGCATTATTCTCTCAAGGTATGCCAGTGATAATTACTGGTTTGGAAAGTTATTAAACTGATTTTTATGAAATTGTCTCACACATGATAGGATTCTGAAGGTGTGGATATCATGCTGGGTGTGTGTGCGAACGGACTGCTCATTTACAAAGACAGACTCCGGATCAACCGCTTTGCTTGGCCAAAAATTCTGAAGATTTCCTATAAGCGAAGTAATTTCTATATCAAAGTCAGGCCAGCAGAAGTAAGTAGTACCTTTCTGACTTGTGTCTTTTGTGAGATCATTTCTATCTAGCAACAAGATAATATCCTTTTTTTTTTTCCCCAGATGTCCTCAAAGGCTTAGGTTGGATTTGAGCAGAACTTGAGGGTTTTATTTTCCCCTTCAAATTCTACTGATTGTATTAAACACTTAATTAGTAAATGCAAACCAAGAAGAAAATCTAATTTCTTTTGTTAATAGATACCATTCTGTAACTTTTTTTAACGAGGAAAGCTAGTCACAGTGGCCACGGTCTTACTGTCTATACAAACTTGCAGTCCTGGGGGAGAGCCAGCCTCTCTTCCTCTTTGGGTATAATTGTTCACTAAATGTGAACGCATCTAGTTGTATGTGTAATCAAAGGCTTGAGTTGTCCTCTAGGATGTTATAACTCTTTCTGTTTAGCTGCTGTGGAAATAGTGAATTCAGCTTTCTTTTCAGATACCATTATAAGTTTGTGGGAGTTCCTGAAGGGGGGGGGGAGGTGTCATGTTTTGAACACATTGTAACTGGAGATGTGGGGGTGGGGGGTGTGTGTGGAGTCAAACACTATAATGCTTTCTGAAATTATATTCTAAAATGTTTAAGGTAGGTTTTACTGCATAAATATGTAAAATAAAAGAGAAGTCTAAATACCAACAGTACAATACGAACATTGTAGATTATAAGTTTTGGAGCACAGGTGTATTCTTGCACTCCACTGATAGTGCATATGTGTAATATTTTTTGCTAAGAAACTATTGTATAGTGAAATGGATCAGGTAAGCTTAACACTGCAGTATGGATTTCAGACTTCTATGAAATTCAAGGAAACTGCAGTACCTGCAGTACAATTACTTAATGCATTTAAATAAATACATGGGGCAACTAGTCAGGAAATCAGCAAGGAACACTAAAGTATTACTGGATTTCTCAAAAGAATCATTAATACAGTAGGAAGGGATACTGTGATTATTTACCCATCATGACTAGCCTGCCAAGTATAATTTTATTACAAGGCTGGAAATTCTGATTTATTTCTTTCTAAATCCTGTGAAGTCTTATGAGAGGACAATTACAGCTTGTTACAGTAATGGAATTATCTGAACTCTGCCTGCTAGTTAATAGTCAGCTTAAGGAAATGGGCTAATTTATTTGTGGATTCTTTCCAGCTGGAACAGTTTGAGAGCACGATTGGGTTCAAACTGCCAAACCATCGGGCTGCTAAAAGGTTATGGAAGGTTTGTGTGGAGCACCATACTTTCTTCAGGTAAATGGTAATTCTCTGCTTCTCCTGATTTACCAGGTATGCTCATATCTTTCTTTGAAAGGATATGAGGAAAATAGAGAAGACTTCCATGTAATTTCTCAGTCCAGTAGCAGCTCTTAGAAGATATCCTACCAATCATTGACCCCAAATTACCAATTCTGAAGATTTCCAGTACAATTAACTGTTTTATTTAAACTTTCAGAGTGCTAACAGTACAAACCTAAACTAGTGATCATATGTAAGCCTTGATGAGAAATCAGGTCTTCGGAGTGACCATCTAGAAAGCCGTCCTTTATTCCTTCAGGGCTTGACAGTATCTTCATTCATTTCACTTACCAGAATATTCTGCTGAGTGTAAATGCTTACAGCTGAATTATTGCTTATTTATAAACTGGCCTGAGTACACAATCATTCTTAAAGAACAGAGAATCACTTTAAAAACAGACCACTATTTGTTTATATGATAATCCATAACTAACTTGACATTTTTTTCCCCAGTAACTGGTAAACATAAAATTCTGAATTGATCATTGAAACTCTGGTCTATTTGTAAATAAGCACTTTAACAATAGGCCACAGAGTTGTTTCTGCTTCCTCCAGTGAAAGGGAATTTGAAAAATCTTCATTTGATTTTTATATAGTAGCACAAACTCCGTGAGGGAATCTGTGCCCCACGTGGCCTAGGAGTCACAGATAAGGCTGAATCTGTTGTACATTTTATAAGCATTGAATCTGAGTTTCTTGCTTCAAATGAGCGCAGTAACTAGGGTATGTAAAAAGTCGGCTTTCTCCTTCAGCAGCCTGTTCTGTTTTTTTGTTTTTTTAAAAATCAATTTTGGTTTAGGGTAGATGCAATACTGTCTCTGCATACTCGTCTACACTGAATATAGTTGCTAGACTGAGACCTTTTAAAGAACTTGGGGAACATGAGACCTAAGCAGTTCATTACTGGAGTTCTCTCACTGGATGGTTTTCAGTATTCAGATTTTCATTGAGTGTAGAGTATTCTTGAATGCAATATTAAATTTGTGCTAGGATTGGCAGTCAATCTCAAAATGCTTAATGTGGAAGCACTTAATTTTGAAATATTTTCATGTTTGACATGATTCACTGGTTAGGTTTATTAAGATAGTCCACCGTTATATTCTTTAGAATTTGAAGTCTGCTTTGGTTGGTGATGTCCATTACCACAAATAGCATGCAGTTCTGTCTGCGGTTAAAAAATTAGCAACATTCTTCAAATAACTCATGCAGTAGTTGGCTTTGCTGGGAAACCGTATTTCCTAATTTTATAGTAATAAAATGGAGCAGAATAGGGAAAAACAAATCTTATGGAAGTTAAAAATCCGAAACTGAGAACTGCCACTTCCAAATATAAGTTTCTAGGAATGTTAATACATTTTAGATAATCTTAGTACAGAAATTCTGACATAATAAAAATGATTGGATTTTATTCCAGTCAGAAGTGGCTTTTACTAACCAGGAATTACATTATAATGAGAATTATGTAACAAATATTTGAACCATTCTGTAGAATCCATATACTCCACTGATGTCATCAGAAGATCCTCAGAAGCTCTCATCCTGATATAAAACAAGTAAAACAAATCCAGCGCTGTTTTTCTTAAAAAAACCCACAAAAAACCAATATAAACCGGAAAGCAACTGCTACAAAGAGACTAGCTCTTTCCGAGCACGTGTAAAACTTGTATGTGATACCACAGAAGTCTGTATTCAATCTAGATGTACATTTTTAGCTTCCAGATCTCTTAGCATGCCCTATGTAGCACTGTAAGATTCCTGGTGTTGTCTCTTAGTGTTTCGTTTTTTCTTAAATAATTACATTAAGATCCGTCTTCTTTTAATGTATGGGAAATTCAGCCAGCATATGAAGTTCTTGATAAAAATTTGTAATGAACTATATTGCAAATAACAATGAAAAGGCATTGGATTAACTTGTATCAGCTCAACCTTATAGGATTCCAGTAAGATTTTTGAAGAAATACAGTCAGACTCTGTATCCACATTAATCTTTTGAGGTAAGCTTAGTGTGCAACTCTGGGTCTTAACCAATGGCTGCAGAAACTTGCTTATAATTCTGCTTTATGATGTTTTCGTGATTATTTCGGTGTCCCCCCAGAATGTCTTAAAATGGTAAAAGCATCGTCTTCAGTTACTTTATGTAATTAAGCTTGTAATACAAAAAAGTCCATTCAAATGCCCTTAATCAGGAAGTAATTAGTTCTCTTGTTGTTTCCATGTTAAAAGATTAGAAGTTTATCTCAGCAGGGTGGAAGACAAAAATGGCAGTTAATGGTGTAGCCTTGCCAAGACTGGAAAAGAACAGAAGAAACCTTGGAAAAAACCTCTAAGCCTTCTTCCTCTTAACGCATAATGCCCTCTGTCTTGGAAATAATGTGGAGAAGTAAATTGTCACAAAGATTGCATAAGGCTGTTTTATAAAGCAATGAAAGTGAAGCTCCAGATACTTGTGACTTTATTATATAAGTGGCCTTAGTGCAGCAGGGTGGATTAGTCTGTCTTGAATTCTGTTTTCTTTAAAAATGTGTTGGAACGAATTAGGATTCAGGTGCGTGTGTATGCATCTTAAGCATGCAGGATTGGATCCTTCTGGCTAGCACTCTGAGAAAGCCATAAACACCCTCTCTTAGAGAAAATGGTAACCTTCTACCTAGCTCACCGTCCTTCTTGATAAGGATCTGAAAATTCTTCAGTTTTGCTGAAATATCTTTAGAATGACGGTCAGTTTTCAGAACCCACCACTTGATACTGTCTTAACACATGTTGGATTAGATTCCAATGACACAGATATTCCCTGTGCAAATGCTTCAAAAGAGTAGAACAAAGTCAGCATCCTTTAAAGTCTCATTTGCCCATCTGTGCTATCCTAAGTACAAAGGGTACAGTAGTTGCTGGTTCTGCTTGAAAGAAGCTGATGTTCAGTGAGCTTCTCATTCTTTGCAGATCCTCATATCAAAAAGCTCTATCTGTAATAGTCTCATGGTTTTATACAGAGGGAGAATAGGCCATGGAGACTGCCATGCTGGGTGAGTATGTATATGCGGCACTATACTGATCCAGGGAGCAACATCAAAGACTTTCCTAGAGAAGCTGAGACTAGGAAGAGTTCCTGCAGTGATGACTGTTTATCCTATCAGCAGGGATGGCACTGGAACAAACACTACCCTCAGTGCTGAAGCTGATGGCTCAGATTTCAAAAACAAAATACAAGCAATGAGGGTTAGATGAATAAGAGCCTGAAGTCCTCATACTGAAGGAAATTCAGGGAGGTATAGAGGACCTGTCTCTTCAAACTCATGTGGTGTGAAAAAGTGGTGGAACAGAGAATTCCTTGTAGCAATTACTGCCACATTGTTACTTAAGACTTTTTGACACTAGCACTTAAGTACAAACACACATACCCCACATTAATAGTACTTGTAACTTCATCTCTTTTTTCACCCTTTTCACAATAAGCATATTGGTTTTTCCCCCTCCTTATATCCAGTAAGCATTAACTTATAAAAATCTATAAATGATATTGTAAAGAAACTGGAGTCTGAATCTAGCTTGTTAAACTTCTTACTGTTGGGTCACAACACTCTAGTTGTCTCAATCTTTTTGCACTTGGTACAGCCTTCTATGCAGCTTTGAGATGCCATCCCCTAACTTTGAGGAATAGCAGCTATATTGGTACCCTGGAACGTAGGAAAGACAGTAGAAGTGGGATGTATAGTTTCTACTATAAGTAACATTCTAAGGAAAGAGATCTGAAAGGTATTCTACTTGGACCTATAATGGCCTCAGCTTTCTAGAAAAAATACCATTTAACCAAGGTAGCACCAAAAGATAAGGATCCCAGATGCTTAGTCACACTGTGGAAAATGTGGTGGTTATCAGCATCACTTCAATTCCTACTGCAAATAGTAAATAACATGCATTGTTTTAGAAGTTCTCAGATCTTATGGTAGAACCCTTTCTTGGAGTGCACAAATCATGCATGGTGGCCTAGAGTTGAAACATGGTAAGTAGCTTTAAAGTACCTCATTAAATACATAAAGTCTTTTTAACTGACTCATCATATTTACTTTTTAGACTTGTATCACCAGAACAGCCTCCAAAAGCCAAGTTTCTAACATTGGGTTCCAAGTTCCGCTACAGTGGTCGTACGCAAGCACAGACGCGACAGGCTAGCAACCTCATAGACAGACCAGCTCCGTACTTTGAGCGTACTTCAAGCAAACGTGTTTCCAGGAGCCTTGATGGAGGTATGAAATTTTGTTTATTCAGTGTAATGTGTTGTCACTCTGATCTGACCAGTATTCAAAAATGCTGACATTATGGATGGCCAGAATATCAATTGACAGATGTATAGATTTCAGTTTCTGATGGGTGATGTGAGGAGTAGCCACTTTGGTTACCTGTCAATTTTAGGTGACCTAAACAGTAAGCTAAGTCACTGTCTAAATTGTATGGCACTGCTGTTAATATATGGAGGAGTCTATGTTAGACGTACAGCATCTGATCACTACTCATATCCGTTTTACGGGGTAGGCGTGCTCTATATGCTGTTGATCAGAATTGTTTGGTCAGCAGCATCTTTTGGGCTCTGGGTTGGCCTGAGTGCCTCTCAGCACCAAATAGAAAAGGCAGAACAAGTTTTTTTCTTCTAGTTTTATATCATTTTGTTCAGTATATTGTTATCCTGTATATTTATTAGTTCTGTGCTTAGTTAACAAGTTTTATTTTGAAGTTGTTTGAATAGCTAGAATTCTTGTGTTGTTACTGTCATTGCATTGGTCTCTTTGAGCAGACATAACCTTCTGGTTTCCTTTATTAGGAACAGGCATGCTTTCCAAAGGCAGGTATAGCAGCAGTATGTGAGCAAGATGTAGAAGCACATTTTTTGCTCTAAATCACTTCTGAAATAAATGAGGTAGACAGATTCTCCAGAAAAATAATGTGCAGCAGTGAAGTTGTCTATGCCTGAGATAATATCAGCAAGCCTTTCTGAGATCTCTTGTACATCGTCTGAAGAATACAGAGGTGTATCCATGTGTGTTCAGGCCCAAACTTTCACTCTTATGGAGCCATCACAGTGAAAATTTTGAGCATGATGAAATATTCCTCTTGGTTTTTCTTTTTTTTTTTTTTTTCCCCTTTAATCATCTTTGGCTTCATCTCAAATGAAACCAGCTGTTCCTGGCAGCATTTACGGCATTTTGCTGGTGTTGCCATCTGCAGGCTGGAATAGTTTTAGACTGTTCATTTGAAGTCCAACTTATTGTTCTTTCTTCAGGCAGTAATCCAGATGTAGGTTCATACTGTGAGTGTACGCTTGAAACGAGAAATCCTGTAGAGGGTGCGCTTGCACTCTGCCTCTCCCTTGTGAGCAGCACGTCAAGTGCTGTTGTTCATACCAAATATCTGGAGTTGCATACTCATCCTTTTAAGGGTTACTCTTGCTCCACTCCTACCTTGCCCTCACTAGAGGGACTGCAGCATGCTGGAGAAACGGGCTGAAAGGAGCCTTTTGAAATTCAACAAAAATAAACGCAAAGTCCTGCAGCTGAGGAGGAGTAACACCATACAGCACTACATGCTGGGGGACCACCTGCACTGAAAACAGCTTTGCAAAACGGATCTGGGGACTCCTGCTGGACAAACTGGACATGAGTCAACAGTGTGCCCTTACAGCAAAGAAGGCCAGCTGTATCCAGGGCTGTATCAGCAAGAGCATAGCCAGCACATTAGAAGAAATTATTATTCCTTTCCATTCAGTACTTTGAAGACCAGATCTGGGGTACTGTGTCCATCTTTGGGCTCCTCAGTGTTAGATGGGCATTGACATCTTGCAGTGAGCCCAGTAAGGGCCACCGAGCTGGTCAGAGGGCTGGGGGCCTGTAATATATGAGGAAAGGCGAAGGGGACTGAGGTCCTTCAGCTGTAAGAAGAGAAGGCTGTACTGATATACTGCTGTCTACAGCTACCTACAGGGAAGGTACAGAAAAGATGGAGCCGTGCTTTTCTTGGAGGTGCCCAGTAATAAGGCAATGGGGAGTGCCTGCAAGTTGAGACACAGCAAATTTCAGTTAAGAATAAGAATTTAAAAAGACCTTGGATATGCTTCACTTCAACTGGACAAGTCCCTGAGCAACCTGATCTAATTGGACCTGCTCTGAGCATGGGGTTGGTCTAGCTGACCTCCACATGTTCCTTCCAACCTAAATTATTCTGTGATTTGTCAAAAGTTACTTGTGGCACTTAGGGGATGTATACCCAAGAAATGCTCAATTTGCCACCCAAGAATGGATCAGAAGCTTAAATTGCAGGAATTATTACTTAGAGAGGCCCAGAAAGCCTAACATCCCAAATCCCACATTTGCCGTTAGCTGGCCATGGCTTCTTAGCAGCTTAAGGGAGTCTCTGATGTGGAGCTGAGACTATTTTCAAAAGAGGATATCCCCCAAAGGTACTCCAAGGAATACATCTTCCTCCCTACTTTCTGTACCTTGGCTTTGTAAATTCAAGGCATATGGAGGTATTACAGAAGATTGCCAAATGAATTAAGTTTATATCAAAGTTGTATTTCTTAAAGCTGCTCAATTTAATGAATTCAGCTTTATTTCATTACTACTATTTTGACTAAGCCAGTCATCCTGACTTTAAAAGAAGCCATCCTGCTTATTAATCCTATTACGCTGAATCAAATAAGAGAAAAAACTAATTTAGGGCCTTTCACTCTCTTGTGCTTTGACTATATTCAAGTATACATAATCAGTATTTCCCCCTCCCATTTTTCACGAGCATATAGGGAGGAAAAGTCTTGCTTTCACCGAACTGTTGTTTCTGCAGTTTCACCTAAGGTTCCAGAATAAAAATACTGACAGTTACATGCATAGCTATTTCTATATTGCATTAAAGGAGTCCTCTCAAAATAGCGGATTTCTACAAAATACTGTTGTCGATTTCTCTTGTGACTGTGTAAATCACCATAACAAAAGAACATACCTTCAATTTGTCTTCCAAGAGTAATGAGAAAGTTGATACTTAAATACCTGCCTGATACTGTGAGGTTTTTCCCTTGCATAGTAAGTGCATATTTTATGACAGAGGTACATTGCTGTTCATATCAGTACAATTAGAACCATAGGCTTTTTGCAAAGCCAAGAAGCTGAAAAATACTGCATCACTCAGTAATTACCCTGTATTGCTCATTGCTGGCATCACCGTAAAATCATTATGTTAAGAAATCTTAAAAACAAAGTGTTCCAACTTACCCCAATTAACCAAAGTTATTTTCTTCTCTAATAGCTCCCATGGGTATCTCAGATCAAAGTCTGCTAAGAGACCTCCCTGCTGCTGGAGGACAGGCTGCTGGAGATAAAATTATTGACATTGAAGCTGCTGGTCAGGCCAAGTTAAAAGAAGGTGGCAGAGAAGAAGATGGAAGCCCAGTCAAAACTCCGCAATTAGAATTGCCTCAGGATGGAAAGGTATGGCTAACTTTCACATCAAAATTATTTGTTCATGTGGGGTGTGTCCATTTGTTGTTATTTAGTGCCTATCATTTCTAAGCATCATACAGAACACCATATTAAAATATTAAAGGAAAATTGTCAAGTGCTTTCTGTAGGTTTAACTTAAGTGCATGTAAGCAAAAGAGAATACGAACTTCTAAATGGCATTGACTACGGGTTTCTTCTGTTGCTATAAACTTAGTTTGAATTCTCAGTAAGCTTGCATGAGTTCTTGAAAAAAGTGTTTCAAAAGGTAAATAATGTTTTGCTAATTTCCTTTGTTTGTTTAGACTTTTAAAAAAGTTAGTATATCCAGTTTTGTACATTCTACAAAGTTGGGTATATTATGACTGTTTAATTACCATAGGTAACAGTATTGGTTTTGTAGCTATTGCAGAATTATTTCATCCTTTAAAAACCTGTATGTTGACTGAGGTGTAGATTTCTGTGAGAAGTTGAGTACTTCAGTTTGTTCCTGTAGCAAACAACCATTTCATTGTCCTGTTTGTTTGAGCTACTGGGGGAATAGGTTAAAAAAATTAAATTCAGATCTTGTACGATTTGATGTAAAAATTTCCTTTCATAGTGTCAGCTAAAATCTGCTGCTGTTCTGTCTTGGACATAATTATTTTCTGGCAGTTCTCTAGAACTTTCATATTTAAAGAGTAATTTTGTTTTCAAACGTTTTTGCAAGTTAGGTACCTATTTGATTCCTGAGGGGACTGCTGAGTTTCTCTGTGTGGTTCGTAAGTTCCCACTGCATTCAAGTGTAGGAAGGGAACAAATCCCAACCGTTGCATTTTTTTGTTTGCTGGCAAGTTGAAATAATTTTGAATTAGCTTAGTTAAAAACCACACAGTTTCTTTATGGGAGAAAAATGGTAAAATAAGTTACTGTGTTTTGACTTGTTTGGGCTTGGTAAAATGGTGATACTCCCTTTTTCAAAGCGGCAGTATCTTTCAATATTTTAACAAAAGAAAAAAAAAGGCAGTATTTTGGGAAGTTGTTCCAGGAAGCTGTTCAGTAAGGTTTTGTTACACATGCCAATTCTGTGAACAGCTTTCTTCCCCCCTAGTGCAGATACTTCTCTTCCTTTCTGGCTCTCTTTAAGTCTTAGAGGAAATGGTTATAAACCCAAGGATCAAAGTGCCAGTTTGTCTTTCGTGTACTGCACTGTCCCCTGACCTTTCTGCCAAAGCTTTCAATGTCTCTCCACTTCCATCTGTTGTGACTATTACAGTTCAAAAGTGCACAGTTCTTTACAGCCTGAGAACAAAACATTCGTAATGGGTTCCTTTTATAATCCACAGAACTAAACAAGTTGGCTGCTTGTAAAAGACAAGGGGGTTTCTATTTTTATTTGGTGTTTCTATTGCATTAGTAGAGCTATCCCTGCTTCTAAGTAAAAATTTTCACTAACTAATAATGTCTTTTTTTCCCTCTTTTTGTGCCTTCGAACTTGCGTTTTGTTGTGATTTCATTTTCCATTGTGCATAGAATTTTTTTCTTCAGCTCACTCATGTACACCCATCATCACTACCTATCCATTCTGTGTCATCTCATCTCACAAACCTGTCACCTGTCCCTGAAGTGGACATGCTTTCAGATATTTCAGAGGAAGATCCCTTTGGGGAGCCCCTCCCTACCATCCCGGACATCTCAGACTGCAATTCCATGAAAGAAACACCAGATCATAATAAAAACAAAACAGCTTCACCAACTAATACCTTCGAATCTATGAGACCCCTAGCTAGTCAAGGCTCCCCTGCTGTGGAAGGAAAAATCCATACAAATGACTACCAAAGCACTGAGTTGTGTGTCTCGTTCAGCTTTATCAGATGCTTTTCTTTTAGTTTCCGTTCGCTGCTTGATGAGGATGGTTATATTACTTTTCCTAGCCTTCCTGATGTTTGCATCTCCTTCCTCCCACCTGGCCTTCAGCACTATATTCCTATTACCTCTCCTTCCTTCATCCCTTCTTTTCTCCTTATCTTTGTGCTGCTTCTGTCTGCTTTCCAGTCTATTCCTTTTTCACTCACATTTTCCCTTCCTCTTGCTCTGTCGCTCTGCTACCTGGAGCCTAAGGCGACTTCCTTTAGCGCCTCTAATGACAATGACCTGAATGACAAAGCAGAGGAAGAGGAGGTGTGTAATTTTGTTGCTTAAATGTTGACACTTACACGTAGCTTTTATGCTTGTTCTCCCAGAGGCTTGCTCAGTTTTGCACACTTCCAAGTATAAGGATATGTCTATGTACGTGCCTATAGATATATATATAAATACACACACCCGTGCGCGTACGTGTATATCTGTATCTCTCTAACTTTTCTTATTTGTGAAAAATTGCCATTATGGGATTTTTAGTCAGTAGATGGCTGGTGGGTTTTCTGCCTGAATTCCTACAGCATGCATATTTTCATCATATTCCACTGATACTGAGCTGCAGATAGAGTTGCTTTGTAGTTCAAAATGTTTATGAGCACATAAATCTGAATACTGAAAGTGCTGTGTAATAATAGATATATTATTACTTGATACTATTTGCAAGTTGTGTTACTTGCACTATGAGTTTGTGTTAAAATGCATGCCTCCTGCACCTTTCCAAAGTTCTGTATAGATCTGAAAAGTGGAATTCCTAAAAGCCAAATTCAGAAAACTATGAATGCTTGAAAATCAGCTGCTTTGTTATTCTAGACTTCAGGTGTTTCTGCTCTACAAGGGTGTGTGCAAAGTTGAGTCTGTGAATGACACTTTTTTTTAAGTGCTTTGATTAATCTCTAGCAGCAGTTAAGGTAGAGACTGATTTTGTTCATTAGCTGGGATTGCAGGGTGAATCAGACATTAATCACTGGAGCCTGAACATTCTTTGAAATACACTTAAAATTGCTGTACAGAAGCCTCAGTCACACTAATGTGTTGCTGTGATCATCTGGAGTGGCTGACAAAATGCCTTTTCTTTCTTTCTCCTGTGAATGTTACAGCAACACCACTAGAAAAAGGTGGTTTATTTTGATCTTCAGAGGAAATATGAAACCAAATATAGAATTAAAAAGGGGGAGGGCCTGTTCAATGTTATACTTCATGAAGTTTGTTAAGCTGATTAAATCAATACAATGTACATATTAAAAACATGCAAAATACGACATGCCATTAAAAACACCAATATAAGTTTAAAATAATGAAAAACATAACTTTAAAGACTTGACTTTTTCTGTAACCTAATTTAATCCATCATTTGTAACAAAGTTGCAGAAAATGGAATGCCAGATAAGTGAGAAATGAATAAAAAATGTGATATGTACCACATCATGCATGCATTCACGCAGAATCCAAAATTCAACAGTATGTGCAAGTACATTAATTTGACGAGATGTTTACTTATTGCACAATGTTGTTCTAAATGCATCTTTTCCTAAGATTAGCAGTTGATATTTGTACCCATGGAAAGACTGGGAAGTGGTTTGCTTTTTCTGAATGCCTTAAGGAACAGCATTCTTTAATACTTACAGCTAATCTTCTTATCTTACCTACCATTTCCAGTAGATTGCATTGCAGTTTGAGGAAGAATATATTCACCTGAAAAGGGGGGTGGGGTACAAATAACTCATCCAAAGACAGCAACATTCTTAAAATAATTAAGACAGTATTTAGGTGTTTGACTTGAATCCCAGACTCGCTTACTAAAAGAACTCACGCATTAGATTCCATTTTCCCATCAACTCGTTGCAGACTTTAAGGCACTTAAAGAGGAATTACGCATATCATTTTTTTTCTTTACTCATTCTTAAATTTCCATCTGGAAAACGGTGAAAAGTACAGCAAGAAAGGGACATAGTGTGAAACTTCCATTTTTCATGCCACTTATGCCAAGTATTACTTCAACCATTCTACAACAATGTAGGTGAAGGAAGACCAAAGTCGCTTAATAATTTCAACAACATCTGGGGCCGAAACAGTAAAGGTCTGTAAATATAGCACGCTTTGCAGCATTTACAAAAAGATGAAGCCTCTGTGTTAGTCTGTAAGCATATGTTAACGGTTCCTTTTCTTGGTAATTTGCCACGTGCTCACATAGGTGGAGTGTGAAGAGGAGGAAACTCAGCAGAAGGTGCATGGTTGTTTTTTTTACAATTAAATCTGGCTGTAGCTGCCTGCCTTGTTAGCACCCTAAACTTTCTGTGGATTTAGTCTGAATAGTGCCTTTTCACTTTACTATTTTGTTTCCTTTATTTAACTGTTTGATTCTAAGGGTCTTTTTTTTATTTACTTGATGGTACCTTTTATGTTCATTTTGGTTTGTGTTTTGTTTTTTTTTGGTTTTGTTTGTTTTGTCTATGTGGCTTAATTTCACAGAGCAATTCCTTGAGAGTAGACGGGGAAAATATTTATGTCAGACATAGCAATTTAATGTTGGAGGTTTGTATATAAGAAACACTTCACCTTCTCACGGGCTGCCAAGCTGCATGGGATGGGAGGTCACCTGCAGGCTGTTATGGACACAGTGCATGAAGTGCATGGGGGGAAACCAGCTTGGAAATGTTGCATGTCATTGTTCTAGTTTGAGTTCAAATTAAAAACAAAACAAACCCCAAGAAATCCAAACAAAAAGAAATGTTAGCTTGAATGTTGAATGTACATTTTGTATATTTTTGCTAGATGTTTTCAAGGTGGCAATTGGGAATAATAGCCCTATTTAGATAAAGCAAACACATAGGTCCAATTCATTGAACATAGCGGTGGCACAGGCTGCCCAGGGAGGTCGTAGAGTCCCTTCCCTGGAGACATTCAAAACCCACCTGGACACGTTCCTGTGCCCCCTGCTCTAGGTGTGCCTGCTCAAGCAGGGGGGTTGGACGAGATGATCTCCAGAGGTCCCTTCCAACCCCTACCATTCTGTGATTCTGTGATAATCCTAAATGGTATTTTTATACATTGCTCCCCAACATGCGCATTTTCTCTTGAGCAGGGTTTCTAGTTTTGACCAGTTTAATCAACCTTTATCCAATACATTATCTGAATAAATGGAGCTAGTAAGGCACAAGCAGTGATAGAAATATAGAAAAAATAATTATGGTTTTGACAGTCATTGATTTTTTTTTTTTAGGACCTTTGAGAAATGTATATGAGGATCAGATTTTTAAAGGGAATATTTATGTATGCTTCTGAAATCTTTGCCGTATTTTTTTGCTTTTAAAATGGAAGTAATTCTTGCTTCCTTAAGGTTTGTTTTCACTGAAGATGAACAACAAGACCTTTGAACAGTATGTTAATGTGTAGTGCGTTGTCACTGAAGTAGAGATTTTTATTATAAGAATTTTCATATAGTCTGTTAATCGGGATTATTTCATCAAAGACTGTAGTTATAATCAGTGTCATTTAACTTGTGGTTAACAACATAAACTAGTAACTTCAAACTTTTTTAAAATTCCTACAACTGTCCCTATTATATTAATCCAGATGGGGCTATAAATAATTCCCTCTGTCACAAAAAACTGTCTTTTTAAAAGTCATTGGTTTTGTTCAGTAATAAGGAGATGTATGGATCACAGTAACCCAACTAATACGTTTCTGGCTTTTTGCAGCTTTTGGTCACTTAATGAAACTTTGCTTGTGTATAACTTACTAAAGCACTGAAAGTGTGCATTGCATAACTGTGCTTTGATCAAGACCAAGAAACATGCCTTGTGTCAAGCCAAGACAGGTTTTAAAATTGACATGATTGTTACGAGCTTCAGCTGGGTAACAGAATGCCTTTGGCATAGGGTTTTACTTCACTGAGGAAATACATACTTTAGGGGGACATATTTAATGTCTCGTTTGTTAGTCCTAGATTAAAAGTGAAGCATTGGCCCTGTGACAATATGAACTTACTGAGGTTGCCAGAAGGAAAGAGAGGTTCTTAGTGTTCAAAGTGCATGTGTGAATATGCACAGAATTAGGAAATAGGTGTGCAGCACCAAACTGTTACTGGTGCTAAACATGCAAGTGAAAAGAAACTAGAAACTGATGAGTTTGTATTGGGTTTGGATTTTTCATGACTTGAGATGGGGTGTCTTTGCATTGTGAGCACTGACTATAAAAATCCTAACCAAAATGTTAAATTTCAAAACATTCTGTTACAAAGTATATAAAATCTTTGTACAAAACCCAGATGCTTTACCTAAATTATTGTATCTGATTACATTCTTTTGATAAGACTTCACTAATAATCATGTCTGCATTGTTATTATTCCATTTTAAGCCTCAGTCTTTTAATTCTATACTAAAAATGGATCTGAGGCTTAAACTCGAATTTCATCAGAGAATACTGAAAAAATATTCTGTGTTAGAGTGTGCATAACCAACAGAGGCTTTCCTCAAGACTTGGCATGCTGGAAGGAGGACAGATTATGAAAGCAGAGTGAAATCTGCTCTTCCCACCAAAGTCCAGCATTGTATTTAAAGGATAATGAATTTCTAAGAGAGCTAAGCAGATTTTTGTCTGTTTACCAGAAGAGTTATGTTTCTGCATAGTTCCTCATCCTTATGCCTGCCCCTGTATCTGGTATGAGGTGAAAAACTAGCTTGTAGTTATTTGATCCAGCGTGCTGCAGCTTAGCCTCAGTGGGTCATCACAGAATCTAATTCGATATTCACACTGCGGTGTTCCCTTTGGCACTTGCCTACGTAGGCTCAATTTAGAGAGAACATGTCTTTGGTATTGGTGTGCACAAAAACTATCCCTACTTGAGTGTTGTGTTTGCTGTCAGGTTCTTCAATGTGGAATTGGCAGAGATCTGGCTTTAAGTCTTCAAATCTGATTCTTTCAGTAAGTTTAAGCCTACATGACGGGCACAATGAGTAGCCCCTCTGAAGTTATGCAGGTGTTAGGTGCTTGCATATTTGGCCCTGTCATATTGTCTTCACAGAAGTATTTTTCATGGAGCTTGTAATATCAAGAGAGATGCATTTTTATAATGCTTATTAGGTTGGACAGTTCTTTCTTACAGCTGCCTTCAGTAATGTTAGTTTGCAGCATCCCAAAATGCTTGCTTCTGTGCTTAAAAATTGTAGATGAAAGCAACTACTGGAAACTATTATTTTTCATATGGTTAGTAGTTTAATGTTTTAGATGAAAATAGCCATGTTAAATAACCATGCACAGCGTTATTTTCTGTTTGCCTTAAAACACGGAAGAAATAGTGTATGAGTGGCCCTTTATTACAAAAACAAAATATAAAAAAATCTTACTTTCCTTATAGCTTTAAACGTTTTAGTTTAAGGCACTCCAAAGAAGAACAGCTCTTCAGACACAAGGCACTTTCCTTGGTTTGGTTGGTTTTTTTGTTTGTTTGTTTTTTCCAGTTAAGTTTGCTTTTGTTGTCGTGTTTTGTCCTACTTTGTTTTACATTGCGGGTTTGCTAGGACCTGGATAAGACCCAGGACGACTTACTGAAACACCAGGCTAGCATTAGTGAGCTCAAGCGCAATTTCATGGAATCCACACCTGAACCACGCCCAAATGAGTGGGAAAAGCGGCGTATCACACCTCTGTCCCTACAGACACAAGGGGTATGTCATTGCAGACACCTGTCCGCATGCGTTTCCGTACAACCCTGTATGTAATATAGTAAATGCAGTTTGTCCTTTAGATTAACACTTTCTTTGGCTAATGTAATATTTGTTTATACTAAGTATACATTAACTTTTTACCGTTGGACCTGACTTTAAATAATGTGTGGAATCTTATTCTTCTACAAGACCAACTGAATTAGAATCACTAGAAGAAAATGGAAGTGATGGCAGTATTTTGCTGTGTGTTAAGGGGAGCTTAAATTTCACTCTGTTTTACACAGATTGATGGAGACAACTTTTCAGTGACAGTAGAATTTTTCCCTCCTTTTTCCTCTCTAACTTTTCATAGACAGCTTGTGCATAAACACACACACAGCCTGTGTGTTGTTTCAGAAGGACCTTACATGAACATAATTTAGTGTTGACTTCTTCAGGACATATTTCATGTAGTTGTTAAGCTTTACTCACCTTAATCTCCAGAAGTCTGTAAAATTAATTTACTTTTTCTCTATACCTCCTTCCTGACTGAACCATAAAAAAGCAGTTTGGAAAACGGTTTTCTACAAATATCATCCTGAATGCTTGTGGCAAGGAAACTACCCAAATAAATTTCTCTTGCTGTTGAGAAACTTAAGCTTTATGAGGAGATATTTGCTGCTTCTTTCATAGAGTAGAAGAGCAAATCAGTCTTTGAAAGCAATTAGTTTATCTTCTGTTGTTATCCTTTTCTTCCACCATTGTTCCTACCCTTCCCTCCTAAATGTATTGTTGTTCTATGCCATTAAGTTCTGAAGTATTCTCCTCAGTCCCCAGAGAGGTGAACTTTCAATTAAGCTTGCTTGATGCTACCAAATGATTTTTTGATAAGAAAACATTATTTCAATACAATACTTAAGCAATCTGAACTGTATGTGCATACAGCTAGTACAGTTACTGACTGTATGGATCACTTATTCAATGACTGTCTTGTTAATTTTGGTTATCACCAAGAAATTATTCCTCAAATTTCTGAGTAGTACCTGAATATTTCTACACATAGTGGTAAATGCTAGTATATGCCTAGATACAAATGCTGGTCAAATTTTCAAATATCCATGACACATTGGTTCATTTAACAGCTATAAATATCTTTTTGGTTAAAATGACATTTATGTAAAAGTGTAACTCAGTTTTTGTTATGTGGTTGTGTGTATTTTCTGTGTTGATTTCTTTGTATTGAAGTTGAGGCCCCTCTAAGTTCTTTTATCTCTGGGTTGTTTTTGTTCCCCCTCATCTAATATGTTGTCACTTTCAGATGATTTGGCTTTTATGTTATATATAGTGTGTGTCTGTCTCATTGCTTGTTGACTTACACTGGTTTTATAAAATGAAAACCAAATAGAAAAAAGGAGACCACATTTTCCAAGTGAAAACGCTGCCTGGGAAGGAGAAGCAATGGACCGCAATGCCATGGATTGCTGGAGCAAAACCAGAGGAAACCGATAAGGTGGCTGCCCTGAAACCTACTGCCTTTTTGCTGTATCCACTGTGGGCTAGCTTAGGCACTTCTTTCTTCTTCCCCCTCCTCCCCTCACCGATGGAGAGAACTTTTTAAGCCAGTACTGAAAGGACAAGGTTGAGTTGTCAACCAGGATCTTTGTGTGTGTGTGTGTGTGTGTGTGTATATATATACACACATATATGAATGCCAGCTTAAACATCAAACTAGCTGTGTTCTGAATGGCTACCATTTTTGAAAAGAAAACCAACGTTTTTCACCAGAAAATTACTGTATGTTGACTAGGATGACAGCAAAACATGTGTTTCCATTCTGTTAGGAAATGATTGTCTGCGGTTATTTGACACTTCACAGAAGAACTTTTGCTTTACATGTTCACTATGTAATCATTCTTCAAATCAATACTGCTGTAGAAGCAGCTTCATTTCAAAGGCAACCTGGTTCTGAGTACCTCCACGCTTCCGTACCTTTCTCTCCATCCAGGAAAAGAGGGAGGTTTTGTCCCCCATTAGCTGGTTTAACATTTATGCAGTGAAAACCACCATCTAACCAGGGGGACTATTAGCAGTATGATAGTGATGATGGGTAGCAATTGTGATGTTGCTTTTTTTACATCAGTTTTGGACTATCTTCCACCACCTAGGAGTGGGGGCAAAAGTAGGTTAATGCAAAGCTATCAGTCCTGTTTCAGTGACATACATAAATATGAGGTTTTGGAGACAGTAACAAATAATTCCATCCTGAATTATTTGTTGATGGATGTAGAGAGGTTTGCATTCAAGTGTTTTGTTACACCCAATTCATAAACTTGCTGGTATTAGTAGACTAATACATTGCTCAGTCCTATTCCTGGACTGTATGGTTCTTTGCCTACCTTTTAGGATATTTGGGCAACAGACGAGAGTAAAGCAAGGATACCGCTGCTAATATTTTTTCTTTTCTTCCTTCTTTTGCTGCAGTGAAAATACTTGCAAATAAGTAACTTTCTGTGTATGAGAAATATTATTTTGGGTGCATGTTGTTTGTGCCACTACTGTATTGCTGTACTCCCATAAATGCACAGCATCTGTGACTTAATTATAACAAATTGTGACACATTGATATGTATGTCACAAGTAAATGTGTGAAATGTTATGTTATGGATACCCACAATATTTGGGTTTTTCTTAGACTCCCCCTCCCTCCCACATCTAGACAGTATTTCTTCTTAGTGTATATGACTATGTACCAGAAGGAATTTGCTGGGAATTTAAAAATCTTCACAGGCTAATACATTATTATAACTATCATAATTTGATTAAAAGTGACAATTCTATCTATACATTTCATAATTTTTACTAAATGCCTGTTTGGGGAACAGGGGTTACATTATCAAACAAATTGTGTGATTGGGGTTTTCCTTTTAAAAGAATAGAAGATCTAAACATTTGAAGGTGGTAAAATGCAAGAAGATGCGTGGTATGTGCCTGTCTTTGATCTACATATGTGAGGAGAGAGATGTGCACACAATCTGACCACATACCACATGGAGATTTATTTTTCCCCATGCCTTTTTTTACTGCTTTGAGTTGTTAGAAAACATGTGGTACCAGAATACGGTAGAAGGAGTGTTGTGAACATTTTTTCCTTTTGAGGTAATCTATTAATAGATGAACATTTATTGTGCGCAGTAAACTAGGGAAAGAAAGTGGGGGTGAGGAACATATTGCCCTGATTGATACTGAATGTTGCACACGGGCAGATTTAACAGCTTGCACTCACATTACATTTTCCTAGCCACCTTCGAAATATAATTAAAATTTTATTGTAGGGGAAAAAATACAGGCGTTCTTTTTCTTCTCTTTCTCTGTTCTTCTGCATGCCATATGTGTTGTAGTATACACACAGTAGCATGGCATCTCTCACGTCTGTTCTGATTCTACATTGCTACTCACACAGTGAGTCCAGACGGACTGCAGTTGTCTGCATGGCACCTTGGCTTTCCTCTGGTGTGTGCTTCTGCCATGGTTCTCTAGTACTGTTTCCTAAGACAGAAATGTATGTTATTGAATGTTGTCAAGATGTGCGCTATGTCCATGTTTAGGTATTTGTTAACTTTATTGGCTTTTTATTTTAACTGTTTTTACTTCTAACTTACTACGAGGTCAAAGAGGTCATGGAAGGAAAGCTGGAATAAAGAATTTTAGCCTTTTCAGAGCTTGTACCCACCTGAATTTTAAAAGTTGGCTTTACCATACAGATTTATGGTACTACAGAAAACACACCAGACTCTGGACATAATTTATGCTTTAAAGTAATCTATCCTTTTATGTGTATTTGAATAAAAGAAGTGTTCCCAGTAGAATGGGAAGGGCTTTTTGAAAACAGATTAGTTGAAAGGAATTTGCTTAGGTTATTTAAGCATTTGAAAAACAAATGTATAACATATATTGTAAAGAAAACCTCATTTCAGCTCTGTGGGTATGTATGGTTTAAAGCGAATGTATTTGAGTACCCTGAAACTCTGAGCCAATTAGGCATCAGAAGATGTTAAAAATGGATTTTTTTAAAAAAGGGAAAAATCCCAGTAGTAAATACGGAATTACTGCCTAAGTAAACTGTTCTGCTTGGAAAAATCCATGGAAATGTTACTGTTTTTGATTTTTATAGTGCGAAATGCATGGAGGAGAGATGCAGTATCAGCGTACGACTGTGTGTTGTGGTGACAGCAGATCTTTGTCCCTGTCCTTGCTTCTGCCCTGCTGTGCTCCTGCAGCCCAGCCCTTCGCCTTGTCCTGTCTCTCTTGCCAAGCCTTTCCTTCGTAGGTCGCCGCGGCTCCGTCCCTCACTGTTTAATTCTTTGCTTTCCGTTTCCTAACCCATCTAGAGCCTAGAAGAGGAGATAACGTCCATTTTGTTTAGTAAGGAGGGCTTTTGCGCGGGCTCCAGAGGGCCCTTCGCCGCCGCCAGCGTGGGGCCAGCAGAGGGCGCTGCGGGGGAGGAGACCGCCGCCTCGGCCGCGCCGCCCCCTCAGGTGCTTCCCCTCCCCCCCGCCAACCCCCTCAACCCCCGTCGGGCCCGCGCCCGGCTAACGGCCCGCCCCCCGCCGTCTTAAAAACGCTAGAGGGGCGGCCTGCACCTTGCTTGTCGCGTACCGGAGCCGGTAAGCTGGTTGCTCCTATGAGAGGGGAGAGGGACCCAGCAGGAGAGCTGGGTTGTCTGTCTGCAATGCTCAGGAAATGATAATTGGTGCTTGCTTCTTTTAAGCTTCACCAGGAATGCTGGCTTACACACTGTAGGTGCTTTGCTTGGTAAACAGCAGTAAAAGCCAGGATTAAGTCACAGATGATGTGCTGACTTTTATATTCTTTTTCATCTAAACTCAAATTCTGCTGCATTTGCTAAAAATACATTAGAACAAAAAGACTAGCTAATATGTAATTTATGGTGGACTTTCCGGGATATCCATCACAGATTATTTTGTTACAGAACAAATACTAAGATAACTGCTTTAATCTCATCATTTTGGCTCCAAACTGAATCCTAATGAGATCAACTTAGTAATCATGTATTGCTATTCTGACAACATACCACCCTAAACAACCTCCCTCTTATTATCTGTTAAGTTTCATAAAGTAACAGACCAAAGATGAACAACTAATAAAATCTTCAATACTCTTTTATGGTTTATTTTATTTTATTTTGTATGATGATAATCTGATCATAGAATGCTAAAGAGGTTTGGTGTTTTGGTTTCTTTTTTTTTTTTACTTTCCCTTAATATTATTTATTCTTAATTCCTGACTTAATTGAGAGAAATAACTGCCTCTGTAGCATCACTTGCCAGTGCATTCATGCTTTTATTTTCAGTCTTTCATAATTACATTCTTATCCTAATTAATAATGTGCATAATTCTTACCTACTTTTGAATGGAATGTTTCAATGAAGTGGAAAGAAAAGAGCATAGTTCTATGTGAGTCTTGCAGTGCATTCACAGTATCTGTCCAGTATCACGTATATATATTGTTAAAGCTTGCTTGGAGGATGTTACACTGCTGAAAAGGGTTATGCATTGATTTTTTTCCCTCTGATTGCTTTTTGTTTCACAGAGACATGCTTCCAGAACAGAAGGTCCTTGTACTGGAGTCAGCGATGCTGATAAGGTTCTACTGATTTTTTTTCCCATAGTTAAATTTGGCTCTAACTCTCCCAATCCATCTTCATTCTTTCTTTCCTTCCTTTTTCAGTTAACCATCACAACCATCTTTTGTCTTCTACATGACATGAACCAGCCATCAGCTAATTTTGTTTCCATCATTTTAATTTATTCATGTACTCTACTTTTGTTTTTCCTCATCCATGTTTTTTGTGCAGAGTTCACATGAGACTCTGGACATAGTGGAGGAGAAGAAGCAGGCAGAGGTTGGGATAGAAGAAACACTAGTCATAGACGAAACCAACAGAGGGAAAATGCAAGTTGCCACTGATGCTGGGGAAACATGTAAGGTGGAGCATCTGTCAAAAAAGGACTCTTCATCATTGCCGTCAGATAGTAGCAGCAGCAGCAGTAGTAGTGAGAGTGAGGATGAAGAGGTGGGAGAATACCAGCCACATCATAGGGCAATTGAGGAAGTCATCAGGGAAGAACAGGAAGAAGAGGAAGATGTGAAAAGGAAAGAACACGAAGAAAAAATAGAGCATGTGGAAGCCGCATCAGAAGACAGTAAACTAAATGTACCAGTTGAGCACACACAAGCTGAAGATTTGGTCCAGGAAAATGCAGTTACAATAGCTACAGAAGAGAAGAATTTATCAGAGGAAATTAAGCAAGATTTAGGTGAAGAAAAAGAGGCAGAACAGCTCAAACTCAATGGAGATGTGTCTCATGTTGACATTGATGTTGCACCACAAATAATTTGTTGTTCTGAGGTAAATGGTAGAACAGTTTGACAACTAGATTAAGCAGAGATATTTCTTGGGGTGAAAATATACCTGCCTTTCTTCTTCTCCTATTTCTCCAGCTCTTCAGGCATCCAACAAGATTCAGATCATTTGGAAGGGGAAACCATTAATGAGCAGAGAAATTCTGTCTCCTTCAGTTATGGTTTCTGAGTTTTTGCTAGAACTGAGGCAAACCTTCCGAAGACTGCCATCACCTTTTTATCTCCCCCTTATTTTATATGCACATATATAATGTATATTTATGATTTACATGTTTCTAATGTTTTAAGTCTTGTCTTGTCTATTTGTCAATTGTTTTTGATACGTCCATGATACATAATTGTGATTGGAAAACTACTGGTGACTGAAATCAGAAAACACATCATAAATTTTTGTTCCTTTTTCCCCCCCTCATTGCTCACTGCTTTTTTGCCTGGTTTTTTTTTTTCTTTTTAAAAATTATATTAATTTATAGACTAGAACAAGTATGGCTAGAAATTGCATAGATGAGAGCACTGCATTATAATCTTACTATGAAGTCTTCTAGTGCAGTAGCTATGTAGGGAAGCATGCATGGGTTCCAGTCACAATTAGTTGTTTTAAGCCAATCAAGGTTCATTTCTGGGCAAACTTTATACAGAAACAGAAAGGGAAAAAAAATTAAGTGAAGCTGGCATGATCTTCTGCTGAGTTTTTCAATAATTGGGCAGGGTTTTTCCCTAGTTGGCGACCTGCTTGTTCTTGTAATGGTGGCAATTTTTTTTTCTTTGCACTTAAATCCAATCGGCTTCCCTTCTTTCTTTTGTTGTCTTTTGCGTACACAGGTGTTCTGATTAGCGATGTGAAAGAACTTGTTCATAAGACCTTTAGAGGTTGCAGGCACCCACATTTCCTAAAAACATAGCTAGTTTGGCAGAAGGGGAGAAGAGCTGCTGCATGTGCAAGTGTCAGACTTCTTTCTGGGACTCCAGCCACGTGCATCAGAAATCAATGGGAGATAGAAGCTGATGCATGTAGAAAGTTACCCGAAGGCTTTACTAGATTTTTTTTAAAAAAGTTTTTAAATATATCGAAAATCTGCTCCAATAAGTCAGAAGTTCACTGGCTTACAGACCCCTGGTTAATTGCTTTCTTCATGATAATGCAGAGAACTAGATAATTCTAACTGGCTAAAATGTCTTTTTAGGATTGTTGTCAAAAGAAGCCATTGATTTCCAGAATTATTACATTTAATGTAGACTGCTTAAAATCTAATTGCTAAAGCTGTTTTTTCTGTTCCAGAAGTAGTACATATTAAAAAGTGAATCTTTTATTTCATTTCCTTGGAATTTCTAGTCCTTATTTGCAGTTTGACTGAGCAATGATAGGTATTTTCCCAGATTAATTCTAATATGAGTTTATCCATTTGAGCTAGCTATCAACTTCCTTATGCAAACTAAGGTTGGTTTTTTGTTGTTTTGCTTTTTGTTTTTTTTTTTACTCCCCTAGTTTGTCAAGGTTATTAGGAGATAAAATTTTCCTACCATCTTCTTCAGATACTAGAGGGCTGGTGTTTTAGTCTCCATTTCACTTTACTTGTTTATTGCATGCTCTTTAAGTGGGAAGAGAATCAAATACTTATCTTACTGTTATGCTTATCTTGAGTGTTTGGATGTGTTTTCTTGGTCCACTTTACAAACCTTCTTCTGCCTTTTGAATTGATTGGTTATTTCTTGCACCACAGCCTCCAGTAGTGAAAACAGAGATGGTAACCATTTCGGATGCCACACAGAGAACTGAAATCTCCACTAAAGAAGTTCCAATTGTTCAAACAGAAACTAAAACTATCACATATGAATCACCACAGGTATGGTGGCTGGGTTATTATATTGTTTGCAAGCTTATTTTTATTCCAGTTACTTAGAGATCAAAATATAATGTCCAAAAAATGCTTTTCAGAAACCTATACTTTTTTCTAGCAGCAAAGATTATGTTTTGGCAATGAATTATGAATTGAAATGTATGTAGACAGAGCGGTGTTACTCCTAAAGTTCTAAGTGGGGTTTTTGTTTACTTGTTTTTTTATATAAGGACTTAGTTGCTGTCTCCAAGTGTACAACTCATTTTTAGTTTTGGAAACTTGATTAAAATATCTCATTGCTCCTGAAAGGAACACATAATTTTGATTGTAAATTTTCCACACGAATCAACTGTAACAACAGTCTTACATGATTCAGCAAACCTCAATGGCTTCTGTTTAGATTTGAGTTCTGACTGAACTAAAGAATGTGTTTAGTAAGAAAACCATCCTTTTCTCCTGTGTAAACAAAACTTTTGAATGCCAAAATATAAAAGTACTGGTTTTTTCCCCTTACAGTTTGATGGCAGTGCTGGAGGCAATGCTGGTGTGCTGCTGAGTGCACAGACAATTACATCAGAGTCAATTTCTACTACCACAACTACACACATCACAAAGGTAAAATATGATGTCTCTGAACTAAAAAAAAAAATTAAAACCCAAAACCTCAAGATTAAGTCTGACATCAAATTTCTCATATATCTGCTACTTTATTGAAGCAAGCTGACTTGAAATGGATTGGATTCGTTCCAGACACGTGTGAGAGTTAATATGAACAGAGAAGCCCTAATGAATAAGCAGGAATATCTGGGAACAGGACAGGGAACGGGAGAGACACCTGATTAGGTTTTTTAAGTATTCTTTTAGGTCTTATTTCTGTGTTTGACAAATGAATATGTACCTAAATTTTTACAGTTTCAGACCTGTCATCACTCTGATACATTAACAAAGATTCTGTAAGGTAACTGATTTGTCTGGGGTCCACAGGAGCTCTACTCATGGCATCTGTCATGAGGATGACCTGAAACAGTGTTTTCTCAGCCTTAGTTGATCATCCTTGTGCTGCTGGGTTTAAAGCATATTTAAAAACAGACCATACCACTAGATCACGTAGCAGGCATATTTTGCTGCTGAATTATGTGCTCTGCATTCCATGCTTGATAAAGAAAAGAAAACTCAGCAGGACATCACGTCTGTTCCAGTGTCGTGTAATGTTTCATGCCAGAGTGGTAGAACTACCAAAGTGTGGTGGTGGTGATTATTAATACTAATTTTTGTAAATATTTATCAGATATTAGGCATGCCTCAACAACACAGTTTTGAGCTCTTGTCATTGAACTCTTAGCATAGTTTTCCAACAAAATTACAGAAACTTTTGTTTAGGGTGAAGGAAAAGCAAAGAAGGAAACAAGGTGTGAGTTAGGGATTCCCCCCCCTCCCCCCGAGACAAGAAGTTTCACGTTATTGCAGAATGCAAGAATAACTCACTGCTCACTGGATATACATTCCGTGCATGTATTCTTAAGATTGAAAGTGGTATTCACAGAACGACAGTGGAGGCATGATAGAAAGTTGTCATATAAACGTCACATAAAATAAAGTGAGGTCAGAATCTAAAATGTGTATGTTTTGTAACACAGGCTAGTCAACAGGTCCTTTTCAATCTCCTGCTCCCTTTTGGAATCATTAAGCCACTACCCTTTTAGGAAAAAGTCTTTATGCAATAAATTGTGCTACCACAGCTTAGGAGGGAGAGGGGGGAAGGTGGACACTTACTTGTCAAGTTCAGATGTCAAATAATGCAGCTTTTAGGGAGGAACCATTAAAGAAAGTGGTTTCAGTCTTGTCTTTTACTAAAAAATTACTGGGATTTCCATAATGTAGCAGATCCTTATCTTATAGACTGCTTATCGCTGATTCAAAAGACTGACTTTTCTAAACTTTTTATTTTACATCCTAAACTGTTCATTATTGATAAGGAACATGCCAAAATAGTTTTAATATTCTAATGGTTTTCTTAACACAATCATCTTGGATCTTTTCTAATATGGTCAGTGTATCTTAAGTAGTAGTTTGTTCTTTTCTCTTATAAAGGTCAATTTAAAAAAAAAAAAAGGCATGTAATGTTGTTTCTGTGAGAATTCTTCTGTAAGATAAAATGTTTTAATCATTAGAGTGGGAAATGAAGAAGCAAAGCACAAAATTATTTCCATCAGCAATGTGAAATATATTGAAAATATATCACTGAGGTCCATGAACAGCAGAACTGAAAACCAAATCATCTTTCTATTTAATGGCATAGAAGGTCTTCAGAGACTGAGAAGAGTCCCATGATAGATGGGTTGAAATCAAAGAAAAGAATCCTGGAATTCCCTTGTTGCCAGATTGGTGTAGGGGAAGAAGCTGGAATTCCAGTTTGCCTATCTCGATCTGTTCAAACTTGGGCTCTAGTAACAGAGGCAATTATCTATTAGTTGTTTTTTATCAAGTTTAGCAATTACTAGAATGTGACTACCTGTGTAACTGAAAAAGGAAAGGATGGTTTAGCACCAAGAATATTCACTACTAATTGCAAGTCGGTTACAGAAATATATTTGCTTCAGTGTGACAGAAAGGAGCGCTTTCTGGCAATATGGAATAATTAGAAAGGATGTTTTCTTCCTTTTTTTTGTGCTGTGTGTAGATGGTAAAAGGTGGGGTATCAGAGACAAGAATTGAGAAGCGCATTGTCATTACTGGAGATGCAGATATTGACCATGATGAGGTGAGTGTGTAAGCTGTTAACACTTACAATGTGCTTTTTGTAGTCCAGTGAGATCTAGATGATATTTCAGAAACCTGAAATGGGAGGAAGGTAGAGAAGTTGAATAAGAGGGCATAGAAGACCCTGTGACTGTTAATTGTGGCAAAGTTGCTAAGCGATCATGTTTTGTGAATAAGGAGACTTTAGAATATAACTGAAAGACAAACAGCATTTGTAACTTTGCATTGCAGATCATATGAATGGATTTCTTACAATTTTTAAAGGGGTTGCTTTTTTTGGAAGAGACCTGATTTGTTTAGTGCTGCTTTTGCCATTTGGGAAGAAAAGCATTACTAAAATAATCTTATTTTGATGCATTAATCTGGATGGATGGGAGTCTCTACTGCATTGCATCAGCAACATCTGAATGCAGCGCTCATTTTGGCTGAAAGCTTTGAAATACATTGAAGTGCAAAATGCTTTAATTTAATAAGTAGTATTTGGGTTGAATTTATAGAATTCTGTATAAGAGACATAAGATTCCAGCAGATCAATTATTTAAGTACCTTTCATCTCTATCGGTACTAAAGCAGTATTTTACAACGTCTTAGTTTCTAAGGTTAAAATCACTTTTGCCTGCCTGATTAAGAAGGCTGAATTTAATCAGTACACAGAAAAAAATTGCACTTCCTCAATTAATCTCTTCTTTGTAGTGATGATTACAGTTTTTTTTATTGTTTCTCATCTAAGGAACTATAGCAACACAGTCGATCAACAGTCACTGGATAATCTAAAAGGAAAAGCCTACCTCTTACATAAAGTTGCAGTGAATCCAGTTCTAACTCTATGAAAATTACAGAAATCAACATAACAGGATTTAATTTAAAGAGCTCTTGGGGAATTTCATTTCATATTTTGATCTGCCCCCAGAAAGTGGCTCTTGACAAGTTGAATCTCTTCTTGAAACTCATCATTACATGACAGAGCTGTTCAGCATCAGGCATGGTTCTTGTTTGCCTTGACCACTTCAGACATCCGGAAAGATGACACAATACCTTTAGCATACCAGACAGTGCTTTAGTAAAACTGTTCTCTAAGCCCTTCTTTGTTTTGAGACAAGTGGGTAATGAAGTAAAAAATTAGATTATAAAAAAAGGAAGTACAAAATATGATTTTAATCACTAAAGTTTAAAGCGGCAGTGAGCAACTTTTAACAGATTTAAGAAATCTCTAACAGTTTTTCTTCAGTGGATATGGAACTATTTGGATGCACAAACCACATGGTGGAATTTTATTCTTTTGTCTTTTAGCTCCCTACCTCACTAAAACACTTTTCAATAGTACAATAATACTTTAATTTGGAGTTTCAGAATACAAAGCTTATATTACTTGTAATTTAAGTTACAGGCTTAAGGTTTTTTCATTGTTTACGGTCTGATTATAAGCACTGATTCTTAAATCTCAGCAGGCACTTTCTTTTAAATCCTCATTTGTACTACAGAGATTACACTTGGCATATAGTGAAAGACAAAATAATAGAAAATTAGGATGAATACATCAGCAAACATCAGTATTGTATCTATGCACGCCGTGTGTTCTTCTGTACTTATTTCCTCAACAGGACTTCCGATTCATTATCATATAGTTAAGGTGGCTAATGTTGGTGTTTTCAATGACTCTTCAGAGTTAGTTATTTCTTCTCCCACTTACCCGTTATGGCTCAGGAAAATGTCACTTTTCGAAATGAAGATAAATCTTTTAATAGTTAATATAGATATATATGTGTGTAATATATATATACATATACATAAAACAGGAAAAATTTTTTTCTTGCTCCTTGCAGTGTATTTGGGCTTTTTTAGTTGTGGTTGATACTAAGGTGAACAGTGAGCTTATTGTTGCCTCAGAATGCCTTCCAGTTTCTCTGGGCTTTTTTTTCCTTGTGTTGGGTTCCAACAGCGATGCAGATCACTGAAATATGATTCAGATCAGGGGAAGGAATAGAAGGTTCCAAGTGCTCTTTCGCCTCTTCTGCCTCAGAAGGTGCTCTTATGTGGGTGACTGTAAAGCCTTGTGTAGAGTAAAATAGAACATTTCAGTTGGAAGGGACCTACAATGATTATCTAGTCCAACTGCCAGCTACGTACATCTCTTAAGATAAAATTTCTTAAAACGTGGAGGAGGGATTGCAAGAAACTGAGTAATACTTGTAATTACACTTCCCTGAGTTAAATGAATGTTCTCTTAAATTAGTAAAAGGCAAAAAAGGAGATTCTTGTTCTGAGGAGGAAATTTCTATTGTGATTTTCTTCCAGAGTTTCAGTACCATCCTTAGTACACGTGCCAAAGTATCTTCCCATTTTGTCCAGGAAACTGAAAGGAACTCTTATTTTTCTGTGCTGTGTACATCATTGTTAAGTCTTCATTCGCTACATCTGTTCCAGAATACTTTTTGGCTCCTGAAATGAGCTAGAAAAGTTACAGGATAACTTTATGGTTATTTGTTACTTCCTGGAAATTTTGGTAAATTTTTACCATAGTGGTTTTGGGTTTTTCTGGTTGGGTTTTGTGTTTTGGGGTTGATTGGGTTTGGGTTTTGGTTGGGGTTGTTTATTTTTGTTTGTTTTTGTTTTGTTTTTTACCTCTGAGCCCTCTCAATTTCGGGAATTTAGAGTTCTGAACAACTATAACCAAGATCTCCAATGCTACTCTCCCATTCTCTCACCCCACATTAATGTCCTTTTGCTGTTGTTGAGTTACACATTCCAAATATATTTGCAGGCCCTGGCCCAGGCAATCAAGGAAGCCAAAGAACAGCACCCTGACATGTCTGTCACAAGAGTGGTGGTGCACAAAGAAACTGAACTTGCTGAGGAAGATGAAGAGTAAAATCAAAAATGCCCTCAAGCAAACACTTCAGGTAAGGTTATGTATATAATTAACATAGGAAAATGTAGCGTCAGTTTTCTGTTGCCTTCTGTAATAAAAGGCTTGAAAAATATGGTTCGCGTTTGACATATGGTGAGTTGAAACGGGCACTAATAGTAGACTGTTAGTATAAGAATTTTTATCGTGTGTCCAATCTGGTATTAATTTTAATTTTCCTGTATATGTTTCCCAGTTTTGTGACAGTAGTCTCATGGCATTTTCTATGATGTTTGGTCAAGTTGTAGTACTTTATATTGAAGTGAGTTTGGGGAATTTCTGCAAAACATGAAGAATGTGTCACATTTTTCTGTTTACCTGTAGAATTACAGTCCTTTCCTTACACCTTGCTCCTTTCATGGGAAGGCTATGTGCAGTTTCCCTGTAGTGAAAGGGCACACTCAGGTATTTTAATTTAGTCAGCTAATTCTTAATCCTAAGAACATTGACATATTTAACCTTTCATCATTTTCCCAGGCAAGGAGGTAAATGCATTGCAAACTCAAGTTTTAAAGCCCCTTATTTGTTGACAGAGGTATTTGAAGGAATGTCAGTTTGCTAGGCCCTCATTTCTAGGAATGAAAAAGGGAAGAACAAAACAAAATCACCTGCTCCACTTGATGTATCCAATAGAAGGACCAGAATGAACACTGAATAAATCTGCTGTTGCACTGGTTATAGGCAACTCCAGGAGGGCTTGGAAAAATCTGCATTGCTTTTGAGAACTGTTAGTTTGTAGCAAGAGGAATGCCTGTGGTTTAGGTAGTTTCACTGGTCCCTTGGTACACAGCGATGTTAAAAATGCATGCTCAAACCATCCTTCTCATATGTTCAGCATTTACATAGCAGCACCTAGGGTAGAAAGATACAGTGAGGCAGCAGAACAGATCATTTTGATTTGCAAGCATTTGCCATTATAATATGTGCTACCACCACATTTTTAATTTATTATTAATCAGTATGAATTTAAAGGTCTTGGGAGCAGGGATTGGCTCTTCTGTTACATTTGTGCAGAATGTGCCAGTTGCTTCATGCTAACTTAATCCAAAAAAGTATATTTCAAATCAGTGTGCAACATAATCTATCCCATATAAGTAATTAAAACATCTCTCTTGAAGGGGCTGTGTCATGAGAGGAAGAAGCAACCTTGGCAGGTTTGCACCACATTTCTACATTAGTGACTAACTGCAAAGTTGATTCTGTTCCTTCATCAAATACGTAACTACTTTTTAAAAACTTTAATCAGAAAAAACATTTGAAGAATTGATTCTGTCTGAGGGTAGCTTTTTGCTTCTTGGAGAAATACATACATTGTGGAAGGGTATTTGCAGTGTATCAGAGAGTATTAGATGTTCTTGTCTGACTTTGCCAATTGCTTTACAGTTCTTGGTTGAACTGTTTGTGAGAGTAACAGAGGACTAACATGAAGACATTTCACTGTGCTGTTCTTGTATGAGACCTGGTGACTTGTTTGACTGATGATGCCTTTCAGTTAATCATTAAGGAAAAAATCTAGTTGTCTAAACACGGTCACCTGAAGTGCCTTGAGTATCTTTCTGCAGCTTGGACCACCAAGAGACCTATGCCCTCCTGTAGCAGTAACTGAAGGGCAGGTGGGACTGCAGAAATGGCTTTAGTCAGTTGTGTTTAGGCAGCAGAGTACTGCCATGAATCTTGCTTGGTTGTTTCTAAGGTAGTGAGAGCTCTGCCCTGATGATTACAGCAGTATTGTTTGTGTAGACTTTTTTCTCAGATAAAAGTAAGAGATATTACACTGATTCTGAGGGATTATTAATTGAACAAATGTGTTCATTTTTTATTTATGCACTAGGCTGTGGATTAAAATTTGCAATAAATTGTGCAAGAGGTGACGACTAAAATACCATAATTTGGGGGAGGGAGAAAATTGCTTACTTGCACCAAAGCAAGAAAAACACTAAAAGAAACCGAATTACTGTTTACCTCGTGACTGAAGCAGGCTTTAATTAATGCGACTTTTTTTAATGAACTAACCTTCCCCCAAAACGTATGTGGGAGAAATGACTTTTGACACCGATGATGTGATGTTTACATAGTATCCATTATGAATGCTTATGTAATTTCCCCCCGCTTTTTCTTCCAGAAGTACAAATGATACTGACCGTGATCATGGCCGTGAAGAACTGTAATCATTCCAAGTCATCACTACTCTACCGAATTCACCAAGCCTAGCAACGGTGACCAGATGTTCAAGACTTAATGCCAATACCAAACTCCATTTTAACATCTTTGGTCTATATTCCCTTACAGTCTTTCTTGTTTATTTTTTTATAACCACTTCTTAACAATCTTAGATTTTTTAAAATGAAGTTTTAGAGGGTATGATCTTCTTTTGCACAAATACTTGTATTTTTGAGGCTGATTCTTAATTGCATGAAAGTGAACAAAAAAGCATTCTGGAAAGCATTGTTCACTGGAGCAGGTGGTAATTGTGCAGGAAGGGGGATCTTAACTAATTTAGATCTAGTTTTTTCCAAATATTTCAAGTGAAATCTCTTACTGGAGTAATTTACAGATATTTTTTTCAGATTATTCAGGTAAATATATGGTATCGCATAACAAAGATTTTTATAAAAAAATACAACATTTCCTAAAATTTGAAAAAATATATTTCTTTGGATAAATTTTATATTGATATCTCTGTAACTCTTTCTGTTCTAAGATTCTCCTCTCTGTGGAGCAGAGATGGTGTGGCAGTCTATAGAGGAGAAGGAGTTGCAGACACATTTCTTCTGACTGAGCACTGTGTTCTTTTTGCACTTTGGTGCCAATGCTCAACTTTCTGCAGACTTTTTGCTGTCTGCAGCATTCCAGATAAGGAAAGAAGGAAGAACAAAGTATCTTTCTCTTCCAACAAGAGATGATCTAGGCAGCTTAAAACCTTAGTGCTTTTTTTTTTTCTTACTGTGTCCAAACTTCAACACTTCCATTATTTGAATACTTGTAGGACGCTCGCTTTCTATTAAACCTCACTGTCTCCATGTTAGTACTGACATTTCTGTTATTGAGAAGGTATATGTTTCAGATGCTTCGTCTAATGGTTAACGCAGGTTTTTAGGATACTGAGTAAAAGTGTACGATGGACTTCATTCATAAAGTAATAAGACAGTACCATCATTTCAGACTGCCATTGAGAAAACCTGTTAATTATCTTGGATTTTATTTTTATTTTGTTCTTGCAGGGGGGGTTCGTTGTTTGGGAGGTTTTTTGCTGTTGACTCTGTGTATAGTTAAAATGCCAAATTAGATTTATAGCAGCTTGAAGTTGTATTAAGTGATATTTTGCTTTCTGTAATTCTGTTATAAAATAAAGTTGTTTATTCTCTGTATTACTTTTGGCACTGGAGACATAAACTTGGAAGATATTTACAGTGAGCAAGTCAGCTGAGAGAACTGCAATTGTAGATGCTACAGAAGCTTGAAAAGCAAGGATTAGTACAAGCAGTCTCCAGGGCTGCCAGAGGGGTGGCACAATTGTCTGGCTCCTAATACTGATACTAAAGTATCAGTGTTTTTCAGTCATCTTCCAATAATCACCCCGCTTTCTGTGGTTCAGAGAAGAAATCTTCAGATGCCAAAAAAGATGAGATTTGGACAGCCCAGTGCAAGTTAAAATGCCCCTCAGTCTGTAAGTGGTTTTACTGAGTTCATTGAGTTAGGATGTACTGTGATTTTCAAGTAACAAAGCAAATCATAATGCTTTTCAGTACGTTCTTTTTAATTTCTGAGCAATGTATTTTTGGTGTTACTCGCAGATTACACTGCTGCCATCTGTCAGCATGCTTGCCCAACAGAAATGCCTATTAGTTCTGGCTTCATACAATTTGGATAACATAAGACAACAGTAACCAAGACATTGATTTATGTCTGCATATAGGTGTTCTCAATTACATCCCACGTTACCCTGAAGAATAGCAGATAATTTTCTGACCTGGTTTTCTTCACAAGCAGAGAATTCTGCCTTTCAAAAAGGGGAGGAGAACCCCACCCAACCTAATAAGAACACTAAGGCAGCACTGCGCATGAGCACAGAGGTGGGCAAGGACGTAGCAAGTCTGGGATATGTAAGTGGAGGTCAGAATGGAGATATATGTGTTTAAGAAGATGTTTTAATGATTTTTTTTTTATTTACAGAAGTGTGTAACAAGCTTTTTAAAAGCTTTATAAAATCTTTGAGGTATTTTTGATATGATGTAGTATTAGTTGCAGAACTTGCTTGGTGGGTGGAAAACATTTTGCTTCAGTTCCTTATTGGTTTGGGTCTTTCTGATTTGTTAGACACTAGATCAATACTGGGTTTTATTGCAACTGTATTTAATCCTTAATCACAAATATAATATTGAAAACAATATTGCTTTCACTCAGAGCTCTGTTTCTTCAAATAGCAGTCAAAACCTTTTGTCAGGGAAAAATTAATAGTGCTTTCAGGTCAGCATGGCTTGTGCATAGCTGTCACTTCCATTGGTTAAACATGTACTAATTAAACAACCATTGTCATGCAGAAAAACTGAAGCCCGGAGTGTGATCGGTCCTAAAAATAGTGAAGTTTTACAGATTCTAGTTGTATGTAATTATTCAAATGTTCTGGAATATTGTGCAAGTCTGAGTTTTCGTTGTTGCTTTTTTAAATATATCTGTAGCAAAGCCTGCGACATGCAACCAAAGAAATTGTTCTCGAGGCGCTTCCCAAGCTGGCTTTATAATACATCGGCAATTTTAAATACAATTAGAGGCCCATTTAATGAGAGGAAATTTCAGTAATTAATTCTGCTTAAATACTGAGAAAAGTGAGTCATGTGGATCCTACACAAAAATACTTAACACATCTTCCTTTTTAATCATGATCACCTAAGGGTTCATAATAGATGTTGGAATTGTTCTGCAGATTGTTTCCTAGATTAAGGTTTCATAAAGGACAAGCAAGACACTCTGGTGACAGACTTGAAAAGAAAAAAAAAAGCCCACAAGATTTATTGCTTATTCTTCTGTTTGACAACTCAAGCTGAATGGCAGCTTTTGGTTTGGCTGCAGAAGAAATCAACTAGATGGAATAAAATGAATGACATACTATGACAGAGGTCAGAGTTTGAGATTTGATAGCGATCAGAATGCCAACTAACTGTACCTTGGTCAGGACACAGCGGGAGCTTCTCAGCTTTTCGGCATGTGGGCTGCTTGAAGCAGCTGGCGTCCTGCGCTGGTGACCCAGCTACGCCTCTGGAAGGTGTGAAACTGTTTCAATTTTCAGCCTGCCCAGTTGTTTGGTTTTTTTTATACTGCAATTTTAAAGATACTTGGATTAGTAATATTAGTACATGTTGCAAGCGCTAGAAATGCTTCTAATACCTGCAGTGTTGAATTATTCTGTTTGGTGTGAAGCAAATCCTACAAGAGTCCGTGGAGGGTAAGTATATGTGAGTGGCTGGCCCGGGCCAGGGTAAATGACTGGCACTCCCAGGTTCCTGTCTCTGAGGCTTCTGGTGGTTGCCCAGGGGTGTGCGTAAGGGTAAGTACCGTACTGGGAAGTAGTACTTCCCCAAATATTCTTACAGCTTTCAGCAATTTTCAACTGGTCTATGTGTGTCTCATATTTATCAGCCTCTGTGGATTTATGCCTAATTGCTTTTTAAAAAAATTCCTCTGGCAGACATTTTCACCATCCCATGTGTCTTAAGGAAAAAAAAAAACAAACTACTACTTTTTTCTTTTGAACCTGCCTGTGCTAGCTGCATTTGATAGCACTGCTGCTGGTACTAGGAGAGGCACCCAACAGTCATTCTCTCTTCAATCGTTCCCCAGCCACAAGCTGTTCCACAATCCTTTATCATTCTTATCACCTTTCTCTGTGCATTTCCTACTTAAATGTTGAGGCTTTAAATTCTGCTCTGGGAGGTGAATAGGAAGCAATCACAGATAGGCAGGAAGGTTTTAAACATGCTTACTGGCTGTAGATGGAGTGGAATCCCACCTTCGCATTACTGCTAGTGAAAGGAAGACAGGACGCCTCAGTGATAACAATAATTGAAGACAAATTATTTCCTTGCAATCACTGTTCTCATATATAGTTGGAGAATGCTTTTATAATTCACCCGGACAAAGGCTTAGTTCTATGGTGTTATTTAAATACATATTTTTCGTTTTCAAAGGATTTATGTAGGATACCATGATGTGTTTCATGCTGGTAGCATGAAAACAGATTTCTTGACACTATTCAGTAGAGGAACCAAAACCAGCAAGGCCTGAGGATTTTCATGATGTGTTACTGAGACTTGAATTTCGGATCCTCCTACATGTTAGCGGTTGCGGCTCAACAAGCAGTTGTGTCAAAGGCATCTAGTGTCTTTCTGTTAGAATTATTACCTAATATCTGTACAGTGTTCTTTTCAGTCTCCATATCACTGTTTTACAGTAAAGTGCTGTTAAAGAGTGATCTCACTTTTCCACATTTTAAACTCTCTATTCTTAGTCATTTTGTGACATCAACAAAACCAGTTTTATATTGTGGTAAGACTTGCTGAACTGCAGTTCTGTATCCTTACATTTGTCCAGGCCAATCTTTTCTTGCGTGGTGGGGGAATGGGTGTTTGGAGTTGGATGGGGAGGGGGGTGTTACAATTCCTTTAACCTCTGATCAATATCCAAGATCACTGCTTTTCTATCGGCAGCATCTTTCTTAAATGTAAAAAGTCAATTCTTTGCAGCAGCTGTCTCAACTTCCTGGCAGAGGGTTGTGTAGATTGTAGTTAATAAAAGAAGAGGAAAGAATATATTACATAGAGTAGTTAAAGGTTTTCTTGAAAGATATCAATATTACAGAAGTTAATGTACTCAGGTAAATAGTAGTTCCACTGGCAGGGCTGAAGAATGGACTCCTTTTCACTTCAAAGCTGCTGGTCTACTTAGAAAGCAAAAATGTGTTGTCTAAGGATTATGTAGGAAAACAGGAACTGTTCGATAGAACAGGACACTGAGTCAGTTGGCAGCACGTCCTGTGTGTTGCAAGGATCTATATCAGCTGCTTCTGAGGAAACTGTTGGACACTTACATAGCAAATAATGAAATAATATACCTCTGGGGAGGTAACAGAGCAGAGTCATGGCAGGAGGCCAGTAGTCAGGTTCACTGATTCTGTTCCATGGTTTTTCTAGGTGAGACAGCTGTAAGCAGAGGTGGATCATTAGAATGAAACTTTCAGATCTCTCTCCTTAGACACCATATTATACCTGGCTTTGACTTCTGGACCTCTATCTGCAGTGTGTTTGACCTCTAACATTACAGCCTACAGAAACATTGATACTGAAGAAACCATTACCTGTGTAAGAAGAACAGACCTTTTTGTCTGTGTTAATAATACCTGTATGAGTTAAGACCACTTTTCTTAAGAATCTTTGTTTTACATTTCAATCTCTGTGTCACATAAGTATTAATAAATACACTTCTGACACTGCAATAACGCTAGTTTTTTCAGTGAACCTTAAATACATAATGACGTAGATCTAAGCTTAGAAACATCAAAAATGAAACAAAGCATCATATTCTTTTCCATCATCACTGCTTTCATGGGATCATGACAGATCTTTCAATGAGAGCATTATTTTGTTTGCTTAGTGCACGCGCTTAAAGTACTTGAGCGGAGTTCGCTAGAGGTACGAGTAGGCCAACATTAAGATCTTTTGAGACTCTCTGTCTTTACAGTCAAGCCTGGATGTACTAGGTATAAAGAAGGCATGCACTGCTTTGGACTAGGCCTGCCAGGCAATATTAAAAGTCCAGATATGAGAGGAGGTGAGGGAGCAGGTGCTCCCCAGTGTCCCGAGCAGCTATGCATATAAGGTCCAATCAGGAGCTGGGTGGTAAGGACCTACTGTGATTTACTATCTGAGAGCTGCCTTTGCAGCGATTCTTTCCTTTTGCTCCCTGAAACGCATCATGTTTTTTGCTAGTCAAATGAAACATCTAGTGTGAAGCTTAGGACCTGAAGGACCACACAAGTCCACAAGCGCTTCTCCCCCGGGAAGAACAAGTTTATACAAAGAGCAAAATGAGAAGAAAAGTGTCTTCAGCCTTTTGGTTCCAAAACATTGGGAAAGGACTTCCAGCATGATCGCAGGTAGGGCATCTTGAAACGCACCGAGACCCTGTTAATGGGTATCTGAGCTGAATTGCCAGCTGGAGGTGGGGAGCCCTGCAGCTGAACTGCAGATTCCCCTGCCAGCTGACTGAGATAAACTTGCTTTTACTATCTTTACTCTTCTAGGTTTTGCTGTGGTTCTCTTACAGGGTTGCTTCCTTTGAAGTCAAAGTCTGTGTGTTTATCTTGTATTTAACTTTTGCTGTTCATCTTAATGCTGTGACTTCTGAATAAATGCCTGGCTTTTTCCACCCCACCTTCTGCTGATTTCAGATGCAACTACAAAGTACTTTGCACTTTCATAGGTAATTCTTTTGGGAGCCTAAATAGAGACTACTAGATGTAGTTAGAGGTACTTGCATTTACGCATCCTAACCTTTACTTGTACTATACAAAATGTACAGGTAGCTCTTTCCAAGTAACAGTTGGGTTGTCACCTGTTCAATGCAATGTGTTCTATGTAATTTGCATAGATGTAAACCAGTGTGATAAATTATGTATTTTAAAAAATAGGACAGTATTAAGATGCCATAGAGGACTGTTACATATAATAAAGGTACTTGCTGTTTGACTCCTGTTTTCTTCTCGTAGACTTCAACGAATTAGTGTTTCTTAAACCTGTGGTTGTGGCCTCATTAGTGTGTTTACAAAATGATGCAAAGGTGTTCTTAAAAGTCTGTGAGACCTGATCTCAGACAAGGCATTATCCACTCTATTCTCAGGGTAGGTAATGACAAACAGCTATAATGAAAGGTAATTGCAGACAGCAATTGGTAGCAGATAGGGACAGGAAATATCAAGGACAGTGATAATAGTCACTTCTTATTCTTTATCAGTTTGGGTTTAAACTTGAGAGTCAGAAGCAGAGAAGCCAAAAGGCAATAGTACTTTCAAACAGTTTGAATTGCATTGGCTATGGCAGATGGCCCACAAAAATCTGAGATGCTCCAAAATTTGTACATCTACAGTTCATGGGGTGGGGGTGGAGGGGCGGGAGGTTTTTTTTTTGTTTGACAAATATGAAAAAAAAGAAAACTCCACAGTTATGGGGTTTTTTTATTTGAAAGATCATCCATTTGTCAAATCAGAATAATAACTGGTTTACGGAACACTGAATCTTTTCATAATTTCAAAATTTGACATGGTCAGTCAGCAGAGAAAAGTCCTTTTGTTTCCCATCACTGTTATATTTTGCTCCAGGTTCTATGGAAATCATACTTTAGAAAACCTACAAGCTTTCCCAAAGTGTACAAGCTAATAAAAACAGTCAGTTCTCCTTCATCACCCTTCTCCGTTTCCTAGATGTCAGTGCATGATATGAACTTGCTATTTATGCATCTTCAATTTAAAAAGACTGCCTTCCTTGTATATGCCAGCTCAGCTCTCTCAGGAGCTTGTTATATAGCTTTCTTCTCAGTAGGCTAGGGAAGGGCTAGTGAGCAAAGTGTTTTCCCTCCCTGCAAACCCTGTGTCATGTAAGGGAACTGATAGAGTGCGTTGCAGGAGGTCTCCAGTGTCCGACGAGTTGTGTAAATACTGCTTACTTGGCCTCATGTGAGAAAGCAAAACTGTTGTGTGACCTTTTTGAATGGCAGCAGCTGTTTCTGTTGTATGGCACAGCACTAATTTCTTCTTTCCGTTTTGTTTTCCTCTGTGGTATTAATCTACAGCTGGTTATTTTTAAACCTGAAGAGCTGAGTACTGGGTTTAAGCTTGCTTCCTGAGACGTGAGACCTACTTAAATGTCCTTGAGTTTTCTTTTTGTCTAGATCTCCTGGGTTTCTGCTGCTGCCCATAATAATTCAGGAGGACCTTTCCAGGATCTTGTGCCATGGCCAGTTCCTCATTAACTGAAAAATAAACCAAGCAACACAAAATTCCATAAGAATGTGCTAATTACCTATGGTGAATTTTTATAAAGAAAAGGAGCTGGCATATATTAGTAAGAAGTAATCTTATTAAAATAAGTAGCATGTTAGTATCAGTTTGCCCATGCTCCTAGAAGAAAGTCTTCCGAATGTGAGATTGGGACTGTGCTTATGCCCAGTGAAGCGCTGGCACAAACTCTGTTGACATCAGCAGAAATAGGCTGTTCTCATTTGCCTCTACCAGCTTACAATCAGAATAAAATCCTTAAAGAACAGCAAGGAAAGCAGCTAGCTTGTACTGGCAATTCGCCTTCTGCTTTACTGTGGCAGTGCCATGAGAGCCTCAGACTGCCCTGATCCTCCTGATGCTGCCTGTGGTACAAACAGAACAGAAAAATTGTCTCTGCCCCCATAACCTGGCATCTTCAGAACAGGATGGTGGTGTCAGAGGCTTGGAGAATATTTGGAGCTGGAAGGAGAAACGGGGAAGGGAAGAAAGAAAAAAAGGGGGGGAAAAAGCCCAGTTAGCATAAAGCACTTTGTCACAGGATATTCGCTTCTCTTGTCATTGCTAGCTGTTCAGGAGAAATGTGTGCTGGACTGTTTGTTGGTTTTAGTTTTATTTTTAAGGAATCTTGAAGGGATGATACTAAGGTAGGTTTTGATATATTTACATGGAACCTCTCTCTTGCTGCACAGAGGAAAATGAAATGCTTATTTGAGAATGAAAGAAGACAAGCTTGCTTTTAGTAATGCAAATTTGTTTTTTGGTTTTTTTTACAGTGATCTAAGGAAATAGGCACCTAAAGAAGGCTGAATTTCTGAGGTTTTGTCAGAGAGGGAGGGTTGGCGTTTCAAGGAGTTTATTCTCAGGCTTATCTGTGGTTAGTCATTTCATTCACCTGATGGTCTTAAGCTGAGGCTGGCTCTGCTTGCCTGTGCAGGAGGAGCTGCTCAGGATGATTTGTGTGAGTTGGCTGAAGGCCTAAGTGGGAGGTTGGACTCTGGCAGTTTCACATAAAGCAAAAGAAGGGCTTGGAGGTAGAGCTGGGACTGTGATGCCCAAAGAATTAAACAGACAGGGATTCATTTCACATCCTCTTGAGAGTCCCAGCCAGAAGGCCTGTGATCTGCAAACTAAGAATCTCCTTCCCTGAGGCACTGAACAGCCAGATGATTCCCTCAAGCATCCTTCTCAGTTATGAAAAAGAGAAGCACAGAAGCAACACTCCTTTGGCAAATTAGTCTGTGAACTACTTCGTTCACCCCTCTCTCTCTTAAAACCATGATTGTTAATCTCAAATAATTTAGGAAATCATTACTTAAACTCACTACAAATCCAAAGCTAAAATTCTGTGCTTTAAGAGAAGGAGGATTTAACATCTGGTTCTGCAGATTATTTACAGACCTGCAGAAAGTGCAGCTAAGGAGGATATGGGCACTGTCAAAGAGGGCAGGCCAGTTTGTTTCAGCAGTTGATCATGCAGCATGAATGCAAACATCTGTGCACTTTTTCAGATGGGCTCTTTTGGCTTAATGAAAGTATTGTCTGAGCCTCAGCAAAATATCTGTACTGATGGGATCTGTAACCCACCTGCTTTTCCTGATTTGCTTGATCCTAGCTGGAATAGAAAAAGCAAGAGCATCGCCAGATAAGAATGAGTTCAGTAGTATCTCAGGATTATTTCATAATAACTAATGCCTTACTATCACAGATGGACACAGAGACGATTATTTGTTGAAAGGGAGAATCCCTGCTTTTATCCAAAGTCTAATGCAATAATTACATTAGCTTCCGTTTCAACCTTTTTCAAGAAAGAGCTCTCAATATTTAGCCTTCCTGTTCCCTCATAGATATGGAATTGTACAATGTTTTGGCACCACACTGTTTTCAGTTGTTGTTTATTAGTGTGTGAAAAACTGTCAGCACCTTGCTCTAAAAGTAATTTATAACTGAAGGCAGTGCTGGGTTAGGCATGCTGAAATGCTGAACAGGCTTCCCTAGTTGATTAATTCAGCATCTAAAAGCACATCTTGAACAGGAAATGTTTGCGTTTTAGCAGCCTGAAGGTAACTTTTTATGCGAACAAACACCCTTCCTCTCTGTTAAAGCCTCAGGTCTAAATGCCTGGAGATGTTATACAAAATAAGAAGTTAATTCTTTCTACATTTCTGGGTATATGGGGCCTTTCTTGCTTTTAGAACTGTATTAAATTGCTCAAATTGCAGGATTTCAGAAGTCTGCAAGAGCAAACTTAGTGAATGTACAGATTGCAGTGCTTGATCTGGCATCTAGGTAAGGGTTCTTCTCTAGCCTGGCACTGGTGGGCTGATGCACCTCAGGCTGGCTCAGGGTGAATGTCTCAACTTAGCTGCAGAGCCCTGTGGTCAGGATTGTCCTGCCTGCCCTAGCTAAGTCTCTGTTTTTGAGATAATGGGTGAGGTGCTAGAGCTGAAACCTGTAGTGTATACACTGTGGACTATTGTCCCAGGCAGGGTTCTCCCAAGCTGTCCCAAGAAGCATCTGAACTTTACAGAGGAAATCTAGGATATTGCCTTAGCTCTCCTGACATTCCCTGTGGAGAAAAGTTTCAAAAGGCAGCTAATTTGAGGAACAAACTTAACCCAGTGCCTGCAAGAACAGGTTTTAGAAGGGCTGAAGGGAAGAAAGGATGAAGCTGCTGATCCAAACATGTGGCAGGGCTGGTCTTGGCAGATGGAAACCTAAAATAACAGCAGCACATGTGCAAGTCTACCGCTACAGCTGGGACCCAAACCTGGAAGGCGGGAAGATCGTCCCATTAAAACATCTGACTCCTGTCTGACATACAGGAGTCTCCCTTCTAAAAGAAACTTCCTGCCTGCCACGGTTGTAGCCCAGTGTCTTTTCTGTGCAGGACCAGTCAGGCTCTGTGAGCAGCCTCGGTTTGCAGTACCCAGAAGCGTTGCACTGACTGTGCATTTACTTGGGTGGGGGTGTGCCTTGTTTTGGGTTTACTCAGAAGGTAGATTTTTTTTTTTTTAGTACAAGCTGATTTAAAATAGAAAAGGTAACATGGCAAATGTGCGTTTAGTTACAAGGTAAAAGCAAAAATGTGCCTTTGAAATAACACAGAAGTGTACTCAATAGCCAACCAGTTATAGGGTGTAACTGCTGCTAAGTGTCTCACTGAAGACTTGCACGGTGAAATCACAGAGGAAAATGATCTGTACTTTAGCCACCAAATTAATTTTCTCTATTTTGGTTGCCTCCGCTATAGTATAATATAGTAAAATCTTCTATAGTGCAGTATGTAAAACTGGAGTTTTAAATGAAGGTTCAGTCCAAGTTCTAAACAAATTCTTCTAATTTTTTTAATAGAAAATGGTCTAAAATGCCCTACAAATTCAGAAAATTGTTTATGATCATAGTTCTCTTCAGTTTAGTTAATGGTACAAGCTTACCAGTAGCCTGTTATATGAGAAGTTTTGTCTGCCTACCCGCTCAATGCCTCCAAGCCCTGGCTCACCTTCTAACAGTTTGATCCTGAAGTAGGCAATTAGCAGCAGCAGTAAAACCATGGGCATAAAGATCCCAGCGAAGAGAATGCAGCCAGGCAGCTCCTTCACAAACACCGAAAGCAGGTAACTCACGCTCATTTTCCTCTGCAGCAGCTGTGCTGAGCAAGACCCTTCAGATCTCCAAGTCCTGCTTTCTTCCTTTTGTCCCTGTTACCCGCATTCTGCCCTTTGCTCACGCTATTATCTCTTTTTGGACTTTGCTTTGTTTGTGTAGGCCTGTGATTTGTAGTAGGACTGGAGTTCACTTGCAAAGTTACTCAACCACAAGGTTTAAAAGTGCATATTGAAGTAATGCAGGGTTTTGAAATTTTTTGATATGTTGGGCTGGGCAGGGCTCAACATGTAAGGCTGCTACCTTACAAGCAACGTGGGTTCTGTCATCTGATAATGTTATACAGGCTGTTCCAAATAATAAGTAGCCTCTTTCTTGATATATTACTAATTTTACAGTAGATCTCAGATTCCCACGCAAGGTCAAGACCCTGTTATACATACTATACAGGCATACATGTGGTCTCTGCTCCGAAGAGTTGTTGGACCACTGAGGCAAGCAACAAGTGACCGAGTGGGTGCTGTACCAACAGCATTTTTTCCAAAGACCGGCTGCAGAACAGTGAAACTCAAGAAGGTTTCTTTATTAGCAAAGATGAAATACATGATTTTTGGGGGCCAGAGCAGCCAAAGAATTCAAGAACCTTTTAAACATTCAGGTAACTGGGTTTGAGGTGTTCAGTGTGTTCAGTTTTTCCCATCTGGTCACAGGCCTATGGCAGAACTGTGTCTACGATGCACTGATTGGTTTAAAAAGATGATTATTCATTTTATAGCCCTTCCTTGCACCTTCAGGTTTCTAAAAGCATCTCTCAGACTTGACATTTTGGAAGTGCTATTGCACGCATGTTACATTGACTTCATTTGGGGGCACTGCAGAATCTCGCTTTGACCTGCCCATGTGCTTGAATTCCAGGAGAGACTGGCTTCAGGTTGTTGTTGATCAGGTTAGTCTTCCTGAACATTCAGCGTTTGGCTTATCAAATCTGATGCCTAATGAAAGCATCATGTAACATTAAGCATCATGGGTTGTGGCTTCAGCAGCTTGTTATGACATGGACAAAAAAATCTGTCTCATTTCATGTGCATTTGAGAGGTGGTAAGGATTTTATTTGTTTAATATCGACCAAATCTGAAACTGGACCGTGAGCTAAAAGTGAAAACCACCATTTTGACAGCCAGTCTTTCTCAGCATTCAGAAGGCATGTACTACAAGATATGTTTTAGTAATTGGGTAGGTGGGTAGTCTGGAGCCAATGGGAAATGCAGTGTAGATTTTCAGTGAAAGAGGTATTTCAATCTTCACCTTGTTTTCTTCATCTTCTGTGTTCGGAAAGCAAAGAGCCTCACATAATAATTACTTTAAGTTTGCAATTTTATTTGAAACATAGCATATATGGCATGAGACCCTCCTTTTGTGAGAAGAAGTGATGGAGAATAGCATGTTTGCAGGCAAATTCCTGGTTTTTTAATCACCTGCTGTTATGATTGATAAAAAAAGCCAATGGAGTGTGCCTTGTTTCTTGCTTGTATTTTTTGGCTTTGGCTTCTAACCAGTATGACTCATTCTGCCTTTTTCCACTAGATATTTGACCTCATTCATAAAGTGCTTCATGATCTACTGATGAGAAGCATGGATTGAAAGCCAGGTAGTGAGGATATTAATTCTATTGTAAGCCCATCTGTTGCCAGCTAATTCCTTCCTTGCATAGATACCTGTCAGCTGTGATCAATAAATTCCTTAAACATTTTTTTTTTCTTGGCACATAAAAACTTAATTCAGATTTTTTTTTAGGCTGTCACGAATGTTAATGTTCTGGTCTGCAAAACAGTTGCAATATTTTGATGAAGCCTCTTTTGGATACTTTTAAAAATTCCTTCCTAATTGGTGTTCTTAAAAAATAATAATAAAAAAAATAATCTTGAGCAGTCAGACAGCTCAGCCTGTGAAAGTAGAATCTGTGACTGAATTCCAGGTGCTGTGACATTATGAAATGAGCCAGGGGGATATTTCACTTTGATACATGTGCATGGCTCACAATGATGTTAATGGGAACTAAATACCTGCACTCAAGGGCAAAACAGTCACTTGGATTTTTTAATTGGTTTTCCTTGCGTGTTTGAGGTATTAGTTCTTTCTGTGAAATGTGAAGCATGTAGCTGCCTTGCTTGTCACAGCTGACTGTGGCAGGGCCAGACAGCTGATGGACAGAGCAGACAGCTTGGAAGTGGTTAGTTTCTGCCCAGGAAGAACAAGAAAATTCACAACCCTCCACATTTGTACGACCTCCTTGTGAAATGGCAGGTGTCAGCTCTGATCACAGCAGGTATGTGAGGAACAAAACTTGGCTAATGGCTGTTCAGCGCAGCAGACATGTAAAGTAACTCTCCGCACTGAAAGAGGACAAACGCAGGTGGAAACAAGGTTAAACATATTTTTACCATGTGGGCAGCTCATACTCTGCCTGAGCTGGCTGGGATTGCAGTAGGTGTGCGTGAAGCTGACGGAGCTCCGGTGCCACACGGGCAGTGGCGCTTGGCAGAGCGGGGCTTCTGCACCCCGGCGAGCCCCAGAGGCTTGCGTGTCTCTGCTGTGCGATCACATCTACCACAGTTAAAGGAAAACTGGGAAATGTGGGCCAAGCATGGGCTAGTAACGCAGGAACATATGGTTTCCTTCACGATGCGTAAAGCTTGGGTGTATTGGGGAAAATGGATGGATTCGTGAGCTTTGTAAAAATGTCATTGATTTCTTACCAGTTGGAAAAAAGCTACCGATTGCTCGTCATCCTCCCATCGCTGCCAGCCCCACGGTACAGGGTGGACCTGCCGAAAGCTCCCTTCTGGCTCATGGGAAATTCAATCATTTCAAAATTTTCCTTTTGGCTTGAATCAGAAACTTAATTTCCTGTGAAATGGAATTTAAGGAACATTAATTTTAAAGCCACTAAAACTTTTATTTGAGCTGTATGATTTTGATTATTTACGTAAAATATGAACAAAAATAAATTCATTCAAACTTTAAATGACTTCTGTTTTCAAAAACTGCCAAGTAGCATTAGAAACGTTGAACATCACGCCTACCTTGTTGGAAGGAATTACTTTAACTCTCATCTTTGTGTGTGTTAAGCAACACGTTCTTGCTGAGTATTTTGATTTCATCACAGCTTCCAAAGGGAAACTTTCTTCTAAAATTTCTAGATGGCTTTTCTAAGGAATATAAAAAGGCAATGAAATACCTATTGGAGCTGAGGGGAAGGAGTAAGCTCTGCCTGTGAAGGCTCAACCACAGTAAACAAGAAAACCCCTAGTTACTGCAGGTGTTTGAGAGCCTTTTGGCAGTAACCAAGGTGTACATATTCCATAAAGGTGGATTGCCAATGTGCATGGCAGCTGAACTGACAGAGCTGAGGTTGCTCTTTCTCAGAGAAAACACTGAAAAGCTTGATGCAAGACTGAAATGTTTTTATAAATCAATATTTCTGTAATTATGGTAGAAGGAGGAGGTGGTGGTTTGGTCTGGTCTCAGTAAGGACAGAGCCTTCCAGCACAGACCAGCACAGTTGGGTGCAGGCTCCTGTTCCTCCCTAAGTCAGGGTCAAAACAGGCCCACGGACATGGATATATTCCCACAGGTGTCCCCTGGCCCAGGAGGGGTGTTGGTAAGCTGGGTCCCCTGCTCAGGACACATATTTTGAATGGAAAAATGGCTTCAGTTTTGTGGGCTATCAAGCTAAAAGGCTTCCTCAAAAGTTTATTAATTTTATTAAATTTAAATACTAAACGAGCATTTAGATCTCACTTTTCTCCTGGGTAGTCTGCTAGAACACCAAAATCCTTTATTATCTTGTTCAACCTAAATTCAATAAAGGCTATTAGATCAGGTAGTTTGGTATCTTTATTATTACAGGCAATTTCATTTCCTTCCGTGTCTTTTGTAAAATCCAATAAATTGATTGTTTAAGCCTTGTTTTCCTGAAAAGCATTTAACCTTGGTTTGAGAACATGAGGAGATGGAGAATCACTTAGCCCTGCCCATGGCTTGTTCATGATGTAAAACACTTGTGTCGTGTCTGGTTTAGAGCTTGCCACGGTTCTGCTTTTGGCTGCTCATTCTGCTTGCCTCTTCCTTAGTGGGTCAGGGAGACTTCGGGGACCTGGTATTTTTTTCCCATGAAAATACTTATGCCTTGCAATGTCACTTCTCAATCTCTTCCCTGTTAAACTACACACACAAGTGTTTTTAATTCCTTAGAGTCAGAATTTTTTTTGCCCATCCTTGGAACATCCTTGCAGGTTTTCTCTGTTCTCTAATTTTTAAAGATAACTTTTGAAATGAGGGCGTAGCAAAGGCTGCAATCTCATAACAGTGTCACCTGTGACACTCGTAAAGGTAACATTTTGTCTTTATTCCCACTTGCTACTGTGCTGCTCACTCATCAGATGGGCTTATTAGCCATGATTGCTAGAGCAATCGGAGGCACTTGCTGCATTGCGCACCTGCTCTGGGTCTCAGTCCTCTTCAGGATTGTGGTTTCCCAAACAATCTTCAGGGATGATGTGTCAATCTTGTTTCTGGATGTAAAACTTTGCTTTAGAAATGTTGCAATGTTTTTTCTTGTAATAAACCCAGCCTTTCACAAATGATCCTGATCACACAGCCTAACTTCTGTGTTCTCCTTATTGCTTAGCATCAAGCCTTTGAGTATCTGCACTTTTCAGGAGTGGTGATTTTATATCAATTTCTACCTTGGTTTTTTTTCCCCTCCTACTTTGCCTATTTTCAACTTTGTTGCTTTTCTAGTACAAGCATTTCAGTCTTCACATGGTAAATTGGTTCAGGTTATTGATCCAGGTGAAAGCTGCATAAGCTGTTTCTGGGCTTTGAGGGAAAGGTATTAACTATATTATTTTCAAACTGGGTCCATTTTCTGATCACATTTATTGTGTGGGTATCCGTAAGGGGATGCCTGCACAGCCTGTAAGTTGTACAGAGGTGGCGATGAGCAGCTGTTTAGGAAGGAGCCCTTTCCCCAAAGTGGGGCAGCAGAAGGAAATGGCTCTGCTGCCAAATGCCTGCTGCCTCACGGAAAGCACTGCATGCAGAGACTCCCCCCGGATATGGCTTTTGAGATCCCTGCAGCAATTCCTAATTCATTGATGTGTGCTTTATTGATATAGAATAGTGATTACTTTTTAATGAGCACACTGAGTGTTACTAATTCAAGTGCCTTAGGACATCTAAGTGTGTTGAAGCTGTGGTTGCCTTTATCAAACAAACTTGTAATCTCATTAACAAAGTAACAGCTATTTTGCATAAACCATACTAAGTAGCTTATTTATATTCTGGCTCTCTATCTGTTTGAACAATCTTTGCATTCTTCCTGCCTTGCATTTATTTTTCTTACCTATAACTAGGCCAGATCTTTTGAGCATTGGCATGAAACTAAGGGGCTTCTAGTCTTCTCAGTATCATGCTTAAGGTTTATGAAAAATTAGCATAAGTGAAATAGAAACCTTCTTGGCCAACTTCTAGCTGTCTTCCAGCCTCCCTGATTTTCAAAGTGTTTCTATTCAGAACAGGTTATTTAGAGTTCAGATTTGTTGTTAATCACATGTACAGATGAATATTAATCTACCTGTGCAGAAGCATCTGATAGTGGTCGAGTGGATGAGCCTTCTTTTCAAGTACAAGCCAAAATATTTATTAAGCCATAATACTTCCTATATATTATTATTTAAACCATCTTGATACGGGCTGCTGTGAACATCTCTCTTGCTTGCAGTATAATTTTAAAAGAATGAAAAAACAAAATAGTCTGTTCCTAGTCCTTTGACACACAGCATTTTCCATGGTGAACGGAGCTGATAGTGTGCATCTCCTTTTTCCATGGCTTATGATGTGTTGATTACAATCCCTTTTATTTTTCCTTTCTCCCAAGGAAGTTAGTTTATGGAATCACAATATCTGTCCTCCCTAATAACTCTTAGCCAACTTTAAAAAAAAAAAAAAAAAGGTAAGAGCCATAGAAAACTCAAAGCAAGTTACTTACCAGTACTGTGAAAATTCATGGCTCAGTAGAAGAAAAGCTGCAGTTAGGGCCCAAACGGAGGGGAATGAGAGAAGAGCTCAGCTCCCGCGTGTTCAGTTTGGGAGCAGGGCACCAGCCACTGCCTCTGTAGCTGTCAGCCACACCACGCCAGCATGGGTAGCCTCTTACCCCATAACGCTGTCACAAGGGTGTTCAACAGTGGAGTTATTACAATGACAAGGGGTCTAGCAGCAAAGGGTGCAAGCTCATATAAAACTAGGCCTTGCTACTTCTGCTGCTTGGGAAATGCAGCAGCTAGAAATAATTTTTCCCCACATTTAACCAATAGGGAATTTTATTCAAAGTCATGCTTGTCCTTGACTGGAACTATGACCCTACAGAGAGTCAGTAAATGTTTTTTTTTTAAGAGCTCTTATTTATATTTTTGTTAAATGCAAATTTATTAAGTATGTTGGATGTTTTATTAAGTTGATAAATATTTATTCCTTTCCATCAAGCAATTTTACTAAAAATTTTGGAAATAGGTTAATTTATAATACACTTTTAGTGTTTGTGCATAGTTTCTTGCTAGAGTTGCCCACTGGTCACCTGTATCTAGTAAGACTGGTTCCCAATGACTGATCTGTAAACAGCTGGTCTTCACCAGTCCCAGTACAGGGATTATTTCACCTGTACCTGGCATAATGCAGCCCTACAGGGTCCCTCCCTACTGCTGAATCCCATTTCTGTTAGGAGATCATAGGTCTTTAGAAGCCATATGATGAATGCTCTCTGCGTGAGACTTTAAGCAACAGTGTATTAAATGGAAGGGTATCTTTATCTTTTTAAATAAGCACTGCAAAACAAACCCAATCTCTTTCCATCCCATCTCTTGGAGAGCTCACAGCTGCCTCCCGATGTGCTTTTCTCCTTGATTAGTAAAGAGAAAAATCAGTGTAACATTTGGACAGCGTAGATAAATGAGTTGTGAAAAACTACATTCCTCTGATACCCCAGAAAGACAGAGCAAGGTTGAACAAGGAATAGTTGTGTGGTGGTAGCACAGTGCATAGCCCACGGCCCCGGCTAAGATGGCAGTTTGCTGTATTAGTGTTTGCTCACTGACAGATCGTTTTTTACCTAGCAACAAAGAAAGCAACAAGGTGTGCTTCTGGAAACTGGAACAGATTCAGCATTCATCTAGTGACCTAATTTGTAACTGACCCTGAAAAACCCCACGTAAAGGTCCATGGAAGTGATCAGAGGAATTGTAAAAACGAAACCGATTTATTGTTTTTAAGCTGGCCTGATTTCAAAGGTGTTATGCCATTTATTGCCTCTCAGTTAGCTAATACTTCTTGATGTTACTTTGCAACATTGCTGCTACACTAGTGTTGCTACCCTGCCACACCTCAGGCAGTTTTGAGTCACCATACAGTTGTAACGCAACGCACATTTCCCACTTCCCTGCAGTAAAAGAGCAGGGAGAGCAGGCTACAGGGGCAAGATTTGCAGTTGTGCTCTGCTAGTTCAAGAGGTTGAACTGAATATGCCCCAGCCAGGAAGGTCAAAGGTGATGCCTGCACCCCTCCTTGGGCAGCCTGACCGCAGCCCGGGCTAATGCAGCACGGGGCTGAGCTGCTGCAGTGACACTTGCCTGGGGCAGCCACAGCACAGATGGTGAAGAAGGCTGCCCAGCACCACAGGTTGTTTTTAACCCCTGTGAACAAGCTACACTGGGTGGCACTAATGCAAAAGCTGCATTTTATTCAGTGGCTAAATAAATACAGGTGTGTACCTGTATCAGATTTGAGGCTTAGCTCTGCAAAGTAGACCTCTCAAAGTCCTTTCCAACCCTAACCATTCTATGAAAGTAAAAAAAGTGGCATCTTCCGAATTAGAGTGCTTTATAAGACATGTTAGACTATTTGTGTGCCATAAAAGTGGCTTGAGCCATGATGTCTCAGCTGCTTTTCAGGTTGGCTGAAGGTTTTGCAGTATCTCAGTTTCAAGGGCCTTATTAGACATACCTGAAAAAAAGCCCAGGCTTTTATAGAGTTGATAGAGATGTAGAAAGCTCAAGATCCACGTTAAAAGCTGTTGCCAGTATCCTAAGTCTTTAAAATTTATTCATTAAAGGTCTGGCAGACATTTTATGTAGGTTTTCCCTGTGAGGTTCCCTCAGAGCAAGCTAAACTGTGATCCCCTCCGCCTGCACGGACTGCCTCCCTGGAGAAAGAGGGCTCCTCTCTGCAGCCAAATGCCAGGGAGACAAGCTGCTCGTTAAATAAGGGTGAGCTAGTTTCACCAAAAATTATTGGGCTAAGGCCTAATGTAACCTTGGGTGAAAATAATTTACAGTGAAATGAACACTACGGTAAGTTAGACACTAAAGCTGGGGAGGTGCGTGTGTGTGCACAGCTACCTCCTCTGTCGCAGTGTCTGTAAGGAAATAAAATCTCTGTGTGAGAGAAATTTTCAGCTTATTTGCTATTGCTAGCAAAAGCTATGGTTAGTTTAACGCATTTTGTCAGTTATCTAGTACTCAGTTAATGTGACATGAAATAAAATAGCATGAACACATATCATTCTCTGTTATGTATTCCTAGCGAATGCTAATTAATTTGTCATTCTGCTTTCCATGCTGTACATTTACACAGTAATGAGCTGTAGCCATCTGCTGGCATGAAATGATCTTTATTTTTTTTTCTTTCCCCCAGAAAGGAGAAAGGCAGACAGCCCTTCATGTTTTTCCTTATACTGTAACCTTATGCTTAACCCTGACACTGGCATCAACAGATGCGAATTTACACATGCAACTATGCAAGACCAAGGGAAGAGTTTTTTAACCCTACATTGTTCGATGATTTAAAATAGTTACTGTGAATGTTTTGCCTTGGGGAGCTTCATGTAGTGTTTTAAGACAGCAACACCTGCGTTTTTTTTCCCTGAAAGAGGAATGCACTCTAAGGTCTTTTACTCACTGGAGTGATAAGGTAAATACACTCCATCCTCAAAAGAAAACTGCCCTATAGGCAGCAGCTTCTCTAGCATGAATGTTTTAGCACATAGAGCTGTGGCAGTAGGACAAAGGAGCTGTGAACTGACAAAATAGAAAGAAGAGGAAATAATTGAGACAAATGTTTCCTGTTCGAAAAAAGGTACAGCTGCTTTGAGGATCTACTGCCCCCATTTGCTGATGTTTTGGATTGTGGGACTGATTTATATGGAAAATACTGATAGGCCCTGTAAGACCTGATCGATATAATAACAAATATATCTGTAATGGGTGGGAAGACTATTTAGCTGATTCGTACAGGTACTTCAAGACTCTGATTGAATAGTTGATCCTGAAGAATGAGAGTGAGGGAAAATGAGATCTCTTTTGCTTTAAATTGCAATAAAATGCTTCATGACTCAGGAACAGGGGATGGTGAGGATATGGTTTTCTTATCTTGTAAAATCTGAAGCTCATAAATGCTCTGTTTTCCTCTCATTTTAATGTTAATTTTAGACTAGAACTAAGCAATTACTTAATGGTGACATGAGCATTCATTTGTGATAAAATGGTAAGGGATTTTGGGTTGACCAGAAACTCAAACTATGGGGCTTCAGAACCTTCTGTTGAATTGCAACTGGCTTTGGCAAATTGACGTTTTCCATAACATAATGTTTTGACTAAAAAATTGCAGTCTACCCCCATTTTGGTCCTCCTTCGTTCCCTTTATGACCTCTTACTGTTGCCAAGCCAGATGCTCAGAGACACTGACTTGCAGGTCAAGCAGAAATAAAAACTGTTCTTATGATGTTTGTTTGTTCACTTCAGAAATTTGTAAGAGACTATGTCCCTTTGCAGAAGCCATACTGGCCCTTCCCAAACAGGTTGTATTTATCCAGGAACTGAGTAATCTTGTCCTTCTATTCCCTTATTAGTGATTCCACTAATCTGCCTAATACAGACATCAGCTTTAGCAGTTTGCTTACCCTGGAGTTCCCAAGATCTCCCTTAAAACTCAGTGCCTTTTTTGCACCATTGAGCCCTGAGATACCAACCCAGTTTTAACCAGTTACCCACCGCTGTTGGTACCTCACCTGTTTCATCCTTGATTTCTGTTACAACTTCTCAGGCAATACTGGGGATATGTTAGTGTTCATTTCCACAGTTTGTTCAGAAATTTTTTCTACAGCCACTTAAAATTTCAGATATTTGCTCCCCCTTTATTCTCCACCAAGGAGTTCCAGCATGGGAGTCTTCCCAGTTTCTTCCAGAGTGCATGCTTGCAAAAGGAATTAATTTAGCTTCCCCACAGTGGCTTCGCCAGGGGCTGCCCTTATAGAGACATCTGATCTTTATTTGAAAAGTACCTTAAGTACTTTGACTCCTCAGAGGAATAGAAGTCACAAATGTCAAGAAGATCAAACAAAAAGGATGGGCAGGAAGAGCTGTGGATACATTTAATGTACTAAACTCAAGCAATCTCTAGTTCATATGGATTGAAAGGATAAGCACTCTGGCTACTCAGTGGGTATGCGGACCCAGGCAGATATTTACCTGCCCTGTCAACATGTGGTGGCTCATCACTTTCCTGGTGAGCATATATCTGGGCAGTAATCAGAGAGTAGCTGTGAATTCATAGCCTACTCTACCTGGTCATGTATTTTTGTGTACGTGAGTATGCATGCATGGATCTGAAGGCAACGATTTATCAGTCTTGAGTGGCTGGGCAGTTTTATTGTTTGCAAAACCAGAAACAACATGACATCTGCAGAGCAACAATCATCTATAATTATTGTTGCAGCATGCTGCTTCTCTGGTAGATTGAAAGGCTAGAGAGAAATTAGGGAAAATACACATTTTTAAGTTTTCTGATTCATTTTCTTCCCCCATCACCTATACAAATCTCTCTCCCACGCACTGTTTCTTCCATTTGTGCTGCTTTTATCTTGGTAGCATTATCTGTTTTCACTTATAGTTAGTTGTGTGACAGCAACCTGCTGATTTTTCAATGGCTTCCAACAGCATTTATTACCTAGCACTCTTCTTCAATCAGTGGATTGCAGAAGCACTGTGCACTCAGGGATACTCTGATAATGGGTTACAATCAACAATATTACAGAGATGTGTTCTCCTATCTTTCTGTAGTGCTTATTTGTGCATTTGGCAGAGAGTCATAATACCGACATTTGAAGTTGTAATAGGGCTGTCTATCTAAGGGTCCCCAAGCACTACGAAAGCCCTGATTGATTTGCTCTCTTAGATGTGCTGGGGACTTCAGCACCTCCTGGGAATGCTGGGATTAGCAATTCCTATTTTACAGCCACAAAGCTAGGATTTTATTTTGTCTTACCAAATTCATAGTAAGAAAACAGCTTCTTTATCTTCTAAGCATTTCTTGAGGTTCCCTTGGTGGAGGATGCACAGGCCACCTGTAGCTAGCAGATTTCCCCTGAGCTGGTTGGAGGCAGAGATAAATCTTGTTCAGAGTGGCAGAGTAACTTAGTGTATCTTTATTTGGTCATACCCAAAGAACTAAGAAACATATCCCATGTCACAAGTTGGTGTGGAAAAAGTGGGATGGCTGTCGCTTAATGGGCCTGTGTCTGAGTGAGGAAGAAGCAAAAGCAGAAGATGGAAGACAATCCAGAGAGATGGAGTAGAAGTAGTCCTCAGGCTCAGGCCTGAGAGAAATTGTGTTAATGGCATTGTTGGCTACTGAGAAGTTGGAAAAGCAAAGAATGTCCTACTTTTTGATTACTAAATGGAATCACATTTCTCAGAAATAAATAGACACTTCTCTCCCTAATTTAATTCTCTAAATAATAATGTAGGTTGGATGTGTGCGCTATCAGCTGAAGTAGAAAGGGGGCGAAAGAATGGCTCCTATAACCTACTGTGTGTAGGTGAGAAGCACATATACTGCTTCCATTAAGCTGACTTCTGCTTGCTGGGAGTAAGAAAACTAAATTTAACCACTAGTAGCCAAGATTATGAGGATTTAATTGTGAAATCAAATCCTAAGTGCTCAGTTCATTGCTATAGACATGATTTGACATTCCTGGGAGAAGAAATATTAAAAATAATGTGGGTGGACTACTCTATCTTGGATATTAGCAGTATTCCAGTACAATTTAGGGTAATTTACCTAAATACCAAGTCTTCTGTCACTGTTGATTGTATTTAACGAAACCAAGTTAGCATCATCAGGCTAAAAAAAGACTTAATTGAAGTAATTTGCTATACATTTATAGAAGTTCACAATGTATTGAGAAACTTTTGAGCTAGAAGTGTACCTTAAAGGAAAATTTTACCCAGAAAAGTTAGGTTTATTTTAAAACACATTTGAAATGTGATACTATGACCTTCTTGCTGGCTTGTTGTCTCAGTGAATATGAAATACTCTTCTATGTTTATAAAGTCGTCGTTGGTGCTGAAGTGAAGAGGGAAGGACTCCTTCCCCTACTGCTTCGACCATTTTATGTAGGTAGCTGCTGGAGGGAGGCTGAGATGGACATTCAATTTCTCTGGTAACCATTTGGAGATCTGCTCTTTTTACTTGGTGAATTATTATTTTTAGCTGCCTAAAACCATTTCTTCCTTTAACCTATCCTCTCCCCCTCACAGCTTTGTGGCCTTTGTCACTCACTGTCACTGTGCTTTGATGATCACTTGGGTACAACCTCTGGACAGATATAATTCTCACCCTAAGCATTGTTGTCAGTGCTTAATAGTTATATTAAGAAATCAGAGAAACAGCACTGGAAAAGTTTTCAGGAAGCTATCTCACCAGTACACCTCCCCTGAGACAGGGTCAGGAGCACCTGTGTTTCTCAAACATGTTAAAATAACCTATCCCTAAAATCCTCTGAGTCCAAGGTTCCAGTAACCTCCTGAGGTATTGCCTCCCTGGGGTGCCATGTAATGTCCCTTACCATCAGTTCAGTGAATTTTTGTTCTATCTTTCAACAACAGTCAATTGCCAGCTTTTTTTTACATATTCTGTAACTTTTCAGTCTGCTTTATGCATCCTTTCATTCCAGTTTTAGAAAAAGCCAATTTTTTTGGTCTGTTTGTATATCTCATTTTTTGAAATTTTATAACTGTGGCTATTCTTTTCTTTCCATACCTTTCTGAGAATGAGCCACTCAAACTCCAACTGGAGACCTCATGTACTCTCCACAGTATAATAATTTTATATGTCCTGCAATGTTTTTTGCTTATATAGGCCTTATCTTGGCCAGAGCTGTTCATTTAGATGTGCCTGCCACTCCTGGCAAGTATTGGCTGTCAAAACGAACAAACCTGGCAGCAGAAAACTGGCTGAGGAGGAGAACATGTGGGTTGATCCTACAAGGAGGATTGAGAGGGTCCCTATAAGAAGGAAGTGGCCTGGATGCTAAGCAACTGCTGGAGGGCCTTAAACTGTCTGGGAAGTAAGTCATGGAGCAACAAAAGAAGGTAGCTCTGTCTTCAGAAAAGGAGATCTTGAAGTCTCAGAAAAGGGAAATGTCTTGGTAATTGGGATCATCCCATGCAAAATGGAAAGACAGCATTTTTAAGAAGAGGTCAAGTAGGGGAGAGGCTAAGGAAGTGGTGGGAGTCTTACAGAAAGCCACACTTGTATAAATTTCCTGGGAGGAGTCTTCCTGGGTTGGTAGGTGTGGGTTTCCCTACAACCCTTGAAGAAGAAGTTCCTATGGAAAGGAACAATTGGAGAATTGTTGCCTGGGGAAAAACTCAGACTTGTACCTACAGAATGGGTTGGAGAAGAAATACTAGGTGGGAATGGCTGGAAGAAGAACCAAGCACATTGTCACTACCCCCATAACTGAGGGAAGGAAAGGTGGTGGTGGTGATTTTCAGTAGATCTTTCTTCAGCAACAGTATCTCTTCACTTTCAGTTTTTGATCCACAAAAAACCCCAATGCTAAAACATATCTTGACAATTGCCCATTTTGAATATGTGCCTTTCAGTTTTGTTTCTAGCATGGTCCTTTGTACTTTGAATTTTATTATTTCCAGATTATTCCTCCAATTGGTCACATTAATTTTAAACGCTAACCTTCTTACCTTGGCATGACCTACATGCTAGCATATCACCTAAGTCATTGATAAAGATATGAAATAGATTAGTCTCAGGACAGAGTATGTGACCTGACTTGAATGACCTTCTCATTTGAAGCAGGTAGGCTAACATATTAATGTGCATCTACTTTATAGGCTTTCTTTCAAGCTCTTTTCTGAGAACAGAAATGGGATTGTATCAAATGCTTACTAGCATCAAGATGTGCTGCATCAGTAGTTTCTTCCCCTACATGAGACTAGTCATCTTTTCACAGAAAGAGATGAAAAGATTTCTTACAGCTTGTTTCTGTCAAATACAGTCTTGTTGAGGAAGGACCTACTTTCAGGGTTGGAAACTCCGCAACGAAATCAGACAAAATGGTGGAGCATCAGCTTTCTTGGTAAGTTAGTAGCTTTCTTCCAATCATATCTTTGAACGGGTGCAGTTTTGACATCCTCTTTCAGCTTAATTTCTTGTCAAACATGTATACTAGCTGAACTGCAAATGTTTTCTGAATATGTTAGCTAGCCTATTGACATTAACGGGGGATTTTCTACTGCCTTAATTGGCCAGGGCCCTAACTGACTGCAGCCAAAAGCAGCTGAAAGCTGCTTCCATGCATGTTTCCATGCCAGCAGAAAAGAATAATTACACTCAGCAAATATTATATCCTGGCAGTTGCAGCTGACAATCTCTGAACCCTGTAGCTCAGGTCTATTTTAGCCTATATTGATTCAGTTAACAGTTATTTTATCTTACAGTAACTAAGGTGGTTATAAAGGTGTTTTGTCCTTGATATTAAACTGCATAAATAATACAAATGAGCCATAAATATGTTTTTATATTATAGATATTCTAGCAACAAAACCAAGTAAGCAAGGAATTAAAGCATCCTTACATGCATTTCCTGTTTTCCATTAGCACGTACACACAACAGCATTCACTGTCCAGTTTGCATGGCAAGACGTAACATTAAAGCTCAGGCAGATTTTAAATAATTTCCCACTACGTTTCCTTTTTAATTTCTTGTCCATTCACCTTTTTGTTTGTTTGGTTGGTTTTTTTTTGTTTCACTTCCCTTCTGCTATTTTCTCATCCTCTTGTTTTTAATTTAAATAGTTTGGCTGTGGCCCATTCCAGTCAGGCACAGTGGAAGGAAGGAAGTACCAGGAGCTGGAGGAGCAGCTCACCAGGCAGTAAGGTAGCAGGTTCTATTCTGTACTATACTGTAGTGTATTATAAGTACCCCCAGCGGGATATGGAAGAGCCCAAATGCTCTTTTGTGTGCTGCTGGGGTGCCAACTGCCCTGACGAAGCTGGTGACTGCCTGGTGCATATTCTTCTGCCTGTTCCTAGTGCAGGGTCTGGCTCCCAGCCGTGGCTTTCTCATTGCTGATGGATGTGGGAGACAGCTGGGCAGGGGTCTGTGTTGCAAGGATGAGTGAGTGGACTGGAAGTATCTGATACAGGTCATTTCACACTGCAGACTTGCAGTGTGTACTCTACCTCTACCTATTGTACCTCTACCAAAACCCATTCTGAGGTAAAATACAAAGCCCATGGCATGTTTGTGTGCTTTGGAGGGCAACAATGTGTATTTTCAAGATAAGTCTAAAGGATAAAGCTTGGATAGCTTGTGAACTTTTCTACACAAGGCTGAATGGTAGGTATTTTCCAGAGCAAGCTTATATCCTTACCAAATAGCACACTGCTGCTTAGAGTAGCTTTCATATTACTAGGTTTCTCCTTTCCCAACGGGCTATGCTACTATTATGTCTTCCTGCATAATATTTACCCTTTGTCTGTAATCACATCTGTTAGAAGGGATGTTACCCAGCCAACAATACTTTTGATGGCATATGGTGCTCTTTAATTAAATGTAAGTATTCACTAAAGCATAGAGTGTGCTCTAGGTTTTAGACCTCCAGCTATCCCCCATGGCTCCCTTTATTCATTTAAATGCATCATCAGAAAGTCAGAAGGGTTTTTTCCTAATACTTTAGACATAAAACATGAAACCAGAAAGGGCAATAAGGGAACTACATGGTGTAGCTTGCAAAGTTCAATGGATTTGAATATTGGAGTGGAAACCTGTCTTCCCTTGTAAATAAAAAATATCAGTTAGGTACTTCCATATAGACAGGTGTTTGCCTTCTTCGAAAAAACAAGTAGGAGACAGTTGTGAGCTGAATCGTGGCCATGATATCCAACATCTGGTAAAATTGTGAGCAGTAATATAGTAATTTTTTATTGCTTAATTTTCTTTATTGCGTTGTTTTCTGTGCATGGAGTGATTCCCTTCTCAATTCTTATTTTCATATCTTCTTGCACTACCTGCTGTGGAAAATTGAGTGTTTTGGTTTTGCTCTCTAATATTGCTAAGAGAAACATTACCAAAAAATAGCAAAGCTTTACTTTTTAAAAACTTCATAGGTGGGTCATGCTGCTTTTTTACACCAACACCTACAAAACAGCATGCAATGTTAGTTGAAAATGTTTTGCTGTGTTGCATTAATCTACTGCCCATCATGGAGTATACATACATTGTTCTGGAAGCTAAATAAAAAAAGCCTGCCTCAGAGATTGTATAACCCAAGTACACAGCAAGGCAACCAACAGTTAAGGCAAGAGAAAGAAACAAAAGGCTACGTTAGTCAATGTAATAAGCAACAGACTTAGCACAGTAACCATGACTTTCAGTGGTTGTCACAGTAAGGAAAATATTAAGAAATATTCTGAATGCAGCTACTAAGGCAATTTATAAGGTGCTACCTTCTGCATCACCTGTACATAGAAGTGTAACTTGAAACTCCGTGTGTATGTGATGCAAAATGGCACCATGAGCCTATCAGTCCCTCAGTATTGTTAGGAGAAATAGGTCAGTGAGGCGGGACAGAATATGGGATACATTGGAAGAGAAAAGAAGTAGCCAAGACTGGATGCTTTATAGCATAGGGAAGAAGCAGTATGGATAGACTGCAAGATGAGATACCAAATCGATAGCCTAGAAAAGCATTCTAGACTCTAGGTGTGCTCTGAATGGATGAGAGCAGATGGGGGAGAGGGCGCGGTTGTGCCTGACTTAGGCCAGGGAGGAGGAGGCTGCAGAAACAGATGCACGCAGATGAAAGCCTCTGACTCCAATCTTGCGCACACACTCACAACTGCCTTGTTAGATTTTCTGGCTTAAAGGGCAGACTTCGGCTGTCTCAGTAATCTTTCATGGATTAAACCACTGTCACCAGAAAGACCATTAAGACCAAGGTGACCTCACAATATTAAGTTTATACTTTACTGTTAAATCATAAAGAAGTTGAGATTTCTTAGTAGGATATTTTAGACTTTATCCTTAATCCTAAGGGATTCACAAAGAAAATACTTCTTGAAAAATGTAAAATATGTGCAATATCTAAATTGTTCTGCAAAGCAAACTGCAAAGTTTACACTAGCTTTTTTTGTTACAGACTTAGTTTTCCCCAGAAGGTACAAAGTTTTCTGGAAGAAGTTTAGTGACAGGGTGGGTTTTGGGCCCCCCTGGAATGAGAGGGGTTAATTCCTCATTGCACTTGTCCCATGAAAACTGCTGTACTGTACAGTAGGAGGGAATGGAGCACTCCGTCTCTGTCTGCTCACTGACGCTGCTGAGTCAGTGAAAACAAAACCTCTCTTTAAAATGCTTTGCAAATGAAAACCCAAGAGTTAAAGGAAATTTGATGTTAAATAGAACTTCTATTTAAATTCCTGTTTTCTTTTTTTTCAGTTGGGTGATTTTGCAGCTCCCTCATGATGTGGATATTGCTTTCAACCACCAGCAGAGCTTTCCATTGCCATGAAAGAAGCTGGCAGTAAATTATAGATCTCTGACAATGTGCTTTTTTCCTTTATCCCAGTGGCATCAGCCTACCTTACTAACTCTAAGTGGAAAATGAACCACAGTTAATATATAAATTCATACTGATGCATGTAATTGGTAAAAGGTGCTGCTTCCCCCCTGATTATTTTGCTTATTTCAGGTCTTGACTTTAAAACAAGCACCTCTCTATCTGCATTGACTTAATTTTTCTGGCTATGCATTTTTTAATGGATACATATCCTGTCTTAGATTATTGACCCTGGATACAGTATAAAACACGTGTTAGGAGCTAAAATTCATGACTTGACTTCATGGTATCCCAGTATCCCTACACCAAAATCTTGAGTACCTATATTGGAACAGCAACTACTCCCATCATTGTCACATTAGTCTCAAAGGCCTTAATACCAGTCTCTCCTCCATTGAGTATCATAACATCTGTCAAATCAAGAGGCAGTGTGAAAACCTGCTGTTAAGATCTGTTTAGCTTAAACTGCTAGTTACTTTGTGTTGGCTTCCAAAACACTTAAAACATCTAGAACAAAATATTTTCAGTAAACCTTGGTAGGGATTCAGTGAGAAAAGGAAATTCAGCACACATCTTTTCTAACTGATGCTCTCACAGGTCAGGCATTCAGGCCAATCTTTGGACTCCTCTAAATTTTTGGCAGCCACCACTTTGATTAGGACATGAGCTTGCATACATGAAATGATCAGATTAATTGAAAAGATACTACAACATCTAGTACCACTTTCCTTAGCATATTCGACGTTTTCTTTTGCAAAACACCAGTGCTTAAAATTGTCAACAATTTCTTTCCACCAAAGCCTTCTAATTAAATACATCTTCCTAAAGTCTCTGCTGAATGGCTTTATTAACTTTGGTTTGTCACTTAAAAGCATTCTGTAAACAAACTTAGGAAGGAAATGAAGGAAATTCCCAAGGAAGTGAATGGGTTTGCAATATCCCACACTACTAACTGATTATGTTTTTAATGTTACAACATTGTCTTGGGGTCCAACGGAGCTAGGGAATTCTCCATATTGAGCATTTAACTGCTGTCCCCATTCTGGCTGCATTAAGAACAGACAGCAGAGACCAATATTTGAAAGAAAAGGAAGTATTGCTATCTCGAGTTTACACGCAGTGAACTGGTGGAGGGAGGCTAAATGACTGGCCAAAGGTCAGATGGATGGACTTTGTTAGTGTCAGAAATAGAAACATGATGGCTGGAGCACTTAGTCCCAAGACCAGCCCTGCTCTCTTACATCCCTGATTGCAGATAAGATGCTTGTTTATAACATGAAAACCCTCAGAAAGTTTGGTTCAGATACACATTCATTCTTCTAAGTGCTTATCTCAGCCTAACTCAGAACTCTCTGACTCCTCTGAGCCTGCAAAATGAATGTCTTACAAGAACTTTTTAAAAACATGTTTCTGTATTTTAAATTCCAGTTGGAAGCAAGTGCTAAGAGGGGTGAAAATGAAAGGTAACATGAAGTAAATAAATGAACATGCAAATCGCAGTGTGACTTAATCTGGCTGGTTTTGGTGAAAGTCACTCTGGTTCCTCTTTTTCATGCCCCCTTGCCTTGGAAAAAAAACCCAACAAATTAAATTATTTCCATGTGCGCTAGAATTGGAACAATCAGAAAGGAGATGTTTCGCATGGACTGTGTGCCTAAAAATCTGACGGCAAAGAGCTCCAGTCCCCATAATCTCTGAAACAACTAAAGTGCTTGTTTGTGGATGTGTTAGAAAAACATTTAAAATGTTATGTTTATGATAATAGATATAGTAATTCATGTGTAATGTTTAATAAGTAGTGAGGTTGGGTTTGGCAGTGGAAAAGACACAGTAGTTTCATTAGCAGCACAGAGGCTTTGTTCAGTCTGATTTGGCTCTGGTTTCTGGGAAGATGTGTGTTTTGCTGGATATGCTTAAAGGTTCAGTACAGGTATTCGCAATCTGTCTCCATGAGAAGTTTTAACAGCTTGGTGCTACTATTCAGTGCTAACGTCACTGAGAACTCATTCCATTTGAGACTGACATCTATGGTTGAAACCACTTCACCTTCACAAAGCTCAAGCAAGCAAAAACAGGGTCTGTGTAATAAGATACAAAGAGAATAAAAATCTTCAAGAGATCTGGAGAGGGCTGGGCAGCAAGAGCTGGTGGAAGGGCGGGTGGAAGAACTTCTGCCCACCTGAGCTGTCCTCTCCCATAGCTGGAATGAAACCTGAGATACTCAGTTCACAGCTATTTGAGCCATGGCCTGGCTTAGTATATCACTCTGAGAGGCTAAACATCTAGTCTTATTAGACTCTCCATTAGTTCAAGTAGCAGAAAGAGCTCTGCCATGGTAACCTGTCCATACGGTGACCGCTTGGAAGTTAGATTACAGCTACACAATTCAGTTAATTTTTAAAAATTGGGGATAACATGACTGTACAACCCATACATAGAATACAAAAGTTAAAAATTCAATATGTTAGAATGAAGATGTCCATGGAATTTCAATTAATCCCTGTGTGTCCATTATAATAATCTTTAATTACTACAATTCTGAATCTTTCTGAGCTCGCTAAAAACAGTGCAAAGGTACTTCTTGATTTTAGAATTTCTCTTGGGGCAAACATGTTGCACTCGAGAACTTCAAAACAGCAGCAATATATGTGCATTGGTTTTTAAATGTAGGTTCATGTGCCAATCCTGTGCACATAATATGTTAATGTAAATTGCATCATAGCAGAGGATAGGGACACCTATATTTTTTTTAAAGCTGTGGGGAAAACAATTGAAAAATAATAATAACAAAAATTTTAAAATATTAAAATTTGAGGTTAAATAATATTTACTGGTAAATTAGACCATACAGCAGACCAATCTAATTTCTGAACCAAATGAACATTAGGGGGGAATTAGCCAGGCTTTTAAGGTGCTTTAAAACTTCTGGCATCTTTCTATTACTGTGAACCAGTTCAGGCATTCTTTGCACATTAATAACAATAGTTTTACTCTGTCCAAGCATGTTACAAAATTATACTTTTGTAGCACATATGGTATTTAAATGCACCTTAATAGTTTAACTGGGGAAACTATCAGACTTTCAAGCAGTATTTTTACTGATACAAAAGGTTTTGCAACTGAATTTTTTTTTAATTTTGCAGAATATTTTACTGTCAAACCAATATTTAGGGAATTACATTCACAACGGCTCTTGCCAGTACTTTCTTACTAGAGCTGCAAATAATCCGCTACTCGGATCATGCCAAGAATTTTGTCCTCAATGCTTTTAATTTATAGTTGTCTGTTTCTGTTTCCTCTCTGCATTCCCTCCCCAAAAATTGTTTGTCATACCACTCTTATTAACCAAACCCCCTGACTCCTGCAATAAAATAGAGTTTAAGTGTTCCTCTTCCCCTGGAAAGTTAATACAGATAAAATAATTTTAGCTATTTGGCTCTTGAATTAAGTTCATGGGAATCCAAAGTAGTCCCATTTATTTAGGTGGAGTAAATCTGGTCTTATTCAAGAGCAATTCTGAGCAGAACACAAATTCATAATTTCAGTTGATCCAGACTCCTGCTTTAGTTCTGGCAACACCCCAGTTCCGTGTGTGTGTTGTGTGTATATGTATAATTCTTGTTGGGTGCTGGCGTGTAATGCAGTCTGACTTACATATATGTTGGTTTAATCCTAGTTATAGTGTCATTAGTTCTTGTGACAATCTCTTGTTGGAAGTCTGTAAGTGCAATTTCCTTGCACTTATAAACTTGACTAAAAATTTAAGGAAAATTACCGTTATACATTATACTTAGCTAAGGCAATGAATTGATCAGCATGCCTCTATAAAAGGAGTTGTTGAGTTTATTTGTCAAATGGCATTAAATATTTATGATAATCGTTACATATTGTAAGGAAAAGCTGTTGCTGGGGGGGTATTGAACACTTCCATGTGGTTAGTGATTGCTGATTTCTAAATGGTGACAAAGATTTTTCCACAACTTAGATTTATGAATTAGGTTTCAGAGAGTAATATCAGAGACCTTGTGAAAAGGGGGGAGAAATTTATGGAAGCTCTGAAGAAAATCTGCTCTATGATGTAATTCTTCAAATTTTTTAGTATTTTTGAGGTTTTTGAAAGGACTAAAATGTTAGACATCTCTGGGTTTCTGTGCTACCAACTCTCCCCATTCTTGGCCTTGGCCTCCAAGGGCTGGAGTAATGGCAATATAAGAAGAATGCGTGAGAGCCCGAGTGAGATTTAATTAGGCTTTCTTCATCAGGTGTTAGAGCAGCTAGAAGCTTTTAAATGTTTCTGGACCTTTGACATGAAAGTTTGAATAACTGCTGGAACTGTTGGGGCTTCAAAGGATACATCTTCCCATCACACACAGAAAAGGAACGCATATGTCAGAGGAAGATCTTATGCCAAGTTCAAGTTCACCTGGAAAACATTTTTGTGCTACAGGGGCTAGTGCACCAGGAAATTTGCCCTGGTGCCAGCCAAATACTTTAAGTGAGCCTCAATTCCTGTGTTTTATGGCATGTGTGCTCAGGTTCTCCCCACAAAGCAGTGGCAAAGCAGAGAAAAAAGACTCTGCACAGAGAAATTGAGAGTCTGCTCTGCCTCTTGAAACCTTTTCAGTCCTCAAGTATGGTCAAATGGTGGGCTGTGTGACTCCTTCATCCAATTCTTTTCCCTAAAGGAGATGATATCCCAACCAAAATCCTGAGCACTTCCCCTAGCCCAGAACCTCTTTGGTGAGCTGTTGCCCTTCTTGGCTTGTAGAGAAGCACTGACTGCTGTTGTCCAAAGCATCCTGACAGTTTGAGGGAGGATAAGATATTTCACTCCAATAAAGTCTCAGTTTCAGGCCAGCATGAGCTGGCAACCAGATCCTACTGTAGAATGCAGCAGCCGGAGACCATTATTTGCTGAACCTGTTTCGTGCTGTTCCAGGACAAAGCAAAAGCTCCTAGCTCATTGGCAGGATCAATGATTCAGATCAGCTTTCCTACCTTGTCTCAAAACACCCTCACTCCTCTTGTTAGGCATCGGAAATGCCATAGCAAGTTCTGGAACGTAATTCCAAGGCAGACTGCTTTTGCAGAGGGACAACATAAAGGGCAAAAAGCCAGTTATGAGGGAGCTGTACTGATGCAGTGGTATGTTTGAAAGCAGCATCTGCTGTGAAAGGCTACTGCCCAATACTAGCCATTCATTTGCCATTGCTGTTGATCCTGTTCAGCTGAGATGTTCCTGGCAGGACTTCCCTAAGGGATGGAGCATGACAGCATTGCATTCCTTCTCTTGCAGCCAAACTTCAAGAAGGACTGGATATGTTTTGGGGAACATTAGCCCTGAATCTTTCCTGTCACCTTCCAGGTTTTGCCCGGTTTTTACAGATTTCTTCTTTTTTGACTGCTTTGTCTTTTGCATCATACTATGTGAAAGCTAGTGGAAGGCTGTGCAGTTTCCTGGGTAGGGATGAGACTCAGACCGGGTTTTTTTATTTGCAGGCCTATCTTAGGGAAAGTGCCTTGGTCAGGTATGGTTTCCATATGTGCAGAACAAGAACCTTTCTCCACAAAGCCTTTGGGGATCTAGAACTGAGACAAAGCAACCATTAGAGCTCGTCTTTATTATCAATGCTGGGCATTGGCCTTAACACATGCATGAGAGGTGTCTCGTACCTTTGTCCTTATCATGCCCTTCTACAGCTTCCTTACCTTTTCTGTCCTTTGAATGCCAAGATCTCCTTTCATTGTCTCTGAACTATCTTATTTACTTCACAGTCATATTTCTAGGCACAGACTTGTGGGGTGTTAAACGCTCTTAGTCTGTGGTCCAGGCCTCAAGGGTTACTGTAATACAAGTACATTTAAATTAATAAAACCATAAATTTATGGCACTGTATAAATACTATTGATAGGTTACTGTTTAAAGGGAAATACAACCCTCTTTAGCAATAATGTAACTGCTGCAGAACCTTTCTCCCCTCTATCACCTTTCTATTTTTTATATGTAGAGGAAAAAAAAATGTTTTCAGTGCAAATATTCTTTGTCTCAGACAGGTGTTAGCCGTTACACTATTAGCATATTTCATTCTTCTGGTATATCTCCTGAGGAACAAGCAAGGTTATTCACAGACAATTAAGTAGTCAAGAACTAGAGTTTGTCTTATAAAAGAGAATTATTTTGCTTAATAAGTTGCTATTAGACAGATGCTTCCCAAATCAGTGAATAATCCCTTTGATTTTTTCATGCCTGCAGTGAAAGCTGAATCTCATCAGCCCTAGAAAAAACTTCGGCCTGCAGAGATCTGGCCTACTAAAAATTCTGTAATTAGGGTGTCAGCTTCATAAGAAGAGCTCTGCCCACAGCTATGTGTTGCCCTATCCAAGGGGGAAGTTCCTTCTTTTGTCCTCTGGTCTAACAGTTGTCAGCTGAACTACTTGGAAAGTTAGTCTTTGAAATCACGTGCCTTGGCAAGACTGTATGATAAAGCCCTTGAAAATTTATTTATTGCTAGTGAGTAGTTTATTATGTCTATATCTGCAGCAATAGTTTCTTATTAAATGTTGTTCCAGCTTCTATTTAATTTTGGGGGATTTTCATCAGTATTAGAAATGCAGGCTGACAAGAAGGCAAGATAATTATGTGAAAGGCATTTCCATCTGTTGAAATACTATCACAGCGCAAGTTTCCTTAACAAGTTATAAGCTAAGAAAGCAGCACAGAACTTGGTATTTAGACCACAGTAATGAAATATGATCATGTTATCCTTTGATTGTGTTACAGGTATCTATCAAAACTCAGTGGTGTTGACGATTCTTACTTAGCCTGCTAAATGTATTCAGAAATACAGGGCTGAAGCGAGGAGGTTTTGTTGTACAGGAAATATGATTTCCCGTGTGTTAATTCCACCTTACCCAGCATCACCTAGGCCTTGTTTTCTTTCTGTACTCTCTTAGTGCCTTTACCTACCCAGTCTGCATCTTAATATAACAGTGTACAGGGAAAACCTGGCATAGGGTCTGGGAAATCAGCCCTTGAGAGCTGCTGGAGTAAATATTTTCAGCCTAGGAAGGCAGTGCCTGGAGCTGGATACCAAGAGAGCTCTGGTCCTCCACCTCCCACACTGACCCTGCTCTGAATCCATGGCTCTTATGGCAAAGTTTCCTTCTCACCCTACCCTAATTCCTTGTACCTGTTCATCTCACAGGGAGATCCCTGAGACGGTGCTTTCCTTGGCTGTTTCAAGGCCCAAGCTGAAGACAAAGTAAATGTATGTGACACGGTGCCATACAAACTAAGCCGTCCACTGCCACTTCAGTGGCAGCTGCACTCCTGGAGATGCGTTTGCATCCCCTTCGTTGGCTTTCCTCCTCTTGGCATCTTAACTGACTGGAGGAAAAGCTGCTCTTAATTCACCCATTTGTTTCACTTTAGTTCCCACAGCAGCTCTCAGCTTTTAAGATATGTTTCTGTACAGCAGATAGTTGTGCTGTATGTGTGAGGAGAGATCTCAACATACTTACTGCCACAAAAAGTGGGACAGCTCGTCTCTGTGATCTCTGTGGTCTTTTTATGAACCAGAGATTCTGCATGGCACAGTGTGTGTGAGGGCCAATACATGAGCAATAACCCTCTACTGTCTTTCAGAAGCTCTTGCTCAGAAGGATCAAACCCTGAGAGGAGTCTGAGTGACCTTACAAATCCATCAGGATATTGTCTTAACAAAGAGATGAGTCTCATGCTGTGCTCTGAAAATTGAGGAAGGGGAATTTATTCTGCTGCTGTCACTAGTAAGTGACAAAAATAGCAATGGACACTTGAACTGGTGAGAATAACTTTTTCCACAGAGAATGTAGGTCCCTGTCTTTAAAAAGCTGCTGTGTATTTCCAGTGTGTTTGTGCTCTGACTTGCCAAGTTCTGCCACATATGTCTAGAGAAATTCAGAAAGCTTTAATAATTGCTCTTGTGCTTTAAATAATTTCTCAGAGCAGCATTAGCACACTAACAACTTAGACCTGGGGTGAGCTAGGCAATTTACCATGCATATGTATGTGATCAAATGTCGCCCTAAAGTAATGCAAAACCAATTCTTGGATCAGGAGATGATAGTACTGATATCTGGAAGCGGGCATTTCCACAGAGGGCCTCTTTGGCTAGGCTTTCTATTACAAAAAATGTTGTGTGTCAGCAGTCTTGTGTGCTGACTCAAGAAGGAGGATTGAATGAACTGTTTGAATGCACGTTTCTGAGTGATGGTCCCTAAATTTAGGTCAAGGCACAAGCACGTGCAGGGACAGAGAAGCTCCTGTTGCCATTAAGGAGCCTAAGAGGTCTGTCCCCATTAGGCCAGCCCAGTACCCTTACCATCACTGTTCCTCTTAGTGGAATGACATCAAGTATAGTCACGGTACAACTCTGTGTCTCAAACTGCTTTCCTTCTTTTCAAGACTTATTTTCAAGTTATCACAGTGGAACCACAAGTACTCGGCAAACCGAAGATGTCAACCTTCTAAACAGTTTTTTAAAATTAATTAGCATAAATCTCAGAGCTAAAAACAGCAGCTCTTGGATTAAATACACACAGTTCCTTAGTCTGTAATCCAGTTTTCCCTGTGGTATCTGGCAGTCAGAGCATAAAAGGCATTCTTGAAATTATTTCTAGGACTGCTATATACAAAAGCATCCAGATACTTGGGGGGAAAAAAAAAAGGAAAATGAATATTGCTCAGACATTGCAGTACTTATTAAAAGATAAATGCTTTTCAGGGATGTATTTCTAGTTAATATAATCTTGAAAAATCTCAGAAGACAATAGATGTAGAGAATGAACACAGCATATATGGCACAACATTTCCGTGCAATCCACCGTTGCTTGAAGCAAGAGTAATATTTTAAGTTACCGATTCCAACTAGTTTTCTTGGAAACCAGGGTTCAATTTACATTTACGACTGCCTGAAGCTATTTTGAGGAATCCAAATAAAAGAATAGCCAGCCTTCAAAGCTGTCTCAGAAACAACACAGAAAATATTTAGCATACCTATGGCTTGCACTTATGTCATTTGTTAATATCAAACTTACTTTGCCTCTGATTTTGAAATCTCAGGGGAACATTTTCTCTGCAAAGTGGTGCCTTAAAATGTAAATGTGTTTTTTGAAATGTATTTTGTTATCATTTCTGAAATACTACGAATCTTTTTTTTTTTTCTCCTTTAAAAAAAAAGAAATCCTACAGAAAACAAACACATTCATTGCCCTTACAGCAACAGTTTAAGAAAGAAAGAAACAAACCAACCACCCAGGAAATCTTTTAATGACTGGAGTTGAAGTAATTGTCATAGCTCTTCAGAAATGGAACATTTTGGAGGCCTTTGAGACATATGGACCTCTTTTTTTTTAAAATGCTGTAAAACCACAGCAGCTCCCATACTAAAATAAGGCCAGCTGACAGGGACTGGGTCGGCGGACCTGATTAGCAACCACTCACTGGCACTGTTCCTCCTTTTCAGGAGCACACTAGGCACAAGTGGGCCTGGACCTCTGCAAGGTAGTGCCCCCTGCTTAGCCTTTGCAATGCAGCTGCTACTGGGGTATCATCCTGTGAAGTGCCTGTAGCCACCTGGAGCACCCACCTTGGGAGACAGGAGGCCAAGAGGATAACCGGCTTTGCCTTACTGAAGTACTTAAGTGAAAATACCTGCTGAGTGTTGCGAAGACAGCATTCAATATATGTTGCTGGTATACTTCACTTGAAAGGGTGGAATTTTTAGCAGCTCTGGGAGGGGCCGGCCAGTGCTTTGCACTGGAACTGCTTGCACCTCCTCGTTCTGTGGGCATCCCTAGAAGAACAAAAAGATTTCAAGCTTTAACAAGCCAGGTGCTATCAGAAAACAAGCCATGATCGTTACCGTTTTGTTTAGAGAAAACTTTGTGTCTAGGGAAGAGATAACAGAAATAAAAGGTTTATAGGCCACTCTCTCCCTGCCCTGTGCACGACTGATGATTTCTGCTTTCATTCCAGCCAGCTCAGTGGATTTCTCATTGTAGTGAACTTTGTGCAGTCCTCTGTGGTCCCTAGGAAGGTTGTTGTTTGTGACATTTTATCACTGTCCCTCTCAGCAACCTCCCTGCTAAACCCATGTCTCCCACTGCCTCACCGCTACCTTCTCTATGGCACTATTAGGTCTTCCCCTGTGCGGCTCAGTTACCTCTTGGAAGATGATCAGCTGCCTTCTCTCAGGGGATTTGACATAACACCATTCCTCTTCCCAAGGGAAGAGCTGGGAACGCACTACCAAAATACACACCATCTGCCACCAGCGCTTCACCTGTGTTTTGTCAGAGCCCTGAGTGAACAGAAAGGTGTTTCTGGTGCCGCAGGCAAAGGAGACCTGGCAGGCAGTGTCCTGGTCTTATCTCAGAGGATGTGCCTAAAGTGTTCTGAAATACCTATAGCATGTGCCCTCATGTGTTCCCACTGCCAGCCAAGAATAAATAAGACAGCTAGAGAGTGCTTCTGGTGGCTGACCTTCCCCCAGCCTCCAGCAGTTCCAGTACATGTTTGAATTAGTTGGAAACAACCATTAACTCAGAGGAGTTATAGGGGTTGAAATTTGGACTTTATTTCTTCAAGATCCAAAGATTAGAGACATCTTTACTAGCAACTTCTCTTGCTTGAGTTCTTTAGTCTGCATAAATGCTACTTGTATCAGTCAAGAAAGGCACAGAATGCTCTGTAATCTCAAGAGATAATAACATGCACTTTATGGGTTATCATACTGTGCTCTCTGCATTATCTTGGGCATAGAAACACATTTAAGAAGTTTTTGTCCTCAATCATTTGTTCACAGTTTCCTCACTTGAGCTAATTCATCTGTCCATGAGACTTAACTAGAAAGTGGATTGCTGAGACCATCTGAGTATAAATAAATCAAAACTGAGTTTTAGTTTGGTTTTCTGTATGATGGATATGGAACAATTAGCATTTAGCTTTGGGCAGCAAGGAGCAGAAAGGAGGCTGAAAGTTTTGCAGCCAAAGAGAAGGTACATAAACCTGCCTGAATTTAGAGCTTCACTTCCCTTGAAGGAGAGACACCAGGGCTGGAGGGGAAGAGAGGCGTGCAGCACAAAATAGTGCCATGGTGCTGAGTCACACCTTATAAGTTCATCTAGGCTCAATATCTCGTCCCTGAGCGGTATCAAACTCAGAGGTCTCAAAAAGACTCTAATCACTAAGTGTCTCTAGTTATACCTTTCCATAGTATTCCTAGATGACTGGGCTAGGGCACTGTATGCTTTCATCATTAACCCAACAGAGGATTTTGAAAGTTTACAGTATCATTTGGAAAAGAGGAAATCAAAGGAAGAGACCTTTTGCACCAGCTGCATCTGTTATAAACTGCTGAAGTAGAAGATAATGAACGTTTCTGAACTGCTGATTATCAGCGTAGAAATTAGGATAGCCTACGTCAGGGGACCCAGCTCACTTCCAGCTTAACAGCATTTTGAAAGCCATCACATCCGTACTTTTGAATGACAACACCCCCTCTGAAACTGAAATATGTGGAATTGCCTTCCTTCCATTTCTGCCTCCTTCCCCGCTGGCCTCCTCAAGCCAAGGACTGAAAGTGATCCCATTGTCGTGCTGCCAAAGTAAATTAACATGATTCACAATTTTCCATAATAACTATTTGAAATTAAAGCAGTTGGTAATTAAAGTAATCCTTGCTCCCTGGTGGCACATGCAGCATGACAAAACAGCAGTAACGTGACAGCAGCAGACCCTGTCTCCTTTATTTACTCACTGCTTCGGTGCCTTGTTCTGCTGAGTGACTGATCTATTGAATTAGGGAAGAGCAAAGGAGTTAAATTAGAGTGAATATTTGTGGTGAAAATGTTAATGTGAAAGCGTCTGCTGTGATAGCCCATAAAATAAAATCAATATACTTTCAGATTCATCATGCCCCTCTTGGGCCTGTGGTTGTTTTTGCTGTGGTTTCCAGGCAAGTGAAGGAGCGCTGCAGCTGAGCTGCCAGATTGAGGCTGGGAAGCTCCAACCTGGAGGCTTAAAGCTCACAGACCAAATACGTTGCATGGCACAGAGTGGGTTGCTTTGAAACCACCTCCACTCAACGTTGTATCAGCAGCTTTTGAAAAGGTACTTTAAAAGAGAGAAGCCAGTTAAAATTGGAACAAACTGCAGTTTAAGTTCTCTGGGCCAGGCTGGGTAGGTCCTAGCAGGGTTGCCTTTTTTAAGGTAGTCTGCTGGATAACTGTAGTACCACGGCTCTCTCGAGGGAGGTCTTCCTCTCTCCTGCTGGACCAGCTCTGCTTGCTGTGTGCCAGAGGGGGGGCCCCTCTGCACCTGGTCTTCCAGGCCCTGGAAAAACAACGTTTCAGAACAAGCAGAGTTGTGCCTCTTGCCTCCTAAAGACCAATTCAACAGAAAGATTGCTTTCTGTGTGATTAGAAGTCTTAATTTAAATAATAGTGTGAATTGAGAAGAAATTGATGAAGGGCAAAGAACAGGTACTTTTTTTTTTTGAGTTGTGAGATTTTTGTCTTTTTGCATTCATTCCCCAAAACAAGAATGATGACATCTAGGTCCCTTATGCTTTTGTGCAGTCCCAGTAGCATAAAGGTATACCGCAGTTAATAAATCCAACATGAAACGCTCTTTGTCCTGAAGGGATACTATGTGAATCAGGACTAAATAATAGTTTGAGGTAAAAGGTAAAAAATAGGCTTTATTGATGAGTGAAATCTTAGGTAGGGTAGCTGCTTACAAAGTCTTCGGAAGATGGAGATTGAGCACACTTAGCATGGTCAGCACTGTCCTTCCTGCAGAGCCCTGGGCAGAGAAGTGGGTCCAAGGAAGTACAAAGTGAAAAGACTCGGAAACGAGCTGTGGTGACAGCAGAGATGGGGATGGGATTGCACTGATTCTTTAACACAAATGATGATGGAAAGGCTTGATGCTCAGAAACAGTGTCCAAGGAGCCATCAAATGAAGGAGCAGGAAACAAAGTTCGGTTTAACACATTTTGGAGGGAAGATTCAACTTAACAGAAACAATCGTTTCCATTTCATAGGTGAGACACCCACAAGATGGTGTGCCTTCATCTCACGGTCTGCTCTGCCACAGCCCTTTTGTATGATTCTGGCAAGGCTGTCATTCGCCACATGCTTCTTCTTCCTGTGACGTGAGGGTAATAAATTCCTTAGGGTAGGAAAGGGAGTTGTGGCTTCAAAGCTTATGAAGCACTTAGCCACAGCAATGTGGTCTCTGCCGCTAACATTCCTGTCGTCACTTCTCCATTTGCTAATTGAGGTTGAGGCATCACTATTTACTCATGTGAGCTAAGTGGAGAATACAGTTTCTCACTCTAGATGTGCAGCTCCATAAAGACAAGAAGCTTAGTTTCAAAGGCTAAACTATGACCAGCTGCTAAGTATACCTAGGAAAAGAACAGCTACTATTCTAAAAGATTTGATTCCATTGCTATAGAAACCTCTACGGACTGGAGTCTCTTATATGTGAATGATACAGAAGAAGAAATACAGAAAAAACATTTTATTATACAAGGCCAAGAAAACATGATCTTTCTTTTTGTACTTGTGGAAATAGGAAATACGTTTTCAGTGAAGAGTGCAGGTTTTTTAAACACTTTGTTACTGGAATATTTGTTATCAAGTGCTACCTCCTCTGAGTTTTGAGAAAGAAAAGAGCCAGCTCCACTTTGATTGCAAGCAGTATTCTGTAATTCTCTCTCAGGGACCCTTGAGAGACCTTTAAAATATTTAATATTCATTCCTTGAGCTCAGCGTTTCTAAATTATTTAAATTACATGAGGAAAAATGCAATTTAAACCACTTCTTTGTGTGCAGGTGTCTGGACAGGAGCTTAGCCAGAGAAAAACACAAACAAAAGAGTTTATATTTTCTGAGCTGTTTTTAAAACCACCTAAAATGCTCCCAATACAGCTTCAAGTTATGTGGCCACAGTGGCAAGGCAGCTCAAGCAAGTACAACCAACCAAAAAAGTTTCATTCCCCCTGTTGTTACCCTAGTATAAATCCTGCATAAGTGGTGAGGCAGACTGACGTGTCTCCTCAATTTCAGCTCTGATCCATGCGTGAAACTAACTCTAGGTTGAAAATGCCCCCAGACCAAACCTGCCCAAGCTGAAGTCCTCAGGGAGATATTTGCAGTAGTTAAAATGTCCCGGCTATAATTCTGCTGGGATTCACACAGCTGTCCAAGAAGCCAACCTGGGTATTTTGCTTTACACAGATTTGCATTATGCTTTGAACTAGATCTGCAGTGATTTGCAGCCTTCTGCCCCCAAATGACCTGCAGCACTGCTCAGACTGGGCAGCACAGATTGTACTTCAGCCCATCTTTCCAGATGTCAGTGTGTCTAAGCCAGTGCAGGAGGCAAATGCTTTCTCAGGGTCATAAATGACTCAGTTAAAATTGCCTCCCCAATATCAGCTGAGCTGTGATATCAGATTGTGTATGCCTCAGTCATGAAGCAAAACAAGCTAGCTGAAATCACCCAAGTCAGTGCCTTTACTGTCAAGACGTGAATTACACTTACAGTGTAAAAGGCTTTTGAATAACCCTCAAGTTTTAAAGCAAGTATTGCACAAACCAAGTGATGCTCAACAATTTTCTCCCAAGAAGAATATTCAAATTGCTAATGCACTAATTCTATCTTTAAATCACACCTCCCTTAGTGCACCCCAGTCTATGTTTACCTAGCCAGCAAAGCAAAAATGATGAGAAGCCGATCTAGCACATTTTCTTGTTGGTTTTTTTTTTTTTTTTTAGCATGGCAACCTAATTTCACAGAATCACAGAATGGTGGGGGTTGGAAAGGACCTCTGGAGATCATCTCGTCCAACCCCCCTGCTTGAGCAGGCACACCCAGAGCAGGGGGCACAGGAACGCATTCAGGCGGGTTTTGAAGGTCTCCAGAGAAGGAGACTCCACAGCCTCCCTGGGCAGCCTGTGCCACTGCTCTGGCACCCTTGAAGAAGTCCAAATAAAGTTGGCCTGTATTAAACTTCTGAACACTACCAGAGAACTAGATACCAAGATGTCAAGAGATGAGATGGTGGTTGTCGTTGCTGCTGTGGTGTTCAACTTTGTGTTTTTTTCAGAGAGTTTTCCAAGTGGCCAGGTTTATCTCTCAAATTCAGAGGCATCTCAGAATGAAGAAAGGAAAATGAAAGCCTGATAAAGCTGGGAAGCGTGCTTTGTATCTCCTGGCCTGGTTGTTGCAAAGGGTTACCACTGTTCTTATAGGGAATATTGTTTCAGGCACTACCAATGCTCAGTGTGTGCTTGAGACCTTTTAAGACACAACCTTGGTGAAAATCAGATTATCTGCATGCTTAGCAGTGAGATCAAATATGTGTCCTTGGCTGAATTCCCATTTTTTTCTGAGAGCAGAGCAAAAGACTCAAAACATGAACTGCAGCCATTAATGTAGGTTTTCCCTTTCTGCTTCTAAACACCCAAGGGCAGTGGTTTGTCATATTTTTATGCTTTTTCAGTGCTGTGAAAATTCTTCCAAAACATGTTAACATCTTTCAAGACATGGATAGCTTGTGAGCCTCTGTGTGTCCTTGGCTTTCTGGATTTTTTTTTCCTTGCTCCAATTAAATTTCATTCTGGTGTTGCCATTTTTGAGATGTTTTCTGTTACTTGTGTATGTAAACAGAATAGGATTTAACTCTTGCTTTTTGTGTTATCATGATGCTCAGCAGTCCACAGTCCATTGCCTTATAAGTGCATTACTAGATTTCGATGTAATTAGCTAAGTAAGCATATGGCAACAAGCATAACTGATGGGTGTGTTCATAAAAAGGAGGTCAGTGCTTGATTTAAATCAGAGCATGCACAAGTTACTCTGAAACTATTGAAATGCTTTTTGGGGGGGGCACTTTCAACGTATCATTTTTGGCTGCTATGTTTACATGGCTCATAATGCTTCTTACATGTGTCTTCAATTTTTTCCAGGTTTTGGTACATTAGGTTATGATGTCAAGGAAATTGGATGTTATTTCTTGTTTGTGTAAAGCCAATATTTTCCTGTCTTGTTCCTATATGGTAAAGTGTGGAAGTACGTGGCTAGTTTCTAATATCCTGAATATTCCTGATGAACTTAAGGTAGAAATATGTTTTTCTTGACTGAGGTCTGAACTACCACCTTTCTAATAGTTTAATAGTTTTTCGTTACTATCATTGGAATACTATGTCATGTTATGTGCCTTATCCTTGAGAACCACCTCTGAGCATGTCTCACTGACTAGATCCTAATTAACAGGGACCATAATTAGGCTTCTTTGAAATGGTTATAATTACTGTTGCTGAAGGGATTGGCACCTCAGCTGAACTCTGTGGTAGCCAACCAAGGATTTTCACATGAAGGAAATGCTTCACACTGGGAAGCACTACTTTAGCTGAAGAAATCCATGCCTTTTGAACAGACAAATCATTGCAATATTTAGGTAAATTAGAGATAATATACTCTGTAATGGAGTACGGTTTTTAACATTTCTATGTGCTTTGGTATAGGCTTTCAAGTTTTAGACATGCCAGCTGAAATCTGAGAGAGAAATGTTTGGGTTTTTTTCCCCAGCTGTATCGTTTCATAAAACAAAAGACTAGAAAAACTGCTCGTGAGAGAAGACCTTTCCCAGACTAGAAATGGAGGTGGTGGTTATTTAGATACTATTTAAGGACAAATTGCTGCAGGTTCAGCTTGAGTACTTTGTCTCTTGGACTGCCTGAGGGAGAAGCTAGTTGATACTATGGAACAGAGTGAGAGACTAGCACGGACAGAAATAAATGGCAGAGGTTCTCATGGTAGATGGCTGAGAAGACTCTATCCTAATAGAATTTTATGTATAAAACTGGTTTTATTGTTTTACACAGAGCCAAACTGGTAGTGCACAGTGCTCTCCAGGTGGGAAGGAGAGCAGTCTACGCCCCTCTGATCTTGCAGAAGACGAAGCTTGCTATAGCTTTGTGGTTCTCTGAGCAAGAATGCAACCTATGCTTGTTATCAAATTTGTTGTCTCTTTTCACAGTGTTGTCAATATAAAAATTCAATGTCATTAGAAGATACTGAAATCACTCTTAATTTTATTATCCTAGTGATCCAGATAAAGGTACATGATGTTCAAAGACATTTATACTTTTTTGTTAATGTAATCTTTCTTCTACTTACTGCAAACAGACATTCTACCAGTGCAAGAGTATCTGTATTTAAATCCCCTTGAACTGAAAGCTTGACTGAAAGCTGAACTGTGATATCTTTGTGCACGAAGAAAAGGCAGCTGTTTATTTATATTATTGTCAAGCTTGTCTACCGCACTTTTTTCTTCATCTTAATTGAATGTGCCTGCAGTAGCACACAGGGCATGTGCTTAAATAGGAAGGACTAATTGGAGGAAGCTGTCAGGTTAACAGAGATTTAGCTGGATAGATTGCACTTCAGTAGAAAAATTTCCTCAGGATAAGCTTGCACAGTTTATGAAGGTGTATGATAGATGCACAAAGAAGAGGGCAGGAAGATACCAGTTTGGGAAATGTGAAAGGCTGCTATGTAATGACAATGGACATTTTAATCTAGAATGGATAAAATACTAAATAAATGAGTTCCATGTAGGTTTTTTGAGGCTTTTCCCATTTCCTTTTCATCTTATTTCAGCTCCTCTTTAGCCCTTCTGCACTCTAGACAGGGAGGTTGGTTGGTTTCTTGTGTCACCACTGAAGTAACAGAGGTATAACAGGCAAAAGAAGATATATTCTCCATCTGTCACGTCTCGCTGTTGTGGTTGCAGAGCTGGGAATACTTGTTTCTACCATCAACTTACTGAAAAAATCTAATGCTAGACTGAGCATATAAACACAGTGTTAGTCTTGCAATTCTTGACTAAATTCCTAGAGAAGATAGTGAACTGTTCCTAATGTTAATGTGCCCTTATTTAGGTTAAACTCAAACATCTTTTTTTTTTTTTCTCCCAATCATGTCTTTAACATGTTATCATAATAACCATATAGTTTCATCTTTTAATAGTGGGTATCTAAACACTCTTCAAGACTAACCTTATAAAAATTGTGGCATTGATGCGGACCTTCAGTTTGAGAGGTCTCAGCTGTTCATGGGTCTCCAATATGATCAGCTGTCTTAAAGGCTGTATCTAGCACAAGAATCTGTTATTACTGATGCCTGCACAGTGCCCTAGCTTGGCAGTGCAGCTGTGGTATCCACTGGGAACGAATATTGTGTAGAGTACTGGGAATGGGAGAAATGGCCTAGAGAGGCAGGGGGAGCCAGGGGAAGTACTTGCCACTGACCTTTGAAGTGGACAGGACGACTGTGCCCTCTTGCTGGACCTCTTAGCCATGGGCATCCCACTCAGGGCCTGAGATGCTGACTAGCATCAGCAGCTACGGGCAAGTGCTCAGGCTGCTCTCGGCACAGTGACCTCTCCTTAAATGTTGCTTGTGTGCTGGTTTTATATGGTGATACATTTTATTGTCATGTTAGTAAACAAGAAGAAAGTCAACCTATTTTTAGCTTTCATATTATACCATTATTTATAAAGAGTGAGCTGCCCCCAAGCTCTCTGAATAAACAGTGAGACTGAGTGTTCAGTTTTCCAATGCTTTGCATAGAGAATGGCTTTGAGAGAAACCTGTTACCCAGATTCTTCTGAAATGAGCAAAAGCTTTTTTCCCACTGAGAATGGGCTACCTGTTTGCACCCACATTCCCAGCCCTTACTGCTGCTACAGCTGGCCTAACTGCGTTGCTCTTTCCTTCTCAAAATAGATTATACAGAAACCCTCCTGCCCCAAAAGGTTGCTTAGACACTTCCAATGGAGAAAGACTTCACCGCAATATTTATACTATGAGATTCCTTTTCTGATACTAACAACATTTTCAGTTAGCTTGATGGATGTACTACATTTGCACTAAAACACTACCAGTTTTATTTAATTTTAAAGAATGCAAGCAACCATTTTATACCTTAGGTAATGCCACCTGGAGAATACTCCAAATATAAATTCATGTTCTAGAAATGTATCTGTGTTCATTTCTCCACAGATTGAGAAGAAAACAGAAGGAAAATCAGCGTGGAAAATATTTGATGTAGCACTAAGATCTGTTCCACGGTCCCTTTATTTACAAGCAAATTTAAAAGAAAGCTGGAAAAGCTGGGAAAAATACTTGTTTCAGGTTGATACATCTTACTCTTGCTTTTCTGTATGTCCCATGGTGACCTCCTGGGACCTAGTAATGTTCCTTTGCTTACAAAAAAGAATTCAGTCCTTTGTGAAACTGCAGCCATAGTTTAATATGGTTTAAGACTTGCACTATTTCATAATTATATTTACCAGGAAGAGGCGAATATTTTTCCTCCCATCAAATTATAACACAAAGTAGTATCAGCTTATGGGAAATTTCAGTTTTCACCCACTGATTCTCTGAGTTAATCACCAGTATCATTGGTTCCAGCTCAGCAAGCCACACCTGTTGAGCAAGACATTGCAGACAGATGGTCTTAAAATTAAATATATGTTTAAGCCCACTTTCTCCTTTCAGCAGCTTTTAGCATGCGCTTGATGTTACACTGAATAGAGACTTAATGGGTTTATACACATCGCAAGTTTTGCTCTGTTGTGATCTTGTCCCCTACTTATAATTTGAAACAGCTAACACTCGTTTTTATTTTAATTTGCAAAATCATGGTGCCCTAGCCTGTTTGAGGGCTTTTTTGCTCTCCTGCTGGCACGGGAGATGTCTACTTTGGTTTCTTCGTTGGTTGGAAGCAGATATCGGAAATAGTACTATTAAATTCTGCCACTTGGTGGCACTAAGAAATAACACAACTGCCCTTGGAAACGATGCTGTAAAACATGGCCAAGTGGCTGGTGATAGCCGAGCCCGGTGGCCCTCGGAAAGGAAGACATCAGGTGAGCAGAAATCCCATAGCCGTTTTGCTTGTTGTAGATTTTAGTACGTTTTCAGCACAGAGCACGCCTTTGGGATGCTACTTCTGCACTTGGACATGCACAGCAGGTCCTTTCCCTCGCTGTTGGCTCAGCTGGCAGATGTTCTGTACTCCTTCTGCATTTGCAGCTGCACCCACTTAGGAGGGGTTTTCCTGGAAGTCGAGGAGGAGGAAGTTGCCAAGCCTTCGTTTCCAGTGCCGTAGTTCAGGCACCGCCGGAGAGTTTCTCTTGGACAAGGAGATTTGCATTTATCTCCCTGGGGAGCCCCACAGTGTAAATATTATTGCCTGCTTGGTTAGAAGAAGCAAGGCAAAGCCATGTAAGGAATAAACTCACTCCAGGGTGTGGGGGTGTGGGTGTGTGGGGATGTGTGCGGGTGGGTATGATTTTAATGACTTAAAACCACTGCTAGTAGAGAAAATGAAAGAACTGAACATAGCATTTATCCAGATTCTTTTGCATCTTGGTCAATAATACCCAGTAAAGGTCAAGTGCCCCAAGATTTCATTTGTGGTTACATTCCCTCTCCCTGGTGCAGCTCTTCTTTCAGATCTGAACTGAAATATGTTCTCCTTCCCCTTGCACAAGTTTTTTCTTGCTGGGGCTATTTATGCAGAACTGAGAGCTGCTTTGCTGTCTGATTTTTTTTCTTCTGTCAGTGCTCCTTGTAGTGTGTCTTTGAGTCCCATTAAAGCTCCTATTAAAAAAAAATTGTAATAATTAGTCCCAGCCTTTTAAACAGGGAGGACTTTTCAGAGTGGAAAAGACTCTTGTGACAAAAAGGGAACAGGCATCTGAGAAGCAGTGTCCTTATTTAATTTCTCTATATGTCTAGAATTAAGGCTATGTCTATGTATTAAGTAAGTAGTACAGTCAAATAGAAGCACATTTATTGAGCAAAGGAGTTGGTGCTGAGGACTCGGTGTGCACCCCACATACCTTTCAGAGGGTGTGAGCTCAGGCTTGGGTCTGCCCTGTGGAAAGAGCAGCTGTGGAGGCTGGAGCACACCTTGCAGGTAGTTTTGGTTCAGGAGGAGTCCAGTCCCTGCCCTCCCGTGCTGCTCAGCAACTGAAACTGAAGGCTGGCAAGTGAAGAGCCCTGGGATATTTGCCACAGTTGTGGCCTCCAGAACTGAACAAAACTGTTTCTGTTTTCTGAGAAGAGAGCCAAATTCCCTATCGTGCCTCTCAGGCTGTGGGCGAGGCAATGGAATTGTAAATTGCTGCTATCACAATATGTTAGTGAGGATAATGAAGCAGGCTGGCCTGGGAGTTTATTACTGACAGAAAATATTCTTCATCAATGATTTAAAGCTATCTGTAGTGACTGGAAGTTAGCACCAGCACATAAGAGAGAGTCTTGCTGAGTTAATACAACCGGTCCAGGAGGATGGTGCCCATGTAATGCAGAGCAAGTGGTATTGGCAGTGCTCCAGCCCATGCTAGGAAGCAGAGTTTTGTGTTTTGGATGTCCTGGAAAATTATTTGGAAATTGGAGTAGCCAGAGATGAGACTGTAGAGTTGACAGACTCAAGGAAGGGCAAGGACAGATGTAGTGGTGGTGGGTGAAAAGAGTTGAGGGGCTGAGCAAATGGGTGGGAAACTAAATGAGAGAAACTTCCACCCTGAGGATAAATGCATGGCCAGGAAAAGCCATATCTGCATAGAACTGCTTAAGCTCAAAATAGAGATGATCCAAAACAAATGAAAATAATCTCCCTGAGTAGAGGCCCAAATGAGTCTCCATAGGAATAGCCATTATCATCTGGTTTGTACAGCACCTGGCAAGCTGGAACCTTACCCACGGCAGCCTATAGTTGTTACACTATAGATGTTTGGGGCTAAATAAAAGGAATCATCAGGTCCATGATTTTCTGCTAACAAGCAATAACTGAGTGAAAAGCATTCTTGCAAGAGCTCTGCAGTCTTGGTGAGACTTACTGTAGTTAATCACTTTATTCATTCATTTCTGGCTTTTACATAGCCCACCGTAACTGACAATACCAATAACAAATATCATGTCAGAAAGACAGCCATGTAACTGAAATATAGACATGAAGTTATGACTCCTGGGTACACTTCTGGTGTGTCAGTGTCTGGCTCCTAAATATTATCAGAAACTTATTTTTGAATTTTACCACAACAGGCTATATCATTCTCAGCAGCAAACACCAGCTAAGAAAAAATGACATTTAAAAAGGTCTTCAAGAAGTTAAGTTTACTGCGTACTGCTGACACTATGAAAAGTAACCAACATATTGTAAAAATCACACTTTAAAAACAAAAGCCAGACAAAAATATCCATTAGAATTCACTCAACAAAAGCAAAATTGCTGAAAGGTATTCCTCTACCGTGCTCATGCAGTAGCAGGTTTACCTGGTCATAAACAAAAGCTGAGGCAATCACTTTGCCAAGCACCACATTAATAGCACAAACTGTCTTTAATAATCAAAAGAAGTGAAACTGCAGGAGGGCTCTCATTAAACCGACACATTCCTCTTTAAAGCAGACAGCCATTCAAGGCGATGGTTATTTGGCAGTATCTTCCACACAAACAAACAAACAAACAAAAATTGAAAACTTTCTAACATTTGATGTTCAGTGAACGTGAAATTTCATCTTGCATACTTGGGCTGTGACTTTCTCCTGTGACTTGCTTCTTGTTTACATTTGATTTACATCTCATTTACATGGGAAATCAAATGTGTGAACTGCCTTTGTGGAAACTTCAAAACAGACAGTTTTATACGTTGGAGGGGTTCACATCTCTGTGTGATCATATAAAAATACCAGGTAGACCACCCAAAAAAAGATGCTTGCTTTACAAACTCCCTCCTTTTTGTTAATGATGATGGAAACTGCCTCCTAAAAATTTCAAGAATTACAAAATAAACTGCAAGATTACAACCACTCTGCTGTAGCCCAAACCCATCATTATTCTCAAGAGGTATCAGCACCAGGGTATCATGGTCAGAAACCCTTGCTGCATTGCGGTTGTTCAAACAGAGGTGGGAACAGGCACAGCCCTTCTTTATAACAGCCAACAAAAGTGACGGAGCAGGCTCCAGACAGAGTTACTATAAGAAATATATTAACATAAGATGCATTTTTTTCCCCATTAATTGACAGCCATGTAAAGGTTAATGCTAAAACCAACTCTCAGCAAATGCTATAGGTAATTGTTGTGATCTTAGAAACGTTAATTATACCTCAGATCATTCTCTACAGAGCATCCAATTAACAGATGAAAAATTGAGAACTTAACATCCTGATCCTGCTCATACCCAAACCTGCATCACAATGCCACTGGCTCCAAGGTACCAGAAGCTTCACTATGAAAGGAATGGAAGGTGGCAAGTGTGACAGTATTTTAAAACGGCACTAACTGAAGGAAGTAGAGATCACTAAGTCTGACTTCCATACTAGCAAAGCTAGATTAAACCATAATAATATAAATAGGTTTTTTTTGCAGGGGCACAGAAGACTAATACAATAACTACAAAATTTTACGGTAGGTATATGCTGCAGCCTGTGTTGTAAATGCTCTTGAAGACAGAGTGAATAGAGAGACAAGATGACATTTTTCACAATAGAAAAATTAGAGTAATCCAAACTAAAATTGATTGCAGACTGCCTCAGAAAAGTCACGCAATACTGAATGACTGGGTAGAAAGAATGCCAGATAAAACATAAAGTGATACAAATGGAGGGGGAAATAATGTATATGTGATGACAGACTTTGTTAGATATTACGAGTCAGAAAAGAGATCTTGTCATCACTGTAGAAGCTTCTGAAAATATCAGTTCATCACTCAGCAGTAGCCAAAAGGACAAACACAGTCTGATTAATTGTTAGGAAAAGAAGAGAGGCAACAGTAGGAAATACCTCTATGCCAGTATAGAAATTGCATGTATTTCCCACATCTTGAGTGTTGTATACAATTCCAGTAACTTCCATTTCTGAGAAGATGGAGAAAAACCATAGAGAAGGGTATAATGGTGATTAGAGGTAAGGAATTTCTTCTGTGGATGCCGAGATTTAATCTCTTCATCTCTCTGAGAGAGAATAAATTAGAGATTTCTTAAACAAGATTGGTATGAAGAATGCAAGCAGGAAACTATACACCTTTCATCACAGCACAAAGTTAGAGAGACACTAAAATAAATAATTTGGAAGCAAATTTAAAAGAAAGAGGAGGAAATGGTTTTCATAGAATATTGGCCAATTGCTGAACCCATTGGCACAGGAGGCTTTGGAGGCCAAGAGATTAAATGGGCTTAGAAAGGAGATTAGTTGTTATGGACACCTGCATGGTCCTCAATCTATGTTTCAGCCAAGAACATGCCAATTTTTTGCAAAACTGAGAGTAGCCAAGAATCCCAACTTCTCTTTATTTGTCTTGGAAATTTTCTTCAGGTTGCATTTACTCTGTGGTCATTTCCACTCACTGCAGGGTGAGTAGCTGGTATCAAACCTTGTGTTGGTATTTCTAGGTGGTTTGGGTGTTTTTTTGTTTGGTTGGGTTTTTCTAAGTAATGTTATGCATCTGGGTGGTGAGAAAAACAACCTTTCTAGAGAGAAATAAAACATGTATTTTTCATCTCTCCTAATCTCAGGCTGTGTTAAATAGGATACTGCGTGCCAAGGATTTTCAGGAGTGGGAATTACACTTTTCTGTAATTACTGCCTTACTCCTCAGGCTTCTGCCATTTCCAGGACTCTGGTTTTCAGTATTTTTTTGCTGTTAAAACCTTGAAATTCCAGTTGACAGTTAAATACCTCCTTTATAGTGTCCAGGACAATCTTACTGTTGCTTTAGGATGGGGCTAAACCTGTTTAAATTTTTATTCTTTGTCACTTTTTGTAGCTCATAATGTAACTAGCATATCTGTCACTGAAGATAAAGGCAACTAGAGATTTCGGCTTTGAGTTTAAAGTGCTTTAAGGAACCTGAGCTTTAGGCAACTGGAAAATTGAGCATTTGCCCCCCATTTATGGAAGGGTTTTCCCTCTAACTGGAGATAACATTCACGTCCCATGATTTGTATGTTATATTCTGGGCTGTTTAAATCAAACTATTTATATGTGCCTTCTGTTGTGATAAATCCCTTTTTAGACTGCAATTATTAGCATAAGACACACAGTTACATTTGTGTATGTGTGTCTCATACACACAGATCATTACAGTGGAGGCAGATGGATCGTTACAGATGACACATGAACCTATATTTTTGTGCATTGCTAAAAACAATGTCTAAGTTCTTTCTTTGCTTTTTAGTCTTCAGTGCATCTATGCTGGAAAGGAATAAAAACCAAACAAGCACATGCAAGGAGTGCTGAACTTCTGGTGGTTTTCAGTTTACCTTCTGGCAAAACAGATGAAATTATTGAATCCAAATAATCTGAAACTATGCAAAAGTAGGTAGAGGTACTTGAAGCCTCAATTCTCCCTTATCTTCTTTTAGCTGAATGTTACATATTTCCCCGCATTGCATCACTCTACATTTTTTATCTTCATATACAAGGCAAATGTGCTCCATCTCCCCAGTTTTTGCAGATGAAGAAACAAGAAAAAATTTCTCAGTCACAACACTGTCTTTCTCTCAGCCCCACTTTAGAAAAAAACAGCCTCATTTTCACTCCTATCTCCCCATCTCCTCTTTCCCTTCATCTGCATTTCCTTTACCTTTACTGTTTCCAGTGTTGTATAACAAATGCTTTTCCCCTGCAATAATTTGCATGTAGGCCCACCCCTGCAATGTGTGTTGACAGAAGGAGACCAAAAAGCAAAATCTTGAATCCAATCAAAATATGAAGCCTCTTTGCAAAATGGAGGAAAGAGGTCAAAACTGGAGTCCTGTACCAAAATTCATTTCAGTGTGTCTAAAGAAAAAATGAAACCCATGGTATAAAATAATCTCTAGCATTTACTTTGTTCCTTTTGTAATGGATTTGGTGCAAATAATGGGAAATCATCCTTACAGACTGCTTGCAGTGTCCAGGAATATGAGAGAGACCATTTGGGTCTCCACAACACACTTACTCCAGCAGTTGAATCCTGTATTCTTAAGCAAGCTACATTCCTACTGGAGCTGATAGGAACTTTGCCAAGCTACTGCCTTGAATTGAAATGGTATGTGTGGGAGGACTGTGGAGTGACACTCTGAGGATATTTAGGCACGGCAGATACTCATTATGCACTCAGAAATATTTCATAATGAAATGTTATAAATTACAGATGATGATATTTCCTTCTAAAGTGTTTCAGAAATAAAGCACATCAAGAAATTTATCTATAAGGCTGCCTTTCCATTCCTTGTCCTGGAAATGGATCTGTCAAGTATTTATTCCACATTTTGCAAATGTCTTAAGCTGACTGTTTTCCCCCTTTTTATCTCCTGTTGGACACATCTATTTAATGCAAATTCTGTGAATGAAGGAAACATCAGACTTCCCACTTAAAAGAAAGCCATGCTCACGCTAATCAGCATATCACTCTGAAAACCCACGTGGAAGGAGACATTTTTGCCTCACATTAATTCTGAAATGTGCTAGAAAGCTGGTTTTTTCTGAATCATATTGTTAGAGACAGTTATCTTGCTAGAAGGTGATATTGGCTGTGACACAGGCGGATAGGGAGCCTCACTGCAAAGAAAAGTTGCCATTCTGTTTTATAATGATTTAGCTGCAGTGGGAAAACAAGACTTTATGTGATTTACAAGCTTTTGTGTAAAACACTGTGGGGTTTCTTCCACTGAGCTCCACCAGTGGCTCCGTTGACTCTATGGATGCAAGATGAGCACCCTCATGCATTGGTCCCTCAGGTGCCTCCACCAGCTGAGACGGCAAAGTTATATAGTGCATGGGAAAAGAATCAGGATAAGCAGTGAATGGTTTGCTAATCCTCCCCTGCAATACATATTTTTAGGGCTTTGTTTTGTACAAGTATTAGGACAGGAAGTTTAAGGACAACTTGCTGTTGCACAGCTAGCAAACATTCTGAGAGAGCCTGTAACGGCAAGCAAGGCTGCGCTGAGAAAAAGACTTGAAATATAAAATACACAGAACTCCCCTAATTTAAGTAGAGCAGAGTAGTGTTTACTCTCATGAGAAAATTGTGGATGCCAGAGGTTTATGCTATTTAATGAGGAAAAGCTTAATAAGAACTACTTGTCTGCTGAAGTTATATTGGTGTTTCAGTGCCTCTCAGGTAGAGAGGCTGAGAATGATTATAAGGTTTGGCAAAATGATGACCAAAAGAAGTGTAATGAGATTTGATGTCAAGGTGGCCACAGTAGACAATACAATGGTTTCTTCTGGTTTCTCAGGAGCTGTGGAAATGTACAGGATCTTGCTTTGGGTACCTATAGCAGTGTGTCAGGATCTGGGTGCTGGAAATCAATATGCCTTGTTGGGAAATACAGTTTGTTTCTGTTACCTTCAAAGATAATTAGATAACTGAGATAATCAGTGTTTGTTTCTGAAAAGAGTAAATCTAAAAATTCTAATGAAGTCAGAGAGATTTTGCCTTAAAATATTAAATATGTAACTCATAGAAATTGGTCCAAGTTATAGACTTTTGTAGTTTTGAAACTTCTGTATCCATGCAGGCAGAGAGTTTTAATAGCAAAGGATATCACAGAAGAGACAAATTGTTCCACAGGCTTTCCTTCCTATCAGAATTTTTCCTATTTTGCCTCTTTAAAGCCTAGCTTAGATGTACTGTTCCTTCGTATGAACCATTGCTAAATTTTGAATAATCTGAAAGATTATGTCATTTATATTCAATACAATGAAGTTGTAGGACTCCATTAGCAGTGAAAATACCCAAACTGGTATTTTGGCAGTTCATCTCTTCACAGGTCTTCAAACAGGCTGGGAGGATTAGACCAACTGAGAGCTTCGGTACTAAATGACCTGGTTTGCCCACAACAACATTCTGAGTTTCATTTTAAAGAAGGAATTCAATTTCAGGGCATTTCTGCTGACCTCTAAAGCTTCTTAGAGCTTGATATTTTTTTTGACAAATAACTGTAATTTGTTGGCATGAAGAGATCCAGCAGGATATGCTTTTTCTGGATAGGAGACCTCATCACAGAAACAAAAACAAGTACACAGTCTGCTTCATATTTCAGCTGAAAGTGGACATCTGAAGTAGCCACAGCTGGTAAATCATGTTGGAAACATTGTGCGTCTTTCTTTGTTTTTAACTAGTTTATCAATTAGCTTACTTGAAAAGTGAAGATTTGAGTTAGAGGTCCTTAGTAATGAGCATGGCATAGTTTACATGTATTGCTATTGCATTGCGTTTAGAAAACACCACCCACATAGATCAGCGATGCTGTTACCGTTCTTTTTCTGAGAAGCATGACCAGACGTTAGTTTAGTATCAAATATATGTGTACGTTGAATGCTTTTAATCTTGCCTTAATTCTTTAAGGAATATAAATGATCATTTCTTCTTTCTGCAAGGGAACTGTTCACATGAAATGCTACACAGGAAACTTGCAGAAATTATGAACTAGAAATGCCACTACTGAATTGGCTTCAATATATTTATTAATGATTGCAAATGAGGAAGAGTGGTTTTTACCTGCATTAACCACTATGAAATTCCTTTAGAGGGAAGAGATAAGGATGCCTTAAAGCAGCTTGAAGGATGAAACTAAAATTGACTGCCAAGTACAGCAGTACCTTCCCTTTCTACGCTTGGCAATATAGATACTCTCAGCTGATTCTATTCTAGGATGTATTCATGAGGATTTAACCTGTGTATCTTAGAGGGAAAATTGGCCTTTCATAAGGAAGTTAGGTCTTAATTTCCTGATGGCTGAGTAATACAAGACAAATGATAGGATATTTCCTTAGCTCCTTTGGCATTTCCTTAAACTGCAGGTAAAAGTGGAATGACAATGGAAGTAATATAATTATAGCTTAATTTAGAGCTGATAAAAAACCCAAAAAATTTACAAAGAGCAATGAGAAAAATATGGAATTAGGTTGTCTGTATTAGCGTGAAGATACAAGTTTCTGGCAGAACAGTCCGTTCCACACAAAAAACTTCCTCTCATATTCACATGATTGCAAAATCTCCTTCTCTCTTGCTCCAATGCAATAGACCTCAGGCAATACCTACCAGAAAGCAAAGGGTTAGCAGTTGTCCAGAAACAGTTAGGATAGCCTTGCAGGCCTTGGGCGTAACTTCATGGGGGATCAAAAGGACTCTGAGCTGAAAACCTTTGTAATTAGGATCAACTGATTGATGACAACATTAGGTCAGTGCTTAATAGCAGTCTGAAAAGTTACTCAAGTATTAGGAATTATTGGGAAAGAAACAGAGGACAAAGCAGAAAATGCCATTCTGCCATTGCTTACATCAACGGTTCTCTCACATCATGGATAAAGTAGGCAGCTCTGGTCACCTGATCTCTGAAAGGATACAGAAGAATCATAGAATCATAGAATCACTAAGGTTGGAAAAGACCTCCGGGATCATCAAGTCCAACTGCCAACCCAACACTACCATGTCCCCTAAACCATGCCCTGAAGTGCCACGTCTACATGTCTTTTAAATACCTCCAGGGATGGCAATTCCACCACATTCAGACACATTGAAGCCATTGCCTCTCGTTCTATCACTAGTAACTTGGGAGAAGAGACCAACACCCACCTCGCTACCACCTCCTTTCAGGAGGTGAGAACCAGACAAGTTTTGGAGAAAGGCCCCAGGCATGATCAGAGGAACTAAACATTTTCCACATGAGAAATGACTGAGTCATTTGGGAATAAAAGGGGAACAAAACTGAGGAGGACATGGCAGAGGTCAGTGCTGTGGAGAAGAAAGATAGGGTTCAATTGTTCCCGTCTTTTCTAGTAGAACTGAGGGCCATCACATGAATCCAGCCAGAAGCAGATTCAAAACCAAAAAATACAGTCTTTTCATTCAACAGTTTGCAGCCCTGTCAATGGATGTGTGAGCAAGAAGATTACAGACCTTCTCAGGGAGGTTGGATTGCAGGTGAACAAAGAGACAAACTACAAAAGGCTCAGGGAAACTCTGGTCTGAAAAAGGTGAGAGGCGGGAGGATGATTCATCAGGGGGTGTTTCACAAGCAGTAAAAATTATCCCCAGTGGCCTAGGATAATAAGTACTTCTCCACCAGCCAACTGTGATTGTTGCTGAAGTTGTATAATATTGCTAAAGACAAATAAACAAACAAAAGCTGTTTAGATTTTCTATTATTTAATTAATTTTGCTTTCTAGAGCAAAGAAGTCTGTAAGAGCCCAAGGGACTGATGTGTCTACTATATACATGGGCTTCTGAAAATTTAATCAATTTATCTAATCTCTATAATGTGTTATAACAGGAATGCTTAATTTATTTTTACTTTGTCCCCCAGTGCTCATAGGAACATTTTTTCTTGGAAACTTGTTCTCATAATCATGTTTAATCTCTTTCTGTGGGGCAACTGGATGGACTGAGGGGAAAACCTGTGGATATCACTGACGTTGCCAATTACAAAACTGGTTATTGAACTGAAAAGAAAGCTCTTTGGTAACTGGAAAAGAAGAAAAGTTGTGATGAGTCAGTACCCTGCACCAGAAAGAGCTGTGTCATGTGTTATACTTATTAAATACCAATACAAGCTTCCTTACTGAAAAATTTCTAGTGCACATATTTGTCCAGCCTTGGCATAACCTTGGGGATATAAGGTAGACTGTGTGAAAGAATAGGACCAGATTTTGAGATTTCTTCTGAATGATCAATAACTTAGTAACAATGGTCACATTTCTCTTGATTACAGAACATGTTACCTGTCATTTGTCCCAAGAGTATCCCTTCTCAGATAATAGAAATAAAATAAAAGTAAAAATTAATATAGTGCATTATAATTAGCTATAAATCTAACCTGGGATATTTCCTTCTCATTTACCACCTCTCCTTCAAAATCTACTAGGAACAGCCATCTCTGATCCCATTTTCATAAATAAATTGCATACTTAATTACCCTAATTACTTAGGGTTACTAAGAAAACTGATTTAGGTTTGCAGCTATTGACTGTATAACTACTCATATGTACCAAATTACGCTACTTCTGAACTGCATATTCTTTCCATGACTAGACCCAATAATAACTCAGGAAGATCACAAGCAAATTCTGTTCTTAAGAGAAACTCGGTTTCCAAGATAATCTTTTGGGTATAATTTTATGCATCATTAATCATTTATTTTTTTCATTTTTATGTATCAATTAGTTTCACAATGGTGACATTCATGTACCATGTTTATCCAAGTATCAGGCCAAGCTGTTTTTGCTGTTTTCAAAAGGACGTCTTCTTATGACGGATGTTTCACATTATACTTGCACCTCTTCTTACATTAGAAGTCAAACTGCATGAGTGGCAGCAACTGACAGAACTGAGGGTAATCGGGGTTTAAAACAACATAGGAGCCACCCTGACTTCCAGCTGTCCTACAGGTGATGGCCATGGTCTCATTTGCCACCAACCTGCTCCACTTCAATTAAGCATTGTTTATGAGAAGCCTGGCTGTATTTATTTCTGGGAAAATGCCTGATGAACAAAGGGCTAACTTTTTCACCATTTGGGAAAGACCAGAAATATCCCATTGTTGGACCTCTTTATTAATTTCTCTCCTATTTTCCCCCTGACTTTTTCCCCTACCCCTTTGATGCTCTGGATTTGCAATTTAACTGTCATGAAATTAAAGACTCTGTTAATAGACTTCTGTTAATGCAAGATCTTAAGTTTTTTCATCAAATCAGTGTGAGATCTTATGTCTTTAACGGGAGAGCAATTTGGACCAGAAATACTTCCACTAAGAATTTATGTTATCCTGTGAAGAACAGATAAAAAAGAAACAGATGCAGGTATCTGGATGCTGAAAAGAAAAATCTCAGCAGGAGGTATAAATGATGACATTCACCTCGTTGCAGAAACCTGCACACAAAATCCTAAGATACCACTGTTTGGCTCAGCATCAGCAGTAGCTGGATCTAGGGATACGTGGTCATCCTTGTGGCAGTTGAAACCTCACTAAGAGCAGCCTCTGAATGTGCCCTTCTGCCACAGACTGTGGAGTTGCTGCTGCTGCTCATGGCAGGAGCGGGGGAAAGGAAGAGGGAGGACTGTCCCCTCTGCAAACTTCCAGCTCCCTTGTGCCAGCTGCAGCCAGCTGTTCAGCTCTAGCTGCCAAAATATGGTACTTTGAGTTCTTTAGGCAAAACTACTTCTTGAACAGCTGCATTTCATCTTGTCTGCAGCAATGCAACAGGACAGGCCATGCTGGCTCTTTTTCTAGCATCTTAAATCTCTTGCGAGTTGGGAAATGAAAGCAAAGGTTGTTTTTTTGGAAGACATTCTATGAAAGGGAATTTAATTGCAAGTTATAATGTATTTTCTTCTAATAATCTTTATTTAAATTAGAACTGTGTTTCACAGGAATAACCTGAAAATTAGCATTATAGGCAGTCTGGCTCTGTTGCTGTTGCTGTTGTTGATGGTTTAATACTAAAGTGTCAAGATGCTTTGCAAAAATATATCTGATTATTTTATTTGGAAAATTAGTAAAATCCTGACAAAAGGCTGGTGGTCTAAGTTTCAGAAATTACCTAGGAAGGTCTTCATCTTAGACAGACATGCATCAACATGGGTCCCTCACATGCCTCCAAAATCCTTTGAACATCAAGCAACCTCTTTTTCCTAGTATTTTAGTTGGCTTTGGTTTCGTTTGGATCCACAAAAGGTTCTTCTTCTTCTTTAAGGTTGAAAACTTCAGAAAAAGTGTTTCCTGTCTGATGTAGTTGTATTCTTTAATCTGCTCTTTCATTATGAGCTGCCCAAAACTGAGTGTCTGCTTTTCTTAAATGGCAGGTAGATTGAAGAATGACAAGTTGACAGATGGACAGGAGAATGACAAATGTGATAAAAGATTTGTATAGTCAGATCTGTTAGTCTAAAGGAAAGACAAAGGTACTGGGAAAGCCTTGCCTTGGAACAGAGAGAGGAAAATTGAGAAGGCGTAGGCTTTAATCACAGAAAGTAATTACGTAGAAAACAGAACCCAGTTTGTTTGCTAGACAATAAAGGTAAGTGAATAAACTTACTAAATGATAAGAGGAAGGCTTGGGTTAATTTTTTTGTAAGTGAAAAAGGGTATTTCAAGCAAGGTGCAAAACTTCCTGTGAGAGATATGGCATATTGTTAGCAGAAACAATGAGAATTGTAAAAATGTGATAGGAATAATCAAATTGGCAAACTGCAAATGCAAAATTTACAGCTCTGAAAACTCCAGTCCTCCGTATTCTTATTGTATTAAGCCTCACCATTGCAAATTTAAACTGAACTTTCAAGAAGATATCTGACGTAAGAGTGGTGAGGGGTGTGGAACAGAGCCCATGTGCTAGTGGCTTGCAGGGTTTCTATCTGTACAACATCCACCCAATGCAGTATGGACAATAGCTCCCTCCAGGAAACTGGAAAGGCGCAGTAAAAGTGGATATGCTATCTCATGGCTATTATGTGTGCTATTTAGAGGAAAGGCACTTGGTGGCCAAGTATGAAAGAAAAACCTTGGTTGCCAGATTCATGACCAAAGACTGATAGCTGCCTCACAGCCACCCAAATGCCATCCCACAGTATAATCCAAAGCCCTCTGAAACTAATGAGTCTTCTCATCCATTTGAACAAGCCTTCGATCAAGCCTTGTGTCTCAAGAGAAAAAAGTTTATACACTATTAATGTTAAAAAACAAGGAAGGCATTCAGGTGTTCATTACATACCAAAAAGATGGGCAAACACTTCTGCACTTTACCTTTCCAAATTGAAAACTGATAGGAAAACCCAGTGGTGATCTTGGATATTTAGTGGAAAGTAAAAGCTGTCTCTGACTAACACTCTTTTATGTAACCATTATAGGTCATGGGGAAACTCTGAGGTTTGCCATACATTCACAGCAGCAATCTGTTTCCAAGAGCTTTATGCAGCGAGAAATGAGGTTTTCATAAAACTGAAGTTTAAGGTAAAAAAAAAAAGCTCAGTTGCTTGTCACCTCAGATCTAACTTTACTGCATAGCACATTTTTAGTGACAGCTTGTAACACAGATCAGATAATATGCTGAATGTCATGGAAAGGATTCAAAATGTCAAAACAAAGCATAATTATTAAAATAAATCAGAGTGAAGAAGAAAATGTAATAGAGCACAAAATAAGCACACCGGTGAGACGTTATTTTGGTCTGCAATTTTTCAGAGAGCAACATCAGAATGGTAGCACTTGGCATGTATGTCTCTTTCATAGCACTGACTTCTGATTATAACATCTCAATGTCTGTGAGCATACTTATACTTAAAAATGTTTTGGAATAAACAGTTTTAGGTATTTCCTCACCTATACTTTGGGATCCTTTTGAGCTGCACATATTTTTCTCTATAGGCACTCATGACTTACATGGGCATGTTACCATGGCTTTCAATTTAGTGGAGAACACATGCAGTTAGCCCTGAGGGAGAGATGCATAGCTAAATGCCGTGACCAATGCTAGACTAAGGTAGGCTTATTGGCCATCTAGTCAAGAATTTTTCTTAGGGGATAACACAAGGAAATGTTTATCTCACAGGTACTTAAAAATGAAAATATGACCCCCATAAAATACACCTCATATAAAGGAAATGTCTTCTTGTCTTTAATAATACTGTAAGAATTGCTGAGGCGAGGTGGAAGAGTTTTAGGTCAGCAAATATTTCATTGCTGCTTTCACGGCTTACAGCTGGACAAATAATTTACTACTTTTATTCTCCTTGTCTGCCACTGGCTTATGAATGATAAGATCATGATTTCCTTCAAATATATCCACAGCTATATCCATGCATGTTACTGTGCATGTTACATACCAGAGAACATTCACCTGTAATAGGCACGCTGTCCATGGCCACCAAGAACAGAGATTACTATGGTCCCTATCACTGTTGGTGTTGTCCTTGTCAGGTGCTACTCAGGCTTCAGGGTAGAAGTATCAAGAACAACAGTCCTAGAAAATGTACATTGAAAAGATCTCAACATTTAGGCTGCTCTAAATGGCCACAGGCTTTGTTCTGTGGCAAAGTTTTAAACCGGATTATTGCATCAAACCCATATCAGTACGTTTAGCCCAACAATTATCAGGTGAGGAGTTGAAGCCCATGTTCCCATGACAAGACAGTTTAAGTAACATCTAATGGTGTTCCCTTAACCCACTACAGTCATTGACACATCTTTGTCCTTTTCTATAGTAGGATCAAACAAAACAGAATATTACATTCTATCTGAATCTTTGTATATACTGTCCTTGGTGCTCTTTTTCCAGCCTTATCTGGATCATATTGTGCCTGGTCCAGTCTTTCTTGCTTATGACTCTGACGAGACTGCTCAGTTGGTTCAACAGCCTGGCGAGCCTCCTTGGGAGCAATGCACAGGGACCAGTGCTCCAGGGAGACCAGCAACCTCTCTGAGCTACACTCAGTACAGCTCCTCCGGCAGAGCACATGGTATTCCTGTAGGCCTCCTCTATGCAAAGGTAAATGACACTTGCCCAGTCTAAACAAGTGTGAACAGTCTGTGATAGCAGCCATTTAAGAAATCCATTTAATCAAGCAGATGTGTGTGGTAATCATTATGGTGTGCTTGCCTGGACATAGGTCTATATTCATCAGCTCAGAACGGCTAGCATGCAAAAATAGCAACCAGCAGAGCACTCCCCAACATGGAGGCTGGAGTACTGGCAGACTGGAAACACATGAAATGGGGCCAAGGATTGACATCTGCTGAATTAAGATAATTTATATCAGTTGATGTAAGGGAACTGTTCTTCATATTAGTGAGATCATACTGATTTATGGCTGTTCTGTCTGGCCTACGTCTGCAATTCTTCTATATTTTACATATTTAAGTGGAAGAATGAACTGACCTCATTCAGGTAGATGATCTGTTTCTCATATATATGCCAGGAGACAAAGATTTCAAACATTTATTTAAGCTTGCAAATATTACAAAATAAAAGAAAAAGTATGCTTGAGCAGTCTGCAGCAGCATGGAAATGTTCTCTGAGAGCCTTATGTTTGATACTCCCCAGGAAATAAATAGTATCTGCTAGTCTAATATTGATTTTTCATTCTTCATCATACTTAGTCAAGCCTCTCCAAACTAGTCATCAGCTATTCTAACAAAGACTGAGCCAAGGAATGGGAGGAAAGTAATATATATACTCAGTGTAGCCTATTTCCTTGACTACCCAAAGTGACCCATTTTAGCAATTCTCTTTGCTTCTAGTGACCTGTGCCACTGATGGTGGTGCAGATCAAGCTAAGCTCTTCAGAGCCATGCCACCAATATAGTTTCACCATTTATTACAAAAGCATTTTCTTCAGTTATAATTTCACTCATTTTTTAGTTAATGTCTTGGTCTAATTTTATATATAACTTTCAACAAAGGAAAATAAGAAAAAAAAGACCCTAATGTGAGACCAGATATTGACTGTGAAGATCTCACCACGTGCCTGTGGCACCATTCCTGGGACCCTCATTGGTACCTCCTTACTGTATGCTCACCCCATCCCACTGGTGAGTGTGTACACCTGTCAGAGGGAGGTGAAGAATCTTCTCCTCAGCATTCCCTTTGGCATGTGGTAGATGCCACAGAGCTCTAGCGAAGCAGGATACCTGGAGGAGAACACTAAACCCCTATGTTGGGTAAAAGCATAAAAATTATATTGCAGACACAATATAGTGGTGAGGATTTTCTGGTTTTCTTTTTACAGCTGGTTTATAAAAATGCTACAGACAACTACATCAATCCTGACACAGTGAAAATCCCTTAAAAATTAAAAAGTTAATAGCTTTTTTGGCTCAGGGTATGTGTTTTACATTTTTACATACTAGACTTTCTGGCCCCAATAGCATCCAGCAATCATGGTTTTTCCAAGACACTTTGACTTTTGAGGCGAATGGGAGTTCTGCCAACAGGTGATGATCAGAGTAGCTTGAAGGCATTTTTGGTGGCATCAGACAACAGCCTACCCACCTTGACTTTGCCTACCTCACCTTCTGGCTCCAGTGTGAACTCTTCTCAATTTATATCTCACACACACCAAAAAGAAAAAAAAGAAAAAAAAGAAAATCAAAACAGGAGAAAGCCTGATTTCCTCAGTAATGAATACAATGTATTTAACAGGATGCTTCTGGCTCCTAAGTAACCTACACAGACACGACAGTCTCCAGGAATGAGAAAGAAGGGAAAAAAATGCAAATATATTTTAGCACAAAATCCTATTGGGACCCACAAATTATAATCTCAAAGACAATACAGTGATTGTTATGAAAATGCCAACATTTATTCATTGCCTTTTTTTTTTTTCCACAAAGTGATTCTCTGTACCTAATAAAGTTAACAGTATACATAAAGATAACGGTGCCTATTAAAAAGCCTTTAGTGGTAGCTACTATAAATTTAGAAGGGCACAAACAGTTAACAGGGAATAACTGAAGCTGCCTTAGTGGAAGTTTTATTCCTCGTTTTTCTGAGGGCTTAACAAAAGGTGTGACTATGCCCTCACTGGAAACCAAAAAAAATTACCAGATGGCAATTATTGCAAAAACTCTGAATCATATCCTAAGTGGGTATAGGTAAAAATATCCTAGGGAGAGCAGAGGGGACCTGGCCCCCATGGCTAAACCTTTGTGCCCAGGGAAACACTGGGGCTGAGCGGAATGACAGGAGGGATGCTCTTTCCCTCCTAGTAGTTCTTCTCTCTCTCGAATTGGACTTGCTTCAGTAACTCTTTCCCATGCCCAGTAACCCCTTTTTCAAAGACATATTAATCTAAGCAAAATCTTTTACCATCCAGGTTTTAATAATATATAAAGTTCTTAATATCTGGTTTTACATCTGCTCTGCCTACCCTCTTCATACTGCCCTGTGTGGCACTGATGCTGCTCTCTGTGTCTGAGCTGCATGCGGGTACTGCGGTAACTCCCTTCCTCTGCCTGTGCTTCGCTCCCTCTTTCATTTTCAAATTGCCATTTATTTCATCACTGATAAGCACTAGAAGCACTAGATTAACTAGAAGTTAATCCCAAATGTGGACCCTCTTAAATGTCTTGAAGTGGTTCATTTTGAGTAGAGACACTGCTGATATTTCCTTCAGCTCTTTCTATTAGAATATGTGGTGCTCATGATATGATTTTTGAGATGATAGTCTCCCACTGAGAATTAAAGGACTCTTGAGTGTTTGGCATGCAAGTCCTATAATCAGCCTGAGAAAACCAGGAGGTAGAAGATACACATAATGCTTGCAAAGACCACTGCAATGCCCTATTGTCAATGGGATTTTACTCCTGTTTAATAGTAGTTTAACAGAATCTCTAACCTGATGGAATACGTGTGCATCGGATACACCCTATTTTTTCACATATTCTTCCTAGGATCTCATCTTCTCATGTTGAAGCTCATGGGCAAATGCCTACTGATGTAATAGGAATAGCATTCTGGTTTTACAAGAAACATAATATTGGGAGTTGAGAGGTTTGTGATTCTGCAACACATTTCCTGAGAAGCCATTAAATCTCTTTTTGTCTCAACTCCATTACACTCTTTAGGTATTTTTATATTTTTCCACCCATGATTCTTAAGTTGTTTTCTGGAGAATTTTGTATTCCATTAGTAGTAAGAGAAGCTTTCAAAAGCCATGACCACAAAAGTTAATTCCATCTGTTTTACAAACCTGCCATCTTCCTTCAGTTCTTGCCTCCCTTCTTCATTGTGGAGACCATGTTCTTTCTTTCCAGAAAAACCTGATTTGCCACCTTTGTTTTCTCACTTCTTGTTAGAGCAATGTTCTGCTTCTCCCTTCTTTCATTTTTTTTATGTCCCATTCTTTGAGGTTTATGCCCCCTCTTTCTTTCCTTTTGACATATTTTTCTTCTTCTATTCCTCTTTCATTAATTCTCTCATTTTTTTTCTGTCAGAAAACTTAAGAATTAGTGTTACCTTCTAAATTCTATTTGAAGTTATTTGGCGGACACATTATAAGTCAGGATAGTTTTCCTGTTCTTTGCTTTCCCCCCTTTTGCCCGTATAAGCTGCAAAATTGTTCAGTGAAATGAAGCTTGTGAGATTTCAAATCTCTGAAGTAATGTCTGAGGAAAGGAAAAAATTGAATTTTTCCTGAGGATTATTTTAGATTAGTCTATTGTAAAATACCTCAAGAAAAGAATTCTCTACATGAACTCTCCAAGTACAATTCCCATTGCACTGAAAGCTCTCTAGGTGGGTTTGCCGCCTGGGATCAGTTATTAGGCTGCTTGTTGCTGCATGATGAGAGAGCTGGACTTATTACAGCCATAATAATATAACTTAAATTGCATTTTAGGAGAATGAAGCCTTAAAATTTACTGAGTGAAATTATAAAATCTCCAGTAAGGGTGGTTATAAAAAATAGGTCAGATGATCAATTGTCCAAACGATTTAGGTGTGACAAAGCTTGCTCTGAAGAAGGTAGGTGGATTAGAAAACAAATGATCCCATTTGGATGAGGACTGCAAATTCTTGTTCATTATATGCAGCTTTTGTTCCCTTTTCACATAATATTTATGACAGTTGCATGAAAGTCTAAGGCAGCTGCATTTGCTGCAATGTCTTTCAGGGACCTCCATTAGCCTGGGATCACACTGGAGAAGAGAGCTCCATGGGGAACGGACACAGGGAAATTATTTCATGCCTCTTTATTAGGCCAAGGGAGTATTCCAGAGAGGTGTTGCTTTTGGTGCAGTATCTTTCATGCAGGATCTGCTCCCACAGGAAGACTGTGTCTGCAGGTGGACTCGTACGGGCTGGAGCAGGACTCGCAGCAGGAAGACTCCCATGCCAGTCACAGTGCAAGGACACTGCTGCCTGAGTGGCTTGAAGAAAAGCCTCTAGTCCCCAGAGCTTGCAGATGTTGCGTCTGCATCCCCAAATGCAGAGGCAGAAAAAGCCTCACACTTCAATGAGACATCAGTCAGTGCATGGCTGGAGGGGGCACTACAGACCAATCGAGCACAGGGTAGAAGTAATTTTCTGCAGTGACAACAAGCATCACACCAAGCATACATTATTTTCACGCAGCTGGCTCTTATACTGATGGCAAGAATGAAGAGGTAAGATGCAGATTTGGGAATGGGCCTGTTTATACGAGCATGCTGGAGCAGTCAGATCTGAGGGGGGTTCCCTGTGCAGTGGAAGTGTGTAATATCTTACAACAGTATTAGCTGTAGTCTCTTCAGACACATCAGTGTGTAGAGTTTTAACAAAATAAAAACAAAACTTGCACAAATGAGATTCCTTCATAGTCAATCACAGTGAAATCCTGCCCTTAACAATGAACTCAGGTGTCTCAACTACAATAACATAAGCTTTTTGTTGCTGTCATCTTAGCCAATGGTTGATTGTTCTAAAACCTGCTATTGTGCTGAATCTCCTAAAAAGCAGATTGTTTGAACAGACCTGAAAATTCTTAATATGCCAAAAATATTGAGGAACTCAGGCAAAAATGCCAGGAAGCCTGCATGTGTGAACAAGGAGATCATAGACAAACTCAAACACAGAAAGGAAGCCTACAGAGGGTAGAAGAAAGGACAGGTGGAGGAATACAAAGAAATTGTCTGAGCAGCCAGGGATCAGGTTAGGAAAGCTAAAGGCCTGATAGAATGAAAACCAGCCAGGAATGGCAAGGGCAACAAGAAAAGCTTCTATAGGTACGTCGGTGATAAAAGGAAGGCTAGGGAAAATGTTGGCCCTCTCCAGAAGGAAATGGGAAACCTGGCTACCAGGGATAAGGAGAAGGCTGAGGTACTCAATGACTTTTTTGCCTCAGTCTTCGCTGGCAAGTGATCAAGCCACACTGCCCAAGTCACAAAAAGCAAAGGCAGAGACTGGGAAAATGAAGAACCACCCACTGTAGGAGAAGAGCAGGTTCGAGACCATCCAAGGAATCTGAAGGTGCACAAGTCCATGGGACCTGAGGAGATGCATCCACGGGTGCTGAGGGAACTGGCAGATGAAGTCGCTAAGCCACTAGCCATCATGTTTGAGAAGTCGTGGCAGTCCAGTGAAGTTCCCCCGACTGGAAAAGGGGAAATATATAGCCCCCAGTTTTTAAAAAGAGAAAAAAGGAAGTCCTGGGTACTACAGGCCAGCCAGTCTCACCTCTGTGTCCAGCAAGATCATAGAGCAAGATCCTGGAAACTATGCTAAGGCACATGGAAAATAAAGAGGTGATTGGTGACAGCTAACATAGCTTCACTAGCAACAAACCATGCCTAGCGACTCTGGTGGCCTTCTACAACAGGGTTACAGCATTGGTGGATAAGGGAAGAGCAATTGATGTCATCTACTTGGACTTGCGTGAAATATTTGACACTGTCCCTCACATCTTTGTGCACAACATCCTTGTCTCTAAATTGGAGAGACATGGATTTCACAGATGGACCACTCACTGGATAAGGAATTGGCTGGATGTTCACACTCAAAGAGTTGCAGTCAACAGCTCGATGTCCACGTGGAGACTAGTGATGAGCGGCATTCCTCAGGGGTTGGTATTGGGACTGGCGCAGTTTAATTACTTTGTTGGCAACATAGACAGTGGGATTGAGTGTACCCTCAGTAAGTCTGCTGATGACACTAAGCTGTGCGGTGCCATCAACATGCTGGAGGGAAGGGATGAAATCCAGAGGGACCTTGACAGGCTTGCAGGTGGGCCCATGCAAACTTCATGAAGTTCAACAAGGCCAAGTGCACATAGGTCGGGGCAATCCCAAACAGAAACAGGCTGGGCAGAGAATGGATTGAGACCAGCCCTAAGGAGAAGGACGTGGAGCTATTGGCTGACAAGAAGCTCAACATGACTTGGCAATGTGTACTCATAGCCCAGAAGGCCAACTGTCTCCTGGGCTGCATCAAAAGAAGCGTGACCAGTAAGTCAAGGGAGGTGATTTTCCCCCTCTACTCTGCTTTCGTGAGACGCCACCTGGAGTGCTGCATCCAGATCAGGGGCCCCCAGCATAAGAAGGACATGGATCTGTTGGAACTAGTCCAGAGGAGGGCCACAAAGATAATCCGTGGGCTGGAGCAGCTCTCCTATGAAGACAGGTTAAGACAGTTGGGGTTGTCTAGCCTGGAGAAGGCTCTGGGGAGACCTTATAGCAGCTTTCCAGTACTTGAAGGGGGCCTACAAGAAAGCTGGAAAAGGACTTTTTACAAGGGCATGTAGTGATAAAACAAGGGGCAATGGCTTTAAACTGAAAGAGGATAGGTTTAGATTAGATATAAGGAAGAAATTCTTCACTCTGAGGGTGGTGAGGCACGGGAACAGGTTGCCCAGAGAAGCTGTGGAAGCCCCACCCCTGGCAGTGTTCAGAGCCAGGTTGGATGGGGCTTTGAGCAACCTGGTCTAGTGGAAGGTGTCCCTGCCCATGGCAGGATGGTTGGAATTAGGTGAACTTTAAGGTCTCTTCCAGCACCGACCCTTCTATGACTTTATGAAAAATGTGGATTAAAGAAATAAAAAAGCAGGAAAAAACCATTAATTACAATCATCTTTTGTTTAGTGACCATTTTATCCTGGGCAGATCTAAAACTTTATTTGGCAGCATAGACTGAAGCTTAGTGTTCACACCTGCTGAAGCATCAGTTATGGTAGTAACACCATCTGAATAGCTATTCTGTTTAAGTGGAATCTACACTATGTCTTAATTAAGCCTCTGTCACTGTTGCGCTGCTGCCATTAGATGGAAACCAACTCCCAGAACCCATCCCAGCTGAGTGTGTGAGCTCCAGTTTAATGAACAAGCTTTCCAGTTCTGTATGGCTGGAACATGAGCCTTGGTGAGTATTATTAACTTCTATATCCTAACAGAAACAAGCAGCTAGTTCTTAACAGAGCAACTATTTTAGATGCAGGAATTGAAGAAGCATTTTAAATGGACCCTAGCTTCTTCCATTTATTAAAACCTACATTACGTGTGTGGTGATGACCTAAAATAGTCAGAAATGGAAGCATTCTTCCTTGAGATAGCACTAGTTTCATCTATTCTACCACATTAGCCTTTCATGAAACAACAGAATAAGATTAGAGAACAAAATCCATTGTACAGTTCATATAAATTAATTGCATTCAGGAACACTGTGTACCACCAGAAATCAATGAACTGGTTCCATTAATGGTCAAGATTAGACACAGCTTTCTGCCTTTTGTGATTTGTAGCAGCTTTGCTAAAGAACTGGTTATACTTATCAAACAGAGCACACAGAAAGAAAGAATAGCATGAAACATGGAAAATCCCTGTTCTTTGAAATCAGGACTCATTCTTCAATTTTAGGCACTGATTTGGGTGTATGAGTGCTACAAGTGGGATGTAGGCAGAAGCTGGGGTCCAACACATAGACACACAGTGCCCATAACTCATGTTTCACCCCTAAGCCCTGCAAGAGCTTGGGAGTTCAGAGTGCTGCCCGAAAGTGCCTCCAGGCTGGTACTGCAGAGTCTCTCAGTGTTTATTTCATGCTTATGCTAGTTTATGGCTGGCAACCTGGTCGCTACCTGTCCTGAAGCCCTATTCAGTAATCATGCTTACAGCGCATGTCATCTATAGCGTTTGTGCCCAGGGCTTGTCACTTGCAGCCATTTACATTCAAAATATATCCTGAAGGGCTGATGCTCCTGCCCAGGGCTGCTTTTGTATATTGGCAGTGTCTATGGTACTCAGCCATGACCTGGGAAGTCTGTAGCCCGACAGGGTACAGTCCTACATTATAAACTATTTCCACAGGACCGCTCCCCCTGCTAGAAGTGCCCAATACATTGATGCTGAGTTTGACAGGGTGGTCCCTTTCCTCTTCTGCTAATCCCTGCAGAATGGCTGCTTTGAATCCCTTTTCATTTGGGAGCCTGTCTTGATACCAAGAATTCAGGGAACTAGGCATCTGGAAGTTAGATATTAAGACTTTCAGGGTCACTGCCTCTTTCTATCTATGGGTCTGACCCTCAAGATTCCATGGGAGTGTGCATCACACACGTGAATGAAAGACACTGCAGACTTTTTAATTTCAGCACTGCTAAAGCCATCGCATTTCAAGGTAAAACAACTCCAGTGAATAAGCAAGTCCTGTCAGTTTTCAGGCTTCAGAAACCACAGATGAGCTGTCTCCTTTCAGACCTCTCTTGCTGCCTTCATTAAGGCTGCTGAAGTTAATAAAACTGTCCAGATTTAATTTGACCCAGAACTTCCCACATTATAAGCCAATAAGAAGGAGGTCTACACTGAATGCTTAATTTATCAAAGACTTGTGGTTAGCAGAAAGCAGATAGCAACCTTATATGGCTCCTCCTGGCCCTGGGGTGTGTTTAGGAGCATGGGCTCTGGGACCTACAGCCTGATGTGCCCCACACAGAGTAACTGGGGAGAGGTGTCACCAGCTCATCTACTTGCACTGCTGGGGTGGCAAACCCCAACTCTGCTTATGGCCCCCTTGATTCAACTTGCTTCCGTTTTGATTTGATTTGGAGTGGGCAGTAGCAGGGTTACTCGGATGCACCAATAGGAATGGCTGGTCGCGGGCCAGTTTGTATGGGTATGTCTGTTATGTCTCTGTTGCGCTGCTGAAACCAACAGGATCTCCCTGGGTTAGAACTTGAGCTTGCTGAAGACAGGAAAACTGATTTATAAAGCTTGCAAAACTAAATGGAAGGTGTTCAAACATCATATTTCTTTTTATTTTTTTTCCTAGCATGCAAGATCTTTAGTCAAAGCACTGTAATAAATTGTTGAAGAGTGTCATGAAAATTATATCACATTAAAAGATTTATGTCGATGAGTATTTCTGGACTGTCTGATGAGGCTTACTACATTTTTGACATAAATCAAGGAAGAAAATTATCTTTAAACTTAGTTATCAACTAGAAGAGATTATATTTTTCAAATCTTGATTTTGCACTTTTTGGATTGAATCCAGCCAGTTAACAATAAATATTCCTTATTTTGCACCTTAATGGTGCTTTTTAATTAAATATTCCATTAAGCTGAATGCTAAACAACTTTTGTGGGTCAGATGATAAACCATTTGCAGATGATTACTTGCTCAAGGCTTGTTTTGAATCCCACTGAAGTTAAAAGAACTTTTTTCAATTACTTCAGTGGGTTTGGGACTAGGCAGTGAAGTAGTTTGATTGGAGAAGATGAGAGAACTCCATGTAAGGGACTACCATCTTGTACAAGAAGGGATTTAAATGTCTCAATCAACAAATAGACAGAGCCATAATGATTATTAATGTAGTAAATGTTAAGGAATTAAAAATCAGCTAGCATTAATTTGACAAATTATTTTTTAACAAAAGAAATGACAGTATGGTTGGCTCCAGAGAACATCAGTTTATCAGTGTCTACACTGTCGTATTCGAGGTCACAGGAATGCTTTTGTATAATTACGAGTCCACAAAGGGTTCATATTTTGCATGTCTATATATACACACATACATGCATACAAATATTTATATAAAAAATTCCACTACCCTTCAATTACCACAATCAGCAATAGAATTTAGTAATGTTTATGGCTTTTCATACTTCTCTGTCATATGCTCTTGTGTGGGTATTTTAATCTCTGGCTTAAAGTGCAAAGCCTTTTATTTATACAAAAGTATGAAATCAGTGGCAGTCTGTGAATTAAAACATTACTCACTTGTGGGAAAATGACCCCCTTATAAAGATTGATGGAACAACCACCAGAAACTTAGAGAAATTATGTCTACCATTTTCTAAATGGTAACAGCTTGAACCAATTCTGATCTTCCCATATTTCACATCTACTTCCAACGTATTTGTAGCTGTCCAAAGAAAATAAACATAAGGGCAGATAGATGTTTAACTGTGTGATGCTAAGTTGTTATTTTGCAATTCCCTGTCTTTTAAACGTGTACACAGTTATGACTCCCTACTAAGTAATGTAAATAACTACTTTTTTATGATTGTTTACAATCATAACCATGAGAGCTTTAGTTTTTATTTTTTGTTAATGTTATTGCGGAAACACTCTAAAGCCCTATTAAAGATCAGGATCTTTTTGTACCAAAATCTGTCCTCACTAGTTATAAACAGTTTCTATTTCAGAGAGTTCTCATTTGAGACACCCAGTGTGGAGACTGCAAACATGAGGTCATCAAAATAAGAGGTAAGAAAAATAGCCTGTAATCAAGTATTCACTGGTCATTTGTAACTGGCTCCTTAAAAGCTAAAAAGCGTATACCTCTGAGAGGTTTAACACAAAATTATGTTCTTCTAACTCCATAAACTACTCCTGGTACGGAATATGTTAGATAATGATCTATAGGTTCTTATCCAAAGAACAAGCCATCTTCCTCCATTAAACCTCCTATTCAGTACCGACCACACTGCAATTTATTACAATGCTTAGAAAATAGCCCAGTATCCTTTCTTACAGAAAAATCAGCAAAGATGGCAGGCAGTCTCATAAGCCGTAAGAAATGTTTACCAAAAGAACAAAATCTACTAAGTGTTTTTAAGTCCTTATTGTGGGTTAATCCCAGTGGGCAGCTAAGCATCATGCAGCCGCTTGCTCACTTCCCCCTCCCTCAGTGGGACAGGAGAAGAGGGAAAGAAGACTAAAAGCAAGAAAACCTGGGGGTCAAGATAAAACAAACAAACAGAAGTTTAATAAGTGAAGAATAAGTGGAAGAAGAGAGAAGAAAACAAAACAAGTGATGCAGAGGCCACCACTCACCACCTCCCTTGGGTAGACCGATGCTCAGCCAGTTCCCAAACAGATGACGACTAACACCCCTAAATCCCTTTTATTGCTGAGCAATAAAATCAGCTTTTTATTGCTAACATTATATGGTAAGGAATATCTCTTTGATTGGTTCATCTTTGGTTAGTTTGGGTCATCTGCCCGGTTGTGTCCCCTCCCAGCCTATTGCGCACGCCGCAATCTATTCACCCTGGGGCAGAGTGAGGAACAGAGGGGGACCCTGTCACTGTGCAAACACTGTTCAGCAAAAGCTAGAACATTAATGTGTTATCAGTACTGTTTTGGTCAAAAATCTAACGTGCAGCACCATATGAGCTGCTATGAAGAACATTAACTCTATCCTAATCGGGCCCAGTAAAGTCCCTTTAATTTTTCCCCCTCAGATCCAGTCTTAACAGATGTTGCGCATTGCTACAAAAGGAAGTTAAAATATGCTTGCTTTTACAGATTTTGCCTTCAACTTCCAGATATTCAAACAGCATCATACAGAAGACAAGAATACTGATTTCCTCATGGTGCCTCTTCTCTTTCTGGGGAAAGGTTGTTATTCTGTTTACTGAAGTGTCTTTTTTAAAGGGGACTGTAGTTATTGCTCACTTTACAGACAAGAGTCTGATGTTTCACATTTTAGTATCTTGCTGGTGGGATGTGGAGGACATTGGGAGAACAGGGGCTTCTTGTATCCTTCCAGAAACCAGAACAGCTGTCATTGCCTGGTAGGCAGTGCCTGACCTCCCTGCCAGCTGAAGTGGACGGTGAACCTCCCCTTGACATGCGTGAGCAGGATGGCACCCTCGAGAGCCAGCACAGCCCTATAGTTGTCACCTCAAGAGGCACAAAAGTTTCAAAAGGTCAGGGGAGATTTTTGAGCCATACATTTCGCACAAAGCCATGTCACATTAGATCCCTGTTGCTAGGGAAGTTATACCGAGCTGCGCATGGAGCCTACCACTGCTGGAGATTTCTTTCAGCTCAATGTGATTCACAAGCATGAGGACTAATAAGAACATGGTGTATCATTAAAAATATCAGCTTGACAGGGCTCAGCAAGTGCCTGTAGCAAGCGTACCTTAGAAACAGGAAAAAAGCCTGACTCCATTTACTCTCTGCATCTGAGCCTTCTTACTTATCTGTGGAGAGAGGCAGAGAAATTACATGAGGTTGAGATTTTAATGAGAAGAAGTAGAGGACTAATGAAATGCTAATGAGATCGACATAATCCAGTGTGTCACTGCAGGCTTTCAAGTCCTTTCAAGCCTGGTAAACAAAATAGCAACCGTTAATTTGCCTGAAGTGGATTCATGAATTTAGCAATGGAATTTAGAAAGCATTGAAAAATACCCCATGTTCTCAGCAGTGACTCCAAATCTTGGTTTATTAAAGATATTTCCCAAAGGTGGAAGTAAGGCCTCAATTTTCCACCTGCCATGGACTTGCTAAGAAGGCTTCAGAGTCAGCTGCTCGCCACGCATGGACACGCAGGTGACTTGGTGGCCTCCACAGGGTTTCTACTCAGGTAACAAGTTTGTTGGGAAGGAGACCTGACAAAAAACTAGAGGTGGGTCATGGGTTTTTGTGGAAAAAATCCGTTCAGAAAAGGGAGGTGGCTTTAAGTGTTGGGGTGTGTGGGCTGGCTGCAAAACAGGGCTTTTGCTTCATGTCTGACTGGCTCGTCCCTCTGCTTGAGGCCCAGCATATCTCAGGCTTTTGAGGAGCTTTCAGGCAAGAGCTTTTCCTTTCCAGAGTGACTTAACTCTGGACCCAAGTAGGCTGTGTCATAAGACCAGAGAGCTAAGAAAGGTAGAAGTAGGTTGAAACTATTTTTACAGCTCCATGATCCATGTCTGTGACAACTTTTGTCTTACACAGGAGAGAACAAGGTTCAAACTATTCTGTTTTGCTTTGGTTTTTTTTTTACAGCCCTCAGTAGCCCTCAGTGCTCCGTAGGGATCAGTGGGATACAGGGCCATGGCTGCCACTCATCTCCCTTCCAGCAAAAGGACTTGAATCCACAGAGAAATAATTTAAGTCAGATCTCTCCTGGTACAGAAACAGCCAAAGGCACTATAGAATATGTCCAAAATTACTCTTTTGTGTTGCATGAACTGATTTCTTTATACATGGCTCCTAAAAAAGCTTATATATGAATGAACTTTAAGTCAAGTTTCAATATGACTGTCCATCCTAGCTACATTTGCAAGTTTGGGGCCTTATTAAAGAGGACTTATAACTGGTTCTCTCAACCTGGAAGATAATTCTTGCCCTAGCAGCTACCAAGGCTACCCTGACTGACTTTTATTTGGATCCTCCATTTATAGCATCAAATTACTGATTCCAAATACTTGTTCCAGGCAAATTGCTTATTTCCCACAGGGAGAAGAAAAATACAGAGAAAGAAAACAAAAGCAGTCATTCAGAGCATCTTCAGACATATTTTACCTTGAATCTGTCTTGTTCTAGGTTTTAATTTTGTTCTTCCAAGGAAGAAATCTCTTTCCCTTTCAACACTTCTTTTCAGTTATACATATATCACAATAATTTAGCATACATTTCTCTAATCTTTGATTAGTGTCTTACCTTTTACTTAAATACCCATTAACATTAAATCATCACAGTAATTTTGGTTGAAACCCCATATCACTGATACTGTTAATGAAAACAAGATTAGCCCCTGAAGGTTTCAAGGGATGATTGCTGTAGTGTTTGGATTCTTTCCTGACAAGATAGACTTTCTAATTCTTTTAAACAAGAAGAAAAACCATCACGTGCTTCCAAACAGACTTCCACACTTCTTTATGTGCAGACTCCCAAGTCAAGTGCACAATTCACAAGAGTTAGGGGTTTGGTATTTGGGTGAAAAGTATGCTCATGTCATTGTCTGACATGCTGACCAGCATCTGCCTGACATGATGACCAGCATTATTTATACTTTCTTCTTTTTTTCCTGACTGATTTTTACATTTCCATCAGACCCTCGTCTTCTATTTAGATTTTAAAGAGTCTGGGGCAGGGATTACCTCCTACAGAAACACAGGTAACAATATATTTTACCTTCTAAAATTCCCCTCCTGAAACAAATTTCACTTTCATTTATATGGAGCCACATGCAAATTACATCCATTCTAAAATGTTCTTTTCAACAAAAAATAGTCCTCCATATGCCTTTGTTGATTTAGTTACCTGCTGTATTAAAAATAAGTGTCAAGTTCCAGAATTCAGTGACTGACAGTGCATTTGTGTTTATAGCAAAAACTTTCAAGATCCACAGAAAATCTCAAAGGCAGCCCTGAGACTGGCAAAAAATAACACTCCCAAAGTCCCTCTGCCTATGAAAATGAAAGTAGTGCTAACTTTACAAATGCTGATGAATTCAACCTTGCATTGTAGTTCTGTCAAATACTTCAGGACTCCAAGACGTTCACTTAAAATACTGTTACCCTAAGAAATGTTGATCTTTGCTTGTCTTTTTCTAATATTACCTCAGAACCAGAATGATGTAGTTTTAGCACAGAAAAACAATTTGTGCATGAAGTATTTTTTCACTACCCTGTGCTGTGTTAACACTTTTGTCCCTTTCCTCATGAGTCGTGTGATCTGCTTGGACGTACAGGTAAGGGCTAGCATCATCTGCCCTAGATGTGCAAAAACAGAGAAGAGGAATTCGTAGGCAGCCATGTGCTGCTGTTCCTGGCAGTGCAGTGTCTCCATGAAGGAACTCAGATGCTTTTGCTTTGAATGCAAATTGGGTCAGCTGCTGAAGTTGTCCCCTGATACCACTACCAAGGCTTTGCCACTGCTGCTGCCTCCTGCCGTGTAGATTAATCTCTTTCAGATAGTAGGGGAGGACCGCTGTCTCATACAGAGAAAAGGTCATCCTGAGCCGCCTCTTGCCCTTACTCTGATTGCCACTGACCCTGATTTTTTTTTCTTAAGTGTTAATGAGGACTGACCTATGTTTTCCTTCGGGTGGGGTCTGATATTCAAAGCACAGTGTGTGCTGTCCCTCTGCTTTTCGTGGTTTAGCATAGTTGATTGTGTCATCTATTTACATGGCTTTGCTGATCTCCTTGCACTGTTTAATTGAATGAAAATTACCTGAGGTTCATTTTGTCCTCTGTACAATTTAAGCATCTTGTATCCTGTGGTTAAGAAACACTGCCCTTGTTTGCTGAACTTGTCTTTCTCCTGCGTTAATTATTGGGATGTCCGCTTCACATACCCACCACTGTGATCCTCAGCCTGAATACTCTTCTGCATGTTGCTTACTGTAAGCATGTGAAAAGCTCTATGGAAGCAAAAACTTAAGTTACACATAATTATAATGCAGTATTGGGGCTGTTTCTAGATTATTAAAATGTTGTCTCATAGGAAAGATGATGTCACTTAACTCCTCAGCTTGCTTATCTGTACCTCATACTGCATTTTACTCATTTGTAAATTGGATAGTCTCCATCTTATATGGTCCACATCACAGTAATATCCTAGCACTGTAATACCCTAGCACTATTATCAGATGATTTATGAAACACATGTATATGGGTCTCTAAATAACATCACCTGCACCTTAGATATTTAGTAAAAAATTAGTTATTATAATAACAGAAGCACCAGGGTGAATTTCACAATGATTCTACCAGTTTAAAAACAGTGAAATGTTTTCTTTGCTACCAAGGTTACGACTGGTATGTGCAGAGTGGGGTACTAAGGCAAGTCCTGAAAAAGTTGAATTGTTAAATAAACCATAAAGGTAGAGAACAGAAAAATGCAGTTTGAGGAGCAATGTGAAGGCAAAATGAAGGAAAATAAGTCAATTTAGAAAGCAAATTCGTATGTAGTTCAATGTTAGTCAAGGGGAAAGAGGGAAAATTAAGCAACATGTTACTCATCTAGATTTTTGTTAGATCAAAGGCCTACATTTTTGTTTGCTTATTTTTGAAGGTCTTCTATAGCTGATGGAAAGAAAGAGCCATTCCAGTGTGGATCATACAACCTTGAAGTCAATGTCTAAAATACCACCCTTTTAACATCTCTGTCTCTCGCTCCCTCCAACAGTGGATCAGGGAGGACATCCTAGTTTTTGTTACTGTTACAGTGATAATGATGCAAGCTTCTCCTTGCAAGGATTTCCCAGACTATTCTTATGACAATTATTTGTATAGGGCACACCAGGACTGTAGTGCTAATGAGCTGGGGAAGAACCAGATGTGATATAAAATAAAAGTAAAGAAAAGAAAGGTACTACTGGGACTTTTGCTATTTTTCAGAAGGGTGGTGGGTGTGCTGAGTCTTATGGAGTATGGAGAAGGTCAACATACAGGTATACCATTTACAAAACATTTTCCACAAGATGGGTTTTTTTTTCCCTGATTTCCAGTCTTAGATATTAAACGTGAATGTTTTCACAAAAACTGTGGTGTCTTCTTATTTGATCACTTTTTGCATCAGACTTCACTCAGAAAAATGGTACCGTCAATAAGAAAATGGAGTTCACACATCACATTTCCTGGCTTGTAAAAGTGAAAGGAAAAAGCTACCATTGGAGATGTAGCTTAAAGCTCACACCCCAAGAGCTACAAGAGCCTTTAAACTACCTTTGTACCCTCCCAATCTGGGAATTCTCTGTTACATAAATGGTATCATCTAGATGAAACCTGAGAAATTTAGCTAGGCCTGAGAAGTCCAGATATCCCTGAGAATTAAAGCTAGAAATTCACTGGTTGACTAAGGACAGCAGCACTGTTTCAAGTCCCCTCAGCAGAGGTACCATATCCTTCCTCAACATGCTCTCTTGCCCCATACCTGCCAAGCTCCTGGCTCCCAGGCTATGTTAGGAGCGTCTTGCATCTGGCTTATCTGGCACATTTAGATTGTTTTCTTTCTTGACACCCTTTTGACTTTTGGATGTTTTAATTTCCTGTAATCTTTACACAGTCACGTATGGGCAAGTAAACAGATTGTTTTGAATCAAACAGCTGTGCTGATTCATCTCACTGCGTAAAGCAAAGCTTGAACATACTCTTAACTACACACAGGGACTGGGTGTACTGGCAGATACAAACAGGTACATACCTCCCTTCAAATTAAAACATCCACCTCAAGCAGCAGAACAGCCAGCAGGCAGGTCAGTCTCTGGCCGTTTGACTCCTGGGTCTGTGCACAGGGGAGGTTGGGATTGTGCCTGAGCTGCGTGTGGGAAGGAGCCTGGGGGCAGTTGTCCCAAGCAGGAGGGGACAGATGCCCCCCCAGCTTGACATTACCCTGCTTGGTCCTTGCAGCACTGCTGAGTGAACCATGATTATCTCCCATTTCTTGAGATGCCCCTGGGGCTGCTGGGGCTCCTGCAAGGATTTGGGCAGTGCTGGGGCGCTGTGTCACTAAAGGCAGCTGGTTTTCAGCTTCCCATGCCATGGGGCTTGCCGGGCCTGACCTCTCCACCTTTTCACTTCTTGTTCTGTTGTGTGTTTTTGGCAAGGCAATGAATGTTTTCTTGTCCAGAGCCTGCTGTGCTCTGGGCCTGAACATAAACAACCCATAACAGAAGATAAAATGGACACTTCACAGGCTGGAGCTCCCAAGTTGTCACAATAGTTTATACTCCACAACTGAGTCCAGAGCAACTTAAGAGATTTGGGGAAATGTCCTAAAACCACAGACAAGGTAAAACTGGTTTTGAGCTCAGGGGCTCTTGGTGATCAAGGTCACCACACTTTATACAGCAATTCTGTCTTTTCCTCACGTGAGGCACAATCTCAAACACATTGTTTTCCTATAAATTATTCTTTCTGCTTGAAAGACATTTCGGGACCCCAAACATGTTTATTAAATGAAGAGCATGAGAAGTGGAAATCCATTATCCCCTTGTGAACTAGTCTGGAAAAATATGCATATGAGATAAATCTTGACCACAAAGGAGGTTGTGGTCAAGATCAAGTAATATTTTTTCTTAGTCTGGGTTTTGTTGTCAGTTTTGAGTTTACTCTCCTCTGCAATTCTCACATCTGAGACTGATTCTTCTAAAAACTCCCATGAATTCCTACATCATGCTTCACTGAACACTTCTACAAGTAGCCAAGGAACAAAATTACAATTGCACTTCTAATTATCTAATGGCACATGAGAGACCTTCTGCCTGTATTTACTTCTGCACCATGTCCTGACTGCCCCTGACCTTGAAACAATTTTAAGAGGAAAGTCCATTTAACCTCCCTGGTAGGTAAACAGCACTTTGAAAAACAAGTTTCAGGTTTCCCCTGTGTCTATTCCTAGATTAGCAAGTTGGGTATTTTAAAAGCAAACTGAGTTACAATAAAAATATACATATATATGTGTAACTGTTTCTGCAAGGAACCACCTAGGAATGATGTGTTCTGCAAGTTGTATACTAAAATAAGCAGTGTGGATAATCCCCTATGCTGACAAAACCCAACAATATTAGATAGGAAGGTAATGTAAAAAGACAAACACAAAACAAAAAAAAAAAAAAAGAGAGAGAGAAAGAAAAAAGGAAACAGGTGGCTTGTTCCAGGCTTGCCAAGAACATTTTGGAGCCTTGAGAACATGCACTCCCCTGCTTGTCTGAGTGTTGCTTCTGTCTCGTCCACTGAGTGATTTCATGTCTTTCCCACAGCTTCCTTCTGCTGCCTGCAAATAACCTGTTCTCTGCTCATTTTATCTGTTCCCTGGAGGTGGGCCTTACCATTTGATTCTCTACCTTTCCTCTTCTTGGAGTCAAATCTCCCTGGTTTGCAGATGCCAGGGACTGATAGATGATTGTCCTATTTGTGCCCCCACCTTCCCCATCGTCCCCACTCTTCACCCCAACCAAATAAGTCCACACTTTTCAAATGTTTTACTTTGTGGTTGAAAATGCTGCAGTTCCTGTGTGATGTGTTGATGGTATTGGTGAATACAGATGCTCAGGGCAATCATGAGCAAAGATATGGTCTTCCTCAGCTCACCCATCTTCCTTCTTCATCACTGAAAACCAGTCCAGCACTTACAGAAAAAATTGCCTTTTATTTCTACTTTAGTAGGAGTACCAATATGTCCCTTGGGCTGTAGGTAGTCCTCTGACTTTAATAAAAGCAGGATACTGTCCTCATTCCTCATCCATGCTTTAGAAATCCAGTTCATTCTAACAAGGAGTATTACAGTGAATTACAGCATTGACAGATTTATTTATGGTTTTCTTGCTCAGATGGGGACCACATATTCCCTGAAATGTTTATATACTCCCAGAATCACCTCTGTAAAATCTCTACCATACTTCGTTAATACAGAAGTTGTGCTTTCATATGTCTTTGTATTTCTTAAACATAAATGAACATGCATGTGACAGACAACATTGTACAGTGACTTCAGTGCTTCCATGACACATTAAACTCCATAACATTTGCCCTATTAACTCCTGCATGTGCAGTGTCTGTCCATTTGGGGTTTCCAGATGTCTGGAGCCTGGCCAAAGCCAATCCTTCATCAGGGCTGCTGGACATCTGGAAATTCCAGACAAGTGGCCAAAGCCCACTTTTTATGTGGACAACATTTCTGGGGTGAAGAAGAGAACATATGCAGAAACCCAAATGTACGGATGTAACTTATCCAGAAACCCTAGACAAGATGAGGATACTTTCAGTGTAATAAAAACCCAAACAACCAATCAAAACATCAGAAAAAAAGACAACTATCTCCTACTGGAGGACAACAGCATATAGACCCCAAATTCCTCTTTGAGCCTCTCAAAACCTACGTCATATCTACCTCAAAACCTATTTCACAGGCCTTGACTTTATTACATCCTGTTTCGTCCCATCCATTTTGCCTAAACAGACAGCCTCAGTCACTTCTTTCCTTCCCTCTTCACTGTGAAAACCTGAGTATCACGTTATACAATACAATTTAAAGATCCCGTGCTTACCTTTCTCTGTGCGCTCAGCACTAGTCCTGTTTTGTTGGCTTTTTCTTCTTCCATGGCTTCATAACTTATGCTTCTCATGGGACCAGTAGGCTATTTCTTACTGACGCACCACTTATTGCATGATATATGTGTATGTCTTTATAGTGGTGCTATATAACTACTTGATATGAGCTGTGCATTGCTTTATGAAATTACAGTTGATTAAGCAGTTGTTTCAAAACCAGACTAGGCCTACATCACTCCTAGAATTATTTTCTTGAGATCATTAACACATTGTGAACTGAGTTTATTTCATGCTAAAAACAGTGTCATCAAAGGGGACAGTTGTGGTCTGAATATTTGGGTTGACAGAATATGCAGGGACACTTTGCTACTATTGTGGGATGAATCTAAGTCCTGATTAATGGATATAACTTTTGTGGTCAGAATGATAAATTAGACAGTAAGATTGCAGAGAAACTGATTTTAAAAGATTTTATGGACTCATAAGGAAAACATTTACATCCTGGAATCATCAAAGGAATAACAGAATGCCGGGTGTGATTTTCGGCCAGATGGTTTGCAGCTAGTTTGATATACTTCACCTGTAAATTAGAAATTAATCAGGGATATAAGAACACACTAATAGAAAAAAAATATAGATAGGTAAAATGTAAACAGCATCAAGTTTAGGATAGTGGGAATTATTTCAGGTCATGATCCTGTTAAGACTCACACCTGGAATTAATGTCAGGAGTTACTTATAATATCTGCACTGAAAGGTGTTTTCATATAGTTAATTCTGTTACTTACAGGTTGGTAATCTGTGTTGAAACTTTTGTTACATTTTCCTTTAAAGCTAGAAATTTATTCTATTCCTCTGGCCAGTTTTTGTATTGGCATGTAGACCATGAATAATGCATCTGACCAGCTCTTTTTGCTTGCGGGCATTATGGATCAAAGAACAGTTATTTTAGTATACAACATTATTTTAGGATTAAATTGTCAATAAATCAAAGAATATTTGAAAACAGGAATAAGATCCTGTCGTGGTTTAACCCCAGCTGGCAACTAAGCCCCACACAGCTGCTCGCTCACTCCCCTGCAGTGGGATGGGGGAGAGAATCAGCAGAGTAAAAGTGGGAAAACTCATGGGTTGAGATAAAGACAGTTTCATAAGTAAAGCAAAAGCCACACACAAACAAAGCAAAACAAGGAATTCATTTACTCCTTCCCATGGGCAGGCAGGCGTTCAGCTGTCTCCAGGAAAGCAGGGCTCCATCATGTGTAATGGTTACTTGGGAAAACAAATGCCATAACTCCAAACATCCCCTCCTTCCTTCTTCTTCCCCCAGTTTGTATTCTGAGCATGACGTCATATGATGTGGAATATCCCTTTGGTCAGCTAGGATCAGCTGTCCCAGCTGTGTCCCCTCCCAGCTTCTTGTGCACCCCCAGCCTGCTCGCTGGTGGGGTGGGGTAAGAAGCAGAAAAGGTCTTGACTCTGTGTAAGCACTGCTCAGCAGTAATGAAAACATCGCTCTATTATCAACACTGTTTTCAACACAAATCCAAAACATAGCCCCATACTAGTTACTATGGAGAAAATTAACTATCCCAGCTGAAACCAGGATAGTATCCACCCCTTATTCCATACCATTTGCATCATGCTTAGGTCCCACACTATCCAATGCAACCTCACTAACCCCCTGCCCCCCCACCCCCTTCCCATCCTTTGATATAATACACAGATATAATTCCCTTGGTCTACGGACTGCCCCCGTAAAATGTCCGTAAAGTGTCCACAAATGTCCATTGACTTCATTTAGTCCATGACTTTGGGCTCCATCTGTTCTGGTGGTCACTCAGGGCAGGAGACGTGGTGTGTTGTGTGGAGTTACTGGGCACCGAAGCCAGCTCAGGTTGGGTCACAGCTGCACTTGCACTGCTTCTTGTAAGACTTGTCCTCCATTGGTTTGGGTGGTTCCTGCTGTAGTAATTCCTATAACATGCAACTCAAATCACAGGTTCCAACAGTTTAAAAGTATTTCCATTACAGTCTCCACCCCTGGTCCCTTTGGGCCAGACCATTGGGTTTAATACTGTAATGAACTCCTCCTCTTGCCCCTGCTCTGGCTTGGACTTATCCACAGGCTGCTGCCCCTTAGGAGCGTACCTGCTCCAAGTGGAGCCTTATCTATTAGCCACAGTCTCTCCAGGGGCACACCTGCTTCAGCATCAACTTATCCACAGCCACAGTCACTTTGAGGTGCACATGTACCAATGTGGCCTTCTCCATGGGCTACAATGCCTTCCGAGATACACCTGCTCCAGCGTGGCCTTACCCACAGCTGCAGTCCCTTCAGAAGTGAATCTGCTCCAACATGGCCTTGCCCATGGCTGCAGTCCCTCAAACGGAGTATCTGCTCTATTGTGGGCTTATCCATGGCCACATATTTTGAGATGTTCCAGCATGATGTCATGCACAGCCACTGATGCTTCAAAGTGTACCTGCTGCAGCATGGACTTATCTACAGCCACAGATGCTTCAAGGTGTACCTTGTCCAGTGTGGACTCTATCCTTGGGCCACAATCCCTTCAGAGGTATACCTGCTGTGTCACAGACATAATGACGGCCACAGATGCTTCAAGATGTACCTGCTCTGGTGTGGACTTATTCACTGCCACAGACACTTCGGGGTGTCCTGCTCATCCACAGGTCACAGTCCCTTTGACTCGAGTTCGCACTGGAGTTCCAGCCTGTCCAGTACTGCAGTACAGGAACAGGAGTGATGCCCTGGCCATCTGCCAGCCCAGGTGCATGGCCATTGCTGTTATCCAAATGTTTCCAGGCGCAGCAGAGTAAGATGATAAGCAGAAGAAGATTAAGTCTATCCCAGCCAAAACCAGCACAGTTCCTCAGTTGTATATGGGCACTGGACAATGCAGGTAGGTGTTGCTGTTGCCCACAGCAGGTTGCTTTCTACAGTACAAGTAACATGTCTTGGTCTTTCTTTAGGCCATAGGTTGAAAATTTTGTTGTTACAAACTTACTAAAGAAGTATTTGTATATGCTTGTTAGATATCATATTCAAAAATAATTTGAGAATAATAAGTATTACCCCTTTCTAAGAATATTCAAATGAGAAAAAACCCATGCTATGGTTTGAAAATTCTGGTGGAAATTTTGCAGCTTCACCTGGGAATTTTTTTTGCTGTCCTGAGATTTTCTCTTGCCAGCAAGTTTCCTGTCCTAGACTGTTCTATCTTTTAATATCAGTATTAATTCCAGTTAGGGTCCCTCGACTTTCAGTTATCCAACGCTTTCAAGGCCAAAGAATTGAGTAGCAATACCCATAAGCATATCAAATAAAAAAACTGCATGTCCATGTTGGCACAGGGCATGGCCTGCCTAGAAATATATTCTAAAATCAAAACAAAATTTAAGTGAATCTTAAATATGTATTAATTTTATAAAAACAGATAAAAAACCTTTTGATGCATTACTTGGAACTACATAAGATCCTGGAAAGCTTAGTGAACTCCTATAGTCCTGTTTTTTTAATGACCAATATGTATTTTCAAGTCTTCTTATAACCTTGATAAGTAGATTAAGGAAGTAGTGTAGTTAGAAACTCAATTCTTAGCCCAAGAAATGAAAATTAAACAACAAAAAAGAATTAGGTCACCCCAAAACAAAACCAGAATGTGGCCTGTACCGCACAAAGGGTCCACATATTCATTATTAGACTAAAGATCACATGCAGAGTCTTTTTTTTCTTACTTTTTAATATATCAGAGCAGGTGGAACTAGGAAGAAATAAAGAGTGTATATAACTATTTAAAAAATATGAAAGCATTTTAACTCAAAGCAAAGAACTGTAATTAAAATGGTCAGATCTATGTTCCTATGTTGTTGGGTTTGGGGCTTTTGATTTGTTTTTTTTTTCATAGATTAGCTTTTGAAAGTCCCATTTCGCATTTACTCCCTATGACAAATTTAATACTTGCCTTAAAATGTGTGAGCGATATCTTTCATGGAAGGTAGTATTGAAATGCAAAATATTTTTATTAATAAATAGTCATCATTCATTACCAGTGTAATCACTGCACTCTAAGCAAAAAGGAATTGCAGTTTAGGTCCCATCATTAAGGTTTTTATAGTATTAAGTTGGAAAAGAAAGGGACTCTGAGGAAAGTTAATCTTTTATGAAATATATTATAAAGTTCTCTAGCTCATAAGTTGATGGAAATAATGGATTCCAAAGCAGGTTTCAAATGGATTTCAGATGGATTGAAATAATGTTAAAGGGGGGGGGGGGGGGGGGGGGGGGGGGGAGTCTGTATTATCCAAGAATATATGTAATCTGGAATTTAATGCATAATAGCTGCTCTAACCCAGACATTACCCTGCCACAATCTGACTCAATATTGTATAAAAATGAATACCTCAAAAATGCTAAGTGCTGTATGAAATCATGTAGTATTTACATTTTGAATGGCAAAATCTTCAGAAAGAAAAATCTTTCTCTGCAGATCTTTACTACCTGACCATGATAGGAAAGGAAAGATACTAGTCTGACGGCATAATGCTAGTAAAAAAATATTAGCTCCTTAGTGGCAGTCCTCATTTTCAGGAATTAAAAGCCTCCTTCTCAATCTCAGGTAAAATCTCATGTCCTGCGAATCTGTGTTCACTGGAGAAAGCAGATGGGACTGCCAAAATGAGTAAGAACTTGCATCATTGGGCCCTGAATTCTTTGACAGACTCTAACATTTTAAAATTCAGTTTGAATGATCTTTCACTGTTCACATAAACGCATTTTCCATCCATTGCTTATCTCTCACGGAAAAATTTTTCCATATGAAGAGTAATTTTCTTTCTACTTAGAGTGAAAAGTAGAAATTAGATGAAAAACAATTTAGTTCCTTGTTTGAGAAATCCCAGTTGTCACATTCAATTGCTAGTTTTAGGGGTAAAGATGAACTTTTAATTGCAATTCTTGAAGTGGAAACTTATAATTTTATTTTCTGTAGAAGTCTACAGAATCTATATAATAAAGGAAAAGTTTAATTTGTTTTCTTATAGATGTTAAAATCTATTTCTAAAAAGCTTTTCCCAAAGGTCATATCAGAATCTGAACCTGAACCAGAGTAAACCAATTTGAAATGTTTCCTCCCAAATTTCCTCTCTTTGCAGTTCTATTGACTGACACAGTCATTTATCTGTCTGAAAACCATGACGGGTTTGACAATGGAAGACTGTATTTCTTGTTCCTTGTTCTGTTGAGTGATATTGATCATGGTGTTTGGAAGTAAAATGCTCCTTCATCCCTCATAATTCTTTTCTCTCATATATTTTCTCAGGTTTTGTCTTTGGATGCATCTACAAAATATAATATGCAGTGCCTTGGGCACCAAAAGCAGTATAAAAACATTAACACAGCAATCTGTCTAGGTTAATTAATGCAGCTGAGAAGATATGTAGGTGGAGCATCATGCTGATACTGTAGCCTTTATTGCACCAGATTTATGTTGCAGCATAATTCTAAGCAATAGTACGGACTCATGCTTCATCCCCGGCAGTGTCAGAAGCTGCAGAGACAACACCTTCAGCACCTCAAGCAGGAAGAAGAGGATGAAGCTCTGAAAGGCAGAAGGTTTGCATAGAAAGCCCCTTGCTCTGCCTTGGCTGTCAAGTCCACTGCCAAAATCTGTTCCTGTCAAGGGCTGATGAAGACTGAAAGTAGATGTCTGTGAGGCAAAGAGTGTGTTCATGACAGTTGGCCAGGATTATGAAATCAAATCTTATAATCTATGAATAATATCAGCATGCCAGAAACCATTCACATTTTCCAGAGGTTGTCTCTGAAAGACGGTCTTCAGCATAACAAGTCCAAATCTTGCTAATGCTGACTACAGTGACTGTGTTGATCTTGAAGTCAAATGGTCCCAGGATGCCGCTTCTTTTGTGGGGCTATATTTTTGGTTAATGTGTCTCATGCTAGGCCAAGAGGAGAAGGAAATGGGCAAGTCATTTGTGGTGTCTTGAAGTCTCTTGGCGCCATCAGCATGTGCTAGTTTGTCTATTTTCAAACTTCTACGGTACAAAAAGAGTCTCTTCCCTTCTTTCCCCAAAACGTTTGTTGGACACTGCTAGTGATGACTACTGCACTTAAATCAGCAGACATTTTGCTATATTAGATATCTTCGTTAAATCCACCTCTAATGTTAGCTTCATGACTCGGAGTTATCTGGCCTTGCTAAGAAGGCAGTGCTCATGAAAAGTTGGTTTTTCAGAATTCACCTCGCTAAGACACACGTTAATACTAAGCGCATGGAATATAAAAAGCTAAACAGTTACAATAAGAAGGTAGGAACTTCTGTACTTGTTGAACCTTGTACTGATGTTTCCTGACACTTATACCAGTGGAACTATTCTATTGCTTTGAGAATGACAGGAAGCTTGACTCACACCCTTTAAGTCAAATATTCTCTTTGACCTATCTAAAACTTATCTAGGTGGAAATACGGTTTCTTATGCCTGATTTCAATTTACTCTATATAAAAATTTTGCACACAGTCTGACTTCAGTCTGAAAGAAATTCAAAGCAAAAAAATTCTCTCCAAAAGACAACAACTTTGTTCAACATTTTTAGAATTATCTTAGTCTCTGTAATGGCTGATAGGATACACACATGCAGCCAAAAATTGTAGGCTCAAACAGGCTTATAATATGCCCATACTTTTATGAATGGCTACAAATGAAACTAATTCAATGGCTTTGATTTGTTCTGTGGACCAGAAATAGAATCATGAAAAATATTCAGGGTATGCTACACTTGTATGCAAGATCAGCTCCTGTAACGTAATTGGGCTAATGGATAAAGTTATAGAAGTGCATGTTTGCTGGTAATAGATTGGAAACAGAAACCTTTCTCTGCATAAACCGTCTGTATGGATCACTCTAAGTCAAGACTTCAAATAACTGTCAAAGAAATGAATTTATATATTAAAAAAATGTTGCTCAATAAGCTGTTGGAATACTCAGGAGTCATAAAGGTCTTTTTGCAGCAAAGAGAGGACATTTACTAAAAGATGGTGAGATTTACTGCAGGTCTGGCTGTTAAACAAACTTCCATTTGCAGTAGGGACATTATAAGTTACAGACAAAGCAGAACTTAACAGAAGTCTTGTTAATCACCACTGGTGTTTCATTTGTCTTATGGCATTTCTTCTCAGACAAATTAAAATAGCTGTACCTTGCAATGGCATTGGCTGGTGTTGGAATTGTTATGCAGCGGGCATATGTTAGCTACAATTTTACATAGATTGTTTACACCAAAATTATTTCTAGCAAAAACCTGGTTTGGAGCTGACCAGAACCTTAGAAAAGGCATTTTAAGAAACTCAGAGGTCTCTGTACTGGTGATCTGATCAGGCCGTATCTAGAACAGACAGGCAGGACATGCAAGATGGGCTGTTTATTTTGCCATATTATAGGCAATTGCAATTCCTAATTCATTTAGTTGCCTGAGGTCAGGCCTGGTAGGCTTCGAAACCACATCTTAGATATTACATAGTGAAATTTACCTTTTAAACAGTTCCTGTGGCTACAAGGAGTCCTATTAAAAGTGGCTTGCAGTTGCAGTGTAGCTATGAAATACTGTCCAGGTGAGTCAGCAGCACATGCATTTACAGACAGTTTTTGAATGAACACAACTATATTGCTGAGTGATTCATTGCTACAGTAGTTCAAGCATTTATGTTACCTAATCAGATGAAGCTCAAGATGAAGGCAAATGCCTCACATTCTGAAGTGATTTGTTATCAGAACTATTTAACAGGATCATGGAAAAGGCTTTAGAAATTTTTTTCCATGTGTTTCAATATTTTATCTAGCATTTCTTTCTAACCCTGGTGCAAATCTTTTTCATCCATATATTTATCCAGTCTTTTGTAGATTTGACACAGAATAAAATGTCATATATAAATAAAGAATAAGACCAAGCAAGATACCTGACATTGCTGATGGGTTGGCAACAGCCCCACTAACCACTGCTGATCTTGAGCACCATGAGATTCTCACAGCTAAACAAGACAGCGGTTCTGTATACGTGAATGAAGTAAGTCATGGAAACCATGGTCTCTGAAAGCAGAGGTCTGCAATAAACCCCTTTAACCCAGTAGTCCTCTATCCTGGTCTGAGTCTTGCTTAATCAAAGTAAAGGGGGATGGCAGATCCCAGAAACTCAGAAAGGTGGATATAGAGTCAGAAATGTCTCCATTTCTCTGTCTCTGTCTTCAGCAGAGCCAAAGTTGGTCTGTGGAGCTGAAGCTTTGTATCCAATTGTGCTATAACCACTGGGTGACAAAGGCTCATAGCAAGGGAATAGACATGATGTGTAAATAAGTGTTTTACAGAAGTAAGGAAAAGAAAGGTAGAAGGACTGCCTTTTGATGAGTTAGGGGAAAAGAAGACTAAGACAACTATAGTGGTTCTAGTGAAAAGCAGGGAGGGAGGAAAAAGAAGACAGAAGAGAAGAGTAAAATGATGAGAATGAAGGCGACACCAAAACTAGGGAGACAGACATTATTAATTTGATGCAATATAGAACAAGGGAAGTGTTACTTCTTATTGATTTACCCATGCTCTGTCTCCATGACCTGAATCAATATCATTCATAGCTCAAATTTTCAAAAGGATCTTTGACATATAATTTCACTTGGGATTACTATGAATCTGATAAATTGAGAAAAAAGTATACAGGTTTTTGTGGGCTGTTGGGAATAGCTTCCCCAGACCATGTGCTGGCTACACGGCTAAGCTGGATGTACCCAAGGGAAGAACCTGAAAAAAGGCACCAGATGACTAGAGCAAAGCAGATGAGCAGATAGATTAGTCTTGAGGAAGCTGCACATGCAAAACCAGTTGGTATGCTTTTTCTTAATCCAAGATGATTCCTGAATGATATCAGGATATAGAAGATTAGCAAAGATACTAGCCAGCCTGCTGATATAGCACCTGCTCAGGAGTGAAATCCCTCATCAAATCATAACATTTAGAAAAGCTCCTAGAATTTACCATGTGCCTGTAACATTTGGACACTGATTAAACAGGATCATGAAACAGGATCATCAGTATCCAGTTACACAAAGCAATATTTTAAAAAATTAAATCACTTCGATTCACAACAGATGAACCTGTGATGTGAGCTGCAGAAAGGAGCACTAGTGAAGAGCCTAGGACAGACACATGGGCTCCAGCAGCTACATCTGAAATACCATATCATCAACTAGAACTGAAATGATTTTTTAATGTGTTCCTAGTAGGTGCCAAAAATATAATATGCATCTGAAAAGATATTTATTTTCTTTCAGTAATTATGCATAAAACACTACAATCATTGCACTGGTGTGTAAGAAACAATTGCTAGGAAAAAAGTTTTTTAATAAACATGTATGTCAAGGATTTTGGGTGATGCAGATTACTCTTGTGTACATTTCAGACTGGAATCCTCAGTGCAGAGCCAACTGTGGTAGAATGGTTTATCTTCACCCCTGCCATCTGCATGATGTTTTAGGATGACCAATCTCTGTGTATATGTCTGCGTTTGCACACACATGTGGAAGGGCCCTCTGGTCACTCCCTTACTAGTTTCAGAGGCTTTCAGTGTACATCCCTAAAAGAAAGCTGAAGGTGGATTTCCTTCAGGAAACCTGTTCTGGAAGCCATTTGGAAGCTGCTTTGTTTGCCAGGACTCTCAAAACACTTTTTTAATGTGTTGTAATATTTTCTTCCATCCCACCCTTCACCTGATTTTTCATGCATGTATAGAAGAAAAGCCTTACTATGAATAAATAAAGACTGTCTTCAGTTGCTACGTGGTGCAAGTTTTGCATTTTTAAGGTTTTACGTGGTCTCCCAGGAACTGCAACCTACTATCAAACCTGCTCCTTGCATAAGTGACCTCTTCACAGTCTCTGAATGACATGGGCACACGGACTTCCCATGCCTTTGATGTCAGTGCCTATGTGTAGCGTGAAATAGCCTTGGTTTAGGGTTTCCTTCTGGGAGGCCTTAAGTAGTTTCCTTGTGATTTCATGCATCCAGTTCTGTGACTGGAGTTTGCCAGACAACTGGTTGCACATTCAAATGTTCAGTGCAATTAATTCAGCCTACAGTTTGTACTGTACAGCACTTCTGTAAGTTCAGGAGCAGAGGGCTACAGATATAAGTATCATTAGAGATGTAGTATACTAGAATATGTTTATATGGAAATGTATAGTTAAGTATGCAAAAAAGAATTTTTCCTATTTTGAGATAGATAATGCTACCTCTTCTTCTCCTCTGTGCTCTTGGGAATATATCCATTGAGGTGGCACAGGTTGAATCAACACTTTTTCTATTATTCATGTATTCATGCCACTAACTGGAACTGATGGGAAAACAAGTCGACCTTCTGCTTCGTATTTTAACTTTGTGTTGAAAGAAACAGAAGCTGAAAATTATCCAAAGGCTAAAACTTCTCAGTCTGAGTTTTCGCGTGGAGGCTTTGTTTTCCAACTAAATTCCAAAGTCGTCTTGGGCAGCACAGACTGGCTAATGCCTTGACTCAGTCAATGAGAAGAATCTTCAGCAGATACATTTTCAGCAAACTGTGATTTGTCCACGCATTTGAGACCAGTACACATGAAATCGTACTTGTGCCTTGCCACATCCTGTCTTTAAATTATGATTTTAAGGAACTGAGCAAAATAGTAAGTTTGAGGATCTGATCTTCTGCATTTGCACATACTTAAGTGGGCTTACGTAAGGTTTCATTCACCTGTGAGAATAACAGGCTGTCTAGACCCCACCCCACTGGACGATGAATATTTTATGACATACTGATGCTTTCAGTTAGATATAATTAACATTTCAGTAAAAAATCTTCAGAGCAAATCCAAAGACTGAGCAGAAACAGGTCTTTTTTGTGCTTATCCTGAAGTATTAACAAAATAATCTGAACATGTGCAATAATTGACCAATACTTTTGTACAACATAAATTTCAGTCAAAATAATGATTTCTGTGGGCCTGTACATTTCTTGTGTGCATATATTATTTTGTTTTAAGCACTTAGTAGGTGCTGATATTTAATAATTAAATGTTCACTCAATAATTTAAACAAGCGAGGCGGCAAAGGATTCAGTCAGGGCATTTAATATGTCTTTAGAATAGAACAGGTGAAGTTCAAACAATTATAGTTTTAACATTTGGCACTCCTTCATGCAGAAATAATTCCAGTCCTTTCTCTTCCTTCCTCTCCACCCTTGTCTTACTTCTGTACAGTACTGTGAGGGTTAAGTGGCTATTGAAATATGAAGCCCATTCTCAGCACTGCCCAAAGAAGGTTTCCAGCTAAATGCTACATAACAAGCATACACAAAATGTAATAAACCGATCTGTGAGCATAATGATGGACAGCCTAATAATTCTGTACAGTATAGCCTAATATTTCCACCCAGACTGTACTTGGGCATATTTCACTTGGCATTAGAGTTATCAGCTGGTTCCAAATATTTGCTGAAGAGACATTGAAAGATTTTATTGTAGCAAATTTTTACTAACTGTTACTGATTTGCAGTGTATGCAAGTTTACCTGCCATTAATTCTCTTTAGAAAGAGGAAAATACTCAGTATTCTGTTAGAGTGTAATTGGATGAGCCCTAATTTATGACTCAGGAAAAAAAAGATCAGCCTACATTATAATGCACAAGACGAGATTCCACTCAATTATGCTGATATAAATCCACTGTAATTTCATTAGTCAACGAAGTTTTTCCAAATTAATGCCAAAGTGACTGAAATTCAAATGCTTCCCATAATTTCTATTGTCATCTTGAAGCAAAAGGCAAAGTTCTTGGTCTTTTTCTTTCTTCTCAGTTTTTAAAGAAGAACTGAGGGAATGGTACGCAAAGATGAACAGTACATCTCTATAGGGAATTTTATTACATGAAGGCAACATTTTTGGATCCCTATACAACAATGTGAAAATACCGCATTTCTACATTTTTTGAAAGGGAACAGGCAAAAATCACGCTGCACCTATCCTCTTGCTCTGCAGACATGCTCGTCCAGCTGGGGACATTCCCAGTGGGCACAGAGCACACGTTCAATTCTCTCTGCTGTTTCCCATATGTAAATACATATGCTTGGCTTTTTTCCAGGTGTAATTATGCAGTATCACTACTACTGCTTCCTGCATGTACCTAGAGCTGACCAGGCACAAAAGGCTGATGATTCCAGGTCTTGTTCCAGATACCCATCCATTAATTAGGTGTTTGCCACACTTTTCTAAACCAGTTACCCTGGAGCTGTACAATTATTTTTTCTAAATCAGTTATAAGCAATAAAAAATAGGTAAGATCATGGCTGTGTTTCAATTATGATGAATAATTCCTTCAGAATGACAGGAGATATAGTCCTGAAAAACTGAAAAGTAGTTATACATAGAAATGCTATATTGCCTTTATTAAGAAGAGGTAAATGACATTCTACTGCCTAAGTAGATGAACCTGAAAAATGGGGAAGTAGCTCCTAAGAATATTTTAAATTTAATTATCTTTTAAAAATGTATTTTATCAAAGTGTATCTGTTTGGAAGAACTATTCCAATATCAAGCATGTTTCTGCAACCCATACCAGAAAGCGTATGTGTACAATTTAGAAATTTCAGGAACCTCTAAAATGTAGTAAACATAGCTGCAGCAAAAAGTAATGTTGTGCTTGAAGCTACATGTTTAAGACTTTGTCGGTTATATGCTTTAAGGGGGAAAAAACCTTTAAAAGCCTTTAAAAAAACCTTTTACAGTATATCTAAATTATGTCATGTAAATGCTCAGACTAGCTGCTTTCTTCATGGCAATCATTACTTTTTCGGGCAGTCATATGAATTTTAACTGCTATTGTTCACTTGTTCACAGTTTGCTGAGGTGAGCTCATTTGGAGTTGAGGTTAGAAGCACAATCACATTAGATTGCTTTGAGAAATCTGGTCAAAACTTTCTGAAGTGATTATTGTCATGAAAACTTGAGGGCAGTCAGTTCAGTTCCACTTCCGTTCCCTGTGTGCTGTGAAGGAGAGAAATCTCTTTGCCTTATAATCAAAACCGTTGGACCAATTGTTGTCACTGTGCAATATCAAGCATAGAAGTAACATGCTCCAAATGGTGAGACTGTGTGTCAGTTCTTGAAACAGATGGACTTCCACATTTGATATGGAAATAGAAGAATGATGTCAGGTACCTGCATCTTCTTATGGTATTCGCATTACTGCTCACACAGCCTACCTCTTTCACGGAAAGAAGGTACATTCAGAAGTAACAGTCAAGTCAATAGGAATAGGTAGGTGCTTCAGGGTGCTCATTTATTCAGGTTTTCTATACTGATCTTTAAAACACACTTCATCTTCACCTTCAGAGATCTGACATTTGTTAAGACTTCTTTGCTGCCAGCTGACCTAAATTGGAAATCTTTTCAATTTTGAGTACACTGATACTGATGAAAATATTCTGAAGCATAAATTCAAACTGAAACTAGGAATAACAGCAGAAATTCACTTGCTATACAAAAATTAGACCAGTTCATTTCCATCCATTTCTATCAGACCTAATTTCTGCAAGTTTGGGTTTGCTTTTTTTTTTAATAACCTCTACTTGTTTTGGTTTCAGAATGACAAAATGATATGTTGTTGAGCTTCAAAGATATGCAGCTGTGCCAGTATGCAGAGCAGATGCTTTGTAGATAAGAAAGTGTTGCCTAAGCAGTGATCGGGAAGGTATTTATAATATGCAGAATCAGTTACTGGCATCAGAATTCACTCCCTTTCACTCAGTGTTTTCTCTGTTATTAAATGTGATCCTTGCTGGAAAGCCTGGCTAGCTTTAGCCCACAATGTAAACTAACTTGGTAATGGGTCAGTGGTCATTCTGCTCACCAACATGGAACACAGCTTAATTTTCCCAAAGAAGCTGTTGCCACTGATACAGAATGGCATTCACCTGACATGTGCACCTTGGGAGTTCATGTTGTAATTCATGTTCTGAAATTAACAGTCCATATCACAGGCATGCAAATGGAGAGCCTCAGGTTCAAACTCATGTGTAATAAGGTCTATAGAATTCCTTTCCAAGCAGAAAACTGATAGATAGCTCGGGGAGTTTTAAGACTTCTGACCTTTTCTAAACATGCAATTAGTGTTTCATTGCTGTATGTTTAGAATCTCTTGTTATTTAAACTTTTTCAGGTTTTGACTTCCAGCTGAATGTCTAAGAAATGTGAAAGTAGGACTGCGAACAGTAAAAAAAAGTGGAAAAGGGATTTTGTTGTGTATTTGTGAAATGTTTCAGTTCTGGTTTCTTTTCATTTTAGTTTCTTATCTAAATTATGCTTTGCAGACAGTAAAGTGATCAATACCATAGTGCGTGCTTAAGCATTAAAGCTTCCTATTTAGGAAATAAAATGGTCTTAACTGGTTGCTGACACAGAAACCAAAGTCATTGACAGCTTATCTATGAGAGCATCAGAAAAAGAATCTTCATCATTTTCAATCAGTAGATATGGGGGTTTACATTCATTTTAGCTACTACAGCTGAGCGAAACAGCTAGAGCTTCACAGCAGCATTTCCTGCCTTCATCTCCTCATGTGTGAAATCAGGGCAAGGTTACAGACACATCTGTCTGTGGTAACAAAAGGAGGGCATACCTTTCATACCAAAGTATAATGCCTTTACTACAGGACAAGGTGCAATTATGGAGCAGTTGCTCTGACAATCTGATTGTGCTAGCATTTTCCTACAGTTAAAGAGGGAATCAGGTAAGAAAAAAAGACAAAAATGCATCCTCACCCCTTCTCCATCTTTTTTCCCCTCAGCACCTACTAAAATTTCACTGCAAAGCAAAACAGACTGGAGGTTCTAGAAACCCCCCCAAGGATTTTATTTTGCATACTAAATTGCACCACTCCTAATCTCTTCACAGTTTCTAAGACTCTGGTGATCGATAAGCCTTCACTGATATCAGTCAGTGATGCTTAATGGGGCATAGAGCTGACCAAGTGAGCTGTGAAGCTCTCCCTAAGAGGTTTCCAGCTGGGAAAAATTTCTTGTCAACCTCAAGCTACTATCTCAGTTTGCAGATTAATTTCATTTGGACTACTGTCACACTACATTAGCTCTCTGAATATTTCTGATAGTAGCAAAATACAGATTTGTGCCATAAAAATGACATAAGAAGATATGGATTTTCTGTTATTCAGTGACACAAGTATAATCATTGCATTAAAAAAAAAAATTCCCCCCAATTGCCTATTTGGTAGCCTTAATCCTCTAACTCTGGATCTTAAAGCATAGGTTTTTCTGCAAGAGAGAGTAGGTGATATGGCTGCCAGCAGCTGCTCTGATCTGGATCCAGCTGTGGAGGTGGGAGAAGTGGAGGGGCCACTTAACCCTCACTTCACTTATTACTGTTCCTCTATGGGAAATTACTGCCCGTCAGACTTGGTGGCTGAACTGCTTGTTTTCCGCTTGTTGTGTAAACTGCTTCTTGCATAAACTGCACCTTAATTTACTTCAATCAAAATAGGCTAGTTTAAACCGTGTACAAAGTAGGCTTTACTAACCTGGCTCTACTTGGTGCAGTTATCTCATGAACCTCAGGTCTGAGGAGACCACGATTCCTGACCCAACAGTGGTCAGGATCAGCCAGGTATGGCGCCAAGGGGTGATAAACAAACTTCCCTTAGCTGTGATAGAGTATACATCTGTCTGCATCCGTGACTGATTATTGATGGGAGAGACCATTTTGTGCTCATGACGCTGGAAGGCTCTGAAAAAAGGAAACAAAGGAAAAACTTTCTGAAATGTCACTGAAATCAGTCAAAACCACTTGTACAGGAACTTGGGTGAGGAAGATGGTTTTGAAAGACAATTTACCCTATTTTTGCAGTTTAACAAGGCTCTATTACTTATGAACAGGGTTTTTGCCTTTTGATGCTATGCCCAGGAACAGAGTCTTTAGTTGCACCTCACTCTTTGCTGGCATGGAAATATAATTTTTCAAGCGCAGAGTTTTACCACTTGTTTTTTTCTTGGAGGCTGCCTCCCCCTGCTCTAGTACATTTCTACTAGTGAAATAATTTTTATTCCAGTCCAAAAGCACTGATGCAACAAGGCAATTGGGAAGATGCAGGGCAAGGGGTATTTCCCTCACTGAGACTTTTTCAAAAATGGTTGTTCGTTTCTTCCTTCAGCCCACAGTGCCAAGGAGGGTGGACTCCAGGGTAAAGCCCACCTCAGTGTCATGTAATAGTCTGCAGAAAATATTCAAACTCTATTTTTACAACTGTCTTTTAAAAACTAGGGTCATTTTCTTGGATTCTTGACATACCTTATGATGCCATGTCTCTGGTCTTAGACGTGTAGACATGCTTTACTACCTTCCTTCTAATTTTACCTCATTCCTTTTCAAGTATCTTCTTCAAGAGACTTTATATTACAAGTTCTAGAACTGAAAATACTCTCTCCAAAGATCTTTGCTCTGCAAAGATCAAAGGCTGCTGGGGTGTTCAAAGCTTCAGCTTACATTAAAGGCAATTTTTCACACATCTATTTTGTCTCTGAAGTCATCAGATGGAATAATTTGTAAGAATTTGAATGAGACTCCCAATTGCTTGTTCTTTTCACCTCCACCTGTAACTCTGCTTATTTCACAGTGGTTATGCCAGGTTTACACATCAGGCTCAAAGTGAAGTCAATAGGAGCTGGTCTTCAACATATAATGCCAAGCATGCTGAAAAATCAGGTCCTGGGTATTATAGTGTAACCATTCAAGGTTTACTTGACTAAAATCTCTGGCCTACATCCATAAGGGGAAGGTCCAAGAAGATATCCAGAGGCATAGTATCTAGCCGGTATGTATAGCTAGACCTCTTACTTTTTGCTATGTTTATGCAGAGAACCACTTACATCTTGACAGCTCTGAGTTCACAAAACAGGCTCAACTCTCATCCAAAATGTCTAAAAAACCTGAGAGTTTTGGATAATAAGGCTGAGCATCAGGGAGACAGGAAAGGTAGGTTGTAGTCCCTGCTCTGGTGAATGGGTATTTACATAAAGTGAGCTCCATAGTGAAAGACTGACAGGTCAGATTAATCATGAACAATACACTGACACCATAGTAAGAAATGTCTACTGATAATAAACATACCGTATTCTGCTCTGCTGTGATACTGAACTGTCAGCAATGCTACTTGGATGCTCTGCGCTGGGGGCCCAGTGCGGTGTTGCTCTGCTGAAACCCAGCGGCCTCCTGACTTAAGCCCTCTGTTTTTCCAGATGTAGCTGATATTAGAAGGAGAGGCCTCTGCCCTAGTGAGGCTACATCTGGAGTACTGTGCCTGGTTCTGGGCTCCCCAGATCACAAAAGACAGGGAACTATTGGAGAGAGGCTAGTGGAGAGCTATGAAGATGATCAGGGGACTGGAGTGTCTCTTATGAGGAAAGGCTGAGAAACCTGGGTTATAAATATCTGAATATTATATATAAATATAATAATATTATTATATATTATAAATATCTAAAGGGTGAGTGTCAAGAGGATGGGGCCAGACTCTTTTCAGTGGTGCCCAATGACAGGACAAGGGGCAATGGGCACAAGTTGGAACGCAAGAAGTTCCACCTCAATATGAAGAAAAACCTCTTTCCTGTGAGGGTGCCAGAGCAGCGGCACAGGCTGCCCAGGGAGGCTGTGGAGTCTCCTTCTCTGGAAATATTCAAAACCTGCCTTGACGTGGTCCTGTGCCCCCTGCTCTGGGTGTGCCTACTCAAGCAGGGGGGTTAGACGAGATGATCTCCAGAGGTCCCTTCCAACCCCTACCATTCTGTGATTCTGTGAGTGTTGCTGCACAGTCAGATGACAGGGGTCTCCTTTACTGAATCCACAATGTGGGGAGCTCAAGAAGGGTCTCTGCTTGGTTTGAAAATCCCACACCTCTGAGGGGAGGATAAGAGCAGTTTCCTAGGAAAAAATCCCTTAGGGTCAAGTCTCAGCTCCAAGGCAAGAACAGAGCAGTGGGAGCACAGTGGGGCAGTGAGGAGAAAAGAAACACCCTGAAACCCTGTCTCAAAAAAATCCTACAAGTACTGCAATACCTGGTGGTGTTATGCCATGATATATTTGTTTTCAATTTCAGTACTGTCATATCCAATTAGGATTGACCCAGATTAGATCTAGTTATACAGAAGGATTTGAATCTATTTTCTACAATGTAGATAAAAGATATTACCTACAGACTACAGAGCACAAGAAGAATGGCACTGACTCCATCATCCCAGTGTGCTCTCATTTATCCCAGAGGTGCATCCTTAGCTGTGAATCTTGAGGGGAATGGAGGTCTCCCACTCTTGGAAAAATAGTGCTGACTCTTGTACCCCTCTTGACGATATTATTACTTGGCTAGCTAATTCTTTGCTCTGTTTGCTGTGGGCCAGGCACTAAATGGCAGGGTATTCAAGAAGTACGTGCTACAAATTACATTTAAATCTTCCTAGGAAACGAATTTCCATGTCCTGGTTCTCAGTTTTGAACATGAGATAACTACTCCCTCCCACCTGGCATAGATATTGAAGAAATGCATTCAGGTCTAAGAAGTGCTCAGATACCATAGTGGGGGGAAAGGCAGAAAAGCCTATAAAGATATTAATAATTCTAACTTCAGAAGATGTTATAGAGTGTGGTAAATTATATTGTGTGAGCTACATGCTGAAAAACAAGGAGAAAGCAAAATATTAAACAGCTGCCAGCTGCATGAGAACTTTGTGCTGAATCGGAGAGAGGTTAAAAAAAAAATAGTGTATCATAAAAGTGTGTCATAATTTATAGGCCTACAGTGAAAGAATTAAGGTTGTACAGGCTTACCCTAAATGTCAAATGCTTGCTTTTTCAAATTCTATTTTTTGTTCTGGTGTTTTTCTTTGAAAATGAAGTAATCTTTTTCCCTAGAGAGCTTGTCCTCCCCTTGTCCTAAGATAACTCTTATGTAAAAGTAAACACGAAGTGAAAGAATGTGAAAGAATGGGCTGATTTCTCCTACTCTCTTTCTCCATGTGTGCCGCCTTTCTCCAGGGCAGACCTGCACAGACAGGTCCCTGCTGGAGCACTGTGGTTCACGCTATGCTCACCTGGATCACCATGTCCCCTACTCCCAATACCAGGCCATAATTTCTTGGACGTGCACTCTGCAACCTGGGGCACCCGCTGATTCCTGGGGGGTGGTTTCTCCATTACCCCCCATGCAGGAGTGTGCAAAGCCCAGCTGTGTTTGGTGGCTGCACAACACTCTCCTCTCTGCATGTCTGCAACCAACAGAGGTTGGAGCAGATCAGAGCAGCTTCTGCCAGATGGAGGTGTTGCTCATTTACCCACAGACGCAGAGCACGCAGAAAAGTGTTAAACACACATGTGTCTGCTCATCTGCATCCTGCCTACCTTTCTTGGAGCTCAGACAGATGTCCAGCTGTCTCAAGCACACTCAGTTGAGTCCCAATTCACCCTCCATTCCTGCTGAAGGCACTACATATATGCCAGGGGTTTATATATGGGTTTTTTTTTAAAAAAAGTACATACCTATATATATAGAGAGGTATATACTTATCTCTTCCCAAACTACTGCTGCTTGCTCACCTTCTTTTTCTCTTTTGTCAACACAGTATATTGTTTTTTCAGGGCGACATTTGTCTGAACTTAGATTTGACCTCAGCTTGCATACCTCACAGCAAGCAAGTAGGTGTTTTCTGATAACTAGCTCTCTTCTTGCTCCCTGACGGACCTTTACTTCTGCTGTTTATCCCTCTGACCCACACCTGGCAGTCTCAGAGCAGGAACCAGCAGGTATAGTGAACAACCGTGCAAAACTCACTCACTTCCTCCAGCCTGGGCAGGCTTTATAATGCAGAGCAAGTGCAGGTCTCAGCTCCTTTCCGTAGTTACATTATCTACCAAAATTCTTTTCCATTGAAAGCTTTACCATTTTGCATCAGCATAACCAGGCTCTGGCCTTTGTCAGCTTTAATTAACATTTTGAAGAGCTCAATGTGGTTCCCTTTTGAGGTTGTCATGCTGATGTAAGGGGACTTAAGAGATGACTCCTGCTGCAACAGGCAGCTTTAGGAAAAGTGCTGGCTAATTGCCCTGGGAAACTGATGGAAAAGAGAAGCTCTTTTAGAGCAAAAGAGGAAGAGAGGACAAATCATTTTCTATGTTCTTCCTGCATGCACATTGATGTTCTGTTTGCCACTGAAAAGCAGAAGCTTGGAAACATGTAATTAACTTGTCTTTCTGTGAATTTAATTTTCAAGCTGTGACAGCAAACAAAAAAAAAAACCACAGTGAAGTTATCTGTAGCAGATACTTCAAAGTGGCTTTTCCTTTGCTTGAAACACACTGGAACAAAGCTTCCAGAATCAACATCAAAATATGAAGTCTATGCACCATAATCAGTGTGCTGACATAGTGCTGCCAACCCCTCCTGCTCTAGAGGGATTAATAAAAAAGCATCACTTAAGCTGACCGAAATATGGGGAATCGAAGGGCTGTTGTATTTTGTGAAGTGTCCCACACTGGCTTTAAGATTGTTTTGTATCACTGAGCCCAGAACTGTGTTTTATATCACGCCTTTCAAACCATTAATATTTAGTTTACAAATCCTGAGACAGTAGCCAGGGCGTGATGATTCCTGTATTTGGCAAAAGTAGCTCAGCTTCCTTGTGTGGTAAAGTCCATAGTTTGTAAAAATGTCTAGTTTACCAAGCTCACTGCTTCCTGTGGCCTCAGGTGGAACTGAAAAAATCAGGAGCTCAGTTTTGGACTTGTAGAAGACACAGAGAAATTGTGCTTCAAAACTGAGAGAAAAGTGATAATGAAACATGTACAACTCCAGACCCCTCTTACTAAACCAGCCTTATACTTTGTATGAAGGACAACATGATGTTATGACATGATTAGCTGGCTTTTTAGCACCTAACGTACTGTGTTCAAAGCATGGAGATGGGGAGCTCTTTTTCATACCTTACCCAATGTGCTGTTTACTCTGTCAGTACTGAGAGCTGAGAAGGCCGAGAGCAGCAACTTTAACATTGGTTTACATAAATTAGAAAAAAATAAAGACTTCAGCTCTATCATGTCTAAAAGCATCTCATGGCCTTAAAAAGCTGGATTAACCACAGGAGATATGAGTAGATAGAGAGCTATATGTATGATTTTAATTCTAAAGCTTCAGTAACTTTCTGAAAAAATGCCTTGTCTTTTTGGTACCACTCAGTTCTAATTTCAGAAGTTTCCTCTTGTCTTCATTCAGTCTTTCAAGGCTTCAACAGGAGGCAAATATTTCTGGTTGTCATACAGAACCAAAATTATTTCTGTGTTGTTCTTCCCGGAGAGTGGCAAGTAGCATCCTTCAAGATCAACTCAGTCAAAGGAAGCTTTGGGTTTGATTTTTAATGTAAGAAATACATTAGAAGAACCTATAGGTAGTGGGTAATATTTTTCCTCACAGTTTCTTGATGAGTTAGCACAGAGTTGATAAAGCTTTAAACAGGCGTATCTAATGATCTTTAACAACAGGTGGTAAAACTCACTTATCCAGTTTACCTGATACTAGTTGTAAATGAGGATCCCTCAGGAGAACCAGCCACAGAATGGCTCACTTCTTTTAATAATACCAACCTCTGTTTCTATGGAAACAGCACATCATGTTTGCTGCTTGCAAGACATGTGTTTAGCCCCTTTTAAAATAAACTGTGTTCTCCTTACATTGTTTTTAAGACTGAAAGAAGCACTCTGCTTCCAACACACCAAATTATTAATCCTTCTCCTTCCCCTCTAAATAAAAATAAAGTGTTGGATGTATAGCCTGCAATTGCTAATTATCGTGAAAAGTAATAGCATCTTTGTAGGTTACAATTTCTAAGAAGAATGGATACCTCACTGCTTTATGGCAGAGCATTGGAGATTTTGGAAATGTGGCTAAAAATAAATGCTATCATGTTAAAAATGGTAACCATTTGGCTTCATTAAGCACATATTCTCCTGCATGTTTTTCCATATGTCAAAATTTGATTTGCATCACCACACTTTGAAAGTGCTTGCTCTTCATATTGCTAGATACTTAAAGATGCTAAAAGGCCATCTGTCAAATACTTAACGTGTTGCATACGTGTGCACTTACTTACCTGTGCTTGTACCGGGCCATCCGTTTTTCAGCCTCAGTCACCACTGAAATTAATGCGGGTTTCCTCCCAAATTACTAAAACAAAACAGCACTGGGTAATTATATTGCAAATAAAATAACACGTTAAAAGCCTCAACTTGTCCATGTCATTAATGGGTGTTTAGATCATGCTGAAACAATTTTATAACTTGATGAGTTTACCATGGAAGCTGTTTTTATAGCTTCCCATATCTTGAGCGGTGAAAATAGAATGGTCTGTTTCAAGCTGTGATGGAATGAAGATTTACAGAGCTTGGACAGTCAAAAGGATGGCATTATAGGGTTGTCAGAGTAACAGGCCTCAGGAATCTGCACTGTTTACGTTTAAAGGGAGAAGTCAGCTGGAGGCAGACATCTGAGGCATGTTGGATTGATTTGCAGCTTAAAAGCAGATTGTGTTTGAGGAGAGAAGAATAGAATTCTGGCTCACATCTGTCTTTCAGATAATATAACAAAAAGACATTTTCTTGAAAAAAATGTTATTAATACAGCCGCACTTCAGCAACAGCACTTCCAAACACCTAGGGATACACAGCCCCACCTTCACAGTAAGTCATTAAGAGAGAAAGAAAGTTGGTGTCATAACTGAAAGCAAAGCAAAGCAGTCTAATCCAGTCTAATTCAAAAATAAAGAAGAAGAGTTATTCAAGGTTTAAAGAAAGATACATCAAGCATGTTTCATACGCTGCTTCATATGGTGTTTGAATGCCATTTTTTGAAGGATGGAAGAGAGTTGATCCTACATTTCTCACTCAGCAAGCTACCCTGATTGACTGGGGTTTTCTTCAATGTTCATTAGCCAAATATAAAAGACTAATTTGCATATTGAACTTAAAAAACAGCAATATGGTGAATATAGGTTAGGATGAGAAAAAAAATCTCAGATGTTCTAAAGCACTGCCAAGGTCAAATGAAGGATTTATGAAATCTATAAATTAACGCTCTTGATTCACAATACAAACATGGCTGAGAGAAAACTAAATGTCTGTCTGTCTCTTGTGGAAAACAGATGTTCTACGGTGTTAGGAAGCTTTAGATGCTTATGCTTCTGTAGTATTTCTCAGAGGAATTCTCTGTAATTCATTACTGCAATGGAATTCCTTGCCTGTTAGTTAAATAATACTGTTCCTTAGCCAATTTGTGATGATCTGCAATTTCCTGTCTGTCTGCTCCTATTGTGCTAAATTGTACTTTGTCTCTTATTACTGTAGCATTTTCCACTCTCTATTGATCAATATGGCACACTGTCATTTAAAGGAGAATATTTTTGCTGGAATTGAAAAGGTTTTGTACAAGACACACAGTAATTTTCTCTTGAGGTGTGTCGTCTTTCCCGCTGCCTTGTTCTACCCTATTTCTCTGTGTCTTCCCTTTACAAAGAAAATTTTTAATATGACCTTTTAAAGACACACAGGATGTGTTGCTATTTACAGCCAAAACTGTTGATTAAAGGGGTAGAGATATCGCAAACATTTTTTTTAGTCAATTCCTCATAGCTACTTTAACCCTCTATTCCACATAATCCAAGCTACTTCTAGAACGAACTTCTTAATCTATAATAGAGGGTCTATAACAGTCTATAGACTGTTTATAGAGAGGTTTAGGCCTCTCCATTTTTAGATTCTGTTTGAATAAAAGTATTTTCTGGAATCACATGGATATTTCTATGTAATTCTGTACTGGGGGATTCAGACCCTAAATGTGCCTTTTGATTTACCCTGCTCTCTTCCTATTGTTTTTTTCACCTTTTTTTTTTTTGTTCTGTTTTGTCATAGAGCACCGGGAAGAGTTGTGTGACTTGTACAGTACATCTTCCATGGATCCTCTAACTATCTGTTAAACAGACAAATGCAACAGGCAGGGACAGCACTTTTATGTTCAACAAGCACAGCCTAAAACATTAGAGCAACACATACGTGCAAGCAAAGCAAACGGTGCAAGCAATGGAAATGGTGCTGCAGGAGGGAACCGCATACAGTGCAAGCTCTCTCCTCACACAGGAAAGCCCCCCAATGCCTGCCCCAGCACCTCAGGTGTCCCTGCGGCCCCTCACTGCAGCAGCTCCTCTCCCTCTCCCCTTCGGCCACGCACCCCTCTGACATAATGGCATTGGCAGACTATATATCGTCTTTTCTAGCACAGCTGTAGCAGTCTAAATGTTGTGTCCAAATTGGTGTTCAGTGGTTTCTCTAGGCACCTTGGCTGTCAGAAAGCACCCTCCTTCCCACTCGTTCCTCTCAACATCTGTTTAAAAGTCAGGACTGGATGCAGAAGGAGAAAGTACAGGTAAAAAATGCTTATCTCTCATGAGCAATATCCAGAGTAAAATACTTGACTGTGTTTCCAGCTGTTGAAAAATCTATGAACGAACTTTTTTCAATACCCAGAAGAGGAAATATGGATTTGCAAATATCACAAAGAATTATTCTAGGCTGTAATTGTTAAATTATTTCTTCCAGCTTGTTGATCATCAGCAAACTTCGAAAGGCTGGTGTGCCCATTCCAAAAATATAATCTGAAGTTTCACAAAGTCATTGCTTTTAAGGCCAGGAGTTACTATGAGTATGCTGATCTTCTATTTAAGGTAAACCAGGAAGATGCATCCAGTAATTCAAATTTATGCTGAAACCAATCAAGTCTGTCTATTTGACTTCTTCAATCTTTCTTACGTGATTACTGTCAATATTACGTATTCACTCTCATGTAACAATTATAGCAGTGTCAGGAATTGTCTTTGTATTTAAAATCCTTTTTATTTTCTTAAATCTCTACAATTTGTATGACATGATATGACAATATTTGATGATACCCAGTATTGTATTTTTTGTGCTACCTTTGCACCTGTGATGGTAGTAATAGTTGTTTGTCCCATTCATAGGCTGGGGCACAGCTGAGACGCTATAACGAGAGTTTAGAAACTGGACACCTCAGTGATCCAATGTGGTTCCAAGAAAAGTTCAGCAATGAAAAGGAGGACATTTCTGCACTCACATTTACCAAAGAAGAAGATGAGGAAAAAGGGCCTTTTATTACTTGCAGTATAAAAACGTGATGAACGTTGTGCACCACCATATAAAGGGCAGCTTCCATTCTAACAACCATTATTAAAACTTAAATTTTCCTTGAAAGTAAGAATAGAAGGTGAAAAGGAGAAAGCACTGATGAAGCATTTAAATACATTTTTTCTCATTTTAATTATTTTCTGTTCTCCCTTTCACTTGAGCTATATGAAATACCATGTGGGATGATTTGCAAGCACATCACCAGCTATTACACTTCCTTGTGAATTATTCTGAAACAGGAAAGCCTTAGCAGTGCTACCATGTTCTTGTTTAGCTTTTAGATTGCCTTTACGGCATCACAACATCGAGCCAAACACCATTGCTAGAAACCCTAGTAGACAGGGTTTCTAGTAGACATGTCAGTAGGATGAGTAGACATGGGGAGCAGTTAGAGAAAGGTTGCTCCTTCCAGCCTTCCCTTCTCACTTCTCCTGTTCAGTGACCATCGGACAAACAACATTCAAGCACAACAGTATGATCTGGTTAAAATTAACTGTTTCAAATACATTCTGGTGATTTCAGCCACAAGATTTCTCCCACTTCTGGAATCTTTCAGATTATGATTATTTTTCACAGTCTTGAAGACCCTTCAACATATCTCTTGTAGCACAAGTAGTCCATTCAGTCCTCATTTGTTTTTAGACTGGCCTACATAAAACTGTTTCACATTCCCAAGTAGACTTCTGCTGTCTCAGGCAACTTGGAATAAAAGTCTCAGTCCCTGAACTTCATTTGAACAACCAAATGTAGCTCAGCAGCAATTCCCAAAGCTAAATGTCAAGGTCGTGCTGTGAGCATGTTGTAAATTGGATGAAGAGAAGACCCAGACAAAAGCCATGACTGCCACTGCTGCTTCCTATGGCCAGCCACTGCACCCAAGCAACTAGATCTGCAACTCTGATCATCAGTTGTGCTCCCTTTTTCACCAGTCAAAGCCTTCCAGTGCAAGTTTTGTGGCACTACTTAGTATTTAGCCCAGCTAAGGATGGTAGAGTTTAAGAAATAAATAGGATGTAAAAAGGGAGAAAATGGAAAGTGTAATACAGAAACATTTCAGGAAGGTAATGATTAAATGAATATGGAATTTTGATAGTGATTAGTGGTAATACAGAGCACAAAAATGTCAGATAAAATAAAACTGACTTGAAGCCCCCCATTCTCCAAATAAAACCATAATGATTCTCTTTGTTCTTCCTTGGTTTGAAGAGCACAGCTTGTCCCATACCAAAAATGAAAATCATGCATGTTCTTATCCCTTTTTCTACAGTTTTATCCACAGATTCAGATGAGATAAATGGGGGGAGTGTGAAAAAGCCAGCTGAAAAGCTTTTCTCTTAAAGTTTGCTGTACCAGTCCATAGGACTTACAGTTTGAATAATACACTGTAGCCCCAGAGGCACACCAGTTGTTAAACTCAAACCAGCTGGATAATCAGTTGAACTTTGACAAGTTCAACCTTATAGCCATTTTCTTTCTTTTCTTTTCTTTTCTCTTTAAAAAGTTCTACATTTTATTAGAAGCCTATAAACTCTTTTCTGCATTTTATAAAATACAGAGAAAGGCCCTATCTTAGTATATTACACTCACTCATCTCTCTTTTTTTTTTTAATAAGTGCTTGCCATAAGTCTGTACATTTTTCGCTGTGAAATAGTACTGAAGAAGCGACAGGAAATTCAGTACTTCTTTGCTGACCACTGTGAATCCTGTGTGAACTGGGACCTACGTATGAGCACGTGTGTGTTTGCGTGTGTATGAACTAAACCTTCCTATCACAGGTTCTAACACCATCAGCTTCCATCATCTGCATTCCATCTTCCAGAGTAGGCAGAATGGAAACCAAGGATGATGCCAAAAACGTAACTATAGGTATTTGTGCAGGGAGACTTAAATCTTTTTATATAGAAATCCAACCACTGACATTTTACCTATGAATCAAAGTAAGGATCTAAATCCACAGGCATAAATTTGTAGAAGATGTGGGTTTGCTATTTATTCAAACAGACACTCATCATGTTTGTTCTCTGACTTGTCTAGTTTATCTCTTTCAAATCTCTGGTTTAATGCTGACATGATTTTTAAATCTATTTTGGTTTTATACTAACCCAGGCAAACACCTGTAAAAGTACAATGTCTCTAGAATGCCACTTCTGGCTGAACAGCTTCTTGATGAGAAAATGAAACAAACCATCCAGGTTTTTTTTAAGCCATGTCACCAATGTTAGCAAACAGATCTCTCTTGCATCCCTAATTATTATTCTTTACCAATGCTCATCAGCATAATTTCATCAATCTTCCCTTCTCAGCTTAGGTAAAAAGAATAAGGGAAAATAGGAAGGAATTTTCATTGTCATCTACATATCAGAGACTTGCCAGAGACTAGAATTTGCAGCAAGGGACTGAGACTATGCTTGTTACATGATTGCTAAGATAAATTGCCATGATGTCTGCTTTTAAGGATAGGATGGCAATTAGTACACTTATATACTTTTACCTGAGACTGGTAAATCCCAGAGATAAGTGGGGACACCTGGTTACACACCTCCAAGGTGCAGACAGTATTTCTCTGCAGAGTTGGCTGTGCTGCTCCTTTTGCCATCCCAAAAGAATAGCAGGAAATGTTCCTTTTACAGGGAGGATTTCAACCCTGTAGCTTCTCTAAATGCATAATTTCAAAATGCTAGATTTATTTCAGGGTAGATTTCCTGTGGGAACACAAAGCCAGAACAGACCTCCTGATTCATCGAGGCCAGTCCTCTGCTTCGTCTGCAGTCTCAGGCAATCACATCACACACTCTTTTAATAACTGTTTAAGTGCCATATTGAAGCTAAATGAATGTAGATATTTTGTGCTTTAGGAGGCTCTGCCAAAACAGTTCTAACAAACTAAGTAGAAGCATTTGCAACTGGATAGGTGTTTTCATGACTCAATAATCTGTAGATGTTATCAGCTCCCTGACTTAAAATCAGTCTCGTTTTTACCTCAGGCTGGTCATTCCCATTCCCCTATTGACCCAGCCTTTATCCCAGTGTCCCAATTTTCATATCAGTCCTTTCGCCTGTCCTGTAAGATCCTCTGTGTTCTTAAATAGTATTTTTTGGCATGGTTAAAGATTTTCTGTAAATATTTCCCCTTTTTGATGTGACTGAAATTTCAGATAGGTCACCGTTGAATCTTCAACTACAAACATTTGCTTTCAAACCCTCGAACGCTCCAGGCTCCTTCACCAACTTCCGATTTACAGCCATTGGCTTTGCCTCCATTCCACCCTCACGATTGCTTCCAGGATTTGTAATTCAGCAGGAAGGGTTAAAAGTGTTCGAGCTTATCAGGGCATGAGGCTTGAAAGCATTAAGTATGAGGTGGAATAAAAATGCCTGAGATAAGTACAGAGCAATGAATCAGCAACAAGAGAAATAGAGAGTGGACGAGAAGATGTGGCCAGATTTGATCTCTTCTCTCTGCATCCTCATGACTCAGTTTTTATGCTGGGGAGGAGGTTTGTTCCATGGAAGGGAATAAGTAGGGCTGGCAAGAAGTCACACAAGAGTCTGCTCAGGACAGCACATGGCTGCTTACAGAAGCAAAAATTGACCGAAGTGACGGCAGCTAGTGAGGCAGTAGCTGAAAAATGGTAAAATGTACATATAAAATACCTCAAACTGCTGTCTAACACAACTTCTGAAATGTGCACACTGTCGGTTCCACAGTGACTGCACAGTCTGGCATGGTCTGCAGCAGCCCAGCATGTAGTCAGTTTTTCACCACCTCCTCTTGTAGCCTCTTTCTTTCGGCTAGCCACAAGAGCAGCTACTATGCTCAGCATAAACTTGGAGCTACATGAGGCAATTCTGTAACTAAAGAAATTATTGAAAACATTTTTGGCCTTCAATTAAACTACAAAAAGACTCAGCTGTATAGTAGAGGAACAAATAATAGGGAGGCTTTGCCTTTTAATGTAGCAATCTGTGGGGGTCATGTTTTCTACCAGCTGAAGGAAATTGTATACATCTAATGCGTACCATCTAGCTGAAGACATACTTACAATAGACGATCAATCACAAAATGTCTATGTATTCTTCAAATGTTCAATTATTTTGGGTGTTTATGGTAACTGTGTCTCAGGCTCAGTAGCATGAGATGAAATACACTTCAGTGCATGATTCAGTTTCCTAGAGTGTATTGCTCCAGTATTGAAACTTGGGGAAAAGGGTTGCTAATTACTTTTCAATGATTACTTTTGATTTCTTGGTTTTGTAGATTTAATCAGGTCCCATTTATTTAAATACTCAAAATTACCTTGTGATATAAAACATGCAGCTGTTTATGTTGGCTAGTGTTTAATACAGTGAACAAATCACTGTTTTTTCATGTTACAGTTTTTGTGATGTTTTATATCATGGCTAATAAAAATGACATAATTTTTCCTCAGAACTTTTCATTTTAAAGAGCTGTAAAGGTTTAGCACAAGTATAATAGCAATGCGGCTTTTGTATCTCATTCATTTTACAATAGTAAAATAATGTGAACTCTCTTGGCACTGTTCCAAATTATGACTTCTCCAGTCATAATTTGCATATGTGAACTACTTTGTGTATAGAAAACCCCCCTTTTTGCACTGCATGAGTTCTGCTTGAATCTGTGGGGGAAAAAAAACCCTTTAAGTTTCTTATACCAGTGAATATTTTATTCTTCCAACTTTCCTTTTTCTTCCTTTAACCACTGTAGGAGTATAACCACTATAAGTAGAAAACACACGCCACCAGCATCATAGTATCTATATATCTTAGTCCTAATGTCAGTTAAACTTTAGAAATCTTCAGTTAGTCTCCTAAATTCTTCTAAATGACTGTCCTGTTGAGGACTACCAATACAGATCCAGGTTTGAGGAATTCTGGTATTCAGCATTCTATTCAAATGCAGTTAGAGTAGCTCCAATTGGGACAGACTGATTTTAAAATTTTGTCATTTTTCACAAAATGAAGAAACTAGTAACTCCATATTTTCTTTACTATGTTGTGCTGTGTTAAATTTATTTGCAGCTGACCATAGTAAATTCATCACTGACAGGTAAGCCAGAGAAGCAAAAGAGAATCTACCTGAGGCATCCTGCCCCCATGCCTCCATACACAGCTGGCTCAGTCCTGAGGAACACTGATCACTGAGGATTTCATGCAGTTCCTGACTCATAGGTTTTATATGAATAAAGAGTACATTCTTCTGTACTTGAGGATTCTGTGCTCCACTGTAAACCCAAAAGACTTAATGCATATGGCTGCAGGAAACTTAAGCTCATTCCCAAAGCATAGCCCAGGCAGAGCTTTATTTTTCACAGCACCTGGTCTGTTGATCATTCTCAATCTTTTCCCGTGATGATGCTTCGTTATCTTGAATGGGTAACTCAGGATGCCATCAAGGAATAGGCACACCAACAGAGAGGAAGAGGAGGTTCAGTGATGAAAATGTATCCTGAAGCATGTTAATGGCAGGGAACACCACTCCTCTTCTGAGAGTGTTTGGTCATGTATGTATTCTCACTGTAGGTTCTTCCAAGTAGCAAAATCTCTTTTAGCTTATCTAGAGGAAGACCTAGAAGTCTTCAAGCTAAGAATCACCATTACTGACATACTCTGCTACCAAAACTGTCATTGAACACAGGCAGTTCTGTTATGGTATAATGCACAGATCTCTGCCGCCACTGAAAAGATCAGGTGTCTATGGCATGCTGTGACCACAAAAAAACTCTGCTTGCTACCTAGCATGTAGACATATGCAAGTTTTCTTTGTGTGTTTTTAAAAGGAAGGCTGATGACTCAATATTGGTAAGTCCCAGCCTCATCAGGACTCTGGGGAGTGACTCTGGCTTTAAATCTGCAACTGGAACAAATTAGTAGCACCACCAGTTATCCTGGGCTCTTATGGAAGGCCCATGTTTTGCTCAGTGGCAGTATGGGTGGTGTCTACAGGAATGACAGTAGGGAACTGTCTGCATCCCATGGGAATGCTCAGGCTTCCCTGAACTGAAGGAGTGGAACAGCAATTTCATGAAATGATTGTTTTTGCAATGTGCTTGTACTATGTGTGTTGCCCATTGATTAGAAATGCCAGTCACTTCACAAAATGCCTGGAATTACAGCATTAAACTATTTGACCATTCCATGCTGTAATTACATGACACCAAAGTATTTTGAGCATTTTGTCTAATGACTACCCTGTTATTGCTGTAATTCTGTTTTGAAGCCTGGTGCCGTGACATCCTGCTGCACCAATGTGCTGCTAGGTGGACTCTTCTGCAGGAAACAGAGTCCCCAGTAAGTGATCAGTGATAAGTTCATCACAGGGTGCTTCATCATGAGGCAAGCTAACCTTACCAATAAGCAGTCTGTGACTCCAGATACTTTCCAACAGGAAAAACACACTGGTGAGCAGTACAAGTGACTGTTCAGATGGTGTCCCCTTCCACCTCCAAGTGCCTCCAGGTGACGGGGTATGGCAACGGGACTATATCCAGCAAAATATAATCCAAGCCTAAAATCTTTTGCTGCCTGAGCACTGCCTGATCCATGTGAAACCTGAACATCCTTACAGCCAGGGGACTTTCCAGTTGGGATACAAAGGACATACTTGGAGCACTGCTAGCGCCTCAGGGAAGCTCTCCTGCTTTTCACACTCCTTTCTATCATCTGCTGGCTTTCAGAAGGCAGTCCCACCTCTGTGCCTGAAACCGCTCTGGTTCACCATGCTTACATTAATATTACTGTTCTTGAGAAGGTTAAACCATTTCCTTTTGATGAGTTTCTGAACAGATTCCCCACCTACAATGACCTGAGAGGCCTGTAGCTCTTCGCTGTAGGGATCCCAGCTGGCTGGCAAGCCCCTCACAGGGAGCTCTCCTCCAGGAGTCACTCACCTTTGCCAGCAAAACCCTACTTGGAAATATGAGAGAGACCACACAATCCAAATTTCTGATACAGAATATATGGTAAAGTAGGATCGATGAGGTGAATGTGGAAGAATGTGGTTATCCCCATTGCAATGGCTATCAGAGGCAGCAGAGACCTGTGCTGTGTAACAGGCATCACCACAGACAGAGGTGAGCTTACACTGCTATGAGAATCACAGAATCACACAGAATCACAAAGTCACACAGAATCACAGAACGGTAGGGGTTGGAAGGGACCTCTGGAGATCATCTTGTCCAACCCCCTGCTTAAGCAGGGACAACTAGAGCAGGGGGCACAGGAACATGTCCAGGTGGGTTTTGAATGTCTCCAGGGAAGGAGACTCCACAGCCTCCCTGGGCAGCCTGTGCCACTGCTGTAATTCTCCAAGAAATGCACAGAGATTCAATTGACTTGTCTTGCTAATATCTTCTGATGATGAGACTATAAAGAGAAAGAATCATAGAATCATAGAATAGTCTGGGTTGGAAGGGACCTTTAGAAGTCCTTTAGTCCAACCCCCCTGCAGTGAGCAGGGACATCTTCAACTAGATCAGGTTGCTCAGAGCCCCAGGCAACCTGACCTTGAATGTGTCTAGGGATGGGGCCTCCACAGCCTCTCCGGGCAACCTGTGCCAGTGTTTCACCACCCTCATTGTAAAAATTTTTTGCCTTATATCCAGTCTAAATTTACCCTCATTTAGTTTAAAACCATTACCCCTTGTCCTGTCACAACTGGCCCTGCTAAAGAGGTTGTCCCCATCCTTCCCATAGTCCCCCTTTAAGTACTGGAAGGTCACAATAAGGTCTCCCCGCAGCCTTCTCTTCTCCAGGCTGAATAACCCCAACTCTCTCAGCCTGTCCTCATAGGTGAGGTGCTCCAGCCCTCGGATCATTTTTGTGGCCTCCTCTGGATCTGCTCTAAATCTTCCATGTCCTTCCTGTGCTGTGGGCTCCACAGCTGGACATAGAAGCTTATGTTGATATAAAAAGCTGTTCCCAGATATTCTGACAGTAGAAGTTTTGAAAAATGCAGTTGAATCAGCCTAAGAAAATATGAAACAAACAGATGCAAATGTTTCAAAGCAAAACAGAAGTGTAAAAGTTGATACCTCAGTCAGGAAAATAAACTTCACTCTATGAAGCACAATTTATTGCTGTAGGTTTAGAAATAAATATAAGATTCCATTATTTTGCCTATAATAGAAAAGTAGTTTTTACATATCCTTTTGAACCAGAAGTTGAGAGGAAATAGGTTTTTCAAAATAATGCCTAGCTGTTTTTTCCTGCTTTTGCAGAGTAACTAATATGGTAAATTTTTTTTGAATGACTGGTTGCTCAGTGTGACTGTAAAGCATAAACTCAGAAAGAAAAACTAAGTACAGTTTGATTCAGAGCACAAAGTAAATCCCAAAGCTGAAGTTGTAGGTTTACTGCTAAGTTCCTGTCCTGTTTTCATCTGGGTTAGAGTTAATTTTCTTCCTAGTAGCTGGTATAGCGCTGTGGTTGGGATTTAGTATGAGAATAATGTTGATAACACACTGATCTTTTAGTGGCTGCTAATTAGTGCTTACACCATTCAAGGACTTTTCAGCTCCCCACGCTCTGCCAGATGCAGAAGAAGCTGGGAGGGGGCACCGCTGGGACAGCTGACCCCAACTGGCCAAAGGGATATTCCACACCATATGACCTCATGCTCAGTATATAAAGGGAAGAGGAAGGAAGAGGGGGATATTCAGAGTGATGGTGTTTTGTCTTCCCAAGAAAGCATTATGCATGATGGAGCCCTGCTTTCCTGGAGATGGCTGAACACCGGCCTGCTGATGGGAAGCAATGAATAAATTCCTTGGTTTGCTTTGCTTGTGTGCATGGCTTTTGCTTTACCTGTTAAACTGTCTTTATCTTGACCCACAGGTTTTCTCACTTTTACTCTTCCAATTCTCTCCCCCATCCCACTGCGGGGAGTGAGCGAGCAGCTGGGTGGTGTTTAGCTGCCTGTGGGGTTAAACCACAATAGTACATACGGGGGAGCAGATGGAACCCCATAAACATGAAATCACATAAATCCTAAAAGCGCTATTTTTATCAACAAGAAAAATAAGTGATGACTCATTTGGACTTTGTGCATTTGTACATCACCTTGTTTTCTTTGTTTGTTTGTTGTGGTTTTTTTTCCCTACATATATTCTCTTCAGAGGGTTAGAGCATTGTCTCTACCTATTTTTATTCTCTAAATGCCACCAAAACATTAAATGCTTAGAGTCCGGATGAAAGCTTTGTGCTTAGCACAGGCTAAGATAGGTCTGTTATCTGCTCAGCTAGTGACAGGTATTGACAGGATTCCCAGTAAAAAGTCAAGATGCAGGAACAGAAGCTCAGGTGGGAAGCTCTGGGGATTTAGTGCAGGGATGCAAAGCTTTACATGTGCTGTGCAGCCCCTGCTCTACATACATACCCCAGGGTGATACAGGAAAGGCTGCTGAGGAAAAATGGTGACTGGGAGCAAGACGTTACATCTGCCAGATTAATTCATCCTGCCTGAGGCTGAATGTCTAAATGAGGCAGCAGGAAGCGACCAATGGGCCAGATGATTACTTTTTCTCAAGGGCTGGATCTGAATCATAGGCTGTGGGATGAGTGCTTCTCATCTTGGAGTGCTGGTTTGACTTCACCACAGGCCACTGAAGGTTGGATCAGTTTCAGCTCACAGGAAAGAGGCCAAAGTGGATATTTATGAAGTCAAAAGCATTGGTGTTTTTTGCATGAGTCACCTGATGTGTATTCATGCTTGGTGGAGATGGCAAGGAGGAAGTGGGTTTAGGAGTGCTTCCTTACCGGTGCACAGAGTGGCTTGAATCCAAGCTGGACACATCCCTTGTCATCGTTTATGCCTGTATTTTCAGTGCCTTTGTTATACCTGCTCTGAAGTTATATGTGCCATGTCAGTCTCAAAATCTTTCTCTGCAATTGTTTATCACTCAACATATCTGGCCTTCAGGTGTTAATTTAATAGAAGGCTAATCAATTAACACTTTTGATAAAGCTCATGCTTTTCAGTTGTTGACCAAGCCAAACACAAATCAATTTATTTTAAGGTGACAGATGAAGGAAGTGAACATGTCAGGAGTGGTCACTGCAGTGGGCAATTCTGGCACTGTAGCTGTGTTTTCTTACTGTTGACCTTACATTTTTCTAATTTAATTCCCCAGGTTTTTTGTTAATGTACGGAACATAATATCATAGAATAGTTTAGGTTGGAAGGGATGTCTGCAGGTATATCATGTTGAATCCTCCTAGAGAAAAAAGTATAAAGTGACATTTTCAAATGTCATGAGAATAATTAGAGTGTTTGTTTTCCCTTATTCTACACACAGGAAAATGTTTCATCAGAACAAACAGTTTCTTAGTGATTGTACTTGGGGTCAATAAATCAGAACACATGCCTAGTAGGACTCTCCCTTTCATTCCTGGGTCTACTGGGCCAAATATTAGTATCTGTTGCACATATTTACTTAGATGCATTTGGAATGAGAATCTAGCTTAAATACCATATTACTTTTTGAAAATCGGCTAAAAAAAAGGAAGTGAAATTATAATTGGTAGTGGTCTATACAGTACCACAAACTAGAAATAGCTGGTCTTTCTAAAGTAGTTCTTCGCCCTCCTGCATCATGCTGTGAAATCTGCCACAGAAATAGTGTAAATAATTTGATTCCTAGTATTTATACTTCTGAACTTGAAATACTAGTTTTAGTTCAAGGCTTCATCAAAGTCATAGCATTCTTCTGAAGGTCAGAACTCTCTAGCCCTCAAAACACACGCACCACCAACAGTTGTAAAGAAGAGAGAAGGAGACTCATCCTCAAAGAGATGCCCCAGCAACTAGCTGCCTGCTTAGTGTGCTTGCCTGCTAACATGTCAAGAGAAGGTCCATGTGATGTCTACTGAATGCTGAGGGTGCGCACATGATCATGGGTTTGCAGAACACATGAACTGTCAATGGGCTCATGGCATGGGGCACAGAGCTGAGCAGGCCACAAATGATGATGATGACAACATGTGCAAGTCACCAATGGTGCAATGGGCCCTGACACTTATCTTTCTCAAAGTGAGATGTGGGAATGACAATTTGACTATCTATTTGACTGTTTGCATAAAATCTTACCAAGGAAACTTTTCCTCTGATTTTTCTAAAAAACCTGTGGGAGAAAGTGAATGCAGTGTGACATTGGAAAATACAGTTTCAGCACAGCACTCAACCCACTTTGCATGTGGCTATTGCTCAAATGAGAAAAAAACTAGTGTCATGAGCCAGCTGGACACATCTTTTGCCCATCTGTTCCATATTTATTTATTTTTTCAACATTTGATTTACTGTTTAATGTTTATATTTCTCATATTTAGTACTCAGTGGAGAACTACACAAAGCCGTCAATGCCTCCTTCCCTCCCAGCCACCCTGGAATTCCCATAGTCAAACATGGCTGTGAAGCCAAGCACAAGCTTTGTCACCAAGCAGATTGGTGTTTTATTTATGTGCTTATAACACTTTCAATAACTATATTTTCCATCTATCTTCAGGCACTCATCACATCAGCAGCACAATATTCTCCAGGATAAAATAATGTCTAATTTGACTTGGGAGTTTTCTGCTTTCCTTTCAAAGAATAAATACATTTCTAATAGATGAACAAATCAAAATCCTAAATTTAGTACAGGAGCAATCCTAAATCCTCCAACCCTTTCTTTACTTCCTGCCTTCAAAAGACAAGAAACACGATGTGTTTATTCTTGGAAAATTTAACAAATATTCTTGGGGGAAGAACCGGAGGGAAATGAATCCTAATGCTGAACGTGTCTCATAGGATGTGCCTTTCAGTTCCGATTTAAGTTAGTCATTGCATCTCTGGGAATCGTCAAGGCTGCTAACTTGCTTTGGAAAGCAATTTCACAGATATAGTCTCAACAAATTAGTTTAGTTTTGTTCTTACAAGACTGTTTCCTCATACTTGTTAATATTTGTATTGTAGCCCTACTGCCGGAGGGACACAAGAAAAGAGAACTGGGAGAAGAAAAGAGTTACCAAGTGACCATAACCTTAATAAGCATTTAATGATACGAGAGATCCCCTAACAACTACCACTCTTGGCAGCAGGGAGCACTGGAGCCAGATCAGGTTGTTCGTGTTTAGAACAGCTAAACCTTAAGCACTCCCAAACATCTCAGACCTGACAAAATCTAGGAAGTCTACATGCAGGAAGTGCAGTTTTGAAGGGGCTGCAGACCATGATATATGGTTTGTGTCTGGTAATACCGCAGTTCGGCAGCGAGCACTGTCACAAGCACTCTCTACCATTTTTGCTGGGTCAGGATACAGTCTGAAATTACCAGTTTTATCAGCACCTCAGGGAAATCTGATTTTCCCTGGAAGGAACAACCACTTGAAGTGTTACTCTGCAAGTCTAAGCTTGGCAAATTCTGCCTTTTTTTTCTTAATCCATTTTGCATGCCATTGTTTGGAAGGCCACAGCTACTCAGCTTTTATCTGTTGGCTGAACTTCTCATCTTGCATCCAATATATGGACAAGCAACTACATGAATACAATGCAACAGGAAAAAAAACCCACTTTTTATCTGCAGTCCTGCTGCCATCTTCATGACACCAGTTCTAGATTTGCAGTTTCAATTGGGTTTATAAATATTTCTTGGGGAACTGCAACAGTTGTCCAGACAAGACAAGGAAGGAGGATGGGATTTGCATCAACCAGGAGGGCAGAGCAGGAGGTTGCCAGCACAGCAAGTGTTCCTGCTATTGCCATACTGTCTGCATAGCGTGAATTGATAACTAACAGTAGTAAATGTTTTCTTTTAGATATTTTGGGGGGTTTTGATAATTTTGTTAATGCGAATATTGTTAATTAAAATCATAGAATCCTGTTCATTTTGCTATAATGATGGTGGGCTACAGAACACTCCAGGTTTCCTGTCTTTCATATTGTACAAATCTGATCCTGTACTGCATTTTATTGTACTGTATTCCTGCTGTTCACTCATTCTAAAATTTTGATTTATGGTTATTTGCAGTACCCGGGCTAAGTCACACCTCTATAAACAGGGGTCACAGTACAATGAATTTTGGATTGAACACCTCTCACTTAAAAACCTCTTTGCTCCTTTGAGTCTCCTAAAAGTTTGCATGGTGTGTTTAATTCAGCCTCTTCTGTTTAGTCCAGTTTTTTTTTTTTATTTCAGTGGGATAGATTTTCTTTCAGAAAAAGAGGACACAGAGTGGAATTCCTTAGGAAAAAATCCAAGGTGGTATTTTTAGTAACAAATCCAGTGCCCCTGAGCTGCATGGGCCAGCAGTATATTTATTGCCAGGAGAGCAGGCAGCCTGGAATGCTACAGTGGGTCTGAGCTGCCCTGGTGGATACGCCAGAACCAAGAGGCTGAAAGTGCTCATGTCACTAAAGTTGGTTGGTCAGGAGAAACATCACTGAGACAATTCCTAATCAAGTTTGCTGCAGGGCCTGATAATAAATAGATTAAGGTTTGATGGGCTGGGCAGGACAAAAATGTTTAGAGAGCACATGTATAGGCCTTAGAGATCTTGAGAATGATCTGAAAAAATTTAGGTATTTTTGGCCTACGTTTAAGGCAGTGTCAGACCTACTCTCACTTGTGCCAGCTGCCTGGCAGTTTCACACTGCAACACGCAGGAAACATAAGGTTGGGCTCAGTAGGGCCCCACTGCCTACAGCAAGACAGGTACATTCCACCTGATGCAGCTTTTTGTCTCTTAGCTGATCTCTGTCACAAGATGATTTAAAGAAGTTCTATTTTTTCTCTGTACCTGGTTTCATGACACAAAGTCACAACAAAGTGACTTTGATCTTTGACACATGGTCAAGGATCCATTTGAGAAGCAAAGAATTATTTTTGAAGTAAACTCCTTAAGCTCTGTTACTGGTACTGTGCCAAGATTAACTTTGCTTCTGTATGTGTACGGCTTAGGAGTTAATAACATTATATTTAATCAGCAGAAAGGACTTTTGCAATTAGCTTTATTTGGAACAGTATCTGGCTTTATAACGTTGATTTTACACTTCATTGGATTGATTTTTATATTGCTGCAGGAGGACCACAGCATTTTATACATGACTACTATTGTTAAAGACACAACAGATTTAAAAGACTTATCACCTGCCATGGCTACTACAGTTAACTAAGACAAACTAGATATAGCTGCGAAAATGAAAACCATAGAATCATAGAATGGTTTGGGTTGGAAGGGGCCTTTAAAGGTCATCTAGTCCAACCCTCCTGCAGTGAGCAGGGCCATCTTCAATTAGATCAGGTTGCTCAGAGCCCCAGGCAACCTGACCTTGAATGTGTCTAGGGATGGGGCCTCCACAGCCTCTCTGGGCAACCTGTGCCAGTGTTTCACCACCTTCCTTGTAAAAACTGTCTTCCTTATATTTAGTCTGCATCTACCCTCTTTTAGTTTAAATCACTTCCTCTATACCCACTCCAACTTTCCTGCCAATCTTCATGACCTCTGTCATGAACCCAAACATAACTGATTGGATTTGATGCAAAGTGCTGGCGTTTTCTTGTCTCTGTATTAATAGCTAGCACCAGTGCCGTGGGATCAAAGAGAAAAAGTAAAACCCTGGAGAGAACTTGCTATAATAAAAGTGCCTCCAAACAAACCCTGTGCCTATGGTTCCCTCCCCAGATCTCCCTCACAGACCAGCCTAGGCAAGGTGAATGTCAGCTGATGTGTAGTACTGGTGAATCAGCGTGGCACGCCCTGAGTGCAGCGCGTGAGTCCTAATTGGGTTTCATGTACCTGGTGAGTGCTATATCTGCTGCACCCTCTTTAGCCAACTTGTGTGGGAGGTATGAACGCAGGTGTGGGGAGAAAAATTATCAGCTATTATTCCATACATTGTACTTCATATTGTTAAGGGGAAAAAACATTCTATTGTGTGTTTTGTTACAATGCATTCATTAAAGTACACAGACACACCCCTGGAAGAACAGAAACAGTGATTAGAGAGGGTAAAATGACAAAACCACTGTAATGAAAAAATACCTGATTTATTAATACCTTTAAAAATATCCTAACAAAAACTCTACTCATATGACCATTTTTTGTTACCAGTTTAATAACCGCTATCTTTCTTCTCCTGTTCCCAGACTCTGTTTACTCATGTATGGGAGCATTTTTGGGATCAGATCCTCTTGAAGGCAGAGTCTGTCTAAGCTATGTGAGTACACAAATAACTAAGAGTCAGGCTGTCTCTGCAGGCAAATAACAGTATAATATGATGTGGGGAAAAACTGGGGGCTTGGAGACACTGTGGTTGAAGGGAGCAAAGCCCCTGTCTTGTCCAGAAGATGAGGATGCCAGATCCCAGAGACGAGAATAGCAGGTTGTGTGGTGACTGGGAACTCCGGGACTTATATTGCTCTTCTGCTTCCTTTTCTGTCTGCCAAGAGCTATTAGCCACACACATGCACAAACAAACCAAGAATAGTTAGACATGCTTTTAAAAAGCTTGCACTTGAATTGCTGCTTAAAAAAAAGCGTATTTTTACAGCTAACAATATATCCCCCAGCCAGTCAGTTACACTCACAATTTCTTGTAAAATACACTCTAAATCCTCCCCTACTCTCCCCAGTCAGCCCTCCCACACCACAGTGGAGGATCACTGGTTGCAGCTTCCTGTGCTTCTACTCCTGCTTTCGACTCTGTCCAGGCAGTATTAGAAATGCCATGCTCCATCTTGTCACTGGGTCACTCCACAGGAGCAATGACATTCCCCTTTCACGCAACGAGAAGCAACACTCAGTGCTGGGGGAAGGGGAAAAGAAGGTCCAATAGTCTCCCACGTAAATTCACTTGCACGCCCAATGCAGCTGAGCTCACTGTGGCTGAATCTTGCAGACCATTTTGTGCAGAAAATTATCCTCGTGTAGTGTACTACCCCCTGAAACACCTGATGCACTTTGGTGTTTAAAATCTTTTACTGGGAATCAATTGAAAAGAAAAGAATTCATAGGCAGGAAAACACTGAATAATTTGCAGGACACAAAAGAGACGCAGCAGGAATTGACTGAAAGTTTGATTAGGCTCATTAATCCATAGATGTTCAAACTCACAAATTAATACTGAGTGGTGATATTGATTATTTAATTAACAGTCTCCAATCCACTGCAGCTGCGGAATTTTGTATTGTAGTTATTTCCAACAACAGAACATTACTTTTCTTTCTTACCTCTTAGAAACAGAGCTAAGAAAAATCAGGTTTTTGGTGCAAGCTTCCAGAATAGCAATTCCAGGGAATCAAGTCTTCTAATTATCTAAAGCACTGCAGTGCAAACTTTCCCAATTGCCATGACAATGTGTCTAACACTGCCACGGAGAAGCCTAGCACAAGGTGTTGAGTGGGTGTTTCATACTCCTTGCTTATTAAAACCTTGGTTTCTGCTCAAACTTTTACAGGAGCTCCCAATTAGTGCCAACTGTGGTGATGGTTTTGACCATATGGATGCTTTTCCTCCAGGAAATAGAGTAAGATCCCACTGCAGCTCTGAAACAAGGATTTCTCCGTAGGAAAACTAGTCTAAGAGTTCCAAGAGTAGCATCTCTGAATGGGGTTTAGATGATATATTTACATTGTATTAAAATCCATCAGATGTCAAGGTTATAAAAAATGTATTGTGAGGAAAACAATGATAAATAATACCTAAATACATTCTGTTCTTTAAGATAGCAGTAGCAATTACTTTTCAGAAACCAGAGGAAAGCGGTAATAGGGAGCAGTTAATATTAGTGAGAGGCTGCAAATGTGAGATAATTTTACATGAAGCCACTGCTATCACAAGGTATTACATACATTATTTTTCTGTGTTCTAAAAATCATTTGGATGAACCATACCTGACTCTTAGTGCATATCAGTATCCGTTATTATTAAAATAAATCAATTCGCCAAAGATTTCATTGAAAGAACTTTTTGCATTTCAAAGGAGCTTTGAGCAGTATTACTTGGGTTACTTCTGAAATTAAAGCATGTATGTGATGAGCATTTCTATAGAGACAGAATGACTTGAGGTCAATGCCATTTTGTCTCCATCAACATTCATTATACATGTTCGGAAATGTAACAATGACAGAGGACTGGGAATCTTCAGAGGATGTATAAAGGTTCAGAAGCTTTCAGCTTGGCATCATTAGGAAATTCTTACTCATACAAATTGAATAGAAGGAAAACAGAGAAACAGAATGGAAGAAAACTCCTGCATATATGCATGCTAATTCATGTAAGCATGTAGAAAGCAGGAGTCATGGCAGTGGAGACAGCTCAGAGAAAGCCTGAATGGCCTGTAAGCAGTCCCCAAGGTGTGAGAGAGACCATATCAAAGCAGACGGAAGTAAGTTTACTGCTGTTACCGAATTTCAGTGGCTTTGATGCTTCCCCTTTGAAATTTCAGACCTGTAAGCACGGAGTGGGAGGTGGTATTCCTGGCAGACAAGGAGGGCTTTTTGTTTTATTAGGGCAAAATCATCAGTAGCAAATTATTAACCAACACCTGGCCAGAGGTTCTGAGAAAGGCAGCAGAGAGGCTCAGCTACGCAAGTACAAATTTCTTAAGAGATCAATCTCAAAACAAACTTCTGTATCCCTGGATCGTCTTTACAGGCTTAAATTAGAAGCCTCATAGCAGAATTATTCTTGTAAAATGCTAATTTAATCCTAGTTGGAACCATCCTGATGAGTAGTCATCACTTGGATGTTTAGGCCAACGGCAAAAGGCCTCACTCTTTCCTAGTCTAACTTTTTTCTTTAAAACAGGATGTCAATGCTCAGGGAGAAACGTTAACATTTTTTTGTCCCTGTGTTAACTTTTTGTAACAGAAATTGCTCTGGAAACAGGATAGTTTAATGAAATTGTGACTTCTTATGTTTGCACCACACACTCCCTGTGTATTTGAACTAAATTTGGCTCAGGTGATGATTTAGATTGTCTATGCAACTAGTCAAAACAGTAACAGCAGAAAGGGAAAGATGAGCAGATGTCAGCCTTGGAATAGCTGTACTGTGGAAGAATGGTTCAAAGACCCTTGTAATATTATTTTTAAATATTAAGGGATATCATATATTTTCAGCTTTTGAAACATTTTCATTTGGCATCTTTCTGTTCTTTTAATGGTTTGTTTGTTTTTTCCTGACAGGATGTTCTGAAAAAAATTTATATGATTGTCTTTTCTTTAGAAAATCTAAAATCAGCCAGAGAAAAAGAAAGTTGACATTTCCACATATCCATTAAATGAACTGGTCAGGTAATTTGATTTATTCACTATTAGTACAGAAACGGCAACTTCTGTTTTCATTCACTGCATACAAACTTCTGCTGTACCAGGATGGACAATTCTGAGCACAGAATCAGCTTTACAGTTCGGTCTGTGCCTGAGCAAAACATACATTTGCTCTTTTGGGCACAGAAATATATGTTCAGTCATTTTCTTATATTGTGCCAACCTCTTTGGATCAAGCTAGCTACCAAGCAGACTTGGGTCATCTTATTTTTCTTCCAGGTACAGCCAGCACAGTGGGAAAATTCTGCCACATATTATTAGCACTCCTGGACTTCTGCTTACACCAGATGTTCATGAAGAGGCATACTTAAACTATTACCCCTAACCAGGAAGAGATTTCTTCCCATCCCACCCCACAGTGACTTCTTCTGGTTATTTATGCTTTTGTCCCTACCAGACCAATTCATCAATCTTCAAGCTAGAACACTTCTGTCTTCAGACAAGTACGAGCAGCCAGAGCCGCCATTTTTCCTCTGCTGTGGATGTTGATGGAATGGAGTCAATTTCAGGATGTTTGGAAAAAGTTGGGAACTGACATTCATGCTAAGTTTAAGCCTAGAATCGCTCTACTAATCACTATGCAGAGAAGATCTTTCTGAGGTGCTCTGAATTGCCCTTTTGTAGACTTTACTTAGCCTATCTGGGTTTGTAGGGAGTTAAACCAGGTTTAGCACGTGACTGAAAAAGTGCACGGGAGTAAAATCCATTAGCATCTACTAGACACAAAGACACCATCTCTGACTGGGCTGCAAAATGTCGAAGGCGAGGAGAGTGTCCTGGGGAAGTAACTTTATATATTGTCTCTATTTTTTTTACTCTTCTTGAGGCATCTTCTGTTGGTTATTTCTAATAGGACACTGGAATTTTGCTCTGTCCCAGGATAACAGTCTTATGAGTATACTGCATTTACTTATATCTACGGTGTGCAACAGCCGGAACCCAGAGAAGCTGAAAGTCCTCCCCTGCCCCAGAAGATAAATGATACACTGTGGTTCTGCTCTCCCAACACACCAGAAATTTCCACAATTATGGTAAACCTTGCCTATGGAGGTTTTGAATATCTGACTTGCAGATACCTCTCGCTTTCTAATAACTGAGCAGTCTGAACACCAAACTTACGGCTATCGATTCCACCAGCTGTCTATATGCTGATGTACTTTAGCATTGTCAGTGTTAAGACTGAAGATACAGTTTTGTCTTCATTTCAGAAAGGCTGATAGCCAAAAACGGGAGGTTGTAGGTACCTTGCCCAATGAAGTCTTAAATAAGCCGCCTGCAAGAAAAGAGACTAGACATCTAAGAGTGAAAAGGATTAGTACTCTGGAGCATGCAAGAACACATGATATGTTGCTATGTTTAGGACAAAGGATGTGCTAAGCATGTGTTTCAGATACTTAATACGTAGTAACAATCTATTTTAAGGAAAAATGTTGTAGTTATTTTTTACCCTTAGAACCCAGTCAGAGTGCACTGAAGATGAAGAAAAAATGTTCATAAACTTTGGAGGACTTTGGGTCAGGCTCTTACAGGTCAGCAAACATCAAAAAGCAGGTCACTTTTTTTTTTTTAGCTGTGCCCAGTGCCAAGGACTGCTTCTTTTTTTTTTAAGAATTTTTGGTATAACGAAGTCATAGGGAGCATCCTGGGAAATAATTTGCCCCTTTTCTAAAACCAGACAGTCTGCTCTATAATGTAAATGACACTTTCAGAGTCTGTAATGGCTTTCAAACTCAGTTATAAATCAGTCACTGCTGAGATGCCAGGAAGGTTATAAAGAACTCTGCAGCATAGCAAAGCCTTGAGGTGTGTTGATGTGTAGGGCAAACAAGAGCACAGCTGCAGTATTCCTTCTTGAATCAAAGCAATGTTTCATTTTCACATCTTGACCTACCTTAACTTCTCCACCAAGGGAGGAGGAATGGGAAATGCATAATTAAAATCTTCTGCCTTTACTATAACTGAAAATTGAAGGGAAAAGCCATTGAACTTTGCATGTCATCTATATTTTTGTCAAGCTCCCTCATAGCTGCAAAGCAACAATGATCAGAAAACTCCTAAGACAACATCTCAGAAATATTTTACCTAAAGCTGCAATGGCTAATTGTGTGATAACATAACCCTGAAAAAATTCTTCCCACACCAAGCAACTTTTCATGCCAGGTTTATGTAACCTTTATAGTATGTTCCTTCCACAGACTGTAGTCTGTCTGGAGATTATCAAAGTAAAGCTTTGTAAGGAATTCTGGTGACCATATTAAGCCAAGAAGGGGGAAGATATGTTTTGTTGTGATGATTCTCCTTTTGTTGTTTTAGCCCTGCCATATGCTCGGTTCAGGGAAATATGGTACTCCTTCGTTGCAGTTGTACAAAAAGGGATTTTTAGCTTATTTAACTTTGAAGACGCAGACTAAATTCAAATATATTTTTTCTCCATTTTGACATAAATGCACACCCACATGTGAGAAAGTATATCCCACAGCAAGATACATTTATAGAAAAGCTAACTATACATATTGTGGTGCATCAATAATGATATCAGTGGAAAGAAAAAAAGTCAAGTTCACATCTATGTTTTGATGTGTCTAATTATTGACTCAGTTGGACAGAATGACAGTTTGTAGCTCTTGCTAAAAACATATTTTGCTTGATGTCAAAGAGAATTGCCTTACATAACAAAATATATTTTAAGAAAAACTTGACAATGTTATTTAGGGACAAAATAATTGTAAGCTTCTTGTATGCATCTTCACCCTGAAAACAAAAACTAGTAGCTGCTTATGATAATAGTTCCAAAATAGAAAATTAAATATTAACTCAGAATAAATTGGGCCTGAAATGGAACAGCTACACTTGCAGCAAGCTCAATAAGGTTTCAGGTTTTGCTAGGCAACTGTACATGCACCTTCTAAATTTTAAAGATATTGCATCTATTTTCTGTGGGAGTAAAAAATAAATGTTTCACATGACTTGGCTACCTGGGAGAGGCTTTATGCTGAGAAATTAGCTATGTATGTGTGATCAATTTATAGCAGCAATGACAAATGTAGAGAGAATTAAGTTGGGCATTTTCAGCAAAGAAGAACCTTTGGACAATACAGACTGGACAACCCAGTTAAGACAGAGAGTTAATATAGTATATGGCATAACACAATCTACAGCACTTCCAGCTCAGTGTTAGCAAAACATTTCTTTTAGTGAGGAAAAATAACACTTTCTAATTACAATTAATGTAAGTAAAATGTACACATATCACTTCATAAAAGCAAATTATCCTGGGTAAAATTATGAATAATTCTTATCAGAGATTGTTCTTAGTGTGATTCTGGTTATGAAGTCTTGGTTTACTAAATTAACAAAATGAGGAACATGTTTGACCAGGAATTCCATAGTTTCTTCCCTGAACATGACATTAACTCTGCAAGGTTTCACCTGATTAAAAAAAAAGTATGCAAATTTGGACAATTATGTTACAAGACCTTGCACTCATTATGTATATCTTTTCATCGAGCAGGAAAGGGAAGAAGTCGCTAAAGCCAAGTTGTCCCATGAGAGACAGGACATGGCTTGACACAAGTAATGCAATGGATCATTTGAATTCACATTTTAATCTCTAAATTACAATGTACTGATAGTGATAGGATTAGAACTTATTTCCAAGGATGTTGGTGGTGTATGTTTTGCTATTAATAGTATTAATATTAGTATTAATATTAATGGAGCATTTGCAGATTCTTTTTCAGGACTAGGGCTTTGTTACATCAGATGCTACGAACATGCACACAGCAATAGTGGTGCCTCACTGAAAGGTCTTTCAAATGAGGGTTCTTCAACCATTTATTTATAATTACTTTATTTTTCTTATGAGTCAGTCTGCTCCTCAAGCCAGAAACAATTCGATTTTTAGGAGGTCAGAGCTCAACCCTTGTTGGAAGATGTGTCAGTAGTAGTCTTCCTCACATTAGCACTGGCAAATATCTAAGACCAGGTATATCATTCCATAATGCCGATTAAGGAGAATCTTTTCTTCAGACTGGATTAATGACAGAAATTGCTTAATGCTGGCTTATACTTAACACTTTTACTAACTATGTTTCTTAGTTGTTTCAGTGAGACAGTTATTAACTGAACTCCATCATTAGTTTTCATAATTCGTTCCCTGATTTTACTCTGCCTATAGGAATAAGCCACTTAAATGTTAGAACAATACCACTACTACTACAGTTTCAGTTAGTAAGTTTGTTTAAAAGCAAAACCAAAGCATAACAGTCCCTGGGAAAGTAAATGATGCAGCTTATTCACAGAACAAACAGAGAACCTGACACAACAAAGTTTTATGTTCCTTTGACCCCCCAAAAAAAGTATATTTCTTTCCATTCTCTTCCACCAAGCATGAATATTCTCACTCACCCACAGTGGCAAGTGCAGGAGTCCAGAAGCTGGCACTGGCAGCTGGAATACCTGCATGCCTGAAGACATTGCTTTCAAAAAAATGGTTTCTTTTTCCAGACAGTCATGAGATAATGGAGCAGATTCAAGCCTGACACCCACTTCTGACTAACTCCCAGCATAATTACGAAGTTTAGATTAAAGCTTTTCTCTTCCAAAATTAAATGTCTGCATAACCAAGCCTTAATAATTATGAAGTGAGAGGAATCAGGCATAGTGTGTGGAAAATGCAAATGCTACAGAAAGTGGCCTGCAGGTAGCTGAATTATTTTGGCATGCCTGTTTTAATAATGGCTATGTCTGGGAGGAGGCTGCAGGCACCCAGACCTGCCAGAAGTGTATTCTGAGTTTCCTGGGACCAGTCAGGTAAGTAAACAGGTGAAGGGATCTAGAGAAGAGGTTGAGCTAGAAATTATACAATAAGGCCGTATGTATCTGTCACCCTCTCAGATGCTATTCAGACAGGAGTCCACAGGAGGCAGCTGCCTTCAAAGTGTTGCAAACCAGTTAGAAACAGTTCTCACTGGCTCCCTGCTTCTCTTCTCTTTGTGTAATTTCACTATTCTCAGCTGGAAAAGTAAATGGCTTCAGATAATGGCCAAATAAAGTTCTAGAAAAAATACTGGTAAAATCATACTGTGCTAATTAGCACTGGACAAATGTTTAAAGACAGAAGCCCAAATAAGGAAATGCTCTGTTGTAGTCAAGCATTACAAAATCCACTTAGTATGGCAGTTGTGGTAAGGCAAACTGGTGTCTAAGAAGACAGAAATGAAACCTGAATTTTAACATACAGACTAATTAGCCAACATGGGAGTAACACACTTCAAAGTTTCATAGACTTTCATAATGAACTAAGAGCTTAGACACACTTCGTTCCATTATATGATCAATACAAGCACAAGCACTGTTTCAGAAATCACGGTAATGTTTAGTTACTTCAAATTCTCATTGTCAAAATTTCAAAATGAACTAATTCTGCACTAACAAGAAAGCAACCTGAAAGGTTTCTTGTTTGTAAGTTAGGCTTGGTTTAATCTGGAAGAGTTCAAAGAAAGCAGCTATGACTACTGAGGATGTAGAGTTGTTAATGGCGGTTTAAGAATTTCAATAATAAACACATCTGCTTACCTTCGCACCCAGATTTTGGGAAACATTGCAGCAGCAACTCCCCATAGCCATATGACAAAATCTCAAGGACAGAATCTGCCTCCTCAGGCCATGTTAAACAAAGAGCTAACACGAATCACTTACTCTAAGTGCAGACTGTGCTTCTGCAGCACTCAGGAGCCCTCGTGAAGGACTGAAGATGGTCCCATTGTGTTATATGCTTTGTGAATGCACAAAATTTACAGTCCTTGCCCCATGACAACCACGACAGCAGACTTCAAGTATGGAGGAGTATACAGAACATATGAGAAAATATTTACCACAGAAGACAGTGATTTCAGTGCACCAACAATCGAACCACTGCCAAGATTGGTTTGGAGACATCATGGCAAAGGAGACTGTAAGGAGACTTTCACGGTGATCCTGTGGATCTTTGCTTCTCAGGCAGGAGGGTCAACATGACAATAACACTGCAAGGGAACCTGGTCTTGCAGACCAGTTTAAACATGTAGGGTAAGGTGACAATGTGCATGTAACCATCACAGTACAAAATGAGAATGGTGGTGTCCCACTCTGGTCAAGATTTTTATAATCTTTACTGAAAATGACTTCAGCAAGACACAGAAGCCAAATGGAGAGGTGTGAGGGTCAGGACAGCAGTGCACAGGACAGCCAAAGAGCTGATACTTGAATGGGAGTTGGGCAGAAGGGGCCAGAGGGGGGAGCAGACTCACTGGTCAATTTTAGGTAGGTTTGACTCATGATCAAAAAGTGTCAAAAGAAATAACCACGAGTAGTAAAAGGGAGCTGAAATGGCTTGTGCAAGTTAAGAAGAGCCGAACAAAGGAAAGCAGCCAAGAAATCTCCATCTCTATGTATGTCAGAAAGTGAGAGAATAGAATTGTAGGAGGGGAAGTCAACAAGAGAATTAGACGAGGGGAAGGTCAAGTATTCTGTCAACCTTCTCTTTGAGGAAAGCTACATGATCCCATGCAGCAAGAGAAGTGGAGACAGAAGACAAGGCTGTAAAAGAAATGACACAAACATAGTAGGAAAACAGCAGACTACTACTAAACAAAGGAGCCCGGAACTGGGGCTGCCTGCCGTTGCACCCTGTCCTGCCCTGCCCCTAGCTGGGGGCAGCCAGGCAGGGCTTCAGCAGCCAGGGACCTTCCCACCACTCCCTGCCCAGCTGGCCTGGTCACTATACACCCTCCTCTTTGCCAGTCTGGCCAGGGGTGAGAGGGAGTTAGTGGCTTCCTAAATTTTGTTCTCCTTTAAACTTCTCTGAAGCTTTAACTCTCTACAGGGAGGCATGCAGTGACCCTGAGTCTCTCACCCACTGTCTTACATAACAGGTTCACCCCAGTGATCCTCCTGATGCCCTTGAGGCCAAAGAACCCCGAGGTTAAACAAGGAAGGAGTTACCAGCTCCATGATTTGGAGTTTGGTGTCTCAATTCCATCAGCTTCCAGCTTTACTGGTCTATGTACCCTAAAATAGAGCTGTTTAAGGCCCCAGATATCCCCTGAAATGGTAGCCTAAATGAGCCCAAGTGCATCAAATAATATTCCTCTCCTGGAGATGTTGTATCTTAGTCATCAGCCAAAGTCTTATGCCACTGGTTATGAAAAATACAGCTGATTGATTATTATCAAATAATTTAAATTGAACTTCAAAGCTACATTTGGAGTTTTACAATGTACCCTTATATCAGAAATCAGGATCAGAGTATACGTTGATTTAAAGAGTAGGAAAAGAGTAATAAAGTGTGTCTGCAAGTAAGTTACATAGTTTGAAAGCAGGACAGATTTACCTATGGGACAGTATATTGTCTTACCACTCCCAGGATCATTATCATAGCAAACAGCATGTTTGTCATGGGATGTGCATTATTTCTCCCAGGAAAGAGTGAAACAAATTCCAGCACCCTTCTTTTAGGAAAAATGCAGTGCCTTCCATTACTTCTTCAGTAATCACCCCTTAGTCGGAGCCCTGCAAATAAAGGCAACAGTTACAATAGGGTGAGTTGAGATTAATTTACACTCTACCCATTGCAATCCTGGGGTGGGACTATATGGAAAATGTGAACCTGGACCAAGATTACCAATGTGGTTTACATTTTTGGTAATCCCTCAGGTAAAGGTATTTCAAGTAACTTTTGTCCAGAAAATATTTTTAATACAAACACAACCCAATTCTCACCAGGTATTTTTCTTAAACAGTTCTTAAAGGATCCAATTCTTTAAGTTTCTATGTGTCTCCTATGAAGTAGTGAGCACTGTCAGTTTTCATGGTCATTAGTCATTTCTTCCAGCACAGAAATTCAGGACACTTTTCCTCTCTAAGGACCATTAAGGTCATCAAGAAGCAGGAGATGGGTGAAGAGGGAGATAAATGCATGCAGAACCGCCACTGCTGATCTGGGCAACCAAGTACAGGGAATAGGAATCTAACTACTGAAGCATTCTTTGTTAAGAAACCTGCTGTAGTACCCCTTTCTTCTACCATTAGTGTCACCATTTTGTGAAAATATACTGATTTCATTTGACACTCCTAACCCTGCAACTGCTGCGTAAAAAATCTAACCACACTGTCTGTCAGAGCCTCCAAGGTTTCCGCAGTCAGCTGTGGGCTTCAGTGCTTCCATTTGTGGTGCCTGAATAATGCATATAGCTTTAACATCTCAGAGATCTTATTAGGCCTCCTGTAATGGGACTTCTTATTATCAGCACCAAAGTTTCCATGAGGTTTTATGTGTGAGAAAAGTAACAATGCAGTGTGAAACACATAACTCCTTGCTAAAATCAATAATCACTCATATTTGTGCAAGTGAAGTCTGTACACATAAAGGGAAAAGAAGCTCCCTGCCAGCTTAAGAGAACACCTATCTTAACAGCTGTGTAATTGCAAAAAACAGCCATCATCTTTCATCTTCTCTCTTCTAAATGTGCTTTCACTCATGTATTCTTCAGTCCATATGATGATTATTACACATCTAGTGCTAGGTATGTGTTGCTAGTTTAAGCAGCAAAGCCAAAAGTTAGTTACCACTATGTGTCTCCAGAAGAAGGAATGAGTGATCAAAACCCTGGCCTGAAGCTAGACTGTATGTACATAAAAATTGATCACTAAGATACTCAGCATATTTTTACCATTTCTCCTGGGTTTGGCTGGAATAGGGTTAATTTTCTGTCTAGTAGCTGGTATAGTGCTGTGTTTTGGACTTAGCATGAGAATAATATTGCTAACAAACTGATGTTTTGGATTTTGCTAAGTAGTGCTTACACTAGTCAAGGACTTTTCAGCTCCCCGTGCTCTGCCAGGTGCACAAGCAGCTGGGAGGGAGCACAGCCATCACAGCTGACCCCAGCTGGCCAAGGGGATATTCCATACCATATGACGTCATGCTCAGTATATGAACTGGGGGGAATTGGCTGGTGGGCAGTGATTGCTGCTTGGGGATGGGATGGGCATCAGTCAGCAGGTGGTGAGTGGTTGCATCACTTGTTTTTCCTGTGTTTTGTTCCTCTTTCTCGCTCTGTTTTCTTTTCATTACAATTTATTATTCTTATTGTTGTTCTTGTTATTTTTATTTTATTTCAATTATTAAACTGTTCTTTCCTCAACCCATGATTTTTCTTACTTCTGCTCTTTTGATTCTCTCCCCCATCCCACCAGGGTGGGGGGGAGGGTAAGTGAGGCGCTGTGTGGTGCTTGGTTGCTGACTGGGGTTAAACCATGGCAGCTGAATGTGAGCAAATTGGGAAGCCAGAGAGAGCACTATTGGGTTCTGCTTTCTGCTGTGGCACTGATTCACAATGGAATCCCACCAGATATGCCTGGTGCTATATGCAGCCATTTCTTCTGCAAAACAGGTCTTTAACCCCTCACACATATGCTTATTATTCTGTACCTGGGTAGGCACTATAGGCAGGATAATCATTTTTTACTCAACTGTGGTTTCATGAAGATTAGTGTAAATTTACATTTTAATTTCAGTGCTTGCAACTCGTGGATAAAAGATACCCTAGGAAAATAAAATTTCAGTCAGTAGGATCCACACATTGTTCAACTAATTACTTCTAGCCCTTATCAGCTCTATAAGTGAATAAACAATCTTTGTTGTAGACAGTATTAGGACACAAAAGAATGGAAAATGCTGTGAGAAAATAATTTTCATCTAAAGAAAATATGAAAAAATTCTTTCTGCATCCGAGTGATCTGTTGATAAAAGGTCATCTTGTAGAAACAATGGTTTGAGCACCAACATCTGCCTCAGTACAGCTTATCTTCATTAAAGTGGGTGAGGCTTCTTCTGAGTGGACCCCAGCATCTATTTAAACCCCCTTGAAAGCAGCTGGGGACTGCTCTTTGGAGCATTCAGAACACCAAACTGATGGTTTTCTTGGAACAGAGAAGATTTATGCAATCTTTGGTTGATAAATCATAATTACATGGAGAAAGTTTATCAGCCTTTAGCATACATTTTCATATTGACAATGGTTGTATATGTTTAAGCAGTTTTCCTTCTATTTTTTCAAAATAATACATGGAACATAACAAATTGCTTCCTGTTATATATTTGTCATTGATGTGAATTCTACGACGGCATTAGGAAACACAGAACATTGCACAAGGCCTTTATTTATTTTTAATATGCTATGTATCCATTTGTTATATGATTTGAATTACTATCAATATACTATCATCCCATTACTCAGCAAGGGAGCTGTCAGGAACATATTAGATTACTGAATTTTTCTATGGCATTTACGATATTTAGCATAATTATTCATAAAAATACTACAGAAGACAAGCAAATAGATTAATGTCAGTCAGGGCAGGGAGAAACTAGAGAAAACATTTCTCTAGTAACACATTAAAGTACACATATATTAATGCAGGCCTATGAAGAATTGAAACTATATATATGTACCGACTTTCTAAAATGTTATATCTGCATGAGACCAACAGCAGAGGGTCATGATGGGAATTTTGTTGAGATAAGGTTTAGAGAACTCCAGTTTTGATCTGGTTTAGTCTCTGTTGAGTATTTGTGTTTCAACTCTTTGCATGCAAATTATGACCAAAATTTCACTATTTATTGCTTTGACAAAGTGTGTCATGTCACCATTAGGCACTTAGCCAAGCCAATGTTTGCTGTCCAGGTACTATTGAGAAGAGCATAATTTGTAGCAAGCTTAGAAATGTTTATGCATATGCTTAATTGTCTGCCACAAGTGGCTCCACTAAAGCCAGTGAAGCCATTCTTACCAGCAAAATCAAACATGCACAAAAATGTAACAGGGATCCAGCATGCAGCTGGATTCAGACAAGAACTCTAGGGGGTTTGGGATGAGTTTAGGACACAGGTGTCAGAAGGCATTATGCTTTCTAGCCAGAAATGGTTCTGGAATTATGTTTCTGACTTTCAGCTCAAAAAAATATTTGCAACAGCACCGAGTATTGCCTTTGTGTTCTCTGTATCTCCTCAAGGAAAATATTTAGCAAGACTGTTATGAAGATAAACGACATGATTTTCAAAAACACAGAGGAGAAAGGGAAAGGACTGTTCTTTCTGTCATACAAAAGGGAAGGAGAATTTCTAAAGGATTCTCTGTGCTAGAGGATGAAATGGTAAAAGCGTGATTTTTTGCAAGAAGATAAAGTTCCCCTCATTTTGGGGGGAGGAAAAGTTGCTTAGGCCTTCATAAAGGCCTAAAATGATTTGTCCCAGTGGAAGCTGAAAGAAGTAGTAAGAGTAGGCTCTTGTGTAGAATTTCTTGACCTCTGACTCTACACCTACAACAGCCTACTGCAGTGCATGCACGCCTTGGTGTGGGATTCTATCCATTTATTACATAGCTAAGAAAATGTGAGGCACTTGAAGAATAAATTGCAAGCCTCAAGGCATGCTTAGAGATCTTAAATTAGCAAAACCAAATTTAAACATAGCTCCAGATATCAAGCACACAGCTGGCTCATCACGTTAGCTTGCATCGCAGCAACACCACTGAAATAAATGAGGTAAGACCAGTGCATGTAAGAAGGGAGTCTTCTCAAGGCAAAGAAGTGATCTACCACCCCCTTCTCCCATGCCCAACTGCAAAATTAGATCAATCGTTGTATTGGTGAAAAACATTTATGTAGAAGCAATCTGTTAAAATTCATAATAACATGTAGACAGTCACCAAAATATTCAGGATAGATACTCTATTCTCTTGAAAAAAATCTGATCTTCATTCTTGCCATAAAATATTTTATTAGTTGGAAATTTTGGTGGGAGCAGGGGTACCTGTGATAGCAACTAAATTTAAGAACTTAGAAGATTTTCAGTACAGGAAGAAGTCTTATTCTCCTCCAGAGAATCCAGCATTTTGGATAGAATTAAATTTAAAAATTGCTGGGCAGAAGAAAGATACAAATCAGGGACCTAGAGCCTTTCCTAAGATAAGTGTTTACTTATTTATAGGTGAGCTTTCCAATTTAATGAAGAATGATATCCTCCAGTTCATCTTGTTCACATGGAGATACAGAAAAATAAAGATGGAAGGGATTTTCAGAGACAGTGGCATCTGTCCCCCTGATCTGTAGCAGAAACAGGTATACCAACACCATTCATGACAAAAACTGAGTATCCTTTTCTTAAAATTGCCATCTGCTTAAAACCTTCAAGTAGTGTCCCTTGGATACAGAGGCAGGAGGAGAGAAGGAAGCCGGAGATTCATGAAAAGGTGTCAGGAGCACAAAGAAGTGAGCAGCAGCTCTTTTTCACCTGGGAGTGAGAACAGGTTGTGACCACAGGCTGTGACCTCTCATTGGAAGCAGAGAGCTGATAACTAACATTAAACACAGGCATGTAGCAATTCTTCCTGGGGAGGAACGAACATTTTCAGTGGCAGGTGTAACATGAGAGCAAATGACCCAGAAGGAACTTTCAATTCCAAAAAGCTGGAGGAGTACTGGTTTTGGATATCTATTTCAGTTGCTGGCTATTCTTTTCCTATTAATTGCAATACAAGTCTAACTTGCTTCAGTTTAAACCCATTGCTTTTTATTCCAAGCATACTTCCAGTCTTTCCCGATGAGCGTTCTCACTGCTAGGTTCATTTTAATTGGTCTTCATGTTTCTTGAACATGGGTATACAGTATGGACTTGCACCCAGTTTTTAATGCAGCTGTCTATTAGTTTCAATGATAATAAAGTTTCTTGGATGGGTTCTATGAGCATGTAATGAAACAATTTCCAAACATACAGGACATGTACTGGTTTTCTCCCACTTGCAAAGTATATTATCTTGTCCCAGAAGGAGATTACAGCAGTCTGATGTGACTTGTTCTTTTTTCCTCATTACTTGCTAATTGCCACCCATGCTTTGCTTATTTATTTCAGAAGTTTCAAGGATAGAAGTTTACTTGACCAGAGCCAAAACTCTGTCTCTCCTTTTTCCTCTTTTTTAAGGATTACTTCATCTACACTCTTCCATCCTTTCACAAGCTTACCCATCAGCCACCATTTTTCAGATCACCACATTCTGTCCTGAAATAGCCTTTCTCTGTTCTCAGGCTGGTGTAACTCATCTGAGAACTGCTAAACAATTTGAAAATATCTTAAAGAAACTAACCCGAGCACCTAAACTTCTCATCCAAAATATAGCTTGGTTTTGAACCCCTTTTACTCTCATATTATTTATAGAAGTTGACTGTTTATAGTTAGTCTTCCAAAAAGATATTAACCACTTCAGACTTCCTTCCCTCACCTATTAATATAATTGATCCATTGTTGAATAACTGGCAAATATTTTGTCTCCCTCTTAAGACTTAAGACACTTTTAAAATTTTATATATTAGGCTTTTCTTTGCCTTTCTCTTTGCATACCATTTCATATCCTTCTATTTTTATATTTGTCTGCTACAATTATTTATCTTTTAAATGCATCTTTCAAATCTGATGTTGTTTCTGCTTTATCTGCATTTTCGGGTTTTTTCTCCCCATGAAACCATTCCAGAGTTATCAGTATAGTTAGCTTAGTCTTCTAGCACGCTTCCATTGCTCCTCTCATTGGGACAGTTAGCATTCGCAGTTCTGGTGTTACTGCCTTCTGGAACAATCACAGAATCTGGTCTACCCAGCAGCTTCGCTCATAAAGAATACAAGCTGAAAGTCGTCATAACAATTCTGATATTTTAATACTTCACCTTTTTTTCACTTGACACGTTTAAGACCACATCCAGAGGTGGAGGAAAACCAAGGCTATGATACTTCTGATTCTGGATGGGGAAACATTCTCCAATTGTGTTCATAAGCAGGGAGAAATATTTTCATTCTTTTCAAATTTCTAAAAACAGGTAAGCATGGAAACATTTCCAGCATTTAAAAAGAATAAAATACATTGTGAATATTTACTTAAAACCATTCAAGCTATTTATTTTTCTCACCACTGAAGAAAAGTTTACAGTATCCCAAATTGAGTACTGGTGGCAATAACAATGCTTTATGTAAATATAAGATCTCATTTTGATAAACATGTCATATCCCTCGTAAGTCACTGTTAAATTTTAAACTTTTCATATATCAGGAAAGTGCATGAAAAACTGATCCTCAAGAAAAAATTGAAGGAAAACTGAATTATATGCTAGTTCAATGATAAGAGTAAAATGTCTTCATACAAACCTAGCACTTTCAGGCAACTTCTGAAATCTTTAGAAAAACATGTTACTATGCAAGATTTGATATTCACTTTTTGTTCGTGGAGAAACTGAGAGACTGAATGACACCACAAGTGTTAGAGTGGTGACTAAAGCACAAAGAGTGTTTTATTCACAGAACACCTATATTCTCTGATGGCAGTGCTAAGAAGAGCTAATTATTTTTTTTTTCCCAGACTCTTGTGAAATTAATATTTTACTTTGGCTAAAACTGTAAAATTTTGGAAGAGAATTCTGTTCATAAAGCTCCATTTTTGTGATGGACTGTAAAAATTCTCCTAGCACCAGCTGATGTACTCCGATTAAGCATGAAAGCTGTCAACTGTTAGTTTTGCTCAGGGTACCATGGATATGTGCAATATATGTTTTTACAAGACTAAAAACAAACAAGCAAACAAACAAAATCAAAAAAGGAATAAACTTCTAAACATTCCTAAATAATCCTCCGTATATCTATTTACATTCCAGTGTGGCGCATGTGACTCTGGGATGTGTGCTATATGGTTTTCTGTTTTCTTTTAATAGCAAAAAACCCTCCAAAATAAAAGAGTATCCTTCCTGGACCACCATCAAGGGGTAGGAGGAAGAACTGGAGAAAGGGAGTTATTTTTCTTCAGAGATGCTCAGCTATATTACACCGGGTCATAATTAAATCAGCAGAGAGTGATATCTCTGGAACACCCGATGTAAGTCAGACTGGTATTAATCATCTCCAAGGTGATCCCAGTTACTATGGGAACTATGATATTTGTTTGTGTTCTTAGCACTGGCTGGTCGCCCAAGTTTGGCAGCCTCCTTATAGTAATCCAGCAGATTAGAAATGTTAAGTCTCCGTCATGAATTTTTCATTACTGCTGTCAGTATGAATCTGTCCTTTACAGAAATAATTACTAATTAATAAATCCTACTCTGTGTTCAGATGGAAAAGGTTGTCTATGCTAAACCTGCCCTTTTGTAACCAAGCTGTTTAAACCCTTTTGGATTTTTGTCAAGAAGAAAGCATCGTTTTTTCATTTGCTAAGCTCTTATTTCAAAAATGTGTAAACTCCTTGCCATTCCTTTTTTTCCTGTGACTTTTAGAAATATTTGTTGAAAAAAGATGGATCATCCTGAATGGAGGCTTGACTCAGATAGATCGCTCCCTTTTGTTTAATTAATTTCTGTTCTCCAGCTGCTCCAGAGAATTTCTCTCGTTAATGAAAGAGTCTCTGAAGGCACAAGTGAACACTTGGACCAGCTCTAGCATCCTTGTCTTCTCCCAGAGCAGAGAGAGACCTGGCTCTGCCCTCACCACTCACCTGGGGGAGGCACGGGCTGCCCTGCACCCTGCGCAGATCCCCACCACCCTGGGTGCCCCAGCAGGGGCAATCCCCACTCTCAGTGGTCCTGCTGACCGCAGTGGGGCTTATCGTGCCTCAGCAATGGAGAAAGTGCCTGAGATCTGTTAGATCCCATCAGACTCGATGTAGAACAGCAAAAGACTGGAGCTGATTGTCCCAGGAGTGGGAAGGCAAGGGAGAAAGAGGGGAGAAACATCCTAGAATTCCCAGTAACCCCCAAAATTAATTTATCATCCTGGAAAAAGTCTTGTGATCCTTGACTCTGTGCTAAAAAAGATATCACAGAAAAACCTGGATGAATTATTAAAAATGTAATTGGAGGAGGGGAAGGGAAAGCAGAGAGCTAGCTAGAGAGCATTTCTTTTTCCTGCTTCAGTGGATATCTTTCCTCTGTGTAGATGCCATGCCTTGCTTCCCTTTTTATTTTGACAGGAGGGAAGCGGGCAACCCTTATAAAGTCAATTCCACTTGAATCATGCAGGAGATCTGATCTCACTTTGCTATGAAATAATATAAACTCTCAAAGACACCTTTATTGCAGTGGCAAGTTATGGAGGTGTCACAGTACCTGGTGTTCATACACTTTTTCTACAAAGTATTTTTTTTCTACAAAGACATGCTTATCCTGAAGAAGTTGCAACCGCCCTGCCCCTTCTCTTTTGTTTTTCTCTTCGTTCTTTTTTTCCCTTTAAGGGGCCTGTTTCACCACCCATATCTAAATCTTACTCCAGCCGTTCATTTAATCTGAGCCAAGAAAAGGAGAAGTTCAGGGGGCCCACTGTGAAGACTTTTTGCAGGAATGGGGCCTTAGTGATAATACTGGAGAGTAGTGCGGACCTCTAACAGGGTGGCAAAAGAAATAACAGAACAATATACAGGAGCTGGGGAGGACAAGCTAGGAAGCAAAGCCTCTGCTGCTCTACAGGAGTGCACTGCTAGGCAAAGTGGAAATTTTCACCTGAACCCTGTTGCTCAAGTTCTCTTTTAGCCAAACAAGTTAATTGACAGCATTAATTTGGGCTGAGGAATTTGAATCTCCATTTTAAATAGTGCTGTCTTCCAAAATGTTATCTGAACACAAAATGTGAGAATCCTAAGGAAGAATTAGTCAAGTGTTTAGAGCCAACTGAAAGGAAATTTTGAAGTTTGAATGTTTGAAAATGTGTACTAGCAGGGTAATTAACCTAAACAATCTGTATCACCTGAAAAAAACCACCTACAGGAATCCCAGAAATACAGTGTTAGAAAGAGTAGATGATTTATATTATGGTAGAAACTCTTCAAAGTATGACTATTTCATTATAAACTTTGAATACAACAATGTAGAAACCTTGTCACATCATAATTGAAATGGATATATTCAGTAAGAAGAAAGAATTTTATTTGAAAATGAGACCCAAAAATGAATCTATTCTTGTGAAAACTTGAGAATACTTCTATTGTTATTCTGTAGAAATAATAAAACAGAAATTAAAAAGGAGAAATTTTCATCCAGAATAAACTTCTCAGGTTCTTAACAAAGGATAAATTTGTCTGAGCATCTGATACTGAAATTTTAGCAGAAAATGTCTCTCCATTCTGCCACACCTTTCTGAATATTTCAATGTTAAAATATGTAAAGTGATATTTAGTAAGAATCACTGTTAATGCTTACATCAACTTTGTAGCATCACAGAAAAAAACATAATCATTTACAGTTTCAGAGACACAGGGAAAATAACTGGTGAATTAATGGACAAAAATATTGGTCACAGAAACTTTTATACTATTTGGAAAGCCAATGAACACTATCAGAGCTCTGGGAATACTGTTTCTTTGCATATCACAGAGAACTGAAATAAATTACCATCAAACCCATAGATGTATTACCAGAAGTAGATAATGCTACAGAGTTTCTAAGTTCATAATTTACACTTCTACAATTATCTCTGCCACGTATTATGGAGGTTGTTCTTCACTCTTATGAAATATTCAGCAGGAATATTATTTTATATTGTCAACATTCACAATTGTAATGTTCTCCCCCACCCCCACGCCCCCCCCCCCTTAAAATAAACTTTTATCAAACCAAGTTTGGTTTCATTTGCCTTGTTCCTTGGAGAAGGAGCTTTCCAAAGATTAAAAAAGAAATAGCCACCCAGGCAGGCACCTAATCCAAGGTTTCTGACCTAGTCCAGTCATTAACCTAATGTTCTGGCATGCTGCACCGTGCTTTAGAGGTAATAAATTAGAACTTTTGACATTCCTAATTTGGAAAGGCAAGGCATCCTCACAGTTGCAGTTCACTGAACTTTGTGCTACCAACAGCTTAGTGCTTAATTGCACATACCAAATAAATACCAAAGTTTTATACCAATGTATTCTCAACATCAGTACTTCAGTCCAGTTTGTAGCTACTTTAAAATTAGAGACATTATGTGAGTCAGACATGTAGATATGATCAAGCTACATTTAATTAAGATCCTTACATCCTCACACTGAGCATGCCATAAATCAAAGCAAAAGTTAAAAAGAAAAACAAACTCATTTTCAAGTTTCTCTGAGCGGATGCCACACAATACAAATTAGGAATTTGGGTTATTCTCTGCTCAGCCTACCATATTTTATGCATGTGTTCAGTAAAATACTCACAGAGATTCAAAACTCATTTAAGAGGATATCCTTCCTCATCAAAAATAAAAGAGCACATTACATGAATCATTGTGAGACTGAAATTAGCTCTTGTTCCTTAGAGGAGCACCAACTCTGTCTAGTTTAGAGGTAGTTATGGCAGAAAGGCAGTCCTGGTGTCAAACTATTTTTTAAATCGATGTTGTCCACAGGATATGGCCACACTCTGTGCATCACTCATGCAAGGCACCTTCATGAAAGGCACCCTTTTTCTGTGACTTCTTCAGGGAAAGAAGCTGCTGTGAAGGGAATGATAGCTAAGCTGCTTAATCCTTTCATAATTAATTTAGTACTTGTGAAATGTATCAGATGAAAGGGTCTTCAGAACTGTCTACCCACATCATAGGTATGGCCAAACTTCCCTTCAGGGATCTGGCAGTGTGCCTTGCTTCTCAAAAAAAGCATCTTTAGAGATAACAGGGCAGTTCAGCCTCTGCATCCGGCCACACTTTCTTTCCTCTGCCATCTATGGAGGCAGTCAGCTTGCCTTCCTGCAGCTCACACAGGGGACACAGGAGCTTACAGCAGCATATCAATAGCAGAACTAGGACTGTGTGATAACTATAAAATTTAGTATAGACGTTTGAAATCTGTTCTGGTGGCAAATGCAGTGATACCAGGCAAGTATTTGTAAAAACTAGGTTTTGTTTGCCTAAATGCATAAATGTTCGGGAGTTATTGTTCTTCATAAATGCCAGTATCTCTACATACAGGAAAAATTTCTTGTGTATAAATAAGATTATTCAGTATTTGCTTTTCATTGCTATTCTGTTTTAAAAACATCTGTCACCTAGACAGACAACAAAGGAAGTATTATGAAATGTAGGGCTGCAGTTTCCAAAGGCATCTCAGCAGTTAACTCTTGGACTGACACAGGAATTTGTAAATTCTCATGAGCTCTATTAAGAGCGCCAGTTTGGATGAGCATTCAAATGTCTCAGCTATTGTATAACAGCCAGTGATATAAAGAAAAATGAGGTTGCAAAACCCCCTTTGGGGCTAAACACAAAGGTACAAACAGAATTTAACTGGGACTAGCCTACTTTTGGATTAGTAGTGCCTAACAGGTAAACATCTGCCCACCAGAAGTTTGAGTATTTCTCTTGGTATTTATTTTCCAAATCAATATTTTACAATAAAATAATAGTTTATGAAACAGTTAATATACCTCACTGCAGGAAGCAGATTTTAAAGATAAAAGCTGAAAACTTGGGAGAAGAAAGTGGAATATTATTTAAATCCTGTCAGAAAGTCTGTAGTAAGTGTTTGTATGCAGACAGGGCTTTTGGTGGGAGGGGAAGGAGGAGTTATGCTTTAGCATAGCTGTTCATGACAGAAAATTAACATAAGCTTTGCTTTTCCTATTGTATTTTTATCATCCAAGAACTGAAAAGACAAATGGATATGTCATTTCAGCTCCATAAGTGGGACTGTGCGGAAAAGTACCAAATGGAAAATTAACCCCACATAAGCAACCATGCTAGGAATAAAAATAAAAACATTAAATGCTCTGCACGTGCAGAGAGACAGCTCAGATATCAGTCTTTCATTCTGATTTCTTTCCTCCACAGGAATACATCATTCAATGTTCTCAGCAAAGATCAGCGTTGCATGACAATGAATGTCAACTTGATGAAGCAGAAAAATTAAACTGAAGACAGCCTGGTGAATTCAACTGCCTGCTTCACCTGATGTGAGGTGCTCTCCCTGGGGCGTGCCTAACAGGGCCCCAGCACTTCATGCAACCACAGAATCACAGAATGGTGGGGGTTGGAAGGGACCTCTGGAGACCATCTCGTCCAACCCCCCTGCTTGAGTAGGCACACCCAGAGCAGGGGGCACAGGACCACGTCCAGGTGGGGTTTTGAATGTCTCCAGGGAAGGAGACTCCACAGCCTCCCTGGGCAGCCTGTGCCACTGCTCTGGCACCCTCACAGGAAAGAGGTTTTTCCTCATAGTCAGGTGGAACTTTCTGTGTTCCAGCTTGTGCCCATTGCCCCGTGTCCTGTCGTTGGGCACCACTGAAAAGAGCCTGGTCCCATCATCCTGACACTCACCCTTTAGATATTTATAGGTATTGATGAAATCCCCCCTCAGTCTTCTCTTCTCCAGGCTGAACAAACCCAGGTATCTCAGCCTTTCCTCATAAGGGAGATGCTTGATAGTAATGCCTGCACACTCTGTAATGATATGAAACTGCAGAATACTTCAATGTGTATTTCTGCAGGTGAACAGGTCATGTTTTAACATCAGCAAGTCTAAGGATTTATTTGACCCTAGGCAAAACATGAAGTTATATCTATCTCCCTCATCCTTGCCTTTTGGAATAAGAAGGGTGGGCAAAATTTCTTGTGGACAGTCTTGTGCAAGGCTTACCTTCCAGGACTAATTTTTAGAACAGCAGCATGCTTATAGCTTAAGGTTGTACCTTAATAATCAATCATATATAGCTAGCTTAATTTTGTACATTTTTTTCAGTAAAGCAGTAACCAGATACAGCAATGGAAGAAACCATGTCACAGCTGAAGAAACCTGCTTCCACTGTCACTGTAGCAGTGTAGGTCACCCTAAATCCCAGTAAAAAATGCAGTGCTATGACCTATATACAGTATGTCCGTACACTTACAGATGGATAAAGCCAACATGGTATTACTGCTAGGTGGACAGACCTGTTGCCCCATTGCTATCCTCAACAGTTAGACAATCACGTATCCTCTGACTTCTAAGAAGTTTTAAATTCCTGCACTGCCTAATTAGGGAGAGTAATTCCCCAAGGTTCCCTTCCCTACGAGCAGAGAGAAACAGGCTCCTCCAGAAGGTTATTGGGGTTTTAGATATGCTGGATCACCTACTGTAGAGATTCATTGGTTTTGGTATCTTTTAATTAAAGGTAAAGAAGGCATTGGGCAACAATCTCACTTTCAAGTGTGTTTCAAGTATGGCTGATATGTGTGTGGTGTTTACATGGAAGGGAAAGGAAAAGGTTTCAAACTCCTTTGCATAACTGATAAGTTGCAATAGTTTTCTATTACAGTGTACATTAACTAACCTCTGTAGATACTTGTAGGAGCTATTGATTGAAGAGGAAATGACAAACTTGTGAATGTTTGTCAAGAAAAGTAACCCTCAAATTGGTCTTTTCTAACCCCTCTGGATTATTTACTAGAAAGTGGACAAAATTTTTTGTCATTTGGGATCCAAGGCTTATTTTCATTATAATATAATTTATTCCCACATTTCAGGACTCTTATGGCAGAGCTATGTTCAGGGACATTAGAATAAATAAAAGTCAGACTGAATGCTACTAATAAGGGAATGTTGTCAGAGTGATAACAACGCAGTAATGGCACAGATCATCCAGAGAAATTAATAACGTAATGGCTCGCTTTTTCTTTTAATTGCTATTCCTTTTACCAAAAGATTGAGGCTCTGCTTTCCATCCAAATCTTTTCACAAGTAATTAGTGGGTGCAAACTTCTGTCAGAAATGAATATTTTTCCATAGTCCTCAAACGAAAGTAGGAAACAGAACATTAGGTCTGGCATTTCAAATTACAACTCTAATTATATAAAACCTTTTTGCCCAAAACAGCAAGAAACAGTTCCTACTGCTTAATGGGAGTAGAGCTCCCACCAGTCAATGTTCTGGTACAGTATTCATCTTTGTGAAAGTCAGCTGCTGCATACTACCCACTGCCAACTGTTACCCACATGTAGCTTGAGTGGCAAAATCCATCCAGCAGTGTATGATCCTTCCAGCTTTCTTTAAAGTTCTGCCTCAGCATGGTCCTTTTCTTTTTTTAATAAGTACATTACCAACAATAAACTAATATCAGAATCAATAGGGAATCGCTGCTGCAAGCCAGCAAGTTCCATTGTTTTTCATGCTATCACCAATGCAACTCTCTCAGTTCTGTATCACTTTATTACTATTTCTGCATCTTACAGCCTGCGAGGCCACTGGCAGCTGATACTGCTCACAGCTAAATAGTATGTAGTGTTACTCACCAATGCAAAATCTTTCACACAGAAAAGAGAAGGGGAATGGAAAAAAACTAAACAATTACCCAGAATACAAAGCTAGGATGCCCAAAGATGGAATAGCTTGGGCTGTATGGGCAGGAGGGGGAGTAGGGGAGGTGTCTCATGATGCACTCTTCTCCACATTGTATTTTGCCTCCTCTAACTACCTGAAGAATTATATAGCTCTACAGGACAGAAGGACATCAGCAAACACCATCATAACCACAGTTTCCTCCACTTTTTCATTAAACAGATGTAAAAGAATCTGTAAGTTCATACGAGTAAAGGAAAAAAAGAGAAGGCAAAGGTTTCCCAGCAAAAGCAGCTTTCTACCTTTGGGAAATGCCAAATAGCTGGCCAGGAAAGACACATATCTTCCCAGAAGAGCAGACTGTGTAACAACTAGCAAAGGTAGGGACAATTTGAGGCTCTTCATGCACAATATTTGGGTGCATGCAAACTACCTCAAGCTCATGTTATATCTCACATGAGCATAAAGAGATAAGACCATACCCTTGCCTAGGTGGTTGCACCAGCCTGTAATATTGGTCAGATATGGACCAACATTCTTGCAAAGGAGCAGAAGCATTGTTAACACTGTCTTTATTATACACAGGCGTCCTGGCTAAAGAGTCTGAGGAAATCCTCCTACTTGCTCATGCAGAGCTTATGCTTTAATTCTGGAACACAGTTTAAATAGCAAAATTTGACCAAGAACTGATTTTTTAAGGTATTGACATGCTTGTCTCCCATTGCTGCCTTAAAAGATCTACACTGGACAGTGTGAATTTGGCTTCACCCATATACAGGCAATTTTGATTCCTGTGCTTGTATGACATCAGATCCATGGGCACATTTCCAGTGGTATGTCTGTAATTTCCAGCTGTATTCCCAGAGGCTCAGTACTGTAGAAAGGCTTCTGATAAAAAATGCTGATAAAATGGAAAAGATTCCATTGCAGTTGTGCTGTAGCACTTCCACATCAAACATCCTTCCATGGGCTAAGAAAATATCTTCGGCATCTGCTGGGAATAACAAAAGTATAGCCCCAAGTCTTTGTCTTTCCAGCGTAAGTTTTTGTGTCTGAGGCACTAAAATTCTCATGTTCAGAGAGGCTGCAGGAGTGGTGGAAAATGTTCCTTTGTTTGAGAAAACACAGAGAAAGAGAGGAATAACACATTTTTTTCTTGTTGCTTGAAATTAGTGGTTAGGATGCTATAGATGCTGCCTAGTCAGAGTTAGGAAAATTGGCAAATAGGGCTGGCAATTAGATGGCAGATCAGCAAATGCATCCAGATAAGCTACAAGGTCATTGATGGAGAAGCACATGCAAACACTGAAGAACAGCAGTGAGAGAGAGCCTTCGAGAAAGGAACTCAGCAGCTCCATTCCCAAAAGACAGAAAGGCAATTCACCACAGGAACAGCTGACTGCTATGCCATCGGTCAGCTAACTGTATCGTTCCTTACCCAGATCTCAAATATGACCTTTTAAATAGACTTCTGCCTTGACTGAAGCTCGTTTCTCCCTCTTTTAGGATCTCACCAGAATTCCTCATTTGCCTTAGTCATGAGAACAAGATGTCAAAGGCATACATATGTCTAATAGAAAACAACCGTCCCTTTTAGCTGGTTAAAGCATTCTTCCTCTTCGCTTTTTAGTCTTCCATTTATTGATAAAATAATATTTATGCTTTGCCCTCATTCTTAAGACTTTTGCTTCTCCAGCCTGCAGGAGAATCAGCCCCAGGTAGGTGACTGCTTGCGGGGAACACCATCCTGGAGGAGTTTGCCTCTGGATCCTGCTAAAGCATATTAGCCCCACAGGGCTCTGCCACACAGGAAAGCAGCCCCCATTCTGTGCCTCGCTTTGGGATGTGTTTGCTGTTACACCCCACCAAATGATGACATTAGAGTCCTTCTGTAAGTGATGCTTTCTTGCATTCTGTATTTGCAGAGGAAATTAAAATACAAATTCACTTATCCTATAAGTTATGCTTCTTACATAAGACCATCCTCTCCAGTGTTGGTTTCCCCAAGAGTCAGCACATACGTAATCCTCTCTGCCCCAGGCTGTCTCAAGTTTTCTTACCATCTATGTGATGTCTCTGTGTGGTGTTTTTTAACCTGTCCACAGAAGGTTGAAGGCTCTGCTGCAGCCTGCAAGGCAGGATGGCACTCTGTGTGGGTAAGAATATATATTTAGCCATCAAGCAGCAGTTGTTTAGGAGCCACTCTGTCTGTCAAGTGCAAAGGAGGGCCAGGTTTCAGGGCAGCGTAGACAGAAATGGCAGTGCATGCCTCTATTTAAGGGTGTTTGCTCCACTTTCATCAGCTTCCAGCCACCAGCACCAGCTAAAGCAGACATTTGACTTGTGAGCTAGGGCAGAAGCGGAACAGAGGCCCTTGTTTCCTCAGAATGTGGCTCTTTTGCAGGCTGCCATGCTTGTGTATATCTGGCATGCACATCAGGAATGCATTATGGCAACCTCGAAGGGTCACACGTCTGGTCCCAGGCAGAGTTTACCCCACAAAATGCTATAGGCATATAAATCCATAGGGTCCCTACAAGCTTCTGCATACCAGGTAACATTAAATCAAATACTTAGCCACCTTATTTAAAAATCTGGTGAGCCAGGGGTCTGTAGCTATTTAAATGTTTCTGCTAAGCTTTGGAGTGACGCAGACAGACCTGGCAGGTGAATGCTTTTCCCTTTTCCTAGCTCAAAAGTCAAATGATCCCTTTTCACATTGCTTTGTTTCAAAAAAGAAGTTCAATAAATAAGGGATCAAGAAGTCAAAGAAAGAGAATGAGAAAACCTTACATATCTAGGAAATTCTCAGCGTTCACCTTCTGTTCACCTGTGCTGTGTTTTGATCTGGCACTCACTGAATTAAGTGGTTCTTAGTACAGGTCTCCTTTCCTGCCAAATCCTGTCATGAGCCACTTCAGAGTAAAGAACCAGATCATTCTGAAATCCAGTCCTGAAATAAATATAGTGCAGTGAGAAATATGTTGGGTTGTTTTGGGGTTTTTTTGCTATCTGTACACAAAAGCACAGAAACAAGTTGAAATGAGATTTCTTTTCTTTTCTGCTCTCTCTTCCATGTTCTCTTGTAAGGACACTAAAGAAAAAAAAGCTAGAACTGAGGAAAAAGGTGTTATAGTAGGAACCTCTCCACATGTACTTGCAGTTGTGTGGTTAATCCATCCGCCCGGTTAGACATTACAAATCCCACTTGTCAGCTCCATGTGCAGCCACAGAACAGGATTCAGACTCACTGCTAGGACACCTATAAACTTTTACACATCAAATGAATATTAATGTTTTCTTTGGGTGCACTCAACTCTACAAGGAGCTCCCGCAAGAAGATAACCTCCTGAAGCAGACCTCTTATGGCTAGCCCCAATTTTCTCCAGGCCCAGGCCTTTAAAACTGGGCTAAGTCCAAAAAAAATCAGTAGCCTCTCTTTAAAAGAATTAAGATATTTTACAATTCACTTCTTAAATTTACAGATTTAAGCTTTTTCCATCATTTTCTGACTTCCGAGTATGGGGAATGTGCTTAAGCCACATATCAGGAATTTTTGCAGGACAGAGGGTAAATAATGTTGTCTAGGGTTTGTTTTCCCCTCCTGTGAGAACATAGACTCCCACAAATAGCAAGAAAATTACTCTCCAAATATTGCAAGATTTGCAGTCAAACCATGACAATTGGCAATGTGGTAAGAAAAGTTACGCAGTTATTTGGCTCCTGCTGCTTTCCATGATGCTTTCCAGTGGCTCTCAAACACCCCACTTCCCAAAATACGTAATTTCTGACTCTCTACTGGGTCACTGTCTTTGACAGCGTCCCTTTAGCTCTGTTCTGGGCCAGCTTGTACTGCTTCTGCAGCGAGTCACTTCTCTGACAGCTTTCTTGCTTGCTCAGCAACCTGTCCAGTTTATTGTCACCAGACTCCTACCCAGTTCACAATCTAGGGCAGCTGAGACCTCAGGCATTTCTGCTATCTCTAGGCTTGAAATCATCTGCTGACACTGATTTTTTTTTCAGGTGAAGGTTCTGGAATAATCTGTTGTAGTTTTGCTGACTCCCCAGACTTGCTGCCTGGATGGGCGAACCGTAGCTCTGCAGCTCGGGTTTAGGATGTAGAACCAAACCAACAACACGCAGAGCTTCAACCCTCTCAGGTTGAGGAAACATCAGACAAACTGAGTGGTGGGTGATATCCTCTACACAAGACTTCAAGGAAAACTAAACCCTGACAATTTGCAAAAACACGCCTATAAGGCACTCTTTCATGAAAGCCTATTTCTTGGTGTCCAAAGCATAGATGCAGTTGTCGTTGACATTTGTCACTGAGCTTCTGGAACATAAGGGCAAGGCGTCGGGCTATCTTACCTTCCTTTTTTTTCTGTTGCTTGTTTTCTCTCTTGAGGGATGCCACCTACCTTTAAGGGAAAAAAATTGACATTTTCTCTGGTCAGTTGATCTTTCCATGAATTCTGATCCTTTCTGGAGATTTTCCCTCCATTTTCCTTGGCACTCTCCCCACACAACAAGATTCTCACTCCTCGGCTTGTCACCTGCTATGGCATTTATAGAAAAATATGTATTGAACTAAGCAAAGGTATTGGCTGAAGTGAAGGAAAGGATGTGAAAGACCAGAGGAGTGCATCTCCTCTGCCCTTTCACAAAGGGAAAGAAAAGAAAAAAACTGCTAGATGTCCCTTTATTTAATAGCTTTGCATGAAATGAAAATTGGAAATTCACCCTCATTCCCTTCTCTTTCAAAATGAGCGTTCCCACAGAAACTTCCACTTCTCATTTACTCCATTTTGATACTTTATAATTTATTTCTCTTACTTTCACTCTTATTCAATATTTTATTATTGTCTTATTTTCATCCAGGGAGTGAAGAAGAAGAAGAAACATGTTGCAAGAGGAGGCATCAAGGATGATTCCACCAAATAGGAAATGCATTACTGAAGGAACCAGCCTCCCTCTGTCTCCTGATGCCGGTATATTCAAAGCTGTGGTCACAGTACAAACAATACGGTAAATTTTCCTGCTTTTCTGCTTGATCTTTGATATATTTATAATCAAGACTTGATGATGAAGTTGAGGTCAGACTGTGGCCCCTGCCCTGCACTGCCAGCACTCTCCATGGAGGAGAGAAGTCTGTTCTGTGGCCACCTTCCTGAGTTTTGGGTCGTGTTTTTCTTTTATGAGATCAGTCAATGTAAGTCAGGTAACTGCAAACACTAAGCAAACCACTTTCCATCTCACTCATAACATTTAAATCAAACAAAAGTAAAACACTTGAAAATTAACTGAAGGGACATCTGTCTTTTTAGTGACAAATGTGAGCGACAGCCTGTTGCATTCACATAAGGTTTCTTTTTGAGGCTGCTTTAAAAATATTCCCAATAACATCAGTTTTTGGTTTTATGAGTGTTCACAGTAATACAGTTCTGGGAACCCATCAGGAACTGTTGTGTTTAGCTTTCTGTAGGTGCTCTGAAGCCACATTTCTTCCTTTGCTCATTCCTCTAAGAGCAAAATGGACTTACATTTGGGATTCTACAAAGATACCTTTGACAGGGACTATCTTGTTCTCCAGCATGCAATGTCTTTGGTGGCACCTTTGAGCTAAGAAAATCTGAGGCTTGTGATCTCACTGTTGTAAGGTGCAGGCTATGAAGGATAAGCAGAGGTCCTGCAACAGAGGTAGAATGATGCAGAAAAAGATTAACTTAGCCACTCCTTGCAATGGAAAGGCTGGAGGAAAGAAACAGTCTGCAGGGGCATGAAATAGACAGCATATATTAGTAGAATGGAAACGCCTTGTTTTGAGTCTGTGTGGGGGTGAAAGGAGGAAATTTTAAATGGAAAAATGTCTAATGGAGAAAACAGAGTGAAGTGGACATACACTCTTCACCGCATAAAGGGGCATGTCAGGCACACTGCTCTGACTGAGTTTGATGCCATGACCCTGATTTTGCTGCATTCCCTTAAACACTCAGTAAATCCTTTCTCCCCATGAGCAGCTAAGGGTGCTGCTGTACCTACTGAAAACAGCCACAGTTTGAAAAGGATGGACAAAGTCAGGAGAAAAAGTCAGTTAATTTAAGGGTAGAAACTGGAATGGCAAGTGGCTGAAACAGGAAGGATTTAGACAGTCTGCCAGGCAAAATGATTGCCTCTCATGTTCTTATCTGTTAAAGCCAACTTTCACTGTGACAGGAAACACGGAGTGGTGACAGGGCTAAGAGAAAAGGCAATATAAACCTCAATTCCTACCAACAGAAAATTGAATTTTTGTTACTATAACTAGTTAAAGTTCTGCTATATCCAGCAAAATACATACGGTGGATGTTCATAAGCTTTTCAATATGTTATTTATGTTCCTTGGAGAAAGCAAATGTTGTTTTCCTTTTAGATAATGTTACTGCAGTTATATATGTCCTTTGTCAGTATTACTTGTGTAGGAGAAAAAACAGATGGTTCCTTCATACTGAAAAAGGCAAATACTACATTCTTAGCTTTAGGATGATGCCCACAGGCTTGAGTAACGAAAGAATCCTGAAGGAAATTATTGTAAATTGAACTATGCTGATTCAAAGAGAAACAAGCTTAAGTGGAAACTTAATGATAATTTCAGGGTCTGGATCCTGCTAGTCCTGTTGTTGATTGCTTTTTCTGATACTGTTCAGCTTTTCCCATGTTATTAGGTAGAAGTCCAGTAACTGATGTTTTCATCAATTCTGCTAGACTCTAAATGTCATTTTAAAATAGCTGAATCATTTGTAGTATCAGCTACTGGATTTGCAGGAGATACGGCTGACTACATGAAGACCTGTACCCAATACTTTTGCAAATATTATTATTCGAAAAACTGATATTAAATAGAAGCTTCTTGCACCTTGGCAAAGTTCCCAATGTTCCTAAGATAATGAAATGTTACTACTCCTTATGGTTTAGCAACATATATGAAATAACTGAGGGGTCTTCAATCTGTTTTAGACTCTTTCTTATCACACTGAAATTATCACTAACTTTAGTCATTAAGTTTTTTCCTACTATTAAAAAGGCATTTAATAAAATAGAAAACTTCAGCTGCCTTTATACTCTGGGTATACTTTCTTTTAAATAGAGCAGATGCCTATTCAGGAACATATGGAGAAGCCTACACTTTTATGAAGAGATACTGCCATTCTAACTCTTCTGACCAGCTCCAAAAACCTAAAAAGGAATATATTTCAGGCAGTTGTATGCAGCAAAAAGTTGGTCAGAACACATTTCTTCAACAGCTTCTGTTCCACAAATAGAAAAAGGAGAAAAATCCTTATTTCAAACTTGTCTGTATAATTTACCCACTCTCTAAAATGGCATGCATCTAATTCTGTCACCTGGTGATATGTATGTCTTTCCACTATACCCAGCCTATTCAGAGTTCATTCAGGATTGTGGTTTTCGACCAGAGGTGAGAGTCTTTCAAAACCATTTTCATTCAGTTTCTACAGGTTTTGTGACAGAGCCGCACCACAGAGAATCTGGTTTTGAAAGTTATTTAATTTTTATTCCATCATTTGCTTCTACACCCTTGAAAAAGTAAGACAAAAGACTACACTAGCTTAAGGGGACAAATGAGGAAAGACAACGAGAACATGACCGTGTTTGTCCTTCAAGTGCCTATTGACTTATAACTTACATTTTTATACCAGCAGACACTGCTACTCATTCAGGAAGAAAGCCATCTATAGACAATACAAGCACAGTACTTCACTAAACCAGGCCTTGGACTCAGGAGGATAGTCAGGTAAATATTTTTGCAGGTTATAGCTGAGCTGAGCTTTCTGGATGGCTAGAAATGATCCATCATCCTTCTCATAGCACTCAACTGGATGATCTTAAGTAGCTGCAGTGAAACTTTCAACTTCAGCAGATTGAATTTCCCCCTTCAAGAAAGCCAGTATTCTCTCCACGTCTCACTATGCTCAGGTTTTAAATAACACAAATCCTTTTGTCTCCCACTGCACATGGTTGTTTATGCTGAATCTCTATTTTATGAAATACAGAAGCTTTCCTTAGGTAGGTAACATGAAGAAATCAAAACTGAATGAAAGGTAGTTTTTCTTTTCTATAGCTACTAATTTGAAAATTAAGGTCAGCTGGACCGTGGTCATGATCTGTGTATGTGTCTGCCACAAGTACACGTGCATTGCTTATCCTGGCACCTCTGGGGAAAGTAATTTTAAGCATCAATATTATAAAAAGCAAATGTGAGTAATATCCTGAAAATAGTTAGCTATGATTAATTAATTATTTGTTCAGTTCAGTGAAAAGCACAGTCTTTCTTTCCCCAGGCCAAGTTTATAGCCATGATCCAGGCTAGTATATTGCATGCCATGGAGTTTTGCAGATCACCTACCTGGCCTGTGTCAGGTGAAGCTTATACCTTGTCCTTACCTGATACCTTTTATCTGCAGATCACATTTGAATGCCTGAGGCTTATGTGGCAATTTCTTACATAAATTCCGATTTTTATGTTGCAAGGCATTTTTTCTATTACAGTATGGGTTCATTTAAGTGCCTTTCAAGCTGCCAAAGCCTAAATATGCTGGCAGACTGGCAAAGACTTTCAGATATCAGCATATCTGAAAACGCACGGAGTTTCTTTACCACAATACACATTCCTGATGTCAGGGAAGGGAAGAAGAGAAACTAGAAAGGGTGTGTGATTGCACAGAATATACTGTTTATGTTAATAAGTACTAACTCTGCAAGGAGTGTCAGCCCCTGACCTTCTCAGACCTGCCTCAAAGAGGCTGCAATTGTGTGTCGTAGGGTCCAGTAGCCCATACCAGTTTCAAGTCACCACACAGGTTTCAGTTCCAGGATGTCAAGAGGAAAGTGTCATGATTTATTCTCCCATGGGGAATGTGGAAACCTGTGTCTTAATAATGTTTTATACCACATATTAAGGACTTCATTTCTTCTTAAATTTTTTTGTTAATAGTGTGTAATAACCACAGAAGTGTGTTTATAATGGACTGTCCAAGTCTGCTGCCAGCAACAGATATCTTTCTGATTCACTGCACTAGCTTTTTTTTTCCTGGGGTTCTCCAACAACGATAAAATCAGAGACATCACCCTATTTTTTAAAAATCAGATAATTTGTAAATGCAGTAGCCTGAATCCTTTGAGACTCAATTTGGTGATATACTAGCCTGCAACCTCCCAGTCTCTGACTTGGGATGCTAGCCTCCTTTTTACGGCTCTTTAACCTCATTAATAATTGTTTTACTCTTCTAAGTCTTTGCTTTAATGATTTATATCGCACTTACTTCCACTGAGGCAGGAATGGATGAAGGCAGCCCAGCATTTTGGACACAGGCATCTTCATCTCCCTTCCCACTTTGCACCATGCCGTTTATTTCTGCTGAGCAACAAAAGCAGAATGCTCTGAAGTAGCATGCTCCAAAGTAGATCAGCTCCCAGATCCAATAAAAATGTTGTGGGTATACACATATATACATATGTGTGTAAAATTCATATGCATACATGATCCAGCACATTATTCAAATGAAATAATTTAATTTAAAAAATGAACCTTTCAATCTGTTCTGGAAATCAGTAAGACATAGAAAGGCTCAGGTACATTTTTTTTCCATCTGCCTTAGGTTTGGAAAGCTACTTATAACATCAACTAATTAAGGTCTACAGATCTCAGAGGAGAAAGTAACTGACTATTATAAACACAGTCATTAAGAAGCACCCATGCCTACCTTTAGCAACGGAACAGAAGGTGAATGCATGACTTACCAATAATACATATCAAGAAAACTTCATTCTCTTTTCTCTTTTCAGGAATGGATTTTGATTTCTACAAATGGTGTACTCATTCATAGACAAACACCAACTAGATGCTTGAAAGATGGCAAGAGTAGATACAGACAGAAAATCAGACACGTGTTCCAGGAAGTTATTACCAAAACAGATATTAGAAACCACAGATAGTATGTTATGTTCCTCTAGAAACCATTAGACTATAGTGCCATCCAAAATCACAATTCATCTTAGTCATTATGATATTATGAAGAGAGGGTGAGGTTCACAATCAGCTGAAACCTATCTGCTGCCATGGCAGCCTGGCTCTTCCTCTGCGCTTACCCAGCTAAGTCTTGAAGCAGACCGGCTCTCTGATCCACCTGAAAACTACTTGGTTGCTGCTGCTGGTTGTTTGATGCAATGAGTTGTGGACAGACTGGAGAGCTGAGCAATCGCCAACCGTGTATGAAGTTTAACAGGGGCAAGTGCCGGATTTTGCACCTGGGGCACGGCAGCCCTGGATGCGCATACAGACTGGGGAACGAGGGGCTGGAGAGAGGGACCTGGTCCCTCTGCAGAGAGGCACCTGGGGGTTCTGGTTGACAGCAAGTTGAACATGAGCCGGCAGTGTGCCCTGGCAGCCAAGAGGACCAACCGTGCCCTGGGGTGCATCAAGCCCTGCATTGCAGCCGGTCGAGGGAGGGGATTGTCGTGCTCTGCTCTGCGCTGGTGCGGCCTCACCTCGAGTGCTGTGTGCAGTTTTGGGCGCCACAGTACATTAAGGACATAAAGCTACTAGAGAGTGTCCAGAGGGCCACGAAGTTGGTGAAGGGTTTAGAGGAGGAACTGTATGAAAAGCAGCTAAAGTCACTTGGTTCGTTCAACCTGGAGAAGAAGAGGCTGAGGGCAGACCTCACCGCGGTCTGCAGCTTCCTCACAAGGGGAGGATGAGGGGCAGGCACTGATCTCTCCTCTCTGGTGACCAACGACAGGACACGAAGGAATGGCAGGAAGATGTGCCAGGGGAGGGTTAGGTTGAATATTGGGAAAAGGTTCTTCCCGCAGAGGGTGGTGGAGCCCTGGAACAGGCTCCCCAGGGAGGCAGTCATGGCACGAAGCCTGACGATATTCCAGAAGCACTTGGACAATGCCCTCAGAGACATGGCGTGAATTTGGGGTTGTCCTGTGCAGGGACAAGAGTGGACTTGATGATCCTTGTGGGTCCCTTCCAACTCAGGACATTCTATGACTCTATGATTCTATGAGTTGTTGCTGCTGTAGCTTTTTTTGCTGAGTTTGTTTTCATTTCCTGACCTGGCTGACCACACAGGTAGTCAGGGAGTAGGATCATGAAGAAAAGGGTGGGAAGAAGGAAGAGAGCAGGAATCTGTCCCTTATGTTGGCAGACAAGATTTAGTCATCTTACACCAATACGAGACCAGAGACTAAAGCATCACTGTAAAGGGGTGTCAGGTGTCAGTGCAAACGTAAATATCAGAGAATTCTTAATGACTTCCAGCAATGCCCTAACCTGTCCTACCTGCAAAAGCAAAATGCAGAGTAAAATAAAATATTAAGGAAGACATGAAAACTTTGCAAAACTGCCAGTCTAGATAACAGTGAGATAGGTATCAATGTTATAAGATAAAAACTTTCATTCAAAAAGTCAGTGGACAAGAAATAGGTGTATTTTCTTCCTTAGAAGAATAATTAGGACTTTTTTCTGTGACAATAAGCAAGTCCTCCATTTCAGTGTTAGTTATAAGGCATACAGATTTAGAAAATACAGTTTAATGAAAAATCCAATGTATGTTTTATTAATTCCTAACCCCTCCTGATCCATTGTCTTCACGTGACTCCTCTACACAAGAATCAAAGGCCACTCAACTAAGTTATAATTCTAATCCACTTCCTACTCCCCATAAAGAGATAGTAACAAACACTTGTTTGCTGGGGATAATATGCTGACATCGTGTATCAGCGCTTTCTGTCTGTTAAAATGATAATGAATTCTCTACAGGTGTAAGATGAGTTTAACTATAGCATACCCTCTGCAAAATAGCACCCAATTTTCTCTGTATTCTTCCATTCATGTACTTTTATTTGAGTCCATTGAGACCCTTGAAAAATTAGTGACTTCAATAAGACAGTAATCACAACAAATTGGAGCCGCATTACTTCAAGGTAGACTAGAACATGCCTAAACTGATAATTATTCCTGAAAAATGCTAAGAAATGCACTCTGGAAGGAGTTATTTGAAGTGCTTAAGTACTGTGATAATTTCAAAAGTATCTGCACTTATGCAGAAAAGCAAACCACATCTCAGTGAAGGCAGCTCAGTGGAAATGTGTCTTCAACAGTCAGTCTAAAAAATGAAATTTTGTGCCTATGCTAAGGAAACTAGAGGTTAATTCTGAAAACATTATATTCCATTAAATCTATTCCATTAAATCCACATAACAATATTATACTGTCATCTTGGATGTTCTGTTTTGGCTCAGTGTTTTCAGAATTACATTGCACAAATATTTAAGGCCTCCAGACAGTCCAGATAGTCTGGACTAGTCCTGTGCTAGAAGGCACAGGAATATTTTTCCCTGTGAAGGCTGAATTAAAAAGCAGAGGCATATTGAATATTGCTAACAAAGTTAAATACTGTCTTTACCTTGAATTTTTACCTTTGCCATGTAGAAAACTTAATTTCCCAGGAAAAAAAAGGCTGTGAACAAATGGTGGTTGTAACAATTGAGCAGAGATATCCCTAGGCAAAAGAGCCAACAGATGTCTGCCACAGACAATAGCTGTATAGTACCGGCTTTTGTTAAGCACTGCCTGTGCTGTAGACAAGGTGCTCCTAGAAACTCAAGTGCTCATAAACTGATCCAATTAACTTTAAACAAAAAAGACACACTACAGAGGGACTCCGAGTGTTGATTTCAGCTGGACAAATTTTGGTAATTTCAGAAGAAAAGGAGTTATTGAAATCAGCCAGGGAAGGAGGCTGGTGATCTGACTCCCAGGTAAGGCAGAGGGGGGGTTTTAAAACCAGCAGCACACAAATATGCACCTCAGTTGTAGGAAGCTTCTGGAGATGCTTTGAGACCCAGCTGGATTAATGACGGCTCACCAAAACAAAACCAAAGGAACCCCACAAGCATAGTGGGAAAATGGACGTAACAGAGCAGACGGTGAGTGTGGGAACACGACGCGAAGCGGGAAGTGTCACATCCAGCTACCCTCTAGTCCAATTTAAATGAAACGACCCCCCCAAACCACTGAAAGTGACAGGTTCGTGCCAGATTAAGCCTACATACTAAGTGAATACTTCACCTCATTTTTCAGCTAGGTTAACTATATTAGAAAAGGGGGAAAGGTAAGGTGAATAGTAGGAAAAAATATCTGGAAATGGGAGATACGAAAGTGTGGAAAATGGAAAAAAGAAAGTGTGAAAATGGAAGCTGTGTAAATCCTCACCTGTGAGAAAGCTAAACTCAAGCCCTGAATGCTCTCATGGTGTGGGGGCAAACAATCTCTGTTACAGCAGCCTGTAAAAATTGGCTCATAGAACATATCATAGCAAGGAATTTCAGTACCTCTACTGAGCTGACAGAAAGAAGGAAGGCTACATGTATTAAAAGTAGTAATCTTTTAAACTCTTTTTATGAAATGGCAGAAAGAAGGAAGGGAGAAGTTATCTGTCCACTCTCAAGCCTGCTTGTATGATCTGGGCAGTAGAAGGCTTGAGGAAAAAAAAAACAAATTTCAAGGAACTAAAGACAAGGATGAAAATGGGAAATAGGATAAGGTGCTGAGCAGATGAGCCAAAGACAGATCATGCCACGCTAAACAGATACCTCTTTCTGAAAAAATAATTTTCTAGACAAAATATGCAGCAGATCTCATCTGCTCTGACTTCTGCAATGCATTTCATACAGTAGCACATATGAAATTATTAGCTAAGCTGGAGAAGAGAGTTAGGAGGAAAACTAGAGGAGGTGACAAGTTGGGCTGGTAGGGGATATATAAGGCTTCAGGGAGGTAATTAGTGGAGTTTTTCAAGGACCTGACATGGAACTAATCTTACCAAATGGCATTTATTATCAGATTTAAGAAAAATGTACGTTTGTGTAGATGTAATTCTCAGAAGTCACTAAGGGTGTGGCTAAAGTAGCATTTTTTCCAGGTCGGTAGTGTTGCTTTGAAACAAACCTCTGACTTGGCCTCGTGTACCACACTTCAGTTCATGTCAAAGAGCAATCTCAAGGCACACACTGGACTCCTTCCAGAGGTAAAAAAATGAGGAGATGTCCTCCAGGAACATATAAAATGTTCCAGCCGCCAATGGATGTTCAGTCCAACTGGCTGGGGCGGGGGGGGGGGGGGCTAGTGGAGTAAGCCCTCTGAAATGCAACCAGTACGGGCATCGGGTCCTCGGCACCAGGCACAGACCTTACTCCTGTTGGGCTGCGCTGACAGCCCATACGGCCTGAACAGGTAAGTATTATCAATATGAAAGAGATCAGAAGGAAAACGGAATTGTCTTAATGGGCTGAAATGAAATATAATTTAAAATTAAAAGTGAAAAAACATGTAATTAGAGGCCAAAACAAATACAGTATTGCCTATAAAATCTGCATGCTAAACTGCTTGTACGGTGAATCACAGGAAAACTCTGAGCAAATAGTTGGATTAATTTCTTTGAAAATACAAAAAACCAACACCCCGCCCTGAAATATCAATATAATTTTAAGAGATATCAGGTTATGCCTGGTATATTTTTTAATAGGAGAGCAGTTGGCTGTTGGAATGAAATAAAAGTCCTGATAAAGAATTTCAAACTGATAAGGGAAATCTATTTATTGGCAACTCATAATTAATTTGCAGTAATTTGCAAAAACAATGTTAGTAAACTGAAGGGCTTAGTGGGATTCAGAAATGGATTAGATGTTTCTGTGAATGCCATCCTGAATAATTACACTAGCTGGAATAAAAACTGGTAAGGGACAACAGTAGTTTTATGATTCTTCCTGTGGACAATCTGCAGTGATTACATAAATTACTCTCCTCTAAAGCATTTTCTACCTGAATTAGAACGAAGACAACAGATTAGACATACTGCTTTTTGTTTAATACAGTGGATTGTTACATTTAAATTTCAACAAACTATTCTAAAATGGAAGTATTGTAACTATCAGACTTCCGTTCTTCATGAGACTCAGGGCTATAATTCTGCCAACTGCCATTCAGACAAGTAATTCTGTTAAAAACCGGTCTTTGCTGAATGCATAAAATACTCCAGTGAGGTTAGTTTGAGATACTGAGTCCTAAAACACAAAACAACTCAACCTCACCGTACATAGAATATTGATGAGTTAATTAATGTGACCTAAAAGTTAAACATGTGATAACTGTGATAACTGCAATTAATTTGCTCCTGAGTTTAATTTGAAAAGGTTTAAACAAAGGGCATGAACTTGCCCTTGAGTAGTTAAATCATACTAATTGAAGCACTCCTACATTATAATAGATCATTTATCCCATTTACATTCTCATATATACACGTGCACAGTCTTGCTAAAAGACGACTTCTTGTTCATCATAATGCCATATTTGGTAGGAAAATTAACAAAAAAGAAGATAGTGCTGGGAAGATGAAGGCAGAAGTTCCTGGAAAAGGTCAGAAAAAGATTCCTAGAAAGAATTTAAGAGCATAAGACTAAAGCAATCCAGGAATTCCACAAGCTGCCTGAAAAGCTTTTCAGAGAGAAAACTGCTGCTGTAGGTTAAAACTATTTCCCAAATTTCACTCAGCAGAAACTAAAGGACTAGTAACGCTGTATTTTAAGGATAAGTGAAATCAGCTCCAGGTCTGAGAAAGGTACTCTGATATGGCTGCAAAAACAATTATTTAGCTATCTAATACGTGAGGTGGGACAGATGTAGATGCTTACCTGCAAAAATGGCAGCCTCAAAAATTCTGCTCAGTTGTAACACTAAATTTCACTTTCTTTCAAAACCAGACTGGTGGTGCCAGCTCGCCTTTCCACCCTTTACACAGCCCAATCATTAGAGCAGCCATCAGGATGGGTAACATCATGCCACAACATTTCCTGCTGAGAAAACCCATGCCAACACCTCCCCATCCATTAAGCCGCAGGCAATTGAGCAGCCGGAGCATTTGCCAGTCCCTCCCGCTGAACTCTGCGCTGCTCTGCGTGGAAGGGGTAGGTTCATTGGCTCACAGGGAGAGTAAGCTGGGCTCCTCAGGGGAGCGGTTAAAATATCAACCTGGCAAGAATCCAGTGCCTCTTTGAAGGATTTTATCCAGCGGCCATTTCACGTAAAATGTAGAAGCAATCTGGGAAGAGACAATGTAACCCAGTATTTCTACTCTATCACTGCAGACTCATGCCCTTTATTTCCTGATGAAACTTGCCTAATAAATGAGCAGAGTGAAACAGCTTTGCCCAGGAGGGAGGGACAGACCTTAACATTGGTCTAATCCATAGGCAGTGATGAAGGTGCTTATCTGAGAGGTAGAAAATGTATTTTTTTTTTAATAGTCTTAAGCAGAGGAAGAAGCAAACTCATCGCTTGCAATATCTCAATTATTTCTTTTTGGAGTTATTACATACAAAGGATGCAGTACCATAACATTTCCTCTGGCTAGATGTAAGGTTTAGCTTCTTATTCCAGGAAAATGCTTGTGGTGTAGCTATACAGTTATTTTCTCCCATGACAAAACTAGTTTAAAACATCCTGTCATTGGCTGCTTTTTCACCCTGCAGTTGTACCAGAGCAACTCATTGTGGGGCTGCATAGAGCATCAATAACAGAAATGAAATCTAAAAGAAAAAAGTCTGTGAACTGGATCAGCAACAGATCAAATATGAGACTTTTGCCCTAAAGATAGAATTTAAGTTTAAGGTGTGTTCTTGTCTTCACCAGTTCCTTACCTGCCAGCTGTCCCTGACCCCCATTTTGGCCACCGTAAGGTTCCTAACTCTCCTCATGTATTGCAAAGGGTTCAGAGGTCTTTGCCCTACTGCAGTTTCTGACTTCTACATATGAAGACTCTATGTTCAGGCCTTTTGAACATCTAGAAGTTTTCCTGACTTGAGCTTGAGTTGGACCCACCAAAGGAATATGGAAGGATGCAAAGTCTCACATCACCCTTGCAGGAGGGGATCCTTCCCCTCTACATGGCCTGGTGAGGCCACACCCACAGTGCTGGGTCCAGTTCTGGGCTCCTAAGTACAAGAGAGACGGGGACATACTGGAGCCAGTCCAGTGAAGGGCCACAAAGATGATGAAGGGACTGGAGCACCTCTCCCACGAGGAATGGCCAAGAGACTGTTTAGCCTAGAGAAGAGAAGACTCAGGGGGATCTTATCAGTGTGTATAAATACCTAAAGGAGGGTGCAAAAAAAAGGAGCCAGGCTCTGAAAAGAGCCTGGTGCCCAGTGACAGGACAAGAGGCAAAAGGCACACACTGAATCACAGGAGGGTCCCTATGAATATCACATAACATTCCTTTACTGTGAGGGAGAACAAGCACTGGCACAGGTCACCACAGCACTTTGCATGGTGCTATTTTGATTTCTTGCTTTAAGTCAGGAGTTTTATCTTGGTCTCCCAAGGGGGTAAATTTTTATAAGGTGAGTACATTTTTCAGTACCAGGTATCTGTGTTAAAATTAGAAGCTCATGCCCAGCTATACTTACAAAAGGACCGCTATTCCCACATATGATGGTACCCAAACCCCAGTCTTTTAGGCTATGATTTAAGATTGCTGTTAAGGAAATGAAAGCTTACACCATTCACGTCTTCAGTACTGTTTTCCATTTTTGTAAGAATACTTACTGCCAAACTAAAATGAACCGGATGTTTTTTTAATGCAAAATTTCCTTATGTCAAAGCCACTTTGAATACATTTCACATTGTGTGGAAAAAAAATTCAGCCTTTACATGTGTGGGAACGTCATTGGAATCAATTAGTTGTTGCCAAATCTCTAGTGGCGGGCTAACATATTAAGCACAATGTTATATACAATGTTATGATACTTAATTATACTTTTATATGGAAGATTTGAGATCACAGAGGAAAAACAGGTCTTACAATGGATATATGTAGATAGACATTTTATTTCAAAAAATAGCAAATGTCTTAAGAACACAAACCAGAAAGTTATTAAAAGCTTCATAGCAAAATATTTAGCCAACTCTGTTACAATATATAGGCTTGAGGTTCTAACAGTTAACACTATGCCTCAATTCACTGAGCAAATAATGCTCCTGATACATAAACATCGCGCAGTTGAAATATGGAGCTGAACCTTAAAAGAAAAGAGGTGACATTTTTATCTTTCATCTTCCATAATTGAAGAGCAAGGACATTTTAACAGGTTTGATTCTTTTTGGGAAAAGCCATTAAAAATAATTCCTGAGTATTTAGGTTAAGTGAATATATCAAAAACGACCAGTTAAGACCAACATCCTGGTAGGTGAGCCTTGCAGCTTGAAGTGACATTCTCTAGCACGGCTGTCATGGCAGGATCACGGCCTAAATACCTTAATGAAATACATAAAAACCTTCTGGCATGCACATTCAAATTCTCATTTTCTTCAGCAATAGCCTACAACTGTCAACTGTGAAGCTTGCTTTGCTGAGAAAAACATTGTTTTAAATGTCACTTCCTTTTGCAAAATCTTGTAATGCAAATTGCCACAGCTAAGCCTCCAGTGAACCATCACACTCGTAATTATGTGAAATATATAAATCAAAATTTAGGCATGGGGCTTTCATACTATCTTAGTGTACATATTGAATTTTATGCTTTGTATCCGTGTTTTGAACATAGAGATCCAGTTATTTAGCTTCTTGCTATTGTAATGAGAGGCAATATATTAATTTTCCATTATTCTTTTCAGATGCGTGTCACAATAACATCTTTTTATACACCGTGTTTCTAAAATCCTGTTGGCATTCATCATGTTCCTACCATTTTAATTGAATCTGTATATTTCGATTTTAAAACTGCTGCCAATCAAAGTGGTTTAGAGAACTAATCCCAGAAGAATTTTCAGATTTCTTACTTTATGTAATTTTCCCAGAATTACAGGATTACATTACAATGGATGCAGAAAGATTATTGTACAAAGCATAGTTAATAATTCACAACACAGGTATTCAACTCGACCAGTTACAATGAATTCACAAAAGTGGTTTTAATTATAGCCACTCTTTTCTATCCACCCACTCCAATATGTAAACAAGTTTCTCACAATGACAATGGCAAGACGGCAGTTACCGAGATGTACCGTATGTGAAAGACAACACCTAGGATAACGGTCTGGATTTGACAATTCCAGTATGTGCTCCTGCTCGCTTCCCATTCTAGACTGCAAGCACTGTTTTTAGACTCTTGCAGTCATTAAATAAACAGAACTTACAGGTAAAATGAGCTTTTTTCCTAATGCAGGCTTCTGGAGTCAAATCAACAGAAAGTAACATGCTTATATAGAACAAAAGAAATGGCAGCTTGGGAAAAATTGGAATCAGTTGTACCAAAACTCTCCGAGCAATGATAACGTACAGTATTGCAGCTGTGTATTACTAAGACAAAAAACTCTTGGCATTACAAAGATGAAGATCTCTGTTCACACAAGCCAATTTTCATAGGCTATTAAGCATTTGGTTAAAAACAGGCTTGTACTAGTCTCACTGAAAAGGAAACACTTGGTAAAATGTTTTATTTTTAAAAAATACTGTATGACATCTTCTAAATTGGAATTTAAATATTAAAATCTTGTTTCAGAAGTTCCTCGCTTCAGGTTGTTACTCAAAAACTCATCGTGTTCAAAACTCAAATTATTATGAGATCTTGATATCATAAGAAGCTTTTCCTTATTAGTGAAGTCCTTCTTGACTGGCGCCTGTGGCACAAGTAACCTATCCATCGGGTCCTCTTTGTTTTCTAGTTTCATATACCCTTTACTGTTGCTCCGATCCAGTCTGGGCCAGCTGGGGTGTTTCCTTTGCTCAGCTTGGACAGTGAGCGTAGATGGACCCCTGTCCAAGTCCAGCGACTTCGAATGTGAAGACAGAAGATGCAAAGATGTGTTGGACCCAAACTGTTTCTTGGCAGCGCCGGGGGATAAAAGCTTTCCTGTGCTTGGTCCGAGAGTCATAGAAGATTTGAACTGATCGGATGGAGTGTCCACAAATGAATTGTGTCGTGGCAGCATGGTAGCTGCCGGTCTGTAGGATTCATTGGTATCAGTTAGTGGAATGGCCAGAGAATCCATCGACAGATTTCTAGACCAACTCCTAGTGACCTCCGAGTCCTCAGTTATGTTGTCTATACTGGGCTCATCAATAACACAGTTATTCAGTTTAATTACTGGCAGTGTGAAAGCACTAATGGAAGATGACACGATGGATTTTGTTTCACACTTTATAGAGCTAGTGTTTTTGTCATCTGAAGCTTTGCTGGAATGAGGGTAAAGTCCAAAGACTGAACCACGTTGCTCAGTCAGCAAAGGTGGCAGGAGGCTACTCGTGGTCCTATCTTCATTTAGGGTAATCTCATCCTCTTCAGCAGAACTATCCATTCTAAAACTACCCTTGAAGCCAGAGAAAGGTGCAACTGTGTTCGCAGCCAGCCGTGACGCACACGAGCTCCCGCTGTGCCTCAGTTCTCCTTCCCCCAACAAGCCAGTGAAGGCACCACTCAGCTGCTTTTGTTCTTTGATCCTCAGGGTGTGGATGTCTATTACAGTGGAGTATATGTCTCTCATGTGTATGATTTTTGTTTCCTTGTCACGGTTTTCATGCAGAATGGCATTTGCGCAAATAAAAATGAAGATTCCAATGCCCATAGTGAAAGGGCCCAGCATTTTCATCTTATCTGAATGCATGTGCTGTTCAAAGAAACGAAGTAAAATACTTCCTTGGCCGCTCAGGACCTGGGTTTCATTTACAGATAGATTATCTTCAGATCCTAAAACCTGTTCCTTTTGGGGCCAGTATCCAAGGATGGCCATTGCAATTCCCAAGAATGCGATAAGCACTCCCAAAACAAGGAAGAATCCTGAAGGAGAATAGAGACGGATTTTGCCCCTGACGATTACTACATCTGCCCTGGGCCGGCGTCTAACTGGTTTGTTTTCCTCAGAAGCTGGTGCTGCGGCAAGGTTTACATGTTGCTGAGACCTGGCAGAGTCTTGCCTTTTTAAGGCAGCCAGTCCTGTTATGACTCCTCCGGTTGCTATCATAGCTCTATATTGTGCCCTGGGAGAAAAAAAGGAAAAAAAAAGGAGAAATGTTGAGGAAAGTAAAGGTTATATCTGCAAATATAAATAGCACTTTGTTAATCTATAGATAATTTTTCATACTCAAAATATTAATGACTTCAGAAAAGCTTCTATATCTTGATCCAGTTATGACATAGTAACAGTATTGAGATTCACATGGCATCTTAAAAAAATATGCAAGAGTCTTTTATCTCTGTAAATATAGGCAATAAATCTTCCATCAGTGATACAAACAGTAGCAGAAAGTTAGCGCTCTTAGTGGTGATATATCAGGATAAAAGATGAAAATATTCAGAAGTCTTAATAGATGATTTATCTCTGGACTGGTCTGCAGCAAAGTCAATAATACGTTATTACCTTGTATGTGTTTTAGATCTTTTCAGCACATTAGCTAGTAGTTCTTTTAAAAACTTCTGTGGCATACAATGGCTATGAATACAGATCATTCTACAAATCGCCTTTAAGAGATCTTTCCTTATAGATTTCAAATACATATTTATTCCATCATGTAAAGAAGCTTTTATTAAGCCTATTCAGATCACCTGAGTCTCAACTACAGAATCATTTTTTTCTTTCCTAATAAAGCCGATCCTCTTTTATGCATATCGAGATCTTTTTTCTCCCCTTCTTGGCTCCTCATCGACTACAAATCAAGTAGCTCAGTTTAGTTCACCAGATAAGAAATCTTCATAAATTTCAAGTTCATCAATTCAAAGCTTCATCATTTTATGAGGAAATTTTTTCATTTCATACCTGGCTGTCTATTACACAAGAAACACTAACCAGCATGGCTTTAAAAAGAGAAAGCCATGTTTGATAGTTTTTTATGAGTAAGAATAACAAATGAAAAAACACAGTTTAGGAAAATTTTATTTTAGAAGGCATCTTATAATCAGACTCAAAAATAGTTTCTGAGCTTAATTAATTAATATTAGAATGAATACTTGGTAATATTATAGACTAAAAGTAAAATGCTGTAAGCCAGGTATAAAAAAATTACATTCTCTTTGGTGGCCTTACTAGTCTCAGAGATAAAGAAAGGCTCCATGTCAAAGCTGGGGATGGTTACACAAGGAGACAAAGCTAAAGTTGGACTGGGTGAATAATGTCAGAGGCTGAAAAGCAGAGTCAAAGCAAACCGGTGACTGTTGCAATTTACAGGCAGTAATTTTCATCAGATCTTTTAAAATATTTATATTTTCCAAAAAATCTTAGCAGTGCACCTGTTAAAAAAAAATATATTAGATCTATCATAGTATGAGAAACAAACAGACAGACTCTATATTTGGACACCATCACAGATTTCCAACAATGCAAGCGTCACATATGAATATCTACAAACAGAAATTGGTCCAACCCACCAATTATGAACTTGATTATGAAATTAATAGGGAATTTCAGACAGGTGGCCAAGTGGAAGGACTAATCCAGGAAAAAAATGTATCCAGTGTTCACCATTATGCATTCAGCAGCAATTCAGATGACAGTCAGAAAGAGTAGCAACCTGAACTCCCTCCCTGCACCATCATTACTGAAGCACAGAGTGCTTCCTCTCTCTTTGTGAGATAACTTTTCTTTATGAAGGAAAGACCTGATAAAAGTATACAGCATTTTCTGAATTTCTGAAAGAGAAATTCATAGCGTTATTCCAAAAATCTCAGAAATTTCACTTGTTTCATGTTCCTAATCTCTCCGGAAATTCTCACCCTTTGCAATTCACTTCCATATTTATGCTATCTGGGCAATTTCAATAGTTCAATGCCAATTAATTTCTTGACTGCCTTGTGAAAAGCTATTGTTTTTAATGCAACAATTTAAAAATCCATCGACAAGAGTTATTTGACTTTGATAGTCTTTAAAAATTAAAACAAAACTTTCTCATATGCCTATGTGTTTAACAGTTTCTGCCAAAACAGAAGATCATTATTCTGTAAAACAATGTTTTGAATCTCTAGACAGGAATAAATAGGACTTATCCATTATAAAGCTGTCGTATTTTGTCATGGCTCAATTAAATGTAATTAGTTTTCTCTATGAAATAAATTAAGAGAATTATGGCATATCTTTACAGAAATGAATAATCATTCAGCTATAATCAGACCTTTGGCAGGGACAAGGAGTTTCCATATTCATGTGGTATTTTACAAGCACACATCAACCTACCCTGTCCATTCTCAGGGCTGCCAAGGAACTGCACCAGCATAGCAGGGTAGTGCTAAATCCATACTCTGTCTGTTGGTAGCATTTGCTATTTTGCGTACTGTACTGTGCTTATCACAGCTACCTGGATTGCATCAAAGGGTGAACAGAGTAAGCTCACATCTGCTTGCTAAATATTTTAAACATACCTTTAGTAAGAGCTCTTCTCTAACTCTGAAAAGTAGAGCCAATAAAACCATTCTTAAAAATTGCATCTTGGGGTGTCTTTCTATAGAAAGCTCTGATTTGCGAATATTGCAAAAATTGCAGGAAAACCACATCTCAATTTCATTATTAATTGGTCTCCAGCAACTTGAAGGACAGACAGAAATTGAGATCTCTTAAAGTGAAAGTGAGAGAGAAAGCGAGGTCTCTCAAGCCACATAGCTGCCTGCCTCCCAGCATTTCAGGGGAACATGTTCCTCTGGTTCACTTTACAGGCATCAGAGCTTGGGCACAGGGGAAAGAAACTCTGGCTGCAACAAGATACAAGCATATTTTATACATAGAAGGAGTCTCTTTCCTATTTCTTGAGTTCACATCAATATTATTGTATCTTCTTCATGGAAAAAATCACTACCAGGTGTGTAAATAATAATTTGTATTAAGCCACAGTGTTGGTAAGGCTTATAAGCTACTTAATATTAACAGTTGAATTTTGGTCTCTTCTACATCTAATAAAACCAATGGTATTAACAGACATACTGGTATGAGATGATTTCACTTCATGCTGACAGCTTTTCAGAAACCAATTACAACAAAGTACATATTAAGATAGAAACCTTTTTTTAGAAAATATTATATTTAGAATAAAGTGACATTGCAGATACATTTGATTTATTCTGCAAATCTGTTTAGTTTCACCACATAACAGCCATAATGAGTACCAATTACAAATGCTGCTTCTCTTATTTAACACAGTACAGTGGTTACGTTTAGTTTTACCCTCAAGTCTGAATTCAAACTTCTGAACAAGCAAAGACTTAGAAGACTGACTCAGGTAAATAAAGCTTACACTAAAAGCTCAGACAGCATCTCTTTGGTGGCACTTTGAATGAGACAGGCTGCCTCTAAAACAAATTGAATAATGGTAAAATGGATGAGGAATACAGAACAAAAAGAAAGGGACAGGCCTGTAATTCATTTTATAAAACACAACTGTCTTGCTGATATGAAAGCACCACAGCTGCCATGCTCCTCTTGAAGAACAAATGTTGAGTCGCTCTCTAACTTCATAGCTGCTTTGTTTGTTTCATCTTCTGCAAGAACATCAGGTCCAAAGGCCTGGACAGCTCAGGGTTTTAGTCTTGAAAGAAGCGGTAGCCCAGATTTACCTCTACATTTAGCTTTGCTTTGCATTGTGCTGTTGTTACAGAGTGGCCCTGACACCAGCCCTGTCAGCCGCTCAAAGATCACCCAAGAAAAGCCTGTCTTGGCAGAGGTTCTGTAGAGCAGCTCCTGCTTGCTCTTGCTCTCTCTCTGCATTGTTTGCACAGAGAATTACTCAGGCTCTTGACGCTTCAGTTCTAACCTCTTCAATGGCCATTAGCAAGATGTACTTCACCTTTCAGCCAGTCTGTAGGCTAAGCCCAGTTCTCTGCATCTGGCATGCTTTCTAGGAGATGCCTTAAAAAACCTAGCAGCAAATGGAGTAACAGGTGTTATGTGTCCCCTTAGCATGAAAAAAAGATGGACCCCTCAGCAGATACTACTGGTTGTTATCTCAGGTGCCTGTAGCCTCTGCAGGGCCTGCAGAGAGCCATGTGGCAAGGACAGAGAAATGGAGACAAAGCGAAAGATCTGGATAACTGTGGTGGATGCCAGGTGCCCACCAAAGCTGCTCTATCACTCCCCTCCTCAGCTGGACAGGGGAGAGAAAATGTAACAAAAGTCTCATGGGTCGAGATAAGAACAGGGAGAGCACTCACCAGTTACTGTCACTGGCAAAACAGACTTGACTCAGGGAAATGTAAAAAAAGAAAATTAATTTATTGCCAATCAAATCAGACTAGGGCAATGAGAAATAAAACCAAACCTTAAAACACCTTCCCCCCACCCCTCCCTTCTTTCTGGGCTTAACACTACTCCCTATTTCCTCACCTCCTCCCCACCAGTGGTGCAGGGGGACGCGGAATGGGGGTTGCGATCAGTTGATCACACATTGTCTCTGCCGCTCCTTCCTTCTCATGGGGAGGACTCCTCCCCTCCATGGGAGACAGTCCTCCATGAACTTCTCCAATGTGAGTCCTTCCCACAGGCTGCAGTTACTTTATGAACCGCTCAAGCGTGGGTCCCTTCCATGGGGTGCAGCCCTTCAGGAACAGACTGCTCCAGCGTGGGTCCCCTGTGGGGTCACAAGTCCTGCCAGCAACCCTGCTCTAGCGTGGGCTCCTCTCTCCACAGGGCCACGGGTGCTGCCAGGAGCCTGCTCCAGCACGGGCTTCCCACGGGGTCACAGACTCCACGGGCTGCAGGTGGATATCTGCTGCACTGTTAACCTCCATGGGCTGCAGGGGGACAGCCTGCCTCATCATGGCCTTCACCACAGGTTGCAAGGGAATCTCTGCTCCGGTGCCTGGAGCACCTCCTCCCCCTCCTTCTTCAGTGACCTGGGTGTCTGCAGGGATGCTCCTTTCACATATTGTCACTCCTCTCTCCAGCTGATGTTTCTGCACAGCAGTTTTTTCCCCTTCTTAAATATGTTATATCCCAGAGGGACTACCACCATCACTGATGGGCTCAGCCTCAGCCAGCAGTAGGTCCGTTTTGGGGCCAGCTGGCATTGGCTCTATCGGACGCAGGGGAACCTTCTGGCAGCTTCTCACAGAAGCCACCCCGGCAGCCTCCCTGCTACCAAAACCTTGCCACCCAAACCCAGCACAATAACATCTGCAGAAGTATGGGTGGGTAAAGAGCCACAAGAGGGTCTGCAGCCTATTTAAGAAGAGAATACTACAGCTGGAGGAATAAATTCATGCAGGAAAGGTTTGCAGATTTGATGCATAATGGGTAATGATAAAAGAAGCATCACCCCGGGATGTGGACTGACATCTGCTTTTTCCTTACATTACACTGGCTGCCCAAGCCAAAGCTGCCAGAGAAGCTGGAAGGGATTCTCCTTTATCACCTTTCTGTATGGGGAAAGGTTGCTCAGATGCTTAAGGAAAGGCTGTCATAAAGGAAACAAGAAAGAGGGTTAAAACAGCTTTCACAAAAGTGTTGTGAGTAACCACTAGACTTGCATTCGCGTAGCAAATAATGAAGTATTTTCCCAACCAAGTCAGGAGGTTGAATCAACAAAGAAACAGTAGATTGACTCTGTGATACAAAGATAAGGCACAGGTAAATTATCAGACAGACAAAATTAGCGCAGGTGGACATGGATCCCTCTTTTCTACCAGTACAATAGGCTACCACTGATGATCAGACAGAAATATAGTGCATTTATGCTGCTAGCATTACCCATACCTGACTTTGCCTGCCTAGAGGAAGGAAGGGAGGAAGGAGGCAGGTGAGCTGGGGACTCGCTAGAGTAGCTGCAGAGCACAGAGCAATCTGAACAGCCTGGACACCTCCACAGGGAGGTAGAGCAGATAAGAGGAGTGACTCAGAGTCCTTTTGAAGCTAGGAACTGTCTACACAGGTAATTCCCAGTTATCTTTTGGAAGCTAAGCAAATGACAAAATGGGTGGGGTAGGATTTCATGGGATTTGAGGCCAGTTGACTCACTGACTGATTAGCCCAGATATGAGAGATGTGTCAACTGCAAGAACCTATTACAGACTGCACATTTCTGTTTTAAGAGCAACTGAGGCAAGAGCTGCTATTTAGACAATGGCTCTAACGCTAGGCAGCCTAGGAAAATCTGAAAGATGTGTGCAAGAGCACAGATTCAATGAAAGGAATTGACTTCATAGCATGTTCTAGTGGCTCCAACTAACTTCTCTTGGTTCCACAAACTACAAACTATTTATTTCTCTCTTTCACCCAAGAGGCTGCCCCTCTTTCCTCCCTAAGGACTAGCATCACCTTAACTGTACTGCTGTTAACTAACTTTTTTCAGAGATGGTCTAACTATTAAAAATCTAATTAATCCCTTAGCAATTGTTCTCAACTTGTAGTATGCTTTAAAGCTTGGGGCTTCTATTTTAGATGCCTGAAAGCTTAGCTAATTTTTTTCAACTATTTTGGTACTATAAAGGTTATTACTTCTACCTACAACTTAGCCTTTTGAATACAGACATAGTAATGTGAATTATACTGAGATCTTACACTTAATTTTAAAGGTATGCTAGCAGCGAAGATGGGAAGCAAACTAAAGAATACTAGAATTGTATTTCTTTAGTATGATTTGTTTTATTCCAGATACATTTCAGTGTCCCTTACGACATCTAATCTTTTCTGTTTGCATATTTCTCTTTCATATTTACTATCTGAAAAATGGTTGAAGCTTAATTATGTGAAATATTCAGAACTATACATGCTATTTCCCTGTAGTTTAACGTATGTAAAACTTTCTCAAAAGCATAGCTCTTGTGTCTCAGCAAAGAATTAAACATCACTGCAGTAAACAGTGTGTGACAGAACATGATTTATATTACCATAGCATTTCCTATCTTACTATTTCAGCTGATTAGGAAATTTATTTCCCATTAGTACTTGATTTGTTATCATTTAACTGATTCAATTTCAAATTTTAACAAGAGGACAAATTTTAATATCAAGGAAAGTTTCTTTTACCTTTGATAAACCTAGAGTCCTAGAAATTAAGGAGGTATGCGAGAGACTGTTTACACAGAAAATATTTCTCATAATCAAGAATGCAAATGATAAAGTAATAAGAGAACTGATAACGTAACTGAGTAAACAAATAGTATTAATCTGCACTTAACACAGCTATACTTTTCTCCTGATGTACAATACACACCTATCAATACATTATCTATGCACAGAGGTTGTTATCTGGTACAATCTGTTCTGTTCCAATGGTAAAAATATGCAACTTTATATGCCCAAAGGGATTAATCATTCTGGTAGAGATAAAACAGCAAGACCAAACAGAGGGTAGTTCCACAAGACGCAGAAAAAATCACCTCAAATTACATTTTTATTTAGCAGTTTAACAAGCAGCCCCCTCCAAATGCCTAGCACACCAATGGGACTACCTTATGAGGCATCTCTCTCCTCATACCTATTCAAAAAACGACCTGATTGAACAGATTTAAAAAGAAAAGAAAGCAGGCAAAAGACATCTTTTGTATTCATGATTATGGGGTATTTTAAGTGTACTTTAATTGACAATAGGTGAGAAGAAAGCACGTGAAATGTGGTATTAAAAATCTTCATAACCTCAGCTGGGATTTTAAAGTCATGCTAGCAAAAGCCAAGGACAGGAAACTGCATGCCTGTTTAAAACATTAAAGCTTTGAAATTTCCAGCTGAAACAAACCCTTTGAGTTCAAATTCCCTTTAACGGTGCCTCTTTTAGGCTGTAAAGGGATAAACTTAGGTACTAATCACGTCCTTTTAACCTCCTGGCTGCCAGTCAGATTATGCATACAGGCCAAATCGTGCAAGCAAGCAGTTTCACAGCATAAAAAGGAAAAGGGAAGCTGCGCATGGGTCAGCCGATGCAAGGGCACCAGGGTGTTCGGGTGCAGCAGTAGGCAGAAGGTCCATCGCAGAGATTAAAAACTGAGGTTCCCTGGATATTAGTAGACTATGCAGCTGTATCAAATGGTCTGTACTTGCTTTACAATAGGTCTATGTTAAATAGTAAAATCTTCGCACTCGTAAGTGGAAAACAAAAGCTCATATCAAGGACACGTCAAAATCTGCTGGGAAATTTGAAGTCTGACAGTGATGCATTTATTTAAAAAATTTAGATCTGGCAGTGGTTATCAAATCTGCACTGTACTAGTCCAAGCAAGACCACAGGGGTCCTGCCGTTTTCTCTGCACAATCTGTGAAATATAACTAGGCATGGCACATCAGAACTTTCTTAAAAACACTGAAATATTTACTGCTTTAAGGAATCCAGGGGGTCCACAAATTGTGAAGGACAGAAAACTGATTTGGAGTGGATCTAGAGGATGGACTGAACACACACTGGGAACCAAAGAGAAGCAGCTCATTGTTCTACTATTAAAAGCTGAATACTGAAACAAACTAAGAACGGAAAATGAATTTTCAAAAAACAAATCTAGGATTTAAATTGAGAATTATGAAATCTCATTTTTATAGATATTTCTATAACTATACTGTGTCACACTGGTTTGAAACATATGCAAAGAGGTACCTTTACATTGTACAAAGGGGCACAGTTCCCTTTTATCAAAGTGACTCTGATGCAACTTTCAGGTGTGGCAAGCAGTCGAAGGAACCACGCTCAGTCCACACGGAATATACCAAATCTGCGTTTGGACTTGCATTCATCCTATTTCATTAGCAAGCCTGGGCCATTGCATTCCCTGACTTTTACGACCGTCCACTGCCTTGTGTTAAAGCAGGACTCTCACAGCTAGGGAAGTCAATGTATGACTGAGTAACCCAACTTCCTAATCTAGCCTTCCTCAAGCTGTTACACTAAATGTCTGCATAATGACTCAGTAGAAAGGCTATAAAATTACCCCAATTCACAAAAATTACAATAAAAAATCTTTAATCCTCCACTATTATTTGGAGGGGGGAGAAAATAAAACTCCAATCAAAAAAAAAAAAGCCAAACCCCACTGAACTAGAGTTATAAAACTACACTTCATTACTATTAAGTGAACCTCTCAGCTGGACAAGGAATAGAACTTAGTGACAAAGGTACAACTGATCAATACCCATACTTTCACAGTTCATCAGTTTGTGTCCGCAGTAATGCAAGCCTCTCCTTCCTTTAGAAAGCACATGGAAGTGAGCTTGAAGAGCAAAATTTTATTTTTCAAACAAAACTTTGGTACATACTGTCCAGGACAGCAGGTCAGAGCCCTCGTTCATGTAGACAATGTGAATATAGGATCATATACAATCACTGGATAATCCAAGTGAAGCTGGAGCTCAGGAAGTCTCTAGCCAAACCTCCTGCTCACAGCAGGGCCAGCTGCATGGTCAGACAAGGTTGCTCAGGGCTGTGTCTAGTCTGGTCTGGAAACATCCCCAGGACGAGCTGGCACGGCCTCCCTGCCCAGCCTGCGCCACTGCCCCTCTGCCCCATGGGGAGAAAGTTCCTCCCTATATCCAGTCTGAACCTCTGTCTGTTGCAGCAACTTCTGTCTGTTGTCGCACGTCCTAACACCACGTGGCACTGTGAAGACCCTGGCTCTGTCTTCTTGAGCACCCTCCTGGAGGTACTGGGGGGCTGTTGTTAGGTCCTCCCAGAGCCATCTCTTCTTCAAGGCTAAACCAGCCCCACTTGCTCAGTCTGTTTGCAGGGCAAGAGTTTCAGCCCCCAACCTCCCTGGGGGCCCCAGGCTGAACTTGCTCCAGTCTGCAAATGCCTTTCTTCACGTTTTATTAATGTCAAATTCCTTTTTTGAAATCACCTGGGATTTTATTCGGCTCTAAACTAACTTGAAATAATCATCCAATAACTATGGAATATCATTGTATGGTAAAGTGAGGATGCCTGTTACCCAGATTTGGGGAATGCCATGACGGCATTCTTTAAATCAAACCAAACAAAAATCCCATTTGAATGCCTTCATCACTTACAGTATCTGTCACATACATTAATTATTTCAACTGTTATGCCAAGGTCAAAAGTAAGGTGAACACCCAGCAATACTGCACAGAGATGAATGCCTGTGCTGCTTATCCTCTTTGCTATTACTTCTTCTTCAGCCTGATCCTTTCAGTGGGTCATACATTGTATTCTGTGCAAAATCAGCAACATTCAATATTGGCAGCATTACACAGAGCTCGTTAGCCACTCACAAAAGCACAGAGCACACATCAAAGACAGAAAAAGGAACCTGACTTTCTATATTTTGCTTTCAAGACACTGCTCTCTGACTTGGCCTAGTTTTGGTCTACAAGGTTTTGCCTGGCCCAGTTGCATTCACTTTTAAATTTGTTCCATCCTCAGCTACATCTGCTGGCACGCTGCAGTAAATCCGGTGTGAGTCTACAGAAGTTCATGGATTTTACCAATGTAAAACTCATGTAAAATGAGGTTGGAACCAGGTCTCTTATGTCTAGAACAGCTTCCCACCCATCATACACTGAACCAAACCTGTTCTCAGGACACAAAACACCTGTCTCATGCAGCATAAACCCTGCCCCACCATCATCATGGGTGATGTCCTGAATTCCCAGCTGTCCTGCTCTCCATAGCTGTACCAGCTTAGCTCAGTCCTAGATGACAGACTAAAGAAACACAAGCTCTCAGGCACCAGTTGTATTTGTGGAATGCCTACTGTAATCTCTGTATTCATTGTATTAAATTATCAATAAATTGAGAGCTGTAACTTGTTGTCAGAAGTAGGCACCAATAAATTCTTTACTTACACACAGGAATTTTAACTTGTAACGCTCAGACACATCATGTCCTGTTCTAAAATATATTACAGAACTAAAACAAAAAGCAAGAGGGAGCTAAAAATAGGCTGGGGAAACAAAAACAGGAGGAAGCTTTATAAGATTTGAAGAAAAGGTGCTTAAAGGTGATTGACTAATAAAGTTGTTTCATTTTCTTTCTAGAAGAAAAAAGTATGATATGCACACAGGAAAATAAAAGTTGGATATACTAGGCTTTACTTTTGCTTTTATTTGCTTGCATTCTCCAGTTTGCCTGAGTTTTTCTACTAAAAAACAGCCAGGGTTTTTTTAGCCTAAATTGAGTAAGGTGATAACTGTCCTTTATGACTAAAGTGACAAAACCTGTTTCTAAGCTATTTTAGCACTTTAGTTTGTGTAAATCCATTTTCTAGCGAAAATCAGCACTACAAATGGAAGCAGATATTGGCAATTTAGCCAAATATTCATGATTATTTTAGATACATTTGTCCATTCACATTATTAGTGCTCACATTCAGTAATTAGAAAAGATCCTGGGTTATCTATGCTTACAGGTGAAATAAGTAGACTACTTTAAATCTTTTATGCCATGCAATCTATCTGCTTTCAGTATAAACAGAAAATAAAGCTTTTTATTGAAAAACAATCACTTTATGAGCACAATCTAATTTAAAATTTGTAAAAGAAGCATGTGGAGCTTTATGCATTTATTCTTGTTTGCTGCTTTTTTTTTTTTTTAGTTTTTATCTTTTAGACATTCCAAAAATAAATGAAGGAGCTTCTTTCAGAGGTAAAAAGTGAAAACTGTGAGATAATACTATAGCCCAGCAACCCTACCACTGAAATCCAAAATCCACAGAACTTCTGAAGCACGTTCACACCATGCAGATCTGAGTATTGATCAGCTATCAACCACAAGTCATGAAACAAATTTTATACAGGTCTCTAGATGTTTCTGAAAGACTGAATGTGTAAAAGCGGAGTAAAAGCTATGTTCTCTGTCATCTACTGCAAAGGAAAGGAATGACTAAACACCCCTGGGCTCAGTGTGCCAAATAAATTCAGTTTCCTGGTAAAAACCAAACATGAAACAAGATCAAAAATGTTAGGAAGTATCTTCATTTACAAGCACTGGATTGCTGGTTCTTCAGTTCTTATGCACAAAACTTCAAATAGAACTGTGGCAGGCACTTGGTGTGGAGGTATATAAGCACAAACAATGCTGGAGTGCTTTGGCTACCATTTACACTCACATCATCTTGCTTAACTAGCAATCTGTTACTTGATTTACTCAGAGGCAAAATCTCCAGCCTAGACACACACTTAATGTAGGCAGTGACCAGCTGTCATGAGACCAAACAAATATCCTTATCTACACTACATGCTCAGTTAATCATGTTAATTAGCAGATTCTAACAACTGTAATTTCCCACTGTATACAAGTCCAATGATTGGAAGATCAAATAATATTAGGAACAAAATAAAGCAGATATTTCAAAATTTTCATATTAGATACAAAATCGATACCATGTGCTCCACAACTAAGATGTCTGAGCAAAGCTTTTCCTCTGACCTAGAAAATACTTCTTGTTCTATAAAATATACAAACCTAAAGGAGTAGGAGTTAGCATTCTCTGTTTACTGTCAGAGACCTAGGACCAATTTTTTAAACACACTCAAATAATGCAAGAGCCTAACTCTGAAAAGTACTTAGGTATCTACACTGTGTAGTTGTATTTGAAAATCTCAGTGCATGACAGAGGTACAAAAAAGATGTTAAGTGCCCAGCCACAAGGTGAGAGTGTTTATATGGCCAACAGGAACAGCTGCTTCAGCACAGATGAGGCCCTATGCTGTCGTTACGCTCATCTGGTCTGTCATTGCTTTCTGAAATCTTTGCCAACTATGATCTAAGGAACAATAAAAAAACATGGGTCAGCATTAGGATGTCTTTTATACCGAGGACCTTTGCGTGAGGTAACTTACCCTGTCAAGAAGCAAGACAAATCAGCCCCTCCTGAGGCCTCTGTTGCTGTAAAGAACAAGGTCACAGTATCTGAGCTGTCACATTTAAAGACAGTTTCGGCATCTCTACACTAACTTTCAGTGATTCAGGGATGCAGGACTCTGAGATAGTTACAATATAATTACATTCATCCACAGGGACAGAAAAATAAGTGTATGAGGTTTAGGTTATTTTATGTTGGCAAAAAATTAGGCCATTGTTATATCATAGCTATTACAGGACATTAGTATTGGAATGAAAATTTTCTTGGGTCTCAGGAATCCCACAAAAATAAGTTAACTGGTTAGTGTGATGCTGTTCCCAATATGTCAACAATAGTTTGAAAAGCTAGATACAAAAAAGGGATAGTCAAGCACTACTTCATAGAGAATCGAAAGCGTAGTTCAAAAATACTTTTGGTATCCCACATAGTCAAACTTTTTTGCCCATTAATGGATGTTACAGAAATAAATTATTATTAAATTAACAGTAAAACTCAACCATGTCTTCAGCTGCAGACTAGAGTGATCTAGCCAGACATCCACATGGGGGCATCAGTAGAACCTGTAAGCATCCACACTGCTACTCAGCTTGTTGACCAGCAAACACAAGTTACAAAGTACACATAACAGCAGCAGTTGCAAGACAAAAATTAATATTTCACATGTATAAAACAATAGAAATGTCAATATGAAGGCTTAAGATCATTCCAATTATGTAAATTATCCTTCACAAACAATTTCCTCTGTACTTTTACTCATACCCATTATCACTTGTGTTAGAATAACCACTCTCTTGTGCTGTAACACCTCAGATTAAGGACACTGCAAACAGGAAGAACCCAGAGAGAGGCAAGTAACCTATGAGTAGTGAGATGCTAAGAGAAAGACATGTTGAAATACTGTGGAACTACATTTATAGAATCGTATCTTACGTTATGGTAGCAGAGTTCACATACACAGAGACATGATTTGCTTAGTAAATCTCTCTTTTATTTTACCATGAACAATCTATGAACAGCATTGGGGGTTAAAACCAAACAACTCCTTGGCAGTACATAAAGGCCAGTTAAATAGAGCAAAAGAACTGCTACCTCCTTGCTTCTACTTGCTTCCAGAATGCCCAGGTGCTGTTCACACAGTGGACTTGACATAGAATCATAGAATCGTTAAGGTTGGAAAAGACCCTTAAGATCATCGAGTCTAACCGCTAACCTATCACTGCCAAGTCCACCACTAAGCCATATCCTCACCACGTCTACCCTTCTTTTAAATATCTCCAGGGATGGAGACTCAACCACCTCCCTGGACACCTGTTCCAATGTTTGACAACCCTTTCGGTAAAGAAGTTTTTCCTAATATCCAACCTAAACTTCCCCTGGTGCAGCTTGAGGCCATTTCCTCTCGTCCTATTGCTTGTTACTAGGGAGAAGAGACTGACCCCCACCTCGCTACAACCTCCTTTTGGGTAGTTGTAGAGAGCGATGAGGTCTCCCCACAGCCTCCTCTTCTCCAGACTAAACAACCCCAGCTCCCTCAGCCACTCCTCATAAGACTTGTTCTGTAGACCCTTCACCAGCTTCCTTGCCCTTCTCTGGACACGCTCCAGCATCTCAATGTCCTTCTTGTACTGAGAGGCCTAAAACTGAACACAGTATTCAAGGTGCAGCCTCACCAGTGCCCAGTACAGGGGCACGATCACTTCCCTGCTCCTGCTGGCCACACTATTCCTGATACAAGCCAGGATGCCATTGGCCTTCTTGGCCACCTGGGCACACTGCTGGCTCATGTTCAGCCAGCTGCCAACCAACACCCCCAGGTCCTTTTCCTCCAGGCAGGCACTCCTCCCCAAGCCTGTAGCATTGCATGGGGTTATTGTGACCAAAGTGCAGGACCCATCTACCACAAAACTTTCTTTCGTGACCCTTAAAAGGTCTGCCTCCCTCACCTCAGACACCTACACTCCATCCTGTTGCCCTACATTTCAAACATCTACAGCTTTTCCATGGGACCTGACATATGGCAGAGTTGCTGTTACTTCGTTTTGCATCTGTGAATCAGCATATGTCTATCCCCCTATTTTGCAGAAAACCAGCTCCATCCAGTTGTTCCAGTTAGACTGAGTCCCTAACAGAGGGTTTGTGGAACAGTAGGCTGCCAGGCCTGAGAAAAATGAGAATATTCCTAATACATGAGGAATGATAAATGGTACTGCTAGCTAAAGCATGGTGCCCTAGTTAAAGACCTATTAATGGGTGCATTGCTGATAGTGTGCTAGCTTATCTAGTGTGCTGCGCAATTTCAATGCCCTCCGTTCATAAAGTCTACATCTGTGTTTTAACATCTTTGAGCTACCCTGTGCAATTTAAAACTTGATCCCAGTTGACCCATACGATCAGGACAGATGTCAACACTGACTGATAATAGGTAACATTTTAATTTTAGCAGGAGATGTCAACTTTTATTAGCATGTATTATAGGTTGCAAGTTATTCACAAATGACTTGCAGTATTCTTATTTTAGTTCCTCGAGGTCCTCACTTACATTGGTATTGCTACATCACCTTATGATATTAATATTTTACTTACTTTTCTTTAGCCTGGATATGGTCACTGTTAATGGCAAAGACAAATATCAGTTTATTTTAATGAATATCCTCCTGACTTCCACAAAGTCAGCATACTGTTCAAAATCAAGCACTTATAAGTAAGGCACATTTAAACTAAAATGAATGCGTGGCCAAGTTATTTGAAGCACCTTGTTGAAAACTGTTGATCTGTGGTACAAACAGAGACAGCATAAACAACTAAAAGATGATTTCAATAAGGAGTTAAAAGTCAAAAAGACAGAAAAAACCGAGACAAGTATTTTGAGTTAGTGTAAAATTTACATTCTGTCTTAAGGCTTTAGTGTCTTCTCAGCTCATCACAGAGCATTTGTAGGTATCAGTCAGTCTGGTATGTCTAAACCCAATTTCTGAATGCATTAGTGAGGAGAAAAGAACGTAAAGGTCAGTAAAACTCAGCAGACTACTGAATACCAACAGATACAGTATGGGTTGTGGGGTTTTTTTAAGACACTACTGCAAAATTACCAGCTCTGAATAAGAAAAGCAGGATGAAGAAATGGGGAGAGGGAGATAAATTGAAAATGTAGGTACAGGTTGAGCAGCAGGAAGCTGCCAGCACTCCACCATGAAGTTTTTGGTTCAGAGTGTAAGGCAAAGAGTGAAATGCAATATCACCAGTTCATTGTTTTTTCAGTAGAAGGCTAGCAATATGCTACCAAATTACTGGAAATAGATTTATTTAGACAGCTAAAGCAACAAGCAAAAACAAAACAAAAATTATCCATGCATAATTAAAGCTATTCACTAAAATTCATAGAAAATACGCAGAATACTTTTTAACAAATGTTTAATTTTGATTCCTCTTTTCTCACAGTTGTGTTTAAAGGTCACTGTTCAATGCTTGTTCCTCCCAGTGGAAAGACAGCAGCAACGCCAGTGTAAGTATGGAGTAAGAGGCAACAGACATTAAAATACAACAGACGTCATGGAACAGTTGGGACTATCCAGATTAGTGCAGTTAACACCAACCAGAGCATGCCTGAAGTGTAACCAGTCTCTAGTTTTGTGAGATACTGTCCTAACAGGTCAATTCTGAAGACAGGTACTATGCTAGCTCTTTCACTTCCTTGGGAAAGCCTGGAGGGCTTTGATTGTGCAGAAAAGGCACCTCCTAGAACACCATGGGTAAAGTAAATGGGTTAGACAGCTGGATTACATATATACACATGAGTTCAAGTTCATTATGGGACTAAAATGTGAATAAAGTAATTCCTACTTGTTCAAGGCAATTAAAGAACTGCAGCAATGACACAGTAAGCCAGATACATGAGAAAGTAAAAGGACAACTGTTATGTTTTCTAAAAATATGCCCAAGAATTAGCAGAGCAAATATCAGAAGGAAAAAGTTCTGTACAACATGAACTGAGCTTGACATTTGAAATAGTGGCTGATAGAGCTGCAAACATTGAGGACCACCCAGAGTGAATAAAGAGGTAAAGGGGCATGCAGAGAGATGAACCAGATCATGCAACTGTGTGCAAACAGCCTGGAATGTCAGAGATAGATTGTAATTTAACCAACGCAAATGCCAAAAAAATGAAGATAACAAATGAGGACACGCTAGGAGGCAAGGAAAAATCAAATCAACAGTGAGATCTATGCAAGCAATGAAAAAACACGACAGATGAGAATGAAACCAAAAGGGAATGTAAAAAAAAAGCATCTGGTTATGAGAACTGTGTGATTTGTAGGAAATGTGTAAGGTCTGTGGGAGTTAACTAGTCAGATACACTTGCAGCTGCTGGCAGATCTGGAAGCTGATCACATCCTCCAGGTTCAGCTGGAGGGTAAGATTTTACAGAACAAGAATCTCCTTTTCCTTTCATATCACACTGCTGTTTTTCCTTTACAGAAATGATCGACCATCACCTGTTCAGAGGCTAAATGACCACTTCACAGGTACCTAATTTAGGCTTCTCATTTACTCTTCAGTTTTCCTTACCCTAGAGCATCGCTAAGACACCAATAAGAAAACTTGCTACAGTCCTCACAGAAGTCATGGACTGCTCTGTGCTGATTCAGTATAGCCACCATCGGAGGGAGAAGTACTGTGTACTCTGAGCAGTTCGTAAGCACCTAAGCCTCAGACACTTATGCCAGCTGGCTCTCTTGGAAACGAGCCTGCATTGCCCTGGTACCCACGTGCAGCTTCTCACACTGCCTTGACATCCCGGGGCGTGGTTCTAAGCCAGGCACATCCCAACCAAGATTGTTCCAAATTCCAGCCAATTCTGATGCTTCTGCTTTTCAAATAGCTGTGAATTTGAGAAAAGGTTTAACACAAGCCGCCTGCACTTTTTCAGGGCTGAGTTGCTGAGTGGGTGAACGAATGGGTCAGAACAGAGGGTACTCACAACATCTCTACTGTAGCCCTCGAAAGCTAAATTCAGAAGAGAAAGATCCAGAGATAAGATGCCTAGTACATAATTAGAAATATAATTTCTGTACTATCAGAAAACAGAATAGATCATGTCAGTTATTTTGTTTTTGTTGTTCTTGTTGGCAAATTTTTATTTGTTGCAATGTTTTATTCGGGATCTTTGAAGGACGTCTGTCCAGCTGCAGGCTGCAACCATGAATACTCACAGCGTTTCAGATTGGCTGAAAGCTGTGTTTAGATTTTTCACTTGGACAGTCCACTTCCATACAGTCCCAAGTCACATTTTCCAAGCCATGGAGAGATGCTTGTATAGTAGGCATCTATTACTTGCTTACTGATAACATGTGGCAGCCTTTCTGTGCCACAGAAGGAGCCTTCCATATACCTGGGAATGGTCAGTGACAACACTGAACCTGATGGTTTCCCAAGGGCTGTTACTACATGCCTTTGCTGAACAGCAGCACAACAGTCAACTCATCGCTGCCAGACATGCTGAAAGCAGGGACACAGTATGAGCGTCTTAGTGCTCAATATTTGTCTGCTTTATTTAAGCCGACTTAAATCTGCAAACAGAAACCCAGCTGTGCACTCTCTTCCTAACTTTTCAGTTCATAATCCATATGTAGATCCACAAATCTAGCCTGAAAACTCCACATCTGAGAAGCAAAAAAATAAATGACCCATTTTACAGGAAGCTTGTGTGTACACTATGTGAAGCTAGGGCAGAACCTTAGCAGATTTTGAAACAAGAAAAACCCAGATGAGTCAGCCTGCTTTGGGACCAGTGGGACAGATTCCTAAATAATCCCTAAATTAGCCTGGAAGGAATCATCACTTCTCCAGCTCATAGGTCTTACCAAACACAACTCCCTTGCATGCAGTCTGCATGCAGAACTTTTCTTGATGAAATATTCTCACTTATACTAAAATCATTACAGAAATGTCAGTAAAGACTGTTACTGTTAATTACATCATTATCCCCTGGTGTCATAAATATCATCCTATGTGATCCTGCTCAGAGGATCAGCATATGTAAGGAGATTCTAATTTTCTTTCCTCCTGAGGTATAATATACATCATGCAATTTGTAAAGCAGGACCGTGGTGCCACCTCAACTGTTTTCAGTACAGCTGGGCCATTCATGTCACTCTAAAGGCCTCAAGTCCTGTGAGCTCTGAGAGGTGGCCAAAAGTTGAGATACCAATGTGCCAACATTTTCTAGCTCGGAAACTCACAATCTGTGCATGATGCAGCACCCTACTCCTCCCCTATTCTATTCTACTTGTTGTTACACTCATGAATAAGCATAGTGACACCTGTCCTTGAAGAGTGTCATACAGTCCTAATTGTATTACACCACTGTGTAGTACTTGTTCAGAAAAAGCATTACTGAAGAGCATTGGTGAAGTGCAATACAGCCATCAGAATATTTCTATGCAACCTTTAATTTTCCAGCGCTTCCTGATTATATTCTGATTTGAGCTGTGTGACCCAGCTGAGCATTAACGTTGATTTTTGAACTTAATTACAGACACTCTGGCTTGGAGAGCTGTGACATGCTGAAATTCAATTGAACTGGGCTTGCCCTGGCCTCCTCCTAATAGACACTGTGCTGATTAATCCAATCCTGTTCTGATTTTCTGCAGCACAGGCTACATTTACCTATTCCCATTCCTTCACAATGAGTGCTGTCCACCATTTGCATCCTCATTTAGCACGGATTAACCATATGCTCCACATGAGCTTCTTGTACTTGTCTGAAACAGTTATCACAGAAAAAAGAACAGGGGCAGTAAGAACAAGACAAAAGAAGGGGAGGGATTTACAGATTTAGATTTGTATAGGCTGCAAGAGGCATATATTGTTCAGAACATCTTTACTCATCTGCATCTTTATTCTTATCCTTTCCTTTTGACAGCACATGCGGTTGTATTACAGGTCAGTTTTTAAGAACCTTTATTTCACCGATAATGTAAGCAGATTACATCCACCCAGGGCCAACTCTTGAGGACCAGCGTTAGCGTGGCATAATGACAAATATTTGTTTACTCTACTGGCTCAGGGAAGGGGTAAGTAAGAGATGCTGTTTCGAGGTAAGAAGTCCTGATTCATGTTTCTTACCTGTAAGACCATAAACAGACCCAAGCATACCGGAACCTACTCTTCATCAATATCACAATAAAGTTATGTTCCAGGATGTCTGGAATATAGCTATAAAAATTATATCATCAGAAGATTATCACCAGTGGTATTTAAAACACTTCTAAAAGGTCAATATCCCTTTCCTCATTGTGGAACAACTAATGCATAAGAAAGCTTAGGGCAAAATTTTAAAGAGTGATTCAGAACCTTTCAGAAGTTACCAGGGATCTTCATTCAAAATGGAAATTGAGTTCCCAAATTACTTAGAAGTTTTTGACACTTTTACCCTTAGGGTCTGAACCTGCAATTATGGAAAGGTTTAGCTTTAAGCATTTCAGCGTTAGGGCTTCCTGGTTTCCATCTGTTAACTGGGCTGTGGCTCTTTCGCTCTGACCCTAGAACACTCTCTTCAAATTCCTATTTACTAAGCACCAAGTAATTAAGTTATAACTGTTTCCCTTGACAGTTATTCTTTCCTCATTCCTGCCCTATTCTCCACATAGGTCAACCCTGAACTGGGTTTTAAGGCTTCAGGCAAGTTTCAACTGAGGAATTCACGCCTTGCTGTCTTTAGATCTGTAGAGCTTTACTGTCTAACAGCCTCTCTAATGGGAAAAGGAGGAAAATAATTTTAAACAAGAATACACAGGCCATATTGTTCACTTCCCTAATGTATTTATAAGGTGATGCCTGTCATTACTTTGGGACAAAATCTTTGCATTCTTCACTCTCTATTTCAGCAGTCCAGTTTGCTTGGGGTTTTGCATTGCACATAAAAAGCAGATTCAAAATACATTAAGTAATGACCATATTCAGTAATTCCTCCTTAAAATATAGTAGGCTTTATATAGCACCAAAATATAGGCTATGTTTGTGTGTGCAAAAAAAAAACCAAAACCCATGTCAATTCAGAACACGTTAGCAAAGTTACTAACAAAGATTTACCAGTCTTTTGCTGAAAGGACCTTTCTAATTATAGTCTTTCAATTTTGTTTTTTAAAAACATGCTTCCTTGTAGTTCACAGCCCACCTGTGAACTTCTGCAGAGCTCTGCTGCAGAAAATTACAGGGGAGGGGGAAGAGAATAATATATCATAAATGTACATGGAAAACATTTATTATAAAATATTCCTACAATATATGGGCTGCAGCAATAGTTTCGTCAAAAGCTCTCTGTCAGTTGAATATTTCACCTGGGGACTTAGCATCAGCATTATTAACATGCTTAGTAACCAGAATGCTGAAATATATATAAATTCAAAATCGTGCATCTTTCTACTATAGTATGAATGATTACACAAGGGCTACATTACTGAATATACCACACATTCAAATGTCATTTGTTTACACCAACAGAAAATAAACATATTAACAGAATAAACAAATTCTATAAGGCTTTGTTTACTCTTCCCTATACAGGCTGCCTTGCTGAAACATTGAAGCTGGCCCCTAGACACAGTCTTCTTCATAAGGATCACTTCACATTTTACATTTAATATTCAGCTGCTCAGTAAACATTAATTGTGTTCTTTCTCCACACAAAATTAAAAAGAAGCCCATGCTTTGTACCATGTCAACTAGAGTACTTTAACACTCAGAATAACTTCTACAAATATAAACTCTTGCCAATTTAGGTGAAAATGTTTCTTTGAATATTTTTTAAATACTCTCTCTTTGATGCCACCCTTAAAGCCAAACTAAAATCCAGGGAGAAAACAGTTTAGTCCCTTTACCAATGGCAAAGGTAGCACCAGATATTATTTTAAAAATACAAGACTATAAAAGATGTTTGGTTCGTTATTTTACAATCAAACCCCATTATAATCTCTTTCAACAAATATACAGACCCCATTCTAAAAAGGAAGTATTTGTTTCCACCCTCACACTGGGATCACTCTACTCCAATAGCTAGAAATATTCTTCTCACTTCCAGATCCATTTTATTCCTGGATTATGCTCATTTTATGCTCATTTGGTTTTGTGCCACATATTCTGAGATAGTTGAAGTCAACTATATTTTTGAGTTAAGCTCTGCTGATGAAACAATCCATTGCTATTTCTTTCTCTAATGAATTAATTTGTTATGGTACCTTCAGAATTCCCAGTAGTATTAAGCAGGACAGATTAATCACTTTTTATATTCTCAAATCACTTGTTTGATCCACCAATACATTTAAAAGTATGCTGAACTTTAAGAATATGAATATGGCAGCTGACCTTGACAGCATTACAAGTGTGCTTCACATTCCTTAAGCTAAAATGCTGTGTGCATTGACGAGTTGAAGCAACATGCTCCACAAGTTGCAGACTGAGACCAAGGGAGCAGGAGATGAGGACCTGAGGTAGCCAATACAAAGGACAGGCACAAGAGCAGATGCAACAAGGACAAGCTTGTGCATCAAGAAAGAATAACCTAGGGCATAACATCCTGGGGGTTTGCTGTTCATTTTTAATGTAGTAATTCTTATTTCTTTAAGAGCATACCTATTAAGACTAATCTAACAATCAATACCATATTCACATGATGCATTTGATTAATTAGAAATTAAAAAAGAAAAAAAGTACTCTACCTGATATCAGCAACTGAGGGTTTCTTTTTGTAAAGTAGCTAAAATGTTTCAAACAAAGCAACTTTTAAGCTTAAGTCTATTACAAGGAATAAACATAAAAATATTACTTGTGAAACGTCATCATATATTACAGATTGAAAAATGCCTTATTGTAGTGAAGACCTTAAGTATTAAACTCCATTTGCGCACTCATGCAATACAAAGCAAATATTCAAGTATTATGCTAGCTCTTCCTTCTCCCACTTTCCCAGATTCTAAACCTAGGCTTCCCTCCCTCTGAAATAATTATAGTAATGGGAGCAAGAGGTGGGCTGTAGCCTTTGGTGCCATCAACTGCTGTGAGGAAACACAGAAACTAAAGTGCTGACAAACAAACGCAGGATCAAACACTCAGTGTTGCATGGTGGTGGATGTTTCCCAGTTGCACACACAGGGGTTAGGTCCTAACACCTTCCTCTTCCTGCAGGTTTTTTGTGAGCTGTAATCCTGCTGAAGTCTTAATGTAAAAGATTCACAGAGGGACGCTGAGGAGCTTGCATAACCACCCTGGATCAGGGTGGTTCTTTCAAATGGACTGTAGGCTTTAAGATTTCTACAGGTTCAGCACTGTTATTGTCTTTTGACTTATTAGCTGTTTCAGAAAGATCTGCAATTTACTTTTTTACTGATAGGTGACTTTAATCCATATAAAGACATATGCGCAAATCCCTGTTACTGATCCTGCAATGTACAGTTGAAGAAGGGCTACATTTTTCATACTTTTTGCCCTTTGCTTGCTTTTGGGTTGTTTGAGGTTTTGATTACTCATTTTTTCCCATGCTGCTCTGTGTTTTCCTCATTGTCACCTCAACTGATTTTCTTGAACTATTCAAAACTAAACATGTTTGACAACTGTGAAGAAAATATGCAAAAACAAAAAAAATTAGATTGTTCTTCCCAGATCCTGAAGACACTGTTACCCAGCTAACGTAAGTTAGAGGGAGAATATAATGATGTCTTCAGCAAACACTGAAGGGCTTGAAGTCTTTTTCCAACCCTAAAGGGCTGATTCCTTAGCAACAGAAAATATGCAACATTTTATGTTCCAGACCATCAGCTGATAATAACATAATGAAAGCATATATATCCACTGTATAAAAATACTTTTAAAATCTGGCTTTGGAGTAATTATCCAGTCACAACAGCGAAGGCAGTAGTAACTATCCAACCTCATTATAATGAAGGCAGAATCTTGATCATCTCCCTAAACTTTATTTGTAAAAACCATTCTGGTGAATCGTGGCAGTGGAGCACCCCTCCCTCTGTCTGGTAACACATGCAAGAAGCCCTGCTTTGCCAGTTGCAAGGTGTACCAATCACAGAAAACAAATTTCTCCCTAATTACCTTTACCATAACAAAAAGATACTTTGTTTTAATTTTCATTATTATTGCCCAAAATACTGTCAGCAAATATTTAATCTTTTGAAGCTTACAAAGCTTTGATTTCAAATAAGAAATGTGAAGTCTCTTTTCCTTTGTTTTTTTTTTTTTGTATGTTGAATGCAGTCCAGTTCTCACCTGGGTGAAGAGGAAACACTCCCATTCATTATACTCATTGATTTGTACCCCTTCACCTGTCTTCCATTATATGTCCCTTACCTGAGGTCCAACCCTTTCAGTCTAGTTTCTTCCACGAATTTCGTCCTTTATGAGAACAGTTCTGACAAAAATTCTCCTACTGCTACTCTAAATCCTCTTCCTCATAGTCTTCCACTCCCAGCTGCCATCCATCAGCATGAATGTAGAGTAGCTGAAGATGTACATGTTAGACTGTAAACTCCACAGGGCAGACATGCTGAACCTGATTCTTTGTCTTCCAAGCTATGCAGGAGTTCACACCTATGCACAGCAGGTTGTGTACATCACTACCACTCAAATGTGGCAGGGAACCCTTCCCACTTTGCATTCCCTCAAGTAGATAGAAAAAAACTACGTCAACTAAATATTGAGTAATTTTTAATTAACAGGTGATTTTAAGTGTTTTCTGTTGCTAGAAACATTTCAGAAATTAAAGCAAATGCTCAGAATGAAGTTTGCTTTGACACTAATTAATGAAATGCTTTGAAAATATATTAAGCAAAACTTTTGTTTCAGTTCTAGTCATTGGACACTTGCAAAACTGTGAGATCAGACTGTGTAGTATACTCCTCAGGAGAACATTATTAAAACAAAGACAAACTTGCAGCAAGTGAGATTTAGATGGACTGTTTGTACTAAGCACAAACACAGATGTTTTCTTGAGCCACTGCCTGAATCCAGGCACCCCAGATTAACAAAAATTAAGTTCTCCTATCATCGTAGACAAAACAGAAGTAAAGAACCTACTGTGTACCCTTGTAAACCAAATATCATACACTTAAGAGAATAACTGTTGCATAAGAACAGTGAATTCAATTATTTTGTTTATCTGTGAACATTTATGCGAAGATATATATCTCCACATTTGCATCTTGACATGACTAATGGAATTACAGTGTTTTGTCTGCAACTAATTCGTTTTCACTTAATACAGCGATGACTGATTAATTTCATTTTCTGGTGTGGAGGACATCCTGTAACACAGTCAATGTTGCTTCAGAACCTTTGAACTTAATTATCTCCAAATAGAAGAAAGAGTAATAGATATGATTTTTCTCTTTCTTTATCTCTGAAATTACCTGCTGTGTATCAGATTTTTCAAAGATTTATGGTTAAGCAAATGCTACTCTTATTGGTGCCCAATTCTCAACAGGAACTTTGCATTAGTAAGGCAAGTAGAATTTGATCTGGAAATGTCTTTTAGGATTACACTTCGCATAATTCATTTAAACAAAATTAGAAAAAAAGTCATCTACAATTAGAGGCCTGGTCCTACTTTTCTAAGTGCATATAAAGTTATGATTGGCTTGTATGGAAGTTTTGAAAGTGTAAGGAATACAGAATGATATTAAAGGATATTAAGTTGCTCCTCTAACACAAAATAGGATTATGAATACCAAAGAACTACACTGTGGTCAAAAGACACTGGTGATGAGACCTCTTGAATTTTGAGAACACAATTTTACATACGTGCCCTCTCAATGTACAACAAAATTAGGTGTTTCGTTCAATTTCTAATTGTTTTCAACAGCATTCAGAGACTTCTCACACTGTTGCTGAAGTGTTTTTCCACTCCACATTTACAGGAACGGAGTCTTGAATTCTGAGACATTATTGAAAAATAATAAATCAGGTATGATCGCTGAGTCACAAGGATCAAGATGACTGTGACACTACTGGATGAAATCCTAATTATTATCTTCAGCTGCAAAATTTGCATTGACTTAAACAAGGACAGACCTTCACTTGTGAATTAGAAATTTATTTTGTGGATATTCTGAAGCATTCCTTTCACTCACACTATCATAATTTGGAAGCTACACAAATGTGGGCAACACCACACAGGAAATGAAAAAATGTAGCATGCAAGAATGAATTTTTTCTAACAGTGCTAGTTTTTAAAAAACAAAATATAATTCTTTCTAGAGGATATTCAGTAACGTATGCGCCAACTCAGCATTCTGAATTTTTAGTTGTTCATATGCTGGGAAATCTTAGGCCCAGTACCCCTGCAGTGATCCTAAAAATGAAATTATATGAAAAACTGTTTGGACATGAACATAAATAGCTTTTATCTTTCTTAGCAAAATCCTAACCAAGCAAAACTAGTTCTGGGTCAAACAACAGGTTTCCTTCTGGTGTCACTACCAGTTTTAAAACAGTTATTTTTAGGTTGAATTTTGACTAAAAACATCCTTTTGAGAGGAAAAAAGGTTTCACTTTCAAAACACTCAAAAAATATTTTGGCTGCTTCAGCTTTTGTTTTCAATTGTTATTATTTTAAGGCAAACCCACCTACTGAATGTAGTATGGCTGCCCCTACAAGGTTTGTTTTTTTTAATCTAAACTGCTTTTCTGAAAAACAGATATAATTAGCAAAAATGCTCTTCTGATATCACAGAATCACAGAATGGTGGGGGTTGGAAGGGACCTCTGGAGATCATCTCGTACAACCCCCCTGCTTGAGTAGGCACACCCAGAGCAGGGGGCACAGGACCACGTCCAGGCAGGTTTTGAATGTCTCCAGGGAAGGAGACTCCACAGCCTCCCTGGGCAGCCTGTGCCACTGCTCTGGCACCCTCACAGGAAAGAGGTTTTTCCTCATAGTCAGGTGGCACTTCCTGTGTTCCAGCTTGTGCCCATTGCCCCTTGTCCTGTCGTTGGGCACCACTGAAAAGAGCCTGGTCCCATTATCCTGACACTCACCCTTTAGATATTTATAGGTATTGATGAAATCCCCCCATAGTCTTCTCTTCTCCAGGCTGAACAAACCCAAGTCTCTCAGCCTTTCCTCATAAGGGAGATGCTCCAGTCCCCTGATCATCTTCATAGCTCTCCGCTGGACTTGCTCAAGCAGTTCTGCATCCTTCTTAAACTAAGGGGCCCAAAACTGGACACAGTACTCCAAATGTGGTCTCACTAGGGCAGAGTAGAGGGGGAGGATAACCTCTCTGGATCTGCTGGCCACACTCCTTTTAATGCAGCCCAGGATACCATTGGCCTTCTTGGCCACAAGGGCACAGTAATGGCTCATGGTCAGCTTGTTGTCCACCAGCACTTCCAGGTCCTTCTCAACAGAGCCGCTTTCCCGTAGCTCAGCCCCCAGCCTGTACTGGTGCACAGGGTTGCTCCTCCCCAGGTGCAGGACCTTGCACTTGCTTTTGTTGAATTTCATGAGGTTCCCCTCAGCCCAGCTCCCCAGCCTGTCCAGGTTTCGCTGAATGGCAGCACAGCCTTCTGGCGTATCAGCCACTCCTCCCAGCTTGGTATCATCAGCGAAGCTCCTGAGGGTACACTCTGTCCCTTCATCCAGGTCATTGATGAATATGTTGAACAGGACTGGACCCTGCACAGACCCCTGGGGAACACCACTAGTTACAGGCCTCCAACCAGACTCTGCCCCATTGATCACAACCCTCTGAGCTCTGCCATTCTCAATCCACCTCACTGTCTGCACATCTAACCCACACTTCCTAAGCTTGTCCACGAGGATGTTATGGGAGACAGTGTCAAAAGCCTTGCTGAAGTCAAGGTAAACAACATCCACTGCTCTCCCTTCATCAACCTAGCCAGTCACAACATCTTACAAGGGTATCAGGTTGGTCAAGCATGATCTTCCCTTGGTGAATCCACGTTGACTACTTCTGATAACCTTCTTTTCCTCTACATGCCTGGAGATGACCTTGAGAATGATTTGTTCCATCACCTTTCTGGGGTTGGAGGGGATATCACGTAGTGTACCCTCAATTTTAGCTCCATTGCATTTCAGAGTCTTGACAATGATTAAATAAAAAAGATGATGAAAAGAAACTTTACTAAAGCTCTTCTTTCATATTATTGTCAACACTGAGTCGGAGTGAAATGTTTCACACGTAAAAGTGATTTTTTTTAACCAAAATATTGCATGTACAGAATGAGTCATATTATAAATCACACAACTTCTGTCAAAAGAAAGAAACACTTCACACAGAGCTGACATTCATCTGGTTAAAAAAAATTGTCTGTTTTTATGAAATGTGATTTTGATCTCCACAAATCATGCTGCTCGTAAGAAACTTTTATACAAAATGCACCCCATTTTCAGACTCATGTATTACCAGCTGTCACAGACTGCAGCCAGGCTTGCCCCCTGAGGTGTTCCAAATTCTTGTCTTTGCTATGGAACATCCTACAGGCTTGCCAAGAGCTGAAAAGTTGCTGCCCAAATACCGTAGATTTATTAGAAGAGCTGAAGATGTTTATGGCAATGACTGGTTATTTTCCCTTAATTTATCCCATTGTTCTCTCACTGAAATCTACTCTTGGTTGCCAAAACTTTTACATATTCCTGTTTGCTGGATTTTATGAGGAATGGAGTTTTAAACAGTAGCTGCAGAGCTACTTTAAATCAGGAAGCTCCATCAAATGGTCATTCTCTAAGGGTGATTAACTTTCTGAACTTTATTTCACTACAGTTTTTTGTCAGAAAACATACTACTTATCTTACATAGAAGCTTAGTCAGTAAAACTTCCTTGCACGATATTAATTACATTTGTGACAGCCCTGTTGCATCTTCCTCTCAGGCAAAAGACTGCACATATCCACAGAAGCTCCAATTGCTGCCTGGGGACTTCAGAGCAGCATTCATCGAACTTTCATTAAAGTGTCCCCTCTGTCACCTTTTTTGGGCTCCCAGCCTGGTATTGTACGTGGGAAGATAAACAGAGAAGTAGAACAGATGGTGGCAACAGATGCCATCTCTTGACACAGGTGAAAGGCCATGGTTAAATTCACGATCCCCCAACTCCCACCTTTCCCTCAGTGCCCCCCACCCCACATATTATCACAAATACCCTTTGGCACTGGCAGTAGTCCTCAGTACCCACCCCAGCTGTAACTGCTAACTTCCATGCAGTCCCATTCCCCAACTTTGACGCTGGTTACAATATTCAGCTTCATGATAACTTCAACATTAAAATTACTTCTATTAAATTTGTATAAAATATCATGTGTGTTACTGCATGTAGTTGGTATTGGGTAAATAACACACAAAATATCATTTAGAATTGAGGTACTATTCACTGGTAAGGCCCTTATATGACCTCCAACTGAATGCACTAGCAAAATTACTATAATCTTCGGTGCAGGATCAGCCTATAAGTTGTCAGGAATCAATACTGCAAGGTATTGAGCCATCTGGCTCTAAGTGCTCTGAAATATATTTTTAGCCTGAGACACATTATCAGGAAAAGTTGGTTACACCGCATCCTCAGACCCACACAGGAATCTTCCAACTCAGAGCAAGGCCAATGCCTTGATGAGGTCTTGACTCTACACCTAAAATTTAAACATAGCTAATAAAACCAAACTCTAAATATTTAATACTGCTTGCTTTACTGGTTGCAGTAACAGTTGAGAGCAACTAGAATAAGGCATGTTTTACCTTTTCTCAATTTTGTGTATTTTGTGTATTTGCCAATATTTTTTGTACATCAAGGTTCTCTATTTCTTATGTGGTCATTGAGAGAGTTTTTTCATATGGCAATACAGGAAACAGAAAATAAAAAGTGTTAATACTTTCAAGAGCACTCAAAAGTCCAGCATTTGAAACTTACATTACGTACTGATTTCTAATGCATGTTGTCTCCTTTAATACTCTTTAATACACAGATAATACATATTTAAGCTAGAAGCACTTTAAATTTTTTCACACTGGTCCTAACACCCAGCCATAAAACTGGCAATGGAAAATGAAATGTGTATATCTTCTAGGAAAAGAATTCCAAGATAACTGGATAATGCCACCAGCCAAAAGGCAAATACCAGATTCCAGTTTCCAGAGCCAGAAAGCCTAGGAAAGACTAAAAGCAAAGAAGAGGGCAAACCTTAGCACCTGTAATTCAGCAAGCAAAATATTAATATTCTAGATCAGTGTTTTTCAAACTTCTGAGGTTTGTAGACACCTGAAAAATTCCCAGTGCAACCTCCTGCAAAATTAATATATGTGGACTTCTTGTAATCAGTCATCAGTGTCTTAGAAGCTGTTCACAGACCCACCCCCTGCCACTCTCCATGGAGTCCAAAGATCACAAGGTGAAAGCCACATCAGAAATTCAGCAGCCAAATGAACTGTCTTTTAGAAATAAAAACCATTACTTTTAGAAGACAGGTTTCTGAGGGAAAATTAGCGGGGAAAAAAACAAACCAAAACAAAATGCATACATAAAATTTCTTTTTTGTGTGTTCAGAAAGGTTCCATAGAGGTGTCCAGATACTGTAGCAAACATCTTAACTTTCTAACTTTTCAAGGCCAAATCCTACTGTCCTCATGCCCCAGTGATCTCAAAATCTGTTAGGGCCTTAATGGACTGCTACTGAAAGTCAATGGCCAAGTCTCATGTCAACTGACTTCCAGATGGCAGAACTGGGGAGTGATGAAATCTCTCTTCATGCCTTTTGTGCCTCCACCAAGTAACTCCTTAAATCTTCACGGCAAACTGTTATTTTAACAGCCAGATGTCTTAAACAGGTACACTTGTGCTATGAAGCAGATATTCCACACAGATGGGTCCTGGTCCTCCATGCTGACTCTGAATTGTGCGCTCCCTATACTCCCTTGTAGGAAACCCTTGGCAGTTTCTGAAATACGTGATTTCCTTCAGCCAGAAGGTGTTTCATACACATGTAAATGCGGGAGATGCTATGACAAATTAAGCCAGATCTCTGCAATATAAGAATAAGTATACATGATCATGAAAATCAGGTATATATCATTTGAAAAGAAGAAACTGGAAGAAATCAGGAGAAACAAAAAGCCTAGTATGAAGCTATCACTCATAGGAAGAAAGCGTCCATATATTAGCCTTGGATTAGTCCAAAAAACCAGGAAAAAATGAGATAATGTCTGTCTCTAAAAAGATTAGTTTTCCTGGTGTTCACGGAATTTTTGAAATGTATAAATATACAGCTACTTTTTCGCAAATGTTCACTTTGGTTGCTTATTATTCAATTCGTCTCTGTTAGTGATTAAGCCATCATCACTGATTTATCATTTTCTATAGTCTCAGAATTTAACATTCCACTTGGCAAATGCCAAATGGAAAAACACTTAGGCAACAAAGTAAGAAGTCCCTGAATGCTGTTTATCAATGTAGTAACATCTGAAGAGGAATTCAAATACACAACATCTGCCACCCTGTTGTCATAAAAATCCACAGCTGCATTATTGGCCAAATACATTCTCTCAGGATATTTGCTCAGACAGGGGAAAAGAACCCTAACCAAACAAAGGAAGAAGGGCTAAAAAAACTTACCCCTGTAACAAAGATATTAATTCAGACATGGCATCAACATGGAGCTGAAATTTGGCTATATTCTTGAACACAGAATAGAGATTTGCTGTCTATAGTTCACAGCCATTCTTGCCACAATCAGTACTTTGCTGGCTGGGGCTAGATCCTGCTGCTGTGACTCATCTGGGATATCACCACACCACTGGAGAAATCCTGCTGTGATCTACAGTCTGTTCAATGTAGGAGTATTACAGTAGCTCACAGAAAATCATTCTGGGGCCCCTACAGATACCACGTAGTACCTTACTTCTTATATTACAGACAGTTCAAGTGGAACTGACTGGGGCTACTCATTTGAGGAAAATTCTATTTACTGTTAGTATGGATGCAAGAACTGGGCCTTTACATTTCTTAAGAAAAATGCATTTTCTAACACACAGTATAATGCAGATTATACTTGCAGATTATAAAATCCTGAGGAGGCTTAAGAACAGGTCACACAACTAGTGCATTTTGAATGTTTCCTTTGAATGCCTTTTGGTGCTTCTGTAGAAGGTGTCTCCCTTAATCCACTCCCAATCCTAAACTGTCCTATGTGCAACCTTCTCATCAGGAGCTTCCAACATCTCCCTCTTTCCTCGGGCAGGATCCAACTCTCTCTCACTTGGTCACCAAGGATCCCTTCAAATCATATTGCCAGGCTTCCCTGCTCTCCCCATTTCCCCTTTTCCCATAACTCTCTCTGACTTGGGTCTGGGTGTCTCTAGTTCTCTCCATCCCATCTGTGCTACATGATTTCTTCATAAGCTTTATTCAACCTTCCTCATTTTCTTCCTATTTAGGAGATGAACCACTCAGGATGTCAATTTTACTGGAAGGATTGTAAGATCTGTGATAGAGATCTGTTATGCCAAAAATGCTAGGAACTGGCAACAGCCAGCTCTTTGAACTACTGTAATGTTTCCCACACCCTGATCTCTGCATGATGGGCAAGTGGAGATCCAGAAAACAGAACAAAAACATTTTTAAAACCCCAAATTTAACAGGGTAAACCTGTCTCAGAGGGGGAAAGGGATCTTTGCACAGGAGTTAGCAGGGCTCACTGAAAGAGCTTTAAACTAGACTGAAGGGGGGATGGGATAAAACCAGGCTCACTACAGGTAAGCCTGGGGGTGGCAAGCTAACATTTGAGGGACAGTGTGCTAGCAAAGTCCTTCAGTAGGCCATCTCAGTGAAGGTAGGGGATGGAGATACACGCAGCAGCAAAGATGCAACGGTTATGGATGTGTTAGAAACCACAGAAGTGCCTGGGAATGGTCATGTTTTTACCATGTTTTACCATAGGGTTTTTACCCACAAAAAGGTGGCAGGATCAATAACCCAACTGAAGCGCATCTACACCAATGCAGAGACCACGGACAACAAACAGGAGGAGCTGGAAGCCATTGTGCAGCAGTAAAACTATGTTATAGTTGCCGTCACAGAAATATGGTGGGATGACTTGCACAGCTGGAGTGCTGCAGTGGATGGCTATAAACTCTTCAGAAGGGATAGGCAAGGAAGGAGAGGCGATGGGGGAGCCCTGTAAATTAGGGAGTGTTTGGATTGTCTAGAGCTTAAGGATGGTGACGATAGGGTTGAGTGTTTATGGGTAAAAGTCAGGGGAAAACCAACACGGCAGATATTGTGATGGGAGTCTGTTACAAACCACCTAGTCAGGATGAAGAGGCAGATGAAATATTCTATAAGCAGCTGGGAGAAGTCTCACAATCACTAGCCCTTGTTCTCATGGGGGACTTCAACTTACCAGATGTCTGCTCAAAATACAATACAGCAGAGAGGAAACAGATTAGGAGGTTCCTGGAGTGTGTGGAAGATAACTTCCTGACACAGCTGGTGAGTGAGCCAACTGAGGAGGGTGCCCCATTCAACCTGTTGTTTGTGAACAGAGAAGGACTTGTGGGTGATGTGACGGTTGGAGACTGTCTTGGGCATAGTGATCGTGGAATTGAGAATGGAGAAGGAGAGGGGTCAGCAGAACTGCTACCTTGGACTTCCAGAGGGCAGACTTTGGCCTGTTTAGGAGACTGGTTGACAGAGTCCCTTGGGGGGCAGTCCTGAAGGGCAAAGGAGTCCAGGAAGGCTGGACATTCTTCAAGAAGGAAATCTTAAAGGCACAGGAGCAGGCCATCTCCATGTGCCAAAAGATGACCAGGCAGGGAAGACGACCAGCCTGGCTAAACAGACAGCTTTGGCTGGAACTCACGAACAAAAGGAGAGTTTATGACCTTTGGAAGAAAGGGCAGACAATTCAGGAGGACTACAAGGATGTCATGACATTATGCAGGGAAAAAAAATTAGAAGGGCCTATGCCCAACTAGAACTTCATCTGGCTACTGCCATAAAAGACAATAAAAAATGTTTCTATAAATACATTAGCAACAAAAGGAGGGCTAAGGAGGATCTCCATCCTTTATTGGATGTGGGGCAAAACATAGTGACAAAGGATGAGGAAACGGCTGAGGTACTTAATGCCTTCTTTGCCACAACTTTAATAGTAAGACCAGTTGCCCTCTGGGTACCCAGCCCCCGACCTGGAAGATAGGAATGGGGAGCAGAATGAAGCCCCCATAATCCAAAAGGAAACAGTTAGCAACCTGCTATACCAGCTAGACACACACAGGTCTATGGGGACTGATGGGATCCACCCAAGGGTATTGAAGGAGCTGGCGGAAGGGCTCACCGAGCCACTTTCAATCCTTTATCAACAGTTGTGGCTAATTGGGGAGGTCCCAGTTAACTGGAGGTTAGCAAATGTGACTCCCATCCACAAGAAGGGCCAGAAGGAGGATCCAGGGAACAAGAAGCATGTCAGTCTGACCTCAGTGCCAGGGAAGGTTATGGAGCAGTTCATCTTGAGTGCCATCACACTGCACATACAGGACAACCAGGCAATCAGGCCCAGTCAGCATGGCTTCATGAAAGGCAGGTCCAGCTTGACTAACGATATCCTTCTATAGCAAGGTGACCCACTTAGTGGATGAGGGTAAGGCTGTGGATGTTGTCTACCTCGACTTCAGTAAAGCCTTTAATATCATTTCCCACAGCATTCTCCTAGAGAAACTGGCTGCTCATGGCTTGGACGGGTGTACTCTTCAATGGGGAAAAAACTGGCTGGATGGCCAAACCCAGAGAGTTGTGGTGAATGGACCTAAATCCAGTTGGCGGACGGTCACAGGCGGGGTTCCCCAGGGCTCAGTGTAGGGGCTGATTCTAATATCTTTATCAATGATTTGGATGAGGGCATCAAGTGCACCCTCAGCAAGTTTGCAGAAGACACCAAGTTGGGTGGGAGTGTTGATCTGCTCGAAGGTAGGAAGGCTCTGCAGAGGGATCTGGACAGGCTGGATCATTGGGCCAAGGCCAATTGTATGAGGTTTAACAAGGCCAAGGTCCGGGTCCTGCACTTGGGTCACAACAACCCCATGCTACACTACAAGCCTGGGGAGGAGTGGCTGGAGAGCCGCCCAGCAGAGAAGGACCTGGGGGTGTTGGTTGAGAGCCAGCTGAACATGAGCCAGCAGTGTGCCCAGGCAGCCAAGAAGGCCAACAGCATCCTGGCTTGCATCAGCAATAGTGTGGCCAGCAGGAGCACGGAAGTGATTGTGCCCCTGTGCTCAGCACTGGTGAGGCTGCACCTTGAATACTGTGTTCAGTTTTGGGCCCCTCAGTACAAGAAGGACATTGAGATGCTGGAGTGTGCCCAAAGAAAGGCAACAAAGCCGGTGAAGTACCAACAGCACCAGTCTTATAAGGAGCAGCTGAGGGAACTTGGGTTGTTTAGTCTGGGGAAGAGGAGGCTGTGGGGAGACCTTATCGCTCCCTACAACTACCTGAAAGGAGGTTGTAGTGAGGTGGGTCTCGGTCTCTTCTCCCAAGTAACAAGCAGTAGGACAGGAGGAAATGGCCTCAAGTTGCACCAGGGGAGGTTTAGATTGGATATTAGGAAAAATTTCTTCACTGGAAGGGTTGTCAAGCATTGGAACAGGGTGCTCTGTTCCACCACAAGGTAGTGCTGGAGTCACCATCCCAGGAGGTATTCAAAAGATGCGTAGATGTGGTGCTTAGGGACATGGTTTAGCGGTGGACTTGGCAGTACTAGGTTAGTGATTGGACTTGATGATCTTAAAGGTCTTTTCCAAACAAAACAATTCTACAATTCTGTGATTCTGTAGATAAAACTGTAATGAAGATTAAGAAACACATAGATAGGCTAGGTTCACAGCGCTACTAGAGGAGTGACTGGAGGTCTTATCAACAAACTGGGCCAGCTTCAGCTCAGTGGGGTTGTGTGTTGCTTACCAGGGGAAGTGCCCTAATGCATGAAGTCCAGTGGATTAAATGCTTTACCCTACTGCATCCAACCCCAGAACTTCTCAGCTCAGTCTTACAGTGCCCTTGCAGAACGGCAGAATCAGATGTGCCCAGGCCAAAGTTACTGCAAGTTGCAATGGAATATACGAACACTTTGTTAATGATTCATGCTGATATGCTAAAACATTAACTGTAGCAACTGAGGAGTTGTCACATGTTCACAGCTACTGCTTGGCAATGGAGGAGTCCTTTCATAAGCACAGGGATGAACAGTTGCAGGAGTAACATCTGAAACCACCAGAGCTAAACCTGCCACTGGTCAGAGGCCAGAAGCATTGTCTAACTGGCCAGATGCCTGCACAACCTTTGGGTACGCTAAGTACAAGTTACTGAGCTCAAGTTGTCACCCCTACCAACACCAAAGCCTGTGTAACAGCATGTGGAAGGTGAGAGTATCTGCTTCATTAACTTTATCCAGTGAAGGACCTTTTCAATACAAAAGGGGACAATAAGCAAAGAGGAAAGCGATAAACAAAAGCTCACAGACACAAACTAATAGACAAGGGATAAATCGAGACAATGCCAAACACCTCTAGTTACTAACTGATGGGCCATTAAGAAGCTAACCAGGGATAAACTTGTGTCTTCACTCACAGTTCTCAAGTTGAACTAGCTAGTGAGTAGCAGGCTCCAGGACCTGACAGGGGTATTAGGTGAGCAGACAGTTCATGCTGGTATTTGGGGGGGGGACCCACAATTGTGGAGTGCCTGTGGGACAAGTGTGTGAGTGCATGTGTCTGTTTGCAGCAAGCACCAAGCTGAACCAGCTGGCAAGTAAAGGACCCACAGGGCAGGTAAGGGGGCCTGGGATCCAGACAGACGTGCTGGGCAGACAGAGGGGCCGTGCCGATGCTTGGGGGACCCAAGAAAGTACGTGTGCTTTCACTAGTGAACATCAGTCCTTACCGGACAAGGAGGAGGAAGGGTACTTGGTTGTTATGTCACTCACGGAAATGTTACACACAGCTGTTGTTGAAGGAAGCACCTCACCTATGGCAGTCTCTGTAGCCAGTCATGCGTATGTCCTTTTTGTGTGTGTGTCTCTGGGGTATGTGCTTAGCCTTGCTACCGATTGAACCTGTAAATGGGAAAGCAGCAGGTCTGGGATGGAGACCTCTGGGTTTCAGGTTACCTCAGGCTGGGTTCCAGCAGCCACATAGCAGGAATCACCTGGCTCTGGAGCTTCTGGAGGTAATGGCTGCTTATAACATCCCTTAGCTGTTTGCTTAAAGCTAATGTACAGATGTCTTCAATCCTACAGTCATATCAACATTTCTTAAGCAATAGCAAGGTCTTCTTTACATGCTCCATATTACAACATCCCACTAAAAAAAATTAATCCATGCTGATAGGTCTTAGCTCTCTGCTCCTGGAAGACTGTTAAGGGTTTTGGAATAGAATACAAAAGAAATCCATCTTATCCATCCCAGCAGAAAGACAGCAGTAAGTAAAGGTATGCCATAAAGAGGAAGATAAGACCACACTTTGTTTAGCCACCTAGTCATAGGACTGTTATATGCATTAATCTTTAGCTGAGAAAAAAAGTTGAATGACAAAGAGATATGGAAGCCAGCACATTCTAGGGTTAACTTTCTTCTCCAAGTTTTCTGTCTATGCTTCATCTACATTTCCCCATTCTCTGCATGATTTTCAAGTCATTCGTCTTATCAATTAGATATCTGAATGCCCACATATGTGCTTTGAAAGCACAGAACAAGACAAAAGGTTAAACCTTAAGTTCAAGCAAGAGGAAGTTGCCATCAGTTTAAATGCAATCAGAATGTTGTATGTGACTCAGAATTACTTTTGTTCCTCTCAGTAATTCTTGATGTGCGCCTTGCCACCTTTTCAAAATAACTGCTACTATGGTTTATTATTTATGTGCTTAGGAGTCTTCGGAGGCTGTCCATCTCAAATCTTAAGAGATCTGATCTTGCTATTCATTCTTAAACACTCATGCTTCAGCATTAAATTAGCTTATTAAACAATATGATGATAATTACCATGGAACTTAAACGCTGATCTTTTAATAACCATAAAAAGTAAGAGACTCATTTTAATGTACCTGAGGAATTATGGGAACTTGAATTATTATTTCTATAGTGACAAAAGTATTCTTTATGTTTACAGATTTAGCATAAATTTCAACAGAGAGCCTAATCTGTAAACATCTGCTTACCTGCACTGTCGTCTTCATTTTAAGGTCACAAAACTATCACAGTAAATTCTTCAGAGTTATTGCACCTTGATTGCAAAATAGCACTATAATCTTACAAGTTGGATGAGGAATTTGTCAGAACGAAAATGCCTTTAGTGCACCTAAATCCTGGAATTCACTCCATCAAAATCAGCGTGATTTTTCATGTGACTAACAGCTGCTAGAACTGGCAAGAATTTGCAGAGCTGAGGCCATAGTAATACAGCTTTTCATTTTGCTCTTTGGCAGGTGGGGAAAAATTCTGTCATTCCATGGAAACTGGCAAACCTAATCATATGTGTAATTTCATACGGTTTTGCTTATCAATGAAACACATGAGCTGTGTGATATTTTCTAAACTTGCATTTTAGTTTATTTGCAGGATTGACACTTTGGCCAGTCAAAATGAATCAATAGGAGACACATGGCCAAGAAGCTGAAAAACTATTTTTAAAAGTAGTCCTGCTGTAAGTCTTCCAAAACCTTCTATTTTTAACTTATGATAATAGTTCAGCTCTTAACTTATGAGCAGCAGGTCATACACAGTAACCACAGCACCTATGAGCTCCTTCACCAACCAGGACCTTTCAGCACTACACACTATAAAACACAGTAGTCCATGTCTCAAAGATAAGTACTTGTTTCTTACACTTTAAATGCATTAATTTTCCTCACCACTTTACACTTTGTTTCCATAATAAGTTCAATTAAAAAAAAAAAGACAAACCTCCCCATTGCTTTACCTCATGTAACTCTCCTGACTGCAGAGAACAAGCCTCTTCCTTCCTCAAGGCACATCTGTGTACGTGCTTCCACAAATGTGATATCACTGTAGCTCCCCTGAACTCTCCCTAGATTTCCACTCTCTACTCTAGCACATCAACTATACTGAGAAGTTTTTCCTCATTTTAAAATTAGTTAAAAGGTGCATTCAGCAGTATATTTTAATGCTTAGCAAGCTGACTGCAGTTAAGTATGACATGACCAGAGAAAAATATTTTCGCTGAATATCTTTTTAATCTAGGCTTGTCATATGCTTCTGTACACTAAAAGCTTTATTTTGGCTTGCTCCCAGCCTTCTCTTGAAATAAAGCCTGGTCTCTCTTTGGTAGACTACTTGTCAGTATGTTAGCATGCATACTGGAAATAGGGCTGGTTAGTTCCTTGCTTCTATAAAGGAACCAGGAAAGCTCATGTGCCAGTTTTTAATCAAAGTCACTCTAAAATGCTGACTATTAGAATGATATTCTGACGTTTCTAGAGAACGCCTCCCATTGCCTCATCTTCCTTCAGAAACACTTTGTTTCAGAATGACAATAAAGGCCTCATCCACATCAGCCTTAAGACAAGGCAAACACTGCAGGCCACTACATGTGTGCAGTGTAAAGTAGACCACAAAAAAAAATATGACCAACTAAAAGGAGATTGTGTTAAAAGGAATACAAGGATTTAATGAAAATACTAGCTCAGTTTGGATTCTTACTCTTCTCCTCAGCTCCCCTTGCTTCTCTTTTGTCTTATTTCCTGACTCACTCATTTGTCCCAAGAACTTAAGAGTTTCATACAGCACAGCACTGGACAGATTGGTTGGTAAAGATAATTCATAATTATTGGTACCTTTAAATCATAAAGAAGCTATACTGAATTAATGTATGCTATAAGTGCACAGTGGTATAGCTTTTACAGAAGTGGAAATAAATAAAGTGTACTTCATGTTAATATTCAGTGAATGTGGAGATCTCAATAAACAAAAAATAGCTACTAAATTATTATTTTCAGATAAAACCAGAAGCTTTACAGATAAAGCTAATATTTATTACAAAATATTTGTTTTGTCAACATAAAGAGCATTTTTACAACAATCAGATATACTTTGTTGTCTGGCCTTTGAATAGAGATGCAGGATCTTTTGTGCAGACCATAAAGAGTCTTTTCCACTTTCATTTTCAGCCAGAATGCAGCCACTGGGCATACTTACACCATGCAATGAAGTACAGTAAACTGAACACTGAGCTACAGCTAACAAAATTCAAAACAAAGCACCATGCAAAGGTGCTAGCTTGGGCCTTGAAAGCAGAGAAGCAAATCCTACTGCCTCGGATACATCATCACTTCTGTATTTCTTTTTGCAGAGATGTTACTTTCTCCAGATGGCATAATGCTGGTTAAGCAGGTAACAAAATCTCTGACATTGCGATGTGCAGACACAACCACGTTTTGAACAGCTTGCTATTAGCTGAAGGGCTCTCATGAAAACTAATAGCCATGCCCTTCATGCACGGTGTCAAGGTTTGCCATTTGTTTGAGGAAGCTGCATCCTATGGAAAGGGCAAGAGAAAATTAGTCCTTAAGTCTGTCCTTGCATTTTGAGAGGCAGTGCTTCTCCACATTAATCCAGAGTTATCTTTTAGCATAGCTCTGTGTGACTGAGAGACTAGTTCCTTATAAGCACATGCAATTGAGTTGAAAATGAAGTGAACGTTTTTAGGGGAAGATCTTTATCTAAGGTCCACTGCAGTTCACTTATTACTTTGTAATGATTTAACTTAGACTTTGGGCAAGTCCATTAAGTCAAAGCATCTCTGACAGTAAAGCCTAGTAATTCACTGACAGATAAATGAAGGACCAAAGACACATTTATCAAAATATTTCAATCATGTGCATTAAAAAAAAAAATCTTTAAGTTAATCATAACTATGTAAAAGCAGACCTCAAGTGTATATTTTTTTAAATTATGAAATATTTGGAAGCCTCTATGTTACAGCTCCTTGATGTCCTCATTGTAAATCCTCCTGCCTTCTCTGCTATCAACATCTGAATTTAAAATGTAACCATTGTTAACAATCACTACAGTTAGATATACTCCAGATGAAGAGCGTTTGCACTGAAAGTCAAACTAAGCATAATGAAATCTCCCATAGTTCACTAAAAAAAAAATGCAGAGTATGACTCGCCTTCCTTTTCTTGAGCATTTTAGTGAAGAAACAGTTATGGAAATCCATCATTCTTTCAATTCTTGTCTTCTCCCTACTGATATTTTTCAAGATTATCCACCAAAGATATTGTGCTTCCTTACTATTTTTCTTGTACCTCACCCTGCACTGACACCTTTGGTTCACAGGAAAGTTGAAATTGAGAACTAACTAGGTAGGTAGAGATCTAAATTATTTTCAAGTATTTTACTTTAAAAGATAGTATGAGCCTGCAATTTATAATGCTTAAAACTGCACTGTCTTCTAACTATGTGCTGGGTATGAGAATGAAGCATTATGGCTTGACAGTATCTGGTCCAGCAGTTCCAGCTGATTCAGCCATGGACCACAAGAAATTATTAAATGACCATTCTCAACGGCCGTATCTGTGACTTTCTGATTCATGATGATACTTTATCACTGCAAAGGGAATGGTTTCCCATTCCAAAGTCCATTTAAAATGCTGCTCGGTTTACCAGTTGCTTAGTTATTTTCTTTGTAAATTCCTGTTTGTAATTTTGCCAGAATTGAACAGCTTAGGACTTTTATGGAACAGGGCGGTCCTGCATCCAATGTTTTTTAAGAAAATTTCACCAAAACCTGGTTGCTTCACTTCTAGATGAGATTGGGGAGAAATATATAGCAATAGTGATATTAATATTTTAACTAGTTATTTGAAAATCTGCAACTCCATATATACACATAAATGCTATGCAGACTATTGGTATAACTAGGACATCAGTTCTGTGATGATTTTTTGTTCAGATTCTGTAATATCATGAAAGAACATGATACACACACAAGAAAGAATAATCTTCTGTTCTGCCCAAAATTTTAAACTACCTTTTAAAAAAATAAGTTTCAAAAGTTTCTTTATACCGTACAGATTTTACAGATAAACACATAAGTTCTCCATTATTAACCAAGCCACCTAAATAAGAATGGGGGTGATTTTGGATGTTTCACATAATATTCTGCCAATCTTCATCATACAAATTATTCTTCTTCTAAGAAAAGGTATGTCAAGAACTGTTCAATTATATTGTATCATGAATCTGAACAGGAAGGTTGTAGCAAGGTGGGGGTCGGACTCTTCTCCCTAGTGACAAGCAATAGGACGAGAGGAAATGGCCTCAAGCTGCACAGGGGGAGTTTAGGTGGGACATTAGGAAAAACTTCTTCACTGAGAGGGTTGTCAAACATTGGAACAGGTGCCCAGGGAGGTGGCTGAGTCACCATCCCTGGAGGTATTTAAAAGGAGGGTAGATGTGGTGCTTGAGGATATGGTTTAGTGGTGGACTTGGCAGTAATAGGTTAGGCTCTTTGCAAATACAAAGGCTTTGGTGAGAATTCAGGGCAGCAAAGGGAATTTTAGAATGAACAAACCATTTATTCTATTTAATTAGGCATATGAAATTCTGGTCCCATTGAAATTATCATGGAAACTCTCAATGATTCTTTGAGACCCCCACATGATGTGTTGCTTTGTGAAGTGAATTAATATGATGTGAGAGATATTGCCCACACTTTGGTCTAACCTTGCAACATAAAAGCAACACAATAATTCTTCTCAGTACTATCAGCAGGCACTAGCTGCAAACTTTTTCAACTGGTTAATTAACCCACAAATATGCCAAACCAATTTCTTCACAAACACTGTGGTTTGTACTTTTTACATTCTTTGTTAAAATAGCCAAAGCATTATTTTGCTTATTAAAGTATGCATTTGTCTTTAAACTAAGTATTTATTGGAAATACTATTTGCATGAGATACTAGAGGGATTAAGTATGTTTAAAAATAATACTTCATTCATAGTTACCCAGACCATGTTGTCATCTAATTGTTTCTGTTTGGGAAAAGCTGGCATGTCTAACCTTCCTTCTCCCAAGTCCACCAATGGGAACACAGTCCAATACCTCACCAAGAACAAAACACATGCCATAATGTCCTTCCTCCAAAAATATGACTTATCGGTGCCTTGGACAGAATCTCCAAATCCCACACCTGAGGCTTACCAGGAGACAAAGCTAACCACAACTCAGCCAACAGAAGCTGCCTGTAAGAAGCAGAGGCAGGAGGAAAGGCAGACTCTTAAGGCGACACTTCTTTTTGGGTGCCTTTCCAGGCACTGAGTTATCAAGGGTGCTAGCCAGCTCGGAGGGCAATTTCCCCAGGGAAGGAAAGAGCCTCCTTGCTGACTGGCCTGCAAGCTTCCCATCTAGCCCTATAGCTGACCTCACCTCCACAGTCATTAAGGGCGTCTACAGACTCCTCCACACCTGGAATAGCTCCAACGATATACATCTGTCCAACTATGTGGCCCTGAAGTATGCAGACTCATGCTTACACAAACACAAAGCAAACCCACTTATTCTTAAATCACAGAACTATAGAATAGTTTAGGCTAGAAGAGACCTCTACCACTAACTCCAAAGTTATATGAGGTATGCAATTCACGTTTATTTTCCTATAAACTGCAAAGGAAATAAAAAACAACTGTTATTTCAACTTAGAAACAGTTCAGAAAGTGCTGAAATTATCTAGTCATGTGTGCCATATAAGACACATGATTCAAATCTTTGTTCAAGACATCAAGAACATTACCAAATTGCTTATATGTAGTATTGTACATTTAATGTTGCTGTTTAGAGCTCGTAGCGTGACAACTGCTCATGAACTCACAGGGTTTGTGTAAATTATCCAGTCCTACATGGAAACATCTGGACTGGCTCATCTGGAGCACGCATGTAATAGTCAGCCCATGTCTGGTGCCCATATTAGCTCAGGCATCACCACAGGGTACTGAATTTTGTTAGCAGGCCTACCAATATCAGCCCTACTTTTGCCACACACAAATAAGGCATTAAAGGCACAGTGTGTCTGCAGAATTCTACTCCTGCTTAGGCACGTTTGTTCCATTCACTACACTAAGCATGTGCAATCTAAAGTTTATCTGAGAAGCTGTGTGTGCTGGAGAATCACATCCAATCTCTCCAACATCTATTTATCAATACAGCCTCAGAGAGTTGCCTAAAATAAACATCTAGGCCATTATGTTTGTCTAAATAATGAGCTTACATTACACATTTCAAACTAATAGCTTTGATGGAATTTAAATCCCTCTAGAGAAAAGCAGTATTTAGCCACAAACATATGACTGTTCCACCAAGAAATATATATATTCATGGGTATTTTAGGCCAGAAAATATTGTTGTCCTATGTATGCTACATACATAACCAAGGAAATTCACCTCTGATTTCTGTATCAAGCCTATAACTTCTTCTTGAGTTAGATATTTCAGAAATAGAATCTTGATTTTAATGGAGAACTGAGCTCTTAGAAGGTACTTTAAGAATTAATTCTTCTCACTGTTAGAAATGTTTCCAATTTCAATTGTTATTTTATTTTCAGTTTTGATTTTTAACTTCCAATATATTTTGGTGCATTAAGATACCTTCTATGATTCTGCTCGGGCACCAACATTCACAGAACTCTTTCACTCAGTGTATATAATACTGATTTCAATGAAAGGTGCTATGCAAAATCAAATATCTCAAAAAACGTTTCATGAGTATTTATGAGTGTTAACCCTCCTATAGAAATATCCCCATTTTGCAGAAAGGCAAACTGAAGGAAGACACTAATGAACATATTCTCCAAAGGGTGAAAATAACACAGGAACAATGTGCCTAGGCATTTCTGGGAAGGTGGATCAGGCAAGCTCTCCAAAGTCAGACTACCTCTGGCAACGCCAAGAAAAAACCCTCATCATTAGATTCTTATGCCTGTGCTTCTATAGCAAGACCATTACAATTTGAATACATTATTCCCAGATACTCTTGTATGATGTTCAGGTGTACAACTCTGCATTTAGAACAGCTCAGGAGCACGTTACAAATTTAATACTAATATTTCAGTTACGTTAATGGTACAAACTCTCTAGCACAGGAATGCAACAGTTTTTACACTGCTGAAGCAACTCACTGTTCTTACCCCATTTCATACAAGACAACACTTGAATGAATCACAAACACCGATATTCACAGTAAGCCCAAATTCTCCTTGGCAGCTGCTGAAACTCTGACCCATGGCAGAGACAACAAAGACCTCAGCCCGGCAGTTCAGTCCCCAGTGACACCATGTCAATGGAAGCATGCACACTCAGTTGTTTCTTTTCACATCTGAACCTGGGAGGAAGAGGTTTTTTCTGGACCAATGAACACTACTGAGTAGATGAAAGAGCTTAATAGGTTTTCTCCAAAATGCAGCTAATAGTTATCAAAGGGTATTCTGAGAGGAGCCTTGTTAGGCACAGACCCCTTACTCTCACAGCCTTTCGTCATACGAAGCAGGTCAGATCATAGCAAGGGGCAGAAAATTAGTGTTTCCTATCCCAGCAGATGGGACTGCAGAATAAGAAGAAAGTAAATTTTCCGTACATTTATATAACCTTTCCTACAACTCCAATCTTATTGCTGAAGCACACTGGGACATAAAGGTTACTGAGATTTTACTACTATTTTTGAAGTGAGGGATGTGAGCTTTCATGAATGGCCAGTTTTTTTGCAGAATGAACATCTGCCCTCCTGAGATTTACTGGCCTCAGAAAGTCTTTTGTATCTGTGTTAAAGCATTTCTGAAAGTTCTCTCAAAAGTGTTTCCCCTGGTCTGGAAGAGACATCTTCCTCATTATGTTTCCATTAAGAGTCTGAATATCACTAATAAGAAAACTGAACATCTACTCCATATCTTGATTAACTTAATTAACCTACCATATACTTTCATAATATTCTATTATAATCAAAGAAATTAGATGGAAAAATCTCTCCTACTTCTAAAGTTCATTCTACCCAGTCACATTAGATGTATCATTTAGAATTTAGAAGACAGACATTTAAAAATCCAGCCAATAAAAGCATATGTTTAGGGACGTTAAAACAACAACAAAAATACCACCTTAACATGGCTTAGATAAACTAGACAGTCGTCTTTGCAGAAAGCACATTCTGGAAGGCTTTGGGGGTTTCCAGGATGGCAGCTTATTAGCTGAAACTGATAGCCATGGCTTCAAACTAAAACCCTTCTACCTTCTGAGAGCTGTTTTGGCTTGCTTGTGTATTAACGGCATGATTCATAGGAAACTTCTTTGACATTTTTGGGCCATGTAAGAACCAGCACTAAGTCCATGACTAGCTAACATACTAAATGAAATCCTAACCTTTTTGGAATACACAGGAATTCTGCCTTCCATTTCACATGGTCAGGATCTCACCACACTACCACAGCAACAGTAAGCAAACAAGAATAATTCAGTCTTTTTACAGTGTTCTTCAGGTCACAGCAGGAAAAGACAATTTTCAACTCACATCAACCAATTCTCAGTTTGTAACATCTAATCCTCCACGAGTTTTGTGACATATATTAAAACTTCCATTAAAATCAAGGATTTATATTGATGTAAGATGTGAGTAACAAGAGCAGACAATCCAAATTGTTATGTTTTTGCTGACCTGTGTAATTTATACAACTCTAGAAATTAACTTTGCAAGAGTCATTCAGTGGTCCAGCTCACAGTTCCTGGCTATACTCACCCTAGATATAAGAAAATCTAAATACCATATGCTTCCCAAAGTATTTGCTGCTCTGATGTAGGAAAAAAACAAAAAGGGAGATGTGAAACAAAGGAGGAGACAACAGATCTTCTACAATATAAATAGAGGAGAGAGCATTGCAGGGACACAAAAAACCTGAAGGATTTAAAGGACTATTTCAGAGATGAGTGGAATAAGTCAGCTGTTATCAAACCTTTTACATAACATCATGTCCACAAAATTCTTTCATATTGCAGTACACTCTGGTATCTTGCCTGTATCTATATAATACAGGGGTGGCTTGAGTTCACGTCATAAAGTAGGGCTGCAGCATTAAAGTGTTTATACGGTTATTCTTTGAAGCACACAACAAAACTGGGGCCTACAAGCCCCCATATGAGGTAAATACACTACCTAATCTTTTTTTTTCTCCACAAAAAAGATGAAGTAGTTCCCTAAACTCCCCATGCTCCTCCCAGGATTTTATATATCTATAATACATGCATATATATTTCTGTATATATAGGTGTGATTGGAAAAGACAGGTTTGCTTGAGAAAGACAGTAATTACTGTCAGAACAGACAGAAGACCCACAGGAGGTTCAAATAAACATTCAAATAATGCAATGCTAGCTTGGCTACATAGCCAGGCTTTTTTCATGCTCCCTCTCCATGAACTGTCCAGACAGAATGGAGAGAGTCTGTCTTAGTAAAAACAAAGAAAACCCACACTGAGAAAAAGCAATAAAAAAGTTAGACAATAAAGTATCCTGAAAAGTAAAATACAAGCCAAATACAAAATTATTAACACAAGCCATTCATCAGCTTCGATTTTATCACCCTCCCAAAGCCATGACATGAAGTTGTATAATCTTTTGGGTTTTGATGAAATCCAGGATGGTTTCTCTGGCCGTTTTTCAGATCTCTGCTGTGGCTCATATTTTCTGTTTTTACAGTTTGATCATTATGACTGGTAGTTCTTCCGAAAAAATCTGTGTAAAGCAAGTTATACTCAGAAACAGACACCCTCTAGCTTTCATACACAATGAGCTTGTTTAATCATAGCCACATGGTTTTACAAGTGATGTATGTGAAAGTTATTTTAAGTGCTGTTTAAATAATTTCTGTTGTTTTGACCAAATCTCAAATTCTGGATTTTTCAGGAGAAACTCACTGCATCTAAAACAGTAAGAAATTTATGAAGTAGGACCTGTAGACATTTTCTGTCTCATTCATCTGAGAAGTTGATCCTGGTTTCAGCTGGGTTAGAGTTAATTTTCCTCCTAGTAGCTGGTATAGCGCTGTGGTTGGGATTTAGCATGAGAATAATGTTGATAAACTGATGTTTTAGTTGTTGCTAAGTAGTGCTTACACTAGTCAAGGACTTTTCAGCTTCCAATGCTCTGCCAGCAAGTAGGTGCACAAGAAGCTGGGAGGGAGCACAGCTAGCACAGCTGACCCCAACTGGCCAAAGGGATATTCCATACCATATGATATAATGCTCGGTATATAAACTAGGGGAAGGCTGGCTGGGGGCAGTGATTGCTGCTTGGGGCCAGGCTGGGCATCAGTTGCCAGGTGGCGAGCAGTTGTACCATGCGTCACGTGCTTTGCATATTATTACTGCTACTACTATTTCAGTTTATTTTATTTCAATTATTAAACTGTTCTTATCTCAAACCACGAGTTCTCTCACTTTTACTCCTCCGATTCTCTCCCCCATCCCTCTCAGGCAGGCATAGGGACTGTGCAAGCACCACACAGCTGCTTAGTTGCAGGCTGGGATTAAACCATGACACCTATCAAGACAAGATTTTAGGCACAGGAATTGCAGAAACATGTCCAGCACCTTACCTTCAAGGACCATATGATTATCATCTCAGCTTTTGAAAACAAACTGCCTCAAGATCTTGAAGAAAAATCTTGAAAACCTGAACTTAGTGTTCATCTCAACAACCTCTGCAAATACCCCTTCCTCCTCTGCCTACTTTCCATATTGTGAATGAGCATATGAGGGCTGGAGCTTGGCTGGAACGTACCCCAGGACACACTATCCATAGCACATCACTGAGTACAACACACAGTCTAAAAGGCAGATGTATGGTCAAAAGGCAGACAGAAGCAATACAAACATGCATAAGACCACGCTGAGGGCATTTTTTCAGTGCAATGCAATTGTTGCTAGAGAAACTTTTAAGTTGAGCGTTTGCAAAGAGTTCAAAACCCACAAACTTCTGGAGAGCAGTAGGCATAAATGCAGATCAGACTCCTTTTTTAGAGCCCTTTTACTGCTGTACATCAAAGCCTCTGCTGTCACTGATGAAGACCTGAGTGTTACCTCTACCACGTCTTTTCTCTTCTAGATTGCTAACCATGGCAAATGCCAACACCTGGCCTCATCAGTCCTTGTGGATTTACGGAAAGACAAGGAAAACAGTGTTATGAGATTAATGCTGCACATACTTCTAGTCACATGACATAAGACCCACTTCCCATACTCTCAGTTGTTCAGGTAAGAGTTACCCTACTACTTGTCTAAAATATTGTTTGCAAAAATATAGTCTTGCCCCTATAGAATAATTGATGTCTGTGGTTGCTGCTATACCACTGACCCGTCTTCCTCTCTATTCACATTCTGCCTTCATAATATCATTATAGTCACAGGGTTACAATTGTCAAGGAGTGAACTGTGTTTGCCTACAATTTTTAAGAAAGTTTAACAAACTGTGTCAGAATTTCTGTGGGTTTTCTGCACTACACAGAGCTACTGAATGCATGCAACTGAATCAAATGCAGGTAGTTAGGCACAACAAAACAATAAGATATAAAGCAATAGAAGAATCCACACAATAAACATTACCCAGACATCCAAGCACCAGGTCCAACCTAAGAAGCCCCAAGCCCCTAAGTACTAGAAGAGTTTCAGCCACACACTCTTGGGAATATGGATATTCCCAGACACAGTCTCACTGTTGAAGGGCAACATCCTCAACTAATTCCAGAGCAAATGACTCATCAGAAAAATCTTCCAAACCAAACTTCCCTTACATCAGCACCCTGTCCAAGTACCATCTCTCTTTCAGCCTCTCTCTCCCCCCTCATCTGACTTCATAGCTTGCTGTACTGGACCTTCCTTCTCTTTTTTCTTCTTCCTCCCCATATCCCACAGTAGATGCTTCTTCAACTGACAAGTGAGAATAGCTACATTAGGAAAGAAAGCTTGGAACTGAATTCTGAAGGCCATCTCTTCAGCCACAGAGTTTAACAAAAGCATATTTAACCTGAGGGTGATGCTGATATTGGCTTCTCAAGGAGTATTAAGCAACATGTTAGGCATATTTTCAAACCACTCAATATTCTGGGCTGAAAATTACCTCCCAAGCTCAAACCTGAAAATCACAGATGACAAGCCTTATTCAAAATGAAACTCTGTCTAGTAACAATTAGAACATTCTGTACAAGAGAGTTTTCCCTGAGGCTAGGTCTAAACTCTAGAAGGAAGGACTGCAGAAACTAAGGAACACACAGACCATTTTCTGCTCCAGGTTCTCCCTTTGGATTTTGCCTTCCCTAACACAGGGTAAATACCTGGAAATATGCACACTGATGAAAGTTCTCATAAAAGCAAAAAAGTATTCTCAAAATTCCTTGGAGTAGGAAAAACTATGAATTTCACATGTCATGAAGTCATGTCACAAAGCACAGCAATGCATTTGTATGCTATGAAGGCAGCACAAGAATACATTGGTAAAATTATCTAGAAAACATTAACAGAAAGCTATACTACTTCATCGGGGCCCAGCCTCTCACAGTCCAATTCTGACTCTGTGATAATCTTACCTCTTTTACAGGAATTATAAGACATTCAATGCCATCTAGTCATAATCTCCAAATTCCACAGCAAGAAAAAGATCACACAAAACTAACTGAATGAAAAAATTTACAGCATTAATAACTAAAATAAAGAACCACTGTCTCCAGCTATAGCCTATTTTCCATTACTGTTTCAACTCTATAGCCAATAGGACAATGAAAAGTTACAAACCAGAGCTCTGCAAAACACAACATTGCTTGTCCTTAACCAGTAAACACTTCTGTGTGTAATTTCACTGGTATGCTTATTGTTTGCAAGCTTAGATTGGAAAACAGTGACTTGTGTCTTTCTAATAAAACACAGCCTATTGACCTATGTTCCAGCAACATATGTAGGACCTTGTAGATATTCCACCACTGGCAGCACTTAATGAGGCCACATCCTAGGAGAATAAAAAATTGAATTCGAAAAATAATGGCAATAAGTTCAGAACAGGCGCCTGCAAAGTAATTTGAAAATAAATTTCTTCCTGGCAAAGAGAAAAGCAAATACTTAGTAGGGGTCATAGGAAAGGTTTGGGGAAAGCACTTTGACTTTAGAGCAGTAGAATCACTTTGTGTTAATTTAAAGTCTATAAAAATAGCCAGGTCATTACTTCCCAAGAAGAGTCTGTTAGGCCTCTGGATGTTTATTATTAATATTTGCTAGCCATTTTTGTACCAGGCTATTTTTACCAGGCAAATTATTGTGGCATTAAGGAACCGTCAGCTAGAGATTTATTTTGTGCGCAAGTTTGTGCTTGTTTAGCAAACCACTTGTAATCCATTTGGGAGTATGGTGTCCCAGTATGCTCCACCAATTCCACATATTTTGTGTATCTAAACATAATGTTCCAAATTCCGGTTCCCATAATACCAAGGTTACTACCATAATAGCAAAGTGACATCAGATTTCTTTTAATGTAATTAGAGCAGAAAATGGCCTCCAAAGATCATTTTTAATATATTACTTCTATCTCAAATCATGTATATTAGGATCATTGTAGTAAGATTGTTTGGGCTGACATGGAAAAAGATCTGAACAAGTCATGGATCTAGTGCCCAGTACCAGCTGCTGTGCCCAGGCACAGGCAGAGGCAGTGGGAATCCACTGTGTCTCCTTCACACTACTAGAAGGATGCCGGGGGCATTTGTGGCCAAGGTCAGCCAGCACCGTCTCAGGCATTTAGCTAGTTCAGTCCAGAAGCTCCTTCCAACCAGGCAGTTTGTGCCCACCTCAAAGAAATTTTAACACCTGGACATAGACAGACCACTTTGGCTAGCCTCATGGCCAGAGAACGGGCCTTTGCCTCATTAGTTTCTTAACACAGACATAGCAAAAACATATCGAAAAAAAAATCTGTGCAAGTATGGTAACTAAGTATTCGTGTGATCCACCATTTTCAAGGAAGTGCCCACTGTGCTTATTGTTCTCACTAGTCTTCTGTGAGACAATGACAGATCACACAGATCTGCACGGTGGTAACTTTTGGGTTCAGAGTATTAATCTGGTTGCAAACAGAAACAAAAGTTCACCTAACTTGCAAATACTTCAAAATGCAGTTTCTGTCTTTGTAAGCAACTATACTCCGTAGCTCCCTTTCCTTTCATATGTCTGTTTGAACTGATTTGCTTACAGTATATCTTCTGTAAGAAGTGTTCAACATCATTTTTTCAGAGCATCACACTTTGATACACAAAAACAAATCATTTAAAATGCATCTTAGAAAGACAAGAATTAGTCTCTTCATTTTCCAGAGTCAAAAGATGGGAATACCTCAGAAAAGAAACACCACCATCTTAGTCTTACTATTCTACTCATTAATTGAGTTTATTTCCATTTATACCACTGAATGTAGCATCATTCATCTTTAAAAATGCAACTTACTAGACCTCACCCTTTTTCTGCCTTCATTTTTTTCTTTCTTCAATATTTCTCTTTTGTCATTGCTCTTTTTTCTACTTTCCCTTCTACCCTACTTTGTTGCTTGTTCTTTTTTGTCTGTTATCTGTCATTTAACTTCTCCTTCCTACAGAAATATAGTCATACCTCAGGTGAAACAAGCCAACTGTGAAATACACAGCAATTTATAGCAAGAAGTACACACCTGCCGACTCTCAGACACTGTATCACGTTTATTCCAGTTGATCTCCAACAACCTACCACACCACCCGTGCCTCCAGAACAGCATAGTTCCATGGTGCATCCCTTTTTCTGGGTCCAGCAGGCTGCCTAATACCTTATACACCAAGCACGCCTAGCACAAGATCATGCAAAAAAGAGATGCTATGGCAGTTAAGTCACATACACATCGTGTGTTCCTAGGAACACTTCCTTAGGAAAGCTTGTTTGCTGCAGCAAAACGGTGCCCCGAGGCACGATGCCGCTCTCATCCCTCTTCATGAAGGAATACGTTAAAAGTACATCTCATTACAATGTCAATACATGCCAAATTTCATAATTGAGCAAGAGAAATAGACAGTGTCTGTGCAATTACCCATGCAGAAAGAGGAACATCTCTAAGAATATAGGTAATGGGATCAAGTTGATTGCTAGGCTAGAACATGCTTCCTCGACAATCCTGCCAACTCGTATGAAAAAGGGCAAGCACTACCAATACAACATAACTCTTCATTATGATTTTTTTTAGCACACAGGAAGATGGTTTAATATCCTAACAACTCCAAGAGCTACTCATTTATTTTGGTTTCTCACACACTGAATCCTAACAAACCATAAGCAGAAGCTTTTCAGTAATGGCAAACAAAAATTGAGTAACAAACTGTTTCTAATTACAGCATACTTTGTGTATTTCTTCTGTGTTTTAATGTGTGATATGCCCTTGGTACTCTGAATTACACAAAGGAGAGGGAAAACACCAGTCTGAGTTGCAGCTGTACACATGCAGCTAGGTGGATGGACAAGTTATGGTACAAGTAAATTTTAAAAGTGCCATTAATACATAGCAAAATGTAAGTGATAAAATTAATTAGATACAAACTTGTTCTTCAACAATAGGCAACTGATTACAGATAAGCAGAGCCATTTATTCAGACACATTTAGATGGAGAATGTAAAAAAAAAAAAAATCAAATTCTATTACTGTTACCACTATCACACCAAAATCAATAAAGTAAGTGAAGTTTTTTAACTGCCTCTTAATTAATCTGCTTTGATGGTGGTTTAAATTGAAAAAACTAAAATTACTTTTTGAATTCCAACCTTTTTTGGAAGAAAGTAGCGTGACTATCATTGGAAAGCTCTGAAAAGCTTCCTTTGATTTCATATCCACTCTCTGAGCTAATGCTATAGAGCCCAGCACAGGTCAGGCATCAAAGCATAAATTCTACTACTTTGAGTTAAAGAATTAAATGCCACTAACCAATTGCCAGGACTCATAGGCTATTAGCACCCAACTGTATCAACGCTTCATCGAAAATGCCCTTGTTCTAAATTCAGAGTAAATTATGGAAATATACAGTTTCAACAGGCTCAAATTTTAGCACTTTTCACTGATGGTATTAAAACCGTAGCACTGGGGTGCTTGGTCCAACTGCTTTTGTGAAACAGCAAAGAAGAAAAAAAACTAATTCATGTAAAAAAATATTTTTTACCTTCCTTTCTAGTTCTTTTTCTTTAAACTAGTTGCTATGAAAAGTAACCTACATTATATTTTATATGTCTTGTGATTTTTATAATCTGTTTGGTGAGGGTATGTATCTGAAGTGTATTTCTTTGAAGCAACAAAACCCTAGTTTCTCTGATTCAGTAAGAGTTTCACCATTTAGCTCAGTGGGGTAGAATTAAAAAACAGTGTAGACAAATATGTCTTTTGTTTTTACTTATTTTAATTGGAGGCAAATGGTCACACTTCCAACAAAAGGAACAATTGACTAAAATTCCAAGGGGATATAAATAATGAGAAGTTAATATAAATGGGCACAAGAGAGTGAAGTGACAACTTTCTTACAGTCCTCATAAGACTTTTCAGAGACTTTCTACACAAGATGGTAGCTCATTGCTTAATTTTGAGCAAGTCTGTTTTGGTACTACCTTTCCTGAAATCTCTGCTAAATTGTTACATCTCACTGACAATGTTCCTCAGACATTCAGTTTTCTTAGGGGGCCCTGATCCCTGTCACTCTTTTTTAGATACTGAAACATAGAGAAAAAGGACAATAGCTTTCCCCAACATTAAACACTGAAGAACAGAAGAGACAACTGAGGAAAATCATCCTTCCATCTCAGCTCTTCTGGCCACTGAATTTTTGCAAAACACACCAAGTGCTCTTTGTAATATTTCTGTCACCAAAAGATCAAAATAAGATTACTGAGTGATACAAACATGTTCCACTACCGCTGCAGATAAAAGGCTTCAAGTAGTTTCTGCACTATAGGATATCCATCTCATTTGGCTAGGTGTGCAAAAAAAGAAAAGCTTTAAGAAAAGGTACCCAGGTGAAATCATGAAGTTTAAAAACACTGAAGCTGTAACAGAGTTCTGGAAGGAGAATGTAATTTGATTTATACTAAGAGACCAGTATAAACTGAGTATTTCAGTACTAAGCTCAGTCATCAGGTCCACTTGAGCTGCTCCTGGCAAGATTCACCTATATGAAAAGCAGTTATATATATACACCCAGTACTAAACTGCATTATGTGGAAATGGTTAATGGTGGAATAAAGCAGTGACTTCTTGCTGTACAGTTAGACTGAAGTCCCAATACAGAAGTTTAGAACAGAGCTTATTCTCCAAAATTCTACAAAAGGTGAACACCCAGCAGCCAGTAAAATTAGTGGGTAGGATAACAGCTGTGCAAAACATCTGTTCAGTAGCTTAATTCACTGATGTTGTCAGCATTTCACCTTCCCATGCAATCGGCAGTCCGCTTATTAAGCTAATTACCCAGAGATTGTGTGGGTGATGTGTTACCCAGTAGAGAAGGAAACCCTTTTAGTTACAGTATTTTTATGATAAAGCTAAAGTACTAACTAAAACACTAACTCAAACACTGTCTGCAATTTCCTTTATTTCTAGTGGGCTTTGAGAGTGTACACAGATGTTTTAAAATATGTACCAAACCTCTAAGGAGATTCCCAATTCTTCATCTATGGATGAGTATGTTTGAGGAACTCAAAGGCAGTCACCAGTTAGCAGCACAGGAAGTAATACAAAGATTCTGCTGGTAAATGGACATCAAGAATGGACCTCCCTAAATCCTGGTAGCAAGATCATATTTGGGATGTCTTTCCATACACATCATACTGCAGCATCAGAAGTCTAATGACAAGGTTTTCAGAGAACAAATTCAAGTCCTTTTAAAGGCTTTTATGTAGAACTGTAGTATGTACATTACCTAATAGGATATTCTACCTGGTCCTCAGCTGCCTTACTAGAAGTGTTTGGGTTCTTTCCTTAGACACTGCCTGCCAGCCTCATACAGAGGTCTGAAACCTTAGGGTTTCTAAACAGGCACAGGATGCCTTTGTTTTCAGAAATTAATCCTACTTTTAGTCTCTAGTCTTGCACACTAGAAAGTTATTCACAATTCCCCCTTTCTTCCAGTAACACGAGATCAAATACACATGGACTAAAAGTAATCAATGTGTTTATAAAGCATGACACTAATTCAAATGCAGGCATCATCACTAGCTAGGATATGGAGTTCCTCTTATTTCTACTACATTCTCTACCACTCTTACAGATAAGACGGACAACATTCTATTAAAAAAATAGGAAACTATTCATGACAGCATCCTTTAGGTTTCATATTTTTTATATCATAACTTTGTCTGGTTTCAGTAGTTTCAGTGGGAGTTTTCACCAATTTTCAGCATTTCAGATTTTTGGCTCCTAAGATACACTGAACAAGGCACAAGAAGTAGCAGCCGCCTCCTGCTGTTCCATGCATGTACTTCACTCCTTAACCAATTTTCATCCCCCTTTTTGCTTCCAGAGAGGTATGAGTCAATCAGGAATACACAACCTGTGAGACATGCCTGATGTGAGCACCTGGATATGGCACAGGTTTTTTTGTATCGTATACCCAGCATTCAAGGAAATGGAAGCAGAACACAGTGAAAGAGGGCTTGGTCCAGGAAAAGTCCAATGCAGTAAAGCCAGTGAAGAGTTTCACTGAAGTTACTGGACCTGGTGCTACATGCAATGAACTCACTCTGTAGGTGGCCATTGGGGATGGAGGTTGGAACTACTTACCTGCCTGAGGGTCAGCACACATTTCAGTGCTTTGTTGGAATGCTTGCTCAGTCCATACTTCACAGGATTAAATTCAGACAGCCCACCTCTTATAATCTGATTACAGAGCTTCCATTAAAAAAAAAATGAAGCTCTGTTCCAATTCCAGTGAGGTTGTAAGAGGCAAAACCATTTCTATATCCAAAATAAAATAATTCTAGTATGCTGAACTCTTGCACCAGTATTCCTCTTCCAACTTTCATTTGGATCATTGTTGCAATCCAACAAAGGAGCAACAAATAAAATAGATCTCTATGCCAATAAAAAATAAATTATATATGATTTTATTTTCCAAGTTAAACAGTAACTACCGCATATCTTTTTCCATGAGGGTGTTTTTCCACACTCAGGACAAAAACCTAACTGTAACTCGTGTTTCAAGTTACTAAAAATTGCCTTATAATTATCTTCTAACAAATATTTTGCTAGAAGTACATTTACCTGCAACATGAGAAGTACATTGAAACGTTTCAAACTTGAAAGACCCTTTGGCTTTGTTATTAAGTAATGTACGTTACATTCAGTGGAAAGATATTTTTCTGTTTTAAAGGGGCTTCCCCCTTCCCCCCCCCCTTCCTACAAAGCAGCCCAGAAACAACTGAAGGAAAAAAAATGCACTGTTTCTTTCTATCTGGACACTTAATTAGCTTCCATTGCCTAGATAGGAAGCACCATCTGCTTATAGAAAAATAACAGAATAGTTACAAGTGTATTGATCTAGAAGCAGGGTAAGCCAGAGAAGACAAAACCTTTGCTGACAGAATTTTATTGAACAATATAGTCCATGCGTCCTAAAAGGATTAGGAAATGCAAGTCCACTATATTGCTAAAGGTTATTTTGTAGTTCACGTTACACAGAACGCCGCACTAAAGGAATACATTTGTCTACATACTTTTGCCTTTAAACAGTAAAACCTGTTTATTTTTCCATAACCACCATATAAAATAGACTAGCAGTGGCTAATGGCAATTAGTCTTAAGTGTCAAGAAGATACAGCTATTGCAATTCCAGCTCCGCAGAACAGCTGCACGCGGACTGAATTCAAGCGCAAGCACTAACAATGGTGATGTTAATAAAGCGTGAGGAGTATCTACCATGCACCCAAGCTGTTTGCAGTACTTCTGTTTCAAAGTCTACCTCACTCGTAAGCTTATCTCTACCCGATGAGCGATTTATTTAGCAGTAGGTTATGCCTGCACGCAAGGGAACTGGGCAACCCCGCCGTCCCCATCTACCTCTCCTCCTTCCAGACACCCAGCACACCACCATTTTCCCCTCAAACAACGGTTAAGGAAAACCCAACTTCTGTGAGAATAAAGGAAACTTGCCGGGGGAGGGCGGGCGCGGCGCGGGGGGCGAGGCCGCTCGGCCGGGCAGGGCCGGGCTCCCGGCCGGCGGGGCAGCCGATGGCCGCACGTCAAGTATCCCGGCCCCAGAGCAGACAAAAGAGGGTGTGTAGCAGCTGCACGGAGCGCGGCAGCGGCTCCGCCGAGAGGCGGGAAGTCCATTTCTGGGAGAGGCAAACCCACCTACCCGTCCCCGCTCCCACCCTGCCCCCGGCCGCCGAGGGCACGGGCAGGTCTACCCGGTCCCCCCCGCCGCCGCCCGGAGCGGCCACGGCCCGGCCCCGCCGCTCCCCGGGAGGGGCGGCGGCTGCGGGCGGGTTGAAGTTTCGGGGCGAAAGGGAGAGCCCCGCCACCCGCACCCACACCCCGCCGCTTACCTGTGGGGAGGTGCCAGGTGTCCGCCGCCCTCACGGCGCGGGGAGCTGCGGGGCTGCGCGGCGCCCGGAGGACATGGGGCTGCTCCGGTGAGGAGGCGGCTGGCTCAGGGAGTGGCGGGGCGGCGGCTCCCCTCGCCCGTCCCCGGCATCGTCCTCGGCGAGAGGCGGGCGGGGGGAGGCATGGCGAGCAGGCAGGGAGCGAGGCCGGGGCGGTCACTGCCGGCCGGAGGAGGACGCCCGCCGACCGGGGGCTGCGCGTTCCCCTGCCGCCGCCGCACGGCCAGCCGGAGGCGGCTTCCCCCTGCTCGCCCCGCGGCGACGGGCGGGTGCCATAGCAGCGGGCTCCGCGGGCCGCCGGGAGCTCGGAGGGGGAACGGCAGCCGCCTCAGGGGGCGTGGGCGGGTGGCGGCTCCGCGGCGCAAAACTTTCCCGGCTCCTCAGCGCGGTGCCCCGGCGCCGCCGGACCCCGGCGGGACACCCGCCCTCAGGGCCGCCCCGCCGCTCCCCTCAGGGCCGCCCGCCCGCCGCAAAGTTTCACTCCGAAGCCTCCCGGCTGCGGCCACGTCTCCATGGAAACGATCCCCCCATTTCCCGCCGGTCCCCCAGGGACGCGGCCGAGAGGAGGCGGAGGAGGGCGGCGGGCGGGAGCCCGGGCGGCCCCGTCGCCCGCGGGGCGGCTGAGGAGGCGGCAGCCGGAGCTCGGAGGGGCGACCGGGGACGAGCGTGGCGGGGCCGGGCGGGCGCTAAGCAGGTCTGGCCGCCCGCCGCCGGCGGCACAGGGAGACCCGCGGCGGGACGGCGGCCGCGTACGCGGGATGGGGAACGCAGCTCCTACCCCACCTCCCGCCCGCCAGGGAAGTTTCCCCGCTCCCCGGGGAGAGCCGCGTCCCCCCACCAGGAGCAGCCGGCCGGGGCGCCCCTCCAGAGGGCCTCCCCACGCCGCTCTGCCGCCCGCCCCGCCGGAGCGGCGGATTTGTAGGGCGCCCGGTTCCGCCCCGGCGGGCTGAGGGGCCGCGGCCGCGAGGGAGGAGTCACCGGGGGGGGGGGGGGGCGAGGGAGGGCGGGAGGGCGGGGTGCCGGTGGGGCGGGGGGGCCCCGGGGTGCGTGGCCCGGCGCCCGCCCCCCCCTCCCCCGCGTGAAAGCCGGACGGGAACCGTGGGAGCGCGGAGTGATTCAGCGAAATGGGGGGGTTCACCTCAGCGGCAATTACACTTTTATGATTCACCTCTTCTTTTTTTTCGCTTATTTTGGGTTTCTTTTGTTTGTTGTGGCCGCCCGCCCACCCCTCGTGTCCAGCCGGGGACGGCAGAGTTGAGCTACCTGCTGCTGGCACCTTCCAGTCAGGCGAGGTAATCCAGCCGGTGGGGTTGGGAGAGGGGGAGACCCTAGCCTGCATGGGAGCTCGAACGTATCTTTTGGGGGGAAAATCTGCGCTTCTTTTGAGTTAGTAGCTGGTTTTATTTCATTTTCAAAAACTGATTGTACTTGACCGTTGTCATTGCCTTTTATATGACTTACCATAGTTTTACCTAACACATCTCCCAAAAAGAAATAAGCTAAACTTGGCATATCTACATTTATCTCAGGTAGTGATTTAGGAGCTTCCAACCAACCTGCAACAGGACTTCAAATCCAAAGCGCGTACAGTTTCTTTGTGGTTGTACAGTGTGTTGTCAGTTCTCAGCGTGCACTTTATAACAATTATACTGATGGCTGCAGGGGCTTCCGCATTAAATATATTCCCTGTTATCACCTTATTCTAGCAAGGAGAAGCACATGCCAGCAACTCTGGACTAGCAAAGAGAAGAGTAACATTCCTCAGAAGTGTGAAACTTTGCATTTCCAGCTGTTCAGCATGTTTTGATTTAAGGAGCGAAGGATCACTTTCAAATATCAGTCTGTTCATTCAGATATTACTAGATCTGTAGTTTGGTTTGTGTGTGACGTAACATACTTGATGTCGGCTAGTGAGGGGACAGGTCTGCAGGAAGGTGTGTACTTCAGAGACCTCAAATTCTCTTAAGACCCAGCCGTGCATCACAGAGGGAATGAATGAAAGGATTATACATGCCCACCAAATCCCTTCTAGATGCGATGTCTCTACAAGTAAAAATTCAGAAATTTTCTCTAAAATTAATGGAAAATGGCACTGTGGAAGAGATTTGGAAACTTCATCCTCCTGTGCTGTGAGTAGATGATGAAATGGGGTGCAAGGGTGTGATGTCAACCAGTGCCAGTTTCACTCACCACTGCTCTTGTACACTCTGTGGAAAGGCTGAGGCTTGTAAATCTACAAGAAAAACAATCTGTTCAGTTCTTGCTGGTGACATCTGTTTTCCCTCCAAACTGCACCAGGTATGGTATCACCATGTCTTTCTTCTCTATTCATATTTTCATGCCATAAGATGCTTCTCAGATTACTTTTGTCCTTTGGAAGTGCTGGCATTTAAAATAAATCCTCAGATTATTTATGCTCTCAAACAGCACCCCTCCAAAAAGATCCTAGGCAGGGGACAGTACGAGCCACCAAGGTTTTGGGGACAGAGTGAACAGGTTAGAGGGCTGATTTCAGTAGTGCTACTCAGTGAGAAGCATCTCTGGGGTAGGCTTCCCCTTGCATTTGCTGTATGTGCAAAACCCACACTGCCACTGAGCGGCAGGTCTGTTGTTTTTACATGTGGCTATTAAATTATATGTAGGAAAATGTGACAATCAATTTAAATTATTGTGGGCAGCGTGTTTTGTGGGAGATTGCTGTGGATTATAGTACCACAAGATCTGCCCATCCGAGCAACAGGCACTGGGGAGATGTGTCTTGCAAGCAGATGTCATTCAGCTTTACTTCTTACCTGTGTTGCCTGGATTCTTCTAAAATTCTATCAGTGCATTCTTAAAGAGGGGTAGTGCCTGCTTCTTTTCCTACTTACAGCAGTTTTATACTGATCTTAAGACCATTGATTTAAGGAACTCACTCCTGATCTGCAGTACAAAAGAAAGAAGAGAATAAGGCCCTGAGGCTCTTCAAATCTCAGTCATCTACACATCTCTGGAGAGTCAGCCAATTTCAAGACCAATATACCAGGCTTTAAAAGTCAATACTGATAGTGCTAATGCCCAGTAAAACAAACATTTTAATGCATTAATTATGAAGGTGGTTGCTTCTGAGATTATAGCAAGAATCAGTAATTAGCCTCATGAGTGACATCCTTTTAATTTATTTAAAGCCATGGAATACTTTGATTTGAAAGTTGGGATGTTAGCAGTATTATACCAGTTTCCGTTTCAGCCTACACCTTTCAGTTCATACTATGAAAAGTCATTCATTTACTGTAATAAGCAAGGCAGTGGGTGGATTACACTCTAAGTGTATCTTAGAATCATAGAATCATTAAGGTTGGAAAAGACCTCTAGGATCATCAAGTCTAACTGTCAACCCAACACCACCATGTCTCCTAAACCATGCCCTGAAGTGCCACATCTACACAGTTTCTGAATACCTCCAGGGATGGTGATTCCTCCACCTCTCTGGGCAGCCTGTTCCAATGCCTGACCACTCTTTCAGTAAACAAATTTTTCCTAATATCCAATCTAAACCTCCCCTGATGCAGCTTGAAGCCGTTTCCTCTCGTTCTATTGCTGTTGACCTGGGAGAAGAGACCGAGACCCACCTCACTACAACCTCCTTTCAGGTAGTTGTAGAGAGCGATAAGGTCTCCCCACAGCCTCCTCTTCTCCAGACTAAACAACCCAAGTTCCCTCAACCTCTCCTCATATATCTTGTTCTGTAGACCCTTCACCAGCTTCCTTGCCCTTCTCTGGACACGCTCCAGCACCTCAATGTCCTTCTTGTACTGAGGGGCCCAAAACTGAACACAGTATTCAAGGTGCAGCCTCACCAGTGCTGAGCACAGGGGCACAATCACTTCCCTACTCCTGCTGGCCACACTATTCCTGATGCAAGCCAGGATGCTGTTGGCCTTCTTGGCTGCCTGGGCACACTGCTGGCTCATGTTCAGCTGGCTCTCAACCAACACCCCCAGGTCCTTCTCTGCCGGGCAGCTCTCCAGCCACTCTTCCCCAGGCTTGTAGTGTAGCATGGGGTTGTTGTGACCCAAGTGCAGGACCCGGACCTTGGCCTTGTTAAACCTCATACAATTGGCCTCGGCCCAATGATCCAGCCTGTCCAGATCCCTCTGCAGAGCCTTCCTACCTTTGAGCAGATCAACACTCCCACCCAACTTGGTGTCTTCTGCAAACTTGCTGAGGGTGCACTTGATGCCCTCATCCAAATCATTTATAACAACATTAAACAAGACTGGCCCCAACACTGAGCCCTGGGGAACACTGCCTGTGACCGTCCGCCAGCTGGATTTAGGTCCATTCACCACAACTCTCTGGGTTTGGCCATCCAGCCAGTTTTTTCCCCATTGAAGAGTACACCCGTCCAAGCCATGAGCTGCCAGCTTCTCTAGGAGGATGCTGTGGGAGACATTGTGAAAGGCTTTACTGAAGTCAAGGTAGACAACATCCACAGCCTTACCCTCATCCACTAGATCAGGTTGGTCAGGCAGGACCTGCCTTTCATGAAGCCATGCTAACTGGGCCTGACCCCCTGGTTGTCCTGCACATGTCTGGTTAGCTCACTCAAGACGAACCACTCCATAACCTTCCCCGGTACTGAGGTCAAGCTGACAGGCCTGTAGTTCCCCGGATCCTCCTTCTGGCCCTTGTAGCTGGGCATCACATCTGCAAGACTGCAGTCGTCTGGGACCTCCCTGTTAACCGGGACTGCTGGTAAATGATGGAGAGTGGCTTGGTGAGCTCCTCTGCCAGCTCCCTCAGTACTCTTGGGTGGATCCCACCTGGCCCCATAGACTTGTGAGTGTCCTGGTGGAGCAGCAGGTCATAAACTGCTTCCTCCTGGATTATGGGGGGTTTATTCTGTGATCCATCCCTGCCTTCTGGCTCAGGGGGCTGAGTACCCTGGGGATAACTGGTCTGTGTTAAAGACTGAGGCAAAGAAGGCATTAAGTACCTCAGCCTTTTCCTCATCCTCAGTTACAATGTTCCCCTCCGCATTCAATAGAGGATCGAGATTCTCTGTGATTCTCTTTTTGTTGTTGATATATTTGTAAAAACATTTTTTGTTATCCCTTACAGCAGTGGCCAGGTTAAGTTCTAGCTGGGCTTCTGCCTTTCAAGTTTTCTCCCTGCAAGACCTAACAAGGTCTCTGTACTCTTCTTGTGTTACCTGCCCCTTCTTCCAAAAGCAGTAGACTCTCCTTTTTTTTCCTGAGAAGGCTGGCATTTTTTTTAGTTCTCACCTTTGGACAGGAACTTTTTCTAAGATCCAGACTCATTTCTACTTTGGCTAGAATTTGTGATGCTTAACTATCCTGTGCAATAGGGAGATAAGTGTGAAATATCCTGAATTTGGAACATGAATGAAATTGCAGGTTGAAAGGATCGCTGCTAAAGGTGAAGAGCTGTGGTCAAGTCTGGACCATTGTAGTAAGAATACACCACTCTGTAAGCTTTTATTTTTGCTAAGACTTAATGTGAATAGTACTGTGGATCAGTCATCTTACATAGCTTACTTTCCACATTATATTAAACTAAAAAAATTGGCCTAAAGCTGTTATCCCTTTAATTCTGATTAAGACATAAAATAAATCTTCAATCCATCATTTGTTCATACTGATTTGTTTGTACTCATTTTTTTTACAGCGTAATCAGTGATAGTTTGGTCTGTATAAGCAGTGAATAAGGTTATCAAGAGTTCCTCAGTGATAATAAATGATGTGTTAGTCAATAAATAATAAACATGTAACCACAAAATATGTCTAGATCTCTGGCTTAATAGCTGGTTTCTGCCCCTAGAAGTACAAAATCTAGGATCTTTAATCTGTACATGAGAAAGTGCTTAAGCAATCAAGGATCTAACTGGTGTCTAAGTCTTAAATCACAAGCCTGTTACATGTAATCAGGAGGTACAAGCTAGCAACCAAAATTCAGTCATGAAAGACCTGAATCATCCCAATGTTTTCCAGCAGGAAATGGAGTTAACAGTGTAGGTATTTCTATAATATACTTCTAGAGCACGCAAAATGGCCTTGTATGCTTTACTGTATTTTCTATTTTTCTGAGTCAGTAAAATTATTATTAGAGGGGAATGATGCTTCAAAGGCTGTTGTTTTAACTTGTGACTCTATCACTGCCTCCCACTGTCTGTCTCTTCAAATAAAAGTTACGTTTCCTCACTGTCGGAGGTCTAGAAGAGGTATATATAGCATATATCCCATGTTATACTGATAGCTCAGCTCCTAGCCCCTTATGCCAGCATCCATTAGCCAAGGTGTTTAACAAGCAATTAATTATTTTTCCTATGGTGCCTTGCACACCAGTCCTAACGAGGGGTTCACTGTAAGTATCAGCAGAGCTACTTCACTGGGCTCCTTGTAACAGCGGCGTGAAACTCCTTTCTATATTGCCTAGAAAAATCTTGAAAGCGGCTGGGCTGTCACAATGCCAAAACCCCTGGCTCTCAGGCTGACCAATTCAGTTCCCCGTACTCATCTGTTACACACCGTCTTTACTCAGCTGGAAGCTTTCCATGGCAGATAGCATCTTTTTGGTTTGCATCTGTACGCCACTGAGAGAAAGCAGTGAGATCCCATTCAGCAGAATTACCCTGCAAATATTTGGTAACAGCAACGTAAGCCAAGAAACGCAGGGCCAAGAAAGTGTCAGAATCATGTAAAAGGATCCTGGCATGTGTCACTATTTATCTTAACAATAGTTAAACAGGATGGAATACTATGTAATTTACCATTTATTGGCTTGAGCTTTACCTTGAACAGTTTCTGAAGCTGGTGAGAATACAGCTAGAAATGTCTGCTTCCAAATGATCTGCGAGCTGTCAACAATACTTAAAATGCTGATTTAACTTAATCCGTTTGTACTTTCCTACAGCCTAACTTTTTAAAAAAGAAGAGGCACCCAGCTCTCCAAGTATAATGAAAATGTATATATATTAAAAATAAATCTCTGAAAATCATGTGTTGGTAGTTTCTCTAAATAGAAAGTAAATTTTTTTCTTCTGCTCAGCATTGAGGGTATATATGGCTTTTTTATATAAAGAATGTGCTGGAATATCTATTCTCTTGATAACAACAAAAGTATGAAACAAGTGTTCGAGTGTAGTAGGTTTTAATCTGTCTTGAAGTGGTTTAAGAAATCAGGCTTGCTTAAATGTGTTCCACTGGCATAATAAAATTTTATTATGCCTTTACTGGAAATGTTTGAAGAAAATGTTATTATATATTACAAATACCTGGATATGTTGGAATGTATGACGTCGGTATCTAATAAAAACCACAGAAATCCTCACCTAGAAATAGAACCATTAATATGCACATGTAGGTGAAGAGACTCTGAAAAACACACTGAATAAAGGAAGTTAAATACATATGAACTGGAACTCTTGTTTGATGCATAGGATAATGAAGATAAAATTCTTCCAGAAAGGCGTGGTCTCTTCAGCTTATTGAAGTCGGTGCGGTTTAAGAGCTATGGCCTATGTCTGGGACACTTTCTTGAGTTGGAATCTTTAAATAGCAGCACCATCTTGAAAAGAAGATGAAGAGTAGTATGTAGCTTTTATGTCCATTATAGCAGAAGCCCTCAATAAATAAAGTACTAGCGGAATAATTTTTTTAAATGAACAAATGTATAGGAAATGTAATCTTTTCTCAGATTACTGAACTGTTTGGAGCAGGCGCTTTTACTTCTCTGCATGTAAGGTTTCCTGATGAATCAAAAATGACAGATCTTCTGTTTGGGCTGTTTCAAGACAGGTAGTTGGGATGCTGGGACCGCAGGCAGCGTATTTCCTTGTTTGCATAAGGACTTGTCTCTGCATTTGAAATGCCAACAGTAGTGCCAGCAAAGAGAAAATGGCTTACAGAACTGCCATCTTTTCATCATATATTTCCAGGAAGATAACAAAAAGCAACATGCCGTGTGATTTAATGTGCTAGTTTCATAACAAGCTCCCCATGCAAGTGCTGTCATGAGCAGTAGTCATTCTATCTCCGTATAAAATTCCACTGGGGACTTATAGGAAATTAGGAGCAAGTGAAGCAGAACTATCTTTGAGAAAAGTATTGTTGCTCTTCTGAATGAAAATCTAAATAATGGAGAAAATATAGGTTTTTTCACAATTTTGAATGGTGTCACTGAAGTATTTCATATGTCACATGGTAATCACCTGTGATTTCAGTTGTGGTGATAGTGAGTTCAGACTTCATGCCCTTCCTTGCCGTCTCAAATTCTTCTCACTATCATTGTGGGAGAAAACTATGAAGCACTAGGGAACGTGAATGGATGACTCTCACTGGAATACTTCTATCCCTGTCGAAATGCATCAGTGAGCGAAGCAGCAATTATTCTTTCTGTTGCCTACTTACATTGAAAAAAAGCCATGTCTATGTAATAAGCTCAATCTTATTATGTAAAACATGTAATTGATTACCTACAAGTGCCACCAATGAGCTTCCTAACTATTATTGGTTCTAGGCAAAAAAGAAACTAGAACCGAACAATAGCTTGCTTCATTAAGAAAGCATGAGGGTGTTAAAAGCCTCCTGTGAGGTGACCAGATATGCACGTTTTGCTAAAGCACGAATTTTACAAAGTGACAGGTGCCTCAAAGACAGTGCACCTCTCTCATGGTCATTAGCGTTTTATCCACAGTAATCAGGTACCATTATGGCCTATCCTTGATTAAAGAGCTAGATCTTAATGCTTCAATTATAGGAAAGACTTCAGAAAGATGTTGATGTTTCAGGGAAAATAGCTAAAATATCTTCAGCATAGAAAACTGGCACAATATCATCTTTAGAGATTCCCATTACGCTTAAAGATTGTCAGGATGGGGTTATAGGATGCCACACAATAGAGGAGTCCTGGAACATATTCTAGAGGGAAAAAAACGCATTTGCATTAAGTCTAGTCTGATGTCATGAGGGTCTTCCTGTGTGGCTTGAGCCTCCTCCAGATGCAGAATGTTCTGCCACTATAAAGTAAAACATTTCAAGACGTATTTAAACATGAATAATGCAACTGAAAACCCCATATATTGCTCTTGATGTTGTTCTCAGTGTCCTGCTAAGCTGACTTAGTGACAATTATGGGCTCTTCGTGCTATAAAAATAAGATTGGAGTCTTAATTCATATTAGAGTTTTACTAAAATACAAGTATTAGACAAAATTTACTATTTTGTAATTTTCAGAATTCAGTTTAGCTCAGCAGGGAGGTCTTCAGGTAATCTGTCCATCCTCCTGAGGAGGTGCTCTGAACCAGTGGAGAAATATCCTAAGCCCTAAGGGAAAGAAAACAGGGTGACTTCATGCCTTTTTTATATGGATCTGCTTGAGAGATATTTCTGTACTCGCATGACCCATCAACACATGCATGGTGATATGCTGCCATAACTTACTTTTTTCCCCCAGTTTCTTAGAAAATGTTTTGTTGGTTTTTTTCTGATATGGAACTTGTACTTATAAATAGTGGATTTTTAATACATACATACAAACATACATATATGTTTGTATGTAAGAATTATAATTAATGCTTGAAAAAAAGGCATTACATTCAGGTTTCCCTCCTTCCACAGAAATTTTGCAATGCTTAGGGATTTAAGTTTTCCCAAGAGAACCAAGTAAGACATACTGGGAGATACATTACTTTTAGAGGATTGTATACTAAAGCAAATCAATCTGAAAGATATGTCCTAGCTAAAAAAAATTAAATGGAGAGAAACGTTTGAAATTTTTAGCCCATTTTAAAAGTGCATTCTACTGCCTATCATTTTTGTAGTCATGAGTGAGAAGCCCATAAACAACACTTTCATTTTTGAACCAGTAACCCAGAACACAGGAGATTCTTAGTACAGTTTATATCATGAAATCGTCTCAGAAGGCACCGTGGAGGTAGTTACTATGCTAAAATGAAAAGGGGAAAATTGAGGGATAGGGCAAGCCTCTATACAAAGATGCCATTCAAGGATTTTATTTATGTTTTTCATGGTCTCTGTTCTGCCTAAAGAACTCTAAATGCCTGTTAGGGGTGAATTACATACGAACATCTAATCTGTTGCATATTTCCGGTAAATTATCAACAAATGATGCTTAAGAGGGCAATGCAGAAAGATAGCAGTGGAACCATTTATTAATATTTAAAATTTCCATTATTAATAATTATATAACAATCATATCCATCTACCATTCCACATATTTTATCACAGTATTGTCTGAAATCTTATTTATGAATGGGTTATAACTGAATAGTTACTTATGAATATTAGATTTGCTTAAATGGGAATTAACATAAAGCCTAATTAAGGGGAATCTGTTATTCATTACTTCCATACATCTCTCAGGATTTATTATAACAAAATCCTAAGTACAGGTCAGAATTATTTTCAGAGAAGTATTGATACCTTCACTGAAGTGCTAAAGATGGAAAGGGATCGTGTCAAAACATATTAACCTGATGCTAGGAGAAAAATGCTTCAGAAAAACTGTTATTTTAAAGATGTTTTTAAGCAATTTTCCAAACATATTTAAGTTAAAGGAGTTACTTTGGAATAAAATGCTCTGCAGAATGAGCTTGACTACCTTAGCATATTGCTAATTGCTTCAGCACATCTGCTGACGAGCACACAGCAGGCCAGCTGGAGCCTCCGTTGATGAAGTTTGCCAAAATATCAATTCATTCTTTGTGTTGAAATTAAGCACAAGGACCTTTGTCAGTGTCTGTTTGTTTATTTTACTGCCTCTTCTGAAAATATCTTTCTTCTTCACAGCTTGACCAAAGCTGGATAGCATCTTCCTCAGGAGAGCAGTTCTGTTACAGTTATTTATACATAACCAGGCAGTTTATTATGTGCCCATCTGCATTCAAATTCTTATTGACTTTAGAGTGCATTTAGTGCACTGGATGGCAGAGGGAGGTACTGCCTAGTACTTACTTTCATTTTATCTGTCAATGAAAGGCATCATGTAAATGACATGCAGTTTCTGGTCTTTTTCCCACCTAGGAAAACTACTGATGTTAGCCTTGGTCTCCTAGTTATACTCCAGCATGAATATTTGCCTTTTTTTGTTTGTGTTTTTTTTTTTTTTTAATTTAAATTCCCTCTGCGGTTTCCAATTGTCACAGCACTCTTGTTCTTGCCTTCTTGCCAACAGCTGTTAAATAGCATGGCTGTACACTGCTCACTGAAACATGAGAGCCTCCATTTTTCATTTAGTCATCAGCTGTGTTTCAGGTCTACAGTTTATTTACCATGGGATCTGAAGCATCTGACTATTCCCATAGAACTTTTCCCATTGAGGGAAGCTTAAATCCGTATCTTTAGTAGGAAAAAAAAATGCTTCTGGTTTGTAATAAATTTTAAAATCTATTCTGTTACTAACTTCACTGGTAACCAGTTTAATTCAACTAAAATCCTCTTAGCGGTATGCGATGTCTTTAAAAGCATTTGACAACGCTGAGATCAGTGCAAGGCATGCTGACCAGGCACGATTCATACTGTTTCCTAATTTGGTGTCCTTCCCTGTAAGGTTAGACTGTCATCTTCTGGAGTCAGGGGCTGTCATAGGTGGAAGAACACAGTAGAGTATGATTTCATGAGTATGCTTTCATGTGCATTGCCACAGCCTTGGTCTCCCTACCTTAGGACATGCAGTCTCATGACAAGAGGAAAGGTTCAAGCATGCTGGCTTGGCCCAGACAGGAAAGGTATCGCAATGCTTTTTAACCAGAAGCTACTAAGAAGATGGGTTGTTGAGGCAGGAGACAGTGGAGTTTCCTGCTCTGGGACGTCTAGACTTCAGGCTGTTATGGGGGCAGAGCAGGAGTGGGGCTGGAGGAATCGGAGAAAGACCACGGGTCTGAAAGACTGCACAGGAGTGACTCCACATCCTGAGGCTGAACTGACCACGTGAGAGGCTGAGACTAACCATGTAGGCTCCAACAAGCATCCCTCGTACCTGCAGTGTCCAGATGTATTCACGTGACTCCTGTGGAGCTGGTGTCCCATTTCCTTCCCCACTGAGCTTGCTTTCCAGCTGTGGGTGAGGCCATATCCAGAGGCAGTGGCTGGCTTCAGGGGGACACAGGGTGAAGTGGGGGTTACAGTGGCAAACAGTCCCAAGGCTGACCTTGCTCTAGAGAGGTCATGGCTGGCTAGCTGAGGGAGTGACTCTAAACTGAGTTGGGAAGCGGTCACACTTCAGACAGCACCTCTGGGACACCAGAACTGTTGACAAGGACAACCTTTTTGTTCTGGGTTTGTAGAACACCCACCAGCAGCACAGAGGATCCTGCTCTGTGGCAGGAGCTTGTGGGTGTAATATTGGCTTATGAGTTCATGTGGGTTTTACCAGAGCCGTTCACTACCAGTTCAGAGAGTAATCTCCCATACTGGGATCCCTCAGGACCTTGTGAAGTAATGAACTTTCACTATCAAAATGTAGGAGTTTGTTAGTCCAATTGTTAAGTTCTTTACATGTGCTATTAATTAGAGGGGTTTGGGTTGAAAATTATTATTTTGGCATAAAAGACAATAAAAAGTCAATGCTTAAAAATGCAGGTTCTAAACATAATACTGCAATAGCAATGGCATCAGATGCAGTAGAATTGTGTTTGTCCTCAGTTGTTCAGAGTAGCCATTTGTTGCAAATAGGGAACAATGAGAGTTGTTAGAAGTTTGCCGGTAGAGGAAATATCCCAATTTTATGAAGTGCTTTGAAAGTCCATCACAGTAAAAATTACTATGTGAATATAAGAACTCACTTATTTAAGGGGAATGAGCCTCCCATGGCATTCTCAGTGCAAATTTTAGATAAGAAGTGGCCGTGCAGTACAGAAAAGGGATTTACGGGAGCACAAGCTCCACAGAAGGGTTGCTCAGCAGCCTGTGCAGCATAATGCCGCAGACAACAGATGCTCGATGTGCCACGACCCTCAGCCTTATTGAGTCTCCAACACCTGTGCAAAATACTGCCATTCCCATTTGAACCTGCTCTTACAACCAATGTTTCTGATAAAAAGATCTAGAAAAAATAACAAAGCTGTTCTTTATAGATGTCTTTTTTGGGCTTATGATGTGTTGAGAGGGGATGTTAGAAATACTGGCAAGCTACCTACCTTTAGTCCTGTAATGATGCGTATGAACTCTACAGATCTGTGAATACTGGAAATAGCAAAGCCTTTTAGTGGAAGATATTCTGGAAGACATTTAAAACACTGGACTCCTTTAAACAGCTCTGGTTTGTTCACCTGTGGAGTAATCTGAAGTCTTATCTCCATAAAATGAAAGTAACTTGCCAAGATCCAGTCTCAGGACATGTGCATAGAAAAGCTGTTGTGAAACAAGGTATGGCATGAATTTAAACTTTGTTTGCTGTTTGACAGACAGTCTCTACATAAATAAATTTATTTGGATTTAGGACCGCTATAGATTCAGCTTAATCCTCTTCTAAAGGAAGGATAGTCTGGCTTCACTGTAGTGTGTCAACATGTAGAGCTACTGCAAAATATGTATGGATTACAGTGTCCCTTTTCAGTGGTGCCCAATGACAGGACCAGAGGCAATGGGCACCAACTGAAATGCAGGAGGGTCCCTCTGAATATCAGGAAACACTTTTTTACTGTGAGGGTCATGGAGCACTGGAGGTACTAAGAAACCATTGTCTTGGGCAAACAGCTCTAGGTGGCCCTGCTTTGAGCAGGGGGTGTTGAACCAGATGACCTCCGGAGGTCACTTCCAACCTCAGCCATTCTGTGATTCTGTACCTATGACTTTTAGTAAGTTTTGGGTTACTCATTACAGAAGGGTTTGTCAGATGGGAGGAGGGTAGAACTAAATTTTGTCCACATTACAAAGCAAGGCTGATGCTGTTCTTAACTTAGGTGTTGGCTAGCACTTTTCATCTCGAGCTACCAAGCGAGAGTTTACCCTCTGCAAAAGCTAGGGGAAAGCATTGAAGGTAAATTGGACTTAATCTTGATTTGTTTTCCTACAGGCTAGCTTACACACATTTTTAATCAATTTAAGTTAATTGCAAATACTTAGAATGGGTACACCAAGTTCCCTAAGTGAACTTTATTAATATATAATGTATATAAAACAATGCAGCTACAACCACCTTACTGGTACACCCCTTTGATTTTCCATTAGTTTGTAAACTTAAATATCTTATTAATCATAATAAGGTATTAAATATTTTATCTTCTCTCATGTTTACCCATATTGTTTTCTTGGGTTCCTTTAAAACACGTACATCACTTTCACTGTGTGGTAGCCGGGCTTATTGCAGATATGTGTGTGTAAAAACAGTTTTTAAATACTATCCAGCACTTCCACACCACTGATGATTTTGCAGCAACTTCATCAGGAAAATCCTAACATTCCATTAAATGTACTTTAGAAAGGTTTAAGTACAGCTTCCAATCACAATGACTTTGCAAATAACAATCCAGAACCTAACACATGATCAAGTACCTTTATTTATACAAATAACTCTCTTGACTTCAGAATTATTACCTGAATTGGAACACATTGCCAGGATAAACAACCTTACGTCTGAAGTACACGTCAAATATTAACACGTTTATACTGTTAAATGCCTCATTGATTTCCTACCCTCTCCTCTCTTTTCTAAAGAAACACCTGGTAGTTTCCTCGTGAATGCTTGAATGAATTACTCTGTTTTTTCCTAATCCTTGGGATTTCTAAATTACAGATTGATTCAAATCAAGCTTGTAATACTTTATCTAAAACTGAATATCTCATAAAATCAGATCTCACTTCAAATACTCTTGTCCAGTGAATTGTTTTTCATTGGTCTTCACATCGTATAAGTAACCTAAACAGGGATTTGACTTTCATTCACTTTTTGAGTCTGACTGCTTTCTACTGGAACTGAAAGTCTCTTGTGTTTAACAGTAAAGCAGAATAATATATTTTCCATCTCAATACTTATTAGCAGGTTGTTGTTGGTTTTCAGTTTGTTTATATATTAAAGTTCAGCAATTGTATGTAGAATTATTTAAAAAACCTTCAGCTTATAGCCAAGGAGAGAAGGCAAAGAATGGAATAACTTAATATCATTATTTATGGCTGTTGTGCAGTGGTAATCAATGGTGTGTATTTCAGCTAATAGGAAGATAAATGCATAAAGGAGACAGGAAAGTTAATAGCAGAAAAATAAGCTTTTCGTTTCCAAACAGATGTTTACTGAAAGAAGAATATCTGATTTTCTTCAAATAGATGACATTTTGCAGAGCTGCACATTCAGAGCTTGAAAGCAGGTGTGAATGTGTTTAATGTTTCTTAATCCAAATCGTTTATACAGTTTTAGAGCTGTGCCTTTTGGCAAGCTTTTTGCAAGGTGGATGGTGTGCAGTTATTCTGCTTTTACAACAGCTGATAGAGGAATTATGTGTCCTTGCTTCTCCCTTCTCCATGGCAAAAGACCTAAGTATGGTTCCCATCTAGTTTTCAGCTCACGCTTGGTTCTGCTGCATTGGTGCGCACTTAGGTTTGATGCCTGGCATGACAGGGAATTGGCCGAGTCCACCGCTAGCCCTGTCCTGATCCCCGTTGCCCTTGCTGGAAAGGAAGCATCAGTTCCATGGCTAAAATACTGACATGTCAGAATATCGGCTTGTGAGGTGCAGAAGGCAAGGTGGTGTCTAAGTCTCCGTGACTGAGAGGAGACTCAGAGAAGTTAGAAAAACGTCATGCCAATGCAGCAGCAGTAACAAGGCTTTCACGCACTTCAGGGACTGTATCATCAAGGCTTCAAATTTTGACAACTGACCCTCTAGTCCATGTTCAAGAAAAGAGGCTGAAGAAAGTATGAGTTTTTCCCAAGAAAATGAATTGAACAAATGAATAGATGTTTATATATCATACAGTAACATGCACAGTTTATAAAAATAAATACACATATTTAGGTGTTATATTTTATCTGTGCTCTACTGGACTTCTGAAATTAAGATTCTAGTTACTAGGCTGTGTTATGCCTAGTTTGAATTAAAGTCACTAGGGTTCTGCTGAATACAGTATTTTCTGTTGGTCCCATCCCCTGAAATATATACAGGCACTATAAAAGTACAAAATCTGTTCCATTTAATTTTAAACGGCAACATCTACAACATATTACACTTAATTTCTGAGCCATACATCTTCTGCTTGCCACAAGTCTAAAAGCATGCATCAATCCTGATCGAACACAACTGTCATTTCATCAGGGAATGATGCTGAGATCCTCAACAGCAAGTGTGCAGCTCAAGCAGTTTGTGAATGGTAGCCAGCCCCTGTGATTAAATACCAGGACTGGAATTTAGCTCAGAACTGCGTAGCTATCTGCCCTCTACCCAGCCTGTTCCTTTCCTAGGGGAAAGAAAGTGGCCAAAGGCATAAGAAACAACCCTGAACTACGCTGCAAAGCTGCCTTAGAGAAACTGGTAAGAAAAAATGCTCAACTTAGCAGGGCAGGGATTAGTCCTAAAGTTTGGAATATAAAGTAACCGATCTCACAGTCATTAATGAGGGGAAATTAGACAGACAAAGAGAAGGTTGCCTGACTCAGTACTGCACGGCTGGGTTCCTCATGAGTTAGCAGCGTCGGCGGCGCAAACACACATTAGGCAGAACTGGCTGAGAGTTGCACTGCAGAACAGAGATTATTGGATAATTACGTTGATCTGTACCAGGAAAGAGCTTGCTTACAGAACATTTTAGTAATTCGTCATTAGCCATTCTGAATTTATGATTGCCCATTGTAAGGTGTATATGGAGGTGAGACGGGCCAATCAGTTCATCTGAATCTTTGAAGTTGAGAAGTCTGAATTATTTCAGTCCATTTACCAGTGTATTTTCATATCCATTTTCCCTGCTGAGAAGGTTTTAACCTAGTTTTTCCTTTAAAGAGAAGGAAAAAAAGCTGTCATTTACAGTAAGACCGTGAAATCAGAGAGGACCTTGCAACCAGGTGAGATCCATTTTCAGCCTCATACTCAACCAGGTGACTTCAACTACAAGTTCACAGCATCAGCCTTGTTTGGAAAATGGTCAGCCACAGACGTAACCTTTCTTTTCTGCTCACTTTGTTCTCTTGTTCAACACCATGCTGTTTGCCCTACACCCAGTTCTGAAGAGCCAAGACAGTGATTATATCTCCTGGGGTGCAATTTTGTCTAAATATCTCACTTGGTTAGGGCCAACTCAGATTATTTCTAATACCTTTTAATAGCTGAATGTTACCTTTTTTTTTATTTTTAACCATTCCAAAGCTTCAATTCAGATTCCATCTGCTATAGACTTGATTAAAAGCTATGGTGGACCTGTTTTATTAGGAATTTCATTTTTGCTGTTGTGTTCTGGATCTTTACCACACTGTAATACATGTATGCCATTTATCTCAGATATAGAGTATAGCCTTAAATTAGTACATGTTCTGAAAGAATGTCATATTACAATAATTTTATTTTATTAATGTTAGCTTTCTAAGAGGCTGTTTTTCTATCTGTTTTCATATCCAGCTTGGCCAAAAAGTACCTAAAATATACACAGAATATGAGGTAGATTTTTCAGAAAATTGCTAACTATGCTGCCACCTAGTGAATCTGTCACTAATAATATTTTTATTCATAGATTTAACTCCTTTTTTGAGGGTAGAAAAAGCTTTGTTTTAAGACCTTTTTCAGTAAAATAAGAGGCTAGAAATGTATAAAATGCATTACAATTTTCTTTAAAATTTGGTTTAAAATAACCAGATACAAGTATTGTACAACACTAGTGCTTTGAGCTTTGACACTTTTTAATCATAAAATATGCTTTTCTTGTAGGATCATCCTACAGAATTCCAAAAAATCATAATCCTAAAGTCTAAGGTGACTTTCCATGTAAGCATCTGTTTTCAATCTTTATTTTCTCTCTAATGGTTAAAATGTCACCATTTTACCGACCGTCCTGGGTTTGTTCCTACACAACTAAAATCAATGTGCTTGCCATTTACTTTAATTGAACTGGGTTCTTCTGTATCTGCAAGACTTAATCCATATGTTTGCCAAACTGTTTTTAATAGAAATCATCTGCCCAACGAGCATATCAGCCCCTGTTTGCAAACACTTGTTTAAGGAAGAAAGACTGCTTGGATTTCATCTAAGAAAATCACACATTCAGCAGGCTTGGAATTTTTTTTGTCTGCTCTGCATCTTAGTGCAGGAAAAGGCTGAGTAAACTGATTATTACTGGGGAAACAACAGCAGCTGATCCACAGTGAAATCAATTCTTGCTGACAGTAATTAGCATTCCATAAGGAAATGCACGACATAACCCCTTGTCGTCTACCATTTAGAGCCTTTCCCAGATAAGTGAATAATTACATAGCACCTGTGCAATCTTAATGCCATATTTAAAATCCTAGAAATATGTCTTGAATCTCCTCATCCTATACACTTATTTTCCCTATACCATATCAAAATAAGCCTAGAATAATGAAGACAATTGGTTGATCATAGGACTGTATAATATACCCTTGCTTCAGGGCCAATTTTCTTGTTTCCAGCCTGCAGTTAGGGTTGCCTCTTGTTTGCTCTTTGTCTCCGTAAAGTTGTGTCCCACTTTTGCAAAGGAGAGTCTGCTCTGGCCGCTGAAGCTGTAGCTGACGTGTCCTAGAAGAGTCTCAGACCAGGCCTTTCCACAGTCTAGTAGTCCCACCACCCTCAGATTGAAGGTGTTCTAGATCCAGGTCATCTACTTCCTAGATGAGTCGTTGCACACTGACAATCTGTGTTTTGCATTTAATAAACGACAATCAGAATGAACAAGGAATAGACTGAGCAGGTCTAAAATGCTGGGAGGTTAATCCAAATTTGGATGTCATCAGCCCATCTCACAATCCTAGTAGAGTTCAGGTGTGTAGCTCCCCAGACCAAGTTTCATCAAAGCATACACAGGCACAGACACATCTGTGGCTCACAATAAAAGCATTTAATATTGGAGGTACATATATAATCTGTAAGTATTTTAAGGCTGATTTTAAGCATGTCTACACTAAGTGAGCACTCAGAACAGGGGACTGTAAGCCAGCCTGAGATTGGAGGTCTGAAGCCTGTGTAAGATTGGAGTTTATATGAAATTTAGATTGAAAGAAGCTGATCCAACACTTTTCAACCAGTGTTCTATTTCCTAAATAAATTATCACCAAACTAATCTTAGTGCTTCTATATAACTGGAGATGTTTGTTCAGTCTTAGGGCTGTGTTATACACAGGTAGCCCTACTGCACCCAGCTCTGAGTGATTAAAACTTTCTATTAGGGCCAGATTTTTAGGGAAGTAGACTCTTCTGTGTGCTGAAGTTTCTGGAATATTTGGCTGGCAGCAGTGATAGCAGGAGTTAGGCTAAATGGTCAGCCTTTCTTTGGCATAGCAGTCGTGCAGCTCAGTGATAAATGGCATCAGCTGCAAAAGCACAAGTTCAGGGTTGCCAAATCCAGCAGCCCAACAGCAGCGAGGCTGCCATGTAAATGCTCTGCCAGCCACACAGACCGACACAGAAACCACAGCACTCAAACAAGCGCCAGCGACCTCATCCTGTTCCCCTCCCTGGCTGATCTGGATGTCGGTCTGTTAGTGGGAAATGCACATGTGCATATACAGTGTGGATCCCTCCAGTAGCCGGGCTTAGGTGCAGCCCACCCAGCCTGGATCCTCACTGTCCCCAGCTGCTGGCACATGGGCACGGGAGCCCCTCACACACCAGAGCACATGCACACACATTGTGGATGCCTCCAATAACTGAGCTTAGCTGGTGAGTCACGCACCTAATTCATGCACCTGGGCGGTTGCTCTCCCTGCTTGTCTAATGCACAGACACCCACACCCCGCTCTGGTTCCCAAGCCAGTTGCCCTGCTGGCACCCAGACACATGGCCCTGTGACCCACGGTCCCACTCCAGCTGCTGGCACTTATGATCCTGTATGCGCCCACGCGCACGCACGCACACACACACGTGAGCACACACAGACAAAAATAATTAGAAATGGCGCTGAATGGGAAGTTCAGGCTGTGCTGATGAGGCACAGGGCATGGCCAGACAATACACCTCTGTCTCACTAAGCCTGAAGAGCATTTGATTTTCTGGATCAGATGTAAAATGGAGATCTTGAGCACTTACAATCTTTAAAGTACTTTGTAGTTCATTTTTTGAAGCGTTGTTTCTAATCATTATATCCTAGAATTTATCCTAACAAAAGCACCAACTGGTAGAGTTATTTTTCATCTTATCTCTGTTAAAAAGTATGTGTGGTATTAAGAAATATTGAAGAAAGGCTCTCGTGAACAAAGGCTACTCTTTTCTATTCAAGGCAGCTAAAAACAGGAACAGGAGAATAAGCAATTCTTATGGAGTTTGTCAAACATTTGGGAACTTTCAATACATAATGTAAGAGCTTCTAGACCTGCCACTTTCTAATAGGCAATTATCTGCTTTTATTTCTGGTAAATCAGTAGCAGGTTGTGGTATGTAATCGTAAATGTAGGATTATACGACATCCTGTGAACCAAGGATGTGGTTTACAGTAATCCCCTACAGTATGACCTTCATTTCCCATTTACTTTAGAACTACTTCTCTACTTCAAAAAGCTATTAATTAGCAGCAATAGCCATGCAGAAAGCCTGAGCTACACCTGTGGTGGTGCACTGCTCCCAGGCCACTCAGAGATCTCAGGATAAGCCCTGTCACCCTGTTATCTTGGGCATAACAACTTTAGCACGAATTGTGGCCGGAATGTAAAAAATTGACCAAAGCCAATCATCTCGAGATCCTATAACTAGCGATCCAAGAGGGGAGACCCTTTGAACTCTCCGGGACCACAGCGGGCTGTGTGACCCTGGATCTCCCCCTGGGCTGGGATGCCTCTCAGGGTAGATTTCACAAGGATTGAACGATCGTCTGTTGACGATTTTGTGAGGACTCAAAGGCCTGACTTTGCGAGGTCCACCAACTGTCCGTTGATGAATGCCAGCACATAAAAGTGAGTAATTCATGAAACTCACAAAAAGGAAAATTTTAATCACAGGTTAACCTCAGGGTGTGTGTGTACATGTGCAACTTGACTATATATACATACGTATTATCCCTATTCACATAAACCATTGACCAAGTCTGAGACTAAGATTGGACCTAGCTGCACCTAGACTTCTCTCTGAAAGGAGTTCAGAAAACAGGAGGGCCTATTCTGAACCTTGTGACTCAACGGGAGGGTCCTCCTTATCTGCTGCATCCAGGATCCCTCTGTGAATCATTCTAACTCAAGTGTAATTCAATTTTTCCTTTGTGCACTTCTTCCATGTAAGTAGTAGAGTGAACCTTGCCATTCTTGGATCTTCAACTAAGTCGCTATGTTGATTGTAACAAATTCCATCAAATTGCTGTTTTAAACTGGCTGATGCTTAAGTGCTGTTAAGAATTGTACAACCTAAGACTGTGATCTATCTCAAAAATATTAATAAATCTTAAATTGCTAACCAAAGCCATGTAACAAATCATATTTGTGACAAATTGGTGTAGCTGGCAGTGTCCACAAATCTGTATTTGTGACAACACCACACTCACTGATATTTCAGTTGACTATGAGTTACTTCAGAATGCCTCCACAGTAATGTTACTTTAATAACAGTAGTGTCTTACGTCATAGATATTTTTCCTGAGATGCAGTTCTGCAGGTGTGTAATTCCTAAGGACAGGGCATACTTGGCCACACTATTGCTGTTTCCTTGAAATATATATATAGTGATATATATATAACGATCTTGCTTTAACAGCATCAAGCCACGTTGCTGCATAAGCTGGCATCCTTTTTAATTTTCCAAAGATATGATCAAATTGTATCTTAAAAATAAGAGCACCTTCAGAATCAACAACGTTTTGGCAACACTTGGCAGCCCAACAGCAGAAGCAGGTGACTGCTGGAGGTACTGCAAGTATGAAGTCCTGAAGGAAGATGAGTCTTGTCTGGGTGAGATGTTTGGATTGGTGGTGGTGAAGTTTCAGTGAGGATGGGGTGGAGATTCTAGTACGGCAGAGCAATATGCTTGTCACCCTGAAGGTGCCAGTCATCTAATTACCTAACGATGTAATTTAGGTGGTTTGTGCAGATTCCTCTAAAGGAATGAAAAGGGAAGAACGGTCAATCATGTGAGATCACTTCCTCAGTCAGACCTCACAGAAGCCTTTCCACACTGAAAAGGCACAGAGGAGGCTGAAGGGCAGGCAAACTGAGGCAGAAAGAAGGCTACTCCGTCTCTGGTGAAAGCATGTAATTGGATCCAAGCCATATTACTATTTCTAGAAAGTCCTGCCAGAGCCCCTAAAGTAACTTTTTCCAGGGGTGCTGGTCATGTAGTTCTAGTGCTGCTATTCTGAAAGAAAGAAGAGGGAGAAGGTCTTTGGGCCATACAGCTCAGGGAGATGCCATTGCAAGTTTTCTCCTGATTACACTCGAGAGATGGAAAAACATGGCAGAAATCAGCATTGGTAGAGCAACTCACATGTGGCATTATTTACATGAAATTTCTGGATAGGAGGATTTGTGGTTAGCAAAACTTACACGAGTAAGAGGTGTTCAGTTCCACATCAGATGGAGCCACATAAGGCAGGGGAGCAGTTTCAGAGGGAAAAATTGGGGAGCATTACATGTTTTCCAGAAGGTTCTCAGACTATTCACGTTTTCCACAAATCACATTTCTTCACTCCCTAACCGTGAACCTTTCTGTCCACTCTTCTTGGACATTGCATACTTGCAGCAGCACGGTCATGGTGCCTCTCTCTCTTCTCCTCAGTCTTTAGAATCCTCAGCCACTTCTGTGCTATGCAATCTTTTAGTAGCACAGCAAATATTCCTCATTTTGCACTCTGCTCCTATCATTTGCCAGGTGCTGGATGCCTGATAAGGGTCGTTATCATCACAAAGGATGGGCAGTGAGGCGGGGGAGAGAAGCATTTAGCAGCTACATTTTTATAACTCTGCAGGCAGTCCTTATGTGAGAAGAGACCTCACTGATGAGGAATCAGAACAAATGCCTATTTCAAAAGTCCTAAAGAGAGCACAGCGAGGTACACACTGACATCATTCACCAGCATGGTTCCACCTGACATCCCTCAGGTTCGAAAGGCCAGAGCTACCTATTCTGAAATGAAGAACATAGTGACTCTCCTTCTGATGCTGGAGCTACATCAGAGTACTTTTATGCACCAAAGTTGCATTTTGTACCCCCTGCAGACATGCACAAAGTTTGCAGTGACATGAATGGAATTACAACAACTCTTGAAATTCTTAGAGGGTGCAGTGACCTGATCCTGTCACCTTACCAGTGCCTTATTATTTGTGCGTGCTTAGGCATTCAATAAGCGGAACACTGGAATTGCTGGGTTTTGTACGAGGCACCACTGCCCTCCACATCCACACAAAGCCGTCCAGTTGCCCTGCTGAAATGCTCTGCTTTTGTGCTACAAAACCTGAAAGGCCTCTCACCATACTATTCCACAGAGCTTTACAACGTACTCTGTAACTTTCTATGCAGTCTCAAAAGAGCATTGACCGAGTTTTGAGATAAATACAATCATTATCATAATTCAGTCTGCACTGTACATGGGGCAGGCAGGAAGAGGTCACTCTTGTGAGTACAGAACAAGCGTACATCCAGCTCCCCATAATACACATAATCCCCACGAGAATAAGTGTAGAACCGGAAAGAAATTATTTCTGTCTGGTGACCTGGTTAGGTACAGAAAATGTTTAAATGCACAGGCAAGAATGATCCCTCCCTGACACAAGCAATATTCTAGTTAGGAGTAAAAAAGACTGTATCATAGAACATTAAACAAAGTATTTATAGTGAAAAACAAATCTGACCCGATTCCCTTCCCAAAAAGAAGGAGTCCCATCCAGAAATCTGGCAGACTAAGGAGTCTTGTCTGTAATCTTCTCAGAGAGCTTTGCGTAACAAGGAGGGTCTGTTTTTTAAGTGGCTGTTATCAGACTTCATGATGATCCCGGCATCATCTCCACACTGCAGTATGTCAGTACCTTTTCCAAACCACAGGCAGGTAGAAGTGTCTGGCAGTTAAAGCCTAGTCCAGTCCCACATTATAATAAACAAAGAGCAACTAATGCTGAAGGACCACTTTTTTCTTTTGATTCTTGGGAGACTGTGTTGGATTTCTTCCTGCGGTCTCACATTACAGGGCAGACACGACTTTGCTAAGCAAACAATGTAGTGACAGCTTTGTCAAGACCATTGTTATGAAGTTTGTTCAAAGGAACAAATCCTCACTCTTCCCAAAAGACAAGGAGACCAGTGCTATATTGTTTTATATAAGACACATTTTGAGGGTGATGTACCCTCAAATTTAGAGTGCTTTCAATGGCAGAGAAAGCTTTCCAGCAGGAAATGGTATCCAGTCATCCCCCAGAGACTTGTAGGCAATTTATAACTTTGTCAATGCAGGCATTTTGTTATTGGGATGGAAAAAGCTCATCTTAAACACGAAGTCTACCATCCTCCCAAATTTCAGATCATCTTATTTTAATGCCTACTACTTTGCAAGCACTGAAAAAAGCTCCCCCCAGGGAAGTGGTCATGGCCCTAAACTTTCGGTGTCCAAGGAGTGTTGGACAACAGAGTTAGGTATACGGTTTAACTTTTAGGTTGTCCTGTACGGATTCAGGAGTTGGTCTGAATGATCCTTGTGGGTCCTTTCTGGCTCAGGGTATTCTGTGGTTCTATGACTCAAATTGATCTTCTGAAGTAGCCATCGGGATTTTACAAAGTTTGATTGTTTGGTTTGTTTTTTACTTGAAATAAATTTAATCCCTCTGCTGATTTTAACATAAGGAATATTTGGGGGTAGACATTGGATGTGTACCATTTTTTTCCAGATATAGAATTACTGGAAAAGGTTTGTGAAATGTTAATTAAATATGCTATCCTTGGGTTGAGGGTGAATCACAATTTCTGATAAAGTAGTGTTTCAAAGCTGTAAAAACCCAGAGGCATTAGGAAGTCTGAGCTAGTAACAAATTGTTTTGACTGCAGTTGATGTCTTAGTATGCAGATAAATAAATTAATAATAGCAGCCCACTGAGATTATAGCAAAAACAGTTAATACATAATTTGCATGGAATTAAGAAAATGTCAGTCATAGAAAGGATAACTGGCAAGTGTCCTGCATCAAAGCTTTAGCAAGTTGGCAGATGGCTTAGTTAACATTTTATTTTACCAGTTTACTGCACCAGTTCCTATGACCCCCATGTATGTTAAGAATATATGTAACTAAAATTATTGCTTCATGTATAGCTTTAACTGTAACTACTGATACAGCTATTGAACTAATCTCCATTTTTCAAGCCACAGGTTATATTCTTTTTACTGGAGAAGCATAACTTAAAAGAAAGCTGTGCTCTGGGAATATTTAAAGCATCTGTATTTTAAAAGTTAGATCTTCTCTCTTTCTCTGCTTAGCCAGTAATGTAATTATCAGGGCACCAGATACAGTTTATGCCACTGAAATATTTGCTTTGATGCAGATTATTTTAGTGTGGGTTGAACTTTTCAAACAAAAGTAAGGGACACGATCTATCCCCACTGAAATGCTGTTATCAACTGATGTGGTTTCACACTGAGGTGAACCACTTCACCACTACTTCAAGGTGTTACACACTTAACTCCTAGACAAATTATGTGGCATAAAATCCTGAGCTGTGAGGGAGACATTAAGGTTCCCTATACAGTGAACATACCATGTTGGGTATCAAATAAGGGGATCTGCATAGACTGCTGTCAGCAGATTAAAACCAGCAGCTTCATACTGCCCCTGGCCGAACTGGGCTAGCCTGACCAGAACATCCCTTCAAGCAGTTTATCTGTTCCTGCCCCTGGGAACTGCCACAGTCTGTCTCGTAGCAGAGTCTTCCTTTCTCTTCTCTTCCTCCAGACCAATAGCACCTAAATGTACTTATCTAGAGGTGTCTTAGGGTCCTAGGCAAGTGTCTGCAAGGCAGAAACCATCAATTTTGCCTATCAACTACCAGCATCAAAGCCACAGACAAGATGGCTTGACACCAAGGTTGCATGTATAGACAAGACTATAGGCCATTTTACTGCTCACCAACTGCACTGTGCAATAGCTACTCGTTCAGACCAAGAAGCAGAAACCAGCCCGGCCCTTTCTGAGCCAGCATCAAGCCTGCAGTCTGGAACGGTAAGGAGCTAAACCGGAGCTATGGAAATAAAAGCCATTCCACGTGGTGCACGAGACATGGTCATAGGGACAGTCCCAGGGACTTGCTTAACACAGCCATGTAGACTGTCTTGTCTGTGCCATGGAGACTAGATGGTTTTACTTCAGCGTTGCCACACTAGAGTCCAAATTCTCAGTTGTAATCAAAAATAGCCTGATAGTATTGTTTTATTAAGTAAGAACTGTCTGCTACACGCAGTACAGGGGCTAGCACGACGCTTCCAGTCCTTTGCTCCCTTCTGTAACACAGTTTTGCCTGAAACAAGCATAGAAGAGCATGGCTTCATCACTTGCTTCACCAAGAACTGAATGTGAAACAGTTTTGCTAAATGACAGTGGCAGTAACATGGGAAATTTCACCAGAGCAATTACACATTGTATTTTAAATAATATTTATAAAATAATGGCTCATTTTCTGCCAGGAGAGGGGCCAGCAGGCAGGTACAAGAAGATAGTTTATTTTCTTGCTTGGAAGTCCGTGGAACCCAGCAGTTTATTATTGCTGTTGCTTTCAAAAGACGTAAGGGTGCCCTTCAAACATACAATACCAGAACTGGAGGAAAATAGCTAGCAAGAATATCTATTCTGTCAATAAAATCCCTGTTTTGTTACCACCTGCTTATACTGAATAAGGCTGTTAGCTCCAACAGTGTTCTATGATACTTTTTATTATGCTGAAATTCTATAAAAGTTGATCACTGTTTGGTCAAAACTGACAATACCTGTAAGACGTGCTTGGCACAAAGGAGCACATTAACATTCTTGGCTATAAAGCAACTTCTAAAGCTAGTTTTCTGAATTGTTCTTGTAGTTTTTGAACACTTGGAGTTGTTCCTTTCGTTCCTGTTTTCCCCAGCCATGAGCATTTAATTCGTGCTATTTCAGCCCATGTACCAGGGTCAAATTTAATGTTCTCACTCACCCAAAACTTGCTTTGACTTCAATTCTTTTACTTTATCCTTCTAAAAAGGGAACAATAGCCAGTTATTTCCAAAAACTCCCGCTGTAACTAAGATTATATAACAATAATACATATACACACACACAAACACAGGCAGCTGGAGGGACTTTCATGGGTGTCTTTTCTGAAATTTGCTGTCTGTACAGCAAAGAATATTGAAGTGGTTGTGAAACAGTTCTTAAACTACCCCAGTTTATAGCTCAGTATTTTAAAGTAACGCAGAATTAGCTGCGGCTTGCATTCATAATTCACTACCCTAGCAGGGACATGCATTACAGAAATACTGATGAAAAGCTGTTAATCTCTTTGGAGCAGTTTGGTGTAATTCTTTAATATCAAGAGATCCTAAAAGACAAAACTGGGAATGTAGCTAATTATTTCTTCTCAGTAAAACTGGATTTGCAGACAGCTTTGCAAAACATAATTGATAATGTATCTTGTATCTTTACAAGCATTTATAAAAATGATAGAATGTGTGATAGAAGTATTGCTGTGTGGTAATATTTGAAACTTCATTTAGCAGTTATTGTGCTACCCTTTGATTGCCTTAATTACATTTTTAATTGCATAAGTAATAACAGTCAGCATTGGTTATTTTTAGCCCTTTAAGATATAGCTGAGTTTTAGATACTCTGTAAACTTTAATGCTACAAAGGTACATTCAACCATCTAATCTTAACATCTGTATATCATTGGCAGTTAAGAATACAGACAGCCCTTGGTTGACGAAAGACAAGGCAATGGGAAGGGCAAAGCAATCCTGAGGTTGTCAGATTTTTCAATGAAAAAAAAAGAGGACACAAACAATTGTCAGAACCTGTTTCAAGGCTGCTTGTGCAGCTGTGCTTTCCCCACCATCTCCCCACTCTGTGCCAGGCAGCAGGATGAAAGCGCTGCTGAGCTCTCCCCAGGTTCGCCCAGGACTTCAGAGGACAGGCTGGAGGGCAAACCATGGCATCTGTGGGTTGTACTGAATGAAGAGCAACCCACCTCCAAATTCTGCAGAGACACATACAACCTTTTTACAGCCACGGAAGACCTGTCCTGTGCTATGCTATGCTCTAGACACAGCCTTGCACAGTGCTGGACTGGCATGAGCTATGACAGCATAGCTCCAGCATTACAGCACCCCGGACCTCATGCTGTGGCAAGGGGAAGACTCAAGATTTTGAAGATGTTATTAAAGATTCTAAACTCCCAACTACACTTAGGAAAGAAGATATGAAAAAAGAAACATCTGTCTGTACTTATAAGGAATACAAGATTTGCAAGTGTAATGTGAGAAATTCCAAATACCAGCAGTCTTAAATAATTCAAGTTGCCTAGTAATGCTGATTTGTCCCTCCGCCACTCATCTATTACTAAAGATTATCTCATCCACATCAAAATGGTAATGAAACCTGTCTACCCACTGGAGTCCAACAACTTAAGTTAAACTAACAAAGAGGATTTAAGCCCTGACTCTATATTAAAGTGGCCGTGAATGCATTCTCTTCCATTGACCATTTGAGACCAGGGAGTAATGAGCTGCCAAGCAGCAGTAAGACACGGTGGAAACATTGACTTCCTAAGTGACTACCCCAGCCATTTCGACTGCAAACATAAATGGAGCCATATAGACTCACAGCAAGCCTAAAGACTGGATCTGTCCTGCACTGAATTTGGATCTGATGAACACTCAGTTTTCAGAAGACTGAGTCTGAGTGGGACTCCAGGAGCAGTAAGGCATGGGTGAGATGAAATGCCTGGAGGATCCCAGAGGTGAGCAATCCGCTAACCTGCAGGCAGATCTGCTTCCCCTCATTCTCCCCTTAGCAGTCATTCCTACTGGTATGATTTGTAAGAACTGCTGCAAATATGGAGATCAGTGTGACTCTAAAGATGGCAACAATTCACTCACTCGTCATCTAAAGTTTTGGTCAGAGTCATTGTGAAAAACAGCTGTAGTAGTTTAAGGTATCATGCCTACTGTGCCAGTGATTACCTACTGCATAGCTAAACTGGCATCCAGGAGCACCCAAACAGCTTGGTTTCAACAGCTTTCCAGCTGAGAAACAATAAGCAGCTGGAAGTAATGCTTCACATCAGGGCAGCTCTTTCCAAAATGACTGTTTGTCTACATCCTTATTTAAATCAGGCACTAGTTCAACACATATTTTAAGCCAACAGTGTTACCAAAATGACAAAGTCTTCCCCCATAAACTCCTGGTAGCCCATTGCCATCTTTGCATCACCACCTCCCTGTCATCAGCACAAGCATTTCTACAACTGTATGGTGAACCGGATGGGGGACCAGATGTGACACAAAACTAACCATGTTCTTGGTTTTCAGTGGTGTTAGTCCCCTGATCTGGCTCATACGGCCACAGAGCATTTGTGGCTGACAGGAGGGATGGGGGCAGTGCGGACAGGGAAATGGGGAGGGAACAGGGACAGCTTCTTTCAGTGTCAGTGGCTTGTTTCTCAACAGCTCCCCCAGTGCTTACATCGGCTGAGCAACAGAGCATCCAGAAGGGAGCTGCCAGGCAAAGGGACTGCATAGGGCTTTTACTTTAATCAAACAATGAGAAAAGGGAAGACGATAATTCTTTTTTTTTTTTTTTTTAGTGACATGAAATAGCGTAATATTTTGGACCAAAACACATATTAATCTCTGGAAGTTTTTTGATTGTATACTAACCATGGTTTCCATGTCACAGTGGAAATAAATGCCCAGTTTTAAGTATTCATCTAGGCTGTATTTGACAGCTGCATTGTTAATATCTTACAGTATACCTCTGAATAGTAATATACCCAGTAAAAGATACAGTGAAACATAGGAGTAACAAATTCCAAGCAGTTTACTTACTTATATAACGTTAATATAGTATTTTTAATTAGAACTTGAGTGTTTGGGGAAATGGTTATTCTGATCCATTCAAAAAGGAAAACAAAGTAATTTTAATAGGTTTTCTTGCATGTTAATCACAAATGCTATGATTTTATGGTGTCCAAAAATACTTTTTGAGTCTGTATGCCTATCTTTATACCACTGCATCCAGAAAAGCTTACTAATATATCTGTGTGTGAGTGTATATATACTGGCTGCGTGTGAGTAAGCTGTCTGTGCTCTCTTTTGGTATGAACCCAAGGATGATGCAAATGAGAAAACAGTGACTGGGAATATCAATACAACAATGCTGTTATATATTTATGGAAATAAAAATTATTTCAAAATGGAATTGTTCTGGTGTTTGCCAGAGAAAGATGAAAGGCAGATATGGCAACATTGTCCTTCAATCACAGAAGCACCTCTGTGCCATTTGCTGGGCAGGAAAGTGCCTTCGTTCCTGGTTTTGTTAAAGCCAACCAATGTGACTTTGCAGGGGGAAAAAAAAGATCTTGATATACTGCTTATCCTTGACTGCTGAACCATGTATACCAAAGTATGTTTTATTGTATTTGGCCAGTGTGTATAATCGAATACAAATAACTTGCAATTTGTGGAGCTGCTTGGGATATGCATTTGCTTAAATTATTAGCATTTTAACAATGAAATGATGTTTTGACATTAGCACTCTACTTAAGACACATGCAGAAGAATTTCACACCTCTTTTGGTGTTGTATTGCTTCAGTCTGACTGTCTGCAATGCAAACAAGACCTACAGTCAGAAAAGATTTATTTATAAAATGCGTAGGTTTAGGAGCCAAGAATGAGCGAACAAAGCTAAATCAGTGAACCCTTACATTTTCCCATATACACTGTAACTGCCTGAGACTGAATCACAAGGCTGATTACTTTCAGCTATTTTGGAAAACAAGTTTGACTTCATTAACTCACCAGACAAGCATAAAACGAACATTATGTGGCTATTTTGAATGCACTATATCTACCTGTCTGGGTAGATATCTATATCTATATCTACCCTGCCTGGGGTGAGGTGTTTACTTTCCCTTGAGACCCTCACCGGTCCCCGCTCCTGGAGAAGGCATTTAAGCTGAGGTCAGGCCTTTTCTGACATCTCCTCCCCTCCAAACCACTATCCCACCCCAGTCTGTAATGGCTGACAGCCTGAAGGTGTAAAGCATATTCCCAAATCCCTGCTCAGCCTGATCTGAAATTTAGCAGGGATTTAAGTGTAGTTTTCATGTATCCTATATGCTAACCAAGAGGCTTGGGGGCAACTCGAAGTGAATTTCTCAAACTGAGGTGTTCTGCTTTACAAAAGTAATTCAGAAGTGTAGATTACATCAGTCAATGGGCATGTGGGTTCACAAATTTATAGTCTGCCTAAGGATACAATCTCAATCTGCTCTTCAACTAGGAAATTTACATCATTGTCACTAGAACAAATGGTTATACATATATAGGTCCTTATGTGTTTCAGGTTTGTTTCTTAGAGTTTTTTTGTTTGGCTTGGGTTTGTGGGTTCGTTTGTTGTTTTTTTTTCCCCAAGGCCTCAAAGATTAGCATAGCTGAAAAAGAGGCAAAAAGCAGGACAAACAGTCCTCTGAAGAGGGCTTGTGGATTCTTTTACTTACGTCGTGGTTACACTATCATAACAGAAACAGCAATGGGAGCTTACAGATGTTCAAACTCCCTACTTCCCTACTTCCGTCTTGCAGATATTATCTTTCCATTGGTGGTTTCAGCTAAAGTTCTTGTATCAGATGTGTTTACAGAACTTCTTCAACTGGATGTGTTAAGGAGACAGTAACACACAGGCGGTAGGCAGTAATGACGTTTGGTATGGTAATATTCTTAACTGTCAGGCTACTGAAGAAATGGGCTATGTATGCCCTAAACATCAGTGAACTAAATAAATGCAATCACCCCACGGGGACATCTATTTTGGATCATTAATGCGCTACTTAGTTCATTCTTTAGAAGACCCTGTACATAAAGAGTTTGTGCCAATGCATGACAAATTAGCTAAACTGCTGCTTCTAGTGTATAAATTAGGCCTATGAGACAGCCTGTTTTGTTTTTACCATCTATCTCAATCATACCCACCTCACCTGGCTTCACATGCCAACTCAATTCCTTAATACAAAAACCTAAGACTGACTGCATCCATCATTATGAATTAGTAGTACAAAATGAAAAATGTGTTCTGTGAAATATGTTAAAATTTATTTACTCATCACTGTCTCCATATTCGTGCTATGGGTAAACTGGAGGGGGAGTGCTGTCAGTGATTAGTAACCATATAATTCAGCAATCCTCAGTCATGCTCAGATAGCAATCCAGAAGTGCTAGGCAGCAGCCCATGTTGCTTAGCAGTGGTGCTCTGCTCTTTGACTATGTGATTCCTAAAAGAAATTGGTATCTGTTACCAGGGAGGTGCGTGACTCCTCCTGCCCGGGGGTGTCCTGCCCAGGTCACTGAGGGAGAAGGGAAGGGCCAGTGCAGCCCACAGAAAGTGGTGGCCATGCCCCCAGCCACCCCATGGCTGTCTGTCTTCAGCAGGAGCCAAACAAAAACCAGAGGTGTCTATGCCTGAACTAGTCAGACCTGGTTCCTGTGCTTTAAACCCATTCACTTGCTTTACTCCTTCAAAGTGCTGATGAGCTGCGAGCGTCCTACTAATTATTCATAAAGTGTAGCAAGCACTAGTCTCCCCAGTTATGCAGTGACCACCTGAAAAGGGACCTCTCGACAGGCTCTCACTGGCTGGCCAGAACTGTGCACACTTGCTTGTCTTTACCAGTGAGAGCAGTTTGTTCAGTTTCAGGGTTTTCTTGTATGTCTTCCCGGTTACTCTCACTCCTCGAGCCATTTGATTCACCCAACTGATCAGATGCCAAGACAATTCAAAAACTTTGTTTAGGTTCTTGTTTCTTCGCTGCCTGGTAAACATGTCTGGATCTAGCTAGTAGCATTTTTGGGGTTGATTGGCTGTTTCAGACATGTGGCTGTGCCTGATGCTGGTACCTTTCATAGAGACTAGTGAAGAACCTCCTCAGCGAGAGGCCAGATTCTGACTTTGGACATGATTGTGTCACTGTTTGAAAAAATCTTACGTTGATGTAAGACTAGTTTAAAAGACATGCACAATTGTTTGTTGCACTCCGTGTGAATCCGGAAGGAGTTCTGAGGGACAAATCCTACATATTTTTTCCACTTTAAAATGTATACCGACTATACTGGTGTGTTGCTTCACTGTTTAAACATGGCTGAAAAGATCTTACTTTGAGTGTAGAATGTAGTACAAAATAAGAACAATTAGAGCATGTAAAAAAAATTCAAGTGATATATTTTACAGCATATCTTGTGTATTGAATGCGTAAGTGCTGTGTAGAAGTGCTCATTTGCTGGGAAAACCATGTAAATGCTGTGTGTCATGTGTGGTTCCACATGGGAACCCTAACATATGTCATAGGTCAGCTATGCAGACTCACTTAAGGATATGCATCACTTTCTAGATGTTACCCAGGCTAAAAAGGTTTCTGTATCCATCCCTTAGGAAAAACAGAGAACAGCTTTGTCAAACATTAGCACCTTTGAGGATCTGCCAACAGAACTGCTTATAAACCACTGCGCTTTTTCCTGAGAATAGACTTGGTAAGCCCTTATCTTCAGCTACCCTTAACCACTTTTTGTAAGGTCACTATGACTGTCTGCTGGTTCAGCTCTCTGAACTCATTTATGATTCTAAATCAATAGTGCAGCAAGCAAATAATAGGACCTTGCACCCATCCTTCTCAGTAATTAATGGATTACCCTCATTATTATGCATATTCTATTTCTTAATAACATAAGTCTTATTCACCAGGAAAGCTTGAATGGGCTTCAAATGGGAGCAAGGGTAACCTTGCAAGAAGCAGAGCCAATATAAGTCAAGTAAAATGATTTGAGGGAAAGGAGATGGGTTCACTTCCCAATTTTTTTTGGAGGTAGTAAAATTGCTACTGACAGTCTGGATTTCTGGCCTGACTTTACAAATCAATGCTCCATTAAGACAGATACCTTTATAGTTATAATGCATTTTTCCTCTCTAGGCTTGCTGGGCGAATCTAGGGATACGGTTCCACCATCTATTTTCACCCAATTGGCCAGGGAGTTGGTTAAAGACACTGATCCATCCAAACCCCACCCATACCCAAAAAATTATGTTTTCAGCTTAGCCTGAACTCCTGATTGCATGATCACACGGACGCACGATCACACAGACACCTACAAAGAAGAGGGCTGGATCATGACTGCTGGGATTTAGGCTCCTGTGGAATCACGCTGCAGGGCTTAAGTGTCAGAGGTCTCTGCGCTTCTCAGTGACAGGAGCTGGAGTCTTTTGCTAAGCCAACAGAGTGACATGGTCAAAAGTACTGATGGTCCTGGTGAGAAATTTGTACTTCTGTCTGGGAAAAAAAGAAAAGTCAGTGTGATATCACTTACAAGAGGAAATTACTTTCTTCTTTAGTTTTCTGAAGCAGTCCTGCGCTGTACCGAAGACCTTCAGCCTGATTGCTTTCTTTTTGGTGTATGAGATTTCATTTTTGTGATTCATGAATTTTTAACTTTTACTTGATTTTTCTTTAAAAATCTACAGTTTTCTTAAGGTTTAAAAGGGTTGGGTTTTATAGGGGCTTAATTTCCACAAGTTGTGTACTTAAAAACATAAAGCGATTTTCTTGTATAGCTAAATGTATTCTTTCATGGCTTGTGCACTTTTGCCAGTGATAGCCAAGACAGAGTCTCACCTGTATGAGTATTAAATCACCTTAAAACACAGCCAAATTCACTTTCTTTTCTTCCTTTCAGATTACCAAATAACATGTACTGCTGTAACAGAGAGGAGAATTTGGTGCTTGGTTTGAATCATGTTGCTGAAGTGGGACAGCTCATTTTTCCAGGAGGACTGTAGACAGTACAGATGAAAATATTTTTAAATTTCATACAGTAAAAACTTGGATACTAGAAACTGCATATTTAATCATAAGCAAATATATGCTTTGATAAGTTCAATAGATAGATATGTTCCTCTTGATATTCCTCTTAACTCTGATCAAGGATTAGAAGGACTGTCTGGCTTGTTCCTCTTTATCTAGAGCTGAGTAATGGTTGTGCATATTTTCTTCCTAGATCTTCTTATTTAGCCTTACTCCTAGGTGATAAGGGATTTCTCTTGCATCTACTGTATATTTGTATGTCTCCTGATCTTGCAGCTGCATGTGTCTTACTCTACAATAGCATGGAAATGAGAAACTGAAATGTGCATTTTGAGATTTGCTCCTACACTGGTATTTGAATTTTCTTTCCCACCCCTCACGTTGCTTCATTCAGCCCATTCTGTGAGCATTCAGTGCAATGCTTCATGCTAGCATAAGCCTGATAAATGTCAGCAATAAGTTGTTGTTGTCATTTCCTGGGGGGGGGGGGGGGGGCGGAGTAGGGCAGAGGTGCTCTCTTGGAGTATTTCCCTATATATTATTGAAAAGTTTTGTGGACAACTGGTGTTCTCTTCATTATACCTCAGCACTGGATCCAGGATGAATTATTCTGCCTTCTATACATTTGCTTGAATACATTTTTAATTATTTTAAAAATACGCTGGTAGAAAGTGGAAAAAGGAAATAAAATCTCTGTGATGCATACAAAACTAAAACCAAAATACAATACCATAAAAAAAATGCATGGAGGATACTTTGCTTTTATCTTTGGTATGTATCAATTCCTACTCATCACACTTGCAACTTTGAGACCAGGCCCTGTACAAAATGAACCACGTATCTGTGACGTATAGATACACACACATCACATTCCTCACTCTTGTACTAAAATGTTCTAAAATTAGCCTTAATTCTGACCCCATTGACATCCACATAGAGGCCTGTTAAAGTCTGATGTATTTGTAGTCTGTGACGCCATAGACTCTTTCTCACAAGTCAACATACAAAGTAGCTATAATAACTCACCTTTCCTGTCTAAAATGTTTTGACATACGGGTTTATTCATTTAGAAGTGTCACTTCAAGTTGATGGTAGCTCATTATGTCTCTGTTGTAAAACAGGCTGTGTGGTAAATTAATGCACGTGCAGTATGGATCTCCTGCCAGCACAGGCATGCTGGTCAGGAACCTCATCTCTTGCTATTGTTTGACCAACTACATCAGCAGAAATCTGTGCCATAGATAGGTCTTTAGCCTAATCTGATTAAAACCCAAGATTTTCATCCTTCAGTCTTGAAGGATTTTACAGTACAAGCAAATGTTGACCTGACCAAGGAAAAATAATTTTCATTAAATTCATTACAGGGCTGGTTAAGTCCTAATGATAGACAGTCACCCTGGGTGTTTGAAGAAATGGGTCCCAGTGATTGGCTGTATTTATTAACAAAAACTGATCACTCGTGCTTAGAACTGTTCTGAACGTGACTTGAAGTTATGCTGTAAATTGCTAAAATACTGTCTGTCTTTAAAATGTTGCCATTGTTGTTTTTTTGTTGTTCTGACTTTCAAGACTTGACTTAAGAATACAATTATTCATGTGTTTTACCACACTGAGTACAGGGAACCCTCCACTGGATAGTCTTTTGATGCTACTGTAATAGAGTCCTTAATGAAGACAAGTATCAGCATCCATGCTCAGTCTTTCTTGTTGCCTCCATAACGCTGCTAGAAGACTAGTGTGTTCTTTTTCTAGATCCTTTATCTATAGTATATGCTAGTAAGTGAAATAACTTTTGAGAAATATTTCAAGAGATCTGTGTGTAGTGACCCTTAACACAGATAATCTGAATTTTTTTAAAAAACAACCTCTCAACTGTCATCACTTCCTTTCCCCTAAAGCGTACAGCCTTCATTCCACGTGCAAACGGACATTTTGCTCTGAAGTCAGCCACACAGGGCTAAATGTGCATATTGTTGTGCATGGCTTTAATTCGCTTGACACTCTTTGAAACGTTGGTATCTGCATGTCTGCATTGGCAGGACTGTTCTAGGATGTTAGTCTTATAGGATGAAGCAGTGACCTTTCCACCATTTTAATGTATCTCTCTACTTTTACGCTGCGTGGTTGATAAGGCAAGTACCTTTCTGCTTTGCGTTTGGTTTTATCTTTCAAGTTTTTGGAGCTTTTTTTTTTTTTTTTTTGGCCCTACTCATTGCAAGGAAGTAAGAAGTGTGACAGGAAGGTGTGATTTTTAATTTACACCAGAGTTCTCAACAAATAATGACTTTTCACACCCTGTTATTGCTGCTTAGCCTGGGGGAGGAGTTGTATGGCTACTGTTGTCATATCAAATTAAATCCGCTCATGTAATGCAGAAAGACATTCCTGTTAAACTTAACCCTTTTAAGTTGTTGCAGCCTACTGGCACAACAGCATAAGCTGAAGTGCATCTATTCTGGGGATCTCTGTTGTTGAAGGATGAAAACGGAAATGCTTTTATTCAAAGACGGTGTGCTTTTTTTTTTTTTTTTTTTTTGTAGTCTGCAGTGGACCAGATGAGGTTTGTGTGGGTGAATCCTTACATTAGCCTGGAGTTCACTGCAGGCTCAGGGTAGGTGCGTGGATGTATTTTAAGCAAGGGAGCGTTTGGCCAATGATGCCAGACACTCATGTTCTCATCTGAAAAACTTGCTTGAAAAATTTCCTCTGATGCTGTTTGCTGTGGATTGCAAGTATAGCCATGGAGCACTTGGTGCTCCTTTATGCAGTAGAGCTAAAACACTACAATAAGAAAATCACCCTCAGAGAGAGTTTTCAGCCCTCAAGGAATTGGCAGAGTAGAACAGGCTTTGCCTTTATAAGTAATCTTCTCTTGAGGAGGTTGCTGTTGCTTTTGGTGTGCGCGATGTACCCCCTTCGCCATTCAGGCCAGTCCCTCGGGGAAAGAACACTCAGGACGTACTGGATTCACCCAGGGGTCGGGGTTGGGGTCCATGCCTCAGACCCACCAGACCCCGGGGAGGGTGTCCCCCCACTACTCCTTCCCAGGGCACTCGCTGCATCTTCCCAGGGTGAGCTGGAGCCTGAAGGATGGGACTAGCAAATAACAGGAGGACTAGTCCCCTCCCCTCCATTTTCCAGGAGCTTTATTGCCCTCGTTGTTGGTAACTGAGGGTTAAATATTTGCTTGAGTACCTGCTTGGTGGTGCAGAGAGGGTTAAGGTGCTTGATTTACTATAAACATGTATGTGACAGACTCTTATCTGATGGTGGTTTTTTTTTTCTTTCTGTAAAATGTCAGCCATTTCCTGATGAGCGTGGTGGTGGTGAATTTCACACCTTTTTTCTTCTCCGTGTGGAAACCTGGGTGTTAATGGTACTGGAGCAGGTCATGTTTTATAAGGAATGAGGCTGTGTCTTACAGCAGAGGGAAAGCAGGGAAGGGAGAGGAGGTGAAGAAAGGGATTCAAGGAAACTGCCACTTGCAACAGGCATTAGTTGGATTATTTCGCACTATTTTTGTTCAGAGCTTGTAAATGTAATGGCTTTTGCTAAGTGCATTTTTTTTCAGATGAAATAATGGAGTTCAGTTTATAGTTCAGCATAAAAATAATCCTCTCCTTTCATTTCACAGTGAAATTTAGCATTGCAACACCTGAAGATGGAAAATTGGTCGGTTGATGAAGTCTGCAACTGGTTGAGACAGAGAAATTTAGGAGAACTAGTTCCTAAGTTTCGTGGTAAGCATTTTTATTGTTTGTGTGGGGCTTGTTTAGTATTTCTTTCTGTGCCTTTAATGGCATTGCCTACCTTGTTTTGGGGCATGTATATATATGATAACTTCAGACTCTTACAGAAATTTATTAGAGTGAGAACTGACATAGATCTGATAAATCAAAATAAGTGTGCAGATTTATTGTGAAGTCTCTGAGAAATGCTGAGGGATGAGATTAAGCCTGTATATAAATAGAAACACCTTCTTGAATCTGAGCTGGCAGTTTAAAAGGCTTGACAGGGCCTATTTTACATTGTATAAATCTTTTGAAATAATGCAACTGTAGTGTGTAAATGTTTTATAGTTGAGTATATAAACACTCTACAAAAGAGCGCATAAGAAACTGTTATGTGAACAAGCTATTTGTTGTGTGCTCTCTTAAAAAGCTTGCTTTCCTTCATTAATGAAGTAACAGTCTGCTGTGGTCTAAGTGAGGCCTGATTTAAAGCATTAAAAGGGTCAGTTCGCTGCTTCTCTATGTTTCAGGCTTGGCTTTTTGTTAGGGGAAGGTATCTGGCCAGTAACTAGGGCTCCTGGCACTGCTTGGGAAAGGACATCATCTTTTTAGCAGTTGAAGACCATCAGCAGTAGAAAGCACCTTGCCTTTGACCTGTCCTCCATCATCATGTTTTTAGGCATATAGAATGTTACTGTAAAGTTATTTTACAGTAATTCTTTAATCCCCTTCAATCTGCAGAAGAGGAAGTAAGTGGAGCAGCTCTTCTGGCTCTTAATGATCGTATGGTGCAGCAGCTGGTGAAGAAGATTGGGCATCAGGCAGTGCTGATGGACCTGATTAATAAATACCAGCAACAAAAAAGTGGGCTGGAATCCCTTACATATTACTGTGAAACAGCTTCTCCAAAATTTCCAGAAGTAATCAGTGGGTGAGTTGGTTCATGGCACAGAAAATATCAGTCTGAGTATAGTTGTATTCTTTTCATAGCATTTTAAAACAGGCATTTAGTAGCTCTACAGCTGTAAATTGTAACTGTTTTTCATGCTTTGAATATCTCTAACACCAGGGAAATGCAAAATGAGGTTATTACCTTGTGGTTTTAAACAGGGCATCAACATTCCTGAACAACACCACTAATTAATTTAAATTGCTCTTCATTTCTGGTTCTGGGACCTAGTTTTCATCTGGATGAAGCATCGTCAAACTTTCACTATAGCTAAAATTCTCTGACTTGGTGATACTAAGCTTTTGAAGCACTTACTCTTAAATGTTTGGAAGCCTTGGAGTAAAATCGTGATATAGCCAGAGATAATGTTTGTGTCACAGGTGTATTTAAATTCAGTCTCTCAAAGGAAGCTCTGCATTCACTCTAGATGTAAGCATTTAATAATCCCACTGTGTGGAACTAGATAGGGTGGGTTTTTTTTAGAAAACAATGCCTTCACTGAGCATGTTCTGGCTTTTGGTTGAGCAGTGTGTGTTTGTTTGTTTGTGGTTTCTTGGGGGGGGGTGGCAGAGGTTGTTTGTGGTTTGGTTGGGTTTTTTTTTGTTGTTGTTGTTGGGTGTTTTGATGTGGGTTGGTTTGGGGTTTTGGGGTTGGTTGGTTCATTCCCCCCATGTCCCCCCTCCATTCTGATCTATTTTAAGTCTTGCATGATTATTTTTTCTGGATGTCTTGGCTGAGAAGAGACACGCTGAGCTCTCAGAGTGGTCTCTTCTAAGCCTAAGAATTCTGACAGTAGAGAATGTCTTGCCATGGATGCAAAATGTTTTCTTTTTTCAAAGGAGAGGACTCTAGCACTAAGCCTGCCTTAGTACACTGTAGTAGCCCAGTAGGAGTAGATCTGTAGAGCACTCTCTGTAGCATTTGCCTTCATCCAAAAGGAGCCCAGGTTGTGCACTCTGAGATGACTCCACAGTGCAAACCAAAGCATGGTAAATGGTGATGACTGGATTATTTCCAACCAAGTTGCACTCATTAGCAGAATTAAACTGCTCACATGGATGCATCTTTTTGTCCTTGTGGAAATATTTATAAAACCCTGTGGGTAAATGATCCTGTATCACTGGAGGGAATAGGGGTGCAGGAAGAAGACAATGTCACCGCATCTATGATATATAGACCTGAAGTATAAATCACAGCCAGTCTCAGTTCTCTGCACCAGGGTCCTACCTCGCTTGATTTATAGGAAGCTCCCTCTTTGGAGGTAGAGCAGGTGTCTGCTGTGAAGAACACTACTGTTTGTGGGCCCTGAACTTCATCCAAAGTGTGATAGATCCGTAGTGATTTCACAGGGGATTTCAGAACAAAATGTGTTCTTATGCTTAGGGAAGTTTGAACGCTGCTTTGGATGTCTAGATTTCATCCTTGACTTTGTCAGGGATGTCTGGCTAAGCTACATCTCAGCTGTGACTATTCACTGTGTACTTCTCAAGTCCTACAAATAAGGCCTTACTGTGTCACAAAGAGCATGCTGTTGCAGTAGTGTGAGGGCGTAGCTTTTCTGTGAAGCTCTGCAGGCTCCAGAAAAAATAAAATGCTGGAAATCTCAAATATTATTGAATATAATTTACTTTAAAATATTTCCCTACCTACTCTTCTTCCCTGGAAAATGAGATGCTGGTATTCCTCTGTTTACAGGGAAGTTAGGTAAATAAGCTGCTGTTTCTGAAATATTTTTTGTGTCAGAGTCAAGAACCAGAGAATAAAACTCAAAACCAATTAAGAAATGCATTCTGTCATGTATTTTAGGATGAGGAAAAAATCAAGATATTCTACACAGGTAGGGGTGTAGAATGATGAAAAGCTCCTGCAGTAAGAATAGTACTTTATTGTAAAACTAAAAGCTGTATCCTTATGTGCAGGTATCTGTAACTGTCATTTCTTAACAATTGGAGTGCTTGTCTTAGTGATGTAGTTTGAAATTATTTTGTCTATTCAGTACATCTTGAACAAAGTCCTTTAAGAAAAATTTCTTTTGACCTAATTCAGGGGCTCGTGACTAAAATATATACATGTATGAGACACTCTTTTGAAGAAATGTAATAAAATTATTTTCTTTGTAAGCTGCTTTGACACAAACAGAATATGTGACAAAACCAAAAATTCACAGATCCACTTTAACTGTGAAATGAACTCACATTTCCTCTGTCACTCAGCGATATCAGGCTGAATGGCAGTCTGGGTTGCATAAGCAAAGTCACTGCCCGAAGTTTCACTGTTAGTAGCACCTGTAGCCGACAGTGTGATCCCACAGCAGCATGGGACAACTATAAAAACTGAGTCTGCGTGTTCCTAGCCCTTCTCCTGCGGTGCTTGAGCCCAGGTGAAAACCCACCACCTTTTCTGTTTTACAGAATTATTTCTCCCTCAGGCCAGTTCCCAGCACTAGCTCACCCTGCCAATACTAGGGCCAGGGTGGAGACAGCATTGCTCAGAGCAGGGGAGAAAGCAGCACCACAGCCATCTTCTTCTGGGTCAGGTGAAACAGCTGTGGAGCTTCCAAGAGCTGTCAGCAGTATTCCTCTGTTGTATTTCTGGCATGAATGCTTTCCCCAGTGCTTGCTGGTGCGATCCTGGCTGGCTGCCTCTTTATCCTGGTGTCCTTAGCGCATCTTCGAACCGCGTGTGAATTGTGCTCAGCTCACCTCTGCTAGGAACAGATAGAAAGTCATCAGCTGGACATGGAGTTTTGAGTATGGTAGGTGAACACTTTCTATGTGGAAGTAATGGATTTGAATTTGTCCTTTGGATTGAAAGGACACCGAATGTGACTTACATCTCCAGCAGTTTGGACTAGGACGTGGAAATAACATCTTGTGCCTGTCATTGGTAAGGCAGAAGCGTTCTGGGTCATGCAGTAGAAACTGTGTTTATATGCGTTTGAGGAACTCAGATGGATGTTACCAGGTAACAAGAGGCTTTCCAATTCCAGGATCAATTGTTTCTAGGAGCCACATAGAGAACATACTGGATTTTTCTGGTTTTAACTGGATAGCTGAAAAAGACATATTGATTCATGAAAAGGGGAAACTGCCCTTATAAACTTGGCGAATGCTAATACCTTTCATGTCTGAGTGCAGCTGAGGCTGGAACATTTTATAAGGCATCTTTGGAGTTCAGAGGTTCCAAGGAAATGATTTACAGAAAGGAAGCTATGGTCCCCCTGCTATGGTTGATGGCTGCCGTGGATTCTTGTTAGTGTAATAGTAGCCCCTATCCTAACCCTGCCTTTCCCTCAGTGCAGGGCAAAACTGTTGATGTTGGCTTCTACCAGTAGAAGGAGAAAAGAAATAACAGGAAAATGAGGAGGGAGAGAGGTGGATGGAAGGGTTGAATGGAAAGGAGTAGTTTGGACTGGCACGTAGCAAAGTGGATATCTCGAGTTTTCAGTGCTGGTGACAGGCTAGAGTTGGAGCAAAAAACCAGGAACAGTGGGATTTGAGACCAGGGGGCATTCAGGGATCTTCTAGGGTGGTTGAAGTAATGCAAAGCTGCCTTGAAGGTTCAAGATGGACTTAACCTCCAGAAGAAACAAGTGTTCAAGGTTCTAGCTGACTAGAAACTGCCTTACAATACTGTGTAAATCGTTCTTTCACCCCACCCCTAGCATATTGTAATCGTTAGTTATTCCCAGAGATGAGGAGATGCCAGGCTATGGAGCTGGCAGTTATCCTGCAACCCCAAGAAGGTTTATTTTCTTGGGTTTTGTAACTGTGTAGTAATTAGGCTATCACTAGGTAGTAGTATTTACAGTTTTACTTTTAACTTGTCAGAGTTTGATAATTGAGCTGAGAGGTTGATTAAGAGACATTAGCATCACATAAAATCATGACTATTCAATATGTTAATTTTTCTCATTTTCTATCACTGGTATTTTAGAACCCTAAAATACCTCTTTTGTATAAACTGCATAAAACTTGACAGTGGAAATTTTCTTTTTCCCAGGGCTACTGACAGACAAATGTTAAATTCTTCTGGTCCTGTGGAGCAGAAAAAATATCTGTGCTCAACTGAAAATGAAGAAGGACTAATTGATCACAGAGTGCTAAAGCAAAAGTGAGTTTATAATGCACTTACTAAATATTCCTTACCTTTTGAAAATTACATAAACACTTCTTTTTACTTCCTTCAGACTAAATAGATACTTTATAAAAAGTGATCTTAATTACTGGAGGCCAGGTTCAGGTATATCCAGTTATATTTAGAAAACAGCAGGAGCAGAAATGTATTAGGATTTGACTGAACGAAATAGTCTAATAGTGGGTGTTTTTCTACCCTCCATCCTCAGTCCTTGCTCACTGTCTCATGTTGCCTCATTCAGAGGGCAAGACACAGGTTTGTCTTTATTTGTCTAGTTTTTAAAAATCGTCTTTTACAGATTTGTTTTCAACAGCAATCTGGCAAATTAATCAACACAGAGTGGAATATGGCTATAAATAATTGTGTGCTTGCAGCGCCTTAAATATAGCAATTTGGAAGGGAGGCAGGTTGGTTGCATTGGCACACTCATTTTCCTTGGGTATCAAATTGAGTCGTCTTAAAAACTGGAGACAAGGTAAGGAGGATTTGCTGTGGTGGGGTTTTTTTGTTTTGGTTTGGTTTTTTCCCTACGCCTGCTTTTCCCCTTTGAGATGGGCAGTTAGTGTTGAAAAAGTGCCATTCCCCTTTCAAGGCAATTGTTTTCTTGTTTGCGAAACTTTCTCTGCTGGCCATTTACACATACACATCCCCCTTCTCCCCTCTCTATTCCTGCCTGCTATAATTTCTCCTCCATAGATGTGACTGGCTGCACAGTGAGCCTGATATTCTGAGATAAGGGGAAGTCTTTATGTAAAAATGTCTACTTTATCACTTTTAAAAAGTTAGCAAGGAGTTGAGGATAAGGCTGTCTGGGAACAGGGGAGAGGGCTTAGCGAATCACATCGTTAACTCTTTTAAAATAAAGTCCTGCTACGCTCTTCAAAAGAACAACACAAAAAACCCAAACCCAAAGCTCCTGTTAGCATCGTTGCCAACAAAATAAACCCAAATCACTTTAAACCCTCGGAATAAACCATTAAAATGATCTTGCAATGATGGCGTTTAGCCTGTACTTCTGAAGGATACTTATTTTTAATTAACAATGCATAATTTGCCTTGTGAAGTCTAAAGAGTTTTAAACCAGTTGTGTGAATCAGCATAACCCAGAACAGGCTGGCTTTAGGAAATGTTCTCAGCAAAAGTTGTCAGTAGTAGCTTTCAAAGGCCCATAACGGCCTGTTAAGGGAAAAGGACTGTAAAAGAGCGCTGCCAATTCACCTTGGGGCAAAGGAGCAGAAAAAGAGGGAAATCTGCTGTAAACGGAAGTGCCCCTTCTCAGTGAAGTAGTAGATGGCCTAAAAGTCAGCAAAGCTGTGATGATTTGTAGTCTTGAAGACGTGAGTAAATTTTATAAGGGCTTCTCTTTAAAGGTCAGATGAGGAACTGACAAATGTCTTTCTCTGAAACAGCTCTTTTAACTTACTGAGGATAGAACTGAACAGCCCTTGCACACATTAACTGCTGTGCTAGGTTCATCCCAAGCTAAATACTATTTTTGGAGGTGAATGCTGCTGTTGAGATATGTCTGTGACTTGACCCACACTGATAAATGCAATATTACAGAGTTTAGGTTTGATTTTTTGTTTGTTTGGTTTTTAACTTTTCTGCCCTTTTTTTTTTCCTTTCCCAACAGTACTTAGTCACTGCATTTTCAACAACCAATGAAAATTTTAATGTTTTATATGCTTGAGGGGATTATGTTGGCTATAAGCAGGTTGTGAAGGGTTGAACAAGAAGTTTGTTTCAGAAATTTGATTATGGGAACAGAAAAAATTGCTTTGATTATAATATAATTATAGATTCCTATCCTAGAGTATAAAAGTAACCCTCCTGTCTATTCTGCTAATATACTTACTTTGAAAGCTGGGTTGGTTGGCTGGTTTGTTTTTCACTCAAGTTCCAGTTTATGGATTTATGTGCCATGGTGAAAAGTGTTTTTTCACATCAGATTATTGGTGGCTATTTTTTGTAGTTTGGCACGTTAACTGATACTTCTGTTAGAGCAACTGGTGGGTTTTTTCCATTGCTTTAAATGTGGAGTGTTTATAAGGTCAGTGCATGTGTTTCTCTCCCCTAGTCTCTCATCTTAACTAATGGGGAAAGGGAAGCTGTAGTAATATGTGGAGGTGGTCCTGCAAATAAAACGCTCTGTCTTATTCTGAGTAAGAGGTATAGCAGGTACCCATTGCTTATCAGCCAGGCCGGATTTGGAAGAGCAGCTAGGATAAATGATGACTTCCACACTTCCTTAGTGGGTGTTCCCACCTCACTCACCTTTTTTTCTGGCAGAGCAGTTCATATAAACACTTCTAGAGTCAGTTCTGCCAGGGGCTAGTTTAATTCAGCCGGGTTGGTTTCAGTTCAAATGATTGATATTTGGCCAGGGTTACACTTGTAACCTCTGTATCATCATTCATTTCATCCAATCTGAAAAAGAAGAACTTAAAATTTTGTGGACTGGGTTTTTTTTTTCTTTGTTTGTTTTTTCCCCATAAGACCCATGCAACTACAGCTTCAATAACTGGCATGGTTTTGCTTGAAATGAATTACTGGGTGCTTTTATGGATTATTAGCGCTGGTGAATTGGCTCAAAGTTCCTCTGTATGTTTCCTGTGTAGATAGTTCTAACAACTGGGTTAATTACACTCTTATGTGTTACTAAATATTACAATAATATCAAAGACGATTTTTTAAACACAAAAATAGAGTAAGTGGATGCAGCAGTTTTATAGCTTTATTTTTCCTGTATTAAGATTTTGCATACATATAACCAGATGAGGTTTGCAGGTTACCTCAGTGGAAAAACTTCTTGCTAGCAACTACAAACTAAAAACAGGCAGTATTTTTATTTATCTCCCAAGAAATTTAATCCTGAAGCAGTGCTCTTCTGTGAAGACAATAAGATAGATACAGAGGACGATTCAGTAAATACATTTCCTCTATACCTGCTTTTCTGTATCGGAGTACCGGCAGTGTGATGGCTCCTGGCAGCCTGGTGTTTATCTTGTTGCTAAGTCAGAGGCTGTCATTACGTGTAAATACCTGACACTGCTGTGAAAAAAACAAGTTTTTATTGGTTGCTTTATACGTCCTGTCTGCCTTTCCTCAAGGTGTTTGCTTATCAAATGACATCCCTAACGTATCCATTTTTCACTGCTTCCAATACGGTGGTCCAGCTGTTTTACTTCAAGAGTGATATCCTGATACAGGTTTATTTGTACATTTATTCTTTCTATAAAAATGTGTGTTGTAGCTCTTGAGTGTTGTGTAACAGGTTTACTGTCTGAATGCCTCGAAATAATTTGCTCAGAGCAGGCTTACGTGCACAAGCAGGATAACAGATCTTCTGGCCAACCTTGACAGCCTTGAACTTCTCTATTCGCTGTGAATTTGGAAGATGTGGTCAGTATTAACTAAACCTGAGCCTGCTAAATGTTCATATACCAATAAGGCCATTGCCAGCATTGCCAGTATGTTGATGCTGGTGCCCACATAAACTTGGACTGATACCAAGAATAATAAATTGGAATATTTATTTTAAAATAATCTTGTCTCCCGTCTCCAAGATGGCCGCGTCGGTCTGCACGGTTGCAAACCACCTTTCTTTCATTTCCTCAGTGGGGCCGGCTTGCCTGCTGCAAGCCCTCTCGAGGTCAGGCACCCGCCAGCGTGCGCTAGTGCAACGTTTGAACGAGCAACACCCCACTGATCAGGGCTGGAGGTGAGCTGAATGTGGAGCCACGTTAATGGTGCCGTACATCTCCTTATCTAGGGCAGTCTCGCATCTAGTTTGGTCAGACTGCAGGCAACTACACCGGCTACTGGGTAACTGCACTGACGCGTGTTTTAATTTTGACATGTCATTCTCCTAATGATCATTATGGAGCTCTTCCTTTGCTCCCCCATTACCCCACATAGATACTGTTGGTCTGTGTTTAATGTGTTTTATCAGAAACACACTTACGCTTGTGCTTTAAAAAGAAGCAAAGGCAGGGCGGTGAAGAGAGTAGCTAGCCTGAAAAATTGTTGCTTAGTCAATTATTCCAGATTATTTTTCTCCCTTTACACAAGAGAGCAGATACTACTTTTATATGTATACATACATATGCATATGTAGCTATAGTCCTACAAGGAAAATCTGGACTGTGCCTCTTACATATTACTTCAGTTTCTCAGTTTCTGTCCAGAAACCTTATAGTTGATATCACCAGAATTATTTCTAGCAGATTAGATGATGGTTTTTTTTAGTTAGTTCATAAGGACATGAAAAGCAGTCATAAAAATATACACGTTAAGTCAGTACACAATACACAATGGTCAGTAGTAGAAGAAAAGAAGTACTGTCTGTCTGTTTTGTTCAGTACAGACGTCAGATGCTACCTTTGATTATACCTTTACAACCACTAATGCTTAGGGATTCTAAAACCATAAATTGCATCTAGCTCATTAATTTTAACAGTGAGTGATTGAATCTTTCTTCTGTGAATTTGTCTCAATAATTCTGAAGCTATTTATTTTTTCAATAGTAGATTCCCCTGTTGAATGAAGTATTATAGGAGAACAATGTCTTCTTTTTTATCTTAATGATTCCTGATAATTTCACTTCAATTGTTATTCCACTTTCATAAAAATTGTCATACCTGTGGGTTTTGGTTTGTAGGGTTTGGGGGAGATTCTTTAAATTTAGGTTTTCAGTTTATGTGGTTGTGAGAATTTCTGCCACTTTTGTTTTTTTTTTTTAAGTCAATATTTCATGTCTCTGTCATTGCAGCAAGAAACTTAGGAATACTAACTTAAATTAAAAAAAAACAAACAAACTAGAAGACTTACAATTATATCTCCTCTGTGCTTGTTGCCTCAATGTTTTGGAAGTCAAAGCAACTGGACTGACGGTTTTGGAGTGCTTGAGGTCAGCAGAGCTGCATTTACCGATATGGTGCTCTGAGTCTCCACAAAGTTTGCAGGAAAAAAAATTGTTAAATCTCCTTTCTTCCACACCAGGAATAAGCCATGTCTTACAAAGTACTTGCAGGAGATACCAACTGCATTGCCTTGTTAAGGTCTAACAAAGTCATAAAAACAACAACAAACCACCACTAAATACATAAAGTTCTTTGGATATAGTATAACACATTTCATGGGTGAATGCAAATAATCACTGTTTCATTAAAATGGCCTGATTTAGCTGGCAGTTCTGTCAGTCAGATTCCCCAAAGAGCATTTTCTCTCCCCTTGTCTGTAGCCTACAGCTGCTGCCCTCTCATGAGATGGAAGTGCAGAGCCTTCACTTACGTGATGCAGCTCCTCAGAATAGAAACTGTCAAAAAAATCTTGACTCCTTCTAGAAGAAGGTTGTTTTTGCATCTCACAAACTCTCTTTAAAGCTGATTAATTTTGTCTGTAACTTCATGCTTGTACTGAATGTGATGATTTCGATAGCAAGGGTACTGCAGGAAAAGCTGAAACAGGAGCTGCTCTGGGAAAGGGGCAGCGTGTGTGTCAGCCCCCACGTCCTAGCCTTGCTGAGGCTGACGCTGCTGCGGGTAACTTCTTGTTCAGTCTAAAGGATACCTGCCCCTCCATTTAGTGGGAACTGAAAAAGTAAAAGACATCATCAAGCACTAGGTAGGCTACAAATACTAGGCTTTACGGAATAACTGGGAAACTGTGCATTTGTGCTGGAAAGTAGGAAATTGCAGTGAAACGCATGAAGGGAAAGGCATGAGAGTCTTTCAGACACAGATCTCAGAACTGTGAACAGAAAAAGAGAGCCCTGTTTTATCCTACTATTGAGAGGGGGAAAAGAGTTTCTTTTGATATTTCATCATCCATCATAATTTCTTCCTTTTGATGGAAATAACCTTTACAACCTTAAATATTGTCATGAGGTTGAAAGCATATAGTACTTGTTAGTGAAAAGGATCATTTTCTATAGCTGCAGACTTTTCCTTCCCTTCACAACTGAAAGCTCCAGGTTTTCTTCTCTCTGCTGTTTCTTCCTTGGCTTTGTAGACAGGGACTTTTTTCCAGCCTACAAGTCTGGAATTCAGGAGTCCCTTGCTGGTGTTTGGTGTAGACATGTGAAAGGCTAGATCTTCACCTGTGAAATAATGGGAATCTATTGAGGCTCCACCCACGTGCTGGGTTTTATCTGGACGTGCCAAACATGGGAACCCATTGATGTCAGCAAGGTCCTACTCAACCGTGATGTCCTCTGGTTACTGGTATCTAAGCTGATACAAGATGTAGCAATGGGTACCATAGACTCATGGACTTTAGTAGACATACAACGAGAAAAGCATGTAGCACACAGTCTTTTTATGTGTGTGCTCAGTTGTTCTTTAAGTTGTGCTTTTTTTTAAGTGAACTAAATAGATGCAGGAAACTGATCCTTCATACCAGTGTGCTTAGAAGCTTAAAAGTGACAGAATCATATGATTGTTTGAACCTGTTTCTAGGTCTCTTCTGCACTTTGCACAGCTATCTTGATTGAGCTGTCTATATTGAGGCCAAGATTATTTTTACTGACTTGTTACAGCTAATTCAGGCAGTTTTGTGTCTCTGCATGAGGTTGCACAGGACACTGAGCTTGGAGACCATGACCTTCATCAAATGATCTGGGTGATGCTGCAAGTGTGTAAAATCTTTGCCTTTTTAGTAGTAAAACAAAATATTCCCTGGGATTCAGGATCCCAGGGGTTATATGATTCAAATAGATGGGGTTTTGGGGGTTGGCTTGTTTGGTTTGGTTTGGGTTTTTAAGGTTTTTTTTGCCAGCTGAAGGAGACAAACAGATCCTCCCAAAATGATGTTATAGTTTTGTGTCTCAGTAAACATGTTTTGCTTGAGCAGTGTAAGGCTGTAATGGAGCCAAAGAAAGAAATAGCTGTGAAAGAGCGCTGTGACTTAGTACTGTAAGTAAAGCGGTCATCTGCAAAAGCTGAGTGGTCAAAAGCTCTGTGATTAGCTGTGTCTTTGCAGAGGAGATGCTTCTTAAAATGCAGTTCCATATTGTGGCTAAACATAAAGACCAGCTTGCTTTCTCTGCACTGGTATTTGTCTCACCTCATGGGGAGATATTCTGGGGACACAAACGGTGAGAAAACTAAACCAAGAAGAAAAACGAAGAATTTAATCACTGTAGCTCCTTGAAGTAAGTTGCTCCATGGTTAGAGGTTTCCTAGTACCAGTAAGAAAGGGGTGGAGACATGTGACAGTGGGGGGAGTGGGAGGCTGACATTTGGCAGCAGCTAGCCATCGGATTGATTTAGCTGCAGCATCAAACATGTCGAGAACTGAAAGAAAAGATGTAGTAATTTGTGTTTTGGGATCTTGATCTTATCTCTGTCTCAGGTTAGCTAGACGACCAGAGAGGGATGGTTAGAAACAGGGTATGTATGTTTATACCTAAATCTCTAGCTGTAATACTGTTCTTCACAATCAAGGAAGGTCTTGGCTATATGCATAAATCCCAGTGCATGTACAGTTTAACTGAACTGTTCTTTTAGTTAAACAAGTTTGCGTGTGAGCATTTCTGGGGATAAAGCTTAGTGTGGAGTTGTGTCTTTTTTCAAGCAAACTTGTATTTCATTGTAAAATATTACTGCACATATTTAAGATGACTGCCCAACAGCTATGATTTTGGCAAAAGCTAGTAAAATGTTTCATCTCTTGCACTGTGGAAACTAAAGGAATATTTTGATCTTTTTTGGACAGCAAGGAAGTATTTTCAGTGTTGGGTAAGCCTGAAGAGAAATGGTATTTGGAGTATTTTTGTTGTACTCGCAAATGTGAAGGGACCAGTGGACTGGAGAGTTACCATGCCTCCCTGGCTCTTAGCCATCCCAACTTCAAGAAAATTTTATTTTCTTCAGTTAACTGCGTACAGTTCAGTTTGCCTGAACTGAACCTGCTACCGTTCTGCTTTTTGAAATGGCACTTCAGCTGCGCTGGTATTAGCAACCACAGGGACTTCAGTGCTGCTCCGCTACAAATTACTGCACGTTTTAATCTTCTGTACATTTTTGAGCTGGTTTGGAGACATCATGTTGAAAATAATATGTAGTAACTTGCAGCCTGTCTGCTACATCACTTTTATCAGTAAAGTTGGTAGAAGTACAGGATTCAAACTCCTAGGCTGCAGAGCTCCTCATTGATGCTACTTTGAACATCTGCACTTTATTTGCATAGGAGGGGTTTCCAAGTGATTTCAGAATTGGGGCTTGGTTTTATTTTCCCATTTGTGTATTATTCTATCACCAAAAAAGGACATGAATGTGGATATATTTGTCACTTCTCGCACAGCTTTTCCTTCTTTTGAGACTGTAAAGTACTAACAGAAGTTCACTACAGTTTGTATCTACTGTTAACCATCTGTGTCCCATAAAACCTGATAAGCTTGGAGAGACAGCAGCCTTAGCCATTCTGTACCTGTTTTGCATGGTGAAACGGTAATGCTGTGAGTACTGCTACTACAGTTAATATAACTATGAAGATCAGATGAAAGTACCCCAATTTATTCTCTTTTTTTCCAGCACTGCATCACAGTTCGAGGTAGTGCTGGGGTTGGTAAAGTTACGTCATGGCTGTAGAGCTTTTACCAGCCTGCAAGCTACCAACCTACACTAAAAGATGTCAAGATGGTGTGGCAGCATAATCAGGTCAACAAGGTCAAGAGTCATAGGCTAATCAACTCAAGAAAGTATTGAGGCTTTAACGATGGTTGTGGGGGCTTAAAATAATCTGCCTACCAGATATATAGTAATATTTCAATGTGGTGTAAACTAAGCTATTGCAAATGCTTATCCATTGGTATTGCAGTTGATTTTGCCAGCCTAAAGATATTGACAACCACGAGCTCTTTGGTTTTTGGTTGGGTTTTTGTGGGGTTTTGGGGTTTTTTTGATTTATTTGTTTGGGGTTTTATTTGTTGTTGTTGGTTTGGTCATTTTTTGTTTTTTGGGTTTTTTTACTTCCTTATCTGAAAGAGGCTGGATAGCAAAACCTCCCAATGGAGACCTTGCTAAAACTCTTCACAGCTCTTATTTGTATACCTAGCTCTTGTTTATAGGCTACCATAGAGAACTTTAGGAGTGAAAACTTGTGTATGTTGACTGAAGTCTAGTGGTATTTCCCTCCATAACTTTCATAACTTTCATAGAGTCAAAATCTAGCTGAGAAGGGACACCAAAGCATGCCTAGCCCAGCCACACACCTTTGTGTGGGAGCTTTCACCTACCAAGTGGAGGGTTGCTAACTTGAGAGTTAGATTTCAACAACTGTGGTAACTTTCTTAAGTTCCTTCATAATTAGCAGAGAGAAATACATGAGAGAGAACATCTGGTCTGATTTAGATGTCTTCCAATTGTTCTGTTATCCTTCAGTGATGTTTACCTCTCCTCAGTGAATATAAAGGGAGTGCAGATGATTAATTCAGATATAGGTATCTGTATTTATACCACGTAAGCATCTACATTTGTCATTTTTAATGACAGCATTTTATTTTAAAAATTCCTTTAAAAGTCTGGTAGTTGTTTCCAAATGGCTCTCTCCAATTTAAATTAAAGCAAACATAAATTGCAGTGATACCACATACATAACAGGACTCTTTGGTTGTCTTTGGCATCTCTCATTTGACATTTCTTTATTGGGTCTGGACTACTATGACTGGGAAGCTGTCTAGGGCTGCCAGAACCACTCCAGCTTTTAGGTGGCTCTTGATTGACTTCCAGCTCCATTTATCTCTACTTTTCCCTGTGCTCCTTCAGGATTAGGGTTTGACAGGCTCTCTGGGGGCAGGAAGCACTTGGGTAGCAAGTGATGATATCCTGTCTCAGGCTCACCCCAGCTGGGGTGAGACATTTGTAAATAGTGCTGATGGTCTTGGGATGGGAGCTGTGGGTACTTACAGGCTGTGTCTGCTTTGTTCCCAGCCGGTGTGCTGATAAGTGCCTTCATCCGTTTGATGCTTTCCCCTTTGGGAGGACAGTTTTAGCTAATGTTGTGTATAGCATTTTATTCAATCAAGCTGTTTGCTTACTCTCACTAATAAGCTAGCAGAACTGGTAGGCAACACATTATAAATTACGACAGATAAAGTTATGTTGCAACAGTAGCAAGTCCCCAGTGACTTCCTTGGCTCTGCCTTCTGCTTTCTGTTAGTGACCACCCTCTAGTGTCTGCTGATTAAAATATTTTACATTTGACATCTGGTTTTAACCCCATATGTTTTGATTGCAGCTTTTGTAGGTATCCTTTATGTATAAAAGGAGACAGCAAGCCTTGAGTTTCTATAGCAATAACTTTGCTTTGTGTTGAGATTTACTTGTATTTTTCTTTCCTTCTTGCCTGCATTCCCATAGAAGGAGGACGTGATCGTGATGATATAATCTTTTCTTTTACAGAAAAAATCTGAAATCATTTTTTGCAAGATACAAGACGCTGCAGTGGACGAGCTCTTATGCTTTGCCAGACTTCCCTTACGATGTCAAGTGCATATTAGCAGAAAAAAAATGCCCTGAGCACAGTATGAGAATAAGAATTATTGAATTTTTGCAAGCAGACATGACAAAATACCTAGAAGGATCACTGTGAGTAAACATCATTGGATTTATCTGGGGGCATTACCTATTGGCTGCAGAAGCAAATTTTCAAGCGGATGTAAAGGCGTTCTCTTTAGTATGCTTGCTTAAATAGCGGAGGCTAAGGGCCTGAAACCTGTTGAAGTCAAACAGGAAGATCTTGGGCAAACCTTAAAGCTGTCCCCTTTCCTCTTTGGAGGGGAACCAATAGTCTTAGAAATAGTCGGTTTAATGTACATCGGTATAGACTCTAGACAGCGTCTAATACTGTCTAGAATACTAACTATTTCTTTTACATCTCCATCTTGTTTGCACAGGTATCCAAACAGTCAGCAATATAACATTGTTGTCAGTGCTCTGCTGCAGGCATACCCATTCCTCGATGAAGATGGGAATGGCTTTGTAAGTATTGTGAAATTGAAAAATACGGAAATAATTCTTCCCCCCACCTGCCCACACACACACATAATCGATCACAAGAAAATAACCTAGTTCAGAGGAAATCAATATCAATTTCTTATATACTTATATTCAGAGCTGCGACCTTCACTTTCACATGTTCAGCAAATCACATACTTATTTCACTACATTAATTAAAGATTAACCAAGTCACAGCCATTCCTCAAAGCCATTGTGAGATCATGCAGACCTGTACCTGAGGTCCCTGGTTGCTTGTTGGGTATAGTTTATTTCTGGATTGATTTTCCCCCAAAGGATAAATTCAAGTAAATGTGACTTATTTTTGTTTTTAAGAACAAAGAAGCCAAGCCTTTTAGAAAATTGTATGAGGACTAACATGCAGCGGCTGCTCTTGCAATGCATTATAATAACTTGTATGCTAGATATCTAGCTACAACACGTAGTAATACTGCTGGTTTAGGCATGTTGGGAATCTAGGCCTATTGAAAAAAAAAAAAATTAGAAACACTGTTTGGGTTCTTAGTAGGGACGTAACAAAAAGCAATGGAATGAGGCAACTTAAATTTGAACTACACGTTTTCTCTCTCGTGACCCAGAACACATATCTGTGGTCTCAGAGGGCAGTGTTCACCTTTTGACTTCACATCATTGCTTTGCCACGTGATACTCTTATAGCGTCTTGTAAAAGCTTGTGAGTCTCAGTGGAGATTGTTAGCTTTAAACATATATATATTTATATCTTGTGTACAGTTACTGCAGAAAGCAAAACAGTTTTGAGAATAAAAAAAAGAAGTGAGGATTAAGGGGTGGCTATTCTAGTTCTCCCCTGAGCCCAGGCATTGTAGGAGGGAAGGGACTAAAGAAAACAAACACATTTCAGAAGGGAGAGAGGGAGCAGAAGGATCAGAGAGCTACGGTCCATGCTTATTTTCAACCAGGATTCCTATCTGAATACCCCAGTGGGGGTCCCCAGCCAGGGTCCTGGGTAATGCTACAGCTTCATCGGGCTCCCTTTGTGAAGGGGAGCTGGAATGACATTCTGTGTAGGTCGGAAGACCTTTTTATAGCCTTTAACTTTAAAAAACTTTTTTACACAGAGGTCCTTAAGCTAGGTTTTCAAAGGGCTTTCATTGCAGCAGGCCTGCAGACTGAGTGAAACTACTTAGAACTCCATTCTTTGGGAAACGGCTCTTTGCTTCCCAGATCGATCCCAGAGCTGGTGCTGGAAGAAGTTTCATGATGGGGCAGAGGCTTCAGAGTTGTTTTTTATCTTTTGATATTTCTTTCATGCTTACTCAGAAGCATATCTGGAAGAAACCACCATAAGTAAGTGAGGAAGCTGGAATTAGCAGTTTACAATATCGCTACCCTAACACTGCTGAGCCAGCCCTCCATTGCTTGAGGCAGGAAAAAATGCACTAAAGGTGTATGTCTGTATACTTAAGTTTGGAGGAGGGGGTGAGGATGAATTACTATTTTTATTGGCCCTACTGTTAGACATTCTGTTCTTCCTTCACAATCGTGAAGGGCTATAAATACTCCTTTTTTTCTTGCTCTGAGATAGTTGTGTGTTACAGCAGCAACTGCTTAAAACAAACCCTACAACGTATACACAGCTACTTAGCATGAGGCTTGCAGTAAAACAATTCATATAGCTTTAAGAAACAAATGAACAGCAAAAATAATTGGCTAGCCACCATTCTTTCATCTTTTCTCAGAAAAAGTATCTTTAGCAGCTAAAAAAAGTGAAGGTTTTGTAGGTTTTTCTTTTAAAATTGCATCAGGCTTGCATGGGACTACAAGAATAGCTGCTTGCTGTTCCTGATAACAGTACTGAATCACAGGTCCTGTAAGATGTAAAATAGTACTTACTGAGAGGTTTTGAATATCTTAAATTTGTTTCTCTATAATTGTTAGACAGTTATTACTTTTTTTTTTTAAATAGTACACTGAAAGTATTTAAGAAAACTATCATCAATAAAATAATTCAGAGGTAAAACAACAAGCTTTTTGTTTGGGGACTGATAGCTAAATGTAGAAAAGGAAAACTGTAAAATAAGAGTAATGTTTTAAGCAAAAAAAAAAAGCTAGCTATTAGTTATTAAATAACATTATATATAAACTGCTGGAGATGCAGTTCATGTAATGTGGTTTTGGTGTCTACATTAGGAAGAGAGGAAGAGCACTGCCGAAGATCTTTTTTCTTTCTGTGGACTCCAAAGGTGACCAGCTGTGCACAGATGTCCGTGCCTGATAGGTGACCCCTCCTTTTAGTGTCTTGTAAGGCTGGAGAAAGGGACACATCAAACACGGCAGTTCAGCTGGGCAGGCCTCTGAGAATAATAGTTTCCAGGACTAGTATATTAATGAAGTTTTTAAACTGATATAGAATACCACCAAACATGTTTTCAAATATTCAGACTTTTAACTTCTTGTCAAAGTTACAGAAAAAGAAATAGTTGCATGCATTTAAAAAACAAAAGGGCTGATCATAGTTTGGAGTAGTTAGTCTTGCGTTCCCTCTGGCATGCTGGAACTCACTTCTGCCATCGGGTATCTAACCTGCTGCTGCACAAAATGCTCTATCCCACTGTATTGCTAATGACAATAATTTATTGCTCTTTATTTATTGCTGTGCTATGCCTTTGTTCCTAGATTCAGCTAAACTCTAAATTCGTGCTTAAGAGGAGAACAATTGCTCACCCTTTGGGGTGGAGGAGCAGCCATGGTTTCTGCTGGGGTCTGCAGAAGGCTGCAGGAGTTCTTAATGCAAATGCCCTGACAAGGTCCATCCATGGCGTGACTTTATTTTTAATTCACGAGTCTAATGGCTTGGAGCCCTTCACCTTGTGTCTTGGCTGCAGAAGGATGCAGTGGAAACTGTTCTGGTTCTTCCACGGGAAGTTATGCATGCCTGTGCGTGGCGTGGGTGGGCAGGGGCAGCCTGTGGGGCATTCTGGCTGAGAAAAGGCAAGGTTCATCCTGTGAGAGACCTTGGCATTCCAGAATTAGCTTTTCCTTCTGACCAAGAACAGAAAATCAGAACATAAAGAACTTGATCTAATGAAAAACTTGGAGAAACTTTGAATTGGAAATGTCAGCACTTTTGTTGCAACACTTTAATGGAAATGAAATGGCTTGGAAAATTGGAAAATTGGAAACGGGAAGGATCTGCTGGAAAACATACAGAGAAGCCATCAAAAAACCAAAACTAAGGGTGCCTAAACTCACACCAGTATTTTCATAACAGGAAAATTTTACTTGCACAACTTTGAACATTCCATTTGGGTGGGTGGATAGGGTGGGTTTTTTTGTGGTTGGGGTTGTTTTGGGGTGTTTTTGTGTTTGTTTGGTTTGGTTGGGATTTTTTTTTCCTGAAAATACTAGACACACTATTTACAACTCCAAACTCTTTTCAACAAGTAATTTAAATAATGTGTGCATTATGTAGAAATGTAGTCTAATATTTTCAGTCTCGTACTGTTGCAATGAGAAGTCATTAAATGTTTAGCATTTCAAGATTTATTAGTATATTATCCATAATTCTATATTCTTGGTTAAAAGGTTTCCTATTTAATATTGCAGTAGAGAAAATATGCTTCTATGCCATTGGCCCTTGAAAAGGGTATCTAATGAACAATAGTCTGAATTACGATAATGATCCTAAATGAATAAGTTTAAAAATAAGGTTATGAACAAGCTACTTATATACTATGAATTTAAATAGAAGGTTATTTACTAGGTCACTGTAGAAGCAGGAATTAATAAAGAATTATCTAAAATCCTAAATAATAATAATAAAAAACTTAAATAATTTTATGCTAAAAGCAAGGGTCATTTAAGAGGTCTGTGGAGTACTTGGAATGAAATTAATTTCCCCACCCTGTTCCAGGATTTTGGGAAAAAGGTGCTTTAAGGTGTTTACCTAAGGAATTTTCCCCATGATGTTTTCTTCTACTTAAAGAACAATGTTGTCCTAAAGTACAACACAGAACATTTTAGAAAATTAATCTCCATTTAATAATGAAATAGATTATTAGATTGCTGATCTATAATGTAATCTATGCAACATCTCTAAGTAGTTACAGATGAATAGGTTATATAGAAAAAGCCAAGGTCATAGTTGTAGCAGTCAAAAGAAAATTGGCATGATACTGTTTCTTGACCACTTGCAAGATACTATTCTATTTGCATTCATTTCTTTTACAAGGGTTACAACTAGCCATGTGGAAAGAGTCACTGCCATTATTTCGTTTCAGCCAACAACTGAAAATTGTATGATTTTAAGACAACCATACATGAGGAAGGAAAAGACAGGGCTCTCTCATCTGCAGTGCTTGCCAGTGGGCTTTGTGTAAGCGGCTCTCTCGAGCTCGGGGCTGCTGCGTGGTGCCAGGATGCTCGTGAAACCCGGGATCCCGGGGCTGACATGCCTGATTTATGTAACCGCTGCTCACAGAATGATTATTTGCTAGTAAATTACTGCTTTTAATCTGCATGTAATCCTTTCCCTCCTATGTCAGATAGACACAGGCTAATCCTGTTCCTTTACAAGCATTGCAAACCTTCCTGGGGTGGTTTGGGTTTTTTTTGGGCGGGAGGAGGAATTAATAGAAAATAAAGTTATCAGCTCAAAATGGTAGTGAAAGTATCCTTTCTAGAAGACCCATTACCCACTAGGGAAAGTGCTCACAGTCTCATTCATGAAATAGGTGCGTGAGAGGGGACTTGGCTAAGCTTATGAGAATCCTATTACAGAAATAGATTTAGTTAAAACTCTTAATTTATCTGAGGACAGGAGGATGAAACAGCTGAATGTTTTGAACTTTGAGGGATATTTAAAGCTCTGTATAGGTGTCAGCATATTCTTTCATGTGGAAGAATAAGTGAAAATGTCTTGTAGCCAAACAAGGGCTTTCAAAAGAAAGAAACCATGCAAAACTCAGCTAAGGGGATATTAAAATTGTCAGCTGCTAATATATTCTGGGATGATCATGTTTTAAAATACTTTAACATCTGTTGAACACTTCTTTAATGTGTTAGGCTAAGGGTTTTTTTTTTGTTTTAAGGCTGTTAAAGAACAAGCAGGCAATGTTGCAAATAAATTTTGCTAGTCATATAACATTGGGGTGTTTGTGTCTCAATGTAAATGCATAGGGGCAGATTTGTAAATGTATTTAGGACCCTTAACGGTTCAGGTGGATAGTAAGCAGGATTTGCAAGGCACGTAGTCACCTTACTGTTTTTTGAAAACAGTGCTGGGGTGTAATACTCAAATTGAGGCTGAAATATGCTGTGTGCGAAGACTGGGTGAGCAGCTGTGCTCTATTTCTAACCCTTATGTTTAGGTTGGTGATGCTGTAAGTCCTGTTCTGGCAGAATCCTGTCTGAAGTTTACATACTAGAAATGCTGATGGGTTTGTTTTCTTCCCAGTTCTTGGATGTTCGCATGTGACTGGCAGTGAGAAAATACTTCTGTAAGAGCCCATAGGCGGGTGGCAGAAAGTGTCCCCCCGGGAAGGGCACACCTGCCTGGCTGGCCCGGGTCTGGCCAAGGAAAGCTGAGGTAGATGCCACAGGGGCTGTATTCTTGTAGCTTTTCCACTCTCATTTTTACCATTTACGGAGCTCTTGCTTTTAGGACTGAGGACCTGTAGTCAGCTAGTATCCTAGGCAGGTGGGAGCAGTATTTTCAGCAGGAGAAAGGCAAGGTCACGCTGCCTTCACCACTGTCTTTTAAGAGACCCTCCCACTGTTTCCTGTGAGTGAGAAAGGCAGGCATGTCAGACCCGCTGCAAACAAAGATGTTGTACTAAGTCTGCATTTAGTGAATTCTGGTTTACACCAAAGTTAACCCTTAAAGTCATATGACCTTGACTAATAAAGGACATTAATTTGGTAAGAAATTTTGAATAATCATTCTTCTGTTTATATTGTGTGTTATTATGTCAGTGAGTACAGGCTTGAGTATAGTATTGAGTATAGTATTGGAGTCAATTTTAGAAAACGAGGTAACAGCTATTTGAATCTCTCTTGCCACGTCCTGTCATTTACAGTCACTTTTCTGACTAATTTTTATTCCCTCTGACTGTTGAAAACCCTCAATAACTGCAATAAGCTGTTGCTTTTGAGGATCTGACAAAATATTTTCAATATTCACAACTGCAGGGTTTGCCTGCAGACATATTTAGCAGCCTTGGCTTAGTAATTGCTTCCCCACATGTCAGTAGTTAGCACACCGGGTCCCACCACAGGACGCCCAGGTGGGGAAATGCAGGTAAACAGCCATCTGTCCATAAGGATGCACAGGAAGTTTGGCTGCCAAGGAGTGATGAGTGGCTCCATTAAACAGGGTCTGCATCCACTTGCAATGCAGAAGTGTCTTTAAGTTGCAATTTATATGCCTTGAGGAGTCTCACAAATGCTAGGACCTACTCTAAATTATTCTTTTAATTCAGCAGTTTTGAGTTCAGTTTAACAATACACCTGATCCAGTGTAACTGTAGGCTTCCTGCAAAAGGGAGCATCCCACCATGTCTTAGCATGTCCCTCATGCTAGTTATGATAATCATCCAACTGCACAACCACTCAGAAAAAACCCCCAAACCAACCAACCAACCAAAAAAACCCACCAACCCCAAAACCCCATTAGTTTTCTGTGGCATCAGTGAGCTGATCTGATTCACCGTGCAGTTCCATGACCTGATGTCATCAATGGTGGTATCCAAAAGTAGACCTGAGAAAAGGAACGCAAACTGTGGTTTCACTGACAGCCCTGGTTATGTGGGATAAATCCAACCCTTAGGTTCAATTACTGTCATCCTTAACGAATTACACCAGCGCCAGTAGCGCTGCTGTTTAGTTGCCATAGAGTCATATACGACAGGTGCATGTGTTTCCTTCAGTCCTTATGCCACCCTATGAGCCTTTCCCTGCTTAGTGGCAAACACTTTTTTTATAAAGTAGAGTTAAATAAAACAAAGTGACCTGCTTTAGGAATAAGGCATATTCTTGAAAGGTACTGGTAATGACAGATTTTTTTTTTTCCCCCCTGTGCAGTTGCTATGGAAACGGGCCCTTAAAGATCGTTTCAAATATGTGCGGAGACCCATTGAAGATGATGAGCAAGTCCTGAGGAACAAATGCAAGTTCGGCCACAGGAGAGGACAGACCAGGAAATCTTCATTTGCTGAAAACAAACCTTATGAGGTCCAGGTGCAGGGAGAGGTAAGGTTTTTGGTGCTTAACTGAGTTCTGTGTCTTTCAGCATCTCTGCTGACAGTAAGGCCACCAGCCAGTAAAGGGGAGAACGAAGTGATCTCATCCTACTTAAACTCATTTTGTATAGAGTTTGTCCTACATCCAGACCCTTGACTTATTTCCTTCCTGGAGAACGAAGTATCAACAGTGGAGCTGAACCTGATACTGGATGCCTTGCGCATTTGTTGCCATTGAGAATTGTTGCCAATGGGACATAAAATTCTTTGGGATTTTTTTTTAATGTAATATTGCCATTCTGCTTTAGGTTATACACCCCCCAGTTAAGAGTGAAAAACAAGAGAGGCTTATGTCTAAGAGCTGAAACCTCTGTACAAATAAGAATGCAAAGTGATATTTGAGCTGGTAGCAAATGGCCATACCCTACTGTCACATCGCACTTTGTTATGTAAAAACTGTTTGTGTTGAAGTGTGATATACATAGGGATGCTTATGAATGTATGCAGGCAGTTGCTGTATTTCCCTTTAGTTAGAGGATTTGGAGAGTTATCACTGTCCAGTAAGTGTATGAAGCACACTAATTACTCTATACACTTTCATAAATGCATTAAGGTTCCAGTTATATTTTGCCAATGCTCCTCACACTCCTTCAGTGCTTCCATTAAAATGTGGTAAAATTTAAACAATTGTAAGAATGTGATAAAGAAGCTATGTAAGCAGATATTTTTCTTTAGTTTACATGTGTCCATCCTTCTGTTTGCCAGACATATGTCTTTAGGGCAGCCAGAGCGGCTACTGGATGCATTTCTGCATAAACCACCCTTGTTTTTGAGGATAGCTGTAGTTTTCTACCCAAGCAGATATATGGTTTTGGTTTGGTTTGGTTTCTTCTTTTTTTGGGGGGGGGGTCTTGTTTGGGGTTTTTTGGTTTTTTTTAGAAGCTTCAGTAACTTCTGTTTATCCCCTTTTGATTAACGTATGCAGGAATAAAGATTTCCCTCTTTTTGCCTGCTTTAGTTGAAATGTTTGCAGAATGTGTGAAGTAAGAAACCTTTAATTTGGGTGCAAAACAATAAACAGTCTTGCATGTGCTAAAGGAGAAATGACAGGCTCCTGGTTTTGTGCGTGCGTTAAGAGTTAGCTGTCCTTTATCCACTAATGCTTGGAAAGGGCAAATGTGGGTCTTGTCATATCAGCTAGCTGAGAAGGCTTTGCAGTGATCCTGTAGGGACTGCATGCTCGACTTTGTTTTTCTATAGCGAAGGTGTAGCTGCACTGCGCTGTGTATCTGTAAATTAGGAATCGCCACTCTTTAACTGCATTACCCAAGGCCATCACTGGTTATTCCTTGCTTGCTTTAGAAATTTAAGAAGGAAGTATGTTCCACCTCTTCTAAATTCCTAGGCATTTTCTGCTAGCCTTGATGTTGTAAGCAAATGAGGGTTAAACTGGAAGGAAGCGAGAGGATGCCGAGTCTCCCTGAACAACTTTTACTTCCTTTCTTTTAGTTTTCCTGTATCCTGAACAGCAGGGAGATACAAATGCAAGAATTAGCTCTTGTGGAGCCTATTAGGGTTTCAGAATGAGTCTCACAAAATTGAGGGAGTCATACATTTCTTAGTTTTAAATGTTTTTCTATGTTGAAACCAAAACCAGGTATGTCTGGCTCTGAGATCCGAAACTGCGTTACTACAAACTGCAGCTGAACTGGATGTTTGTTTATCATTCTTTTAAACAAATGCCGTGTGGAGTTTTTAATTTTTTTATATTTAGGAAGGCACATAAAGGCACCTTTCTGCTAATCCTTTGCACTAACTACTTTGTGATAAATTTAAAATGCTAAACAAAGAGTCTTAGCCTCAGAAAATAAATATTTGGTCTAGAAGCCAATACCACAGGCAAAACCAAATTATTTTCAAATTATCATTAGCCACATCCCCTTGTCATTTTCCCTTTTCCAAGTCTGGAAGAACAGATCAGCCTTGTGTGGACTAGAAGCCAACTCATCAGGATTATTTAAGGTAAAAGGGTGGGAAATTAGTTTCTCCAGACCTTTGGAGAATAATCAGTCAAGGACTCATAGCCCCTTTGTGTCTCTACACTCTGCTTTGCATAGGCAGAGTTGGAAATTTAGGGCATTATAGGTCAAAGCCAACGGGCAAGCAGCTCAGATGAAAGAGCGCATCTGTTCCCAACAGATGACCTACTTACCAGCCACACAGCTGACTTCTACATTGAACTTTAGTTTCTGAACAGCTGTAAGATGTAACTCCGTCAAATGTGCTTTGTGTCAGTATAATCTTGGATTGTTAATGGTATGAAACTGATAAAAAGATTATTCACTGTTAGGAAATGCCTCACTGGTATACCTGGCATTTGTTTTTATATAAAAAGAGTAATAAAGCTATTACCACTAATAAAATCCTTGAATGCTCTATTTCATCTTGTGAAAAAAAAGCTGCTTGCCAGGACAAGCTTCCTGTGATATTTTGGGTTGTGCTCAGAGCCACAGATGATGTCTGCCCCTTGGACTGTCCAAGCCCCATTACCTGCCAGCAGGCATTCCTCCTCCAGACGCAGCATGAGTGTTACTTGGCCTTCCATGCAGAGCATTGCTTCCAGATGCAGCATCTGCCTTTCTTCTCCATTTTCTTTAAAACATCTGCTGATATGTTGCTCATTACAGAGCATTATATTCAAGCAAGATTGAAGAATAGAGTCATTCTAGAGTGGCTAGCATCACAGGAAAGACCTTGAGCAAGTGCAGTGCCCAGGGCTGTAAAATGATGGTAAGTAAGCACATAAACCCACGCTGGAGATGTCTGTCACTGAAGGAGGTTTTGCTTAAAATGATGCTCCCTACAAATATTCATCAGGTTGAGCCCCCACTAGAAAAAGCTTGGACTGTGCTTGACATAGACATTAATATGAGCCTCCGTGTCTGAGGGATATTCAGAACTTAGTCAGGAAAGCCTCCTTAATTAATGAATTTTCTGGCTATGGAGTGAGAATCCTCCTCAGTCATTTTCCATAGTCGGTGAATATCCTGGAGCTGTAGTAATCCAGGGGAGAGTGCTTTGTAATGATAATGACCTTCATCTGCTGCGAGGTACTTTCCATGAGAGGGGTGATGACACTGTGAAAATAAATAAGGCAAGCCAGTCTCCTTTCTGTAGCCAGGGTGGGATTGCTGTTAAGGCACCCATCCCACGGCTTGTTCTAACTGATCTCCTTATTCTCTTCTTGAGCGTCAAAATGGCACCATAAAACCCTTCCTCTGCCCTAAGGAATTACTGGGCTTATGGTCCTTCAGGCTATGAGATAAACTACTTCCTGCCAGTTGTAAGAGGAGGGGCCCTAGACTCGGGGAAGCTGGAAGGAGTAGGAAGATGGGACACTCTTGGTGTGCATCATTGGCCAGAGGATTATCAAAAGCCAAAGATGAGGGAGAGGGAAGTGTGGTTAGAGCTGGTAATTGGCTTCCATGTGACGAAAGCATGTGGTTCAAACACTAGGTTAGTCACCACAAGGGTGGTAACCAAGGAGCCAATTGACCCTTTCAGAACTTCAGGTTTTGAAATCTTGTCAGTCTTGAACAGTGTTGTGCATGGAAAGTGTGATTTCACAATCAATTCAGTTAATTGAAGACAGACATAAAAATGCCCACAGATACCCTGCATGGCTCCACCTGCCAATCCAGAACGGCATGGATCTCCCACAGGTCCTGCATCATATTCCGCTACTTCCAGAGGTTTCTGGGATACCCTTATGACACCTCAAATGCCACTAAATAGCTATATTTATGCAACTGAATCAAGATCCTTCAATCCATCTCAGCCATTGTATGAGAAAATTTGTCAGCAAAGGAACTGTCCAAGGATATCTTAGGCTACCTGAATTTTAAGGGAATATAACAGGCTAGAAGGCTGTTAGTAGTTAATGATCTTAAACAGAAGTGGAGGGGGGAGAGAGAATACAGTCCCTCTTCTAATTCCTCCAATTTCTTACATCCTGTGACAGCCTGTTTGTGAGGTCACCGGGGCTTCTCCGAAGCTGTCACACAAGTAAATTTGTAGTTAGATGTGAAGAGGAGAAATAGGCTCTGACAAGGTGTTTGTTAAAACAACAGTATATGTTTGAAGATAACTGGGCATATTTGCCACACCCAGAAAATCTGGGAATAATATAATAAAAACAATTTATATAGGGGGCACCAGCAGGCCATCTCCTTTCTGTGTCTATGGCATAGAGATAAGAAATGTTTTGGTGAGTACTTAGACTGGGAGAAGCGGAAGGATTCCGCAGAAACCTAAACTCATAAAGTTGGCCATCTGCTGATGTTATTCCTGTACAGGGAAGATAAGCAGGAATGTTGAAAGTGGTGAATGTGCAAATCTTCTCCCAAGAGGACCAGGTGAAAATCAGAGAAGAGCTCTGGCCCAGGAGGCATCCAGGCAGAAGCTGGGCACCATATGTGCTTGTTTTTGTGGTATCGTGCAGTACAAGAGTGGTGAAGCTGGTGAGAACATTCTTGCCATAAGGCTGAGGCTTCGCCTTAACTAGTGAGGCTCAGAGAGCGACCTTGTCTCAGAGAGAACGGATGGGCCTCCTGGCTTTAAACAGGAGGAGGGTTAATGCAAAGCTGTGTGATGGGCTTCCTGAGTTTGGCCAAAATCCACATTAAGATCACCGTGGGTGCCCAGAGACAGATGTAATGATGAGGCCTGGAAGGCTTAACCTGCTCAAAGTCCCTGGTTCAGGGCAGATATAGAAGACAGTCCCTGAACCAGTCAGCATGAGGGAGCTAATTGTTGAAGGAAGCCAGCCATGTAATGGGGTGAAGCAAATGATCTATGCTGTCTTTAACCTTTACCCTTCCTCAGCCTGTGCAACCTTTTGCCAAAGACTGATACTGAAGCTGGGAGTCTGCTTGAAGCCTCTGGGGATGGTTTTAGGGCTTCTTGTGAGGAGAAAAATGGTGGTGGATAAGTTGTTTCTTTTGGGTACTTCACAGAAGTTTACCCTGTTGGCTTTATGCTCATCGCAACCTAGAAATTGTCTTTTCTGATGAAAGAAGGAATCAGGATCGAGTGATGTCTATGCTGTGAGCTGGAGTTTCTTCTACCTCAAATTAGGTAAATTAGGGAAGTTAGACATTTTCTAGGGATATGCTTTTCTTTGTGGTGATAACTAACGTCACATTTGCCAATGAGATTGTGCCACTGCAGGAGTTAGAAACTTGAAACAAGGTTTCAAGGAGTGTGGAGAGAATAGGATTTTGGAGGTGGTGGTTGGAGGAAAAGAGAGGAGTGAGGAGGGAAAAAACCAGAAGGCATCAGCAAGGGAAAAAGGAAACTAAATGAATCAAAGATCTATAAAACTCTCAAAGGATGAACAACTTGCTGAGTCTTGTGTTTGAGGGGTGCTATTGCCAGGTACAGCATTAGATGCCATCCATACCGTGAATGCTGTACACAGATGAAGCAGGGGTGATAGTCCCTTTTCCTCGAAGATTAAAAGTCTCCAAATCAACTGCTTGAATGTCTGTACAGCCAGGACATGAGTGTGCACACATGAATGATCACTCAATGGCTGTACTGTTATAATGGGATTTTTCTGCTAAAACTTTGAAGTGCATATATAGTGTGTGGTGTTACTTAGCTAACATTTTAAAATGCTTTTAGAGTCAAAGCAACAGCTTTAAACACAGATTCCTGGTGTTCATCTTATGCTTCACCTTCTTATTTATGTTATTCAGTATCTTCATTGTTCTGCGGGTTAACACAAAGTGTGAAATACAGGTTGTCCCTTGGTAGAGGAAGACAGATTTCACTCATTTTTCTTATGCTGTGTGTTGGGCAGCTTACAAATCAGAAAGCACTTGTGGTCAGAAACAAACTGACATATGTGGCTTTGAAAGTAGCTCTGAAAGTGTCTGCCTGGCTCTAAAGGGTAATTATGTGTCACTAAAGCAGAGCTTGCTTTAATTAAACGTCTCATTTGAGTACAAGTCAGCATGGATCCTGCAGTAGGTTACATGCTCATTTTGCATGAAAGCAGTCTGCCCATGCTGTTTCATCTGTCTTTGTGTTTAGCATTTGGACACAAGCGGGTGGCACAACTGCAATGCCTTCTCAGTTTTCTCCCACCCTCTGGGGCAAGAAGATGGGTCCTGAGTGGTGTACAGCTTACTGCCTGCTTTCCAGATTCAGACTTGTTCCAGCTCAGTCTGGGGCGGTTTGGGCTTTTTTGAGCAAATCTTCACTTTTTAATGATCATAACCTGGTTTGAGCATTCCTTCTGATACAAAATGCCCCAGAGTTCAGCATACTAAATGTCATTATGATGAACCTGAAAGTCACCACAGAGAGAAGGCTGTCTCTTACAATAGTGGTATTAAAAAGTCTTCTGTACACTGTATTTTTATGATGCCTTGTGTCTGTATGTATTTCAGACAAAATAGCAAGACCCACTTTTCAGTATTCAAAAATCAAGAAACAAGATTCAGATTATGAAAGCTGTTTCTTATCCTGAAGAAGTTACAAAAACCTAATTAGTAGAAAAGATTGTCCCAAACAAGGGTCCCGCCATACTCCCAGTGTGAGTATGCAAGCAGCATAGTCTTTGTTTAGGCAGACAGAAGACACTGAAACAGCTACTGTCGGACTTTCTTGCATAAGTACCCTGAGCATTGATACTAACCCTGATGCAGGTAGACTCAGTAATCAAGAAGTGTTATTGCATCAATGCTCTAAGCAATAACCTGACTTGAAGTATGCATTGGAAACTAGCCAGGAGAAGTTGTTTTTTTTTTTTCCAAAGAAAATATTATTAGCTGCTGCTGGGACTTGACAAGATACTGGAAGCAGCAATAAGAAAGGCAATGCAACAGCTGTACCAACACTGCTACTCATCAGCAACCCAGTCCCAAAGTATGGTGTAAAAAGAGCTCCCATTCAGTGCTGGCACCACCGAACTTTTCTGTGTGGCGATGCTGTTCCAAAAGGTGTTTCTCATTACCATCACATGGTTTCTACCCTTTCCAGCAAGCACATTAGTCTCCATCCAAATTAATTCCCTCAATAGAATATTCCCAGAGCATCCCAGGTGAAGGACCTGAACCAATGGCTGGCAGTGAACAGACCAGCAGGATGCAGTGCAGTGTCCCCATATCCATCCCTTCAACTCTGCTGATCCTATTTGAATTCACTCTCTCAAGCTGAGGAGTAAGTAGGTCCTGTTGGCATTCTTCAAAAAAAGGGATCTTGATCTTTGCCATTAGCAACAGCTAGGCTACATTTACCATTCAGGAATTGGTGTAAACCCTTGTAAAGAGCAAGAGGTGCCTGCTGTCCTCACCAGAGGAGTTTTCATCACTCCGTGATTAGGCAGTCATGTTACTTTGGTGTTGACATTAACGACTTTTAGGATTTATGATGCTGGCTTTCAAAGCTAACTGAAAGCTGAGACCTTGGTGGTACTCATGCGTAAGAACTGCCCCCTCCTTCCCCACAAAGAGATGTAGCAGCTTCACTTCCTTGGCTGTGGCACTGCTAAAAGTGCCCCACTTGCTAAGGCTTTTTTACAAGAATATGCTAATATGATCTCTTGGGAAAAATCAAGATCCACCAAAAGGACATTAAGGAATTTGGCCTTTATTTAAACGCCTATCTCCGACCAAACGACTAACTATCCCCTTGCTTCAGGAAATGGGAGACATGAGGGATTTGGATGCTAGTTGTTTTAGGTATGTGTGTTTTCTTGTTTTAATGTGAGCATCTTAATACAATCTGCTTGTATATGGTTCCAAGCAGAACTGTGAATATTAAGCGGAGGTCACTGTCTTAAAAGACATCCGGAGTGTGAGCAAAGAACCCTGCAACCTGTGTAGCTCCCAGATCTAGTGGCTTTAGTCACAGATATCTGAGATGCCAAGATGTTAAGGGTAGTTGCAGGCATGGGCACTCAGGGTTGGGCCCCCTACTGCTGTCACCCTTTGCATGCGAATCCAACAGAAGGTCTAAGAGCCTTGGCAGGACCATCCCTTGGGCAAGATCTAGGTTATACTGACATACAGGAACTGGATATCCTCTGCTTACCTCATTAACTTCCTTTCTGCATACTTTTGACCTTCTTCTCTATTCTGCAGTATTTCTCAGGAGCCTGTGACAAAAAGGCAGCTTGATTTTTAAAGGGATTGAGGTAAATTCTCGTTTGTTCCAGAAAGACTACTTTTTTTGAAACTCAAACTTTTATTATTTAAAAATAAATTCTTTACATTATAAATTATGTACTTTGCCAAATAAGACAAAATTCTATACTAAAAAAAAATTAAAGATCACCAATTAACATTCTCCTTATCACTGCAAAGGAAATAGATGTTACTGGTGACACAATTGAAAATATGTCCAGAGGAGTTCGGGTGACTTCAAGAATGAAGGATTCCTCCTTTTCTTACTTCCCTCCTGCACACGTGCTAACCTGTTACCTTTGGCTTCTTTTCTTCAGACATTGAGATAGGAGATCCTTGCTTCAGTCTAAAGAGGATTGCTTTTCTGCAGTGTATTGAAATAACTGAGGTTTAACCCTATTGTCACAATTTTACTGGAATATTGCTGTGCTGTCACTAGCTTTCTTGATCTGATGGTTAAAGGGGAGAGGACCTAGAGTCCTCCCTAAGTTAGCATGCGATAGGCTGATAGACCGGTTGGTAACCAGTTTTCCAAAGCCAGATTATTCCTGTTCACCCTAGCAATGTTAAAGTTAACTATAAAAGATTTTAAATCACACTAGAACTCTTTCCAATAAAATTTAAAATACGTTGCAAAACAGTGTCCCACTGAGGTAACTTCTTTCCCCCAAAAGAAAGCCACCTCTCAGTTACCTTTCTACTTAGCTTAAAAATCAACCTGTTCACAAGCTAAAAACTAAAAGGAGAAAATGAAAACATTCTAAGTGAATCCTGCATATAGGTGTGACTGAGATAATACTCATTCATTGCACTTCACTAGAAGAAAAGGCGGATTAGCAAAATAGGAAGAAGGTCTGAAAGGTAATGGAACTCGAGTTATAAAGCAAGTTACACGCAGAACGTATTCTGCTACAAGCATGGTATTTTGTAATTTTTTTAATAAAAGCAAAAGTTCTTTTGATGTTAGAATCTAATAAATCCTGAGGTCAGAAATAATTTATGTAAAATTCAAGTGTTGCCAAACTTTCCTGCTCTATTGAAAACCTTCAGAATTTATTTGAATGAAACTATGTTTAGAAATAATGAACAACACAAATCAGAATGCTTTTGCCCTTCAGATTTTCAGCTAGCTTGACTGAAAACAGCTACTCATCCACAAACATCTAAGCCCCTATTCTCTAATTCCACACTGGTTCTGCTAAAGACAGTCACTGCTGTTCCTCTTAATGTACCAGCGAGGTCCCAATGCTGTTCTGTTCTTGACTGATAAATGTGCACCACTTGCATTAAATGAGTTGGAATTAGAAATATGCAATGATGTAGTAAATCTATCCTCCCAATTATCAGCTAATTTATATTTACATAACACTATATATTATACTATAATGTTTGTATTCCCTAGTAGGAATGAAACTGTCCAGAGACGAGATGAAGTGATGCGATATAAAGGCACAGACCAGCCACTGTATATAGAAGAGTCCCCAAAATCATAGGAACGTTGGCTGCTAATACCAACCCTAGAACTCAGTATTTGCTTGCTTTTTCGTTGCAAGCATAGTTTTACAACAGCCCAAGTGTTTTACATCATACTTACCTTTGCCCATCCTCAAGCTACTTTATTTGTTATGCTTCCACTGCACTTCAATGAGAAGTAAACTCTGAAACAGCAGTGGCTACCAAGGCCAGTAGAAAACCGTTAATTGGTATCTGAATGGTGCTGCCACAGACTTGGTACATTTCTGGAACTCTGTTACTTGACTGAAGTTTTAAGGTGTGTTTTATGGCTGGATATGTATATCCATTACATAGACTGCTGGGTTAAACAAGCTATGTTAAAGAGTTTAAAGTTCAGAAATACCTTTCTTCAGCCTAGAAGTGCAGCTTAAAAAGGCGAAAAGCTTACAGATAGCAAGTGCTCTAAGCACGCTGAACACTGCACGAAAACCAATTCTAACACTGACCTTTGCATGTGTTACTCATATGTAATGGATGATTTACACAATGAAGTCTGGCCTTCCATCACGTTTTTTTTCCTAATAGATAAGTATGTCAGCAATTCTTCCTTATACCACTGCCGTATTTCTAGTGGTAGGTTGCCATTGACACTTAGGAAAATGTCAAATGGTCTCATTTAGCTAATTAATAAGGCCATTAGAGAAACTGGCTCTCAAGGATAGAGCTGACTACGTGGAAAGTCCATCAACTTGAGCAGCATTTGCCTTGACAAGGGGGATGGAGATAAGCTGGAGTAAAGGTCACAACTTGATCTCAATGTTTGTTTCTAAGCAACCCAGCCAGTTTGTCTGTGGTTACAACACAGTAGGTCGAGTTTGTTTTGCTTTCCTGCCTCTGTACGTAAGGCACTGAGGGTGACGGCCCCTCTGGAAAGTACCTGCTCTGCATCAGGTGGCTGAAGAAGCACCTGTCCTACAGGTGGGAGGCTTAGAAGCAGACCCACAGGAGAGGCCAGTAGTAACAAAGCTGTTGGGGGTCAGAGACTCCAAACTAGCTCTTGCTCAGAGTAAAAAATATAAATGTAATTTAAAAACCCCAAACAATAGTCCAAGTTTTTGTGCGTGCATGTGTGAGAAAGCACGAGCATCCTGAGACTGACAAGAATGGACCGACAATTGTTTTTTGTGCAGTGGTCACACCGAAGGAAGAGGCAGTCCATTCAACTTACTGCAAATTAACAGGTTAAGAAACGGCTGAATGGCTCACTTGGGAATGTGTGAATACTAGAACAGTATACACAGGCAGTAACCAATGTAAATTAGATACCAGAAAATACCGAACACTGACGCAGGGAGCTTGCAGGGATGACGCATGCTAGCAGCAAAACAGGACTCTGATGACTGTGAGCAATCTGCTGGAGATTTACACAGAATTGGTTTTGTGGTTTTCTGCCTTCTCTGCACTGGTTGCGAAGGCTTTTTCAAACAGGTGAGAAGCAGGAAGCCCGACGCCGCTAAGGGACAGGAGTGCTCGGGGTGCGCTCTCCATGTGCAGGAGCGCTCACACAATATAAAGCCATACCAGAAAAACCAGACAGGCTTTGCAAGGCTTCTCAGACAAGGAGTTCAGGCAATTGCATTACTGGGACCATTCTTCACAGGCAGTGTCAGGGCATCTGTCTCGGGTCGGTGTGTCAGTAAAGAGGTTACAGAATAATACACTGAAGTGAGCTGTAACACATTCCTGGGACCAGATGATATTGTGCAAAATTTTCAGATGTGTCCAAGGATAAAATACGTAATTTTCTAATTGTGATGTGCAATTTCTCTCAGGAAACACGATACTAGAAAATTGGAAGTAGCTAATTTGATGCCAGTTTGTAGAGTTTCAGGAGCGAGCTAGGGAACATACATGACGAAGAAATCTGCTGTCTTTACTTGCCGAATTGGCAAGAACTGTAATGCAGACCCAAGAAATTAACACACTGGGAAGGAATCAATTAAATTTCTGTAAACAGAGGTAATTCTTCATAAATTCATTAGTTCTCTGAAGTATTCAGCAACTTTGAGGGCATGGGAAATCCAGCTGATATAGTTTAACTTCAGAAGAAATTTCACTACGTGCCTTTCGAAGGCTCTTAGAGGATATAATCAGGGGGAAAAGCAGGAAGGTCCTTACATGCATAAACAGTTAAAAGATAGAACAAAGAAGGCTAGACAGAAATAGTTGGGTTTTTTACAGTGGTAAACATTGTTAATGCTTAGTTTATGCAGTCCAATATATTTCTAAATGATGTGGAAAAAGGAGAAGAGTTGACTGAACACATTTGGTGACGCTACCGAGGGTACTAAAGACAAAGCCTGATTGAAGAATTGCAGAAGGACCCCACGCTACTGAGTGACAGGGCAAAAAAACCCAGCAGATGAAATTCAACAGTGATAGATGCAAAATAAGGCATAAGGAGAAAACCTAGTCCTACCCACATTTACAGTGATGGGCTCTGAGCTCATTATTACCATTCACAAATGGTATTTTTATATTATGCCAAAGAAAATTTGGCACAATGCTAAGTGGCAGTCGAAAAAAAGAATACTTAATGCTCAGGATTATTTAAGAAAGAAACAAAAGGAGTACATTATTCCACTGTATGCACCTGTGCTGTCCCGGCATCTCAACTAGCATTTGAATTTTTACTGTGCCCATTTCATAAGGGCTGTAGTGAAATTAGAAAAATATGCGAACACAATAACAGGGATAATTGAAAGTATGGGCCAGCTTTTATATGTAGAATGATTAAGTAGCTTAGGACAGTCTTGGCTGGAGAAGACGTGGCTGAGGACAGAATATGACATATCTATAAAACTACAGTGGCAAGGAGATGGTGAATAGGTAGGGAATCCAGATAATTAGAAGGCAGAAGCAGCTGGAGAAAACAAAGAAGAGAAGGCATTTCTTCTGACAGGGCATAGTTAATCCACCGAATTTAACACAGGATGTTGTGAAGGTATCATCTTATGAAAGTTGGAAGTGACTGGGAGAAGTAATGGAAGGCTATTAAATATAAAGACACGACCCCAGTTCAGTGGAGTCTTGACAGGACTCAGGGGAAGTACCGCTACACAGTCGTCCTTACTTTATACTTTTTCCCAGCACCCCTCTCAGCCAGGCAGAGGAGGGTATTGGCCTAAATGATCTCACCTCTGTTCCTGTGCGGCGAGGAAGAGGCCAGGAGTGCCTACTCAAGCTGGCCACAAGCAAACATTACTGTTGTAATGCAATTCAGACTAAAATCCTTTATTAGGAAGAGTGCAGGCTGTGCTGATACAGCACCCTAGCAAGGGCCAGGGGAGTACCTGCGGAGGACACAGCAGGTAACTGTCCTGCATGCAGGGCTGGTTTTCTTCTGTGATACCAATGGCTGTTGAAACCCATGGATATCACAGCAGGAGGGAGACGTAGTTAAAAAACCGTGTACCTTGTGCAACCATTCTTGGAATACCACATGCACAATTTAAAAAAAGTTTGTTAATTAAACCAGAAAGTTTAATTGCACATACGGAGCTCTGCGAAGCATTTTGGGATGTTGTATGTTTTGCAGCTCTGTGTCTTAAATGTTCTGGGGAACAGGATGAAGTGTCTCAACTCGCTCTGGTGTTGACCCACAAGCCACCAGTGACACAGACGACAGCTGCATCGCTGACAGTACGTATGGGAAAAGCCAGTGTAAATGCAGCCTGAGAGTGGTAACTGTACGAACAGCGCATCCGTATGTTGCCTCAGCTTGTTTCAAATTCACTGCAGCCTGTGATAGAAACCAAAGAGCCCCAGGCTACTGCCACAGATGTACTGCTTTGGTTACTCACTCTTCTCAGTATTACTGGGTTCGGAATTACAGCAGGGACAATAATAATAATTTTGAGGAAGACCGTTAACTATCTTCAAGTACAAAATAACCCTTTCAAAGCGCTGACAGTCAAACTGCTCAAATAATGCTTTCCAAGAAGAGTTTTCTTCGTTCAGCTGTCTCCTTGGGGGTAAATACTTCAGTTGCATAAATGTGAAAGTTAGTTGTCCTGCTTTTAGGATCCGTGTGAGTAAGAAGAAAATACCATTTCTCTTGGTAATGCAGAGCTAATATTGCTAAACACTGAGCCATCATTAGAACTGCCTACTAATTTCCAATAAGCCACAATTAGGCAAACTGGACACAGGCGTAGGAATTTCATTAATATCCTCAAATATGTAATCTGAGCTTGGGAATCTTGGCTGATAGCTATAGTATTATATGAAAACTGATCTTAATATAACTATTAGAATATGAGGGTGAGTTCACAGAGCCGGTGGTGAAGCCACACCACAGGCACCTTCTGCCGAGCTTGCCTACGCTTCCGCTATGTTCAAATCACACAAGCCACATCAGATAAAAAGGCTAGCTGATTTGTTACAATTCTGTCCTTCATTTCTTGATAGGAAGAACCCGTTCACCTTGAAGGCAGTGCAATGGGTGTTCACATTAAGTGGCTTAAGCGAGAATATATGAAAACTCAGAGGAACTGGAAAGAAGTGGATAACAGAATGAATGTGACCATAGAAATACGGAGGAAGATGATCAGCGATAAGGCACCTTTAAAAGACATTCTTAGACTATTTCCTTTCTTAAGATGCCCTTATCAGGTAACAGAGCTATTTTTAGTAATGACATTGAATTCTATGTTATAGATGTGGTACAACCGTAGGCACGTATTTTAGTTGATGTTTCAGGTGAAGTAACCATCAACATTCTCTTTAATCTGACTCATGTTTTTGCTGCTAACCCCACTTTAAAAGATTCGCCAGTCCTGTGTTAAACATGCCACACACACCACCAGTGGGTTTTCTGAAGTATTTTGGTGTTACTTGATGTATTTCTTCCCTGCTTTGAAAAGAAATGAAACCACCCCCTCCAGCTTATAATCTTATTTTACTGAGCTAGTCACATCCTGTCTTCAAAGTGTGCACCGCATGTGTTGTTTTCCGTTTTGGTTTTGAGGATTGCAATAATACCAAATTTTTCTTTTTCTTTTAGCTTTTTAGGGAGTTCCAGCTTCTCACACACATGGACATTTATAAGAAAACAGTTGAGATTTTGGAGAGTTATTCAGAAAACATATTATCTTTGTATGTGGTGAGGAATAATCCAATTAACATTATGCTGCAAGAAAATCTGAAGCGGCACACAGAGGAAGACGTTCTGAAATGTCAGTACAAATCTTCTATGCTCTGAATATCAGAGTTTTGTTACAGTTAATTGTTCTTACTTATGTAACTAAACTAGCTCTAATTTTACTGAAAAACATTTTAAAATGTCACAGTTGCTTGAAAAATATAATGATGAGGAAGCATTAAGAACAAAAGCTAATAAATTATTAGGAAAATTAAGTCAGTTGGGTATTGAAACTTTTCTCTTTCCTTTTTCCTATTGAATAGAAGATTGCAGGTTTGATAATGCTAGTAACTGTCTTAAAATAGGATGAACAGAATTATGTATTTCTAGATTTGTAAAAGAGTGCTTTTTGTTTTCTAAAAATGCAGGCATAAAATGAACATTCTCATTTAGAAACAGAAGTAGTCCCATAAAGAGACAATTTCCTTTAGAAAGAGATGTACTGTTTCTATGGTTGAAGTCTTCATCCCAGTGAAATAAGAGAAGTAGTTACCACTACCTACACCTCAAGCACCTCGTCTGTGCAGAGACACATTACAGGAAAAAGTGCACACACTGGTACTCCCGGAGAGCAGGTACCACAGGCATGCAAAGAGGTCCAGGTACCTCAATGCGTTTGGCTCGCTGGCTGTGAGGGAGCAAGCACCTGCTGCCACTCAACTTCTTTCAGTCTGAAGAGTCTGGGAGTGTGGTTCTGCAGGCACAAAACAATGAAAGGGTTACTTATAATCTTTAATCTTCCCGAACTGCAGCTGTAGACGCCTATGCCTGAGCTTAGCTGTGTGAGAAGTGCTCCTTTGACTGTCATTTTCTATCAAACAGGCATAATGCCAGGATGTCAAATCAAAGGCGACACAGTATGAACATGTGTTTCCTACAGTGGCTTCACTCCTTTTATTACCAGGTCGTTTCTTAAAGAAGCAGCAGAGCAGGTTAACATGTTGTGGTTTTCTTTCATTAAGCTTAAAAACACAAGCACTTAATGGCTCATGATAGGTTAAAAATTGTCAACAAACAGCCTAATCCAGAAAGCCTTTATGGACTTTCTATTCATACCTTTGGCCTTAGAAAGCTATGGACATTTTAAGTAATTTCCCCTTTTCTTATACAATATGCCCACAAATATTTTAACTCATACCTTTGTGAGTCCCAAGGCCTTTCCTGTTTTTTCTTACAAACAACTTGACCTGGCACCTAGATAATAAACACCCGACGACAGGATAGGTTCAGCAAAACACACCCCACCAGAAGTCTGATCTGCAAAAAAGGATTTTACAGTCATTAATAGCTGAACCAGAAGGGTGGTGACTACCACGTCCCAGGAGGTCCTGCAGCACCAGCTTGCACTGCAGCCTTCAAAGTGCAGTCCGCTGGCAACAGAACCCCAGAGACATCTGATTTACTGGGGAGAGAGGAGTCTGGGGACAGGTGGTGCAGGCAGGAGGGTTACTCAACTCGCAAACTCCACTAGAAGCAACCCAAGGCCCACTTACTTGCTGTGAGAGAAATTTAATCGCAATATTGAGTAGCAGAATATCATGAATGATTTGAATACTACTGGCCATTGCCAGCTGAGGCTCCTAAACCTTCACTGTGGTACAAACTACTCTTCAAAATGCACAGAATAGCAGTTCCACTGCTGAGCTGTTTCATAGGCTGCAGTCTGCTTTTCCAGGAAAATTTTCCAGGGAACATTTTCATTTGTAATTTAGCAGAAATCCTTGCCTTTGACAGATATGAAGACGACTGCTGCGTGTTTACTCCTGCCAGATGTCTTTGGAGACGATGCCAGTCTGTTTGCTGCAGTGAACGAGGAGGTAAGAGACAGAGCACCGACACTCTTGGACTCTCTTCCTCCCATGAACTTCTGGGCACATCACCTGGCGTTTTGGTGGCTCAGCTTAGTTCCTGGAAAAGGATGACAGGAGCTTGCCTTTTAGGTAGAAGGCAAATATTCATAGAGATACTAGCTAAATTCAAAGCAGTGCTATTATACTTGCTTACTTCTCTGACCTACTCACCAAAGCAATGCTGTGACATCATTTGAAATACCCTTTTTTTTAAATTTAGGTGAAGGTGGTGACACCAGTGTTGGAAGTAAAAAATCCCTTTAATGTGAATTCATGCGAGTTTGCGCTGTACATAGAAAGACAAGAGCTAGCCCAGCTCGACGACTGCACCATGGCCCTGGCAGCCCTGGTGGCTGCATTCCACGTGTTTGGTATCCCATGCCCGAAGAGAATTCACAGGACGCTCAGCTTCCTGGAGTCCCTGGTCCTTGAGGTGAGGAGCCCAGCTCCCCTGCCCGCCCAGGTAAAGGGAGGGCTGGTGGCAGCCAAGTATCCCAGTATCTGATGGTGTACAAAGCACTCCTCTCGGGAGCATTTGAGATTTTGTCAAAAAAACCCTTTGTTGTGAAGATAAATCAGTGCCATTCTTTCTAGTGAAAGTGTATGTATATTTATAACTCCATTATGTTTAAGAATGCCCTTTTTTTTAACTGTACTGGCTACTTTTTAAAAAATAGAAACCCTAAGCATTTTCATTATTTTAAATGGAAATTCTAGAGCCGTCTGGAAGCAATAGAGATAATAAATTTTTCTAGATTACTGCATATGTTGTGTATTGTTTTTCCATATAGTGCATTTAAAAGATTCAAATAGTCTTTTGACTGTCAGAATTTTTAAAAGTACACTTCTGAGTTAAACGCAAGCATTTCGCTGCTTCAGATGCCAATACATTTACTGTTTTGAAGTGGCACAAATTAAAAGATTTACTTGTAACCATCATTTCATTATATTACAATCACTGAAAGCCTACTGTAATAATTTTTATGTTTATAAATCAGGCCCACCATTTAAAACTTGCAGGATGATAAGTTTTCACTATTTTCTCCATGCATGAAACATTCTTTTTTTTTTAACATTAATCCTGAATTTGCTAAATACGGATTCTGAGATGAGCTCTCAAAGTAGCAAGAATGACTTATCTGGGATGCTGCCATGTGCATTTGTAACCACAGCTTTGGCAACAGGGAGAGAACTCCTCATTTTCTTCCTGAATTTGTTCACCAGAACAACTTGGCCTTCTCCACATGGTGACTCTCCTATCTGCCCACACAGAGCGGAGGCCCTCTCCTCTCTTCTACAGTCTCCTCTTCTCCCTAACACCCTCCTCTTAACTCCTGCATGTCTGCAAATCCCAAGGATTGCTACGTGACAGTGCATGACTTCAGGCAGGCGCCTAGTAATGAACAGTAGCAACAGCCAGCAAACATGACCCATTACATTAATTAGAAATTAAAATGGCCTTTTATTAAAACACTGCATTCTACTAAAGAGATCGATTTCCCACCAGTTCTAAAAATGTCCATGTCGGCAAAGCAGCGTTTGTGGTCACCACAATTCTTCAAACATTCAAACACACAGCTTGGAAGACCACAGAAGTTTTGTTAAAGCCTGGCTGTGCGGGGGTGACTCCAACGCAGAGATTACAGTGGGGGATCCTGCAGTATGTGGGGAGATCTCTGCATGTAATGGCCAGACTCTTTTGCTAATGTCTTAGCATCTTTCACGCGGCTCCCACAGAAATCAGGAGGCAACCTTTACCTGTGTGACAGCTGGGCTACCTCCAACACAACAAACAAAACAATACAAACTGCCGTTTCGAAGATTCAGTAGGTCTCGTGAGTGTTTTTGGTTTCTGAGTGAATTTGTTGGGTGTAGTTTTGGTAACAGAGGTGGCTACACCCTGCTACCTCATCACATGGGATACAAAAGTAAGGATTGTGCATGTCCTCACTGTTGTGATAGCTGTGTGAGTAAAAAGCTGGGCTCTGTATCATTTAAGTGAGGTTTATTCTACATCTTGTAAAGAGCATTAATTCAAACCCATTTCTTAAACCACTGTACTTCGTAAGTAGGTATATAAAAATTCAGGGAGCCGCTAACATTCCCAAGAAATCTCTGTCGAGCAGCAAATCTCTTCATTAGTTCTCACTGCAGGCTACAGAGCTGGCACACGAGAGACACACAGTGGGTGAGGGAAAACACACTACACGGAAGGATAGAAGGAAAGAAACTGGAAGAATTTGGCAGTTTACCGACCTGCATGGGCAACTTCAGCTGCTGTCAGTGACAAAATCCAGGTTCATAAATGGAATTCTGATTGTGACAGCAAGTGGCCTGTGAGCCTTAGGAGTAAGTGTTTAGGGAAAGGGCAGACAGCAGTAGCCAAGGTGCTCTTTTAAGCTCGTGGCCACATTGAGCTACTGTAAGGAATTACTCCACACCACCCTCAGGAACAGCCGGGTTCATCTGAGAATCCTGGGCACACACAAATGCAACAGACGGCTCCAGTTCAGGTTTTATTTGTATGGTAGTACAATAAGAGTGCAATTTGAATGTACAAATATTGAACAAAATGTAAAAATATTATTTATGCAATGCTATGGAAGGAAATTAACAGAGCAATGCAACCTACTTCATACTGACCCTGTTTTACCTCATATTATGGCAGGTACCAGTCACCTACGTGATCTGGAAGGGGCACAGAGAGTTCTCGAAATCTTAAGGAACTCCAGCCAAAGAACAGCCTAGCAAAATCTGTGGGAAGATGTAAAATTCTCCCAGCTCTGTGCAACGGAAATGCTCTGTTTGTTCTCAGCTCTAAAGGCTGAGCAACTGCCCACCACAGCGCTAAGAAGAGGACTGCCAAAAATCTTGATCCAACTCTTCTCTTCTTGAAAAAGTAACATTCTGGAACAGTCCTCAGTATACAGGTAGCTAGGCTTTCTCCCATTTAAAGTGCATCTGGTTTACATCTTACGTATATATACCAAGCGCAACAACTTTCCCTGACAATTCGTTACAATAATCCTCCAAGAAAGAAGGTTGCCTCACCTAAGTACCTGCTGGCGGCATCTGCAGCCTGCTAATGACCCACGAAACGCATGCATGTACCAATGCACCATACGCATTTAAGCATCCTCTTCCTCCATGCTTTGTCTTTTCCCCCTATGCCTTATTCATTTATAAATCAGACTTTCCAAAATGGAAGTGGTGGGTGAAACAATTCTCCCACCGTTGGGAAAACAAACCTATTTAACATAATACGAAGCCAGAGTAGCAGTCCTAGCTTTAGCACACTTTTTCTCCACTGTTGTGGTAACAATACCGGAGACGGGCATGTGCAGGCATGAATGAATGAATACGTTGTCTTTTTTGCTAATATCCTTACCTCAAAATACATGTATTTTCCTTCATGTGCTGAAGGACTGTAGCAGGCTCCCATGTAAAAGGCTGGGACTCTATTGTGCAGCATAAATGAAAGGTCTTCTATGAAGTCAAACTTTATTTTTCAGTTGCAACCTTCTCTATACTGATCTTTTGGTAAAATACATTAAAGATGCTGGTGGAAAAACTCACATAACATTTCTGTAACCGTGCAAAAGTAAAAACATTCAGTTATCAAAAAAGCATTATAATTTCAACCCCAACAAGGTTTGTTTTGTTTTGTTACAAGCAGAGAGTTTTATAATCTGTAAAGTTAAATGCTGTAACATAAAGTGTCACATACGTAACATTTAAGTGTTTCATTTTTAAACTATGGCACAAATACGTATTAGCCGTAACAGTCTTGTCTGGCTACCTGTAGCCTAATTTTTGGCTAATCAGTTTTTATTTTGATAGTATGAAGTAAAAGCTTCTGAAAAGTAAAATGGGTACATGAAGTAGAACTCAAGAACTCTTAGAAAATATTAACGTTCCCTTATATAATACAGCATAAATAATTAACGAAGGTTTTCATGATGTCCAGAGAAAGTTAGGGATCCTAACCATCCATGGAGAATTAGCGCCATTAGTTTGGTAAATAAGACTAGCTGACTAGGTTGTTACACAGTACCTTCTCAAAAGCTTGAACACTTCCCAGAAGGATTCAGATGTGTACTGGCTCTAGGAGAATATAAATAGTCCACCAGTGCTGAACGTAGGTTTCTTCCTTTCCGAGAGTCCTTACTCAACAGTTCTAGCGAGTCTTTGTGCTTTGAATAAAACATGAGCTCCAGTGGAGAAAGCTGGCTTGTACACATTTTCCATTATCTTCAAAGTTCATTGTGTGAGTTTTTCTCTGCAGCTTTGAACATCAGAATGGAATTAAAGATTTTCAGGGCTGGTCCCAGTTTAATGCTCATTATTTTCACTATGTCTGATTGGGTCATTAGCAGAAATGCTTCTCCATCAATTTGCTTTAAAAGAAAAACACACAAAGCTATTAATAGGTCTGACAGTGCAGCAGTATAGATGTTTCAGAAAACATGAAAAGAAAATTGCCCGCAATTTCAGACAGTGTAAAGGAATGGCTGAATACAAACACTTTCAAATGCTTTCATGATAGCTTTGATTTCAACCTTCTGGACAGATCAGCTGGTCCAAAAGAACAGGATGATCATCTTCCTTCTGCTTGAAAACAACTGCCTGGCTGACTTCTAGCTTTACCAGTTCTTATTTCCATACTGACAGTATAAAGTAAAGCTACTGAAAAATAAAATGGGTGAATTAAGTAAAATTTAACTGTACTGCAGCACAGTAATGCTTTTTAACATCTTAGCCACTCCTTAAAAGCAAGCCTCCATAAGAAAGCTTCTGGATCTGGAACCCTTTTCAGGCCACCCCTTTCTGTTCATTAAATAGCCAATTAAAACAAATTTGGTCCCAGATGTAAACAGAGGCCAGGCTACATAAAATCGTTTCTTTGACACAAACACAACTTTTCAAAACACTGAGTATTTTTTCTGCCAGCTTTGTAGTGTTGCTATTTCAATAAACGTCACAAGTGAATATTCTCTTGTAAGCAAATCGGTCTGTCAGCAGGAGTGCTAAATCTGAACATGAAGAGGCACACGGCTCTCGCTTCCAAGGGCTTCACTGGGGCCAACACTACTCATGTAAACTTCAGGTCACTTAGGCACCTACAGTTTTAGTAACTATCTTAGGTTTTCAGTGTAACGTAAAAAGGACAGCTAGGCCTAAAAGCCAACTGCAGTTAAATGAGGAGCGCTGCTTAGGCTTAAAGATACTACTTTTAAATAAAAACAGTGTAATTAAGTTTCTGTAGGACTAGAAGACAAGCTTTCTCAATTAGACAGGCTGCAAGGGAAGCCTCAAGGTACACCCCAGCACTGTAAGTCGAGGAACACTGCAGTGAGAACAGGATCATGCAGTTACCACAAATACCTTCTACTCATTTCATGCACAAAGCCAGAATGGGTGGGCTCAGAACCAGAAGTGTGTGAACGTGGGAGTGCCCAGCTCTTTGCAGTATTTTAGTATAAGAGGGATGAGGGTTCATTTCCACAGCCGAAGTTTGAACCAGCACCTTCTACCTACTGAAAGACCTACTGATGCCAGTCTATGCCATTTGGCCTCACTGGGAGAGATCTAATTTACTACTCAAAGGCTGGGAGGCTGAATCCTAAAGAGGGGAAGTATTTTCTTACACCTCTGAGAAAGAAAGTGTTTAGGATTCATCCATCTCTGTGGCACTTCCCACCTGCTGACTTGATTAGCAACATGTCGGCTTTTACTGATCTTAAATTCATTGGTGAGACACACTAAGTGGCATGGGGGATGATCTAGGTCTGCTGTACCCGTGGCAACTGTAAAATGCCTAACATCTAAGCAAGCCAAGATGCCAGAGATGCAGCCTGTCAGTCCTTTGATATGAAACTGTAATAGTCATTACAATCTAAAGCAAAGCCTGAAAACTTTTATTGCAGGAGATTAGCAGGGCCATCTGTATGCATTTTCCTCAGGAGGTGCCTTCTCAAGCCTAAGTACCACAATTATTCTTCAGTTGAAAGGCTGACTGACTTGGGATACTACAGTAACAGACTCAGCCCATTCAGGTGGTCTGGCTGGGATAAGCACCTGAACTATTCACTCTGGCCATTTGTGATCAAACAGCCTTCCTGAAACTTAAGTATTAACAGGCGTAACAAACCTCTGAGCAGGAAAGGAAAAGCCAACCTAGCTAATAAAGGCCTATTGTACCTAAAAGCCCCATCACTTCCTAATGACAACTTTGACACAAGTCTTCTCAGACACCACAAATCCACGCCTGGCACGCTCACAAAGAGAGTACACACTCCTTTGAACCTCATCAGAAGTCTTCAGATCTTCTCACTTCCCACTCACTCAAATCACATTCGTGAACTGGCTGTATCAGGAAGAAGAGCATCAAGAGCTAACTGTGATCAGAGAAGATGCAAAGAGTTTTAAGAGGTGGTTATCTTGAACGACTGCTCTGCTTTATTTTACTTACTAACATCCTGCAGAACTAAAATAGTATACTTAACTATAAATTTCCTCAAACCAGATTAAGAGAGAACAGTAGTGTATCACTAAGTTCCTCCTCTTCTATCATTAGTTCTAAGTAATTTCAGTTGCAGTAACAAAGCTAGAGAGGCATGAGAGACCTGGCTGACACTTCACTACTTTTATCTTCTTTACTTCCTTCCCATTCCATGACCTGAAAACCAACCTGATCTTCCATACATTTGCGTCTGACTTTAAACATACACTTCATCCTACTACTTTAGATGTATTTTTAATGGCAACATAAAATTAATCTTTCCAGCAAGCTTTGTACTCTGCCTTTTTGAAATAAAATTCACCCACCTCATCTTTAAACACTTTGCCATGTTCTTCACATCCTGGTAAACTCCGTATAAATTCAGAGACCTGCCACCAAAGTATACAAAAAAAGATTTAGCAAGACTGGTGTTTTCTCAAAACAGTCTTAAAAGTTGACAATCAGTAAAGTTTTTTAGCTATTGTTTTAACACTCATATCAGGTGTTCCACCTTCTTCTCTAAGTGTGTCGAGTCATGCAGCTGGGTGTTCAAGGACAGGATTCATAAAATCTGCGAACTAAAAGAGCACATGCCACTCTTGTCCACAGGACATTTAAGAGTGGGATATGGCTACTCCCTGAAAATTACTCAGGTTATTCTATCCATGGAGATCTGGAACCATGAATCTTGGTGAATCACTTCTCACAAACCAAAATGGTTGCTGCCTTCCTCTCTTTATTCTTTACATCACAGAGATTTAGCAAATCCTTTTTCAAAGTTCATGCTTCTTTTTTTCTCTGATTAGAGGAGGTCCAACTGTCCCAGCTGCAAAAAACTGTCTTAGTCATAGGCACTTCTGAAAGTAACGCAAGGACTAGACCCTGTCTGTCCAAGCATTATTACATACTTGAATAGTGACAGAGCTCTAATCTTAAAATCAGGTGTCATGCCTGACCATATCCATACTATTCCTCTCTGCACTATATACTCACTCTCCAGAAGTGTGCCACATCCAAACTATGCACCAGCAATAGCTCCTAGGACCATGCTGGCCCCTAAACCATTCCTCCAGAATGTTTGTGTGGGTGCTAGATGTTACAAGTGTAGGCCCTGAACACCTGATCTGCTGGGCCATACATTTAGTACTTCTCTTTCCCTTTTTAACTCCAGTGAATATATATACACACATACATATTTATCTATATCTATACCTACCTATACCCACATGAATTAGTACTTACTGCTTCCAGGGCTGGATGGTAGCTGAACTGGCATTTTGGGGACCTGTCGCATTAGGTCTGGCTGATTCTAAGCCTTTGAGCACTAATGCAGTATTATTAATCTATGGGGCTAATCTAAAGCTCTGAATCAACCAAGACTTCAAGGGCAGTAGTATTGAGACAGAAGATACAAGGGAAACCTACCTCATCTGTACTCCACTTAGAAACTTTACTGGCTGGGATCCCAGCTACACTTGGAAGGAGCTTGCTCTGCTGTTCCCAGCGCAATGGTAGGCCAGGAATTTGCAGCTTGGAAGACACAATAACTGGTTGAGAAAGAAGCCTCTGTGTGCTGGGTTCCTCAACATCTTCAACAACAGGAAGCAACAAACAAGCATTAAATCCCTCAGTCATCAATGAGATCAGTCACAGTAAAAGTACATTCGTTTCTATTGATATATATGGGCCTCCCTATACAAGCTGTACAGTTTTGCTTACACCAGAATTACAGGAGTACCATGACTGTTCTTCCAGTAGTATGACTGTGATTATATTGGCTCTATATAAATGCAGCTACTCTTACATGGAAGAAGTCTCTTCCAACACAACACAATTCTATGCCAATGCAACTGTTGGCATACCACACCACAGGTCAAATAATTTTAAATATTTTGATACAATAAATCACACCCACACTTAGTAGTTGTATAGTAGTAAAGAATTAACTTAATTCCAGGGTTGAGCTGTTACAACTTCATCAAAAGCAGCACTGCACTGCTATGAAATTCCAAGTGAATCAGTTCTACAGTTCCAGCCCACACAACATTTATGCCTCATCCACAACAAAATGTTTTTCAGTTCTTCTGAGGAAAAACCACAAAAGTCTGCAAATTCCCTGCTCCCACTTCAACTGAATGTTTTAGTTGGAAAATAACATTTAACTCCTCTGTGCTGCTATGGTTTTTTTTACAAGGTCATTTCCCTTTTTACCAATTATCCATAATGGAAGGAATGAGCTCCCATCCCACCAGCCTCAAAAGTAATGTACTGGTGGGAGGGTGGCTTCAGCCACATGCTGCCGCTGCTGCTGCTGTCTGGAGAGCAGCAGCAGTTGCAGATGTTTGTAGGAGGAAAGAGTGAAGAGGCATACCTCAAATGATGTCAAACTGCATAAGACATCTATGTTTATTTAGATCCACTGCGAATGTAAAAGCAACATGCCTGCTATGATCTCAGGCCTGAATGCTTCCCAATTGCCTAGTAAAATTGTGGAAAACCTCTGGAATTCATTTCTGAATGAAACAGCCAACAAATAGCCTAATATTCCTTACTAACATGGCTTCATGCAATCATTAACAAATACCTGTGCTATTTTTGTTTGGATCGCTCATTTCTATTACAGCTCCATTCCATTTCCATTTTGGGGAAGTTGCTATTATTCACAGTTCTCCCTACCCTTACTGCTCTAGTTTTCATACATTTGTGCCCAACAACTAGGGCACAAACTCCTATTATAGATTTTTGCCAGCACAGTGGGACTGGTCTAGAATATATAATGTGGCCAATATAGGATATGATTATGTTCACTTGTGTTGTTCTGCTCCTCTAGCTTAAGTTTTCGTTACTTTCAAAACTTATCCTCATTTTATAACAATGTTGATTATTCGGAAGTTGACTCTAAAGCCATTTAGTCAGTACTGTCAGGCCACTGATTAAATTTTTAAACAGACTCCTTAATATTTTTCTAGTATCATACTCTTACTCATGGAAGTGAGTTCCCTAAATGTCTGCTTACACTTCCCTGTTATTCTTCAACTGTTCCTTCAAGCTTCTACTACCACTAGTAATCTCAGTGAGAAAGGAGTCTCGTGAGTGAGAAAGGGAAGAATCTTGCAAGGCAGCAAGCATGCTGAATGTAAAGCCTATTTTACCGAACAGTATCTTTCTCACTGTTCCCTTGAATCCCCTCCTCACCCTTATTCCCATTTTTTCTTTCTAGAAAAGGTTTCTTAAGAGTTGAAAATGTAAGTATTTAGCTTTTTTTTCTTGTTTTCCATTTGCAGAACATGTAATACATTGATACTGTAACATAAATAGCAGATGACGATAGTGTGTGAAGAAAATTCCAAGCAAATTGCACTCCCATTTTCATCCGTGTTTAAACATATGTATATGTAGGAGCATATAGGTACATGCATAGCAAGTACCAGCCATAACAGCTAAGGTTATCTATCTATCCCGTATGTCTCTATCATCAGTAGTTCACAGCGGTGTCAAATCCTAACAATTCCAGATGAAAAATCTGTGCTGAGAGGCAGGGAGAGGCAATCTGTGTTTGTGGGCCAGAGAAAATATGTGATGTACTCCAATTTATGTCTCAATTCAGACATTTAGGAGAACAGTAACTTGAGGTGCACCATGGGTTAGCCAGTTTCATCACAGAACCACAAAGAGCTGCTTGAAACACTTGAGTAAAGAAACAAAATCTGCTTGCCAGCTCCATGCAAGACAGCAGAGCCAGATGCCGAAAGTTCACTTTTAACCCCGACCACTGTTCTTTGCTGACATTTTGCTTCAGCATCAGCCCACCTGCCTCTATATTCTTCATATTTAATGCCACCTTCTTATCCTTCTCCCTGAACCACATCTTCCTTAATTCATCTCTATCTTCTTAGTGAGTTACCTATCAACAATATGTAACTTAATTTTTCAAAGAAGCTAAATGGCAAACACTTTCTGGCATTAATGAGAGACCATTAACACTGTTCATTCCCTCCTGCATGTTCTAGTTCCTAGCATGTATCGTGTTTTAAGCACAGGATTTGTGTCCATATGAAGGGGCCATGATTTCAGTGGAATTCTTTAGCTCCAAATAATCATTCTCAAAAAAAAGGGAAGATAGCAGTACATATTTTTTATAAAATATTAATAGAGAAGTGAGTATGGCAAAAGTAGGTTGAAGAATAATAATGTAAGTGACATGCAGGAAAAATAGGGCAACAAGCACAGGTAGCAGCAGTCACAGTTCACAGAAGTCTGCCCAACTGCAATTATTTTAGCTTGAGCTTTCCATTACTATGATTGCAAGAACTCAATGATCCATTTTCATCCTAAAGATTAAGTATTATGGCACATTTAAGGAAATAATAGCACAAAATTATGTGTACAAAAAGGAGGCAAAAAGGGTAACTTTGTTAAAGAATAACATAAGGAAGTGTTCTAGTTCTATAAATCTAATCATGCAAGATCCTACACAGAAATGTATCCTAGTAAGCACAGCTTGTTGGTGTAACTTTATCAAAGTAGTCAATTCTGCCAAACTCAAAATGCTTCACAAAATCAGGCCAGTTTTCTTAGAATAAAAGAAAAACTGCAGACAATTTAAAAGACTCTGAACAATTTGATTTTAAAAATTTTTGTATTGTGTTATGCAATTGTCCTGGTTTTGGCTGGGATAGAGTTAATTCTCTTCATAGCAGCTCGTATGGGCTATGTTTTGGATTTGTGCTGAACACAGTGTCAATAATACAGGGATGCTTTAGTTACTGCTGAGCAGTGCTTACACAGAGTCAGGGCCTTTTCTGCCTCTCAGCCCACCCCACCAGCGAGCAGGCTGGGGGTGCACAAGGAGCTGGGAGGGGGCACAGCTGGGACAGCTGATCCCAGCTGACCAAAGGGGTATCCCACACCATGTGACAGCATGCTCAGCATATAAAGCTGGGGGAGGAAGAAGGAAGGGGGGGAATATTCAGAGTGATGGCATTTGTCTTCCCAAGTAACCATTATACATGATGGAGCCCTGCTTTCCTGGAGATGGCTGAACGCCCGCCTGCTGATGGGGAGCAGTGAATGAATTCCTTGTTTTGCTTTGATTTCATGCATGGCTTTTGCTTTACCTATTAAACTGTCTCTATCTCAACCCAGGAGTTTTCTCACTTTAACTCATCAGGTTCATTCCCCTATACTGCTGGGGGAAGTGAGTAAGCAGCTGTGTGGTGCTGAGCTGGGGTTAAACCATGACAATAATGCAAAGTCAACATCAAAACAGTGTGTTTCCACATTCTGCTGAAGCAAAATTCTCCAAATTACCAAAACCTCTCTTTCTTTAGTCTGCTTTAGAGAGATTCTTCTTTTAATGCTTCATTTTCTCCAGAATTCTGAACTACATAATATTTCAAAACACTGTAACTTTGCACAGCTCTTGTAACAGATGGAATCTTTCATACTTCACATGCTCTTCAGAGTGCCTCTTAGATCTATCTGAAAAGCACTGGCAGACAATGTTTTAAGATAAAAGAAATGTATCAGAGGTTAATAATGAAAAATAAAACACTACCTGAATTTTATGTTTGCGCAATATTCTACTAGTCTCAAAGAATTTCCTGGGTTTTACAAGGATGAACTCACTTAAAAGGTAAGAAATGTAGCCCATAAAGAATCACAGCTACTCAAGCCTCAAGACTTTTGACGAAAGCCTTACAAATTTTGTGTCACATGACAAATTGCTGAAGAAAAAAATCTAAAAATTTAAGGAATTAAATTATGAAATTAAGACATTTAGCTTCTCGCTGAACTTGCATGAGTTAATAAAATCATTGTGGCAAAAGCTGCACTGGAACAATGCACTGACTTAATCCAGTAACTAGCCTGACACACTAAGTTTCACACACGCAAAATAATCATCAAATATAAGACTGTGACGGATTTGCACTGTATTGTTTCTAAACAATGAGGCTAAAAAATGGATAATGAACAGCCACCTCAATCTGTCCAGCTGGACCAGTGAACAGCCGAGAGTTTTGACACAGCAGTACACACAACCACACAGAATCACTGAACCAAAGAAAAGTCCATGCTGGAAGGCACCTTTGGAGACTGTATGACGGAACCTTCTGTTCAGAGCGGGGCATTAGACTAAGTTATCCAGGGACCTGTCAAACCAAGTCCTAAATATTTCCGGCACAAGAGATTCCACCTCTTTTCTGGGCAGCCTATTCCATTTGTTCTCACGGTGAGAAGTTTCCTCCTTACACTGAGACAGAATTCCCCGCGAAGCAACTTGTGTCCGTTCCCTTTTTTCCGCATCACTGTGCATCCTGGAGGAGACAGTATACCCATCTTCTCTATAACTACCTTTCAGTTACCGGAGCACTGTGACTAGACTCCTCCAAGCCTTCCCTTCCCAAATTCCTTCACACTTTCTTTATACATCAAGTCCTTCGATCACCTTATCATCTTGGTGGCCCTCCACTGGACTGTCTCCAGTTTTCCAGTGAAGTAAAAATTTTAGCCATCCCTCTGTAACTCTCATGAAAAATAAAGGGCCCGTTCTGCACATGGGCTCCTGGAAAGTATCAGACTGGACAGCAGACTGAGGCTGTGCTGAGTATGTCACCTTAACTTTGCATTATGCCTGTAATATTTAAATGTTTTAACTTTCACTACACTTTTGAAGCAATAGTGAACGTTATACCTTTGCAACTCAGGCTGGCTGGATTACTTATTTTTAAGTCAGTAGAAAAATATTCTTGCAACAAAACTTTATACCAGTATTTGTTTGAACTCATCTTTACAACTGCAATAAGGTTCTTGGCAAAGCCTTTGATGATTACAAGATAAAGAAACAAAATGTTACAAGTCTTGACGTCAAGAAATTTTTGGACACAAATAGTTAATTCGGAAAATAAGCTGCAATGCAGTTCCATGAAGAATTTCAAGGAATATCACACTTCTTCAGTTCTGCAGGTTTTAATATGAAACAAATGAAGGACTGCCAACTTACCTTTAATTTCATTTGAAATGATCAGCTTCTCTTCTGTCTCCGCTTCTTCACACTCTTTGTTCTTTATGGAGTCCTTTGTTTGTAGTATTCCACTGAGAAAAATATGATTTTAATTTTTTATTAACACATCATGAAAATCACCAAGCACGATGACATTTCTTGCTAACAATGCTATTAACACACCAGGATTCCCTCACAAAGGACGTTGTATCATCATAAAATTAAAAAAAAAAGAGAGGATCTAATTTCTGACACAGATGGCATGGCTACTGACATGAATTTTGCAATGGAGGCTCGGGAGTAATGCAAACTAAGATTATATAAATCATATCAACACACTTGACTTCATAACTGAAACTGGGAAATGCACAAATGAAGGCATTGGATGTGTCCACGGCAGAAGATGGGAAGAGTAAAGAACACATATATAGCTGCATCTCCCACAAAGGCTTGCCGGTTATCCAGGCCATTTTCAGGAGCTGACTGAAACAACATCTACTCCTTTTTCTCTGCCCAACCTTCATCTTCACCCCATCCCAACTCCTGTACTATACTGACACACTGTTGTGCAGCTGTTAACGATCCCACTGAAAAGATCTGTATTCTTTTGTTACTGTTTTTTCATTACTTGCTATCCAGCCAGAAGAACCACTCTTTGCGTGCTGCCTGTGGCTGTTCCCTCAGCTTTGCCAGCCCAAACTTCTGCAAAGAGGGAACAGCTTCCCCCTGTTGAGAAAAATGGGGCAAGTGAGGTAGAAATACAAGAACTTCTCAAAGGCTGGTGGGTGTATTTGCATCTTAAAGTTGACCCCTGGGAAGCTCTGCAAACTCTGCCTTCAGAAAGTACTTCCAGCCCGGTTTCTTACAGAAATGAAGCTTGTATGAACTTGCTGATATTACCTGTGTATTTGTTTCCTCTGCTTTTAAGGACTTGAGAAGACTTTGGCCAATTCTTACTAAACCATCACAGATGCAGAGATCTCAGAGATACTAAGTACATAATGAACATTTTCTAAAAATAGGCGCCAGACAGTTGAAGTCAAGACTACAAGAAAGCCCACTACATGAACTCATGCTTTACTATCTACCAGAGAAGCAGTCAACAAAAACCCCTTTACAAATGTCCCAAACATAGAAAAAAAGCCAAACTGTAGCTTAACACCTTGTTAGACACCAAGATTAGCTAACCTCAAAACACAAATACACAGAAGAAACAGACCTGTTTAATTCCATTGTCTACATTTACACTATTAAATACGATTTCTGTATTAAATACTATTTATACTATTAAATACAAGTAAGCATTTAGGAATAGATCAGCTAGGAGCTCCAAATTCACCGACATCAGCAGGAACATATTTAACACACTATTAATGGTGCAAGATGAACACAACAGATTGGAAAATCCACCCTTTGGTAGGACACAAAGAATAGTGGTACATGACAAGAAATGCCAGTGGAACGCTTATAGCAGGCATGACTGCTTGTAACACAAAGGACCTCTCCGCAGCATCTTCCTCAGAAATATCACCTGCATTTCTTTACTTAAAAATTATTTTCCTAACCTCCACAAACACAGAAAACTTCTGAAGTAAGATACTACAAAGTAGTGCAATTAATTCCAAAGCCAAAGTAAATGATTACTGTAATTCAACATAAGGAAGAGAGAGATCACCAAAACCTGTGAGTAAACATGTATCTTCCTATTTTCTTGAGGATGATTTTCATAGCAACATACATCCAGAAATTTTATCTCACTAGTAAAATACAAGACAGTATCATGAATTGAAGGTTTTGGGGAAGGGGTTGGAAGATAAACTGAATTTTCTTTTAAGTAGTAGTACCATTTGATTCCCAAGTCTGAGTGTTCATGTTTCTTCACTGTCAATATTTCCATAGTGGAATTCCTATTACAGTGAAATTCTTTTGCTACTCTGAATATGGTATAAAGATACTTTCAAATTAAAATTGAATATGCTGGAGGCATGTAATTTTTATCTTGAATTTTAATCTCAGGAATGTTCCAGAGAGACAGACTTCAGTATTTACATACATATTATTGCAAAACGAAGTTTTCTTGCAGAATAGTTTGTATTCACAGATACCTCTTACTAGTTTAAAAAAAAAAAAGGAGTAAGTGGAACTGCAGATTAGCTGGGTACCGCTTAGACTTAACACAACAAAATAAATCTCATGGTTCGTTTCATATGTGGTTGGTTCCTTGATGAAGGCCTTCTATGAAACAAGATTACCCAGAATATGAAGGTAGGTATACACAACTGTACTGAAGTCAAACATAATTAAATCCACACTAAAAGCTCAGCAGCCAAAGAGCACACAAGTCTATGTAACTATGTCTTCAATTATGCATGTGTACTTTGAATACATATCTAAAAAGATCCACTGGGTATTGCAATAACTAGATGCTCAATGTTTTATAACTCCAGCGGTTCACATATACACAAAGTTGTGAACACTGTTTCTCATGCCTTTTTCAAAGGAAGTTTGTTCAACTACAAGTCCTCTCTAACTATGCTGCGTACACAAAGAACAAGGAAAGCTACATGATAAAATGCACAGTCATCAGTGTATTCAAACAGTTCAAATACAAACTGCAAAGCCTCTGGGCAGTTCAAAGTTGGCACAAGGCTGTTATTCCCTTAATGAAAATGACTCAATACAGTGAACAGATAGCACACCTACTGGTTATTTAGGTCTTCATAAAGATAACACCCTCTAAAAAATTTAAGACAAAAAAAATTAACTTGAAGAGTCTGTAAAGTCGAAGTTTGATGAATGACAACTATTATTTAACACGTTATTTCAAAGATACACATGAAACTGTCTTCTGTCTTTTTTTTTTTTCCTGTTTAAATTCACTTTAGTATGACTACCGAATCCTGTTTATTTGTGGTATGGGAATTGTATCACCACTGCTTGATGCTCCTACTAGATCTTTTTCAATGTAACTTGAACAATATCACCTGATTGAAATAATGTGAAAAAATGTTATAAAGAAAAGCTGGCCAATTTTAAAAGATGCAAAAAGCTACCCATTAAATTTTATTTAGCATAGGTTTTTGGAATAAAGGAAAAAGTCAGTAATAGTTCAGTAAAGAAAAAAAGAATCTATGGAAAAAGGAAGGGAAATCATAAAATACTGCCAGATCTTGATAACCCAATTTGTAAAAAAAAGTTTTAAAAAAAAATCTTGCAGAGGAGTTCAGAGGATTTAACTGATTCTTAATAAAACAGTTAAGTTTCAATCTTCAGCTTTACTGTGAGGTATTTACCATGTAACAGTAACTCTCTGAAGTCTCTCAAGATACTATTAGTGCTAACACAGTTCATATACTATGAACACACGATTATGTAACTGACGTAAATACATAACAAACGACACTTCTTGTTGCAGGGTGTCTTCTATTACTGTATGAAAATAGCCAATAAAATAGTGCACTGATACTGTAACTAATTAAAAATGTAGGGAACCCTATTGCCTCACATATCCTCATGAAAACACTGAATTATATCTTTTTAGTTTCAAAGATAGCCTTTTTACACCATAAATATTAGTTTCCAAGCTTGCACTGGAAAGTATCTCATGTCATTTTTTGTCAAAAACATACTCCAAATCCTGAGAGTCAAGGAATTGCTTTTCATTTTTAAATGTATGCACATATTTGTACATACACAATAGCTTTTTTGTACACAGAGGTAAGGAAGAAGGATCTCAATTTCAAGTAATTTCTCAGTCTTGTAGGAATTTTCCTCTCCTCTCTGATATGCATTTATTTCTTAAATACACCGTGACACCCCCTTCCCCCCTATTTTTAATACAAAGACAGATGAAGAACATCCATCTCCTTCCGCACTGCTTCCAAGAGTTCCACAGACAAATCACTGGTAAGTTGCATTTTAAACAGACAACTCCAAACAACCTGTACTTCGAAAGGAACTGATAGTTACCCAGGTGCCTTCTTTTCTTTCACATCACATAACAGGGGCTTCTTGCAAGGAGATTTACTTTCCGCATCTTCCTGCTTAGCTGTTTCTGGTACAGTTTTCCCACATGATCGATTGTGAGCTGAAGATTTCATACCTACGTGTCCAGGGCTGGGGCATTTTCTGTCACTGTTCAAAACAAATTAACAAAATGTTTAAAACCGAAAGCAGCTGAGTTGTTGTTCAACTTATTTTACCTATGAGCAGAGTCATTAGTGTAATTGAAGGTACACAAGGTTTTTGTCTGTTTTAAGAAATACACAGAAGTTTTTCACTTGCCACCAACAGAACTGTATACCTGGGATTTCCAGAAATCACAATACGTAACTCTCTTCCCCACGAAATCAGAGGCAAAACGTTTAGGCAATTCAACAGGAACAGAATTTGCCTAATGTTACTTTTGATAATAAGCTATCCACTTCAAATATTTGTAACACAGGAAAATGCTGAAGTATCATTTTCCTCCATTCTAGGATACACCGCTGCCCAGTCTCTTAGTTGGGACATTTGACACAGCCCCTGCCACTGCGGACATGGCTCAAACTGTTACTGGCTTCACTGGGACGGTACCCAGCCTACCCATCAGAGGGTAGTTAAGTCACTTCAGTTTTCCACAACCCTACATTTGTAAGAACAACTGAACCAGGCAGAGCCCTTTGACAGCTCCATATTTTGGTTTTTAAGGCATGAAGGTGAAACTGCCTGAGAATGTAATTTAAAATACTATCTATGGAAAATATATGGTCTTTACAGTGGCAACTGGAAATGTTTACTATGAGCATTCACATTTTCACATTTACATTAATGTAGCCCTTGAAAAGAATGGAAACCCTCTCTTCTCTTCCCTTTCTTCTTAAATTCTCCATGTATCCCCACAGCCCAGAATAAGCACAGGAGTCAGTGTCCACAACTTCCGACAGAAAATCATAATCTGAAAATCCTCATCTTGGTATCGCATCCCTTTGGTTTTTCCCAGTGCTCCTGCCAGAAGATTCAGCTACAGACTTTAGCATCGCTCCTGCAAAACTCACTCCCAGTAATTTGATTCCTTACTCCCACAATAATGACAGAATTTACAGTGGCTATTCTTCGAAGAGCAATATTAATTTACAGTCACGCCAATAAGGCCACCCTAGCAAATAAAAGAAACATAAATAAATCATTTTCTTAAGTGAAAGCAACTGGCAAGCAATCCATTTTAAATTCCAATTAACCACTTAGTAGTCTAGATAGTTACACTGAATATGAAACTGAACTCTCATTAAATCATACACAGTAAAATCAGTATCAGTGTTTGACAGCTCGGTGACCTTTTCAATAAGCACTGATGAAACCATTTCTTCCCTGTAAATGAAAATGTAAATAAATAGGCAGGCCCTTCTGAAACCATTCAGCCATTACACAACTAAAAATTACGTTGCAGAACACTGAAATAAAGTGCTGCTGTTAGTCACGGACATCGCTTCAACCGTTATTACTTGATTACAGGAGAGGTGGATCTTTCACTTGCTTCCACTTTTCTGTTTCTGGGGACAGGACTGGCTGCAGGCATCTCGCCGCTCAACCGGTCAGGTAACAGGCTTTCTTTGTTCAAGTTCACCTCTGAATACGGGCAGCTGACTGCACTAGAAGTTGAAGAAGAGAAATGCCTTCTTATTCTCAGACACTTTACTGACCTCACTCAGTTCAAGTGAAATGACATCAGAGCCCAGTTATCTAGAAGCAGATGCAATCAATTAATGTAAAGATGATTAGGGGAAAATGCAGTAAGTAGTCATACATTAAAATGTTAATAAATCCACTGATTAAAAACCTCAGTCTGAACATTTTTCGCATTTCCTTTCAGCAGCAACTTATGTAACACAATTTGTATTAATTTATATTACAGCATACGTTCTGGAAAACTGTTTGATGAATGTCTAGCCTGCTCTCTCGTACCTTTAATGGAATTTTATACACAAAATACAGGGTGCCTTTGACCATACCCACCACCCTCCGAATGAAGTCATGGTTATTTTTCCTGCGAAGGAGGGCATTTCTATTATGTAACGTCCACACAGAAGCTGCGTTGCAAGGGCACAGTATGAGCAAGGGTGCACATCCTCTTACTGCAGAGAATGCCCCATGTTTGCAAATGCCATTTTGTGATATTCGATTAATAGACTGCGATATTTTCACAGTCTTTCCTATCATTCAACACTCCCTATTTCACTGCGCTCCAGCTAGGGAAAGAGAATTCGACACTGAGCATTTATGTAAGTAATGACTCGCAAATGTTACTCTAACAAATGTGAAAGTCGTATCTCCCAAAGTCAGAAAACCTGTGCTTGCACACGAGGAAGGAAAGGGAAGAACAGCAACACAAAACACATGGGGCTGGACTAGAATTTTGTCTTTAGAAGAATGCTCTGCAGTGCTCAGCTGAGTAGTCAGGCTACATACTCACACTTCAAAGACAATATCCTGAACTATGAAAGGTATATATATGCCACAACAGTGAACAACAACATGCTCAAGTTTTCAAATGTCTACTTAAGATATAGGAGAGGCTGTACTAAACCTGATGCTCTGTTTGTGACTCATGAGCTATGACATAAACTACAATCTGAAATTATGCTTTCTTACTCTGTATTATTACAAGGACCTCTCTAATGGTAAAATATAAAAACCCCATGTCCTGTGATTTTGCTTATTTTCTTTTCAAGAGTAAAACTACCTGCCTTTCCATAAACCACTGCAATGTTTTGTTTTAGACTGTTACATGCATTATTTCCAAACAGAATTGTCTAATATAAACAATTCTACCTTGCCAGCCATATGCCCTGGCACCTCCAAATTGCAAAAAATAAATAGAAAAACAACAGCTTTCTTTATCATGTTCATTTTACAAAGCACAGCATTAAAAAAAAAAGTCTTTTATTCAAACTATGCTGTACATTCTTCTTTTCCTTCACCAAGAAAGTTCTGGATTCAGAGTGAGTATGAATCCACTCCTACACAGGGCAAGTCAGTCCTTCCTGGGATTATCAAGACAGGAGTCCAACAGCATGTCTGATTCTTTCAGTTGGCTCATTTGAAAACAAGACAGTATCAACCTTCCTTTTTTAAAGAAAACCAAAACAATCCTTGCATAGCTGTGCTGAACTTGAATTATGGAGGAAAAAAAATGTGCCAGTAGAATACAGCTTCTGCTTTTCTAATCAAGATGAGATCCCTGTTTAAGGCCACTCCGAGCAGATACTGTTCCACAACAGCCTGTACTGTGTTTTCAAGGGATATACAACCATATGGCCAGGTGATATTATGAAGCACAGAAGAGTCATCTTTGCCTTCTTTGCCTGAGGAACTGGGTGGCAGTCTCAGCACCTCCTCTAAGATACAGGCACAGAATTTTTTTGCCATGAGAACCTTCATACCAGGAGTCTACACAGCCGAATAAGATAGAGCCAAAAGGGGAGCTGGACTCTAAGGCACTACACTTGAAATAGGGTACTTTTTTGTTAATGAAATTGTTTTGTGAAACAGACTATACAAATAAAAAATCAACTTGAAGCATTTACCTTTTATTTCCAATTTCTCTTAAGCAGAATTTGGCAACTACCTGAAAGGAGGTTGTAGCAAGGCGGGGGTCGGTCTCTTCTCCGTAGTGACAAGCAATAGGACGAGAGGAAATGGCCTCAAGCTGTGCCAGGGGAAGCTTAGGTTGGATATTAGGAAAAACTTCTTCACCAGAAGGGTTGTCAAACATTGGAACAGGCTGCCCAGGGAGGTGGTTGGGTCTCCATCCATGGAGATATTTAAAAGAAGGGTAGACGTGGTGCTTGAGGATATGGTTTAGTGGTGGACTTGGCAGTGATAGGTTAGCGGTTGGACTCGATGAGCTTAAGGGTCTTTTCCAACCTTAACGATTCTATGATTCTATGATTCAATTATTTTATTTTAGGATTATTTATATACCTCTACATACATTTCTTTTTCAACTTGCTGGTTTTGTCTGTTTTAGGATTAGCCTCTGCCAGATGCCTTAAAAGAACAAAAAAACTTTAACTAAAATATGGGGAAGAAAACAGGAACACTAGGGAACCGGGGAAGTTGTTTTATATTCTCAATTCTTTATACTGCTGCATCTATCACAATGATGTCTTCTTCCCTTTCAAATGAACTACCAGATGAAAGATACAGACTTCTATTCAGAAAAAGGTTTTAAGAAGCCAATGCTATTGGGATTTAAGTTCTTGCTGTGACAAACTCACCCTACTGTGATGAAATACAGTTATCAGAAACTCAGGAATATATTGGTTAATCTCTGTTCTGCCATTGCTATAAGGCAAAGCATGTAATCTTCTTTTAGCTTCCTATGCTCACAGGGGTGTTTTGAGGCTTAGCATTTTTAAGCAGTTAGAGGCTTGTCTCAAGTAAACACTAAACACTACCAATGTGGTATTTAACTTTAGTTGTGTGTTATTAAACAAGCCTTACACCACAATGAAATCTGACAATATAGTTTCACCTCCAGCAGGTCGTCTGTTTATCAACACCACTAATATGTTTTAAATTGAAGAACAAGGAAAAGCTTCAAAATTCAGTCCTGCATTAGAAAATGCCTGTTTATATACTGCCTTTTCCTTTAGCATTTTCTGGAAAAACAGAAGTCGAATGCTAATTTCAGTCAACAATAGTTATAATATTAATGATGCTTTAGAACACTAGATTCAGATGAGCTTTTTTTTTGTAATTAATCATTTGAGTTGCTTTATCGTTTTTTAAAAACTCCTTGACAGTCCTTTGATGTTACTATTACTCGGGGCAACAAAAAGAACCATCATGGTTTCCACTGTTAGCTTTCTTTCAACAAAACATGGCATGAATGAACCTGTGCATGAGTTACATGGCTCCAGATCAATCAATAAATCCTCCTGAATCTCAGTCCCTCCAGCCTTCAATTCAGTTTGTCTGCTACAAAGAATAAAAAATTAATCTTGTATTCCTACATAAAATAAGTATTTGATTTATACAGGACTGTAAGTTTTAAAGACAACTCATCTCAAGGACTCAGAAGTCTTGATGTTTAGGTTATTTCATATTAAATTAGGATTTTTAATGCTTCTGTCAACTTAAACCTGGATTTCTACTCCAACTTGCCTTAGCACACTACTTTGAAAACAGAAGTTTGGAAGGCAGTTTCCAGAATGATCAGATGTCCTTGACTAGGGGGTACCAAGGTCTGCCGGAGGCACAGGGAGAATGGCAAGAAGCAGAAGCAGCAGCAGGTACTCAATTTGAAACCTCTGCTATACATCTGACAGGGCTGTAGACCCTCCAGCACTGCTTCACAGCTTTGAAACCAGTCCAACATGAATATACTCAATTATCATCTGAGCTGCTTCAGTAGGCTTCACTAAACAAATATTCACATTAATACCACCTGACTCCCCTGCACAGGAGAGTAATCAGCCCTCTCTAAATGTTGAAGTATCAACATTGCACAGCAATTAGCTACCTAGCTATCTGTAGTGTATCTGCAGTACACTTTGCATCCTACTGAAACGGCAGCAGAGTGGCTGGCAATACACATGTCCATAACACAGTTTTCTGAGGAAAGGGAGCCACCGTTTCCAGAGTCTTGCATCGGCTGAGTAAAAACTGAGCATTAAAGTAAGCTTTTGTTTTTGTCAAATCGGTTAAGATCAATAAAGGAAAAACCCAGGGCACCAATTACTACTTCTTGTATACCGTTCTGAAGAATTCCAGGATCACAGCCCTGGGATTTTCAAGTCAACACAGGTTTTACATAATCAGCCCTTTCCAGAACTTGTCTGATGGAACAGAAGTGTTGAGGTAGCATATGCCATTTGTGGTTATTTTGCAACAGCTTTTCTGTCACTCTCAAGATCTCTAAGTAGGGTTACACACATACTTTTTTTGTCTCTAAAGTTCAAGGGTAGTAGGATAAAACTGGGCTACTGATGGGTGGGCATGGACCTTAGTCTTCTCCAGATATCTGGAGATCTCCCTATCTTCTAGTAGTATGCAAAGTTTCTGAAGCACAGAGTCCAACTGAATTATTCAGCCTCAGCTACACTTAACACCAGAATCATAGAATCATTAAGGCTGGAAAAGGCCTTTAGGATCATCAAGTGATTCTGTGAAGTCCAACCATCAACCCAACACTCAACACTACCATGCCTCCTAAACCGTGCCCTGGAGTGCGACATCTACATGTTTTTTGAACATCTCCAAGGATGGTGACTCCACAACCCCTCTGGGCAGCCTGTTCCAATGCCTGACCACTCTTTCAGTGAAGACATTTTTCCTAAAGAAGGGAACATAAACCAGGATTCTCTCTTAACCTGAAGAAGAGCAAGGCGGACTCCATTTGGTAAAAGAACATTAGTATTATTTTTTAATATAGATTATTACTCTTTATGACTGCTTGGAATATTTTGCAAACCTGTGTGAAGCCACAGACAGGTCTCCTGGTTTAGCTGTACTGGTTGGAAATGTTACCGACTCAACCTCCTCATTGCCTTTCAGGTGTAGGTTATTGCCAAGCACTGCCAACGGATAAGGTTGTCCAGCAGCTCCAGGAAAATTCACCCAAATTTACTCACGTTATCTTCCTTCATGTGTTGTGTTAAGCAAATAGATTGGACCAATTGATGGATTAGACTTTACCTAGAGTAGCCTATGTCCAGATGACCAGATCTGCTGGTACTGATATGTGATTAGCACGAAACCTCCAGCAAAAAGGTCCTGACAGCATCTAGGGGATGTGGGTTTTTCTCTGCTGGATTTTTGTTAAGTGATATCTTTACTTCAGTTGACTTTATGAAAACATCTGTCTGCAAACAAGTGATACAAATGTTCTCTTTCACAATTTACAACACATGTTTATAATCAAAGCATTCTTTTTTAGGAGAAAGCTGCTTCAACAGTCTAGACCTGACTCAAGAGTAGCTTATAACAGATTTGGCTGGGGCCAATGACCCCAGCCAAAGATAAAATGAAACTTGAGACTGGCATCAAAATCAGACGAGAATTACTTCAACAGACACTGAACAAATAGATGCAACATCCTGCTGAGCTGAGATTTCCTGCATTTCTGCGCTGAGGTTCTCTTACAACACAGCCTCCACCATGGCACATTCAGTTCACTTCAACTTACACATAACACATGTAAAATTTCTGGTAAAAACCTTTTTTCATAGAGAGTTGACCCAAAACACTAATGACCTGTTTACAGCTGACCGCTTTGCATTACTGCTGGAACTTGAAAATTATTGCATGCATTAAACGTCAGAGAGCATACAATTTACCACCGCAAATATGCAGGTGATCTGCATAATACTACCAACCTGCACATCAGTCTCACAGCACAAAACCCTAGATCACCTGGCGATACATACCAAGTCCTTATTAACATCAACTTTTCCAAAAAGTAGATGCTTTAACCCCACTACATAATTAATCACCGAGGCTTTCATCTGGTTCCTAAGGAACAAGCTCTCAAAATTATTTCAGAACTACTTAGCATTTTAAATTATCATCTTTTCTGCACACAGGCATTTATGCCACAGATAGTCATACCTCAATATGAAAAAAAAGATAGGCATGGTTAAGTACTATTCAACATTGCCAAGATAAAAAAGCCAAGGGACTGCTATCTGATGTGAATACTTATACCAATTTCAAAATGTCTTTGTTAATTCAGGAAAAAAGTGATGGTAAAACATTAGAATTTTGGGGGTGACCCGGACCCTCAGGTCTGTAGACTCCAGATAAATACAGATCTCATTATTCTCCTCAGAAATGCTCAAGAAAAAAATAAAAATATCAGCACAGAGGGAAAACCAATATAGTTAGTGAATAAGATACATAATGGTGTTAATTTATTTGCTATGAAACAGCAAATACCTGTCTTATGATCAACAAAATCTCTCTGGTTATATTTTTAGCCCCTAGAACTATCACTTCATGTGCAAATAATAGGATTGCTAAGACCGTAGTAAAAATAAAACACAGTAGATTGCCATGAGTTTATTTCTTTTCTTAATATTCAGGATGAGTAAGTATAACAACTTTAAATACGATGGAAAACCTAGTTATAAAAGCAAAGGCTACATGAACTAACTAGACATAAGCTCTTACTCATCCCTTCCCTGTGAAACATTAGTATTTTTAGTGGCAGTGTTTATTTAGAGAGATCATAAATTAAAAACTTTTCTGACATATTCACTTATGGCTTCTGTTTTGTTGTTTGTTTTTTTTAAGTTTTAGCCTTGGGCTAAGAATGGGCATGTTCACCCGACTCTAAGTAATTGAGATAGCACATGGTAAGGAATTCATATTTATTGCCTTATAGATCAGGTGCATTAATAACTCATACAGGAATCAGCCTACTGGAGTATGAAATAAAATGGGTTTCAGCTAAGCATCCAGGAAGCTTGTTAGGTAAGTCTACTTTACTTCACATTTGCAGTGGACTAAGAACATGAATGCAGTAGGTTACCATATGCAAACTGAAGGATGGTAAACTCTTAAGTACTAACTTGACTGTTCAGTTACATCCTACTGATTGAGTGCAACAAAGCTTCTCAAAAGGGAAGGTAGAAAAACTTTAAAAAAATAAACCAAGGAAAAAGAACATGGACAGAAAAAGTCAAAAGAAAAAGGGTGAGAATAATCTGAAAGACAGCAATGCAGCATACTGTGTCATGACAACACCATCACAGTTCACACTGCAACAGGTTTTGTCTCTGGAGCTAACCTAGCCACATCCCTTCCTGGAGATAAAGCTTGTACTAGCATCAGGAGTTGTTCTGCCTCCTAACCACACAAACACAATGCTTCTGCTGTAGATAGGGAAGAACTTCTTGCAGCAAAAGATGCCTTTTGCACAATAAACATGTAACAACACAGTGCGTTTTGCTGGCAGGTATCTTCGTTAGGGATGAGTCAGGACTTCAGCCAGTGCAGATACAACATCAAAACCTTGTAGCATAATTGCAGTCAACTGGGCATAGTTCTCTCACCAAAAACATGAAAATATTTCAGAGCTAACTCTTGGATCATGGTAGTTTAATAATATACTTAAAAAACATGAACAGACAAATAATCAAAGAGCAATCCTCTAACCATGTGAGAGCAGAAAGCACAAAGGGATATGACACTCAAGGATTCTATGACTGCATAATGGAAAAATTTCAAGAAAACTTCTGGAAGCTCTGATTTGCAAAACAGTAATAGGATGGTACTTAATTCTCAATTTAACACATTACATTAACTGTATATCCCTCACTGAAATATTTGGGATTCACCTCATACTGTAAATATTTTGAAAATTATATAAATTTGACTTAGTAAACCTTTCCCATTTATTCTGTCATTGTCTCTCTGTCCCCCATACCATTCTCCCATGCTACCTATGTCAATTGTCCTCCAGGGCAGCCTGGGATGTCCACACTTCTGTATTGTATTTCAGAACCAAGCAGAACAAAAACATCCAAGCCATAATAAAATCAGCAGCCTCCTATTTCAAAAGGTTCAGAAGTTATTGCTCTATACATATCTGTCTGTAACATTTTTCAATGTGAACAGCAAGTTGAGGAATCCTCATAGGAAGAAAATACAGAGTAACTGAATCTATCAATTGTGACAAAAAATGATGTTTGACAAATCTTATCTCTGCCACCCTGGCAAAATGAAGTTACAAACTGCTAGTGTTTATTTCAGCATGCTCACCAGAGCAACTGAAATCACTGCATATTTAGGTTTACAAGATTTCCTTTTTTTTTCCAGCTTGGATGTTTTCTTCTGAACATCAATTAGAAAAACCCATGTGCACACATCACTCAAAGGCAAGAATAAAATTACAGTTTCATAGCACATACCTATGATGGCCAATATGTCTTGCTCTTTTAATGTGACCAACTCCTTTACATCCTGCTGTGGGACACCCTCCATGCTCTAAAGCTTCCACCAATTCCAAGGGGCCTGCATGTCAGGGGAAATTACAGATAAGATTAAAAAAAAATTATCTAATCTTTAAAAGTTATATAAATATGCAGGAATACCATAGCTTCACAGGAAACATGAAGAAGAAATAAGTAAACAACATCTAATTTTAAAGTGCTTTAAAAATGCATTCTGCAAAAGCATGATGGAGATTCAAACAACCTAATCCACTGGAGAAATAATTTTATTCTGTGTGTGTAAATCTCTACAGGAGAGCTACATCTACATAAAGAACGCAAATCTTGGAGGAACTGTATGACTTCAAATTTCTCTCCTATTTTAACCACCTGTAGTTGGAACCTGGTTGTTTTGCAAGAGCACCGACAAAGTACATCACTCTACTGTTCCTGAAGACAGGGATCTGTTCATAATGGGTACTGACCTTCTCCATTTTTAGCTCAAGTTTTCCAGTGAACAAGACATGAAAACATAGCCTGAAAATACTACTAAAAAGAACAAGCCATTGGGATATTTTTGACATTTTTACTTATATGAATTTATGTGCCTATCTGATTTTCATCAACCTGTAACAATGACACCTGCAGAGACATTAAAGCATGTAGCCTTCAGAACTAGCTTTGACACTCAAGCAAACATAGCATGTAACCCATAGTTTCACAGCAAGGGAGAGACAGACTTAGTCCACTGTATGAAACTGAGAACACCTGCTGCACGTCTGCAAACATGCACTGTCTCTCTAGTACTTTTACTTGAAAAGTACATGAACTTGTATCTCCCCCTACAGATAACAATACTGACATAAAAAGGTTTATTTAAGTAAATTTTCCTAGATGAAAGATGAATTCTTGCTCACAGATGGATAATGAAAGATGAAGAATTATTGTGTACAATTAGGACAGTCCAAATCATTTTTTAACAAATGTTCCAACTACGCTAATGTTACAACACCACAACTACACTGAAGTCCAAAGACTTCTATAGGCTTTAAAATGGTGTACTGGATGAGAGAACAGAGAATTTTATCTTTTCTGCCTTTATGCAAAATTGATGCCTATAACATAACAAGTTGTGTACTCAGAGGAAGAGTTAAGTTAATAGGGACACTTTTGTAAAGGGAAGTCCTGCCTCACAGATGCTCTGGTTTTGCAAAAACTAGCTCCCTACAAGTGTTCTTTCTTCACTTAAAAAATTCAAACTCTTTAAAAATGTAATTTGAAAGAGCTGCAACTGGCTGTCCATAGTTATGCAAGAAGCTGCTGCTTGCGTCACTGTGAAACAATGTTAAAATCAACACCAATATATGGCTCTTAATTTGCTAAGTGCTATCAAAATGGTCATAATCCATCATGACGACTTCACTACATCTTAAGAGAAAACATGAGAAAACAAATACGTACACACTGGGAGCATAAGACTATTATGATGACTACTCTAGACTAATATTGCTAACATTGAACAGTGTTCACACAAAACTTCTAGCGTTAAAAGACAGTGATTTGTACTGCATCATTAAAAGGACCATCTTACTGACTGAGGAAAAAACATTGTGTCTTGCGAAATATTTTCTTCCCTCCTTCTGAAATCCCTTCATAAAACTTGAAATGCACTTTAACTTACTTGGAAACAATATTAATATTTTTATTATATTCTATACCATATTCTACGTTAATAATACAAAGTGATATTGTTGGAATAATATATTATTCAGTAATCATCCTACTTTAACAGTATTTGTGCAGTTAATTATTCTTTTTCTATTTTATGGACGGTCACTTTCCCTCCTGTCATATTGTCCATCATTTCTGTAGCTTAACCAGTACCAAAAAGTCACTTACACCAGCCACATCCTAAGAGATGGGCGGTGCCTCCTACACCACCACCTAGAGGAGGTGACATGTTGTATGTGATGAGCATCCGTATTTTCTTTCTTTTAATGTCTCCAAGAAAATCAACTTATGTATTTTATACTCCCTCCTAGGCTAAGTTTCTTTTTTCTTTTTTTCCTTTTTTTTTTTTAATCTTAGGTAATAGCAATGTCACAACCCTATTCAGCTCTTTTGCCATACAATACAATTTTTATTTATGTCACCACAGACTACTTTTTCCCACTGGACTGTCCTTTACTCAGTACACAGAATGCACATCTCAGATTAAGAAGCAGATATGCAGCATCCTGTCTTCTCCTCATTATTCACTTTGTGCTTTCGCCCTTACGGCACTCTATTCAGACTCGGCTTTGAAGGCAGAATGATTAACTTCCTAACAGGCAGTCATCACTGTGCCACTGCAGTGCTCAGAAAACTGATGAATATACTCTGATCACGCTCTTGATAAGAAACATTATTCTTGACATTTTAGAGATGCTGAATTAAGGTAGTGAGATTTTCAGGTAACACGATCACACAATCTGCGCGTGCCTTACCCCAGTTATTTTACATTTTGTTTTTTCGGAGTACTTGGCATTGCTCAGCATTTCTTATTTTTCAAGCACAGCTCTTTCTGGTCTCAGTTACAGCTGTGAACACTCAGCACTTGTGCAAACCATGCCTCAGAGTCACAATATAAAACAATCCCAGAGAATAGCTCTCAATTAAAAATCATCAGTTCAAAGTTTGTCTGAAGTGATTTCACTACCATTCTGCAGAACACAATAGCATAAGCAGGGATATCTTTACCACAAAAGTCTTTTCCCCCTGCAACCTTCAGTCTTGTCTATGACAGACCTCTCACTTCTTTAACAAGTAAAACAAAATCCCCAGAGAGGGCAAGCTGGTACCATGCTTCTGTTATCTTATTTGGGCACCATTAACCCCTCTTTGGTCAGCTGAAGAAGAAAAAGAAGTTGGCTGGTTTTGAGGATTTGCCACAGTATCTGAAAGGAGTGCATTCTCAGCACAATCCGGACTCCTTTGAGCTAAAAAGCACACTAACCTTCAAGAGGACGTGGACAGAAGATTTTAAAAGTTATACCCTGTCTCCACTGAGCGCCACAGCAGTTTCATCACTGGCTTAGAGAGGGCCAGGATTTTATGCACCAGATCTTTATTTATCATTACTTCAGGTTTTGACTGTGGTTCTTATGAATACAAAGAAACACTGTATTTCCATTACAGTTAGGGTCAATAACACTATCTACTAAAAAGTGATTAATTTCTGACTGTTGATTTTTCACTAAATGTCACATTTACATGATTTTGCATATCCCAGTTGCTACTCTTCCTTGGATGGCACTGGCAGGGGAAAAGATTGCACAGTACATGTGCCTTTTAACACCATTACATTACAATGTGATTTCTCTTACTAAGTGGGGGCTGAAGAGGGTGTCCGGTTTTTGTACACCAGCCTGCAGGATGGATATCAGGGCTATCTACATCAGTCCAATAATCGTAAATACTATCCCAGCCGTCAAAATGAACCTAAAATAAAAAAGAACAATATACTTTAGATCAGAAAATTCTCTATAAAATCAGTTTCCCTAAGTAATCTCTAAAAATGACATGTCCACTAGAGAACTCACTTTTAAGAGCTATCAATGCATGTACCGTTAGATTCTGGACCCAGGCATACTCTCACTGAAGCAGAGAGAGAGGTGTCATTTGGTTGTTTACTGTGTCTTGCATCATCAGGCTCAAACCCCAGGAATAAAGCAGGACAAGTTTAGTTCTCATATTAATACTTAAATTAAGCACGAATTTGTGCCTTTTTTCTCTCTCAAAAAAAACCTCAAATCCAAACATTTTTAAATCTCCTGTTTGACCAGGATTTAATAATAGCAGAGCAGTAAGCAAAGGACTAAAAAAATGGCATTTATCCATTAAAAAAAAACCAAACAAAAATACCCAACATACAACATACAAGTAACAATTTTACTAAAATCAGACTCTACAGGATAAGGAGTTGAAACTAAAGAGAAGATTAAGTACGGTAGTTCCCAGAAAACCACCAGTATGGGCTATACGTGCATTTTTTTTCAGGTGAAAGCTAAATATCTTCAAACCTTATTTGAAGGAAATATTTCAGATCTCTCTTGCACTCATGTGTGGATGCATGTACACACAGATACATACAAACAGAGTTCTTTTAACATATGCTACAGAGTCAAATCACTACCCTAGAAGATACAAATCCTGTCATTTTAATAAATCAGACTGAAGAGGGGTGGGTGGTTTGGGGTTTTTTTTTTGCATGTCCAACTTAAAATTTTAGCTAGAAAATGTGTAGGCGTGAAGATATTAGTTCTGATGACGCCCTACCACCAGTTAATTCAGATTCAAAATGAAATGTCAGCTGCATTTCCTGCTTGAAATACCAGGTATGCCTAATAAATCTGTACAAACTGCAAACACAGATATCTTTCACATCCATCTAACTGGGTATCTGGAATATGCTAGCCCTTCTAACAGTTAAGGGCTTCAAAGCGTAAACTGGTTTTGTACAATAAAAGAAAAATAATTCAAGTGTACAACTTCTGGAAAGCTGCAGTTTCTTAAGAATACATTATCTGAGATTAATCCAATCTAAAGTCTGTAATTAATATAAAATTCAGAATTGCAGAAGTCACTGACAAGGCACAAGAGATTAGGGCTATATTTTCATCTCACTTACATCTCTCTCTTCTCCCTGGAAGTTTATAGAGACAGTTTCAATTAACCCAGGCCAAATATTTTACAGGCCCTAATACAAATACCATAGCAGCACTTCAACACTTGATATTAAATCATGGCATTTCTTGACAGAATAGAGAACTGTCTTACATCAACTACTCCCAAAACAATTTTCCAACATACTCAACTCTGCTCTCTAATTACGTACATCAGCAAATGTAACTAAGAGGATAATAAACCAACCCCTTCCAAAGGAATTATACGCATATTAATCAGTGAAAAGCATGAGCAAAAGCTTAGCAGGACACAGCAATGCAACTAATTTCTTCTTGTGCTTAATTTAACTACTGTAAGATTTTGGTTTTACAGAGTACTCATCAGTCACTCAAGCAGGATAGGCAGTAAGACAGAGAAACTTACTTTTATTCTATAGTCATCAGTATCTACAATGGTTGCTACTCTGATAAATACTGGATTTCTCTTGTCAACCACTTCAAGTTTCATGTTTTTCTGAAAGCCATGAGAAGGTTTCTAGAAAAGGAGAACAATATTATGTGGAACAGAAGAAAACCTCAAAAATCTCACACAATTGTAAAGTATATAAAATCCACAGAAAACTTTCTGCCTTCACTTTCTCAAATCTGCCCTCCCCCTCCAACAAATCCAAGCACAAAAACATCATTCAAACCACTGTTATTAAACTAGAGAAACAAAGTAACTGCTTTGGGATTCCAGGTTCTTCCGGAATGGATTGGATTCAAGCTATCCAAGCAAGTAAGTGGGGATCTTTATTTTAAATCAGTTGTTTTTTTTCCCTAAATTATCTAGAAAAGTTTTCCCAGAGATTTTGGCCAACAGTTTCAATGCAGTATTGAATAAAGTATTACACACCAGCAGCCTGATATGTCTACGAAACTGTCTACAGGAAACATATTTGTGTTTTTTAGTATGCATTGTTGTTTCATGAATCAAACTCTCTTTCGGTCTCCTACTGAAAACAAAACTAATCCATGGTATAACAGTAAATACTCAGAACAAACAGGACCAAATCCCTGTTTTGTAATACTCTTTTGGCAAAAGAAAGTGTCTTTGCTAGGAGTATCAGATTTTACCTTTGCCATCTACAGCTATGTAATCTAAAGCAAAAATAATTTCCATTTTAAAGGAACATATATACAAGGCACGTTATGTTTTTTATTCTAGATTTCTAGGAAAATAACATACCTGTCCCTCTAAGACTGTCCAGAACATCAGTGCTTGTTCTTCAGCTGCAGCTTAAGAACTCTGTTTTCCCCCATAATACAATATACAATACTGTGACTGTCCCAGGAAGATTTCACCAAAACTCCAACACAATCAGCGTTTTATTCCCATTAAATCTGCTTTCTTACTGTTTATCGCAATTAGCATTAATATGGTTACCGTTACATTAGTACAGAAAGGAGGAGGTGATTTTCTCTGGCTGTGAAACCAGGACAGAGCACAGCTGACCCCCATGCAGTCAAGCTCTCCTTCCCCTCCATCCTCAAAGCCAGATGGCCTTGTCTAAGATACCTTTTGGGACCTTCACCATCCCCAGCTGCTCTCTGCTAGTACAGGTTCTGGAACAGTGCTGAGCCAGGCCAGCTAGCACTCCCCCTGTTTAATGGTGTCTATGCCTGCACACTTGAGGCATGTCCTCTTCAGTTTCCCAGTGCAGACATGGCCAGACGAACCTTGGTGCCCAGAGGACCCTGTGGGCCACTGATGGGACATTCCCACTGCCGAGCCCTGTGGGGTGGCTGTTCCCTGAACCCCAGGGGGAGAAATTAAAACATGGATGCTCTGAGAGAAAAATAAAACATTTGCTTTCTGCTTGATATACTCAAGGTCACAGCCCTCCACTGTTTTGCCAAGGGCTATACCCCTCAGATATAACCAAATACCTTCCTAAACCTTGCTCTGAGTATTCTGGCTGAGAACGTAAGACTGGGATATGTTATTAGGCCAGACACATTTTGGGGTGATAAACTTCAGGTCCAGTAATAAACTGGCGATCTACTGACCCCAGGAACCGCTATAAGCACCACAACTCTGCTTCCGTTAATCCAGCTCTTAGCAAAGTGTTATTCAGAATTAGTGACCCTAATCTGAAAAGCTGAGGCAAACCGGCTTCAGCGCGCTGTAGGACAAGGGGTTGGGAGCTACCAGCCATCTGATGCTGGCTCCTATCAGCAATCCTTTCTGCATTACTGACCAGTCCACTTTCCTCACTGAAATTCCAAGAGCTCAAGAAAGATGGGTATTACTGAAAGAAACTAGCAACTACAAAGCTAAAAGAAAAGGATGTTGCCCACGAACACCATAGTTAAGCTGGGGAGCCACCGGTGTATGCTGCCCATGTGCCATAGTCACAAGCTCGCAGAAGAAAGTCTACTGAAGGGTATTAAACACAAGCTCTCTCTTGACCACTGCCAGAGACAATGGACTAGATGAGCAACCAGACTGACCTCCTACAATCATTTTTACTTTCTCACTGTATTTATTGCACCATTTAAAATGTACGGATAGAAAGACATATGTTCAAAATATGTTATGATGACTCAGTAGCTACCTCATTATTCCTAATAACTAGGCGGTAATTTCCCATAGCAAATTACATTCATTAGTAATATTTTGTAGCATTTAATCCTATTTACAATGATTAAAATAAAGTAATAGTGATTTATAATGATAATTATCTGATTTCTAACAGTGAACTGCAAACTTGCATAAAAATAAACCACCTATTATGCAACTAATTAACTGGATACATTTGGAGACATAGGAACACCACATATATATTCTCTTAAAGTAATTAATTATATGCACTTAAAAGCATGAAAAAAATGTTACAGTTTTCTCACCACTTTAAAAGCCCTCGCAGGTGCAGGTAAAGAACTGGTTTCTTCCAAATACTTCTCCCAAGAAAAATGCTTAGCATGTGGATAATCTGGCAGAGAAGAAATACGAGCAAAATTAAATACTGCAGTGCGAAAACCCAAAACTGATGTCTAAGTTACAGAATCCCTAACTTTTACAGTACAGTTCTGATTTATTTTGTAATTACAAGAAAGGCTATTCTAAATTGTCTCCAACACACTGACCGAGTAGGTTGAAAAACCCAACAATCTTCTCATACACAATACTGAGTAGTTAGCAGAAAAAGTCACAATTGCTTTGGATATGAGAGTATAAATAATACAGACTGGTAAAATCTGTCCACCTAATTCAAGAAATTCATTCAGGTATTATAAGCCTAATCCTGTATTTTGTAAACAGTGATTTACTGGCAAACACAATCCAGCCAGCGATAGCTTTGTCCCACAGTAAAGGACACCTGAATACTTGCTATTCTTTTAGTGAATTTAACTAAAGTTCAAAAAAAAAATGGCCTGGACGTTTACTATAAGAATAATTTACAGACATCATCAAGCAAGATGTTGCCTTTCTGAGAAAGCACTATGTTTACAAACACTTTATGCAAGAAACACACACAGCTTTACTCTTAAAGAAAAGGCAGTGCCTTTAATCTGCATTACAAGTTTAACTTGAAGTTTAAACATTATGATTCATAATCTAGAAAAGAAGGAAACCAATTCTGATTTGTTTTAAAAGGGATTTCACTGAAAAGTAGGCTGTAATTAACCTTCTGACAGATTGCTTATGGCTTTTCTTGATTGCTGGCTATTAGAATTTCTGTCAAAGTTGGTTTTAACCAATCAAAATTTTCCATGTTCTCAGACCACAGATGGTGGTTTCTGCAACAGGGCATTCAGATCATCCAGCACTTCAGTCCTCGGAAACAGTGGTCTTGTATTTCGTACTAATTAATACACTTTCATTCTTCTGTACCACCTCTCTCATTGTGTTTTCCTCCATTCCAAAGAGCCCTTACAAGTTTGATTCCTTGATCATGTAGGGCAATCTTCTCATCAACCCATTATCTTGCATATTTAGTTCACATGAAGATGGTTTTTTATGCAACAATCTCACGCACCTGGAATTTGTTTTATCAGAATTTTCACACAGTGAGTCTTTAGAATAAGTGAATACATTCAGCCAAAAATACAAACTTTTTCAGATTCCAAGGTGTATCTTGCACAGTCTCTTTACTAACGCAGCATACATGTGCATACTTAACACCTAACGCCTATTGCACTTCTACTTTCAATGCAATATGTCCAGTAAAAAAAAATTAGAACTCCCTAAATACCAGTTCTTAATTACAGAAAGAGGAATTCAGGAGAGGTAAAAATGAGCTTATTGTAAGTTTTAATGCTGCTAGCTGACTATAACCTCTTTAAATCTTTCAGATGTGTAGTAAGATACAAACCTGGTGGGGTGATTAGAGTTCTTTTATGTTCTTTACACCATCCGACAGGATGAATATGTGGGCTAGCTGCCTCACACCTGGAGGACAGGGAGAAAAAGGAAGATTGATAATGCAGTTCTTCAGACATTTTATTGTGCTTAGAAAACTAGACAGGCAAAAAAGATCTAACAAATTCCAAATAATCTATGACATCTTCAGCTTACACTTAATCTGCAAATGTAAGATATGGTTCATATCTGAAGATATGAATGCATTTAACACAGACTTGTTACCACCTAAAGAAGCACAAAGCTTTATTAACAATTTCACTGGAAGATCAAAAAATAAAGTCCTGTAAGTCAGTGGCAGATCTCCATTGAGACGCTGGACCTGAAAAATTCATATGTAGATACTCTTAGTAGAAACATGTTGGCTGGTTGCAAGAACACAGTAATCCCATCACAGACAGATAGGGTTTTGCAATGCCAGGACCGAAACGTCAAACCAAAAGCTTACAGACCTTGATTAATGATCCAAGTTGCACTTGGAGGGAGATTAGAAAATCATGCAAAACTGCAATGTGCTGTCAATAACAAGTAAAAATTCAAAAACAGATTCTGAATGGTTTGAATGGAGCTATAAAAACGTTATTAGGACCCAGCAGCACATAAGCAAACTATGTCTGAGAAAAACTGTCAGGAAAAAAAAAAAAAAAAGGCATTTTAGGCCCCAAACTGCCTGAAAGAATCCAGAACTGATCGGTGATCCAAGACTGCAAACTGCTCTAAAAAAGCTGATCAAACTCTCTTACTCAAGGGACTAACAACTTCCCGTACTTTCTGTCACGTGCACCAAATTTTGCACTAGTGCTGTTGCCTGTGGCATGCCACAAGAACCACAGAAGACTAACAGAGGCAGGGTGAGCTACACTTGACATATGCTGGCATCTGTCTGAAGCAAGGAGAGGCCGCTCGCACTGTGCTTGCTGGTTCAGTTACATTGTGCTCAGAAGAAAGCAGCAGTGGGTGCTGGCTATCAAGTTCTGTGAGCAATATAACAAAAATGACACACAATGCAAAAACGTAACTGATATAGAAGCAGACGAAAGAGAAACTGTTTAGACATTCGGTATTATTAAACCATTATGTATAGAACTATATTCTATTTACATAGAATGTAATTACATATTGTTATTACATAGTTATTTCCTAACATAATACATTATGTACAACATACCGTACTGTATATCATGTATAATATATAATTATTATATTATTACACAGTATTATTAGGAAAGTCAAAAAGTAAGACTGATCTACAGGAAAAGTAAAAAGCCAACAGACTGCTGTGAAACATGTCTGTTTATGATTGTTTCTGCATTGGCTGAACAATTAATAGTGCTTTTTGAAGAAGTAGACAGTATTTATGCAGTCAGGGTGACTAAGGAACATCACGCTGACACAAAAAGCTAGCGTTATCCTGCATGGCACTGCACTATGCAGTGTGAACATACTGTTTGCCCCTATTTAGCTGGAAACTCATATATAACCATGTAGATCTGTTTCTTAGGGACATCACTTCTCTTAGGAGCCTGTCCCACCTAATTTCTTCTTTAGTTAGATAAACTCAGTATTACAGTGCACTCTCTCCCTCTTCCACTATTTCCTAATCGTAAAGGTGTTTCAGTAGCTGACATTAAATATTCCCAGCTACATGCCCTCTCTCCTGGAGAATCCCATCGCTGTTTCCATCTTTCCAGTGGCCGTGAGCCCAGTGCATCACTCACTCCAAGGACTCACTGAGGCCAACAAACTGCAGCCTGAGTAAGCTGAGGTAGCTAAGGCCTTCATTCCCTGTTCCCCAGGGTGGTGGGGTCAAGAAGCCAAGCTTAAGTAGCCAGGCACTGGCCTAGAAACCCGTTCTGCTGAAGGAATGCTGCTTTCTAAACACTTCTCAAATAGTTAATGAGAAAAGAAGACACACAGAGAGCATCTATGCATGAAGACATGTACTTGATATACAATAATAGTTGTATTCACTATTCACACACACTGTGATTCAGTTTCTATTTATCCCTCTTGCAAGTCAATGCCTCAACTGTCGGGCTGGAGAGTAACATGTATTCTCTCCCTTTCTCCTCAACCCAGGAGTTACTAATGCAAAATACCTGAATAGTGAGTCTGCTCTCCCCAGTTTTTCTAAAATAATAATTATCTGTATCTACCCAGAAAGTATTGGCATCCTGGGAGTTCATAATAATTAAGTACTAATTTGTATTTTTTTTTAAAAAATATCACCTTGATAATCTGTAATACCTGAGAGGATGCAATGAACTGTGCATGACAGAAAAAGAAGTTGAAGGTAAATCAGAAAGCACCCTAATACCTTAAGGCTCAGATCAAAATGACAGGTCTGCCGATCTTGAACACAAACATGTTTTAGGGATTGCACATGGAAACACAGCATTAAAAAAGACTGCAGACTGAACCCTGGACTACTATCACATTGCAGTTTTGAACCTGTGCTGCATACAAGAAAAATGAAGGAGCACATCATATTTGGAAGACACAGAATAACACTATTCGCTTTTTTAAATCTGAAAAGTAATTTTACATGATGTCTAAAATTCAGTATGGATGTACTTCCACACAGAAATGCAGGTTGGGTGTCTCAGAAGCACTGTCTCACAACAAGCACTCCTCTAGCCTTCTGCCTAAAAAGAGTCAAGCACTAATGATGAAAAATATTCGCTAACCTACTAGAATTATGTTGTGGCTTTATGTATGAAACAGTTCTGCTAGTATTTCTTTGTAATGATGCCAAACAGATCAATTTCTACCTTTGACAGACTCTGTAATGGCTCTGATAATAGCCAAGGATTCAGCTCACTCCAAGAACACCGACCTTTTGTCCCACTACAATATATAAAGCTATACTATATTTACTATTTATAGTATCACATCATGTACTCTCTAAATCACTAAAGTTGCCATTAATAAAAGGAAGCAAAGGAATTTCTGTGATAATTTTGCACTGTTACAACTCAGCACCTGACTCCTAGAAATGCTTTGTCCCAAACAAATTGGAGAAAAGGTGAGTGCTTCATGCTCTGCCATCTTCCTTTCTCTTCACAGTAACTGTGAAGAGAAGCTAACAAGCAAGGGGGGCAGCGTTTCTGCCTTCTATCCCTCTCAAGTTGGAGTTTTACATGGAATAATTTTACATATATGAGCTATCCTCCTGCACTGGAAGGACATATCCTCTTACTTCCTGAAAAGAATTTTTAAAAGTTTCCCAAGCTGAATTTGGGAACAAGACCCATCCTGATGAGTCACTATGGTACTACCAGTATTATACTTAAAATAATAAGGTAGTCATGTAAAAACGCTTATCAGGACAAACCTTCTAAATGCATTTGTTCCATTTTGCTTTTTCAAGCATAGTTTGAACATACATTTTTCTAAAATTCTGAAAAGTAAATGCCACTGCACACCTTCTTGCCTTGAAGATTCAAGAAGCAGCAAGTGACCAGAGTATGTTGCAATGAGAGGTGCATTCCTGAAGACGCTGACATTACAGCAATGGGAGAAACGTGGAACACATAGCAACGAGTGCTACACACCACAGCACTGCAGAATAGCACTATAAAGCATCCACAACATTTTGATTTGCTTTGAAAGAGAAACCCAGTCATTACACGAGCCTGTAAGAAACTTCTGAAACCATTGTGGCCTCAGGAAAAAAAACCACCCCTGTTCCAGCAAAACCAGGTCATACAGTCCATCTTTACCTACTGATTTCACACAATAAAAAGTAGAGAGCAATAAAAGTCACACACAATTTCAAGTGGAGCACCACCACCTTCCGCTGAGTAGTAGAGCGGTGACACATGCACGCTCATCTAATAAGGCAAGGTCATAACACCCACACAATTCATGCCACTTGCGATCCACTCTTTCTGTTGTGCGAGAACATGCAGACAGAAAAAGGCATCTATTATCCATACTGGAAACTGAAGCTAATCCAAGAAGCTGAAGCGGAGCCAAAAGCAGCCGAGCACGCCCGCCGAACCCGTAAGAGAGCCACGCAGAGGGACAGAACAAGCGGCAGCTCTGCTGAGTTATGGACAGCTTAACTATTTCTTAGAAAAGACTCCATGTTGTAAAAGGCTGGGAAGAAGTTCTGCAATAAGGGAAGCTGAAGGCAGATGACGTGAGTCTCTGGTGCGTGCACCGCTCTGTGTGAAAGGAACATGTGAGCAGTTCAACAGTCCTTAACTCACGGCAGGAGAGCACATCCCAATGGGAGACTCAGATAGGGCAGAAAACTTTGTATTTTTCTATTGGTCACTCTCAGCTGTCCCATTAATTTTTGCCAAAAATCTGTTTCATAAATATAGCTCATTACATTCAGATCGAGAGAGATGGATAATAATGCTTGATGTTATAAAAATGAATGTTTATTTTGAACTAATTTCCGATTTTCCCTTTTGGGGGAACAAACCTTTTGATACTTTGATTTTCACTTTATTAAATGTAGATAAAATCTGTAATGAAAATGCTGTCTATCAAAAACCACTCATACACATATGTGTTATACCCATAGATAATAATATGCCCTCAAGAATGCTACTTATACAACTTCTTGATTGTGAGATGCCATCTAACTGTGCATAAAAAAAAGGAAAAATAAAAAAAAGAAAGAAAAACATAGAAACCATCCTGCAGCCCCATCTAGTGCGTAAGTGAGAATACTTCATCACTGACAAGTGTAGAGCTGGTATTATCTTAGGTTAGGACTCCCAAAGCGTGGCCCATAAGGTTATGGTATGCATCCAGAGGCGGTATAGCAAGCCACATTACCATATTTTCTGTTTGAAGTCCTATCAGACAGCTGCTTGGTGATTTGCATGAGTTTTTAGAGTTTTAAGGTCAGATAATGGTCCATTACCGATTTAAACAGTTAAAAGCATGTACTGTGACTCATGGTTCTTTAAGATTGTTTTACCTTCTTTTTGACATAATAAAGCCCCTTCAAAAAGACACTTCCTTTTAAACACAAGAGTGGAACAAAGTTAATTATGTCAAAAATGAAACAAGCAGAACAGAACTTTTAAGGACTTGTCTGTTAGCAAAGTAGCAGATGCTGGTGGAGAGCAGAACTGGCCTCTTATTTAGTCTTACACCAAAATCCAATCTGTTCCAAAACTCCTACAGATCAGAAAATGGTTCAGAAAATTAAGAGCTGATCTGTCTTCATGAGGTGCTTTAAAAATTTTAATATGCAAGATGGACAGGAACAGAACAGTGAGTGAAGCACAGGACATCATATTTTCTCACACTCCTGGGTAAGCTGATCCTAAAACCTGACTGTAGCACCTTCTCTGCAGGGGAAGTTCAGACCAAGCCACAATGAGGGCAGCCAGAGCCCTCTGACCCAGTGCGTCTGGGCTGCAGCACATCCAGCACGGCCACTGCTCCCACTCCTGTGGGAAAGCAGCAAGAAGCTAGCACAGCCTGACCTCCTGCGCAAGCTCCGGCTGTGTTCGGGTTTGGTCACAAAAAAATTAGGAAGCTGAGGTGACATAAATCTGTGTGTAAGCAGAACAGATGCAAGAGAATGGAGAAGTTAAAGCCAGTGTGGACCTGCAGTTAATTCATAGTTCAGACCTACCTAAAGATTCCTAAATGCCATTTCCAAATTCAGACAACCATAAGAAAATTTGGAAGCTCCACTCAAAGGGCATGTCTTTGGCTCTCAAAGAAGTATTATTTGTTTCATCAAAAAATTTGGACAGATGGAAAGGACCTGATGGCTTGTGTCATATAGATCAAAATTCTCCTTCCTGAAGGAAAGTCTTAAATTTGTCAATTTTGTTCACTTTTCTTCCCTCTAAAAGCCACTGCCTCAGGACAATTTAATGGGATTTGTAATACACCAGTACCACCACCATGCATTAAACAGCTATAGTAATGACTAATTCTAGCCAAGATACTTATTTTTCAACCATTAACGTATTTTCTAATGCTCAGGGAAAAGTCAGGAAGAGTATCTTCAGGCTGAAAGCCTGAAGCCTAAAAAAAGCTTAGGTGATGGTAATAGATTTCTGTTGCCTGGAGTCCAGTGAAATCAGTCAACTGTCTTTCAGTTATCTGAGAAGAGGAAAGAATTTTTAACCTCAATGAAAAAGTTCAATGGACTCAAACTAACTAAATCACATAAGGTATACAGAAAAAAAAAAAAAAGGTACTTGTCTGAAAATAATCAGCTACACACACTAAATACACCATTTCTTGTTCATTATAGTTCTGAGATTGAAACTCATATGCAGGTGCAGGGAAACTGTGAAGCTCCACTCTGGGTAATCCCAACAGAACTTTTCATTTTTAGTTACAGACACCAGTTGGTAGATGTGAAACTTATGCACCTAGGATATTTTAAGGCCCCTACAAACCTGGTATCTAAAATTAAAAATGTAAGTGAGGTGCCTTCAGGATGCATTTTCAGGCTCACTTTTGGTCAGACATTTCACTGCTATTTTCATTTCCTGTTATTTTCTCCCATTTTCTTTCCTTCCTCCACTATTTACTGTTGTTCCCAGTCGCAGCAATGCAGAGAGGTAAGCCACGGCACTCAGAATTGAATTTCCATGCAGTGTTTCTGGCAGCATCTTCTTGCTCCTTCCAGAAAGGTATTTTACAATTTCACCAAAGGAACAAATCTTCAACTTGGCTTCAGGATAAATACAGCTCCAGTGATTTCTCAAACACCTGTAAGTTTTCCACTTCAATTTTTCCTCATCCTTTAAGAAGGTATTATTTCATGTATTCTACATATGAAATTCAGAAAACCCACTTCAGAATACTATGACTGCAAAAATGCAAAGCCTAGTTATGTACTTAAAAACTGCTTTTCCCTCTTCTGAGAAGATTGGTAGAGAAAATTCCCATTGACATGGGAATATGAACAAGCCTGAAACTCAGCGTATGTCTGCTATACACAGTGCAATGTTTTAGAGAGATACTTAGACTACCCCTGAACACACTGTAGGTTATATTGCCTTGTGTTTGCCCTAAAAGCCTTGCTAACTGCTCTTTTCATTATTAATTAATGGCACAACTGTTATTAGTGAACATTCAAATATCAGCAAATTCAGAATACTTTTTCCCAGTCCCCAGTTTCCTGCTGCTTTGTAGAGGAAATCTATCTTCTGTTACTTCTTCATAGAAATAATCACTAATCGTTCTGGTCTTTGACTCAGATGGCCTATTATCTTGGTATCCAGTTCTTGACTTAACTGAAATGCCTGTTCACCGCTGCTTCAATAATTTAGTTCTCCTACAGTTTATTTGTTCTGTAGCCCATGCAATTATTATTTCAAGAGATGGACTCACAAAATTTTGAAGTTACGTAATAGTTTCACGTCATTCTCATTGACATAGTGCCTGAGCAGTCATTTAATACAGATGAAGAAAACTTTATTTCTTTTTAAAGGCTCAGGTATAAAATCAAGTTGTCACTGCCAAACCGAAGTCATAGGCTTACAATGCTCTACCTGTTCTGCAGTAATTTACTCTTCAAAGAATGTAAGGTTTATTACTTTGCCCTAAATAATCTGCCAAAAGAAGATTCAAGTGCAAATACAAACCTGAACTGTAAAATTAAAGCCTGAATTTCCTTCAGGATCTTTATGCTTGTAGCATGTCCTCCTCCAGCCACTGACTTTTCTATACAGATACACAAAGCCCCTCCACCATACAACATGCAGAAAGGTCATCTCTAACACAGGTCAGGATAGAAGGATCCCAATTTTCAGAGGAATGTAGAACACCAAAGACTAAAACCAGGTTTTGCCACTATTCTGATGCCTTACAGAAGACAGTTAAGGTTTGATCTGAACAACATAAGTGGATCAGGTATCTTAGGAAAAAATGTGGCCTTTCTTTCAGTTTACAACTATATGTAAACCTAATTCCAAGTACAATTAGTCACATTACATGGCGCGTATTCTTCACTAAAGGTATCAACCTCAAAGACGCTATGTAACTGAAATGAGAAATTAATCCACAACTCCAGATGTAGCAGCACATGCGAGCACTCATTAGCACAATCTCAAAAATTTTTATTTGCAAACTGACACGGGAAATTTGATTCCTCCAGTCTGCCACTGAGACATACTTTGGTGACCATTACTACAACTCTAGCAAAAATTGGTATGGTAACTGTATCAACAGTCTGGAAAGTACCACAGAAAATGGTGTTTAAAGCTAACACATTTCTGATACCTCTCACTAGGATACAAAACAAATGCATCATACCAGTAGTCATAACTCTCATCCCAGTTGTCAAAATGAACCAGAAAACGATTGTCCACCATGTCTGTTACCGTAGCAACACAAATGAAAGTCGGGTTCTTCTTGTCTACGGCTTCCAGCTTCATCCCCACTCGAAATCCCGACGGAATCACTGTCTACACAGAGAAAGACATTTAATTGAAGATAAATACTATAAATCCATAAATCTCCCCAGTGTCCACAATCAATATATTCATGTCACTTCTAAGTTTCCCAATTAGCTGCCCCAACAGAGTGGCAGCAGCCTAATTAGTTGACATGAGAGATGCTCAAACACAGAGACTAGTGGTTTACGAAATAGAAAAGCCCTAAACATGCTGCTAAAATTAGATGTGTTGGTTTTAACTCTGTCTTAGATACTCTCTCTGAAAGACTGTGCTTGTTCCACAACATGATGCGAGAGACAGTACTAATAACAAGTTTTAAATTTCATTTCATATACCATTTCTGAATGTGCCAGATCAGATGTTTAACCAGATTAGTAAAGAATTAACGGACAAGAATTGCAGAGGTGAACTGAATTAGAGATTGTTATTGAATTTGCTGTAAACATTTTTATGTTAAATTTCATGTCTCAAGTCTGCCATCACTGAAACGTGTTGTGAGGCTCTACCACGTACATGAGCATACCAGCAACTTTCTACATCATTAGTAGCAAGTAAGTACTTACTGCATTCTGGTTTTCAAACAGCGATTTAGGAGCAGCTTGAGCCTTGCATGCTTTTAGGTATGAGGGCCAGCTGAATTCTTCTTCCTTATATCCTAAATGAGGGTCATAAAAGAAGGACAAGAAACTGTAGGCATGAGACACAAGGTGCACAGAGGTAATTTGATCATAATTGGTGAAATTGTTTTTTCCATCCAGCTCTGAACTGTTTCTTACAACTTCAAAACTGAAAAGATTATGCACTTTTAACTATTTGTTCTAATTTTAAATAAACTACACTGAGAAAATTTACTTTAAAACTACTCATTAATTCCACTTCAATATGAACTCAGTGAGACTCTGAGGGAGCACTGGTTGGGATTATTAGCCATTTCAGAAAGACACAACTTAGAGGAGCTTACAGAGTTCAAAAGAAAGTTGATGAAGCTTTTCTATTTTTATTTGGGCATCTGGTATTACAAAGAGGAATCATGTTCTTTATTTAGGGCTGGCGGAGCTTCCTTACCAAAATGTCAAGCTTTCTTTACACTAACTGAGCAAAATACTCTGCTTTCTTGAGCTGCACATTATTAGTTTCTTATAGTTGGCCAGGACTGACATTTGAACTGTTCCTAATCTTCATCTGGGAGGAAGAATAGTCATATAAATAAAGCACGAGGCAAGAACTCAGGGGATTTCAACTCAGTTTCAATTTCACCTTCAAAACAAGCTGGGAAGCACTTCTTACAAAATCACTGCTCTATCCCTGAAGTCCAACCTTGCAGCCCTGGCCATCAAGGGATCTGAAGGTCATCAAAGGGCAGAACATCTAGGGGAGACTAGAAACTAAAATCCATAATTCTACCAGGTACCAAAAATCAGTCTCAGTAAGATATCTGTTTTATACTATAAACTCCTTCCCTTTGAACAAATCTCTCCAAGCAGCACAAGCTAGAAGTCACCCCTCTGTCTCTCCCCAAGAAAGCCACACCTTACAACCTCCCTGCCTCGCTGGTGTCAACTAACTTCCCTTTTGTGGTCTGACACACACATGACCAACAAGCTAAGGGTAAGTGCTCTCCAGCTGCTTTTCAGTCTGTTGCTTCTACTGCAGAAACAGCGATGGGCCTCCAGGCCCCAACTCTTCCCACTCTGCCAGTGAGTCTAATAGAATAAATTCTCTCCTCCTACAGACTTTACCCTACTGCGTCCCCAGGCTATCACTAATACAGCATGACCACTACTAGCTATAAAACAAACTCCCTACGTTATATCACAACAGTTGCTTATACCATCAATGCCCCAGGAGCCCTTATGCAATTATAGTGCAAACTGTCCCCTGCCTGGACTTTCTGTATTTTTTATTCTATGCATACAGCACTTGGAAAGAAATCTAAATTTCTGTTGATAGCTTGCCTCTTCTAGATTCTTAGAGAAAAAAATAACTCATAATATATTGAACTGCATAAAATAATTTGCAAGAAACCACTTGCACTTCTAATCTATAAAACAGTGCTAAGAGTTGTAAGCAAATAGTCTTTTTCCTTTATTTGCCTGTTAAATAATAGTTATGGGAACATCTATTTAAGTTCATACATTACAATCCAGTGAAACAAGACCAAAACCACCACCAATTTCACAGAGCAACTGCCTTAACTACTGAAACATGTCACCTCTTGACTATCTGAAGCGTTACTCAAATATGCCACAGACAGCAGCTCCGTTTAACTTTCTGAGAATCTCATATTTTCCAAGGAACCACAAGTTTATCTTCAAGTTCACCTTCTCCGCATCTGCCTGTCTCAGATTTCATTTTAAATATCCACTAACATAAATTAACCTCCAAGTCCAAACAACAATACTTTTCTTTGTACTCCAGTTGCCTCTTCTTGACACACTATAGCTGTAGACCAGTCGAAATAATTTTTAGAAGAATGTGGTATCAAGGCTTTAATTCTCCCTATGTAATTCTAGAAGATATTCAAACCCAGCTCAAAGCTCACAGTCAACAACACAAAACTCCCAGCTACTGCATGCGTGATGGGATCAGGTACTGGTACTGGGACAAAGTCCATAGACAAAAAAATTGGCTTCAGTAGATTGTGAAACAGTTTCTGGACAGCATGGGTCTTCCAGTAACCAAAGAGAAGGGAAGACCTCTAGCTCTTACCTCATCTCTCAAAAAAGGACCAAAAGTGAATTTGATTTGGTCACTGTAGATATAGAACAGTATTCACTAACTATAGGCTTTGTTAATTTCTGGTCAACTTACAAACACATAACGTGAAGGCTAACTGGAATTACACAATTCATTAAGTAGAATAGAGTAGACTAGACCATTTCAGTTGGAAGGGACCTACAACAATCATCTGGTCCAACTGCCTGGCCACTTCAGGGCTGAACAAAAGTTAAAGTATGTTGTTAAGGGCATTGTCCAAATGCCTCTTAAACACTGACAGGCTTGGGCCATCGCCCACCTCTCTAGGAAGCCTGTTCTAGTGTTTGACTATCGTCTTGGTGAAGAAATGCTTCCTAATGACCAGTCTAAACCTCCCCGGGCGCAGCTTTGAACCATTCCCATGTGTCCTATCACTGGATACCAGGGAGTAGAGATCAGCACCTCCCTTTCCACTGTTCATCCTCAGGAAGCTGTAGAGAGCAATGAGGTTGTTTCTCAGCCTCCTTCTCTCCAGACCAGACAAGCCGAAAGTCCTTGGCCACTCCTCATAGGACATTCCTTCCAGCCCCTTCACCAGCTTTGTTGCCCTCTTCCAGACGCATTCAAGGACCTTCACATCCTTCTTAAATTGTGGGGCTCAGAACTGCACACAGCACTTGAGGTGAGGCTGCACCGATGCTGAATACAGCGGGATAATCACCTCTTTTGACTGGCTGGTTATTTTGTCTTTGATGCATCCCAGGCTGCGGTTTGCCCTCTTGGATGCCCGAGCACACTGCTGACTCATTGAGCCTGCTGTCGACCAGCACTCCCAGGTCCCTTTCTGCAGGGCTGCTCTCCAGAGAAGAGTCTTTTTTTTATATTGTGGCAATGCATTTTCATCTTCTGTAAATCCGAACATTCTTCTCACTTTGATCTTTCTTTCTTCTTAGTGGTTTGTTGGTGAAATTTTGTTTTCAAGGGTTTGTGAAACTACACCATTATTAGGACTACACAGGCTCCTGGAGTAGAACTTCAATGCGCAGTTCATGCCTCACTTCTCTCACTAACACCTGTTTTTGCTGGTGACAGGATCATAAGTCTTGGTTTTAAAATTCACTTCTGGTTTGTTTACATGCTTTCATTTATGTTTGATTTTTAAAAAGAAACACTACAGAGATGTACTGATTTTCCCCAAAAATGTCAATGCAATTTTTACTGTGGGACCTTCGGTGATAGACAGTTTTCAAGGCTCTCCCCTTCTCTGCTGACTGCAAAGCAACTCCTCCGAAGTGGTTTCTGAAGACCAGGTGGCCCCTGCTGTACCACCTTCTCCCTCTGGTATCCAACTGATTCTTGGCTTAATACAGTCAAAAACCCAGCAGTATTACCATGGCAGAGCCCATGACAATTCTGTGAACGCACACATTTCCATCCTCCCTCTGCACGTTTTACCTCTGTGAGACAGAAAAGTGGCCTCCTTTGCACAGAGAATGAACAGCATCCTGAAACACCATCTTTTTTCTTGCTGTGATGCCCAGTTTGGTTTTGCAGCTCTGCTCCCCCGTGTCCTGCCCAGGAGCACCAAGAATTACCTGCCCCTTCCCTTTCAATAAACAAGGATACAAATATGTATCAGTAAACATCTGTAACAATATTTTTCCTTTCTCGTGTACCTCATGCCCACCACAGTCCTCTCCCATCACAATAAAAAGCCTCCCACCCCTCACAAGGAAAGATTGACTTAGGGCTGTTTGGAAAGTTACCCACTTCCAACCCTCTCAGAAAACAAGGAGTCAGTTACCAGACCCCAAAATCCCCCTGGAGCATACTCGCCTTACAACCCCCTCCTGTGAAGCAGGACACTTCTGCCCAAGCTTGCAGGAAAACTTAACCAGGGCTAGACTATGCAGAAAGACAGCAGGAGTGTTTGATCCTTCCTCAGGCCACCAGGTCCCACATAGCTGATGGTTTACACCATAAATGTCATAAGACTGCATTGTATCTGGAAAACAAATGGCTACTAATGCAAACCTTTGAATTCTTCTGTGAGGTGGTATTTTATATAAGATACTGTGCCCTATGACATTAGTGGTATAAGCTTTAGTGTCTGTATGATTTGCAATGGGCACTAAAAAGGAATCATTATTAAAAAGTCATACCACAGCAAAACATAAGCAATCTGTCCAACCCAATAAAAATGCACAAAAAGCTTGAGCAACCTAAGATAGGCATCTTCTTTCTCCCCTCAGAATAACAGAACTCCACAAATATCAGTAAATCATAAGTAGTGAAAGCCATCCTGCTGAGAAACTAGAAAAAATATGTTTAACTGACGAACGGCTGTTTGCCCTCAGCCTCCTTCCAATGCATGACTCTACAATACTGCTTGTTCTTTCCTGTTCCTCCTCCATCCCACACGCAAGCTAGGCTTGCACTGGGACAATGGAAGAATCATAGAATCATAAAGGTTGGAAAAAACCTCTGAGATCAAGTCCAGCCATCAATGCAATACCCATCACGCCTCCTAAACCATGTCCCAAAGTGCCACGTCTACATGTGAGACGTAACAGATGGGACGTTACGTATGAGATGTAAGAAGTCCCATGAATACAAAAGCAGGTTTCAGCAATCACACCATACCTCACCAGTGATGAAATTGTTTACCGCTAGGGTGAAGTGACAGAGCCAAAGCCATGTACTTTGGAGGTCCTGGATAAAAGTACCAGAGAACAGCCTTGCTATTCAAAATCAAGAATATGTCTTGGGGATGGTAGGAATACACACTGGTGCAGGACGACAACCAGAACCCTGAGAATTACCACCACGTATCCTCCTAACTTGCCTCCCCTTTCCTAAGTAAAAGACCTACCCACTGCTTCAGTATGGTGAAAAAGAAATAAACACAAAAGAACAATCCTCCCACCAACTTAAAACTAGAAGATAAACTGAAGAAACTCTTCATGGAAATGACTCAGAGATAGTAACTTTCCTCCAGCAGCCATAATTCATTGTTAACAAAAGCTTAAGCTTTCTAAACCAGGCATTTAAGATGGAAAAGAAGACAGACCTTCATCACAGATATACAACTCTCTAAGCATGCTGTAATAACATCAGTAACTGTAACTGGGGACTACTCATTTGCTACATAGAAGTTATTACTTCAGTGGAGGCCAACCTTCTGAGAAATTCTGATTTACGTTCAAGAAATCGCTACTTCTGCACATCCAGTTATGCAGAACTATGCCCAATGAAAACTCCTGTACTAGAGTGGCAGCACTCCTGCCTGTAGCCAGAGTAGAGCTCACAGAGCACTCAGAAGGGCAGCACATGCTCCTTCATACTCCTCCAAGGCTCAGCTGCAGAAATGCCACCCTCTCCCACACTGGCAGGCCCTCTGCCTGTACACTTTCAGTGGCTTTACCCTCACCTTCCACACCCCAGCAGTTATATCCACAGTTTTATAATTCTCCATAATGCATCCTCTTGGCTCTGTACACTCCATCGTTTTGCAGCCTTTCGAAACCACATTATCCTACCCTCACTCCGTATACCAAAACACCACATTCATTTATTTATCACTCTCCTGTCTTCAGGGCTTGCTCCCTTCATCCCCACATATTCCGTTCCTACCCCAAAAGGAAACCCATTTATTGCTTTTTTTATGGTACAGTTCAGTGGAGATGTACCCCACCTGTGAAACTAAAGGAGTTACATAATCTGAAATAGAATAATTAAGCAAGCAAATTCCACATATTTCAACACATGTATACCCTTTATATAAGCTATGTACAAATTATGCTTTCAGGCTTATAATCTTACCCTTTTTTCTCCCTCCTTATCTTTTCATTCCTCTTTTGTCTCTACTTCAAGATTACTCTTTGCGGCAAGAGCATGACCTTTATTAGTCTGTGCCAACACAAGTACAATATCGGTGATCGATATCTAGTACTGAAAATATCCTAAGACCTTCTACTAAAGGATTCTCAGCTGCCTCTGAGACCTCAGTTCAAGCACACACGTCACCAGCATGCTGCCATTTTACTTGCAATAAGCATTCATTTGGGGGTCCAGGTTTGTTGATTTACTTTCTTTCCTAATGCCTTATGCATTACTCTTACGGTTCATTTTGTTTCTTGTTTTCTCTGAATTTCCACTGAATAAAAAAATGTAGGATTTCAACCTCAAGATTTTAAAAAGATTTCAAGTAGAGTTTAGTTTGCCATGTGCAAATACTCTGACTAACTGAACACAGAAGTTTCTGCCAAAAAAAAACCAAAAACCACCACAACAGTATTACACAGATAGTCTTGATCTCAGAGCTATGGAAAAAACACAGAATTCAAACTAAACAATACCTTTAGGTGGATGAAGCTTGTGACCTGTTTTTTCACACCATCCAACAGGATGAATGTCTGAAGAATCAGCGTTTACCCAGAAATCGTAACAATCTGGGTATCCATCAAAATGGAGTCGTATTCTGTAGCCACAAACCTAGAAGCAAGAACGTACAACATACAACACTATGGTTTAAGATGTTTGCCCTACACATAACAGCTTCTGTTCCGTGTTATTCATAATAACAGTGTGTTTTCAGTCAGCCTTTTACTTCTGATCAAGCCAACACTGGATGAATAAATTCATTTGATAAAAAGGAAAGAATAAAAAAGCAAAGCTATTCTCAGTCTGAGTGCCTCCTCTTCTGGTGAAAAGAAATAACTAAAAGCTCGGTATTGCCATTAGTGTTCAAAAACTTGAAAACTCTTCCACCTAACATCAGAACAGAACAGAAACCCTACACAAGAGCATGAATACATTTGATACCATCACGTACAAAGTGCAGATGATGACGGTCTCAAGCTATCCTGTTTAATCAATATGCAGGAAAGCACTCAACAATAACGATGTTCAACAGGCTTTTTGGGAAGATACTGAGAACGGCTATTAAAGATGAGAAGTCAGTGGAGGTATCCCCCAGAACTTCATTATTCCATGAAGTAATAAGTTAACCACTGAGAGGAAGAGAAAAGCAGGACACAATCCCTCTCTTTGTTCAGAAGTTCTCCATATCTGCCAAATGCCATAACTTTCCTGCAGTCATCAGTGAAAATCTCTTGTCATCAAGGTCACCCTATTTTGTATTTCATTTATACTCTGACATAAGTGTCAGCATGCCATCTCAGAATTCTGAGGAATTCAGGTCATCCTGCAGTAAACCATGACCCATCACTTATTGCTGAGCACAAGGTATACAGGAAATACTCCACCACTGACACACCATCCACAAGAAAATGGAAGAGATATCCACAGAAATGGGATATGACTATGGGCCATGAAGAGATCCGGAAACGGGAACACAAAAACCTACACTATTAAAATATAAAACGCAAAATTAGAGCTGCCTAGAATACCAGTGATCGAGAGCACCCACCTATTTGTGCTTCCCCATTTTAGTTCACAAAACCAGAAAAGGATCCTTGGTAAAACTACGTAAAAGCTAATGTAAGGTATGTTTGAAAGACATAACAAATGTAACTCGGGAACAGGTTCTCATTTATACTACTAAAAGCAAAGAAGCTACTCATCAGAAAAATTATTTCATAAACTGCAGCATGAAGACAAACTGAGTTTATATTGTACAACTTTCCTATTGCAGAAGATGCCAGTACAGGCAATTTCCGAGGCCATCAGCCCGAAAAAACTGTAGCACAACTGCAACACAAAAAAGTGTTAGGTATTTGTACCAGTGAATGGAGCAACTGTAAATACTATCAAACTTCTATAGAACTGCTATATATCCACTGTCATACTTCTGTTTTTTCTATGTATTTTCTCTTTTAAACCTAGATTTAAACTACAGGATTACAGAAAAAACATACATCATCCAACTAGTGCAATACTGTTTTCTCTAGCTGCATATGCAAAATATATGTAGTCCCTGTTGGATGGCACTGGATATAGTCTTTACATCTCTGTCAGGTAGATTTAATAGAGTGTTATTAATTTAAAAGCTACCTTCCTACATACAGTTTCTGTCTGCTTGTTAGCAAAGAGCAAGCGTTTTCAGCTGCTGCTGTTTTTTGGTTCAGTCTCTCCTGTAATCCTGCACCACGCTGCTCACAGTCTCCACTTACCTCTGCCACCGTGAGAACACAGTATATCGACTGGTGCTCAGGATCCACGCCCTCCAGCTTCATCCCTACTTTGAATCCGTTTTTGTTGTATGGGAAAGACTGATACTGCAATGGAAAAGAACAGTTTCAATACTTTTGAAAATATACCAGAGAAAGACAGAATGTCTTTATAAGGAAAAGAAGACTGATTATTTATTATTGATGTTTCTGAAGGAACTAATAAATCACTTCAAAATAAGTTTTGCATTTTTAAAAACATAGAGCGGAAAAGAGAAATTGATGATTGAAAAAAACACGTTGATACTAGAATGACTTAAAACTTGAGAGTATGTAAGAAAATTATAAAGAATTAGCAAAAAAGTTAATCAAGGGAAAGAAGATGACATGATTTTCTCTCAACTTTTTTCACTAACTGTCAATAAAACACTTTAACGATGCAATTATTTATTTTTCAGCCTGTACAGCAACACTTTGACACCTTCCTGATGGTCATCATTCCTATAATGATCACAGCAATGATGGTCTATTTTGCCTTTTCATTTCCACATCTCAGGCCATTAAAGATGAACTGTAAGTCAGAAATAAAATATTGTTTGTACATAGGGATGGCCCCTTTGATGTAATTTTCTCCTTTATGTTGAGCCCAGATTAGCTAGTTTTCCAGGAATATGCATGACTACCCTTGGATCACATCACAACCGAACAGAGAAGAACATCTTTCAAAAAAACAGAAAGTGAAAACAAGCTTAAGCAGAACGGATGTTTTCAATCAGAAGGCATCAGTGTCCCATGTATCATGCTCCCTGCCCTCTGTTAAAGAAGGAAGGAAGCTAGCAGATATTAAGGTTAAATTGGAGAGAATATCAGAAAAATAACTTACTAAAACTGAAGAAGGTTTTCCATGGGTTAACAAATTCACAGCCAGACAGTTTTTATATCCCAAATGGTTAGAGACAAAACACAGGAGAGGCATCTTATGTGCTCACCCTTCCTTCTGTTCCTGTCTAAAAGCTACACAGGCTCCCTAGCCATCTGCAGTACCTCTGCGGTCAATGGGAAGAGAAGGGTACTGAGGGAGGTACAGAAGGGAATCCTTCTTTGGTGGCTTTGGCTGCAGCTGATGTAACTGAATAATAAACCCAGGAGGAAAAAAAAGGCAGTACATGGCACAAGAGCAGGAATATGCAGTCAAGGAGAAGGGAAATGGAGAACCAGACCCATTTAAATCAGCCTAAAGTAGTCAGCTAACTGACGTCTAACCACAGCTCTAAATCCCTATCTAAAAAAAGCTTAAATAATTTTGTAGAACTCAGTTAAGGGATCAGGGTACCTGACTGCAGTACACACATTTGAAATGCATGCATTTCATCCTAACATCACCACAATTAACAGTTTTATTACCAATGAAAGTTTAATGAAGTTGCGCTATGCAAAATTCTACATACTTCCTTAAGAGGAATGTAAAAGCAGACCATCTTTTTTTACATTAATAAACTGAAATTTTTAAAGTTCATCTTGGTGCACACACTTGCAGTTAATGCCATCTGTATCATAAATACCTTACAGATAAAAAACCACAGTGGAAAACTGAAATACTAGAAAAAATTACACAGAATCACAGAATCCCAGGTTGGAAGAGACCTCAGGGATCATCTAGTCCAACCTTTCTAGGAAGAGCAGAGTCTAGACAAGATGGCCCAGCACCCTGTCCAGACAACTCCTGAAAGTGTCCAATGTGGCCAAGTCAACCACTTCCCTGGGGAGATTATTCCAATGGGTGACTGTCCTCAATGTGAAAAATTTTTCTCTCATTTCCAATCAGAATCTCCCCAAGAGCAACTTGTGTCCATCCCCCCATGTCCTCTCCAAGTGACTCCATGTAAAAAGGGAGTCTCCGTCTTCTTTGTAGCTACCCCTTAAGTACTGGTACATGGTGATGAGATCCCCTCTGAGCCTCCTTTTCTCAAGGCTGAACAAACCCAGTTCTCCCAGCCTATCCTCGTATGGCAGGCTTCCCAGTCCTCTGATCATCTTGGTGGCCCTTCTCTGGACCCCCTCCAGCCTGTCCACATCCTTTTTGTATAGTGGGGAACAGAACTGTACACAGTGCTCCAGGTGTGGTCCGACAAGCGCTGAGTAGAGCGGGATAATGACTTCTTTATCTCTGCTGGTGACACCCTTTTTGATGCAACCCAGCATCCTGTTGGCCTTCTTGGCCGCAGCAGCACGCTGTTTGCTCATGTTGAGCTTCCTGTCCACCAGGACCCCCAGGTCCCTTTCCACAGAGCTGCTCTCCAGCCAGGTGCATCCCAGTCTGCGCTGCACTCCCGGATGATGTTTTCCCAGGTGCAAGACCTCACACTTGTCCTTGTTGAACTTCCTAAGGTTCTTGCTGGCCCACTCTTCCAGCCTATCCAGATCTTCCTGCAGAGCAGCTCTCCCTTCCGGAGTGTCTACTTCCCCACTCAATGTGGTGTCATCTGCGAACTTCATCAGGCTACACTTGATCCCGTTATCCAGATCACTGATAAAGATGTTGAATAATACTGGGCCCAATATCGATCCCTGGGGGACTCCACTAGTGACAGGCTGCCACTTGGAAAAGGAGCTATTTACCATCACCCTTTGGGTGCGGCCTGTCAGCCAATTCCCCAAATTGACAAACAGTGGCCAAAAATGTAACTGAGATTTTGCAAAAGCAAGCAAAAATAAAATTACAAAGAAAGGAGACAATTAAAAAGTCACAGATCTGTTTATTCATTATAATAATAAACATCACTGTACAAACAACACAGGAAGTCTACAAACAATACACTAAAATTTAAGCAATTATCACACAAGTATTTTCTGGAATTTAAGGCGTGAATTATTCACTATTCTTCCCATTGTCAAATCTAAAACTTCTAATGCAACATAATCTTTGGTTTCTGTTCCAGCAAAATAACAGGCAACTTCTAGAAGACTAGTAACTTTAATACTATTTAACAGATCTCAATTTTGTGCATTATTCTCAATACATCACCCAAGGTAAAGCTATGACAAACTTAGTTATCACACATTATCTTTGCAATGAACATTTAAAGATACTTTGTTAAGGAGAGATACAAGAACAAAATAAGAGTAAAGGTAAAAGGAGTCAGCAAATAACCTAACTCTATCCCAGCCGAAACCAGGAGAAGTATAAAGCAAATAGAAAGAAAGGCATATAAGAAACAGACTCCAAGTAAGAACAGAATTACAAAAAAATAATACTGGATATACGTAGTAGAAGTACAGCAGATAAGACATGCTTATATGTTTTGCCAGGTTTTGCAAGAGAAGGGAACAGCATGGAAGCTCTGTGGATTTGCATACAGAGGTCTCTTCCGAGCAAGAGACACAGCACTAGAGAAAGCACTGACATCACAAATGACAAAGACTACCATAGTAGGCAAAGGACAAGCAAGAGACGATGATGTCATATCCAATCAGACAACAGGCAAAATCAGAACAAGCCAAACTAGTATCTGATGTAGTAACAAAATATAATGTCAGCAGGAGCTGCAAAAAGACAGGTAATATAATCAAAGCAACAAGCCAGAAGATGACCTCTGTACCACCTTTCTAAAAATATTTTAAAAGAATGGTATGGCATGAAAAAATGAGGGTATGTATCAGATTTCTAGCTTCAGAGATTAGAAGGAAAGGCTAGAACCTGCAGATTTTGGAAAAGCATCTGCTTTCTGTAGCCTCAGTTGACAGCACTCATCTATGACTACAGAATTATCTGAGAGAGCAGAGAAAGATAACTAATTTCACATGTTCCAACTATCTTGACGATTGCTCATCAACAGCATTATTTTAATCATGTATGTTTTCCCCCAGAGAAGTGTAAAATCTTCAAAGTTTTTTTTTAATTGATTTCCTAGAAATTTAATGATCTTAGGTGGTTGACTGATTTAAACTTCAGAAGGTCATACCTCTTTGAAAAGCTTGGTAGGTACTGCAACAGCCTTTTCTTCCTCCAGATAGGATGCCCAACACCATGCTTGCCTTCCTTTAGAAGGTACAGCTGTAAAGAAGCACACAATAGCAAAAGAGTTCTGTAACCGTTAACTTCTCAAGAAAAAAGAAAAATGCACCAAGACTTTGAAGTTTATAATATAATTGTCTCAAATCTATGTTTCATTAAACGCATTCATGGTGTTGGCTCAGGACTTATTTCTGGAAAAGAAGTAGCTCTGTAGGTTTAACGGCACCAGAAACATGAAGGTTCCTGGTTTGTGTAGAAAGGTTTCCAGCAGTTGAAACCTTGACCAGTAACAAGAAAAAGCTCTTTCAGGTGACAGGAACAACTTACAAAGTCTTGCCCCTTGTCCCTTTTCCCTCATTGCTCACAAGAAGCATTAAGACATACAATTTGCAAAAGCGTAAAAAGATCAGTTCAAATCACAAAGTAGCTCGATATTTTAAATTTTTTTCCCCACAAATTTCTTCTCCTGGGAAGCATTTTCAATTGGATAGCACTCTTGACGTGTTTTTTAATGACAGTTGAAATACTTTTAACAGTGTTCAGAATGTTTCTAACCTACTCCATCACTTTGTAGTTTGATGTTTTTGGACAGTGATTTAACAGCAATTTCTCCAAGCCATCAAAATTGTCACCAGTGCTTTTTTCCCCCAGTCATGTCGTTAGACTATGACAGATACCTCCAGTTTCAGGTTTGCTCATATGGTATGACCACTTGCATAGTAACTGTAATATTGGCTACAGTGAATCTTAATGTTGGCTACAGTCATGTCAGTGAGTACCAGTTTTTAGGCCTTAAAAATAAGGCACTAACTGAACCAGCAAAAGCCAGGAACGTCAAAAACAGTTGGCTTGTGAGGCTGGCCATGTATGTATCTGCTTTCATACACCTCCACTCTGCTCTACTGATCTTCACCTAAAATGCCTCCTCTGCACATGCAGCTTAGCATTTCAGACCATGCTTATGCTGCCAGGAGGATTCCTCACAGTCCACAGTATGATTCCAGCCGGATCCTGGCTGTGGGCTACTCACAAGATAAATAAGCCCCTTAAGTCCGGCTAAGCATTTTTATGATTAAAACATGAACCATAACAACAGCAATGCCAAACTCTCCTGAAGAAAGCCGATAGTGTAACCAAAAGATAACAAGTTTCAAAATGAGGGCAATTGCTCAACACTATTAAAGCGCATTCATTTTATTTGTGATTTACCCAGTTTTTATCTATTTCATTTAAGAGATGTTTTGCTCAGCACAATAATACACAGTTATGTGCTTGGTTCTGAATATAAATTGTTCTTTTATACCAAATCTCTTGTGCTGAACTGACATTTTCACAAATAAAAAAAAAACAAAACCAAAAGAAATCTGCACAGATCATTCTGTCAGTCTACAGCAGTGATCTCCATAGAGCATCGGCTTTGTGCTTGTATCTCACACACTTCTTATCACCTCAGCTTTGGAAACAACTGTAGAAATAATATTTATATCTCAGGAGTAATTCTAGCTCAGGAGAGGGATCTTCTATAACTTTTGTGTGCGGCATCTTCAGTCAGTATTTCATCTGCCTAGTGTTCAGCAGAGCTACTTGGAGCTCTGTGCTGATTAGTGGCCCAGCAACTTCTGGTAATGGCTCCCAGTCCACCCTAAGAAACACTTTGGAAGGCTAGATGTAGGTTTGTGCTTGGTTTACCACTGAGGTATAATATCTGCTGATTCTCCAGTTCTTCCCAGAAGTATGTATCATACAAAGAGCTTGAAAAAACAGCACTCATTTAAAATATGTTTTATTATGCCACTTGATGCAGTGCATGTCCCTTTGGACTGATTATAGCAATTATTCCTAAACAGTTCCACAAATGTGTCTATTTCCAGCACATACTGTAGATACAAAATGGATCCCCAAGGCAACAAAAGTAAACTTTCACTTCTGCTTAATACATGTCTTTCAACATCTGGGCACTCAATGGGCCTGATTCCCTGTAATACTGGCACTCTTTAGAGGGATGAAAAAAAACCCTAATATATGCATCAATTACATTTACACTCACTATATCCTCCTCCATGCTGCCAGAGGTATATACACTGGCTCTTTGTGAAAGGTAATCAATCTCCAAGTGATGGGTTTTTTTTCCCAGTTTTCACTTGGCTCTTTCAGTTCTTCAATCCTTAAAAATTAAATTGCTATAAATAACACTGGCACTTTCTTTTCACAGAATTGAAAAGAATGCATTCAATAGGGGATACAAATTCAGTGGAACAACACTGGCAATGCACAATAAGAGATGGGTATTACCATATCGATAGATTAGCAATCAAAAATCTCAACTAACTTACTTTGTTTCAAAACTGTTATTTCCCCTTTTCTTTTCCTCCTGGCTCTCTGTGAGGCTCTCAAGATCCTTCCTTCAGGTTTGTCCTCCTAAATTAAAAAAAGAGTACAGTAACCTCATTAGTTCAGAAGTCTAGTACAGTAAAAGTGGAGACAGCCAGGGTTTAACTGTGACTTTATTTAAATGGCTACTGACATAGCTCTCCGCTACCTCAAACAAACCTGCAGATGTCTAATAAAAACAAAGCGAGCCATCTGTGACAGATGACAGCAAACACAGTGAAAATGACAGACAGAAGGACTTCTCAACACACAACACACTGCCAGCCAGCCTCGTCTAAGCCAGGGACAGATCACGAAGCCTTCAGCAGTCCTGGCTGAGACAGAGCTAAATAGCAGTATCTTTGATAGGTTCATGCTTTCAAAATAATTTAAAGAAAAACCTCTCACAGTTTTAGTCTGTTTTTTTTAAATGTACAGTGGCATTGATCCTTTTTATTTATTTCATTGTTTGCGTATTAAGAGTTTTGTTAGCACCTGAATAGATGAGGAGATCAAGTACTCATTTGGGAGGGCAGATTCACGGAGGCTAAGAAGCTGTCCCCTGACTTTTGCCTAAGATACTGCTATACAGAATGCTACGAATTCCCTTCTGATAACTTTAGTGTCTTCTGCCTTTTGACAACTCAGCAGCTGCAGGGCTCTCCCCTTCTCCCTCAAAACTGTGCTCCTCCCAGTGGTGTCACAACTATTGGGAAGAAAACAAATACTACAGGAGGGTACTGTGATAAGTTTATCCTAAAATGAAGAATAAATCCAAAAGGAAAAAAAAAAAAAGGTGCCCCAGAACACATTACACTGCAACACAAACCAAACCCCATTATTTTCTAAGGCAAATTACACTAAGAAAATCAAAAGTATTCTCTTATTAACTGCAATATAGCTTTTCTTTGTAAATAAATTATTAGTCCTTAGTGATTTATTCATGTGCAGACTGACAAAGTAACAGGTGTTGTGAAGCATGTACCCCTGTTTTTCTATGCCCAAGACACATCAAGTATAGGTTAGTATCATTTCTCCTTTAAATCCTTTTTGTTCTGTTCCTAAAAAAGGAGGGGAAAGAGATAAAAACCATCTCTTATCAGTTCATTGTCATTAATTACAATTTACTGATGAGGCATAATTAAATTGGTAAGTGAAACAACTACTTATTGTGGCTCTTGATAGAGTGATGATGTCACTTCTCTTTGTAAGCTGGCGAAGTCACTGACATTGCAATATAAGGCAAAACTCCCACCAAAATACTTGCAGGAATGGGTTTATCATGCATACTAACAGTTTCATCAGGATTCTCTTTCTTCTCCCCATTATCCCTGGACTCTTCTTTGAGAGGGAACTTTGCTTTTCTTTTCCGAATGCCTTTGGAATCATCTTCCCCGTTGAATTCCACGCTGGGCTTCTCCTCCTTCAGTTCTCTATTACAAGAGTAACACAATGACACAAAGCCAATATTATTTCACTTCTTGTATTCATAAAGCAAGTTAAAAGCGAGTAAATCTGAAGGTCAAGTGTATGTAGGTCCCAGGGTATCATACCAAATATATTCTTAGAAATACTACTGAAAATTACATCTGTCAAAAGAATTAATCTGAAAGACACACAACAGCAACTGCAAAAGGAAAGCTGTCCACTTGTGCTGATCAAGTTCTGCATGTTTTAAACAGTGTGTCTTTTCCCATATACCATCAAGTCTCACAGAGAAGCAAACTGAAATGTTTGGGACTTCAGGGCAGTTTACAGAAAGGAAAGCAAAGGTAATTGTTAAGACTGACAAATCCAATTGGAGAAAGCTGGTATGTGACTGTACGAATTGCTAAACAAGCAAGCAGAACAGAAAACTTTGAAGCAATTAGCTAAAAATGAACGAAAATGTACAAAATCAGATGTTAAAAACTGCCAGAATGCAATTCAGAATGGACATACTAACACAAACCTTCTTTTATGATGAGATGAACTGCACTAGCTGAAAGAAAAGGAACTGAGAAATTACAATATGCCCATGTTTTCACTCTCTGTCATCTGTAACACAGCTTTTGCACTTAATTATAATTAACTTACCACACCAACCATCTCATTACTGATTATCTTAATTCCAATCATTATGAAACGGGGTGGGAGTCTGACACTGATTCATGCATCCCATACACTGTTTTACTGCTTGCATCTGACAGCAAGAACACAGCACACTCTGAACAAAAAAGACTGCCTTCAATATCAGTGGTAGACAAAACCAAACGTTAATGCATTTACATGAAAAATAATGCAAGATTATAAACTGATGGAAACTCACCAAAACATGGCTGCTTAATATCTCCCTTTGCCCCACCATTAACGTTTTATCCCACCACTTTTATCTCATGCTGCATTTACGCCAAATTCTTTGTTTCTATGCTTTATAATAGCACCTACTTGTTTTTTACTTGCTGGGCACATTTCTGGCTGCAAAATTTCCCTTCAGGAACAAATTCTTCTATGGTACCATAGCGGTAACAGTTTTCACAGAAAACAAGTCCATCCATTTTTGCAGTTTCCTTCAACCTTGTGGGGATCCCTGTCTTTTCTGAAAAGGCTGCACAATGAAAAAAGTAACTTCACTTAGGTAGAGGTGATACATTTCCAACCATCCTCCGCAGGCCTTGCCAAGCAAACAGAAAAATGGAAGTCACGCCACTCTTGTTAGAATGAAGAACTGGGAGTTAGTGTCTCTATGGGGTCCATATTCCTTACAAGCAAGCTGGATATTCATATTGCAACACAAGAGGGAGGAATCCACCGATTTCATACTTCCGTCACCAGTGGTACATCGACACTGCTGCTTGTGGCTACTCACGGAAAGAGTGAATTTTGTGACAGGCACCACGCTGACTGCCCACAGAGGCACCACTGCATGGAGTCCGCCACCTCATCTCCAGCTGATGTGCCTCATTTTTGACCTATATATAGGGTCATTTGGGAAAAGGGTTTGGGTGGGAGTTATCTTTCAACAGGTGAACTTATTCCTGGAAGTGAGTCACTGACTACATTCTACAGTCTCTCACAGCAGTAGCCATTGCTCAACCTGCCTGACGTCTACCAGAAGTACAAAATCATTAATTTGTAATGAAGAAATTTTCAAATACCAAGTTACTCACTCATCCTAAGCTACAGTTTCCCCACCAGAGCCATGCAGCCTAGGAGAGGATGCCGTTTCTTTCACTTAAAGGCACTGACAACTTCCCCAACTCCTAGAGCAGTTTGTTGACTTTGCACCTCCTCCAAAAGGCAAATTTCAAGTCTAAATACTTTTGCTTGAGTGCTGTACTATCTTTGAAAGGAGAGTGAAATGAATTCTTGTGTGCAGACTATCTCCACTAGAAGAATATATCATTTACGTGCTATATTTACACTCCAGCATCATTAGTGATTCAAAACAACTATTTCCTCTCACAACTGAAAATTTTAGCAATATTTTTATCTTTGGGGAGCATCAAATTAATCAAGGACACTGTAAGGTAGTAGTAGGATGCTTACTTGTTATGTTTATGTGTCCATAAACACACTTTAATTCAGTAGCAACATTATTTTTTTAAGGTTTACCAGACCGTAGGGGATGAAGTTGTATGCTTTACTGTAAATAACTGATCTCTCAGTCTAAGGAGAGAACCTGTTGCCACTCTAATCACAGATTTGAATCTTGAATAAGTATCACTGCCTTGGAGACAGACCTACAGAACAGAGTAGCTGTGGTCTGAAGCTTCAGACCTCACAGCTGAGGCCCAAATTACTTTCTCACCCATAGGTGTAAATGTTTCACCTATTCACAAGAGTCCCACGACAATTAAGACTTAATGGTGGGAAGTAGCAGAGGAAAACTTTCACTGACCTTGCTTACTGTGCTTATAAAGATGATTAGGAGACCAAAATTTTAAGTCTGCTTTTCAAAGGAGTAACAGAATGTGTATTTTAAAACAATATTGATTAAATATAATATCAACAAGGAAAAATACCTAGGCAGTTGTAAGTAATCACAAAACCAGTTCTGATATTCTCTTTCCCTCTACTCCGTCATTGCTCGAGTCATGTATCAAAATTTTCAGAATTTATGACCATGTAAACTAATTTTCCTTGAACAAAAAAGATATTTCCTTACAACGGTATTTTAAATCCAGGAAACACCTTACTTGGCAGACAGATACTACAACTATTAGAATTTTATCATTCAAAATAAACATAAGTGGTTACTACACACTGATTTTAATACTGTAAAAAAGCATAGTCAGCAGGAACAAGGCAACAGTGCAGACATACACTGACATCGGTGGTAGCAGCTGAGCAGCAGCCAGTATCATGTGAAGGCAATTCACAGTGCGCAGTACTTTGGTCACAGATGAACTGCAGGCAGTTAGTAAAGTCTGTGGGCAGTATGGAGAACCAGCTCAACAAAAATAACGTCTAAAAAGTTCTCAATAATTTTAAGCAGGAAATTTACTACTTTGCGAATTAAATAGAGGGAAAATACTGATTCTAAACTTAGAAAAAATTACCTTTAGAAAAAATCATGGCTCTAATTGACCTTCAGATGTTAACAGAGGAATTATTTCCTTTTAACTTAAAATGCATTTATTTTCATACTTATTCACACCCCAAGAAACAGGTAACATCACCAGATATATTCTGTGCTTTAAAGCAAATAAGGTTTTGTTGGTTTTTTTTTATTCTGGGGGGCAATCTTTAAGAAAAACTGATATATTAAACAAAATACAGTCTACCACAGGAAATGTTTACCACCTCTTAACTGACCTTCTTGAGCAGTTGGAACCATCCAGGTTGTGGTAGCAGTCGCCTTTTTAACACTTTCCATCTCAGTTTCATCTGTAATCACTTCCAAGGCCCCAAATTCATTCACTCTAAACTGTAAGACAAAACAAATGGCATCAAGTACAGTAAAAATTTACTAATACTCTCTTACGCCATCTTCTTCTATTCACCAGGATAGTTTTTACATGGTGTCCTCACCATATTACCTAAGTTCTATGTGTTTCTGCTTATCCCCAAGGAATTGGAAACAAGCCTTTCTTGTTTCTATCAAGCAAAATGCAAACTCATTTTATTATCTAAAAATATTAATTTGCAACAGATATTGATACAGATGCCTCCACATGCAGATCAATATCTAACTTACATACAAGAATCAAAAAAACTGTAACAGAAACTGATGGGAAAATCTCTTAACTGAAAGCTTTTCATTGCCAGCAAAATAATGCACTCCAGTCGCCAAGTATTTTAGTCAAGGAAAAGGGAACTGAACATCAAATACAAATGCTTCACAGAGTACAGAAATTTCAGCATCCTCTGAAAACACAGTACTTCTCCACCGTAAAGTGCACATAAACAAACATCTCAAGGCAGTTTATGATCTGTTTAATTACATGCTGAATGTGATATTACTGTCAGCCAGAAGCAAGGCTCAACAATACCCCCCATGCTGTGCTTACACAAGAGCACCCGGAGTTACAGCCATCCTACTGCCAGCGGAAAAGTGTCTTCCAAGTGCCGCAATGATTACAGTGCTACCAGACGAAAATAAACTTCAGCTTCCCAGTCAGTATGTGGTTTGCAGGCCCAGCTGGCTACATGGGTTGAACTGAAGGCAGCGTTTTGTCCCAAATCGTCTGCTCTGAACAATGAATGAGTGTAACTCTCTGAGCTTTGCCACAGAAGACAGGTCTCTAGCAGTGAGGTGCTCTCACCAACAGGTATCAACAGAAAAAATTATGCCTGAGAGAGTTTTCAAAGCTCCCCAGCACCCACCTGCGAGGATATTCCTTCAGGGCAGTAGCATGAAGCCTATTTCTGTTTCTCTGGTCAGGCAAATTTACCTTGGGAAAATGAGAAAGGGAACAATGGCCTGGCACTACATTGATCTTCTCTGTGCCTCCAGAGGCTGCAGGATGAACTGTTCCCACTCACTTTGGACCCTGCTATGGTATAGCACATACCACAACAGCGTGCTTTCACCAATACGGTCCTTCCAGCCCCAGCACTTGCAAAGAGCCACCAGGTCCTAAGCAATGCAAGCAGCTCAGAAATAATAAGCTGAGGGGAGGGAGAGGAAGAAGAGGAGGACATCACACTGTCACATGACTTCTGAAGCCAAGATTTTTACTTGTCATCAGCTATGCTCACAACAGATACTCAAGTGTGAGCAAACTGTCGATACATCCATCTGGACTGAAAGACCAGGAGTTCTGCTTTGAAAGGCAATCAAATACAGTTACACCACATGCTCATACTCCAGTTTGTGGACAGACATTCACACCATTCAGCCCAAAGAAAAGCAGTGGAGTTACCATTCAGAAGAGGATCCTTGCGTTTTACAGGTGACTTATGCACCCAGCCTGGTTCATATTTTGGTTAACCTCATTTCTGCTATCGGTGCTTTGCTGCCTCTGAAATAGGTGGATGCCAGAGGGAAAACCTTCCTTGGTTCCAAGAGCTCTAACACTGCAACAGCCGGCTCAGCAAGCAGGCAGCGTAAAACACAGTGCTGCAGCCCACCAACCAACAGGTCACAGGGAGGTTACTAACCAGCTTCTGGAAACACTCTCTTGCACCTTCATACAGCATCACCCGGAGCACACAGACACCAAAGGTATTTCTGAACAGTCCAACTAATACCTGGGTTACTACTGCATGATCCAACTGATATTCAGCCTGGACTCTACACGTATGTTCCTCCTCTACCTGGTCCTCCCATGGTATGCAAGGAGGTCACCCTAGCCAGTGCAGCAACCTGTCAGCCTTTCTGGCTTGAGGGCTGATTGACAGGCATCAAATGATGAAAGACAGACAACTGCAGGGAAGGCTGTTCCCAGCTACTCTTTCACTGGAGGTTCTTCACCATAGCGAGAGCCTAACCATTAAGGAAGCAGCTCTTCAACAGTAAGGCCACCACACTAAGATGGCTCAGTGATGGAGAGTAACCACTTGCTACTGTCTTAGCAGGCAGGAGGGCGCAACAACGCTCCCGGGCCAGCTGCCTTGTCTGACCTCTGTATCTCCCGTTTTTGACCACAGCCTCGCCCCTATCAGTGTCAGAGGCCTCCAGAGGCCTCCAGGTCCTGTTTGGACACAAATGTGAAGCAGATATGTATGCTTTCACTCACTACTTCCCCAGCTACAGCTTCAGCATTACTGTGCATGCTGAGCTCTCTGTAGGTGACCAGAAAACATGCCTCAGACCTGGGAAGTCATACTATGGTTTTAGCTGGGGAGGAAAGCAACACAAAACTTGTGACAGAGGTTAACTGCTTAAAATCAGGATAAAGAGGTGTACAAAGCAGCATGCTGCACCAAGCCATCACAGGATAAGAGCTGCCAGAGCAACAGGCCAACTAGTGTCTACCATTGGAAGCATGACAAAAAGGGACCTAGATTCATGGTGGTTTATGTGTCCATGAAAAAATTCAACACTTTCGTAAGCCTCTTCTACTTAGAAAGCAGGGGACAAAAGAACCAAAGGTAAAGGTTCTGTTATAATATTTCCTCTATTTTTGGTGATCCAAGCTAACATACAGTAAGAGCAGTCCTCTTGTATACTTCCCTAAGTGTCTTGACAGTCTGGAAGTTTGCAGCAGGAGATATGGAGGGAAGGAAACAGTGCCACTGAGCTAACTTCTGAGGATGGATCCATAGCTTTCTGAGAAGTAAAAATTTGTTTTTAAATCACAAAACTCCTTAAGTAAATATATAAATTTACATTGGATGAAGGGATTTTCCTTAAACCTGTCTTCATTAAAGGAAACAGTAAAACTCCCATTGATGGAAACAAAGTCAGGCCAACACCAAGTACTTTTAAAATAATCTCACAAAGCAGCCTTATTTTTGTCACTTCAATGTTTAGAAGACAATAAACTATAAAGCTTGTTGGGTATGAATGTAATCCACTTGACTTTCATAGAACCCCTGTTTGCAAATTCTAAGTAACCTCTTAAGAATGTAACTCCCTATCCCACCCAATGGAGTCAATGGGCTTAAAAGATCAGAAGGCAAAGAAGAGAAATAAACCTCAACAACTTTGATAAGGGAATCCACAGTAGGATAAACAGAAATAAATATAATATTTCTATAGAAAATTTAACTTACAAATTTTCACATACAGGTGAGCAACAATGGCAAAAATACCATTTTCAAGTTACTGCAGTTCTTTTGACACAAATGCATCATAAACTGAGTTGGCAGGACGAGTCCAACTGTTAGTGGGTAAGTATATAACACAGAACATACTTAGCTTCCTTGTTTAGCAGTTTCCACAATGATGAAAAGAGAATTAAACCGCAGCTTCCATTTAAACATCATTAGAGATTCCTTCCACTCAGAGCTGAGATACATTTTCACATTCTTAGGAAATGATGACCTGATATAGCAGGACTTCAGCTTATATGACTGACAATTTAAACCCCAGGAACATTTTAATATTCATTCAACAAATAAAAAACACACTGAGGGAAATCAAGGCTTAAATAGATAATAATAAAACATTATAAATAATTTCTGAACCATTTCTTTCTGTCCACATGCGAAGTTCTTCTACAGGGATCAAAATTACTATGAATAAACATTTTTTAAAAGTTTAATATTGCATTGAAATTTACATAGGACCAGAACAAGTATCATAAGCCACTGAGATGAAGCCTTTGTTTATTGCAGGCAATAGTATCACACTTGTTTCATGTTTCAGCTGCAATGGAGAAGCAGACAGATTGTCCGTTACCAGTGCCCCTACTGGAAGTCCATTCCTGAATTTCTTTCTCAAAAAACCTTATTTTAACTTTTCATTTTCATCTATTCATAGTCAGTTTATACCCATTTGTTCTTAAGCCAACATTACCCTCTAGATTACATAGGTCTAGAATCCTAGCACTTACTCTCTGGGTATACATTCAAAGCAAGGAATTATGTACCCCTAGAATTATTTTTATTAGACTAAGCATAAGCTCCTTCTGTTCTTCTTGTGAAAATGGTGCTCCATCTTCTTGATTAGCCCATCATTGTTTGCCCACCATGTACTGGGCTCAACCACTGAAATTCACTTTTTCCCTGTGAACATGACTAAGCGTAACACCGCAGGTGGACTTCTGTTGTCCCTCCTCCAATGGCTTTAGGACCTTTTAATTTCTCATGGAAGTTCTTTGCCTTATCATGTAGGCTGGAAGGCACCCTGTAGTTTTATGTAGGGGGAATTATACATTAAAAGGCCTTCAGTTCTCCTTCTCCACGTTTCATAAAAATACTCTGTGTATCTGTCACTATGCGGGATAAATTTGCAAACAATGCAAAATGTCTACCATATTGCAGGTTAATTCTTAGAAACACAAACCTACTGGGAAGAAATATATATGATCTAGCGTCAAATTAAGTCCCCGATGTTGCATGTGTCTAATTCAGAGCAAAAAAAAGATCAGACTATCTCCGTTTGCTGTTACTTGTGCCCTCTGAGAATGTACAAGATCTTATCACTACCCCCAGAGATCAAATCAGAATAAAGGCTACTATTGTTTTCTACAAGGTAAAAATATTATTTGGGAGAACAGGCAGAAATAAAAAGGAAGAAAAAGGTAGAACAATTGAAGTACAAAGGACAAAAAAGAAGAAAAAAACCCCACGCATCTTAATGCACAGCTTTAAAATAAATGAAAAAACCATCCAACACTACCATCTACTGGGCAAGATAAGGACAAAGAGTTCATTGCGATAAAGACAACTGCTGCATTCAGTCAGTAACTTCAGGAATAAAACTCATCTTGAACCCCCAACAGTGCTATTGTGGACTAGCTCAGAAGAAACCTGCAAAATTTATACTATCCAAAACAAAAGTAAACTGGGTAAACACTCTTTATGCCTGTGAAGGGACTAAACTTTTAAGTAGCAGAGTTACACAGCAGTTTGTCAAGAGGACCGAGACCTGGGGCTCCAGTGATACAAGCCAAAGAACTACACTCAGATCTCTGGTCAGCAGTTATCATCATTCTTGATTTTAACTACCGTTTAATCACAGTGATTTCAGTGGGACGGCTCAGATAAATCAGAGCCTTTCTGGCATCTTATAGCTCCTCCTCTCTTTAAAGCAAAGGAATCACCTATTGTTGCATTGTCCAACCACATCCTGCTATATGCCAAACTATTTTTTACATATTATTTAAGTTGAATAAGTTATTAAATGCCAGAACTTGTCCATTCAACCATTCTCCTCTTCTCTGTCTGTGTGATACAGTCTTTACATGCACCATCACATACTATTTTTTCCACAGAACCCCTGCCCCAGGCAGGGTCTGGATAGCATTCAGAAAATGAGGCAGCTGTTGGGTCTTTTTATACGATTTCTTCAAGCAGTAAAGCCAGTCTTATTTACTCTACAAGGTTTGAAAGTAGAATGACTGTTTATTTAAAAAAAAAAAAAACAACAAAAAACCAACACTGAAATAACAAAAAGCATGCATCTAAAAAGGCTTCAGGCACTCTAGCAATTACTGTTACAATGCAGAGCAAAGTAATTCCTGAAACAAACCCCCTGTTCTCAGCTACTTACAAAAGAAAACAAAAAATATCTCTTCGTAGCTCTTCATCCTTCAAGTACTCTGCTCCCAGCTTACTTCAAAGCACTCAGTAAGCATGTGACCCCGATGCTTGCCTGGTCACAAAATTTTGACTCTTTCAGGGATGCTGTAGGTTAGGGGAATGTGTCCCTGCACCTGGCTGTTCCCTTTTTTTAATGATGAGAAGTGATCCTGACTGCACGCTCCTGCCCTGGGAAGTACAGCAAAAGACAAACAACTTACATAGGATCCCAGGCTATTTAGGGCTCCCTAAATCATAATCAGCAGAGATTAAATTCCACACCATGACCAACGGGCAGGGCCAGACCCCCTCCCACTGGAATGATGCTGTCAGCAAGAAAGGCAAGCACTTCAAGCAATCTTCAATTGATTTTAAGATGCTTTAGTAGCACTGCAATAGGCTAATGCTGAAGTAAGGAGGAAGAGAGAACAATTTGCATCCAAAAGGATAGGTTTTTTCCTATCTGGGCAGGCACAAGCAGGAAAGGATTACTATCAAATTACAACCTTCCAAAAGATATTAATAATAGAAACATTCTCTCGTCACTTCTGAACTGAAACCTTAGGTACCACTGATACCTCAGTCTTGTCTGCAGTAATGTTTATCTACTTTATTCTTAGACACTCCTCAGGCTCTCCCAACCCCCCTCCTCCGCCCCGAGTGCTCAAGAATTATCTTAGTACCAGAGGGCTTTTCAATTATTTCTCTCCACTACAAACTCAGTCTGCCTTATTATCTCCACTTGAGTAAGAAATTGCACCTAAACAGACTTTCTTAAGGTGACATATAAATCAGCGACAGAGCCAGAAGTCAAGGCCTGCCAAGACAACACTTATTGATCCAGAAGTTGACCTAAAAAGCAACCTTGGCTTTGAATTATTTTGGCCAGAATATTTCTGAATACCAAACACTAATATCTCATGGGGAACCCAAGCAAGAGACAAATAAAAAATGAATGGCTACCTGCCAAAGTTTTGGTTCCAGTGAGTTGTTCGGCACCGCAACAGGAAGGCTGTGGTAGAAACAAGTGCAGAGCTAAGCTTTCCTGTGTGGGATTTACCTGCATTAATCACAAAACTATTCATTTTCCTCCCTGAAATCCTCTGCCCAGTTATTTACAAGTCTAACAGCATCTACAGCAACTGATGTGGTAGATTTTGCAGTAAAATAGCATGTGATCACATAAGAGAAGACTCTACCATGACTAAACATGAGGAAGATTAAAGATCCAACGGCAAACTTAATTCCAGCATTTATTGGCTTTGGAGTTTCAGGTATATCAATAGTAAAATTTCATTTTTGGTCTTCTTTTTAATAAGGTAAAATAATTTTATGACAATGCAAAATTTTAACCAGAAATCTATGGCAATGAAGCATGGCATGAGCTAATTAATTACATTAGACTGCAACAGAAGAAAGTTATCTCCATGTGGAAAAGACCAGGCCACTAGGTACATCTGCTGGGGCCCATACATGGTCACAGAAAGTCTATTCTGCCTTGCCTTCTCCTCCCTGTACTGCTCCATGCCAGCTTCCCTGAAAGGAACTCAGCTTCTCTCTAGAATAACACCTTCCCAGTGGAGGCAATGATTTAACCGGTTCCCTGTAGCTGACGTTTCCCATGGACACTCTCGGGGACTCTCCTGAGAGAGAAATGCTCCCCAGATTCAGTGCAGCACATGCCACTGTGTGAGGGCAGAACTAGCTTTGCACTAAAAAAGCACTGTAGTTAGTTATTGCCTGAGACGCTACCAGTATTTCTGCCATAGAACGTATAATGAACTGTGAAAAAAAATCAGTTGTTTTCAAAATGTTAATTATCTCAAGGAAACTTGAATACAATCTCAGAATGGGCAGGTGAAAGAATGCACTTTGCTGCCTTGAGCTGTTGCACCTACACATCCAGAAACACAGCACTCTGAATCACCATCAAGCACAGCTGGAAATACCAAGCACCACTGATCATTATTCCACCACTCATGTTCTACTATTACATTTGGTTTCCTGCAATATTGGCTGCCCAACTTTATTTACAGGTTAATTCCTTCATCATCAAATTTATTTCTATGTTTTTTTTCCATTCAAGGACAATTTGCAAGCTGGAAATAATGACCAAAAGTCTGTCCATGAAGTATATAACAGCTCTCTTTCCAAACACAAGCACTAGAAAACTCATTACAAAGTACTTCATAAACTTCTGTCACTGCAGTAGGAAGTGACTGTAAATTATTACAGCTTTTCCAATTTAATGAGTACATTTAAATCTTGAAGTGATGGTGTTACTGCCTGCACTCGGCACAGAGATTTAAAAAAAAAAAAAAACCAAACAGGAAAAAAAGAACAGTATTTCACATTTACATTCACACCATGCAGAGTAACTCGTAAGCACTGATGTTTTTCAGATGAGCATACATTACTTAGCCTGCCACATGAAGGCATTCTGTAATTTGTAAACTATTTTAAACTCTACTGGAATTCAAGTTTTCTGTTTTATTTAAACATCTTGAAAGAACTAATATACGAAGCTAAAATTTTTGTTCTCAGTCTTCGGTGCATCATACTGTATAATTTTTAATTCTCCCTACCCCCTGTATAATTTGAAATTCTAGCATTTTCCACAACCACTCACTATTTATCTGTCACACAGCATGCTCAAAGCAGCGTTCAAAAAGTATTAACTGTTTTATGACTATTTTTGCTAAAGAGTTTTAATGAAATCTGTGTGAGGATGTATTTCCACAGCCTTCTCCAACTATGGGTGACAAGACTCTTAACAATTAACACTGCAAAAAATCATGGGAAAGGAACATTTTCAGCATTTTACCAGTGTGGAAACAGATGTAGACATAAGAGACCATGGCATGGCTGAGAAGAGAGGCTCCGCATCTGACTCTGCTGCCTTGCTTTGATTAGTCAGGGGAGTGCCCCCCGGTGAGGCCTATCTCAGTAAGGCCTGGTAGGCATGAAACTGCCCACAGGACTTCATAACAAAAAGAAATAATGCAGTTTCCTATTTCTCATTTAGTTGTTCTTCTAGGCCTTAAGAAAAGTCCTGTTTAGGCAATAATAAGAAAATACTGAGAAAAGCTATTTGTAAATGTTTCAAGCATTTTACACTACTTACAGTAGGTTTTCTTACCAGCTTTTATTCCTAGAGGAACTTACATTCACAAAAATGAAGTGATTCTTAAAAGAACACCGTTGCTCACATATACTTGCCTGATAATCTGAGGAGGCTGGATATCAATATAGCACACAAGAAAAGAGATTTCTTTAAAAGTGCATATGTAAAAATAAGCATGAAACTTCATCATGCAAGCAGTAGAGACAAGCAAATGCCATATGATTTACATTACTAAAAATAAGGACTTAAGTAGGTAACTCCCCAAAACGTCTATATTAAAAAGCAGCATTTCAACATTTTGGCATACGTTTAACTTAAAATATGCTCGTACAATACAGTTTACCAAATCTGACTGTTCAAAGACAATTTTCCCCAATATCTTATGAAAAGGCCACATGTGAGAATGCAAGCAATACATTGTCTGCAATGAATAGTTCCGCTATTGCTTATTATTTATTATAAAAAACCCAGGGACTCTAATCTATTACCAACCTATAAAAATAGAATCTTTGGATTTGTGCATCTCACTACTACAGTGCTTTCACTGGAATTTTCAACTGCATTTCAATGTAAATACATGCCAATGGTTTGATATCTTTAGTAGAACACGTCTATTATAATTTTGGAAAGACGCATGCAAGCTTAGAAGAAGTAACTGCTATGTAAGGCCACTTTCTTTAGGTTCAGGATACAGTATTAAAATACTCTATTATGAGGACATTTCAGGTAAACCACCTACATTAACCCTATTCTGAGAATACTACAACGAGCATAACATATATTCCACAATCACATTTATAGTTTCAAGGGATTACTCACCCTTTTAATCATCAGTATTTAGAAGGAGCCCTGAAAAATTAGTTGTTACAATTATCTCAAAAGCTTAAAAATTCTTACTATTCTAACGACTCAAAATGTTTTGGTATCTATACAAACGCCTAGTCTTTCACCGAGTCTTGATGTTCCCTGGCCCAGTGAGCTCCTCAGGCTAATTCTGCACTGTAAGAAAACATTCTTCCTTCAGTCAGTGTTAGAATGGCTCCCTTTCAATTTCATCCAGTAAACCCTGGCTTTTGTATTTAAAAACAACAACAAAAAAAAAACCAGACCAGACTGAGTTGACTAGCAAATTCTCTCCGTAACTTTCATCATTCTGCATACATTACCACTGCACCTCTGACTCGGCCTTCGCCAATGCCCGAGACAAAGAAAGAAGCTCTGTCCAAAAAAATAAAATACCTGTTTGTTTAAACAAAGAAACAAACAGAAGAGCAACCTTAAAATGAAGCTCATGCTTTCCTGAACAGGACATAGTTAAGAACCTTCTCACATCATTTCTTGAAGTTACCCTCAGCTACACCTCCCAGTTCTTTGCCTCACTTTGCATGGAAGCCTTCCCATCCCTCTACTAATTTATGACCCCACCTTTGCTTTGGTTTTGTTTATTTTGACATAGGGTAACCAGAACTGAACAAAGCATGTATCAGTGATTTATATGAGAATATTATATTTTCCTGCATTGTTCCCTTTTGCATTCCTCAAACATTTCAATATTCTGTTTGCCTCTCACACAATGTTGCTTATTAAAGGGGAAAAGAAATTTAAAAGCCTGGACTTTTTTAAAAAAATACAGAACTGGTCAGGGATGTGGAGGCTGATGGTAGCCTTGGCACCAGCAACCACAAGATGGTGAAGTATGAAATCCTGAAAGAAGTGATCAAAACAAATACTGAAATAGCAGCACTGGACTTCAGGAGAGGCAGATCTTGGCTTGTTCAGAGATCTGCTTGGCAGGATCACACAGAAGACATCTTTAAAGGGTAAATGGGCCCAGGAGATCTGCATATCTCTCCAGGGACCTCATACCAGCAGAATGATGCATGCCAATGTGCAAGAAGTTAAGCAAATGTGGATGAAGGCCAACATGAATGAACTAGGGCTCCTGGCTTACTTCAAATGGGAAAGGAAGTAAGCAGGTGAAACTGGGGAAATGTTGTATAGAGAAGGTATATAGTGATATTGCTGTAGCGTCCAATGATGGAATGAGGAAACCCAAAGCTCAGCTGGAGAAGAAACTAGCAAAGGCTTCTATATATGTACAGACAGCAAAAGTGAATTACCAAATTGGAGTTGCTATTCAGAAAAACCTCGGCATGCTGAAGAAGCGGGCTAACAAGATGAAGGTCTACAAAAGCACGTGTGAGGTCCTGCACCTGGGATGGAACAGCTGCATGCACCAGGACAGCCCGGGGACTGACTATTTGAAAACAGCTTTGCTGAAGACCTAGGAGTTGAACATGAGTCAGGATTGTGTCCTGGCAGCAAAGAAGGCCAGAAGCATCCTGGGCTGCTCTAGCAAGAGGGTAACCAGCAGGTCGAGGGAACTGATTATTTCCCTCTATTCAATACTGATGAGACCGTACTCAGGCTACTGTGTCTAGTACAAGAAAGACACTCACATACTGGAGCAAGTCCAGCGTATGTCCACCAAAAGAAATCAGGGCTGTAGCAAATGACAAGCAAGAAGCAGCTGAGTAAACTTGTTTGTCCAGTTTTAAGAGCAGGAGAAATTTTACTCCTGTCTTCCAGTACTTAATGGGAGGATATAGAGGGGATGGAGCCAGGTCCTTCTCAGATGTGCACAGTAAAAGGACGAAAGACGACGGGCACAAGCTGTAAGAAGATAAATTCCAACAAAGTATCCATAAAAGGAAAAAAATCACTATGAGGGTGGTCAAATGCTGGAAGAGGTTGCCCAGAGACATTGTGGTGTTTCCTACCCTGGAGATAACCAAACCCATACTGAACAAGGCCCTGAGCAACCTCATGTAAGATGGCCTGAGTTCTGCAGTGCTCAGAGACGGTGTTCTGAGGTCCTTTCCAAAGAAAAATATTCTGTGACTCTATTCTATGGTTCTGTGACTTAAAACAAAACAAAACAAAAAAACCAACACAAAACCACACCACAACATTTATGTCCTGAATGTCAAACATTTTTTTGACTCTTCAACAAAAGAAATTGCATCAGGCACCAAGGGATATAAAGTTCTTTTGAAAAACACCTATGTTCTTGTGAGATTCCCTTCAAAAAATAAACTATGAGAAAACGTCATCAATGTTAGTCTAAATGGAATGATATGAAAATATTGACTATAATCAACAGGAAACAGGTGCAAGTCTCTAATATCAAAATTGTATTTTTAGCTAACGCAGCAGAGGACATCTTCTGATGACACAGTAAAAAGTATCAAATAAAGAAATACATAAAATGCTTTGAAAACAAAATAAAATTGTTATCATTCATTTCAGGAAATACAACCAGTGTGAAAAATGTAATTGAAAGTACTATTTCAGTATCATTCAAATTTCTAAACTACGCCAAGCTCAGAAGCACTCACTTTATTCATTTTTCTAGACACCCACATGACAAAAGCACAGCAAAAATAATCTATTTATAGAAATAAAAAGAACTAGGAGTATGAGACCATGAGAGTCAATGACAATATAAAGATTCTTAGTGATACAGTAATAGAATGCTCTAAGAGGACTGAATTTTCACACTTAACTTTTGAGATTTCTTTGGATTGTGTGCACTTGATTACTTCTGTCTATATAGTGAGGCAGCGCTAATTTATGCCTTCCTATGGGGATGACGGCTGCCTGTGCCAGCACCAGAAACTGAATCAAGAAACTCCAGAGCTAAAAGCTAACAGGCTGCAGTCTCTTAACTCAGAGCTGCAGATTAATGTTTTATTCATAAAAGCAGATACCTACACACCAGCTTGTGAAATGCATTCTTTTGACATTTAACATTTTTATTTTGCTTATTAAAAAAATTACATATCTTACCTTTAGGTCACTTCCTGGCAAAGTACCTATGCCATCCTTCCAGTCCATAGCACTAAATACATCAAACTCTTGACCATTTCCACTAGAGGCAGATTCATTCATGATGCATGTACTAAAAAAAAAGATTAAAAAATAAAAAGATTTTATCTGAAAGTGCTATAAGTGGTTTAATGCTTATATCACCAGACATTTCTTCAAACACACTTAATAGTTTAGTATCAAATGCTTCTCTCAGCACACTGGCAACATGGACAGCTGATGACAATGCTGATAATACACACTAATGTAATAAAACCAAGGGGAAATCTTTTGAAAACCTTAAAAAATAATACCTGCTTTATAAACTAGGAAGCTATTAATGAGGCTTAATTGGAGAGAAATGAAAAATTTCAAACCTCAAATAAGTTGACACGGGGAAAACATACCTCAAGTACACCTAAGAAAAACATTTGTTCTAGGGAAGGCAAGACATGAGTCCATGTGTGTAATAAATACACTAAGCACTGATTAACAGAGTTGCTTTACCTTACTCTCAGATAACATGCTGATGTGAATGCTTCACCCAAGTTCATATTACAATTTCAAAATTAATTTGGAACTGTCTTTCATTTTCACTGTCTGACTCGCGACACCCAGACATTCCTTGTCTGTTTCCATATAGTTTCACTAAATTTTGATCTGCATTTGTAAAATTTATTTACTTGTAGAGAAACACAAATACACCAGAGAGAACTACTGCTTCACAAGACTTTATTTTACTGGATCTCTCTGTTTCAGAATAGTGATAAGAGAGGAGAGAATATTTCTCTCCAGAAACAGAGGATTTGGACACCCTCTTCCGCAGCAAGAGTTTCTGCCAAATAATTTGCACAAGCAATACAAGTACATAACACTTCCCACTGACCCCTGGCTTTGGCCCACCACTTGCCACTGCCACAAAGCCAGCATCAGTTGCACTGAACTCGAATGTCGCTAGCAGCCAGTAGTGACTACCAACAACTTCCTCCTTTCCACTTCTTACAAACACAGCAATCTTTAAATCTGTGGCCTGGCACCTAATTTACTATTTGTTCAATGTGAAATCTGACTCATTCATTTTCTTTCTGAAGAACTTCTGCGCTATGCCTAGTGGCTGAAACAATTTCCCGCAAAATTAGCTCTGTCTTCAGTTTGTGAACTATTAGCAAAAGCTCACCCCTTTTCAAATTTACACTTTCCAAACTTTTTAACAAATACTTTCTAAGACTCATACTCCTACCGCAGATTGCAAACTTCTACTGCAAGTATCAGTATTTGAAATTCAAATAGGTAGAGAGCTTCCTCAGTGCTTGACCTTGTTTTCCAAAATCTAATTTCTAACTTAGGTCTCACTCCCAAAATCTGCAAATATCTATTAATACTCTCTGGAAATCTGGAATTTCCACAAAAAAGACTGAGTGATGTTTCTTCACTCACAGATACCAGAAAAAGATGCAAACCAAGCAGAAGGAAACTCAGGTCATCTAGAAGCTTTTTACTGAAAGCTTGAGGAGAAAAATGCTTCGCCATTTAACTCTGTTGTGTGAAAAATAATTTAATTCGCATTTTTGTCATCAGAAAAATTGTACCGATCACTGTAACACCACCACTACAGACAGATACTACTCTGGTTTTGGATCCACAGTGTGGACTCCCTTGTATTTCTCCTTGGTTTCTTCCTCGTTTCTAGCAGAATTCTTTAAAACCCTGAGCAGTATCTTACTCCACAAGTACTTTCGTTACACTACAGCCACTTCACAGTATCAACAGGATGACAGGAGCTGGACCTCAATCAGTAACCACTGCTTAGGGTGAGAGCTTCTGCATTCCCCTTCATTTTATATGACGGGTAGGGTTCACAGAAGGATCTTTGAGGAAGCTTCATGTATTTCACATGACAAGTTTAAAGAAAGAAGAACCACATGATTCAATGTGTCTTTTCCACCTACAATTTCAGTAATCATCTATGACAAAGTATTGAAAACCATACCATCAATGCACAAAAATTAATTTTAAATATGTCAACAAACCTACGCAAATTCAGTGCAAACTGAGAAACTCCCCAAAGGCGTGAACCTTATCTTTTAAAATCACTCCTGGGCAAAATCTACCACCCTACCCTAGGGCAGCTCCTGCAATACAACTTGGATGATCTGTTTGACCCAAGAGCACGGTACATCACAGAGCTTAAGCCCACCAAGCATCCAGCCTTCCACACTGCAACAGATCAACTCAAGCAGGCTTCCACCAAACTGAACAGCAGCACGATGGCAGAAGCGCAGGCCTTCTCTCAAGAACACAAGACCCAAGCTGCTAAGGAGTAGCTGAAAAATTGGATCTATCCAGAAACCCGTGAAATTTTAAGGACATGTAACATGCTGGTTTAAGCACATTGGTGTAACGAGCTCCCTGCGATTAGCCTGGCTAAGCAAACACAGAGCTGTGCTCTGTATTAACCGAAGTTTCTAAGAAATCTTACATTACCACCCTATTTAGAGGACACTTCACTCAGCACTCCTGTGGTTTACTTATTGTAGAAAACATGTTCCAGTGGTTTCTGCAGAAGGCATGACAGAGGACAGGAAGAGAAAGGGAGGCTGTGGGGAAACGCTTCCTCGCAGCAGCCGCTGTCCCACAGAGTGAGGAGCAGCGGACAGACGCTCCGTCTGATGCCGGCCTCTCTGATAGTGCCACTCCCGTTATAAACACGCTTTGTAAGAGAAACAGTTGGAAAAACTGACATAGGGGGGAAAAAAAAATCTTAACAGCCTAGCCTACTTAGGCAGGATGTAAACTGTGAAAGTAAAATAAAAAAATTGGTAAGAGAAATGCTCAGGGCATATTTCTCTCAAGAAAACATATAAATTTTAACTTAATTACACCTAACAAAGTTTCCTCAGGTAACAATCAGCAATAATGATGTATTCTATTGTTTGATAAGGTATTCATCATATTTTTCCTTTCAAAATTAACTCAACATCAAAGGCACAATCTGTACTTTCACATTCTGCAGCCTTCAGAAGTGTTCTTGGTGGGGATGAAAAGGTCACAGGGCAATGCAGATAGAAATGAATTTACCAAAAGGAATTACATTTAACAAAATCTCTGTTTCCAGTTTTGCTGAGTTTGAACAGATGAAAGATAGGGCTATATCCCTCTACCAATGATAATAAGGAGGGAGACAGAGACCAATTAAATTGTTACAGCAATGAGGTACTAAAACAGGATGAAATCATTGCAATATATACATCTAAATCACAGAACAAAGAAAACTACAGGACTCCTTATCTACTCATTTTCATTTTTAAAGCTCTGATGCAGTTCTTTGAACTAGTATAACTCCTTCCATAATGATTTCATTTGCTATCATTTCTGTTGCTACACCTCCAGAAAAGTAGTAAAAATACTAGATGAATAAGGGGCAAAGGAACTGCAGTACTGTCCTTATGACTGTCACTCAATGCCATCTGATGTGAAGGAAAGGACATAACAGTAAGAACTTGGAACAGTCATCTTCCAAGACCACCTTCATAATCCACTATTAGGGATGTAACTATGTCTCAGCCTTCACAGCCGTAAGCTATAACATTTGTAGAGGGGCGTGCTTCATGCTACTATTTCAACATTAACTTTGTTTTAGACATATGTGATAAATTCTTTAAAATCTGCAAGCACATAAAATAAGATTAGACACCTCCTTCAGAAAAACCTTCGTTTTTACCAACTGGTTCAACAATAAATGAGTACCTCACTGAGGAGATACTTAATGAGAACAACAGCACTAAAAATGAGATAGTTTCATCTGGTGAAAGACTCTAAAGATGTAAAGCAAAGAAACAGAAGAGAATATGCCAATTAATCTTACAAGTAGTTTTTGAAATAACTGTAGGCTTACATACTGAATACATCAAAAAGTAATAATAGGATTCTTTCTTTCAGTCAGTGCTTTAAAAAACTACCTGACACCTACCCAAACTTTGAAAATCTAAGATGCCACCTGTGAGACATCCATATGGTTTCTAACCAGCAGGACCAGCTGAATACCGGGTCACTGGGCAGCAGAGAGAGGAGATTTCAGCAGTAAAGCCACCAGTCAGCACTGCCAGACTGGCATAACCTGTCTGCAGTAGTGTGTCTTTTCTTTCTATACAGCCCTGTGTATTTTTATTTTTGAGGATCTCTGTAGCCACTGCGACAGGACAGCCTAGCAGTTTTGCCCCATACTGGTCCTCTCCCCAGCCGACAGCTCCCACAAGAAGCAAGACTGGGCACGTGGAGCCGGAGGAGATCTCGGGAAGCAGCACCAAGGGTGAGGTCCGAGGGACAAACAGAAATCCCAAGGGAGGCGACAGCCTTATGGAGCCAAGCCGTGGTCCCTCTTCCCCCCAGGTCTGGGTGACACCAGGACTGGCAGATGTTCAGGGACAAAGGCAACAGGTGGGTTTTTTTGTCCTGATACTGTAGATGGTTATTTTGGGCATCTCCAAAGAGCAGGCTTGGCGTAGCACCCATGGGCTAACAGGACACATTTTCCCTACACAATACATCTGGAAAACGAAGTGGATCGGAAGAGAACACCTTAGCGTACCAGAGCTGCAAATACACTAACTTCTAGGAACCAGGGGGACAAGTGGATACTCAGCTTCAGCTTTATTTAACCTGTAAGAATGTGAGTACTACCACGGCTGACTTGTTACACCGCTGAAGCCACATGAAGAATTACCCCTTGCAATGTAAGCTCTATTTCAGATGGACTTTGTATTAAGCTAGCTTCATAACAACAGCAACAGCAAAGGTAACTGACTGTAAACCCACCGGGGAGAGCCCTGCTTTGCTCCTCACAATCCTCTCTTTGAGCGGGGTGCACCCCACGCTCATCTCTTTCTCACCCTTCATCTTTTTGCACCTGATTGTTCACTTAAAGAAAAACCACCACAAACGGAATAGTGCAGGAAATGGTAAAATGTTTTGAGGCTATCCACCACATTTTAATATATGCTTTGTTTTGTACCTATCTAATGGCTCGATTATTTGAATGTTTCATTAAAAGAAGTATCTGCAGATTACACATTTCTTTCAGAATCTCATTTTTTGTTGTTTAGGAACTACTTTACTAGTTCTGCCATGTTTCTATTCTGTTTGTTGAAAAGCTGCTTGAGTAAATGTCACTATTTTGCCTGTTGCTCATGAAGTTTATCCCAAGTAAGTTGTTTTAAAGATGAGATATATAGCTTATATATGTATTCACAAAGGGACCACAGCTTAAGATTCTTTGCCATTCTTAACACTTGTAACAGGAAATGGACCAGATTTCCTATTGATGATGTCCTTATTTTAGCTGTTGCTACTCTTCTGCCTGCCAGGTTCTCCAGGGGTACTGTGCATGTATATTTCTGTTTCCCAACACTTCAGCTTAAAGCCTTTTTCCTCACAGAAAGAATCTGGCCACAGATGCATTACAAAATGCTGTGAAGCCAGAGTCTGCACCAGTGCTATAGGAAGTTCACGCTGTCCTCACCCGAGCCTGGCCTCTGTCAGCAAGCTAACACAGGTACTGCCGTACCACTGCCAGAAACTGGGTAACACAGTTACACGCAGCCTTCATCTACTACCTCATTTTCAAATATCCACAGAACACTAGAATAACAATAGTTACACAACAGCAAAGCTATCCCATCATCTAATGAAACTTACCACCGACAACTTTTATCTTGCACCTGTACCTCACACTGAAAAAGGATTTCCTCTGCAACACTTTCATGACTCCTTTATTTCTGTTATTGTCTGTGCAGTACTCAGTGGAGGTTTAAGCTACTCAGGTGGTAAGACCTGAGTATACCAACTCTGAAATCCTATGTCTTAATTTCTCTTAATTCCTTGAACCATGCACAGGAAGTTACAGAAAACTTCTGCCTCTGTTTATTTGTGCCTCCTTCCCTCCCCTGTGCAGACACCTCGAGAAGAACTGTGACGCACCAAACCTTCACACTGAATATCCATCACCTGACTTCTTTCAAATTGTTATTTCTTACCCCGAGTTAATTCACTATATGTCTGAACATTCCTCTTGTCCATCTCACTCCCTCCTCTTCATTTTCTAATGGTTCTTAGCAGTTTCCAGGAGCTCTGCCGTCCTTAAACAATTAATTCACCTTTTTCTACCTCCTATATATGCTCAGTGGGTTGCTGCATTTACAGACTCTCCCTTCTCTCCAATTCATAAAGAGCCCGTATCTCCCATTGCGATGAGCCGTCTTACTACCGGAGCACTAATACGCTATGACTCCACACACTATCAATCACTTTCTTCAGTAAACCCTGTGCCAGGTAATTGCTGGTTCCTCACAGCCATTACTAATAATCCATCATCCTACTTACCAGCAGTATTAAAACCCCCAAAAAGAAATGAAGTAGCCCACAAAAAGTCAACCGTATCTCTCTTCACTGAATAGGTGATGCCCAATAAAACTGAGCAAGTCTGAGGAAAAGGACTCATCACATAAATAATTTTCTTAAGCTATCAGAATTTTTAAAAGCAACACTCTAGAAAAACTCATTAAGCTGAAGGTGAAACATACACCACAACAACGAACAAAACCAGAGTTCACTGCAATCGCCCAACCGACAAGAAAAACCACCCAAGAAGACGACTGCTCCAGCCACCTTCATCGGAGCTCCGGTTCGTGGGAAGACCAACTGGACCGCAGGCAACGCTGCGGAAGTCTCACCAGGGAAAAAAACAGTACCCGGCACCACCCGGATTTAAGCGGGGTGCTTTACTGCCTTCAGCCGCTAGTTTCAGGGAGTTTCTTACAGATGCTTATCATATAAACTTCTGGGAACCTGATAACTTCCTCGGTAAAAAGCACCGGTTTCCTAAACAGCTGTTAAATTTACATTAAGAAGCCTGCGTCACGACCCTGAACATCGACTATTTACTAAAACGACACACGCTGAAGTGTGTATCTCGAGTTTCATTCACGCTCACCACCTCATTTTTAGCTCCCACGACTGAGCATCCATTCGGGAGTCGAAAGAAACGGCGAGCCCGGCGCGGCTCAGCTAGGCACGGGAAATGCGAGGGAACCAACTTCGGCTTTAAGGGAAAAATAAAACGGAGCAGAACTGAAAATGTAACTCACGCTACCTCTCACTGTAGAGCTTACGCACGCCACGCTACCCGGCACAGGTAACTAAAGGCAACGGCAGGGGCTGCGACCCTCGCCCCGCAGGGAGGCGGCCGCGCCTCCGGGGGCCTCCTGCCCACGCAGCGTTACCCCCCGGGGCTCACGCCGCGCTCTCCCGCGGGACAAGTGCCACGGCCGCGGGGCGCGCCCCCCAGGCAGGCCGTGGGCCGGGCCCACCCGCGGCGGCGCGGCTGGGAGGCGGCGGGCCCCGGCGGCGGCCGCCCCGGAGCCGGCCCTCCCGCCCTGCCCGCCCTCCCGCCCGGCCCGGCGCGGCGCGGCGGAGCGGCGCGGCAGCCCGGAACGCGGCGGCGAGGCCCGGCGGGCGCGGCCGCCGCTCCCCGGCGCCGGCAGCCCTGGGCCTACCACCAGAGGTCCCTCCTTGGCCAGTTTTGCGGCGTGTTTTTGCTGCACTTGAAACTTTCTGGAGAAAAACCCGGGCTCAGGTCCGCGTCTTCCCCAGGCTCGGGCAGAACCACCCAGACAAAAGCGCCCGCCCGTCCCGGCCGGCTCCTGGCGGGGAGCGCTCGGGGGAAAGCGGTTCTCGAGTTGCTCCGTTTCTCTCCTGAATTCGTGTTTTCTTTTTTTTTTTTTTTTTTCCTCTTTTCCCCCGCCCCGGGCAATTAAACGGAGCGGGGGAAGAGTGCCCCCCTGGCCCGGCGTGGGGGCGGCGGCGGGGGCGAGCGCGGGGCGAGCGGGGGTGGGAGAGGAACTGGGTGTTAAGTGTTCCTGAGGAAGTTGCACAACGAGAGAGGGACTCTGCTTGTTTACCGGGTCCTTTGCTTTTTTCTTTTTTTCCCTCCCACCACCACCACCCCCCTCCACCCCTCGAGACCGGGATCCGGGAAAGGGAGGCTGTCTCCGAGTGGAAAGGAAAAAAAAAAAAAAAAATTAAAAAAATGTTACCTTCTCCTCCCTCCTCCCCTCCCCCAGCGCGGAGGAGGAGAAGGGGGGCGAGCTCTTTTTTTCCCCAGGGGACCGGGAGGGTTTGCTCTCCGGCCGCCCGCAGCCGGTCCCCACGCATCCCTCGGCGGCGGCGGCGCCCCTTCCCGCGGGAGGGGCCGGCACACGCCGCCTCCCCGCGGGGCTCGTCCCCGCCCGGCCCCGCCGCCGCCAGCGCCCGGCCCCGCGCTACAACTTTTTCTCTCACGCTCTTCGTGTGCGCCCGCTCCGACGGGGAGGGGGGGAAGGAAAAAACCAAAACCTACCCACCCCCGGGTGTGGGGAGCGGGGCTTCGCGGCGGCGTTCCCCGCTCCGGCCCCGGCCACCCCGCCGGCCTCTCCCCAGCCTCGGCTGGGAGCGGGCGGCCGCTCCGCGGGAGCGCCTTCCCGTCGTCCGCCGCTCCCCCCCCCCCCCCCCCAAAAAAAACCATGAAAAGCGCTTCCCCCCCTCCCCCTGCCGAAAAAACAGCGCCTCGCACACGTTAGCGAGAACAAGTGTGCCTATATCCTGTTGTTATATGCACCGGCTGCGGGGACGGGGAGGGGGAGACGGGCGTGTGCGCGGGGGCCGCTCCCCCGCCCCGGCCGCACTTCGGGCGGGAGCGCGCAACTTCGCAGCGAAGCCGCGTCCTCCTCCCAGCCCCCCGCCCCCTGACCCCCACCCCACCCCCCCCAAATCCGCACTCACGTGTATGTGCACTCACACACACCGCCGGCAGCCCGGGGCCCGCCGCCGGACCCCCACCCCCCCACCCCCCACCCCGGGCGGCCCGCGGAGCCGCCGCCGGTGACAGGCGCCGGTCCCCGTCCGCCCCCGCCGCCGCCGCCGCCGCCGCCCGCAGCCCGGAGCGGGCAGGGGCCGTTCCCCCGCCGCCTCACATGTCTGCCTGCCGCAGCGAGCGCGGCGCACGCACCGCACACAGGCAGGAACTGAGCACTCGAGCAAAAAGACTTTTTTTTTTCCGCCTCTTTAAAAAAAAAAAAAAATTTGCTAAGAGCTTTTTTTTTTGTATGTCTGTGTGTGTGCAAACTTTCCCCAAAATGGCGGAAATTGGGAGATGATTATATTTTAAATATCTCTCGCACACAATCACCCAAAGTGCAGGAGCGACGGAAAATACAAACTCTCTCCGCTGCGCGCCGAAGAGGCCTTCGCACACGGCGACCCACGGCACATTCAACCGGTATATCCCGGCGGCCGCCACCTCTCGCCGCTTCCGACCAAAAAACCCGGGGCTTTTTCACACCCCTGCGCGCTGCGCATCGCCCCCCGGCAGCCCGCACTTCTCCCCGTCCTTCAGCCTGTGCGAACAAAGAGCCGGGGCTGGGGAGGGGGGGGCTCGGGTGGCAGCGAGCCCCCTCCCTCCCCTCCGCTCCCCGCCCGGCGCTCACACGCACACGCACACCCGTGGGGGCATCCCCCCCCTGCACCCCACCCCACCCCCCCGCCGCCCCGCCGCTGCACCCGCATCACATTGTTCCCAACGGCGCGGCGGTGCCCCGTAAGTGTCATTAAATGGAGCCAACTGACAAGCTCATTGGTGGGGCAAGTCTGCAAAATGTCTCTCCCCTTCCCTTCCCCCTCCCTTCGGAACCCCCTCCCCCCCCCCCCAAAAAAAAAAGCCCCCCCAACACATTTCCACAGCTCCCTCCCCCGTATGTATATATATATGTACATACACATACGTGCGCGCGTGCCTGTGTATGTATATAAATACACAGCGCGTATATATATATATATACATGTACTCCCCTCATGTGTTTGGGAAGAGAAAAAGAAATATCAGGCACCTCTCGCTTTCTTTTGTTCCTCTTTCACACTCGTACACTTATGATTTAGTGAGATCCCCGGCGCCCCAGCCGCTCCCCAGCCACTTGCGAGCCACTTGCCCACTTTCCCCGGCATTAACTTCCATCCTTCCTGCTCGAGGTGGTGGGGGAGAAGCCCCCCTCCCCTTCCCCACAGACGTTTCGTAAGGGAGGGAGAGGAGGTGCGTCTCTCCCTTTATCTCTCGCGCTCTCCCTAACTTTCATCCTCACCTACGGGGAGGGGGGGGGGGGAATTAAAACCCATCACCAGCCTTTGCCATTGCAGCTCCCTAAACGGCTTGCGGATTAGATCGGAACCCGCCGCTCCTTACCCCCCCAAATTCTCTCTCTTTCTCCGTCTCTCGAGTAGTCCTGACAAATATGGTCCAGGGCTGCGGGCACAAGTGAGCATGCGCCCGCCGAGCCGGGGCTGGGGAAAGGGGAAACTGCCGCCGCCGCCGCCGCCGCCGCGGCTGCTCCTCTTCCTCCTCCTCGCCTGCGCTGCCGCTGCGCCCCGGCAGCCCGCGGCCCTCATCGCCCTCGCCCAAAATGCAGCCGCCCGCGGCGGCTCCGACGGCGGTGCATCATCCCCCCCCCACCCCCCACCCCCGGTTCACTGCCGACGCTGGAGGAATAATAAGGCGACTTGTGCGGCAGCCGCGCGCTATTTTGGGCGCTTTCGAAAATAATGCCTTGCGCGCTTTTTTTGCCGCGGGAGGGGTCTGGTCGGGCTCGGCGGCCCCGCCGGGTGCCGGGAAGGCCGGGCGGCGGGCGCCGGCGGGCCGGGGAGAGCCTCCCTGCCGCTCTTGGCCCCCGCCCTGTGCCTACAGCCGACCCCGGGCGCGGGGGTAGGGCAGCCGCGCACCGGCAACGAGGGCGCAGGTCCCGCAGGCTGCGCCCTCCCCGCCTTCCCCTCGGGCGGCACCCGGGGGGGAAGGTGTGAGGCCGGGCAGCGCGGAGCCAGGAGGCTTCTGCGCCCCAGAAATACGGGGTTCATTCGGCAGCGAAATGCTCCTTATAATGGGCCTCGTCTCGTTTAAAACCTAGCCGGCTTACAAATTAAAAGTAGTTTCAAACGTGCCACCTGCCCAGCTGCTCTCCATCCTCGCCCTGTGCTCACAAAGGAAAATACTGCCTTCAGCATTTATTTTCTGTCACTTGCTGTTGTTCAGAAAACGGCAAAAACTGAAGGCCCTTGGTATTTTATGGGATTGGCCGGGCAGACTTCCTTCACCCACAAGAAGGTCTGTTATGCAAAAGAACATTAAGCAAAATAGACCTACCCGAGGCCTAACTAGGCTAGGGAAGAGGGAGGATGGAGGATTGCAACCAGTTGTATATATGACACTTTAAAAAGTGTGTGTGTGTATATATATATAGTTTCAGGCAAAGTATAAAACAACACACAGAACCTAATCTTAATTGTACTAATGCTAAATATTTTTTCAGAGCACAGAATATCTCCCTAAGGTCACTCTGTCTGTAGGGCAAAAACTGGCAAAGTGAATTTTGAATTTTTAATAGTTTGGCATATTTTTATGTATCTCTTAAAATAACTCTCAAATCTCGATATATCTTTTGTTAATCCCAGTAGTGATAAATGTTCAAACTCTCATTTTACATATGCTCCCATCCGCAATTACAACTTTGGGCCAAATTTCCGGAACAGAAACACTCATAAATCCTAATAAATATCCAGGAATAAATATCAGCATTAAATAGCGATAGAAATAAATGCATGGCAGAAATGCCCACCTACAAAGCCGGAAAAAGTAATAAAATGGTTTATACAAGACGAAATGCAACCTTTTTGCTGCTATGGGTATATACTGTGTTACAGTAGTATTCCCATGACGGGGACAGCATTGCACTGGACATAGGATAGAGGTGGTCCTTCTCTGACAGGAGGACTTCCCACTCCTAGCTTCTGTTCAGTAAAGTATCTGCTTGAGAACGGGTATTAAGATATTTAAGAATCAAACTTGACAACTCTTCTCCCTTAAACTACGCACATGCTCAAACAATTCAGATGTGACTTTACTTAGGTTTTACCATAATATCTTGAGAGTTGCCGTTTATTTAAAGTCCGTTTTCTCACAGCAGTAAAACGGGGCTCACGCCTAAGTGTTTGCAGGATCGGTGCCTCAGCGCAACACATGATTGTTATTTTATGATGAGCATTTCTCACGCCCCTTCAGCTCAAATGGCATTGCATATAGGCTGCAGTTTTCACCAATGAACATATGTTCATTAGAAACTAATTGCAGAAAACAGTATTAACCTAATTGTAATAATTAGTGATGACATACATTTAAACTCTTCTAAAACACAGATGCAAAAAATAGTAAAGGATGAGAAAGTCCCAACTTTCCACTAGTGAACTCTTAGCTGAGGAAATTAATGGGTTAGAAACAAAGAGCAAACTGTAACTGAAGTCATTCAGCACTTTTCTGAAAATTATTTCCCAATGTTATTGAAATGTTTTTATGCAGATAGTTGCCAAATAACTAGATTATTCTATTGTAGCATTAAATTAGCTGGGATCTGCAGAAGGCACTTGAAGAATGATACGATTTGGTATTATTTAAAACTCTTTAGGGCACTCGACCTGTACTGATTATTTCTCTGGATGACACTGAGGTTTTGGGGGAGGGTGTACCGTACCCTGTTCTGAGGATTTCAGAGAATACAAATGAAGAGTTATCTGCAGTTATTTTATTCAGGCTTGAAAGACTTTGTCCCTTTTCCTTTGAAAATCTTAAAGGAAAACACGGAACTTGTAAAACCCCGTTATATTCGAATCCATCTAATCTACTTGCAGAAGGCACAGGAGTGTAGCCCCTTACAGAAAATGACTACACAGGTGGAAAAGCTCCTTGAAGGATATATATTGGAAGTCGGAACTGAAACCAAGTGTTTGAACGAGAGCATAGCTGTTTTATTGGATCAGTAGTTTCAAATGGATGGCTCTTTGATTAAAGTAAAAGGACCTGGGAAATTAATAAAGGTACCTTCTGCTCTCTGTCTCTTCGATCCTTGCCCTAACCGTATTGTGGCAGCTCATGATCTGTAACAAACCCAGTATTTTGTCAATAAAAAATTATTGAGTAAAAATAGATTGAACATTATTCAGATATGCTCTTTAAACATTACTTCTGTTGCCATTTTATTTAACACTAGGCTTCCATCTGTATTCCAAAGACACAGAATTTTGAACACTTGTTTTCTATATGTAAGTATGGCGTTTAATACTATTTTGGCAATATGTTTAATGGCAGATTTTGGAGTAGCTAAATTTAGTCTCTCTCTGGGTATTCTTGTAACTCGTTGAATAGGTGTTTGTGCTGTAGCCAAATACTGATTATTTTTCTAAGAGCATGCGCATGAACATCCCTATACATGGCTTCCAAATCCCAAATCTTTAATACCATTTAAGGTGATGAGAGGAAAGAAATGTACATTATCAATTCAGTTTGCATATTGCGTTTATACCGTCATGCAATCTAATGGCTCCTCAGCAAATATCTGAACATAAACTGAGAAAAAGAGAATCAGTATTTACATTTTACCAAATTACTTGGCACTTCTGGGGTCTTGATTGCTGCAATACAGTCTAAGATGCATTAAAGATGGCCTTATTTCTCAAAAATAGCCAGCATGTGATATTTTATCACCCTTCTAGCAACCTTTGCAGCTTATTGTGTGACCTTTCTTACCAGTGACAATCACCAGTCTGCCACGTGATTCTTCCCCAAGCAAGACCAGGACAGGACAGAGGGCTTGAGGGCAATCACTGGCAAAAAAAAAAAAAAGCTGTATATGATACTCTGTAACACTCTAATAGCAAATAGAAGTGTAAAAGCTTTTAGAAATTTGGGGTGAGGAGAGACGGTGCGTGTGCCTAACAAGAAAGACAGGGAAACTGCAGTCCGTGGTGATGCCACGTTTCCTCAGGAGTGCTCTCTCCCTCATCAGGGAACTTGATGTTCCCCCAGATGTGAAGAAATAATATGACAGACTCATCAATAGAATCAACTGGGTTTTGCCTGTAATCCCAGAATAATTATCAAAGTTGATTCAGATGCCACGCTAAACTGGAGAACCAGTAATACTTCCTAGCTTTCCAATCCAAGTGTGTGCCCTGGCCATATCCCAGCCCTGTACTAGAGTGAGACTTGGGTATGCAACAGTCTTTTTTCCTGGGAGGGACACTCGAGCGTGAGTACTTGAAAGAAACTGCAGTGGTTTCCAGCCAGGTTTCAGCCCAACATGTACCTGGATGCACTCTAGGTGCAGCCTTGGAGAGCTTGTTTCTAGAGGCTAGGAGTTTCGAGACATTGTAAAGTAGGTGTTTCAAATATTTCATCAAAGTTGCAAGACTATGAAGATTTCCAGAGGTGATCTTCATCCTGAAGAAATTCAAAGGCAGATATGGAAGTTAAGGGATTGCCAGCGCAGAAGTGAATCCAGTACAATATTGCCTATGAAAAGTTTGGGAAGCGTTGGACCAGAATAAGGAGGTGTAAAGGCAGAAAAAGGTCATTTGTAAGAGTGGGTCAAATGCAAATTAGAACCTCTATTGGGAATATCGATGACGACTCCTGAGCCAGGAGAAGACTGAAGTTAGAAGCTTGGATGTATGGGTTGTGTATTAGGGACGGGCTTGGAGCACCGGCAAAATCTTGAATCAGTTGAAGGAAGCAGGAGAGGGCACCATTTAGAGTGGTAGGGAGGAGGGGTACAAAGGTACAGCAGAGACTGTGCGATCTGGAATGGTTGACAGGCCAAAAGAAATAATTAAGAATAAGGGTCCTGTGGGAGGGGAAGGGTGGGGAGTAGTAAAAGAGAGACTTACCACAGAGGAGGACAAGTGGTGTGGAAAGGGGCAAGCAGAGTGTGGCAGGGCAAGGAAGGAAAGGGGGAAGAAGGGAGGGAACCTGTGTCAGGCAAAGCTGGAACAGCAGGAGATTTGCAGTCTCTAAAAATGAAGTTTACTAGATGAAGTTGGAAGGGGTAGTAATGAGCAATATCTTGATTATGAGAGGGCCACCACCACAGGGCTCTTTTTGACATAGAGCTCTATTCCTGCATGCTCTTTTCTAAGGTGTGTGGGCACACTCTGCATATAAGGACCATTATCATTTCCCTTAGCAAAAGGCTTCGTCTCCAACCGTGCATAAGATTACAACAGCCTTGCAGCAGAGCATTACAGTGGAAAGCCTGTTCAAGCTGGATACTCCAGACCTGTCAGCCAAAAGCTAGTAGTCACTCTGAGAGCTAAGGCTGTATTTTTAAGTATGCACAGAGAATGCAAGCTGATGAGGCAGCACAGGAACAAACATCGCTCTCAGGAACAGAAGCCAAATGAGAAAGGGTTGCAGCCTGCACTGCTTACGGGGAAAACAATCTTGTTGAAATAGGTGACAAATGAAGGGGTTATTTAATAAGTGTTGGTAGAATTTCTAGATCCATAACTGTTGCTGAAAAATATCTGGAAGTGAATAAATAGCTCATCCTGTGGGTCTGATTGGACGGCAAAGCCTGGCAGCACGGGGAAAGGAGGAAGAAGTCCCATCCGAGGTCCTTAAGACACAATGGCAGGGTGCGAACTTGCTCTAACTTGCTCTCCCTGGAGAGCAATAGAACAGTTTTTAGAGCAACATGTGTCAGACTGAGTGACTCACAACCACATGTGGACGTTCCTAGTAAAATATAAATTGGTCCAGCAGTAGATGAAGAGGAAAGAATCCCAAATATTGCTTGTACTAGACAGAAGATCAGATGACTCAAAGTATGCATGCGGACTCTTCTTTATTTTCCATCCTTTTATCTAATAGTGTGTTCCAACAAATAAAGAAGCCCCCTTTTTAAAAAAAAAAGGTATTGATGATGTAAGACATTGTATATAACAGGCAATACATGCTTGATGTATGTGGGATAATGCACAGGTTTACGCCAAGCAAATTTCTCCTTGAAGTGGCTAACGCAAAAGCCTGACGTCAATGGTTAAAGGCAGTAGAAGGAAAACAGAAATGCTGCTAGGCTGTAGCAAACATTGAATGAAGCTTTTCTGGACATTGATAAGGGGTTTTCCTTACCTGAGAATTCAGAATTAGGATTGCAGCAGAAAAGGTATCTGCTAGGCCTACCAAATGTGACTGCAATTAAAGTGACAGACAAAGTATCTCCTGTTCGCTGTTAGGCCCAACATCCCTTGTAGAACAACAAGAAATGCGTCTTTTATAACATTTTTCCAGTGAAATCAAGTCACGTGGACATGCAGCAATAGCATTCCCCTCTTTGACAAGCAACAGAGAATATTAATGGGGCCTGCTTCTGAAACCGACAACGAATGGAGTATTCAGAAACTATGGAATTTATATTCCATTGTCACCAATCGTGAGTCATCAGGCTTTGTGGAGTCAACTCTTGAAGTTCCTGGGCTGGAACTGGGCATTGTGGCTATATACCTGCTATCACGGATTCATATATGTAAATGTAAATAGTGGCTTCAGTAAGTAAAAGGAAGCTTTTGTTCTGGACTTCTAAGCTATGTGCTAACCCCTCATGCTAGGAAATAATTCTGCCAAAATCTCACTTATTATCTAGAAAACAATGATGAGTGTGAACTAATATTCTTAGCAAAATAATTATGCGCAATGGTAAGAGGTGGGAGTACCTGCTTGCTATAGATTTCAAGGCTTGACAAACACATTTTAGTGGAGAACTCGGTCTCCTGGCTAGAACAACAAAGCAGGCAGGGTATTCTTTTTGCTTTGAGTACAGAACTGTATACCTTAGTAGTCTGTGTAGGCTGATGCCTGTTCGTGGAAGAATCAACTCATGTTGGTTTACATTTACAGTTTCCCACAACATGATTTGAATTCAGTATCCAGTGATAGCAGAACTGATGCATGCTCTTAAGTGCTCAAGAGGAACAACTTCACAAAAGATGCTTTTGCTGAAACTAGTTCATTTCCACATGTTCCAAGGCAAACTTCGCATAACACTTTACATCGAGTCCTCCTAGCTTCTTACCCCCCAGGGAATTCTTTGCAAACTGAAAATCCTCTGTGGCTTAAATTTTAGAAAGAAGATGATGTGGCATGGGAACATGAACCGTATAAACATTATAATCGTTATAGTACTGTACTGGGAAGCATATCTACCCTATTTTACCTAACCTCCAAATATTTAAACTGGAAAAAATAAGTTAAAACTGAATGCAGTGCACAAATACTGCATTCGGGGCTGTTGGCAAGTTCCCAGGGAACATTTACAACTTGTAAGCATCCAGGAAATCACAGAAGAACTTTGAGATCATTGGCTAACAACCAACGATGGACTTTCCTGGCTCCAAAGAGAAAGTGGCTTCCCCTCTTACCACTCATCTGGGCAAGCATGAATGTAACTAGTAATTTCATAAATATTTGATTATCCTGAAAGCACTGTGCATATTCTTCACTTTACTCACAGAAGTAATCACAGTGATGATGATGTGCAAGGGTGCTGTAAGTGCACAAACTTCACCTAGGAGCTATTCTTAACGGTTAACTTCTGGCATCTCTCTTACATGCTGAGTTTGGAGCTAAGGCTTTCTGTAAAGTCAATGGAGTGAAGAATGTTCCTTAGGATGGGATTCAAACGTATATGTTAAGAGTTTCTTGCTTTTAATTAGCTATACAGTGAATTCAGACATACCCCTAACATCATAGGCTATGTGAATATCTGAATTGCAGTTCTCAGTCCAGAAACTTTTGTCAAAATCTGTCTCCTACATAATGATTATGATGATGATGATCTCTTTCCATTCATAATATTTCTGACTTTACCTCTCTTGGATGAGATAGCTCTGAGCATCAATCCAAAGAAAAAGAGATATTACCTAAATATATCTGTATGAGTAAGAAGAGTATATACTCTTTATATATACATATATCTTTATTTATATTAAAATATTTAATCTTTTGGCAAGTAACAGGGTTGCTCTTCTCTATGAAATGTAAGCCAAGTTTCAGCTGGGAACAAATAATTGACTTATATTAGCACACGTAAAAATAGACTGACCCACATCTATAACAACAGTATCACATTATAATAAAATGGTATTTGTCATATAATTTCCTGAAGGCAGAAAACACCTATATAAATGGACTTATATAAAGAAAATTGTGAAGTATTTGGCCTATATTAGGCATCCATGGAGCTCTGCAATAAGGTGGTTTACATGCATATGAGCCAAAACATGAACAGTTTGTCTTCCCAGTGCAATGCCGTTCTGCGGGGAAGACGGCTGTCCAGTTCTGAGTACCATGATCTGCATTTGTATCAGAAGGCTAATGTAAGATGACACAGTCTGAGAAGAAAAAGCTGCATACAAAAAATATTAAGTAAAAATAAGGGTTTTTAAAAATTATTTTTGGAGTAGGCAACAGTACTGTACAGTTTTATTTACGTTACTACAACTGATCAGAATAGGGCTCTAGTGAGCACAGTTCTGCACACATCAGGGAATCTGCAGCTGCAGATTTGAATAGGATAGGAAACATTATATAAACTTACTGCACATGCTGCTTCTCCTGCTGTAACAGCTAATATGTCAAGACATGCTTATAGAAGCAGACACATGCATATGTGCATCGCAGACAAGGTAGGTGCTCAGCTGGAATTCAAACCAATGAGTATTTACAACTACCCTCGCCACCCCTCTCTTGCGTATCTTGCAAATTCACAAGCTGCCACAGTATATTCCAAATATTTTAAGTTGTAATTCTCTTCAAAGCTAAAAGCTGGAAGTATAACATGGTAATTTTGAATATTTAATACTTTACAATACTCACAGACTAGTTCTACTAAGCAGTATCTGTTCCTAAACCAACAGACCGTGCAATAAGAACACCTTTCTTTAACTATAGCTACCATTACTGGTGCTCAAAGCCAACTTCTGAATCCTTAAAGCTTAGTTAACTCAGAATAGTTTTCCTCACAGTAAGAGCATGATGTACTCCTAAGTAATGAATATTTCCATGCCACCTTCTATTTTAAATTCTTAATTTTATTGTCTATAACATGATTTTTTTTTTAATGTGGCAAGAATTCTTTCATAACAGAGACTGTTTTTCTCCCTAGGATTCTAAGAGGTGAAAAATAAATGTTGGTAGATGCTAAGCATGGAAAATTTCAGCCTAAAATTCCTTTAAGTAATGAATGACGGAGAATAGGGCATTAGAATGAAACCCATTTCTAACGTTGCTGCATTTCCCTCCTTTTAGCTCTAATGTAGAATTCAGAGTATCTGGGGCGATGTTACTGCAGCATAGATCTGGTTGCTTAACCAATAAGATATAAATCTAATCGATCAAGGACAGCATAGAAAGGGCAAAACCTGTTTTTTTTTTCCTTTTTACACTGGTTAGCCTCTCTGCCTTAACACAGATGTAAAAGTAGCCACCTGAAGAAAACTTAGGTTCCAGTTGCCACCTGAGCTTAGCTGAAAGATAGCTCCATTTCAGCGCACATTGACCCAAATGTATCTCAGCTGACTCTGTCAATAAGAGTAAAAACTAAGCGTTCTCCATGATATAGAGTCCAGTTCTCTGAAAACTAATCAAGACTATAAGGTCATCTTGCACTGGTTATTGAAGAACCATCAAAATAATTCTTTCTTGCTTCTATTCCAACATGGACCGAATTTAAAAAATAATCTACAACAGAAATATGCTGTAGATCAATATCAGTAGAATATGCAGTAGATCAAATCTGCTTAATAACTGATGATTTCTCCAGCTAGCATGTATGATCAGATAGTCCTTATATCCCAGGAAATCATGCCAATATTTCAGGTGCTTAGTGGGTCAGACAGTAATGCTGATGTTTTGAAACAGGGCAACATTATAGACAAGAGGGCACTGGTTCCTCAAACAATATAACTGCCTTATTCTTTATTTATCCGTGTGAGATTGCAACAGCATTGTCATTATATATGTTTTTGAAATGAGGCAAATTCAAAAATTAGAAGATAAAGTGTACTTCTAAACCTGCTTAGTGACCGGCCAGCCAAAACCCAGAGAAATCAATACGACATTAATTCCCAGTGGGAGCTGGGCTCAAAAACGTTTAGACCAATTTGAAAATTTTGCCTATGTCTAAAAACAATCTAATATTTCTGGAGCCAAAAGCTCATGGGTTTAGTGGATCTCGTGTTTATACCTTGGAACTTCAGGATGTGAAAGTACCTCTAACATTAACATTAAGAAAAAAAAAGGTTGTTGTGTTTTACATACACTTGGCATCAGGAGAGACTGATCTGTGTGACCAAAAGTAAGCTATGTAAATTAAAGCAACAAAGTGATAGTAGTAATTACATCAAACTGTTGAGTGTAGCCCTTTCCTCGGACTGCAGTGAGCAATACAGATTCATCTGATCTTACGTACATCTTTCCTGTTGGACTCAATGGCTTTGTGAAGTCTTAAATTACAACTTTCTAAAAGGAAACATTTCAAAAACTGACCTGTAAGCAAAGTAAGAATTCTATCGACAGATTCAGCTTACCAGGGTATACCGTTCACTGCACTGATTTAAAATTTACCTGCAATTAATCCCATACCTGGCAACTGGAAAACAGGAAATTTTGTTTTAAAGCATAGTTTTCAAACTGCAGAATGGAGGAATTCAGTTGCTCAAACCTTAATCAAGGTCTCAAATAGGTGTTTGCAAAGTTTGTGGGGTTTTTGTTTGTTTGTTTGTTTGATTGACTGATTCATTGATTGTTTTCGTAAGGATGGTGATTTAACAGCAGGGTTATTAAGTTGCAGGTTACATAACAAAAATTTTATTTCCTTGGCCCTATCTGTTCTCAGCTTCCAAGTGTTCTGGGGCTCCATGTCAGCTCAAATGTTCCTTTGCTTGTCATCCCTAAAAGCACACCCGGTGTGATACAGCGTTAGGACAGCCCAGGGAGCTAAACTTGCAGTGACTCTGCACGACTCTACAGCATGTGAGAGCAGCTGAGGTTCACCCTCTCTGGAATGCACAGCTGGGAGATTTCCCTAGCTCCAGCAACAGCTCCTCTCCCCAGACATCCACCACAGTCACTCCAGCCCCAACATAACTGAAGAAATCCTGTAGACTTAGATGGTAAATTTAAGACATCTCTGTCATCCACGTATAAAAGCCTCTGTGGGCCACAAGTAGCTCACTGGGGATGGGGAGATAAGTCAGTCATTCAAAGATTTCCCTTTTTGACTGCTGAACCTAGCTTTTGCACTGCAGTTCATCTGCCAAGCAATTATTCCCAGCAAGCAGAGTCACAAAGAAGAAAGTAGTTTTTGATAAACCAGTTGACAAGAATCACTGCTTTCTGACAAAACTGAACATCTCCCATGCCCCTCTGGCAACCCAAACTCGTGCTGCATTGACTGTGAGGATGTGAATCACTTGGTCTTTTACCAGCAAGAAAAAAGAGTAAAGTCTTAATGTTCACAGATCCAAGGACAGGAAGTCTCTGTGCTCGTGGACTCAGCAGAGCCTGAGCAGCGAGCTCTTCCTGGTGAGCCTCCAGCCAGCTCTCCACTGCTACCGTAGGAAGTGGCGTCAAAGGAGTCAGGCAGGACATTTTGCAATAACGTCCATGGGATGTGCGAGTCATTAGTTTCTTTGAAAATTTGGATTATATTTTTCAGGTATCTTGAGTTAAAAAATAAAAGGCATACAGAGTCATGACAAGTAGCCTAAAAATTGGCAGTTCTGATCTTCAAGGCAAGAAAACACTTCACTTTTTCAATATGATAATTTTTCATTCCTATGAATAGAAGCTGAACTGAAATAAAAAACCTCAAGTTTGACCTCTCTGGAATTGAGTAACTATGAAGGAACTTGGAGCTAGTTGAGTGAGGAAGCAGTTTAAGTTAAAACAGATAGTACAACCACCTTATAATTATTATTCATGTAAGTATTATGTATATAAGAATATATAACATAGCTTTCTTAGCTACCATATACACCATACAGATTATTGGAAAGGTGGGCCTTAGGCTTAAGTAGTTCTTTGAGGATGGTAATATGTATTTGGAATAACTTCTTTAATGCATACATTTTTGTTTGAATATTCTTCATCCTTATAAACACAAATCTTGAAGTTGCTTTGAGGTTCAGCTCTTTGGAAGTTATACCACTGGAGACAATTAATACGCAGTGTTTCTAACTGTATATATTATGATTGAATCTGATAGCACAATCTGTAGTGAAGATGTCCCAACATTTCTTACTTCAAGACACCTCTTTTAGTTATGTATGACTTTGCCAAATAGGTTTTGGACTGAAGAAGTTCTTACCAGATGCTTTCCCTGATTATTTTCTTCGTTTGTTTTGCAATTTACAGGTAAAATAATGTAAACATGAGAACAGGGCTAGACAAAAAGTGTGTTATGTTGCCCATGTTGAAAATGTTGTGGGTTTTTACCTTAAAAGTTTTACTCCATCCACTTGTTGAAGTAAAAATGTTAAATTTGACAGGAATGGAGGAGCTTTATGCTAGGAAAATATTCCTGATGTTCTTCTGGAAATCTATCCACATTTGAAGAAATCCATTTTGCAAGTGTTCAGAAAAGACTTGCTAGAGATTTAGCTGAAAACTCTGAAGAGTCTGCCAGCTGTGGACCTACTCAGGGCTGTACAGGCATAATTCTTCCTGTGATTACAGGCAAGCACCACAAAATGTGTCCCTCTCAGGGACTTTTCTGTTGACAGAGTGCAGAGGAGAGAACAAATTAACTTGAGTGCAGCATAGAGAAAAGTGGAATTTAGGAGTTAGTGATTATATACACAGAGAAAGAAATGGAAGGAGTATGATGAGTGAGAGAGCGGTACCGTGAATTGCCATGTGTATATGCAGGAGGCGGGGACTGGGAGCTTGTGTGGAAGATGAGGTTTAGAGGATGACAAACAACCAAGGTGGACAAAGGAAGATGACTGAGGTTAGCTGAGCAAAGGGACCAGGAAAAATATGTGAAGAGAATTAGATGAGGATTTCAGCGAATGGGGTCAAAATGAACACCAGCTAAACCATGGATTAGGCAGTGCAAGAGGGCTAACTGGTAGTTTGGGAGCTGCTCAGTGGTTAGCTGAATTGTTTGCGTAGGTGAGAAGACAGGAATGTAAAAGACATAAAGAAGACTGAATAAGAGTGAAACAAAACCTTAAAACAACATTTTAAAGGTGCAATGCAAGGTTAAATGCAAGCCTTTAACACATAGGAAACGCCAACATCGATACTGCTTTTGAAATTTTAATTTGAACCCTTGGGCGCAAGCATGATGATACACAATTATGGCATGATGATAGACTATTTCTTCTACAGAAACCCAGCCTTACTCAGGGAACCCCATTATAAGAAATCTCCTCTGGGTTTCCACAAGGTTATAAATTGAAGATTATAAAACTCCTGCTTCATTGGCTCTGGCAGTCAGAAGGTGTGAAATGCATTAAGCAGTGAATTGTTAGAAGGAAAGCCACCTGCACAGAGATGCTGAAAATTAGGTTCCTTCTTTGCCTCTGACAGTTCTTATATGACACTAAACAAGTAATTTTAATCTAACTTTTCCAGATGGTCACTAATTACACATTTTCAGAGAGCCACCCAGAGATCTGAGATCTAGTTTGAAATAGTGTTGGCTAGTCACAGCTGAATTCCGCTGGAACAACGCTTCAGATGTAAGGATTTGAAAAGTCAGCTCCTTGGCACCTTGGACATTGAATATTACAAAACAGTTTTGACTTTAAGTTCTTGCTTTCCCATTCTGTGGCAGTTAATACTTCTCACCTCAAACTCTTCATCGGGTCCAGATGTCCCTCCAAACAGAGAAGAGTAATTTAATTTGGTTATTCCACAACTGATTTCAAGTTGAATACCTCAATAAACAACTCTCTCATTTATGCAAAACTACATGGATTTGTTTGTTTCAACTTGAACATTTAGTTCAATCCTACAGGGCTTTTGGCACTTTTTTTGGTTAGCTTGTGATTCATCTCACGCAAGGGGTCAACTAGGTTCTTGAATTAAATACATAAGGAGAAAAAAAACAATAGTTCTGGAATGAGAAAACCATTGTAGCTTGCATTTACTGAACAAAAACCTATGTGGTTAAGCTTTGTAACTAAAATAGAACCTCTACTTTTGGATAGAAACCAGAGAACAGTTTGGAGTTACAGTAAAATATCATGTAGACAAATTAATTTCAGTGGAACAATAGTCTGAAGTGTTGCATTCATTTTATTTTCAAACTCAGGAAACCCAGACTGTGATTCTTTCATACCCAAGTAGAGTTTATTAAATGACAGCTAATGTAGGAAGATACAGAGCCAAAAACCTGGGGTAGAAAAGGAACATTTTTTGTAGTAGTGTGGGAGGATGAAGCTCAGAAGAGTGTTTTATATCTTTTAGTGACTCAGGTATTACATACTCAAATGAGTGCCTAACAGCAGAACAGCTTGCTATGTAACTTCTCAGGCTAGAGGGCTGAAAGCAAAGGGTTACACAAGGGAAAACATAAGCGTACTTGGTTCAGCTGAAATCAAACTCAGGACACTCCTAATTCTGGAGTGATGTTTACAGCTTATGATCTTGTAATTAGAAAAAAAGACAAATCCGCTAACATCAGAACTGGAGATAGCACAGAAAAATGTAAATGTGCTGAAATGTGGTGAAAACTTAAAGCAGAACCTGCCATTTGCTACTTATGTTCTAATTTTTTCTTCTTTTTTAAAATTTTTTCCCCCATTTTCGATATATGCACCGCGGCACCTTGCATTAATAGGTCTAACACCCTCTCCCCCTGAACCAAACACAGAATCATAGAATCATTAAAGTTGGAAAAGACCTCTATGATCATCAAGTCCAACCATCAGTCCAACACTACCATGCCTCCTAAACCATTTTTTTTAACACCTTCAGGGATGGTGACTCCACCACCTCTCTGGGCAGCCTGTTCCAATGCCTGACCACTCCTTCAGTAAATAAATTTTTCCTAATATCCAATCTAAACCTCCCCTGATGCAGCTTGAGGCCATTTCCTCTTGTCTGATCAGTAGTAACCTGGGAGAAGAGGCCAACACCCACCTCACTACAACCTCCTTTCAGGTAGTTTTAGACAGTGTTAAGGTCTCCCCTCAACCTCTCCTTGTAAGACCTGCTCTGCAGACACTTCACCAGCTTTGTTACCCTTCTCTGGACACACTCCAGCACCTCAATGCCTTTCTTGTAGTGAGGGGCTCAAAACTGAATACGGTATTCGAGGTGTTGCCTCACCAGTGCTGGGTACAGGGGGACAATATTGTCCCTACTCCTGCTGGCCACACTATTCCTGATACAAGCCAGGATGCTGTTGGCCTTCTTGGCCGCCTGAGCACACTGCTGGCTCATGTTCAGCCGGCTGTTGACCAACACCCCCAGGTCCTTCTCTGCTACTCTTCCCCAAGCCTGTAGCATTGCATGGGGTTGTTGTGACCCACATGCAGGACCCAGCACTTGGCCTTGTTGAATCTCATACCGTTGGCCTCAGCCCATCGATCCAGCCTGTCCAGATCATCCTACCCTCAAGCAAATCAACACTCCCGCCCAAGTTGGTGTCATCTGCAAACTTACTGAGAGTGCACTTGATCCCCTCATCCAGATCGTTGATAAAGATATTAAGCAAGACTGGCCCCAACACTGAGCCCTGGGGAACACCACTTGTGACCAGACACCAACCGGATTTAGCTCCGTTCACCACCACCCTCTGCGCTCGGCCATCCGGACAGTTTTTTTACCCTGCAAAGAGTACACCCATCCAAGCCACGAGCTGCCAGCTTCTCTAGGAGGATGCTGTGGGAGAACATTCAAATAAATTTATAGTAGAGAAAATATTATGCTCCCATATAACTGTAGACTGCCAGCAGATGCACAGGAAGGCTCAGGCCTCCTAAATTCCACAGATAAAGTCTATGGGAGAAACAACCAAACTCCTGGGATGCTGTTCTGTTTCTTAACACAACAGAGACTATCCTTTCCCTTCTAAAAAGTCACTGGTTTTGCTATTTTAAAAGTGTATGAGGTTGTATGTAGACTTGCTCAAAAAAAAAAAAATTTCCTTTTTCATAGGAAAAGTTAACAGCCATTACGGAAAAATGACTTCAGGCTTCTAGGCTGTGAGAGTGTTATTGCATTTGGATTGCAGATCTAAAATATTGCAGGAGTCTTCTCTAAGCAATTTTCCTTTGAGCGAGACAATGTCTTGTATTAAAAACAAGTTCATGAGATATTATGAGACACTAAATACTTTTTAAACATTCATTTGATTTTCTTTAAAAGATCCCCTTGAAACCATAAAAGAGATAATTTAATCTCTTAGATTCCTTTACTGTCTACATGAAAGAAAAGCCTATGAAGAGGCTGAAGTTTCATGAGTACCTTACTTTGCAAGGGAAAGGTCCCAGCTGTGTGTTCAGATCAGTGGGCCAGCATTTTGGCCAAAAAATCTGAAAAAAATTGGGTTTGTCATTGCAGTAAGGTGAACTTGCAAGTTTCAGCAGGTATGATCTTTTGTTTTCACAGCCTACAGCCAGAGGAGCCATTAGGCCCCGTAGTCTTACCTCTTACATAATACAAACTATTAGGTTTCAGCCAGATGTGTTACTGTATTACCTTCAGAATTAAGCTATTAAGTTAGATGAAAAAGATTTCAATGCCCAGAAGAGTAAGAGATTCTTTAGCCACAGTCAGAAAACAGGACACATAAGGTGACACTTGTGCTCAAGGTCATGGCGAGAGCTAAAGGCCCAGTAGGTGATCTCAGAAGATGAACCACACTTCACACTATGGAGGAAGGAAAGTCTTCACAAGTACTTGACAAGTCTAATGTGGAGGTTATTCCTTTCCATCTCCAAATCTGGTAATGAGTGAAAATCGGAATAAATGAGGAGGGCATATTAAGCAGGACACTAAAAGCAAAGATCCTTGGCACAGCCTTAAAGCATGAATGAATTCTGTGTAAGATCCCATATCCAGGTGTGGTTGATCTCTGGTACTTCAGATGAATATCAGAAAACTTGGGATCACTTGCTTACATGTTGCTAATTGTTCATGAGGCAGAAAAAGGCCATACTGATTCTTGCCAGTGAATAACTAATGGCTCTATGCATGTGATCCAATTGTAATGATTGCTTTACTGCACAGCTGTAATTTAACAAGCATGGCGAGGGCACTGCCTACAATATCCCTGAGGCCTGTGAAGGATGGAGATAAACATCACTTCACTAGACACAGACTTAGTAAAACCAGAGTGAACTGTACACCTATTCAGTCAATCCAGTGGACCTATGACACTTTTTCTCAGGGACTAGATTAAAGCAAATCTTTTTAGAATGAATCTTGCTTGAGATTCTGACATGTGTCCTAAACCCTGCATTTTTTTTGGTGACCATATTTTTAAATACTGTCAACTTGCCACACAAATAGAAATTAAATCAGAACCCCAATTTTATTTTTGATAGCATAGCACCAGTAAGCTAAACTAGTGTTAAAAATAAATCCCAGGTCAGAACTGCGAGCCTATTTCCATAAGTGAATGACAGTGCAACTGCTGATCCTTTGCCTTTAAGAACTGTTAAATCTCAAACAGGCTAATTCACAAAATAATGTGGGTGAAAAAGCAGATTTCAGATAGAAACTAATCAAAGATGGATACCAACATCAGTTAATGTCACAGCAAAGACATAATATTTAGGTATACGTTTATATATATATACACCTGCTAATGTAAGAAAGTAAAATGCAGCAAGCAAGATAGTTTTTCACTAACCTCTGCTTTTAAAAGGGATCTCTGTTTCTGACTGGTGGTGTCAGACCAGTGCACAATAGAAAAGTATACTAACAGACGTAAGGCCTATGCCAATTGTTTTTAATATAGGGTCATAAAATATTTTCTTGCATTATGATAGGAACAGTAAAGTCGCACTGGTGTGAAACTGATAAAAACAAGATCTTGAGCAGGTTAATGTGTTTTTTTAAGTGACTGCAAATAGCACTTGCGAATGGAAGTGTGCAGCATCTACTTAGAAAAGCCATCCATTATTGCAGTATTATGAGGGAAAAGGAAAGGATAACATCCTAAGAGGTCCTGACTCTAGCTGAGGCTCTGTGTGAACTGATGGATGCAAAACTCTCCAAATTGGACATTTGTGGCACTTGAAGGATCGGGTGCTGTAAAATGTGAGCATTTACATGGGTCCTGTACAACTGGGCACATATAAAAGGGGATTTTGATATCCAGGTCTCTTTTGTCTCTGTCAGCATGCGCCACTCACTACCTCTTACGTACCGTGGAACATACCCGGTACCTAAAATTGAACGATGGGCCTGAACTCTTGCATTTTCGCTGTGTGATGTGAAGTTAAAAGGTTTAGTACAACAGACTTGATTTAGACAAGCAAACAGAAACAAATATGATATTTACTTACTTTAGGCGCTTTCAGTACCTAAGGTTAAAGAGACATCTGTTTCTGTGGTATAATTCCAGTGGTTTCAACGGAATCAAGGCAGGATAAATTTGATGCAATACGTTCACCTGGTCACCTAGCACACAGCAGAGACGTTCCCTTTGTGTGGAAGTCTGCATACAATCAGTTTGCCATCTAGTGGCAACTATTTTGAACACAGACAGTAATTTAAAACAGTAGCTGTTATTTTAAATACCGGGATGTATTAAATCATCTGAGGTGTATGAAAATACACATTATCAGGTAAAAATTATTTTGAAGCCTCAAAGGGTAACTGCATGTATGCCCAGCATTGTGCATTCAGTCAGGGAAAATTTCCTGACTCAAGCTGACTATCTAACACAATTGCACTAATACTTTTTGTACAGTGTGGCTGGATATATCTCACCTGTAGGATTTTGCATGAAAGAAGGTGGAACAAAAATACTGATGATTAGACACCTTCTAATTCACACATCACCCTCTCCTGCTGGTCTCTCTGGGATTAAAAGAAATGCTATTATTGAAAATTTTTACGCAGCCGATCTGTGGCCCTACCTGAGTAGTCTCAGTGACTGGAACAGCAGTTGCTCATGTGGGAACAGCAAAGACACGGCCAAGTCAGCTTGTTTGTATTAAGGTTATGAGTTACTAATAGAAAGACTAGTCGCAGCTAGCGACCACATGTCATACCTTCTAACCCAAAGCAGCTACCAGAATCTGCTCAGGAAATGCAAAAAAGATGTACTGTTTCATGGTGGATGGCCTGGTAACACTTATGCACTCATGTAAGTGGGTTTATTTTCCCTACTTTTAATTCTAATTTGGCTATTCTTAAGAGTAACTGGACATTTATCCTCCTGTAGTACTTAAATGATCTTTGTTACTACGCTATTCCTTGCTTTACTATTACTACTATATGTATCGTGACACAGGAAATGTATCTGACAGGGAAATGCTTTTATCTCATTACACAGATAAATGCCTCATTGCTTCAAACTTGAAGTGGCAAAGACTTCTGCCCTTCCTTCTGCACAAGGGATTCCACAGATTTCATAAGAAGCTTAAAAAAACATTAAACCCATTGTCAGAATACAGTGTACCTAGACCTGATTTTAAAATAGTAAAAAGATACAAGTCCCGTGTGTCTAAATTCTACCGGGACCCAATTCCATAGTGACAGAGATGAAATACTTGAGAGCCAACTGACGTCAGTCAGTCTAGAAGACATGCCAAATAGCTGGCAGTAGCTAACCTCTGTGTATGACAGGAACAAAAGGGTGACAAAAGGTCAGAGAGGAGCACAGGTCCTCCAATTTTAGAGTATCCTGAACTGACAGGGGAATCCCCAAAACACTGAAAACTTGAGCAATGTGATATGAAAAATTGGATTTAAAGAAGGTTTAGGCTGCTGAAATTCATATGAGGATGTCATTAGCTATTATCCTGCAGAAAACCATTTAATAATGAATTCTATTAAACAGGAGCTGTACTAAAGATCTGTTGAAATACATTTTGGAGATCTCATAAATACAATTTTTTTCTTTGTTTTCTGACAAATATCAGCTGGATCTAATGTCAGAGGAGCCATACAATGGAGTAAAAATTCTTTAGATGAGAGAATTTATCAGGTTTCTGAGCTTAATGATATGCCTGCTTACACTGTACTAGTCAAAAATATAAATATACATAGGTGTTTCATTGAGTTACTGAATGTATCTGTGTTCAACCTCTTATTCAGCGACCACAGACAAGTGCTCAATTCATTAAAAATATACTTTAGCCCCGATTGCCAGCCTAGCTGTGATAAAATGACTTGCATTCTGTTCTGGGCAATGAATCAGGGTCACAAGAGTTAATTAAAGTTCTAATGGCAGGGTCAACCAGGTCAAGTGAATGAGTTTGTCTATATGTAATTAGGGCAGAATGGAAGATAATGGAGTTCAACAGGTGTAACTGAGAGCAGAAGCCACCTCTTGCATTAGAGTGCTTGACTTGAAGATTCAGAATTGCTTTCGGAGTGAGAAGTTGGGGAAAAAATGCCTTTTTACTTGTCAATGGAAGAAATTTTTCTCTAGAAATGGCAGGTCTGAAAACAGACAACGTCCTAGCACCATCATTACTCTCGTTTTCAAACATGCTGAACTCAAGCATGTGAATAACGTGATTGTTTCAACAGCACACATTTTTATTTTCAAGGTAAATGCAGTGTATCTATGACTGCAGAAAAATAAAGATAAATGAGAGAAATTCTGTCGATGGAAATTCATCCTGGATGTGGTTTATTCTACATCGGTTCAGTTTTAGAATGTCTGTATTTTCTCACATTAAAGCAATGAGTTCAAACTAAAGATAGCAAATAACAAAAATAATTAGTTTATGGCACTTTTCAATCTAATAAGAAAATGCATACTTCATCCTGACTCCTCTATACAGAGATCTCTTTCTCACAGGCTTACTGTTTTTAAAACAATCACTTTCCTCAAATACCAATAAACAGCAAAAGAGTATTCCATGAGCAGGACAAAACCCTAAGAACCCAGTGTAAAAGCACTGAGGCAGGTTTATTTAAACTCCCTCTTCAGAGAGCAAAGGGAAACGTGTGAACATGTAAGTGTCCCAATAGTCCTTCCACAGCAGTCCCCCAGCTGTATATTAACACATTTATGATAGCTATTGGCAGTGCAAATTTCCTTCTACTACCTTGCCAGCGCTCAAATCAGCCCTTCGATCAGAAGGTACACTTCTGCAAATGAAAAAGGAGTTCAGTTTCCGTGCCCAATCAATCCTGGTATCCCTCCTCAGAGCGCCAGAAAGGGATGTTAATTAGTGCCATGTATTACTGCACTGGGGACACCTGCCTGCAGTGAACAAAAATGAGACCATTAGGTCATTTCACAGAGACTCTACAGTTATATCTACCCCAGTAAATTAAAATAGTGACTGGGAACATTCTTGGGCACGGTAATAGGACTGCATATTAAATTAAATTAGGATGGAAAAGGTTCTTGCCCACACCGGTGAGCACAACTGGGGAGGCTAGTGCAGCTGTGGGCAGCCGCCCTGTCTGGTAGAGTACGCACTGGTCATGTCACACCATGTGGCCCAGGAGCCTTCCTGGCACTTTTATGGTACTAGTATACACATAGTATATGGTTACTTGTTAAGCTTTTACATAATGTATAAAATTTATAGTTGAATCAATTTTAAAATAGATAATCCCATAAAATGTTCAAGCATTCCAAAATCACCCATGACATCCTGTCAGCTAGATTTTGGCTTTTTCAAATGGTGGAAAAACAGATTTGATAGCTGTTAGGTTAAGTGGCAATGGCCCATCTGTGCACCCACAAAAGAGCACAGAGACTACATCGGACCCCAAATAATACCATGATAGGGTGCTCCCAGGTTCATCAAGGAGAGCCACTGGTTCATCTTGACAAGCCCAGAGGAGCACAGGAGCAGGCGGGAACCCAGATTACAGCCTCCTGAGGAGTAAAGACGCTGTCCCACTTCCTTCCAGGTTTTTACCAGGACAGCATCAGCCCTGATGTTCAGGTGTGAAATCCATCAAGATGAGTCACTGGGAGCAGCTCTCTGGATGACCTTTCAAGCTAAGGGGGCTGCTGCCTAGGGGTGTGGGACACTTTAGGGGATGCAGGGGAAGAGTGTTTTGGGGATTACCCAGGATTTATTATGGGATGTTCAGGGGAGGAACCAAAGGCTGGAAAAAGAGGGATTTAGGCAGTTTGGGGAGGAACAATTGTGGAAAAGTGTGTTTGCATGTGTGAGAGAGCCTGGACCAGCAACTGAAGTGGGGCTGCAGCCTCAGGGGCTGACAACTCCAGGTCCCAGCTTCTGGGGAGATTGGGATCCAGGGCCAGCTGCTGGGCAGACTGAGTGGCAAAGCCCAGCTACTGGGGGCACCTACCTTGTACATGTGTATAAATGTATCTTCTCACTAGTAGACCTCCAACCTACTCAGCCAGAGAGGGAAACAGGATGAGACTGTGTCTGTGTGAGTGATCCACGTGCCTGTCTGTGATCTGTGTGGCATACATGTGTAGATGTATAATGTGATGTATATGTATGCTCTGGGTGTGTGTGCTTACTGGGAATATATCTTCGGCCTCATTACTGGACTTGGGGGCATGGAGCTGCAGCAGCCTTGCCTCTTTCAGACTGTTTGATCCAGCACGACATATATTCCTCTAGCAATAGTAGCAATTTTGCAACCCACTCTTCAGTTTTTTTGGGTCTATTCCTAAAGAGATTTTTCAGTGCTTCACTGTACTCATCAAAAATTCCCACTAACACTAGTGGAGATGCCAGAATATCTTCAAAATGTCGGCTTGTGGTAATCAGCACGTTAAACTTCTCAGCAGAAAGGCCAAATATTGATTTTTTTTTTTTAATACAGACAATTAAACTTGGTTCTTAGACATACAATGGGGCCAGGGTGGAAAGTTTACATTGCTGCAATAGTGTTATAGCGTCTTTCTGGATAAACAGAAGACTTCATTTTCAGTTCTATCAATCCCACACCATTCACAAACAATAAAATTAATTTCTAGTTTGAATAAATAAAGCCTACTAAATTGGTTCCTTTGCCAATACTTTCAAGCTTTATATTGAATTTGTTCACAAAGCCAACAGTGTCAGTTACCAAAACAAAAGATGTTGTTTACTATTTTTGCTATTAATTAAGCCAACTCCTTAGACAGAAGTAGCTCATTGGGGTTAATTATCTGTAAAAGAATCCAAATCATTTGCAGTTTACAAATCAGAAAGAAACATACCAAATTTTGGGGTTGAATTCTTTTAGTAATGTGAACATTTTAGAGTTTGTGAGCTTTTACACTGAAATTCAAGGAGACAACTTTTTGGGAGCTGAAAGTCACTAAAATTAATCTCTCATTTAATCAATTATATTGAAAGCTCTTTTACATTATATTATCAGGAATGAGGTCATTGTTAAAAGCAATCCAGCAAAATTTGGAACTAATAGTAGACTGATATTTTCAAAGCACATTCCTGCTTCCACTAAATTCTCCGATTTCCCACCCCTCAAAATTTATCTCTCTGCAACTGAGGTTAAAGAAGGAAAGAACCTAATTGCTTTAATCCTCATGGAGGCAGAGCCTAGACCTGACACAATTCCAGCTCCTTCCATACGGGTGCCAAGCTGTCATATTAAAGCTGTATAATGCATATACGATCAACACCAAATTGTATGGGCTTTCATAGGATACAATTAAGCTATATTTGCTAAAGTTGTAACAATGCTAAGTCACTACGTTTTAGTGCTTCTTTCTTTCAAAAAAGCATTTTCATAAAGTTTCCTTCACTGCACTGACAGTCTTCCAGTCACTGCAGTAAAAGAACAAAAACAGTGGCCACTATTTTTTTCCAAGCTCTTCTACCCTTGTGCACAATGTAAGTATAGTTCCTCCCTATCAGCAGGTGGAGACAGAGTACACATGTTTTGATGTCATCATCCTTCAGTTAATTAAGACTTTCTCACCACACAACCTAGACAGCATCCATTTGGTTGATCTTTGTATTTTCTTAAAGATTTCAGGATAATGAATCAACATACCTTGGGCTTTAGTAAGTTCCCTGATTTTAAGACTTTTTTCCATTTTAGGAATTACCTAAGAAATGTAATTCTGGATCTAGCCCTACATCTTAAGGCCCAGTGTGCTGTAGCACAAGCAAGTAGTGTAACAGCAACCCAAATCACCTGTTAACTTCCATGAGAGATACTCATGTAATATTGCTGTATGATATAGTGCTTCAAATTGTTGTTAAGTATTTTTGCAATGCTATTCAACAGCATCATAAATTGTGGGCTTAAATGGGAACACTCTAAAAAAACCCTGTGACTAATAAGCTTAGGCAGCAAACTTAGCAGAAAGCTTTTATAAAAATTTTCTCACAGCTTGTTATTATAAACTGACTTTTTGTTTTGGCCCAGTAGCAGATAGGAACTACATATTGCCTGGATAGTATTAAATGCCATTATTAGTTTCTTAAAAGAGGTACTGCCCTATAGAAGTATCCTTAATTTTACTTTCAAAAAGCATCTTTAATAATTCTCCATTCCACAATTGTCTGCACTTATGCTTTTGTCACCATCTTTAAATCTTATCCATTACATATCACTACAAAGAAAGCACATGGGTACAGCCAAAAGCCAAGTAACAGTATTTATTAACAAGTCTCAAATACATGAGGGTAAGGTATCATTATCCTACCAAAGTAACTGTTTCCTGGGTGTTTTGTAAGGCAAACCAGCACAAACTCCAGGGGTTAAAAAATAGTGGAGTACTTTTTTTCTCTCATAGCTTTAATAAAAATTGGTAGTGTAATGCTTCAGAAAATAGTCTGTATTTAAAAGTAGGACTTGTTGAAACCAAAATAGATCATTTATTTTAACCTCTATTAAAACTTGTCTTCTGTCTCCCTCTGCTGATTAGGAGTGGTCATATTTCCTGATGCAGTAAAAAAGAATTTGAAGAAAATATGAAATACAAAAAGTGATTATTCCATTATCTTGGCATTTTGCTAACGGCAACAAAACGTCTTTGCCATTATCATTCACTACTGAGTGATGTAGTCAGTATTTTGGGTCACACACAGTTCCTGCCACTCCCAATTTTAGTTTGCTCCTGTTCACTGGGTTACCACAATTCTGGTGCTTCCAATCTTGAAGTAAGGATGCAACAGAAATATTATCCTTTCTCTTAGAGTATTTAAAGTTCTCAGCTATGCAATAGGAATGGGAGGAACCTCATAGTCTTGCCAGCAAATCCATGCCTACTGCTTCCATTACATTTCAGTCAAACTCGGTAACTTTGGTTCTCTCTCCAACCTTTGTCTGGTTAAATTGACTCTTTGTGAAGAAGCAAGTCAGTGAATGTAAAGTCTTGCTATGTTTAATAATGGTCTTAGTTTAATGCAATCCATTACTTTTTCAATTATCTTGCTACTTAGAGTTACTGCCAACGTTTATGCAAATTAATTTTAGGTCATGCCTCTTCTCAGCTGATACTTTGGGGTAGATAGCATGCTCTTTGAATGAAAACTTTTGTTCCTTTTCAAATATTTTTTAATTACTAAAGCCAATATTTCTTCATTAATTTGCTAGTTGTTACTATTGCAACCATTTAAGCAAATTAATTTAGGTTTTTTATTTTGTTTCAGTCTGTTCCTTTGACATCACTTCAGCCTTCAAAATAGGCCTGTAACTGATGTACAGATTTTTGTGCTAGCATTTTGCACAGGAAGGAATTTCACACAATACTACCAGTAATTTCCCTGACAGCATTCACAATCTGGAGCTATCGAATCCATGAGCAAAAGCTCTTCTTTGCTGAGTGCAGACTATATTTTAAAACAGGTAGCATTTATTTTTTATGATTAAAAAGGCATAAAACCCCTAATGAAACTTGTACATATTATGTTAGTGATAGGAAAAAAAAAGTTCATTCTTTGTTCAGTTTCATAAGTGTTCTCTTGTATGATCTCCTTTTTCTAAATAACACTGCATACTGAATCATAATGTGTCTCTAAAAAGTCAAATATTAATCCATTAAGGAATTGCTCAGTAGAGGTTGGATCTGTTCTAGAGCATACTAAATTTCATTCTGCTGAGGGAACAAAATATGGTTCAGGAAAAGAAAAAGAGTCATAACATGAGTCTGGCATTTCTTAACCTAATTATACCTAATTTAATGTGAATTATACTTGATGTAATAATGTGATAGAAGAAAAATGTTAGCAAAGAACACTGTGAAGAAAGTACCTTTCCATGTCTATAGTCAATAGAATTAATGTTAGAAATTGTAAAACTAATTAAAAGTAGGAAGGTATAATAACCCCAAGGAACTGTGATCAAATGAATGCTAAAAAGCCAAATAGAAGGTAGAAAACAACAAAACAATATTAGATATATTTGATATGTTTTGGCCAAGTGTAGCTATGAAAGTACGAACATTAAATGAGCTAGTAGGATTTTCTCTTTGCTCTTCAGCAGCTTACAGTTAGCTTGCAGATGGCTCCTGTCTCATTTCAGTTTAATCCAATTAACTCGCCTCACTCTGTCCTATGCTCACCTATAAGAATGTTTTTTGGGGTGAAAAACAGCTGCTTCTTCCTGCTGACATTGGCATATGGAATATAGCAACAGCACTTCTTTTCACTCATCATGTGTCCATGGCTCTCAAGGTCAAAATTGCTGAAACCAAGGTAAAGGGAATTGAGTTTGTTTAGTGTTGTATGTCACTGGCTAGTAGTTAGAGGATTAGACAGGTACTGTGGGGCTTGAAAAAGCAGTTGCTTTCATTCTTACGGTAAGAGTGTTCTTCGATGTTCTCTTCCTAAAAAAAAAAACCAAAATGAAAAGGACACTTTATATGATAGTGTTGGTAGCAAGTACTGCAAAGTACATCTTATAAAAAGGATTTCAAACTATGTGATGTAGTTCCATTTATGAGATATAGTCCTTGGAAGTATCTAATAAAATCGTACATTTGATGTCACTGGTGTATTTCTAAAATTCTTTCTTTAAGTTGTTTTAATATATAATAAATGACCCTGTAGTTTTTAACTTGTGGTTTTTGCTTTTAAGTACTTGAAGGGTTAGAAAGGGAAAAAATAGTTTGAAAATAAAACATATTCTGAGATTTTTAAAATATATGTTTAAAATTCAGTGGAAAGGTCAAATAAAAAAATGAAGTGGAATGTGATACAACTGGAAAATTTTCAAAGGGCTTTAATTTTCCAGTTATTCTTTTAAGAATATATTCTTAGCATGGAGCTGTGTGCATTTCTCTAGCTTACTTGACTGAGCAATGCATGCTATACCTAATACATCACTACATCCCTAAGACAGGGACTAAGAATATTCTGGGTTCAAAGAGAAAAATCCTGGGCCTTTGACGCCCAAGAAAGTTTGTTGCTGACTTCAAGAGAGGCTAGGAATTCACCTACTGTAATCAGAGGTCAACAGGTCATCGGCTCACAGCCATCCTTCAGCTCTGTGGTTTTCACTTCAGTCCCGTCTCACAACTTTTATTACAGTACAAATCTACATCTAGAGCAGATAAGCCTCCAAGGAGGCAGTTGCTAGAGGAGGGGCAGCAGATAAAGGAGAATTACAGGAAATGTGCATCTGCTCAGAGCAATGGAATGAAAATTATTCCCACCAAAAATGTGCTGAAGATTAAAATTCCAGTGCTTAGAGATACTTTGAGGGCGATGGGAGGTAGTACGGCTGCCAAACTTGCATGTGACATTGTAATCAATTACCATTACAGTGACCATCATGTAGACAGTGGAAAAGAAGAGATCAAGAGGGTTATTTGGCCAATTTTCATTTAGAATAAGACTAAAGACAGCGGAAATGGGAAAACTGTATTTAGCCCTCAGACCAACCTGGCTGAAGAGATTAATCATTCTCAGATTCTGCTTGGCTTTGGTTTGATGTAGGGAAAGAAGCAAAGAGTAAGACTGTCCTGGATATTTACTTATTGACAAATATCAGTTTGTATGGGCATGATGGATTTCTCTCCTATTGCATTAGAAACTGAAGCTCCTTGATCTCTTTCCTTGTGGGAAATAGGTGCACCATTCAATATTTAACGCTTTACAATATTTAGCAAAATAAAAATAAGTAGTTTGCTAAATTCACAGTATCTATCCACACTTCTGTCAATGTTGGACAGTTCCATAAATACGTTATCTACCACACAACCATTCGAAGAACTAAGGCCAGAAGTGAACATTAGAGATGTTTGAGTGAAGTTTTGTCCAGAGAGGCATCTGGTTTTGCTTTGAAGGACCTATTATTTCCAAAGGCAGTTTGTTCCACTGGCTAATTGCCTTTACAGTTTAAAATGCCCTTCGTGCATCTTTTGAATTTATCTAGCTATAACTTGCAGCTGTTTACTTCTTGTGGCTTTTCTGATAGATTAAAGAGTCCTTAAGTAGCTGGTATTTTCTGCCTGTGAAGGTACTTACCCTTCATAATCAAATCAGCCTTCAGAGCTAAACAGATTGACCTCTTTAGGGCTGTAGATCTAATGAAAAAGAAAAAAATTTAGCCATCAGGTCCCTTTTGTGGCTCTTCTCTGCACCTTCTTAATTTCTTAACATACTTTAGAAATTGCTGACACTATATTAGATGCCACTTTGTCTTCCCAGTGCTGTGTTTAGAGGTAATACTTCTTCCTTATTTCTATTCATATTCTCCCATCTTAAAACCCAAAGCCTTAAGGGCTTGTTTCGTGTCCCCGTATTGCAAGAGCAGCTCATAAAAATGAGCTAGTATGAGCTAATGCTCATCTACAGCCCTTCTCAGAGTCATTGCCTCCTTGGATAAAGGCTCCTTTTACCAACATATAATAAACTAAATCAAAATGGAAATTACACTTTAGAGCTGCCTCATGTTTTATATTTTTCACTGCAACTGAGTTTGCACCTGCCAACTGAGTTTTATTTAAAAATGGGGACTTAAAAAATATTCTATTTCTTTTCTTCTTTTCTCTATTAATTTTGAATCACTTGTTAAGAACTTTATCCAACTTTATCCTCAAAATCAGCAAAAATGATAAGGGCACTCAATAACAAGTTTTGATAAAAATTCTTGAGTAAAAGCAAATAAATAAAAAGAGCAAATCTCTTTCAAACTTTGCAAAATGAAAATTATCTTTGAAACTTCGCGGTATCTTATACATCTGGGTTTTGATTTAATTCTTTTAGTCTTAGTTGTCCTCCAAATAATTCCTCTTCCTTTCTAGTTATAAATATGTAATTATTATTTCCCCTACCTAAGTCCCTGTAATCAACCTACACACACGTGATTCCTTTTACCTTTCTTCAGAAATTACCCCCATTCCTCTATTAGTTGTTACCTGTTTTTTCTAAAATTCGTCCCATTGTAAATACAGTGTCACCATTCAAAGAGAGGAACTCTGGCTTCTTCTGTATTGATATAATGCTTCACTATATGCAATCCATACTGACTGCTTGCCATCCTGATACACTGAAAAACTGCATCCAATCCTCTGCATTTTACTACTTCATTTATGTAGGGCCGCTTTTCATGGATTTACTTCTGAATGAATATCTATATCTGGAATATTTCATCATCTTAGTCTTACTTTTTCAATTTTAAATTTATTTTTGATCAGCAAGAAGTACTGTAAAACATCAAAACTTTCAAACTCACTTGCTGTCAGCTCAATTCCATTGCTCTCAGGGGAAATTCAGCACGGGATCTCATAGGGCACACAAAATGTACAGGCTTAGGGCCCACATTTACATGCCTGAGTATACTTACTTAATAATGGAACCACTACAGTAATCATGTTGCCCTTAGATCATTATTGCATAATGCATCACAGTTTGGAGATCTGTGGAGGCCTTACCAGAGGAGTCAGGTAAACACACATTGCTAGCTTCAAATACTTGACAGCCAAGCTGGAGGAAGGGCAAGAAAATTCTTAATTCGTTACGTGTGTTGTTCCTGGGCTAAGAATTTATACAATAGTCTATTCCTAAAACAGAAACTGAAACTGGGATGCTTTAATATCAGAAACCAAATGTAGCCATTTTTCCATTGTAAAGCATCATGTAACACAATATTAAAGATGGACAATATGAAACTGGTAGCATTTCTGTCATAGTCACTGGCTTTCTCATGACTGCTTTCTATCTGTATGTTTTCAGAGGAAAGTAAAGAGTAGAAGATGCAAGATGGAAGGGATAGGCAGAGAAGAAAATGAAACAATAAAGAAGGAGTCAGGAGTTTAAAAAATGGCCAAAGAAAGATGAAAGACTCAAAGATTTTAAGAAAGAGAGAAGGAGAAATATGACATGCTAAAGCACTAGCTAGGGTAAGAAAATACAAGACAATCTGGAGTCTATGGAAAAGAAAAACTGATTTTCCTGATCGGACTGTAGTAACATCTTCAGTTTCATGTTCTTAAGCAAGCACAAAATATTGCCAAAGCAATTGCTCAAGTTTGATGTATAGACGTCTCTAGTCCTGATGTACTACGTTGCCCTTTAAAATAATTAAACCCCAAATAAGCATCTGGAATGTCATTACATCATCACAGAAAAACAGAAATTAAAGTGTTCTGCATTAGCAAGACTCTGTCGTAATTACCAAAACATTTTAACCTTCAAAGCATAATTTTACATTATACCTGTAGGACTTACTACAAATCCTAGGGTCTGCATAATTCAGGAAGACAACTTAGATGATCAGAGATATGTGAATTATGCTTCACTGAAAGGATCTCAAGGCATTTTATGAACTTTATCAGGTGAAGGCTCACAGGTTTTTCTCCAGCTGCATTGCTTCTGAAACTTCAGTTTAGAAAGGAAGACACTGGAACAGAGTGAAAGAAATAATGATAACAAGGTATCTTAGGAAATACAAAATCGTTGTATCATTCTCTAGATAGGGCTTCTCTTTTTTTTTTAAGACACAGTGTTTGATCATAAGGTAGTGGTTGCTTTATAAAACTTTTATTCTTAAGGGTATTTTTTTTTCAGTTTGGACTTGTAATTTATTTAGAATTAATTAACAAAAATTGAACTTTGAATTATATGTAACAGATATCCATCGTTACTCATTTAAGTTGTCTACATCCTTACCTTTGGAAGTAAGCACTAGGGTGACATTTTCTAGAGGCTGGGAAACTTAACACTTACTGCTTTACAATCTTCTACATTTTTATTTGTATACAGTTTCAACATACTTACAGGGATGGCATTTCTTTTAAGTTAAAAACTAGGCTTGGTTAAGCATCTGGATGAACTTAAACTCTCAAGGCCTCCTGCGTAATAAGTATCAAGAAATGTGCTTCTCGCACTCTGAGCACTTACAAATTCAATAAGCAGTTGGTATACAATAAAATTAAATAAAACTGAAGAACCTTACATTGTAACCACCCATTAGGAGCTGAAATGTACCAAAGAGCTTTCAACAACTTTTATGAAATTGGCAACAGCACAAATTCTGTCTAAATATTTTACTTTCTAATATGGGGGTTTTTCCACATTATGATTGATAGAAATCTGAAATTATTTTCTGACAATTATGTACCTAATGTAAACATGGCATTAGGTTTTACCTCCTTTTTCCCTTCTGCAGGTTGTTCTGGTGAACCTGTTGATATGCATGGTAGTTTTCTACACTGTGTACTATGTGGTCCTATCTGTGTGCTTCGCAGTATTCAAGTAAGATTTCCTTGTTTTAGTTAAATACGATGGCATATGACAACTGGATATAACAGGTAGAGCTATGACTCTGTAGAGGAGGCATTTGGACTGGAGACATCCAGTCCCAGTTAATCTGTGAACACATTTCTGAAAATCCATTGAGCTGCTGTACCCAAACCTTTGCTCAAGTGCACACATTGGCACATGGAGACTCAGAACTAACATACAGTGCTGGTTCTGATCTACTTTCTTGCCCTTGCACTGTATAAATAAAAGAATATGAATAAATGAAGAGAAAAGATGACATGAAAAAAGGGAAAGAAAGATCTTACAGCTGATAAAACGGACAAATTATATTCCCTTAGGAAGTTATTGATTAGCATGCATAGTGCCAGACATGTCTTAAATACAAGTGGAGGTCATGGACACTGCGTGCAAGGGCAAGACCATAACATGCAATGGAGCGTAAACAGCTTGTAAAAACCCAGAGTATTCCATGTGAAATTGTATTTAAAGGCACCCATAATATGTCATACAATCACTAAGGCTTTATTGAAAATCTCTGGTTTTATTTGCTCATTATATTTCCACAGGATTAAAATGTTGGATGGTTTCGCACCTTTTGATTTTAAGACAAATCCGTCATGGATCGACCCATATTATTTAGGTAACTGAAGTCCGTTTCTCTGTTTTTTCCCAGCCAAGAAAATAATTGTACCTGGATATAAACTCGTGTTCCTTATGGACAGTGTTTTAAAGCTGTTTTAGCAAGAGTAATGATTTCTGTATTTTAACTACACTTCATTTAAATGCTTATTCAACTTCCCCACACTTCTCATTTCTGTATTGCTACTCACCATTCAAGTGACTGTTAGGCTTTTCCTTGAGTTGTTCTTCTGGTCTTGCATCACCTGAAGAAAACGCGCTGCTTTGGCAGGATGCTTCACTTTCACTGCAGAACAATTACCAATTCTCTGTAAAGCTCCTCCAAAATGTTGGTAAATTTACTTTTCATACTGCAGTGATTTTCTTATGAACCATACTGGATCCAGATCTGAATAACAGGTCACATTCACCTAATGGAAATCTTGCTTTGGTGATGCCTGAATACAGTGGGCATTAAAATTTCAGGGTTTGATTGTAGTTCAATCTCTAAGCATATCTTTATATGTCCAAAAACAAATTTCTGCATTTTTGCCTGAAGCTTTCAAAAGATATTCTCTTTCCTAAACTGTCATTCCTAAAAAATTTGCATGCCTACATGAATTTTACCTGATTTGTAATCCATTTGACAAAGGCAAACAATATAATCTGTCAGTAAAGTAAGCAAAGCTCAAAAGTAAATTGTTTAGTTCATCAGGTTAAAAAGAGTAATAAAAATGCATGGATATTTGTGCAGTGTCAATACTGATTTCAGATTTAAAAAAGAGTGTTTCAGTTGTAGCAATAGAAAAGAAAATTAAATCATATTCCGTTAGAATTACTTTTCAGGGCCCTAATGTTATTGCTGAATCTCAATATGATTTTTTCCTCAAAATTTTATCAGCTAGCTTACGCAGCATGTTTATATGCCAAAGACAGCAACTATATCATGCAACCAGTTAGTATTCCATCCTTCTTTCTGTCCAGGGGATGAAACAACATGGATGGAATAGCAAAACATAACAGGATCTGCTTAAAGTCTATGGGCACAGAGACAGAACAATGTTGCAGATGAGAATTAGTTTACTCAAGCGTCTTACTCATGCCTGTTAAAAATCATGTCTTTAACTCTAAAAAGAATTCTTCTTGTCAAAATTCTTCTAAAAAGAATCATGTCTTTAACCCCGAAATAAAAATGGAAGGCAGCTCAGAACTGAGATATCATTACTGGCTCAGTTTTGTAAAAAAGTTTACAGAGCATCTGCCTACACAAAGCATGCATTCTAAATTACAAAATTATTGGCAAAATTTAAAAGGATACTATCAACATGAACTATAAGAAACTCAAAAACCTAAAATGCATTGTCAAACATTAAATATTTAGAAGTGTTATTTCCTATCTTCCTAACTACATGTTGTTTTCCAGTTTTCTTCGTATTATTTTTTACATTTTTAAGCTGCTAGGTGAAAAATCCATGTTACAGTAGGAACTAATTGACCCTATAAAGAAAAGAATAAAATTGAAAGGCACAAAATGCTGCCAAATGTATAAATTAAATACAGTGAAAAAATAACGGTTTCTCTAGTCTCAGCTACAGTAATCTAAGCTATTACATTACTGCAATAGCGAAAAAAAATCCATTAGAAATGTGACTTTTGTACACCTGTGTACTTGCAAAGAAGAACAAAATGCATTTAGATGGAAAATTATATGAATTACAATTGCACAATTATGGCCTGTTGTATGGGAATTCAGGACTACAGCTAGAAGAGATGTCATGTGTTTTCCATTCAGCCCCCTGCTATCTCAGGTAGCCACCGAGCATAAAGTCAAATTTTACCCTAAAGGTGATTATTTTTGATCCCATTACATGTCATAGCAAATAAACAAGCTAAAAGCTAAGCACCACTCCATCGCTCTGTCAAAGAATACAGCTCATCAAATACCAGATGAGGTTCCTCACCCTTCCCAGTGCAGCTGCTCCGTGCCTTCCGGCTGTTTCCCTGCCCACGGAGGAGGCACGGCTTGCCCACGCCATTGCTTTTGCAGAGCTGTGCCCCTCGTCAGGGGAGGTGGTCAGCACAGGCTGGTGGCATGGCATGGCTCGGCACACTCCAGAGAAAGCACCAGGGGACAGAAATCCACCCTTTCACCACCAAGAGAAGGAATTTTCTTGATCAGATAACTTTAATAGTCCCTTTTGGCATCATAGTTTAGTTATTCTCACTTTGCTGGTAATCCCCATTCACGGTTTAACACAACACAGAGCTAGCTGCTGAATGTCAGGCACGGTGAGTGCGTGGCAGCTGTGTCAGCCTTGCTATCAGCACTGAGAAAAGCCAGGCTCTTGGTTGGATTCACCACGAGAACCATACGGATGGATGGCCTCTGCTCACCTTGGAGGCTCTCTGCTCTATCTCCCCTTGCATGTGAATTGTTCTGTAAATTGTTCTGATATATATACACATATTCTGGTATATATCATGTGTGTAAATATATACACACACACACACACACGATGCAATAAAGTTGGCGGGGAGAAAGCTATGGAGTTTCTTACCAAACATAATCCCTTAACTACATAATTCTGTTTTGGAAGAGAGAAAATTGATCTAGGTCAGTATCAACAATATCTATTTGGTGCCATATGCAAAGAGTGTGGATGATCCCTGAGTAAAATTTCCACACCATTTCTCCTTTAGGCTATATAAACTGGTCATAATCCTGTTAATCCTCCTGTTTTGCAACATTAGAAATGAACTTTGTAATGAAAGCATTAGTGTAATATTTGACCCTGTAAAAAATAATTTGCATGACCATGTCAGACATTTGAACTTCCTATTGCTGCCATTTTGAATATGGGAAAAAGCCTGTCAAAACTGTGCTTGAAATACATTATTTCCATTTACAGTTCTTGTGATATCGTTGGAAATTACTTTCTTCATTTGTGGTCTGCTGTTTGCCCTGGTTGTGGAAGAATGGGTTTGGGATTATGCTGTAACAGTTACTATTATTCATATCATCATAACTTCAGTCGGTAAGTCGGTTTACTGCTAAATATATGCACAGTATCACAGGTTGAAGGACCAATCAGCTATGATTCATCTAGTGTATTACTGGACTAACTTAATTTTTTCTTAAAGCTAAATAAATCTATATTTCTATTTTCCATCCATTTGACTCATGCATGTATTTAAATCCTGCCATTTAAAACTCAATTCTTGTTTCGTTGTGGAATTTTAAAACACTATTTTTATAAAAATTCAGAGTTTTAGTTCATAATCTAACAGTTCATATCAAACAGAACCAGCCTAAATATAATTTCAGCATCTGGGGTGTGTGTTTTTCTCTAAAACAATAAATTAATAGTCATCCATGTCCTGACACTTTAAGATCTACTCATTAACACTTTAGCTCTAGTTCAGAGTGAAAATGAGGCTTGCTTCAGCAAAGCCAATTCAGAGTTTTTAAGTTAGATCATTTGAACTAAATCTCATTGAGGAAAATAAAGAATTTTACCATTGAAACATCATCTTTTTCCTGAGACTCCTTCCCTCAAAGGGAAGAATAGGAAAAGAATTTGCTGCTGTAAACGAGACTCATCATCACATTTGCCAGTCCCTGGTAACCTGCTCCCTTTTCTCATGCTGTTTAGCAGAAGGCTGCTGCTATGGCTGATTAGGAAACATATTTTAACCCCATCCTTGCGAGAGCCCATTTGGGGGTTCTTTTCTCCTATAACAACAAGCTTAGTATTTTTATTCTAGAATTTCGTAGTAGGAAAAATATCACTAACAAATTAGGATTCTCTTCCTACTACATAATAATTCATCTTCCATTTTCCAATGCTTTGTCCATTTGTCCTTTAGCACTGTGTAAAGATGGGGATTCCCCAGTTCCCATAAGAAGTTAAGCCAGACACCAACAGAGACTTCATCTTAAAAAATTAAGCATAATTTCTCTTCTAATGAATATGATGTCCTGGAATTTAAACTACTGTTAATCCTTATGAATAACTTCTGTATTTAAATCAAGGAATTCACAAAAACGACAACAAAACCTGCTTTGTATATAATTTGTACAGGAAGAAGGTGTCTTCTATCGTTATATTAGATGAAGTATTCTGATGTCCAAACAATCCCGGATTTGTTATCGTTGCTTTCAGTTCCTCAACCAAAGCTCTGCTGGCTGACTCTGAGCGTATGCACTGTGCCCCCCAGCTCACTACAGCTCCGTCACCTTTTTTTTTATTGGGGGGGTGGGGGGCAATATTGGGTCATATAACGGCCCTGCAGTTGATCATACAGCAGGGATGTGGGTCAGTGTGCATGAGGCAAGGGCGAGTGCCTGACACAGGAGGGAGCATGCTGTGCAATACTGCTATCTTGCACTGTGCAGACCCAGCCTGTCTTTCATGCACTGCATCACCCATTAAACTGAAAATGTCAGGCAGCTTAATTTATTTGGATTGCAGCAATATGTAGGCACTGTACCAGGGGATCGGTGTGTTGTGCTAAACCATGTACAGGTAAGTAATAAAAAAGGCATTTCTTCTGCAGAGAGTCTAAGAGCTCTGTTTAGCACACACTTATTAGGTTTAAGACTTGCCTTCCAGTGGGATAGCCCACCAGGCTAAGCTTAATGGTATGGCCAAGTATATGAATGATCAGGACTTAAATACACATTTGTAATTTCAATAAATGTAAAGTATATAATTTATGAAACATAACTAAGCAGACCTTTGATAATGTAATGTAATGATTGCATGTCCCCACCCTTGTTTAAAAATTTACATTTCTCCTTTTCTTCTCCTTGCAGTTATGTCTGAATTCCCACTGATGTTACACTGGTGGCTGGCATTAGGTATAATTACATTCTTTAAATTTTTAGACTCTGTATAGAAAATTACTATTTACAGTATGATTTTTTTCCATGAAATGTCTGTTGTCTCACTGATTTGAGAATTGTCAACATTTAAAGAAGAAATACATGCTTTTTATTTGTGCTTCTTTTAATGACAGAGGCTGGGCTAACATTTGCCTCGCCTTAAAAAAATCTTCTATTTAAGACTGGAATGTACTCAGTTTATGTTAATCTTGCTAATGAACAGCAGATACACTCGCGTTCTTGAAATAAACTATGTTTAAGTCCTGACTAAACAAACTATCTCACTTAATTCATGTGTCAAAAAGACAGTTTTTCAAACTAGTCTTCCCTGGTACTCTTTATAATCAATAGAAAGAAACAGGCACCTTCCAAGGCAATTTTTATAAACACTATGCACAGACATTTATGATAAATGAGGTAAATCCCAGTCATCGCATTTCCTTAGAGTGAATGGCAAACCCACATTTCTGAGTGTTTAATTTTCTGTAAAATTAAAAGCATAGGTTTTTACTAGAATATATTATCTTGAAAAATAGTTAAGGGAAAAGGACTGGCTTCTGTTCTTCTTTCTTGTATGATGGATAAGAAGGATCGACAGCTGCAGTAAATTCCTGAATGATGGGGACAGGCAAATAAATTCCCTGTCCTGCAACTGGTTTTGCATCAGCAGCTGCTGAGGCTGGTATCTTTGTAGGTGGTTAAAGCCTTGGGCAAAATGTTTAAGTAGACAGGCCAATTTTAAAAAACTTTAAGATAAAAAGAATGCCTGTTTAAAGTTTTATCATAACATTTATATTCCACTATAAAAATTAATGTAAAACTAATATATTTTCTTTCAGGATCTGGAGTAATTTCAATGATTTGTGGAGGACAGATTTTGGCATACTGCTTGTTCAAAGACAACTTCATTTACCCAATTCTAGATGATTTTTGAAATGGAAAATTAATACTCGCCTTTATATTTATATACACTGTATGGTTTCATGAACAACATAATTTAAATGAACATAGCAACTGTCTAATTGTAAGACCTCTTGTATCATACATTTTTTTGCAATGTCAATGTCATCACTGTTAGCTATTGTATGTAATCACTTTTAGCTTTTGTATGTACATTTGCCATTAAGCAAATAATTAGCTATGGTGTCTCTTTTTTAAAGACAAATAAACCGTAAGGAGGATAAGAGCAATGATGCAGCACTCTTGAAAATTCCTAAAAGGAAAAGGAAAAAGCAGATCTGAATGTCCTGTATTCAGGGCGCTTCTTATCGTATTTTATAGAATACTGACTCTAATTTAGGCTGGAGTCTGGCCTCTCATAAGAGCTGCAAAACTTTAAAGTCATCCTATCTGGCATAAACTGCTGTAGGTTTAAAACAGTCTTTACTGGCAAACTCCTGGCAAAGAAGAATCCACGAACAGCACACAGCTCTGCATCTCTTTCCATCTCCAAGCTCTCACCTAGAAGCTGCCCGAGACAACAGCAGGCAGACGTATAATCCCCAATGTTTGGTTGACCCTCTTGCTTCCAAGGATGCTACAGACAAATGTTTTCTACAATAGCTCCAGGCTACTCCATCTTTCCCTAATGATCCATTTATAGTCTGGCTGTGCTGGAAGAAGAAAAGGCAAATGCTACTGACAGCCACTTTTTTACATATCCCTTTTTCTCTCCCCTGGCTGCAAGTGGCCAATGTTAAAGTGTGAGCAGTGGTAATTAAAAGCAACAAACAAGCAACAGTAGCAGCTTCAAGTAACTCTTTATCTCTTTAAGGATAATAAAGTTGTAACAGGAAAATTGCTAGAAGGCAATTTCATCTTAAAATTTGATAGTAGCTATTGGATTTCAACTGCAGTTTGCTTAGAAGAGCGAGACTGGATTGCTGTTTGCAAGGGAGTGCTAAATGTTGCATTTGCCTTAATCTTAGTGAACAGATAATGCCTCTGAAGAATCTGTCCCCTGTTGATCTAATCAAACATTTTAAAATTTATTGCAAGTTTTACAATTCTCAATAAAGTTTCAATACTGAAAGCATATACGCAGTGTGAAGCACATTTCAGAAGACTCTCAAAAGAATGAGTTTGTCTTTCATGAACGATAGACATGTAAGTCATTTTAGAGACAAACCAGGTATGTAAATCCATAGCACTGAAAAGGCTTAGACTTCACAAGTTGTTCAGCATAATACACTGCATACTGAAGTCAGCAGAGGTAATTCCAGAGAGTGAATCACTGGTCTGAACCATGGACCATTTTTAGTTTGATGGATTTGTATCTTCATGAACATTAGTGTGCAGATAACCGACTGGTATTTTACGTTTGAAAGATGTTTGCACATTTCTTCCAGATTTGTTTCAGTTCAGAACTATAAAAATGGATTGGAAGGACGTGCTGTCTAATATAAGTTCATACCTCTGTCCTCATCGGTATGCAGCTTTTGTGTGTAGGTGGTGTGCCATGCGGCAGAACATGAGTGGATTAGATATAAAGTTAATCCATGGGTGGAACAAGTTTCTATTTTTAACCTGAGAGGATTTTCCTCTATGCGTGGCAGCCCAGAAGCAGCTCGTAGTAGCTCTATTGCCCAGCCTTGACATTTTTGACTTTTGTTTTCTATTTAAACTCTTAAATCACCAGCAAGAGATACCTTCTGACTAATATGAAGAGTGCTTTAGCCCCAGGATTTCTCCAAAGCACGTACAACTAGGCCAGTGCTAGAAAAAAAATCACAGCAAGAACTCTGTTGAGGATTAAAAGCCTTAGCCCAGTTATTAAAGAGTCATTAGCTTTTTGCATTACTTTCAGATATGAAATGACAAGACAATTTCAGCATTATTTATTTAACCTTTTCAGTTACTTTTATGTTGAGGACCCATGATAAATATTAGACATAATGTTTGGAGTGTAGACAAAGTTCCTATTTTACAAATAAATTTTCATAATGTACACAATATGAGATATATCTGTGTGGGCATTAGCTGGTTAGAAGCCTTCAGAGGTTATACCTAATACTATGTACTAATACTTTTGAATATGAGAAACCTGGCTATTTCTGCAACAATAAAACATTGATCCACCTGAGCAATTTGCTTGTGACTAATGGATAACATTCAAGACAGGTTGGAAAGAAGAGCTGCTGGAAGAAAGGAAGGGTGTTGTGTGTGTTTCACAAGAGATCTGCCAAGGGCTACATGAAAAGACCACTCCAGAATGCAGAAGGAAAACAGGGAAAACAGCAACTGGAATGTATGTTTGGAAAAAGGCACAATGAAAGCCAAAGAATGAGGAAACGAAACAGGATCAGTGAAAGCAGAAAAAATCTGCAGACTGAACTTGTAGCACTGGAGTCTCATAACATGAGACTTGCATGCCATTTGTATGCCGCAATCTGCTTTTCTGCGCATGTATACATGACTGTAGGAAAGGTGGTCCCCACATCCATGGTTCTCACTATAATCTGTGATGTTATGCCTGTGGCTTCTGCCCCAGGATTTTCAGAATTCTTTGCTTTCTGACTCAGCCAGGCAGAGAAATATTGTCTAATTTAGTTGGTGTGGGCTTGGCATTAAGCTATTCAACCCCTTGTGATACAGTTTAGTAGTCACGAGCTCGCACAGGTATCAGTGGGGGTGTAGCGGTCTAGAAAACATTACAAGCAGAAGGAGACTTTATCCACTTCCAGGCAGAGTTTGCAGGGAAGAAGGTTAGAAGTTGCAAACATTAGGTACAGAAATCACTGGAATGTTAGACAAATTACATACCTTCATAGTACCATACGTAATTTATTTTCAGAGGCAAGAAACTCCTTTTCATCATATCCAGGCACCTACTGAGAGAGGTTCTTCTCAATTCAGCCCTCAATCTAAATGGCTCTGCATTCATTCTTGTTCCAAATGGTGAAGTGTCTTACTTGTAACAAAGAATGTGAGTAAAATGCAGTTCTTTGGAGTCTCTAAGCCTATATTCCTAGGCTACTAGCACTGCCTTCAATGTAATGTCAAAGTGTAAATCGATTCAAAAAGTTGCTCTGGGACCAACAAACTAACTCAAATGTGTAATAACAGCCAAATATCAAACTATGGAGTAGTTTGATACACAGACAATGCAATGATTGTTAGTGGGCGTTTTCATAAAAATATAGATTTAAATACTTATTATTTCCTAGTGAAGTAAAGAGCTAGTTATTCAAACTAAGCCTGTCATTTTCCTACCTCTGTAAACTGCTTGATCAACATTTCCATCTCTTTTGTATCCCAGCTTAAAAAAGCAAGCAAAACAAAACCCTACAGTCCTCATTATTTCTGTATTCCTAAAAATACCAACCACTGCTGCACCAACAAAAATAGAAGGCACAGTATGAATAATACTGGATCACTGGCAATGGGTAGATGAGTCACCTGACTGCAGTCTCCTGCGTTGGATGTTCACGCACAGGACTCCTGTGGCCTACAGGCTCTTGACTAGAAATACCCATCGTGACCAAGTGAGCTATATCAAACCAAGAAAAGATGTGAAAGCCTTACACATTCTTCATTCCATCATCTGGTATGTATGTTGTCACACCATAAAGTTAGATCCTTGCTAATCTCCCCAGGTATTTAAAGCTTTATTTGAATATTTTGTATCTTCTAAATGTGGCTTAGTTAGAATATTTATTTCTTGGTTTAAGTTCCTGTGTAATGATCCATCTGCTCAGTAATGGCTAATACTCTAATCTCTCCTTTTTGTGAGCTAATCACAGCCCCAGAGAGCATGCACTCTCTCATTAGATGTCAGAGAGGATAAAGGTCTTGGGAATGGTTATAAAATTTGATGATGTAATTAATACCTTTATTATTGGCTTTAAACATTTCGGTGTAAGGCTATGATTTTAAGATGCAGACCCGTGTCCCAACCTCTCCTCTGCTCAGGGAGAACGATACAGATCCCTTTAGAGTCCCTCTTCAGACACACTAGCACAATTATGCTTATGTTGTAGGGCAGGCATGCTCTGTGATGGACTTAACACCCTACTCCATTCATTCTCCGGTTCAGGGGACCAAATGGATACCTTGCAGTGATCTCCCAGTTCATACACTCAGGTTTCCTCTGCCAATAAGGGTGAAAGAAAGGAAAGATGTGCACTTGGATGTCATCCTGATGTGTAGTTGTAGCATGGCATTGCCTTGGACTGGGGATTTGGAAAGTGACACTTGGGCACCAACTATGGACAACCAAAATCTGAGGAAAGTTCTTGGCCCCAATCTTTTAAGGTTGCTTACCCCAGAAAACAGTCACAATAAAATATGAAGATGATGGTCGAAACTGGAGCCTGTAAGAAATATGCAAGGTACTTTCAGTCTCTTGCTGACATTGTCCTAAATCAAAGATAGTCACAGCCTGGCCACTACTGTTCTGTACTTTCCAATGAAAAGAAATCCTAACATGAGATAATTTGCTGTGGATTTGCAAAGTGATTTGTGAACAAAGGGTCTACTCCTGCCTCCAACAGCAAAGATCCCGTTACCTCTATCAGAGCAATACTCTATCAAATGACCACTTCTATGTACCCAGACCCTCTCTCAGAGCTATCTTGTCACCAGATATTCAGCAGCAAAAGGAGAAGTGTTTAAATAAAACACAGGTGATGGCAAAATGCTCAAATACATTAAGAATTACTGATTTCCTAGCAGTCTTTGGACACCTTTGCACTGAAATTACACCTACATCAGTAGCTTTCAAAATACACTGAAAAAGTGCTTCGGTTCACTTCATAAACCTTGACAGAGGTCCACACAAAGATGTGCCTTTAAAAAGGACAAAAAAGATCAATGTGTTTGATATCTCATATGGTACTAACTGAAAAAAAATGTAGATATTAGCCAAATTACATCAGCAAATTCAACAGCAAATCACATTTACATTAATCTGAATTTACCATTTAAAATTAATCTAAATTCTAAGGAATTGTTTTAACACTACTTCACTGTCCGAAAGTGGGGAGCACTCCTTAGTACGCTCCCAGGAGAGAGAAGGGCAGGCAGTGAGTGGCAAAGGTGGAAGGGTGAGGGTGTTTCAAGAATGTAGCTGCTTCAATGCGCAGGTAGAATGAAAAAGAACTTACAGGATATGAACCAACTTACCCAGCTGGGAGCAATTTTCCATTCTAATGGGAGATGTGCTGCTAACTAGGTCCTGGCAAAATTTTTCAGTAAATCATTGGTACACAAAAAAATCAGTTTAAGACAGCCAAAACCGCCTGCAAACACAGTTAATTGAGTTTTGCTTGAAAAAGAAAAAAGGTGAGGCTTGTCAATACCTGTTCATTTCAGTCCCATTAGATCTCAGTTATCCAGGTTAGACTCACAGGGGTACCAGTAAGGAGAGAACGTGGGGGCTGCAATGACAGTGGATACATGCAGATCTAAAGCAGTAAACTCTCCCGACCAAATTAATCAGTCAATTATTTGGTGTGACATATTTTCCAGCAGCTTTTTAAGCACGCAACCCTTGCTTTAAAAACAAATTTATTTCCTGAACATTCGCCATTGAAATATTTAAAGAAAAATGCAAGTTGCAATTGAAAAGCAACTACTGTTTTCCATTGTCAGGAAATGAAACAACATCGGGTCTTCAGGTTTTGAGCAAATAAAATCAGTTTTGATTAAAAACAAAGTTGCATTAAACTGAAATTTTCTCACAAAAATCTGCTTAGACCAGAAGGTATTTTTATTGAAAAAAATATTTTTTCCCTAATGATAATGTTTCATACCTTATTTGTTGTACATATTTATAGAATGTGTTATGTATCACTAGATAACATTTGCAGACTGTTCCAGTTGCCGAGGTAACTATGTTATTTTAATGATCAACGGAAAGGATCATTATGTAAAACATTATGTTAATTTCAAACATGGAAAATTGATGTCTTGCTGTTACCTTGAAGCTGCATCTTTTTTTTTTTCCCCGCAAAATGCCTTTTTCCGTGAAAATTAATGGTATGGCTAAGTGCTCCGGTATCCTCTTCATACTGATTCAGGTTGGCTTTGGAGGCAAATAGGGCAAAAATGACACCTGACAACGAACTAATGGCAGATGAACAAATTTCAAGCTACCATAGTTTGTACAGAAACAGTATAGGAAACATTCTTCCATATATTCTTAACTAATATACATGGAGAGTTGGTAGGAATTTTAGGAAGGCATGTATCTTATAGAATTTAATTTTAAACTTTGAAATATCTTATTGCTTAGTTAAGGAAAGCAAATTATAAAGCACACGTAAGGATTGTTTATTATTAAGTGTGTGTAAATATTGTCCTTGGTACAAACCAACTGATGAAGAGATTAAAAATCTGACATTTAACTTTTGCTGCTTTTATTAGATTATATATCTACGAGACAACTAGATTACACCAGCAGTACAAATGCCATGCATTTATGATTTTATTGCCATCATAAGCACTCTTTCTGAGGCTGCAGTGAGATCCTTGCTGCTGTTAGTAGTTCATGGGGCGTTTCTGTTCTCAAACCTGCTTTCTCCGTCAAAAAAAGATCTGTACATTTCAAAATTATCAAAACTGTGTCTCACACAAATTCTAGGGCTCATAATGGCAACAGCTGCTATAGAGTACCAGCCTCACAAGTGCAGATTGTCTCAAGCTACCAAATACAAGTCAGTTTTGTCACCACAATCTTCTTTTGCCTCGTCTCTGGAGTTCTGCCTACAGATTGTGTTAAATTATGAACGCTTAATTCTCTAGGCGGAACTGGATGCTTTTATGTATTAGAACATGATATGCTCAGGACATCTGAGAGCTCCTATATTCTCCTGACAGTTCATCATAATCACCTGATCCATTTTAGAGTCGGTGAACTCTTCTGACAACACTCAAAGCGCATTTTATATTTATACGGACTGTACCTCTTCACTTTACGGATCTTACTCAAATCCTTTCCCAAGGACTTCCTCTGCAGGCAAAGCTCTGACTTCAAAAAGGGGTAGATCCTTCTCAAATTCTTTACCCATAATCACACCTACTATTCTGGTCGTCTGCTATGTCAACCTCACTACATGGACTTTTCTGACGTGCTGAGCTTTGTTGATTTGTGTACGTCCCAACAAGGACTGCAAGCCAAAAATGTAAGAATGTGAAAAAACAGAATTGTATTAAATCAATTAGATACTGTAAAAAGAGCATACGATGATACAGCTGGGAATAAGCCATCTATTAACTAATCGGATTAGGAATTAATTTCCCCTTTCCGACAGCCTATGCCTCACTTGGCCACTATGTGTGACCGAATACCTTAACTTGAAAAGCTTTGCTTTCACGCTTAGCATGGTGAAAATAGCAGGCTCTATTTTCAATGCTTGGAATGATTTAAAACTTTCTGATGGGTAGCTTTCTGCTAGAACGTGCTGATTACACAAAATCTAAGTTTCACGGAAAGATATTCTTTTTGTAGAAATCTGTTGACAGAATATAATCAAAACATGTATGTTATCCTGTTGACTACTGAATTATACCAGAAAATGATGTAAGAAAATTGAAGCCAAACAATGGAATAAAGCAAAGAAATACTGAAACAAAACTCCTAAAGTGTATGTTTTATTTCAAATATTTTGCTAGGTCCTTTTAGAAACTGTAAAACAGACTTTTCAGAATTTGTATTTCATGGAAAGTTTAAATTCTTGCAGGGAAAAAAAGAAAAAAATCAAATATGTCAGATCAATTTTCAGTCTAGTAAGACAATCCATGTTTCTGGGAATGAGCACTTTTAATTGCAACAGAACTGTTAGATCACAACTACTTCAGATTTTTCAATCTTTTTGCCAACAAATGTATTATATGAATAAATACAAGCGTAGAATTAGCAAGTAAAGATTAAGCTAAGGAATGCTAGTAAGAATTAATGAATTTTAAGAACAAATATGGAAAGGGGGATCACTAACTACAAAAAAGAAGCCAGCATGTTAAACCTGCTAGAGGTGAAACACTGCACCTCTGCTCCACTGCTGGAGCAGAGCTGTAAACGGTGTAGAGAGCAGCACAGAGCACGAGAACAAGTTAGCAAGTGAAGGGCACGTATTTTGGAGCTTTAATTGACGTGAGCTAAGAAATACAGGAAGTATAGAAAGAATTTATATAGAGTAGAACAGTGACAGTAATGAACACAACAAGCTTGAGGAATGGGGTATAAACCTGTATGTAGAATGGGCAACAAATATTCTACATAGCAGTGTTAACCCTAAAAAAATGAAACCTATTTTAACTACATCAATTCCTGTAGGTTTACAGAATTTCTGTCTTCTGATTCATCACCAATAACTAAACACGCTTTTCTCACAAGTCTGATACTGTCAAGAACATGCAGAGAGAAGGGATTAGAGATAACAGCGAACCACAAAATGAGTTAAAATTCTTACTGACAATGAGAATTTCCAGTGAACTCCGAGAAAAACTGAAATACAATTCACAGTCACCACCGTATTTCGGAAGGGCACAGTGGCTGAATAGTAACTTGCAGGTACAACCTTCTAATGTATATTAAAAATGTAAGTTGTATTTTTGTGGCACTACTTACTTCCGACCTATCCACAGTCCCTAAATACTTCCTGGTGAACTTGAAACATTTCATGTACTGTGAGTTCTCTTTGTTCCTAAGTTTCAGTAATTTGAATGCCATCAACACAATGAAATGCTTCCTTAGAGTAAGTGTCATTTATTACGTAATTTATTATATCAAGAATTCGGAGTCAGAAAATATGGAAGACTTTTGTTTACAACCTTCCCTCATACAAGTCAACGTGTGCATTATGTTTGGTTTTGAATTACGTTTAGCGCATACTATTTTTTCAAGAGTCTTGTGCCCAAGGTGGAAGCACAAGAAGGGGAGAATAAGGCTGAAGGGACATTCTCAAATTTGGAGTGCACCAGAAACTAAGTAATCAATATTAATAGATTTGAAAACCTGGAGTTACGGCTCTGTGATCATCTAGGCTGATCTCCACAGTAACAAAGACCACAGAATTTTCTCTACAACCCCCATCAAACAGACGTAGAGATTTATATGAGGAAGTCATCCGCTGCAGAGCTAAAATTTGAGGAGATCCAAGATTCACTAGTGTTTTATATATAAATTGTTTCAGTGATTCAGTACCCTTACGGTAACACAAAGGCGTTTCATTGTTCCCAGCCTGAATTTGTCTAGCTTCTGCTTCAGTCCTTTGGTTCTTCTTATGTCTTTGGTAGGTGAAAGAGCTCTCTGCTATGACAAATCCTCCTGCGTAGGCGCTTATACACCGTGATCAAATCACCTCTTCTTCGCCAGTCTTCTGCTCAGCCTAACGGGGTGAAGACGCCGGTTCTGTACGGCGAAGCTGGTTACCCAGACCAGCAACCGTTCCCCTTGCTCCTCGCCGAGCTTCTCCCCACTGAGCAGCCTTTGAAGGCGCACGCAGGCACCGTGTGGGTCTCTGCCGTGCCACTGGCAGCGGTGGGACCGTCCCCCCGCTCCCGCGGAGCGTCTCCACCCTCGCACCTCGCGGCCGGCGCTCTCCCACGCGGCGCGGGGTGCTCGGGCTGCCGGCCCACCTACCCCAAGCGTTACCGCACCCCGGCTGCCGGCGATCCTCCCGCCACCCGGGGCCGGGGACCCTGGCACCCCTCTCCGGCCCTCTGGGGAGAGATGCGGCCACCTCAGAAACAACCCAAGACCCCGCCGGCCTCCCCGCGTCTCCCTCTCGTCCCAAGGCGCCGTCGTGGCTGGAAGGCGGCCCCGGGGCACCCCCGCCAAAGCCGGGCCCCTCAGGGGGGAAGGGCGGGCGGGGGCGGGGGGGGCGCCCCGGCGGCACCGGGCGGGGGGCGGGCGGCGGGGCCGAGGTCGGGCGGCCCTGCGGGGGGGCGCCGGCCCCGCCCTCAGGCCGGGCGGGTCTTCCCGTGGCGGGGCCGGGCGCTGGCGGCGGCTCCGCGGAGAAGCGAGGGCGCTGCCGCCCCGGGGGGACCGAGGGCGGTGAAGCAGCGGGAGGAGAGCGGCTGCGGGAGGAGCCCCCGGGGAGCGTCGCCCTCTGGCCGTGTGTCCCGCCCGCCTTCTCCCCCCCCGAGGCGGCTGCGGGGAAGGTGACCCGGGAAGATGGTGACTGTGGTGACGAAGCTGGTGCACTACCTGCACCTGAGGTAAGGCTCGGCCGCCCCGCTCCTCCCGCCGGCCGCCGCCGCGGGCTCCGCGCTGCCCGCCCACGCGTGGGCCGCGCCGCGCCGAGCCGCCGGCAGCTGTCGGGAGGGAAGCCTGGGCGGCAGCCGCGGGGTCCGGCGCCGCGGGTGGGAGCGTGTCCGCCCACGCAGGCGGTACCTGCCCCGCCGGAGCGCAGGAGGAAGCGGCCGGGCCCCTTCAGGCGCCGGTGGAAGCGCCTCTCGCATCGCGGCCGCCCCGTGGGGAACCGCGGCCGTTACTTCATGGTCTGAAACGTTGGTGTCAGACCAACGGTACCTGCGCGGCACAACCGCAGCGGCACGGACTGGGCAAATCACGTCTTTATTCTCTTACATACGGCTTCTGGCAGGTTGCTTGGCCAAGGCATCTTCCCCGGTATCATGTGTTCTCATTAGAATTTAGCAGATAAATAACAATATTTTTGCGTCGAGTGGACCGAGCGCAAGAAGACGTGCTGTCCCGGCGGTGTTCCGACTGTGTTCTGTCGAACCACAGTTTTTCTCATGTATACGAAAGCTTAACGTGCATTAAAAGACTTGATCGAAAATGTAGAGAAAATGCATCAAGAGGGAGCATATATGGAGACAGAAATTTAATCTGTGAAAGCAGTGATGTTTTTGTGTAGCGTTTTCACGTAAGGCGCGCCAACTCTGGCAGCTGATTTCATCAGCTAAATTTTTCCAAGTCAGCCATAGGAATGAGTGGAAAAAAGGGCAATCAGTTCTACCGCAACTTTTTCTTGGTATGATTTAAGACTTGTTTCCTAGGCTATCTGCCGTCTGTAGATACTTTTTTAACAATTATTAAGTAATAATACTTTGGCGTGAATTACATGAGAGAAGCATGTAACGTCACCAGTTTTCAGTTTGTTTTTTCCAATAGGATTTTTTAACTGCTAAAACGGTTTAACCTATTCTGCAAGCCTAACCAAAATCGCAGCTCTAATTTTATAAATCTGTGTGCTTTTATGCTGCCGTTCTTTTGCTGGGCAAATAGAAAAGGAAGTCAAGAAGGAAAAATCCCTGCCAATGCCTTACACCTGCCTCTCTTCTCATGTCCTCCTCTGAACAGTGGTTATGTGTTTAGAAGCATATTACTGCTGGTTTTGAACCAGGGCTTCGTGGCTCAATTTGCTTTATAAGCATGAGACAAAAAAAAAAAAATCTCAGCCTCCAAGACTTTATATTATAAAGGAATTAGGAAACAGTGAATAATTCAGACAGATTGGGGAATGCAGCAAAGCAATAAAGTTCTGTTCTTAAACCAGCAGCAGCCTGATCATTGTCAAGTGGTTTGCAGGTATCGTGAGAAAGGATGCAAAGGAGCTAAGAAGTTCACAAAACTTAAAGCTTTTTTTTTCATGCTGGATGAGCATCAAGGAATCGAGAAAGCGTGATGAGTATATCTGAAAATTTAAAGATCTGAAGATTTAAAAGTGGCCTGGCTGAAGGCAGAATTCGATTACCTTAGTACTGAGTGAAAGAAGTCAATAAAATTAGGGAAGATGTTAAAAAGTCCATCAATTTGCTTTCATAGGAGAAGTAGAGCTATTGGAGATGCGGCTCCAAAGGGAGTCAGTAAATGCAACAGGCGAAGAAACGATGTTATAGTCCTGAATGAACATGAATTAGGATAAGTTTCCACTTGTCAAAGCTAAATAAGAGGATAGGGACTTCACTGAGTACTGCTGGAGTGGTAAATAGTGGCAGTATCTGGCAGGACCTAAGTGAGCAAGAGGTGTTCCCTGGAACCAGTAGATACCAGTGAGATTGAGCGTATCTGCATGCAGAGCAGATCAGGGGAGGGTATGTGGTCGTCTTCAGTGAGTCTGCATGCTTACAGTGCAGCTTGATTTTAGCAGAATCACATAATACTTTTGTCCATCTGCATCACCAAATCATGACAGACAGGTGTTTCAATCCATGCAAGTCAGGCATGAACAACTACTACTAGGCATTACAGTGTGCTTATTCTATGCCTCCATTAGCAAGTGACCAGCAATATAACCATGAACGCTGAAAACAGTGAAGTAGAAAAGAGAGTGCACAAAAATGAAATTATCTGACATATTCTTGAAAAAATATATAATAATTTATAAGCTCTGATTAAACCATTTTAGGAGGTTTCTGGCTAGTCATGCAATAATATTTCTCCTGTACATGAGGATGGAAATAGTTAAAAAACAGCTAACAGCAAGGAAAATGAAAAATAAACTGTTTGACTGAGTTAAGAATAGTTAGGCAGCTGGTGTGCGGGGAAAAATGCTTACCATCAGCATTGTCTCTTTTTCTTGCCCGAGTGCAGCATGTGCAGAAATGCTAAGGGTCAGCTGTGATCTTCATATTCCGTGTAAATTCTTAGCCAGCAAGGCCTGGTCCATGAATTGGATTTTAAGGTTCTGCCACAGTTAAGTGAATAAATATTGTGCTAATATGTCATAAGAAACAGATATTTGAATGTGAAAGACTGTACTTAGTAAGTTTTTAAGAATACAGGTTGTGGCAAGATTAGCTTATGCTAGTAAAATAGTTCACTGGGCTGCCCAAACAATTACTGGTATCAGATCCTTAGAGAATCATAATTATGCCCTTAATTCAGTACTTACTGAGAAACAGATAATTAATTCAAATCACTGTAGGACTTGCACAGTTAGCAGAAATGTGGACATCATAGGAATCTGTCTTACCTTTGAATATGACACCTTGCAAAACATTGGATCCTGAAGCTACAGGAATAATATTACAACCTTGAGCACTATACAACTGTTCCAAAAAAAATACCCTTTCTGAAAATCAGAAGTAAATACACTGAAATACGGTAGTCACACCTGCTAGAAGAAATCATGTAGCGGTACTTAGTCTCTTATACTTACCTCGACTAATTAGCCTATTTAAGTCCCATCCAGCTCAGTCATAAACTTCTGATTAGTTTCAGTCAGACAAAAGCAGGCTCACTGAATCAGCCAAGAAAATAATTGTAAAAATACTAAACTATGTTCTCAGCAAGACCATGTTTTCATATAAATATACTTTATGTAATTATCTCTACTTAAGTAAAGGTTGCACACCAAGTGAAAGCAGAGCAGGATGCAAAAAATGAGATGAGCAGTGATTCTTGAGAACAACGGACAAAGGAGACAGCGGCAGATAGAGCAGCTCCCAAGGACAACACCAGGCAACACAAGCAAACTGAAGACAAAGACGTAGACTTATGAATGTAAGACATTCACGAGGGGAGTGAATATTCAATGCTACCAAGGAGTTTTCCACAGTAAATTGTATTGCAGAAATTTGAACCGAAGCACAGCTGTGGTAGTTGCACATTTTAGGACATAAAAATGATTAAGCCACACAGGTGAAAAAGAGCAGTCCCAGGCTTGAAGTGCTTTTTTGGAAGTTCAGTATTTCTTACGAATTAATGATCTGTTTTATAACCTGCCTCTGAATGTGGTGACATGAAATGCAACAAGGTCCTTAACTGAAACAGCAACTAGTAAGACCTTTTTGGAGTAGTCATGAGATCCCTGCTTTTATATGTGAAATTTTTATATCTTTAAAAATTTGGCCAGCAAATAAAAGACTTCTGCTAATACTGTCGGTCATATCTCCCTTCGTCCTTCTGATTCCAACATCTTTACACCCACCAAGAGGTCTCATTTAGGTTGTGCAGGGCTTTGGTATGAGCAGGGTCTTAAGGATCTGCTTCTTAAAAATCCATGATCTGGGTCTGTGTGGTTCAAGATGTGGCCGAGGGACTGAATGCTGCTTGAGGAATGTTTCTGGCTGGCCTAGCACATTTTTCTCAAAGGAGCCTGGGGCCAAGAGGTTTGGACAAGACGTCGTACTGCTACTCCAGCACCTCAGCACGTGGCTGTGCATGGTTAGCTTGAGGAAGGAGCACAGAGGAGAGAGAGGATGTGGAAAGACAGTAAGGAGCATGACTCTTCCTCCTGCTCAGAGGTCCAGCAGAGGTTGAAGCTGCTGATGTTGCTATTACAAAAACAGTCTGGACCTCTTGGTTCAGCATCCCTGGCTACCATACTTGAACAAACTGTTTCCCTGTGAAACTTCTTTTTCAGAAGTTTCATGTCAGTCTTAGAGCATCCCAGGGGATTATAATGATTCTTGAGTCCAGCTGCATGTCCTTGCCTCCACTCTTCCAGGGGCTTGCTACCAGCCTGGCCATTTCCAATAGACAAGTAATACAGGGTTCTGCCGAGTGCTGCAGGTGAGGTTATACAGCACGGGTATTATTTTATGGCTCCTTACGTTCTTGCAGTAGCATACAAATGGTTTGCATGGACCACTGCCTGGTCTTTGATTTTAACCAGCCTGCTCTCCCCCTCTCAAAGCCAAACATAATTTTTTTTTCTGAAGCTCTTGAGTTCATTTTCTTTTAGAAGCTTAATGTGAGATTTTTTTAATATATTTAATGTAGCTACTCTCTCTTGCTTCTTCCACCCTAGTGTAGGAACATAGCACAGGAGGATGCTAGGCTGGAAAGAACTTCCTAGCTCACTGAGTGCTACCTTGCAGCTTATAAAAAAGCTACTGTCTCTAATCCATTTCATAAACATACTGAGCTTTTTTAAAGATTTGGTTGTTTGTCCTTCTTGATGGGTGTGCTGGAACCTTGCTCCTCTTGATAGATAGAAATGGATTTCTAATTTTCAGCCTACAGTTGGTAATGAAAAGTTTCTATGCATTTATTTGGTATTGACGTTTTCCATTAACTTAGATGTAGCTTCCCACCCAAGATATTTATGAGTACTTGCAAATGGCAATTTTATTGTTGCTTCTTAGTTGCTCATGCTGAGTAGATTCTGTTCTTTCCCATGTGATTGTCCATGTTTGAATACATCTTTCTTTATTATGAGTGATCAGAGTGACACTATAATTTTAAGTAATGTTTGATCAATGTCTATGATGATACTAAAACTCCGCCATCTAGCCTGATATAGCTAGATATATGTAGGACTCCATATGCCTTTTTAATTGCGGTACTACACTGTGTCTCATGGTTGCCTTATCACCAATTAATATCTGTCATTTCAAACTGATGAGTCCCCTGGCTTATAGCATAAAATCTAGTTATTGGGTCTATTAAATACATGCACTTGTGTCTCATTTTTATTTTTCCAGTCCTTTTATTCATCCATTTTTCCTGTATAATACCCTGGACTTTCTCTAAATTGATATCCCTAATTTCATACTCTCAGTAAATTTCATGTTTTTCTTTCTGTGCAGTAGTAAAGTAGTAAATAGTAAGGTCATTAGTAAGAGGGAACCTTGAGAAATTTTAATAGGAAGACTCCCTTTCCCCCAATTAATCGGTGAGCTTTTCAGCATAATGTGTTGCTACCTCTCTTCAGCTACGTCTTTCCCCAGTTTACAAACCTGCACTTTTCCCAATCTGTTTGTATAACTGTGTATGTAGTTATGCTCCATATATGGTGCAGTATCAAATCAATATGGCAGTCCATATAGGTTAGATCTGCTGCAGCCCCCCATCTTTAATACAAGAAGTTATTTTATTACCAAAATCTGTATTTACCTTGTTAAAGTCATGATGTATTTTATCCCAGGTTTCCATTTACCTCCATGTCTCAGAATACCCTTTCCTCTGGAGTTCTTAAAAAGACTTGCACATTGTTGAGCTCAGAGTAACAGGTGTAAAGTTGTCAGTTTTTCTGTTTTTGTCTTTCTGAATTATATTTGTTATGTTGCTTACTATTGAATTGATAGGTGAATTGTTTCAATATTTGGGGCAAGAGATTATCTGTTCTGCCTTGCTTAATTTTACCAAACCTTAAAAACTTCTCTATCTCGAATGTTATTTAGTGTTATATACGCATTTTCGGTAGCTCTCTGGCTTTTGCTGTCATTCCCCTTACAGAAGATTGAGTCAGAAAGTTTTGGGGTGGCCGTGCCAACAGTGTCTTTGATCTCAACTCCATTCTTACTGTATAGCAACTTCACTGCAATTTCATTTCTCTTTTTGTCTACACTGTCAAAGAATGGTATACATCTATTTTAATTTATATTGCTGGGTCACAGGACCTGTCAACTGTCAGGGCTCAGCTTGACTTTTGGCAATTCTCATTTTATCCCTACACTTTTTGACTTCTAAGACAGAGTTTTCTTGTTGTCCCCTGCCCCATCCTTTCTTGCAGGTGTTTTGCTCATACATAATACATTGTTCAGATAAATCCACTTTTTTTTTTCAACCAAAGATGCTGCACACTTGTCAGTTATCTTTATGGAGCTGCCAACTCTTTTCTTCAGAGGATAGTGACATCTGAGAAGCCCATGGCGAGGCTGTAGAACAGAGAACACAAAGTCTTAGACTTAGGGATCATCTATTTGTAAGCCTGAACTCTTATTTTTGTTTAAAAGTGACATAGGATGGAAAAAAGGCACGCACTCTGCAAAATGCTGTTAGTAAAGAGATGCTATTTAAAGTAGTCAGTTCAGCTGATTTTGACTAAGAAGGATTACTGAATGATTGTGTGTCAGCTCTGCAAAGATGTCACCCTCTTCCATCAGCACATTTGGCTCCAAAGAGGATGCTTGTTCATCGCTGTTTTGAAACAGCTTAAACCACTTTCTGACCAATCTATGATAAGTGACAAAAAAATTCTCAGAGTGAATTAATGCCCATCCAGCAGTTTTCACTCAATTAAACTTGATTAGCTCTTTGCCTAACGAAGGTCATTACCAATGTTTTGTTAGCATTTCATTTCTCACCATTCTGCTCCCTGTGGTACCTCCCGGAAACTACGCAAAGGTGGGAGGGTTGTCAGAGCCCAGGAAACATGACATGGGACACTCACCGTTTCAGCTTTTCACCAGGCTTGCCAGGTGCAATAGAAAGGGAGACACTTATACTGTTAGCAGGTAGGGAGTGACCCTTGCCACCAAGGAGGCGGCCAGCTGGCAGATGTTTCCTCGACTCTGTCCTCTCTTTCTGATACTACCTGTCAAACCAGACGCAGCCCTGGCTGGGTTGTCTATATGGTGGCTTTTCCAACATTGGAAAAGAAATAACTATAATCGCTGTGTAGTCATTTCCCTCGTTGTGTTGGGGAGTACAACAGTAACTCTGGGGCATACATACATGTACACCTTCATTCCCTCATTCTTCCTGCTCAGACGCATATTTCCTCAGTCCTTCCTGACGAATCCTCCCAGCAAAACTGACTGCAATAAGTAATTGAAAAGCCTAATATTCCTTTTTTTTGTGCAGCAGTGCTCAATATAATCATTGGATAGTTGATTCCTATCAGGTAATACGTATAAATTTTTATCAGCTTCGTTCCTCCATTGTACTTTCAAAACCACCCTCATAATCTCTGGCCCAAAAAAAGAAGCAAATGTGGCCATCACAGTCCATCAGCTTGGAGGGAAGGGTTGCATCACTTCAACTTTTCTCTCTGCAGCGCAAAGATCAAAATGAGAAACAGTGCTGCATAAAGTAAGTTTTGAGAGATCAAAGACTTAAAGCAGGAGCTTGAAGTACAGTTTAAATTATTAGAAATTCCACCTAAGAAAATAATACAGGCAAGCACATATAACTTACTAGAAGCAGGCAAGACAAGGACAGTTCTTAGCCACTGTGTCCCACTGAGCTGTAGGAATTTGAATAGTTGTCAGATGGAGTAATTAGAGACTGAGTCATTTTGTGGAATTACTAATACATAAGCCAAGCAATGTTATGGCAAGATGTTGATGACTTTGTAAAAAAACGGTATATAGTTGCAGTTGTAAAAAATATTCTTCCCAGTCAGCATAGAAACAAGTAGTGAGAGAAAAGAAATACACACCAATTAAAAATATCCACCCAGGCCTGAATCACAGGATGGCAGGGGTTGGAAGGGACCTCTGGAGGTCACCTTGTCCAACCCTCCTGCTTGAGCAGGCACACCTAGAGCAGGGGGCACAGGACCGCATCCAGGTGGGTTTTCAATATTTCCAGAGAAGGAGACTCCACAACCTCTCTGGGCAGCCTGAGAGAGTAAACAGAGAGTAAACATACTGTCTAAACAGAGAGTACAAGAAAAACAATAAGCAAGAATGGCATTTGGAGGCAAGCTCAACACAAAGATGTCCAGCAAAAATGTCATAGGTGTTAAATAAATTTAGCAGTTTGAAGAACAGATGCTTTCACACTACGTGTCGTCCGCAAAATAAGCTTAAAGTTCAGGTGGATATTATTAAAGTTCAGGTGGATATTATTTATGGAGTTAAAAAATTTAAAAATTTTGTTTCTTTTTTATGGCCAGTCTGTCCAGGGGAAAGATGATTTTTCTTCTTTTGTTTGATTCTGTATTATTTAATACCGTTTCAAAGTTGGGCTGTCTGTAGGTGGTGGAGTGGCAGATCTCCTCGTGCTCTGGACAGGGGCATGCACTGACATCATGGGCTTTACCATCATTCCTGAGGCAAATCCAAAGGGCTTAGGGATTTACACCAAGTCATAAGAGCCGGACCTACTTGGCCTTACTTAACACTTCCTTACTTTTCCTTCCTTCCCTTTTTGCGGACCTGACATTTCCTCTGGAAGAAACAAGAGGACAGTCCTTCCCCCTTTTCACAGGCACAAACCACCCCCTATAGTCTGTTCTATAATGCTATGTAATTCCTAAATTTTTCTCCCAAGCCCAGATTTCTGGAGATGGCTTATGCATGATTAAATCTGAATGTCAGAAGCTGCAAGCAGACATGAAAGCAGCCAGGCACATATCCTCAGCGTTGTCTGTATGCAGTTTGCATTGCAGCTGTACAGAGCAACTTGATGAAGAAGATGGGTACGGAAAGGCTGAATCCAGGAACTGTGGTAATGGTCTGGTGGATGGCACTGCATCAGATACTTAACTTGTAAAGGCAGGAGTCAAAAAAACTCAGGCATTTTTATAAAAAAGTCAGGCATTTTTATAAAAAAGTCATTTTATGGTGTAAGCAAGGAAAATTTAAATGAAAATATTGTTCCTTTTTCTCTGAAGTTGAAAGGTCAGATAGATTTTACTTTGATGCTAAGAAGTGGTAGTCTAGTCATTCAAATTTAAACATATACTAATTACTAAAAGTACAGCACAGCTGAATGAACATGACAAAAGAAGCAGTTGTGGAAAAATGTCGACTTCTGTGAAGGAACTCAAATTACTAGAACAATGTGTTTTTGGCACAGGAATTATGAATCCCACAAATCAACAGTCAGCTCTGTGTGAGGGTCAAATATGAAGTTAGCCCCCCATCCAGTCTGTGCTCACTATTAAATCAAGCAGGAAACAATAATTTCATTAAATGGTACAACTGACAGAGGAACTGCAGAATCAGAACTCTGATTCCTGCCAAATATTTGCCAGATAAAATTAGGAGGAGGAGTGGTTTTATAGTCCTTGGTTATCAGAAAACCACTATCTACTAATGCATTTACAGGAAGTTATTGATATTCTTTTGTTTGAAATAAAAATATGAAACTCCTATGTACAATTTATTATGATGGACCTAACATGGAAAAACCCTCAAGTGTCTGTGGAAAGTTGTGCTAAGTGGGCTCATGAGATCCTGTTAAAATTTATAACAAGAGACAGTCTTTGCATGCAGGAGAGTGAGGTAGTAGTTCAGGTCTCGCTTTGCAAAAGTGTTACATTGAACTAATTAAATGGATGGGCCAATCACTCACTGGAAAAGGAATTGCTTATGTTGAGAATCGGGATCCTTGCTGGAAGTTTATGCTTATTCAAATGAAGACAAGGGACGGTGATACTCAGCCATCATAAGAGTGTAGTACTTCAATAATGCTTCTATAATACTTTCATTTGAACACAAAAGTGAAGAAAGATTGTAAGTACAAATACTATTCAGTGGAAAGAAGGCTAGACCACTTCTAAATAAGAATTATAAACCAAATTAACAGTTAGAGTAGTACAGTGCTTCTTATGTTCTCTTTGTCTTGGACCTGGTGGATCAATTTTTATTCTGAATGCCGTTCGATGATAGACATTTAACAGCAGTTAAGGAAAATAGAAGTCTAGCAGTCATTAGTGTTTCTGATTGCTGTGAATAAGAAATGAACTGTCTAAAGAGAAAGTAATGTGCATTATTTTGTACCTCATGAGCCTTACCTCACAGAGGAAAGGACTCTTTTCAAGCCTCTCACTCGTAGAAGGGCCATTGACTCCTCTGGGTGGGGGCATCCCTTGCAGTCTGGGTTGCTCAGATGTGCAGATGAATGTGCATGCACAGAAAGACAGTTATAGTTATGATAACATCTGACAGATAGAAGAGAAATGTCCTTTAGAACCACTTTTGGTTCGTCTCAGATGATTAAATCGAGTCTTTGCCACAGAGGTGACCTGTGGGACCTTTGCCCCTGCATGCTACTGGTGTGGGATCACTACAGCGAAGGGTGGGTGAGAGAAGAGAGCTGGTCTCCCATGTATTTTTCCTGCAGGAAATTTTAATTCTGTTAAAACAATTTTGGTTGTCTCTGTCTTTGCAGTAGGGAAGCATATGGTCCCACATTTGGTGGCCAGCACTAGCAACAGATTAACATCTTAGATAAATGCTACATTTTGCCTTTATGACAGTAAATGCAATTAGACCTGGGCATAATGAAACAAAAGATTCCACAGCCAGAGAGAAGCACATGTTCTCTATGAATTAGAGAGCCAGTATTGATTTGTAATTATATATGTGAGATAGAAGGGTTTATATCTCCATTAATCTTTAAAGACTACCATCTGCCTCTAGACAAACTTAAGAAGGAAACTTAATTTGGATAAAAACCTGCTGTGGATAGTTAATTCAGTTAAGGGATCAATTTCTAATAAAATTTAAGGATCGGACTGTGTGATAATCCTTTGAACTACCTGTAGCAGCAAATTTGTCCTTAGCTTTTGTTCCCACAGTGCCACCGTGGCACTTGGCTTTCTGGTAAGTGATATACCCAGTACGGTCAATAAAAATTGACTGAAATGAAATTGAAAGAATTTAAAAATTACTGGTATCATAATAGTAATCATAGCAGTAAAACTCATCAAAATATATATGATCATAATAAAAGTATATTAAAATATATCTTTGTTAAATATAATAGTGATATGAGGTAAGTAGACTTTTTAAGATTAATTTTAAAGTTATCAATGCATGTATGTGTGTATACTCTTGCTACAAATGGGATCAAAAAAGACCTTCAGCATTACAGGATAAGACAGACGTGAAATGAGGGCAGAACAGAAGTATTTGAGTAAATGTCAGTATGAAGTTTCTTCTCCATCTTTCAGGACTGCACTTCTGCTCCTAAGCAAGAGCAGTCTGCATGCAATGAACTCCCTGGTATACGCTGCCTCCCCCTGCACTTAGAAATTTCCTTTGAAATGCCTCACTCAGCAGAGTATAAGGCCCAGTTCAATTTGATAAAGAGGAAATCATGATGATCTGTATATAATAGATTTAGGTGCAGTATGGGTGTCATGTTTTCTTTCAAGATGTCTTTAGAGCTAATGCAGGGATACCATTTTAATGTTTTGGGCTTCGTGTTGCTATCCATTTAATGGTTTACATCAGATTTGTAAATCCTTCATGACATTTTTGCTAAAGGAAACATTACTTCATCTATTACACTGTGAACAACAGCATATGGTTTTCTTAGGTAAGTCAGAAGTTCAGGCCAGTGTCAGAGGCTAGCTACATTAGTCATCTGTGATGAAAGAAAAGCCTCTATTAGTGCTTATGCACTAGGATTAAGATGACTTCAGTGCTATAATCCTTCCTGTTCAACTGTTGGCATCGTGCTGCCGTCTTGACAACAGCTGTTTCTTCCTTAATCTAACGGAAAGAAATTGTGTTAGATTGTTGCTTGCACCATTACAAGCTCAGACATTCCAATTTATGTTTTAGTAAACATGCATATTTATCACAGTAAAAACCTCTTAAAGGTATACACATATTACATATAGTATAGTCTTGTTTATTTTTGGCCGAAGAACCAACCAACACTGTTCTGCACCAGCACTTTATTTTTAGTTCTGTAGTTAGGAGCACACTATGTGGGACAGCAGGATCTAAAACTTGTCATGAGGGAAAACCTAGGCATTAGGGGCACATAAAAAAATGAGTAAACATTGCATGTCATGACACTTTGCAATTACCACTCTTGGCAGAAGGCCAAGCATGAAGTTCACAGATTCTTTTGAAGCTACTGGAGCTGGAGGATCCTGCCTTGGAACTGGACATTGGGCTGACATCTCTGTATTTCCTGCCAGCTGCTACTTTCAGGACATGAAATTACATTTTCCTCAAGTATTCCCCAAGCTTCAGATTGTTGGGGGACTTAGGGTTCCAAAACTCATCCTTGAGAATGTGATTTGGACACTGCTGGATCATGGTCCCATCGTAGGCACTGGTTTGACTGACAGCTACTGGTATGTTCACATACATTGAATACATTTGGTATTGGAGGTAAAATAAAGGCTTGTTAAATAACAAAGTATTCCTTGAAAGCGGAAGACCGAACATTTTTTTTTTTTTTAATTTGCTTTTGAGTTGGTGATGAACAGAAGAGTGATTGCTGCTGGTTGTGAAGTGGGAGAATTTAGCCTGAAGATCCTGTCCCTGTATGGATGTTTTCTGAGTTTAGAGTGGGAAGACAATGAAATGCAGACATGGATAGAGGGGAGAAAAAAAAAGGGTCACATTGAAAGTCAGGCAAATAATTCTGCACCTTTCAAGAGTAGAAACTCAGAGCTGAGGGATCCCATGAAACACTTTATTACAATTTCAGGTGAAGATCTTTGAACTGAAAATAGGGATGTCCATATTTACAAGACCAGTGAAGGCTGCAGAAGGCTCCTGGTTGGCACCCAGCATTACACAGCACTGTGTGTGTGCTGTAGGTCACGCTAAGGGTGCCGCTCTAACACACAGGAAAGGAGGGGAGGATTATGTGAGCATCAGCTTGGGAACTGTTATGCTCTGATCCAGACAATTATTATAAACAATCCTAATTATTGACAGCAGAAGTACTCAAAGCCAGCTCTTAAATTCCAGCAGCAGAACTCCCAACTCCTGCTGTGGGAACGGGGCTCGTGGTCAAGGTCTCCCAAAATCCAGCAACACCAGCCCAGTGACTGTTGAGGGAAGTGAAAACAAAACTGCTCTATGTTTTCAAAACACAAAATACTCCTAATAGCAGGACAGAAGGGACAAATGGTCCTACTCTGCTATCTACTCTTCCTAGCAGATACACACTATGAGAAACAGAATTCCTTACTTCATGTTTGAGGATGATGGTTTCACAGGCTGGAACACACCGTGCACTGGCTGTACAGAGACTCAACTTCTCGTTTGCTTCTAGAATCGTGCTCTGGAGTTTGTACAACCACTAATCTGTGATTCAGAGGATCTTTGGACATACTCTCGTGTTAGCTATGACTCATGCTAAGATTGTTAGCTTAGCAAATCACTGGATTCTGAAGTGTTTTTTTGTATTGGCTGTTTCCAATAATGAGACTTAGCATGCAAATACGAATAGTTGGGGCAAAATAAAAATACTGCAAGCCCTAATAGATAGAATTGAATATTGCAGGTATTTTTATGACACTGCAGAATGTATGAATAGTGATCAAATGTTTAGGGATGAAATGGAAGGAAACAAAATAAGCAATACTCTGCTCATATTAAAGGACTGTTGTGTAAACTGTATTTAATGCCATCTTTAAACAGATGAGTTCTTGTGAGTATTCTCAGGGGGGTTTCTTTCATTTGCAACCATCTATCTTGGTTTAGTCTGAAGTAAATACAGTTTATTTAAAATGCATTCTTAGGTTTCAGCCCTGCTGCCTCAAATGTAACAACAAAACCAAAAGATCAGCGGGACAGTCTGCGGGCATTAGTATGAGATGCATTATGAGCTCTGGGGATGCATGTGAATGTAATTTTTTGAAGGGCACAGGAGCTGATAATATATACTGACATTTTATAGTGAGAACAGATTTTTTTTTCCTAAAGTCTTTAATCCAGAGGTATTCTTAATACTTGTACTTTTTGCTATAGCAAAATGTATTTGACAGTTGTACTTCTTTAACTCGGAATATCACTCAGAAATTCGGAGTGATGCGGAGGATGTCTTTCTGTTTGCCCATTGACATTTTTGATATTTACATTTCCAATCAGGGCATAAACACAACAGTTTCACCTGACTAAAATGCACCATTAAAATTTAAATACCTGTTTATTTTGCTAATACATAATTCACTGAACTAAGATAACACTGAACATCCACTATGAGCTAAAAATCTGGCTTGCATTTTAGAAAGGGGCCTGCATTCTGCAGATAAGTACACTGTCAGTGTTATTCTGTGTTTAAAATGTTTCAGCTACGGGGGTTAGAATTGAAGAATTGCTTCGTTTCTGCAAAGCAGGAGCAGGCCAACCTGTGCATCACAAGATCCAGGTTTATGACTGAGTTCCTGGGAGTTATTTGTGACCCTGGCATGCCAAATGTGATCCAGATTTCCTTGAATCGTGGTGCTTTTAAATCTAATGAGAAAATTGTATCCTCAGAAAGTTCAAGAAATTAAATTATAATGTTAACAGGATGTGTTACTTTTTTAAAAAGTTATTTTTAAAAATAATGCAATATAATAAAATTCTTTTGTTCCTGTCCTATCTACTGGATCATAATTTGTATTTTTTGTCATTCATTTACACTACTTGCATTGTTGGAAGGAACCAGAATTATTTTAATTTATGGCCTATTTGAACATAAAAGTAGCTTTAATGGCTTGAAACAAAGGTCCATCTATGTGGTATCCTACCCATGTTTTAAAGGTGCCCATACAAGGGTTTTAAAGCAGGGCTGACATTCCCAGTGCTTTCGCCAGCTTGCAGCCATATGCTGCCAGGCAATTCCTGAGCCAGATGTTCTTTCTATGTATTTAGTAATAGTTCATGGATTTCTTTTCTGTGAACATGTCTGGTCTTGCCGAGAGCCTGTGTAAGTTTTCAGCTTCCCCAGCATCCTGTGGCAAGCAATTCCCCTGCGTAATGACACATTGCATGAAATGCCACCACTTTCTGTTTGTTTTGAATCAGTTCCGTCACTGTAGTTTTAGTTCATACCCCTTGGTTCTGGTACTGGAAAAGACAGCGAATGATCCATCGGTATAACTCTCTTTTTTCTCCCCTTTGAGGTTTGTATCTTGCTAATTTAGGTCCCACTCTTCACCTGCAGATCACCACCTCTGCCCTCTTTAGGTTTTTTGTGGTTTTTTTTGGTTTGTTTTTGTTTTTTTTTCAATTGATCCTATAATTGTAGTAGCTGGCAGTAAAATCACTAGGATTACTTGTATGAGCAAGGTATACCAAACTAAGCCCTGAATTAGAAATAGTATTTGATACAGTTTAAATCTGAATATTATTTAAACATAAACACAGCTTCCATTGTATTTTCTTTGGATGTTGGGGAGCAATCAGCCTCTTAACAGAAAACCTGATCTGACTGTACCATTTAGGCCAATACTTACTTTATTATTAATGCGCATTGTTTACTCCAGTAAGGGATGTTATGACAAAAGAGTTTGCTGTGTACTTTTATGACACAAAAGACTTCTTGACGTACACCAAGTATAATACAGAAAACGCCATTGATAGATTTGTAAGTATATTTGCAGTATTCTTCTGTATTTTGCAATATGCCTGTAATTTAAGAATGTTACATAATCACCTGTTCCAACCTTCTGTACTTTCTGTCCCTAAACGTGAATAATACAAAATACAATACACATACTGGGTCCTTATGCTTTGAAATTTGGGTCCTTGCAAAGCAACTGCGATGAAGCTTCATTTAAAAATATTAGCCTTGCTTTTCATCAAAGTACTAATCTGAAGTCAAAAGAGTGAGAAATTAGGTTGACTAAAATAGTTACAATATTCTGAACTGAATAGTTAAAAGTAGGAAATTCTACTGACTAAAGGAGGACACTTGAAGCCCTCGGAGGCTGGCATTCATGGTGGCAGGATATGGCAGCGTCCTGAAGTTACTACTGTTTCAGCTTGTTGGCAGCTAAAAACTGATGTACTTGCTTCATGGGGAAAAAAACATTCCAGTTTTGCCCATGCAACAAGTACTTCAGGCAGCACATTTTTAAAACTGTTATGGTTATATATTGTAATACTTATTTCTGCGTAACATTACAACACACATTATACATTGTGCTGATTCCTTGTGAAAATATCTTCCTGTGGTTACTGTAATGAAATGCACTTTGCACAGATAATGTTGTAGAACCTGATGCTTCCACAAATAGATAACTTGCAAACTGGGGCTAGCAAACAGAAAAATCTTCAGCTTGAATCTGCTCTTATGAGCATCTGTTCTTATTGTAACAATAATCTTTTATAGCAATTGTGTCTTAATTTTTAGTGATGCCCCAAGGCAACTGAAGGGAAGAAACTAGCAGGCTAAGAAAAGAAAAAAGAATGCTTTTGGCAGGCATGCAGCTTTTCCCCTTTAACTATTTATTCATGGCCAGGAGCCCCAGAAACAGCATTCAGACACATGGGCTCTCTGTTGCTGCTTTAGTAAAACTAGAACTAATAGACAGCTGAATGTTCAATGGCTGAAGATTAATTTTCTTAATATTTGTGAGTGATTTGTGGGCTTCTGCACTCTTGAAAACCAGCCTATGTTAGTAAGAAATGTGGGGGTTATTTAATAAACAATAGCTATGCTAGTGAAAGCCCTACTGCAGCTGCAGTAGGAAAGCACTTTATACCGCTAGTGCCACCTAAATACCTGAACAGGTATTAAATGTTGCAAGTACTTTTATATTGATAAAATTTATCTATACTAGGGTCTTTTTTCTTTACCGATTCTGGAAGAGTCCAGCTGGCAAAATTAAAATGTAGAAGGTCCTAGTGAGAAAGCCACCTTCCCATAACTCTTCTAATTCTTTTGGGAAGCGCTCCAAAATTGGGTGCTGATGGCAAGTGCCCAGCCTGAACTGTACATGTCTTCCTGAACATGAAGGGGAGAGGGAGCTGACACCTGGTAATCCCACCATTTCCATGGAAGCATTGTGGGGAATAATAGTACGTGAATCCTTGTGGTTTCACGTTGTTGTTCCCTTCTCCTGCCTATTTTTTTTTACCCAAAAGAAAGGGTGGTCTAAATTTTTTACCGTATTGCAATTTCATAAAAGACCTGTGTAGTTCAAAGAATGATGCTGAAATAAATCAAATAGCTAGCTAAGCAAAAAATGCATACAGAAAGCGGAATAAGAAAATATTTGGTTATGCTATAATTGTCCCCATTAAAAAAAAAATATTTTCCCACAAGGAAAAAGCAATTTAAGTATTACAAATGTTTTATTAATCCAAAGACCAGAGAGCAAACAATTCACTCATTAGTTTATTTATTCCTCAGAAGAGAATTTACAAGCCCAAACAGGCTGGTGGACTGTCCAGCTCCAGCTGCACTAGACCAGCAGCAAAGCAAGGGGACCAAAGACCTGGTGGGAGCCACCCTGGCGCCTGTCTCTCCTGCACCCGCTCAGAGATGAGCGTAAAGGAGCCTGAGTGTTGCAGCTGATGTTGAGCTCACAGGACAGGAAGTCAGGGCTGAAATCTTAGTCCCAGGAAAATCAGCAGAGGCTCAATCTCTGACTCTGGTAGGGTCAACATTTTGCTTCATGTGCTCTGGCTGTAGAAAAGCTGCTGTATTCTACTGTCCTCTCACTTATAACCCCATTTTCCAAAGGTTTTTCAGACTTTGATGAAGTAAGGCTACCTTCTTCACAAGCACTGATGATCCCAGCTATGGAAATCTGGTAATTTCTTGTCATAAAATGTGGACATTTGCCATATAATTTATCAATTTGCCTTTCATCTGTTTATCAGTATTTAACATTTCTGTGTCCATAAGAATAGAACCTAACGCAATCTATGGTAGTATCAATTAGGCAGTTAAAAATTTGGAGACAAGTGCTGGTCATTATATGTCTGCATATACAGGCAGTGAGAGAGAAAAAACGTATAATATTTGAGGCTTGCGTGTTTGTGGCATGTGTGTTGGTTTTACCATGTTTCTGATTTGTCTTTCACCTTGTAACTTGTCCTCTTAAACCCAGATTATATGTGATAGCACAAAGAGAAGCAAAACACCATATAATTTTCATATGATTACTACTTGATTACTTCTAACCAGCTAAACTAACAGAAATGTAATTTTATGATATTTGTTAATATCACTGTTATAATTCTGGGAAAATCGTAGACTCTCCCGGAGCGGAGGTAGTTGTGTGTAGTTGAAGCTTTTGTACATCAGCCAGCAGGTGATGAAAGCTCCTACAGATGATTATCCCCACACGTACTTCTGTAACATGTTCCAAAACAAAGTTAAATTAAATAGGTGCTAAATTCCCGCAAGAGCAGCAGAGCTCATGGTATCAGAAGTATCTTCTTTGTAATATTTTCTACCAAGTTTCAATGTCATGCATGCTCACATACAAGATGAGTCTCTTTTAATGAGAATTTGTGAAATACCTTAATTTACTCAACGTGCTTATTTCTTACACTTCAGTTTTAAAGATGGTAGAAAATGAGTTTGGAAAGAGGTAAAACCAAAAGTTTATGCAGCCTACTTACTCTACAGGATTCTTAAAATGTATAATTACTGATGAAGCGATGATACTCTAGCTGGAAATGATGTGCCCCTTCAAAAATGTTACCTTTCATTAATGCAAAATGCAGTCCTCACCTCGTTGCCTCTGTTTCCCATACACACAAGTTCACAGTCTGTAAAGTAATACAGCACTTTCTTTTATGGTCAAGGAAGGATAGAAGAGAGAAGCTGATGGTTCCTTCATATTTTAGATAATTTGTCCCATTATAAGAGATGGGTGGACTCACACAAATTCAGAGTTGGAAATATCAGTGACCAGATTATAGTGCCTTCTGGCACTTTGATTTTGTATTTAGTAAAAATACGACGTGTATAAGGAGTGGTGTTCCCCGACCCTGGGAATTGCTTTCTGTACCTCAGGAAAACGCATACCTCCACTGATGCAAGTTAGTAGCACCCTTTCCATTGATTTTCAAGTGCCAAGACGTAACCCTCCCCTGATTTGAGAGCACTAGCCAAGGGCTGCAGATAGGTCCTTGTCAAAGACCAAACCCTGACACAGCCACACGTCGTGACTGCTCGCTCGGCGCCCGCTTCCCTTTGGCAGCCATATGGCTCGCAGCCATTCCCCGGGTGCTCTTCCCTCTTGCTGGGTACTTGTGTGCATCCTCCTCCGCAAACCACCCCGCTTCCCCGGCCTCTTTTGTGCTGTGCGCTCTCGTTCCGCTTTTGTTTGTGACTGTATTAATTTCTCCCAATGAAGCTATAATTGCATTTCATAGACTGAAGTTTCAGGAGACTTGAGCATAGATGCCCTCATAATATTTAAATGTTATATATATGTTTACATTTACATACATTGACATTGCTTTTCCCCATATGCATCCTTGTTTAAAGGATACTTCAGCTTTTTTTTTTGCTGGCATATGGTGAACAGTATTGTACATAGCGTGAGTTATTAAAGAGTAAGATACTATATTAAATAAAAGTAAATCTAACCGCTATAACATAAATACCATTTTTTTGGCGAATATCTTCCAAATGGACTGCAAATGTTATATTTTTCCTGCAGAAACTACGCAGATGATACCCTGATGTAGGCAAACTTTCAAGTTTAGTCTTCCGTAATACCAGCAATTGCGTCCAAAATACACAGCAGTGGTAGTATATTCTTGCCTTGTATTTCTGTAGCTCTGTCTGAACTCTGCTCTACAAACCTGTCTATCATGATTTCTCTGCAGTCAGATATGAGCAAATTAGCTACAGTGAGTGATTTATTGAATGTAGTAATATGTAACTGTCACAAATGTACCCTTAGAGGACCGAGGCCTTAGAGGCTACAAATGTGATGCTCTTTTAAAAATCATTTGTGACTAGTGTGTGTGGCTATGCATCAGTCTAGAAATACTCATGAACTTTATAGTTATTGCTAGGTACACGGTACTATAGTACAGCTGTAACAGTGCTTTGAATTTTTATTATTCTTGCTGTATGACTGGTATTTTTTTCAGCTTTCTCACTAGCTGCTTTCAATCACAAAGAAACAAAAACTCAAATATTTATTTTGTGTACATATTTTTGCACAAGTATTCTTGTTAATTTTCCTTGTAGTTAGTATTAACGAGAGTTACATGAGAGTTACTTTTAATAGCTATGAAGAGCAAATAAAAAGTGTCAGAAATACTACCAGAAACAAATAATAATTTTTTCCCTACAGTTTACATTTGTGAAATTTCTTTGTTCAAAATTTGGCCAATCCTTATTACAATAATGCTATTGGAAAATAGCTTCCAATCGCAGATATCACATACTTACACTCGAATTCAAAATTACAAATGTTACGCATTTCTGTCAAACCTAATTTATGCAAAAGATGTAGAAAAAATTTTGGTTGTTTTAATTGATATTTTAGAGAATGCAAGCATAACAGAAACAAGCCTGGTAAGCTGATGAAAAAGGCAAGACAAGCAAGAATGTGGGGACTTTTATTCCTCCTCTGGTACTTACAGACAGGGTTTTAAGAGATATTGTCCCACTAATATGATATTTCTCAAACTGTAATCAGGATTTCACATGCGATTAAAGTATGGTGTCCTTCTTGGATTTTAGTTAAATTTCTGGAAAACGCAATTCTGAGTTGATACGAATAATTTTTTAAATTTGTGTTTAACTCAGAAGATTTTTTTCAATTCTAAGTAGCAAAAATAATACTGACAGCTTGAAATATTCCATATTAAGGGTGGCTGAATTTGATTGCATTGTGTAAAATGTGAGAGAAGGAAACATTTTTCTAAGATTTGTTTGGGATGAAAGAGAATGATGCAAAATGAATATTTTTTCAATAAGAAAGAACTAAGAATATTTTGCTTTGTGTTAACTTGAAGTTTTACTGGGGAATCTTCAGTTTTGAAGCCCTTACAGAGAAGTGATTTTCTTTCTCACAGCCCATGACTCATACAATTGTTCATTTCTTTGTTCTGAAGCATTTCTTCTCAGCTTATAGCGACATTTCTGGATGGCTCTGGCTTGCTCAGTTTAGCATTGTGTCACAATTTTCATGAGCTTTTCTGACTGACTAAACTCAGAAGAAACTTCTCCTTCGTGACTGCTGTATGTTTTACTTCACCAGATATTTCTGTGCTGCCAACTCAGCTGTGATCAAATCTGCAGGCAGCAGCAAAATTAGGAGGGTAATGAAGAGAAGAGCTCCCAGTCAATGTGCAGACTGTCTTGGCGAACGTGTGTGAGAGAGAGCATGGTTTCAACTTCCTAGCCAGGTGTAGACTGAAAAAACCATCCCAGCCCTTACTCAAACCTGATCTAAAGCTGGGGGGTGGGTGGGGCTGGCTGAGAGACCATGAACCTGAGTGATGGATACAGCCTGCCTTTTAAAGCAGCAAATCATATGTTTATTTTCAAGTATGCTCTCCACACTTGCTAGCACCATCTCCATCTCACTTGAGGAGTCTTCAGCTGGTCAGTTCATCCATTCATTTACACCCCAAATGCTCAATATAGGGGTCTACTTCCTGACTTAAAGAAGAGAGGTGGAGTTGTGAGTTACGGGAATCTTCTCTGCTCCTGCCTCTCCAGTGGGTTTCATGTTGGTTGCAGAGTCCAAGAGAAGAGACAAACCCAGGCTTTCTTGCATTCATGTGACAGCACCCACACACAACAAAGTGAATGCCCCCTACCACTCTGTACATATCCCTCATAAGAAATTTCAGGCTGAGCTTCGATGTGCAAACCAGTCAGAAAATCTGCTCAAACTGTATCATACACGCATATGTTCAAGTCAGTCATAGAAGGACTATAAGCACCAATGTGAGAAGCAGCCACGAGAAAAGCTAATGTTTTCCACAATACCGTATTTGTGATACAGTCAGGAGAGTATTTGTGATATTGTATGAGGTCACAGTCGCACTACAAGTTCAGGGCCCTCAGGCTCAAGAAAGATTAATTCAAACTGGAACAGATGCAGAAAGAGTCAACATGGATGGTCAGGAGGATGGAAGATCTCTCCCTGAAAGAAAACCAAAAGCATGTAGCATGTTTAACTCAGAAAAACTCTTTTTGAAGGGTCATACAGCTGCCTTGTGTAAATGTAAAATAGGATTGAACAGGAATATGCAATACCATGCTCTAGAGTTTCATCTTTATTTCATATGCTGGTAGAGTATATCTACCTATGCAGTGAATGCGTTCGGTGTGCACCACATCTAGGTGACACCTTGGGAGAATGAAGAAGGACTGAGGCCATTACATTCTGAATATAAACTTGTCTTTTCATAATGAGTGGCATATGTGAAGTTATGGCTTATAAAACCAAAATTTTATCAAAACTAGCTCAAGATAAAGGGGGCGTTCAGAGTCACCAGTGAAAATCCTGTGGTGCCCAACATTCATGCTGACTTTCCTTTTTTTTTTTTCCAAAAGCGTCATGAAACATCAGTTGTGGTATTAAGTTTTCCCCAAAAGTCCTATACCTCATGTGGAGGTACGCGAAGTATACTAGATTTATCATCTGTTCTCTGTGCTTGTGGATACAGAAATCCATGCCCTATTAAATCACACACCAAAAGAAAGTAAACATAGTGATGTAATAGGAAGTAATGTGCTGCATTTTTTGGTGCCTTTCAATGTAATTGAACATATGGTGAATAATCCTTGTAAATAGCTAGATATTATAGCCCCATTATATGGATAGGGAAAGGGAAGCAAGAATTGATACAAGGGTTTGTGCAAGGTCACACTACAAATAAATGTGGGTAAATTACCACCCCTGAACTGATATACCTCTGGGTAAAATTCAGCAGCTGTCTGACCATGAGCAAAAACGTAAAGCAGGTGAGATGAGAACTTCAACCACTCAGCCCCCTGTGATTTATGTAAGGTAGGCAGATGGGCAAGATCTGAATTCCTCCAGGGGGTGCATTCAAGAAAAATCAAACTGGATAAACTGGAATAAATTCATGTGGTCATTAGTATTCATAGGGATAATCTCAAAACCAGCATTGATAGTTACTGTTTCACCTTTTGCAGTCATGGAATTAAGAATTACCGAAGCAGCCACCAGAGTGCACCAGATACATTTTAGAGCAAAGTGCAGGAAGAGAGAGGAACCCTAAGTGTCCCTTCCTTTTCTTCTTTTCTTTTTGCTGTGGGAAACAAACCAGTTGTTTAAATATGTATGTGGAGGGCAGTGAGGGAGAAGGTGAAAACTTTCAGAAAGCCGGGAGCGTGTCAGTTCCCTTACCTGTGGCCAAGTCCTTGCCGATTCTAGAGCGTGATTCATCTTTATGTCCTAAAGCGGAGGTCTAGGACGTAGGATTTTACCCTCTTAAAGTACATTTCTTTCACAGACTTTCGGTGGAGCATAAAATCACTTGCATGGGTGTAGACATCAAGAGTTAAGTAACAGAAATCATACCCTGAGTATCTAACCTGTAATATTCCTTTTTATGTTATTCCTAGCATTGGTTATTAATGGCTGCAGAACACTGTTCACATCTGTGGTTCTTTATGTAGGGGAGTGCAACAACACATGAAGTGTGAAGCTTAATAACGGTTAGATTTCACCATACAATATACAAATAACTTTCCCTTTCATGTCTTTTCTGGCTGCTAGCTGGAACCCTGGAAACACAATTTGTACAGTGGAAATGCTGCCATTTTATTTGTGAATTAGGTGAGTGAGCTGATGAGACGTTTTCTGCTCAGTTTAAAACCCATCTGAACAACTTTTACAGTAGATAATGCTAGGGCAAGGATGAAACTCTCCTGAATTAAAAAATGTGTTTTAAAAGTCCTGAAGTACAGTGGTACTTTCACTGCAGCACTGCATTGGTTCCACAGGGATTTCTGGACCTCAGCAGGAATAAATCCAATCCATCTACTGCCATTGAAGTCAGCCTGTGGATTCGAATTTGTAAGCTCACCTTTTACTGTGTCCTCAAGCCAGTAATTGATGCATCATCAGCAACATAGAATGTGAAAAATCACCCATCACCTATATAAAATATATTATCATATATTTATACAAATTATGAAATTCTGTGTTATTTTTTTTATCTGCGAAAACTTTAAAAAGGAAAAAAATGACTCTGCAGTGAAGAGTCAAAAGCACATGTTGAACACATGCATGTTCAAACCCTGTAAAGCAGCGATGAAGGCTGGTACTGCTAAGAAGTTCTCTTTTTAGCCATTGCTTTGTAAAGAGAGCACTAAGCATGAGAACCCTGCGTGATCTGCTTGGCTCTGGTGACTGACTATATTAAGTGTAAAGGCACTGCACAATATCTTGATCTGAATTTTTAAACTTTTTGAAGGGGTCTTGGATTCTGTAGCAAGATAGACTGATTTGTAAACTCCTTCCTCGATGATATGTCCTTTTATCACATAAAGCTACATGCCTCAGCTGGTGCATTCTTATCTAGGTGATCACAAACAATCTTACTTTCCAAATAAGCATTCCCTTACCTTGTTAAGAACATGGATATCAACTGCAAACTCAGTAATTACTATCAGTTGGTTTAGGCAGAAGATATACCGGTGAAAGAGTGTGGTGATACTCATGTCGGTTTACAGCAATAATACATCTGTAGGTCAAAATGGTTCCACTGGTTCCAGTAGAACAGCTGGTTCCACTGTAAATCAGGAATAATTTCATCAAAGAAAACGATGCTGGTGTTACGCTGTCATAGCAGTACAGAGTTTGATCCTATCAAGTTGTCCAACATGGTAAAGAAGAAAGTGTGCCTAGAATTAAGCTCCTAAATCCACTTCCATGTTTGAAGCGTGCCATGTTAAAGACAGATTTAAGAAGGGAATCAGTATCTCTGGTGCTTTTATGAGTAATTTAATCCCAATTCTCATTTATTAATAGAATTTACCTCTTTGTAGATCCTTTTCCCACCCTCCTTGTGATATACTTAGAAAAGCTAGAAAAGCTACTCTCCAATTGACTGGTACAAACTAATTCTGGGTTTTGCTGTTCTTAGTCTGCCCCCGCCCCGCCCGGCCCATGAACACGGCAGATTCTCCCCTTCTCCATTTGCAGTGAAGGCCTCTTTGAGCAGGCCCTGGTGACACCACACTAGCTATACCTCATTTCTGCATTCTTCTTTTTACAGCGGCCATGCGGCATGTTATGTTGTGCCTTAATTTCGATGCGTTTTAAGATGCTTATCAAAGAAAAAGCTGTTTATATTTTTGTTCTTGTAACACCTAATATATAATTTTAGTTTGGGCAAAGGCCTTTGGAGAGCACTCGTTAGACACAGAATGTTTTAAATGTTTTTACTTTTATTTCTGTTATTTTTCAGCTATTCTTTAAAGGAAGTTTTAAAACTGAGTGGGCTATTTGGCATGCAACCAATTATCTGAAATTTTAGAAATAGCCGGGTCCAAAGGATGCTGGTATTTACATTTTTAGTTTTCTTGGTTCAGTTTAAAAGAGAAAGGTTGGGTCCCTAACAAAAATACTTTGCATTCTGCATAGGCTGTTTGACAACTGACATGTGCATTTGAAGAAAGAGCGAGAGGCACCAGCAGATCGGTGTAGCGACAGACATTAATAGGCTGTGTCTCACCTCATGCTGATGTACTGCTGAAGTGACCAGTGAAAACAGACGTGTCCTGTTTGTGTGTTTATGTGAGAAGTTAGGACTCAGTTTTTGCTGCTTGGACATAGGCTGAGAGACGTGGAGAGAGTGCTGTGCTGCTGCAGCGGCAGGACAGGGAGTTCCGCAGTGGCTTCATGTCCTTGTTTTTCTGTGCGTGCGTGTGAGTAGGTACATGCTGGTATTGTGTCCCCGTGCATTGCTCTTGGCGCATACGGCTGCTTGAGCTGTTGTAGCTCTGCTGCTGAAGCCGTTGCTGAAGGACTGAAGCCGTGCCTTCTCATTACCCACCCCTTCAGAAACTGAGAACATCTGGGGAGGTGGGACAGCACCACACTCTTTTATATGCACCGTAGATCTGCCCTGATTGAGTTGGTTAAAAAAATCCACATAGTTCAAAACAGGCCTGTTCTTCATTCTAATTTGGATGCAAAGCTTATCTGTTGGAACTACTACTTTTTTTTGTATTCATTTTTTAAAAAATCTAAATGTGAAAATTTTGATTAAAAAATTAACAAATCTCAGACCAAAAATATTTTAGCCAAAACACCTTGACAAGCTGCCTACAGATAAAACATAGAAGCCACGGAAGATGCAGACTTTATTAAAACCCACCCCTATCCTCAGTTCTTCATATGAACTTAAAAGTAAGGCAGCAGTTGACCTTCAGTGGTGTAAGAAGTGAAAAGGCACCTCTGTAATGGTTGGTCCACTGAACATTGGCCAAGTTTTCCTGTTCTTGTAATGCTGGGACTTTTCGCAAAATTTCATGATGACATTATCCTTTTTAAAGAAGGGGGGGATGTCCTGTTTGGCGTTCTGCAGAAGGTCACCCTTTTAAGAAATCTACTGGATGGAATTATCTGCTTAAGTCAGTGACAAAATCCAGTTATGTCTGGGTGTCACTTGTGAACTCTGCAAAATCACCAGCTGCAGGCACCAAGGACTCTGAAGGACAAACTGATCTTGCTCAAACATGACGGGAAGTTCTTTCTGTGTGCTTCTCCGCTGGCAGCAACTTCACAGCGACTGTAGGTTGAGATCCGTGCTGCGCCTGCTTGGCAGCACTGTGCTGGAGAACAGCTGCACAGAAAAATGCATGCTCCATCTGCAACTGGATGCAGCTTTCTTATTTTGATGTATGACGGTTTAAATAAGTGAAGGTTCAGACTCCAGATACCTGCATGTTCCAGAACACCTCACATACTGAACTTTTCAGATATTTAACTGCAAGCAAAGCAGTTGCATTTTTTTTTTTAGTTTACTTTGAAAGGAAAAAGGAAATGCAATCCAAGTTACACTCATATTGAAGGTAATCCATTTGCTTATGGCAAAAAGCAATTATAATTCAGAGAAATCATGTGCTTCTGTGAATGCGGACACAAATTACAAACCTAAACGTCACATACGCATTTACACAGGGTATGTTGTGGTTGCCATGGGAAAACCCAGGTTTGGGTGTTGTGGTGCAGATCCTGCCTACCAAATCAAAACTACTACCAAGGCAGTGAGGGAGTCCCATCTGGTCAGCGTTCGTGCCGAGGCGCAGCGGCGGCCGTCCCTACCGAAAAGCCGGAGGCGACGCTGCCCCGCTCCGGCTGTCGCTGGTCGGCGGAGCGTGACCTTGGAGCTAATGGCGGCTGGTTTGAGGCACAGCACCTCTGAGGCAGCTCCGTCACCTCCCGTCCTTGCCCGACGCTATCACCTGCTGGGATTTTTATAACGATAGCTTGTAATTAAAAAAAAAAAAAAAAAATCGCTTTTGTGTATGAAAAGTTAAACCGAACAGAGAATCACGTTGTGATTGAGCGAAATGGGCAACGTACAAAGCAAACACTGAACGCGTTATCATTTTTTATTACCGCGCTGCCTTTGCCGCCCCGCAAGCCGCCCCCGAGGGAGCAGCAGCCCCCGTGCGCCGCGCAGCCCCTTCGTCCCAGCCAACTCACCCAGGTCCGCAACGGCAGCCACTTTTCTTTCACTGACAGATTTCTTCAGGACGCCTTAAAACAAACCCCAGCCTGACGAAGGAACGCAGGTTTTTAAGACGACGCGATGCACGCAAGCACACGGGACGCTGGCGCTGAGGCGGGCGGGCGGCCGCGTCCCGTCGCGGCTGGAGCCGCCGGCGGCCGGTGGGAGGCAGGGCGGCGGGGGCCCGCGCCCGGAGCCCTGCCCGCTCCCGCTGCCGCCCGCGGGGCCCCGGGTGCCCGAGGCGGGAGGCGGGGCAGGGCCCGGCGGAGGGCGGCGGGCGGTGTCCCCGACGGGCCGCAGGAAGCGCTGCCGTCACCCGGCCCTGCCCCGCTGCGCCGCCGGCGGGAGGCTGGGCCGCGCCGGGCCGCGGCCGGGCCGCCCCGCACCGCCTCGGCGGACCCAGGAGGGACGCGGCGGCGCAGGCCATGAGCTGGCGCTCCGGCTCCGGCGGCGTGGTCCTCACCGCCTACCACACCAGCGGCGGCGGCGACCCCGGCGGGTGAGTGGCGGCGCCGGGTGGCTGGGCCGGCGGCGGCGGGCGCTGCCCTGCCCTGCCCTGCCCTGCCCAGCCCTGCCCAGCCCAGTCAGCTCAGGTCAGCCCGGCTCAGCCCAGCCCAGCCGGGCCCGGCCCGGCGGCAGGTGCACCCGGGGGCGGCGGGGCGGGGGCGGCCGCGGCGGAGAAGCCGAGCCGGCTCCGCGGGCAGAAGGTGCCTCCGCCCGCGCGGGGGCTGCTCGGGTTTCCCGCCTTCTTGCGCTAACTGCGCTTTGTCCCGCATCCTCCCAAACGGGTTTTCCTTTCTTCCTTTATCCCCTTCCCCCAGTAAGCCCGGCACGTCCTGGAAACGCCAGGCGTTTTGCCGGGCTTCCGAAAGACGAGTGCAAACGGCTGTTGTCAAGGTGCTGGTAGCTGCAAACAGTTCCGTGGGCACCCGAGTGGGTTGTCGGTGTTAAAACCAAAGTGCCGGTGCGGTTTCAGGCTTGTAGCGCGGAGGGTTTGTGGGGTGCAGCGGTGGGTGCTGCCCCGCGGCTTTCGGGGGAGCTGGACCCCGGAATCCTTGGGGTCAGGCTCTCTGTGGGCTGCAGGGCGTAGATTTTCATGTCACCACTTTACTGCTTTGTGCTTTGCGTTATTGTTGTTTTGTTTTAATGAGATAAAGGGAAGGAAGGTGCAGGTAATGACAAGTTTAAACTTTTTAAAGCATTTGTCAGTTTGTGATAACAGGCAAAGACACCAGCTTCACTTTTATGAAGGCTGAGGACCGTCTCGTGTCTCACAGCTTTTGTTTGATACAGGCAGAAGCACTGCTGGCTTTTCCATAGCAATAAACAGAGTCTGCTGTGTGGAAAGGAGAGTTTTGTCTTTATGGCCCATTTGGTCTTGTCTCTTCCTTGCTGAAACTGTCAACAAAGGTCCCATTGATAAAGATGGGACTTTTATTAATGCCCGCTGAAACTGGGAAGGTATCGAAACTGGCACGCTGCTTCCATGTGTGCATAGGGAAGAGCGTGTCTGATCAAAGAGATAAAAAGATTATAAGAAGACAAAAGGGAGTACAGTGTGTCACCCTGGACAAAGGATAACTGCGGCACTATGATGTGTCACACCAAGATCCACGGCAAAGGCAAAAACTGAACTGAGAAATACAGCCTACCCAGTGTTTGAACCACAAAGCCATGCCTCTCTCCTTATTGAGGTACTTCCTTCTCTGTAAGTAATGTTATTTATCAAACCCGCTTGAAGTCCCGCTGTCATCTTAGGTACATATATAAGGGCACTGCAGATCTAGTTGTTTACCGTTGAGTGCAAAATATGTGCATTTCTGCAAGAAAATAATGAAATCCACCACCTTCTCTGTTATGGTTTGTTGTGGTTTTATTTCTCATACCCCTCCTCAGACAGGAGGGACAGGATAAAAACCACTTTCTCTGCTTCTTGGCAAAACTTCTCAATAAGGACCTGTGTATCTGTAAACTATCAAGATCAGTTCCCTCCTTTAACATGGGGCTGCGTGGTTACATGGCACTAAGCCGCAGTTGCTCTTAGCCCCCAGAGGCCCCAGACGTGTGCGCAGTCCTGGGGGCCTTTCTGTGTCCTAGAAACTTGTCTCCCGTACTAACGCCGCACGGTTAGGAGCAGCGGGCTCATCAGGTTCTCTGCACCTGCTTTTGGGGACAGCCTCCTGTGTAAACTGAGGGTGTCAGTTTAACATGCTCTAAGTGTAAATGTAAGGTGTCAGTTTAATGCTGTAAATTTGCATTGCCATGCGAGTAACGGTGATCCTTCACAAATTGTTCTGATGTGGGATTAAGGGAGTGCAGGGGGAAATAAATCTGAAAAGTAGTGTCATTTCCTTAATTATAACAAATAAATACATACATTAAAGCTGTGTACAGGGATTCCCACAGTTAGTTTGCCTGAGTTCCACCGCTGGCAGCGTTACAGCTTTCCAAGCCATGCATGTTTTCCATTTAGCTCGTTAAACTAAGATCCTAAAGGACACCTCTCTACCTTTCTGCTGTGCCACTCTGAATATGGTCCTCAGTCCCGTCTCTCCCATTTTCATTAACCATGATCTCAACTCCCTGGTCCTGATTCATCTGCTCTTTCCTGCCCTGGATCCCCAGTGTCTTCCCAGTTCTGAAGTGAGAGAGGTTGGGAATAGTGTTTTCATGGGGGCAGGGAGGGATGAGAATGACCACTTGCTATTTTTTTGTCTTTTTAAAAAAAAACAACAAACAAAACTTCTGAAACATTGTAACATTTCTGTGGGGTTTTTCAATTTTTCTGACTACTTACCTTCTTCATCAACATTCCCAAGATGCGCAGAGCTGCGTGATAATAACAGAGCAAATGCCCAAACCTGTATAATTCTGAAATATTTTGTAGGAATAAGTTCTTCCATTATCCCCTGCACAGTGCGTGAGTGTACCAGTTCGGCCATCCAGATTCTGCATTTTATTACTGGTGTGAAATTAGAACTTACTTTGCCTGTTTTAAAAATAACAAAATAAGAACAACTCTCAGTGACTAGGTTAGCATCTCTGCTAATTTAAAACCTGATGTTTAACAAGGATCAGAATATTAGGAAGCCATTGTGATCCAGTGCCAGCTGTAATGAAGCAGCCCTTTTGGAAAGCTTAATAGAGAAAATATGTTGAATTATTTTTTTTGTAGACATTCAAAATAGTGCATGTTAGAGATTGCTTTGACTTTGGAGGGTTGGGGAAGCATGGCAGTGGTACATCCTGGAAAAAGCGACGCATTGGCTCTGCTCCAAACAAAGCAGCATCCTAGGAAAGTGCTATACTTCCTAACCATTTATTTTTTCCTTCAGGCATACGAGAAGTCTTGCTTTGTAAGACTTAAGAATGATCTAATAGATTGTTGAGCTACTTCTCTGTTCTTATTTGGCTCTTTAAAGGCACAATGAGCCTATAAAGTATTTCCTTTAGGAAAGACTTACCTTACCATTGGTTCACTAGGCTAAAATCTAGAACAGCCTTGTTGTGATTACTTCCAAGTTTGACAATTTAGGAATGTTGCCTTGACAGCGGTGGTGCACAAAATAGCATCGGAGCTGTCGTCGTTGCCATAGAGAAGTGTATTTCACATTTGAAAGTAACAGTTAAAGGAATATCGTAGTGTAGTGTAGATATTGATTGTGGGTGACCTCTGTGGTATACCTAAGTATTTATCTGAGAACTTCTGTAGAGAAATCACAAAGGCAGATTACCCAGATTAAATTCAATTTTAATAGCTCTCTTTTCTATATTGCTTTAGTTTTCTCACTTCCCAGTTTTGACCCGTTAGATCGAGTAATGCTTTATTGGCCGTCATGCTAATTGCATTTTGGTGTCATCTCCTTTTTGTTATGCACAAGCTTTTAAATAATTTCTTTTTGTTTTTCCCATGAAACCAGTTGTTGTTATGTAGACTGTGGAAAGTAAGAGTGAATCAGATAGGTTCCAGTCCAAGCCTCTGTTTCAGTGACTGCTTGTAGGCATGTCACCCTCATGCACGTGAAATGTAAAATCCACACCCTTAAGCGCAGACTTCCAGTGCCATTAAAGTTGCTTGCTGGGGAATTTTACCCCATCTACTGTGGCAGAATGGACCGCAGGTCCTGTGTCATATTTGCCAGCCACATGTAGGCAATTCAGACAACAGTCTTCTCATGTGGCTGCATGGGTTGCCCTCAGGCAATCAAATGCCACCCAGAGAGTGCTCTGCAGGACTATTTCTGTCCTGTAGAGTGAGTGAACGTGTGTGTGTATGCATATATATATATGTATGTATATGTATGTGTGTGTATATATGTATGTAAAAATATTTTTTAAATGTGATTTTAAGGCTAAGACCAAGTCTGGAGTATTCAGTGGATGGGGAATAGGATATAGCAAAACTACAAATGAATGCATGCAGAGTGTGTGCAGAACTAACTGCATGCATATCAATGTATGAGGCAGATAAACGTCTGCTACAGAGCATTTTCAAGAGCCAAGCCTAAAATGCAAACTGAGTAACAGATAAATTATTTTAAATGTGGTGGCCACTGGAGGTTGACTTTGCTTTTCCCTCCCTCCATGCCTTTGTCCTACCTGGGAGGCTGCCAGTCTGTATTGTCTCCCATGGTGCACCAGGTTGTCATGTGAGTCACGGCCTCCCTATATGTTTCCAGTTCCTCACCAGCAGCCAGCACATGTGCTTTTGTTGCTTCCTCTGCACTTCTCTAACTTAAATTGGAAAACCAGTTTGAGTTTTGAAGCTTTGGAAGCCAGTGCATCTTTACCAACATATGCTCTCGAAGGGCTTGTGAATCTTCGTATTGCTAATGACTTCTTAAGAAGGACTGCAACATTTCATAGAGCCCAGGCCATGGCATTTGCTGTATTTAAATCTTGTGTTTGGTTTGCTGGTAGTCACTTGCAATATGAGAACGATCAGATGAGTTTCCCTGAGATGGAACTAAACCCCTGCCCAGTTCTGGAAAGAGTGCTGTAACCCGTAGCGACTGTAAGAGAAGATTGCTGCTGCCTCCTCAGGTCTCCTCCTTTGAGTGACACCTTCTAGCTAGGGCCTGCAGTCCCTGAGGCTCACCCTCCTGCTCCATTACTGAATCCACATGACTTTGGGAGATGCCAGGTGAAGCTTGGAACTGTGTGGCTGTGAAACCAGGGGGTCTCAGCTGGGTTTTGCTGTAGAGAAGTGCCCTTTTTTGTGGGTTACTGTGTAAGTCTGCATAAAACAAAATATTTCTTTTCATTTATCTTTGTAAATATGGGTTTTACTAATCTGTGTTCGCTGAGGATGAGTGACAAGTGAGGGGCGTAAAATGCTTGGTGTTTTCCACAGACGGCTGTGGTCAAAATCACTCACTCACTGCTTGATCTCCCTGAGAAAGAAACCAGCTGATAGATGTCCTTTGAGCTTGGAAAAATGACAAAGACTTCTGCTATGAGTTTCCCACAATATATGATTTTTTCAAAAGTTGACCATAATAGACATTACAAATCACACATAGAAGAGGAGTTTATTCTTTCCTTACCAGAATAATCTGCCTCAGTCATTGTTCAAATATTTGCTCACTTTAATCTGAAGGCTTAATAGTTTGCATCTTGAGCCAAGAAGAAATCTAGTAGTAAGCATGAATTCATGCCTTTTTTTCAAGGGCAGTTTCCATCTCCATTCTTGCAGAGAGATAAGCTCTCATTCCTTTCACCCTCTTTTCCTACCAGTGGCTCACTCTCAGAATTGAAATTCTGCAAAGCAAAGTTCTGTCGCACCATGACTGACTTTACAAAATCATAGCAATCTTTTTATCTGTTAAGTTTACAGGCTCTGCATGAGCACGGTCTTTATCTGAATTCATTAGAAAAATCTTTTCCTGCCTTGGATTTGCGTGCTAATTTGAAGAGTTTTTATTTTCTGATGCCTACCAACATCTTCAGATAGAGCTGACAGGCAACAATACATTAAGTTACTTTATTTAGCACTGCTTGTTTGTCTTTTGTACTTCATGCATGTATAAATATGTAGTATACTGCAGATCCTTGATGTGTTGCTTAGTTACTGGTGTATTTATCCTAGTAACTTGATCTACTGACAGCAAGATGTGGTATCCCATCATTTCCTGTGTCCTTGATTCTGGATTCTGCTTCATGGGGTTCCCCCTTCCCCCAGTTTTCACCTTATTTCTATTTTGAATTTACCTTGCCCCTGCGTTTTGTTCTTGCTATGTCTTTCCGATTGATTGAAAAGCCCTCCTAGTGCCTGTTACCTATTGTCAAGTTGCTGCTCAATTTTATCTTGGTAGACAGAGCAAATAATTCTCTTTGAATCTCTTTATTTCTTCTTCAGCATTTTCAGCATCCGTCCTTACACTTGCCCTGCTACTTTGCTTCTCCTTCACCCTCCCAGCCTGAATAACATGCAGTACTTCAGTGTCAGTCTCATGAGCGTCAACTATACCGGTAAAATCGCTTCCTTGCTGCTAATTACCACCTCAGCCACTTGTATATACGGCAGTCATGCCATCATGTTTTTCTAAGCATCCTGGTGGAACTCACTTTGAGTTGCATGTCCTTCCTGAGCCCTACATCTGCTCCTCATTGTGTAGACATAGGCACTGTTTCTTGCACTTAGACATCCATTTAGCATCTGACAGTATGAGAAAACATTATTTCAACAAGCCCAGTTCACTATGTGACCTAGATTATTCAACCCTGTGGATGTAGATTTGATTTAACGCTCTTTGCTATCATTGAAAACGCTCTGTTCAGTTATACTCTGGGTCAGGCCCCTAAACAGATATTAAATGAGAATAACTGTGCTCTATCAGTGGAGCTACATAGCAGAAAAGAGGAAGATCAGGGCCCTCAGTATATAGGCTTTTTTTTTTGGTTTAATGATACACAGAGAATGAGATGCTGTGCTTGTCTAGCTATAAGGAATGTGAAGCATAAAGGCCTTTTGAATATTTTAATTAAGGGCTTTCCCTTTTTTTCTTGAGTGTGTACAAATCTAGATGATACAGAGCATAATACAATGTGTTACTAGATGTGCTGTTATAAGCATATAGACTTTATGCAAAATCAGAATGTAACTGAACTTCCAATGAGCGAAGTGCCAGAGGTGCTGTGTAAATCTGAACTCCAATGTTTGCTCTAAGTGTGGTATCAAATTAATTTTTTTTTTATTGTTTCTCTAAGTTCTTTTTCTTTGAAGAGCATAATTGGTGAACTTGTTTTTGAATAAGACTAATGGCATCTGCAGTCTGCTGGCACTGGCCTTGATTAAAAAATGTTATTGTTATTGCCAATAGTTTACTTGTTTCATAACTGTTACCAGAGAGGCTGGAGCTGAAAGCTGTAAGGTTTTAAAAGGCTACTCATACATGTTTTAGTAACATCCGCAATGCCAGCACCCTTGTCTACAGTTAATGCTTTTTTACTAGAGTTACTAAGTATGCACCTTCATTTTTTTTTCTTCCATGAATCTGAATACTACGGCTGAACGGAGGCCGTAATCATCGTGATACAGCGAGGTTCCTGTTGTGAGTAGCGTTGCAGGTTCCTGTTATGCGTGGGTCACCGATTGACACTCCAGACTCCTCAGTAAATTAACTTGGCCAGGGGAAGAAAAGGTCCACACTCCTGAGTTTTGAATATTTCCAGCAGGACAGTGGACCCTTTTGTGAGGACTGCTGGTTTTGCAGTGAACCTGCCTCTGCCTTGGAGTCTTGATCTCAAAATAATCATGTTCAGGCAGGGAGTTTAAATATTTATAGCCAAATAAATGGGGGGGGGGGGAAGTGGGGCTTTTATTTTCAAAAGTGTTTGGATGTCTACAAAATAAATAGACTTATTTCATAAGTACGATTGTAACCATCATTTTCTGAGGTGTCTTTTTGGTGACCCCCCAGGCAGCATATGGGATGAGCACCTGAGCAATTACCCCACTGCAGTCCTGAAAAAGCTGAAACTATGAACTTATTCTTTGGTCACTGTTTTGTGCCAACTCTCTGGTATTACAGTGGAATGAAAGCATGCACAGAAACTGTTACATACCTGGTTATACCTTCCTGTGAGGATAAGCTGCTCAATATTCCTGCTTGTATTGTGACTCTGATCCCTGCCCTTCCTGCTACAGCATCCCAGTCCTGTTAGTCTAGAAATGCTTTGATGAGAATTTCAGAGATTTTATCTGTCATTTTTCTACAACATCCTTCTTTCCTAGGGAGGCTTCTGAGGCCAAAAGGTAACAATAAAAATGCATTAGAATATTTACTTTGTAGGGTCCCCAGTATTGCTGGAGAACTTAAAATGGTTTGGGGTAAAGTATTTGAGGAGGAGCAAATGTGAATGTTTTTAGCATGCTTAGAAATATGGACGAAGGTACACCACGCGTGAGAAGGCAACAAGGTAAAAATAAAGCTGTCTTCAGCAAATAATTTAATATCTTAACATGCATACTCAGTACCAAACTGCAGCAAGACAGTTGGCATGTCCTGCTTGATTTAGAATCAGTATAAACCTTTGATTTACTGCTCCTCAGACTACCTCCTGTCCAGCAGCCCTTAAACCACCCAGACAGTTTTTACTCTGGCTTAGGGAAGTCAGATATTTTGATTTCACTTCCCTATTTGAAAACCAGGGAGATACTTAAGAGGATGTGTGAGAATGTTTGGTCAATGTTTAGTGTTTCGTGCTTAGTATGCTGTTTAATTTTTATTATTTTTAATCAGTTGATTGTTTTTAGCTGATTTCTATGCAATTGTCAGAACAATAGTTGGCGGCACTCAAGGCCACGGATGAAATATTGTCTCTACCAGAAATTCTCTGCCTTTGATAAAACATGACAGCAAGGTCCAGGAGTATACTCTATCCGAAGGTATCAGGGAGCTTTGCCCCTGGCTTAAGAGAATGCTAAGGTTAGATTTTAACTGTACGAATAAAGCAGAAAGTTCCTGTAGGCTTGTAATGGCCCAAGGAGTCATATAGCAATCATGGTTATAGCTGTGGTTATGAGTCTGTGATACAGATTCAAAGCAAGAAGCTTGGAGCAGTAGCCAGAAGCCTCAGCTACAGAACAGCAAGGAAGCCCTGGTAGGTGCTGTCATACACACAGCTGTGACTCACTGGGCAGTCGCAGCAGGGGACCAGAGCTATGGTTACCACGGGCTAGTGGAAGGTCCTTCCTCTTTCCGCAGTTGCTCAGCAGATGATGGATCGAACAGCTCTGTAGTGTAGCTTCTGGAGCCTCACCTTGTGATTCCCTTTGCCACAACCAAATCAGAGAACACTGGTAACAGTGCTATCGCTGTGGGAATAGTTATCCCCATTATTACAACCAGTTTAGAGAGTAGGCTTTTGTGTCCAACTAAACTTGTTCTGATGGCTTGGCTGTGTATTTTTCTCCCAAGAAGCCTGTATTTCAGGTAGATTTGAGGAATATCTTCTTGTTCTGGTGAAAGTATTATCTCAGGAGAGAGATGCCTGAAACTTTTTCTCTGCATCTCAGAGTGCCTCCTAAGGCTTGTCCTGAGCCAGCAGAAGTTTTGATGTGCAGTGACAGTGGGTACAGGCCATGGCCACGTTAGGCTGAGATAAGTGGAGGCTGAATAGAGTGGGGACATCACTGAAAGTAGAGTTTCCTTCCATCTCTCACCTACACCTTCCTAATGTTTTTCTTGCCCTGGCATTGGCATTTCTGAGCTGACTGAAGTAGGTTGTGCTGGATCAAAAGAAAAAAAGATCCAACTGAAAGCCATATTTTTTTGCAAGTGTTGTTTTCAGATTGGTTTTTTAACTTAGCTCAGCAAGTGACTGCATCAATGTGAAATGGGAAAGCAGCTCTGTTGAGAAGGACCTGGGAGTGCTGGTGGACAGCAAGCTGACCCTGATCCATCACTGTGCCCTTGTGGCCAAGAAGGCCAACCGTATCCTGGGCTGCATTAAAAGGAGTGAGGCCAGCAGGTCGAGGGAGGTTATCGTCCCCCTCTACTCTGCCCTAGTGAGGTGACATCTGGAGTACTGCATCCAGTTTTGGGTCCCCTAGTTTAAGAAGGACAGGGAGCTGCTCGAGCAAGTCTAGCAGAGAGCTACATAGATGATCAGGGGACTGGAGCATCTCTCTTATGAGGAAAGGCTGAGAGACCTGGGTTTGTTCAGCCTAGAGGAGACTGGGTGGGGGCGGGGGAATCTTGTCAATGCTTATACATATCTGAAGGGTGAGTGTCAAGAGAATGGGGCCAGACTCTTTCCAGTAGTGCCCAGTGACAGGCCAAGGCACAATGGGCACAAGTTGGAACACAGAAAGTTCCACCTCAATATGAGGAAAAACCTCTTTCCTGTGAGGGTGCCAGAGCAGGGGCACAGGCTGCCCAGGGAGGCTGTGGAGTCTCCTTCCCTGGAGACATTCAATACCCACCTGGACGTGGTGCTGTGCCCCCTGCTCTAGGTGTGCCTCCTCAAGCAGGGGGGTTGGACAAGGTGATCTCCAGAGGTCCTTTCCAACCCCTACTGTTCTGTGATTCTGTGAATGACGGTGCTGGCACAACAGAAGTGATGGAAACCCACAGGAAAGGGGGATTTGACAGAACCCTCTGGCACCAGCTTACATCTGTGTCGGCTTAATGTGATCATTATGGGGCTGTGATTTGACAAGATAAGTCATTTTTATGAGTCCTGGTACTGGCTCTGGCCACATCCTGTGAGAGGCTCATGTGATATAATTTAACTCCATTGATTTAGATTTGTTAAAAAGATATTTGATGGCTTAACTTTGTACTGACAGGTTTTTAGTCAGTTCAGGTACAGCTTGTCCTTTAGCAGCCACTCTAAAGCAAGCGTAAGCTTCATCTTCAGCTTGTTTAGTCCTGACTCATACCATTCAGTGATTCAGTCATGTGCATGTCCTCTACCTGAAAAAGGCAGGCTGCAAAGTGAGAAGAGATCCTTGGAATCCAGGTGCATTGCGTGGCAGGGAACACCTGCACTCCTTACAGAGCTGCGGATAACCTGCCTTCCCCTCGTAGTCTGCGTGTGGCATCATGCAGCCTGCCTCACCAGAAGAAAGGAAAGCCCAGCTTGGATTCCCACGCACTGTAACGAGGTAAATTAAAATGCAGTTTCTAAGTTATGGTTGGTTGTCAGTTGATAAGCTCTTGAAAGCTTGGTGATTTGTGCCTTGTTTAAACATACCTTTCTTTGCTCTGAACTTTGCACCAGAGAGATAGCTTTGGTTTCACAGTGCCCGAGGTAGTACATCAAAACTGTGTCAGGAATGAGAAGTATAATCAGAATCGCTTTTATGATTTCCTATAGGAAACACCACCTAACTTTTCATCACAGTAATGTTTTCTGCTGTAAGGGTAAAAAAGACTAAGACATTAAATATCAAAGACATTACACAAATACAAGTAATTGAAAATATTATGTACTAATTAAAATGTCCAAGCATCTGTCCAGTGACTCAAATTCCGCCTGCCTTCTCCTTTCAGAGAACGATATTTACACTGTGGTACTTGGTGTCCTTTGAGGTGAAAGCTAAAAAAAAAAGACTGTTTGAACTTCATCTTGTGGATGGTGCATACAAGAACAAACTAAAACATGGTCTTTTTTTCTCCTAGTAAGAAGGAGCTGCTTATGAAAGTTTATGGGAAACTTTATGAGCTCATGCTGTGAAAGCTGGTATTTGGTGCTCTGTACTTCAAATCAGAAAACAGCTTATGAAGATGTATGGTATTAAAATCTGCGTGATGTGTCCCAGTGTTTTGGTTTTTGGGCGTTGCTTGAGCTTTTGAAGTGATTGCTTAAGAAAGTTTTGTCATCCTGTATTAGGGAGTGTAAGGGAGACATTTGCTTACATGTTTTTGCTTGCTGTCCATTTGCTGCATGATTTGATACAGATTTCACTAAACACAGACCTCCGTATAGGTTGTTATAATTTCTCTTAATTTTAAATATATGTATATATTTAATCTCTGACATTCAGATTAGGCGTAAATTCAGTTTTCGTTGTATACTTTTGAAGAAGCTGCAAAGTGAGATCCAGTTAGTTAGCAGCTAGCAGTTACCTGGGGTCAAAAAATGCATCTGGAGCCAGAGGTCAGTAGGTCTGCACAGGGCCATGCCAGCAAGAAGTGGGGTGGGGAACGGGATGGGAGGGGGTGACAAAGCACTCAGCATAAGCAACCTTGTATGACAGTCTTTCCAGACCATTCAAATTTTGTATTGTAATCTAAGCTTTTATGTAAAATCTTGTAGGAGCCTGGAGCCTGTCTTTTAGTGCCGAGGTGTTCCCTCCCGTATGAAAGCTGGGGTTCCTCCTGGGAAACAGATTACCGGGCAGTGCTGACTGCTAGCTCTCTTGGGGCACATCTCCACTGCAGTGTGCTCAGACCTTAGCCCAGCACCAGCACGACCCCGTTGGATAGCTGTCTAGCCGTATTCACGTGGGTTTGAGCCTAGGGTGAGAAACCCTTCCTTCTACCTGACTTGGTCTTTTGGTTCTGTTTCTTTTTTTCCCATGTGTGGTATGGTGTTGACACAGGTGCGCAACCTCTGATTCTGGACAAGGTTTGTGTCTTTTGTATGGTGCTCTGTTACGCTAGTCTCCTGGAGGTTTTTGAGCCCCTATTTCTTTCTCACCCTCCAAGTCTTCTCACGTGGGTATGTTTGTATAAAAGTGTAATTCAACTTTGATCCAAAGGAGCTTCAATTGGATAAAGGATATTTCTCCAGGTAGGTGATGTCTTTCTTATTAAATAGAATAATCAAGGTCACATCTGCATATGCTGTTTTGGGGTTTTTTTTCCCCTCTTCATTTGATTTGCAACCTTCCTTATAGGTAAGGCTGTAGATAATCTTAGTGTCTGTACATGCAAACATTTTTTACGTGGGTGTATTGGTAAATACTTCTTTTTTTTTTACAATGTATACTGACTTGTGTAATTTTTTGTACAACTATAACTGTAATTCAACTGTCTGGCTAGGAACCCTCTGAGTTTTTGGCTAGCAGTGTTACTCTAGGCAACAATTTTTGATATAAACACATTTTTTTGCTTTACTATAAATTTCTTTCTACAATTCTGATTTCCTTTAATTAAAACCAGGAATTCTTCTGTGTCTGGATGGATTTCTTTCGTTCCATTCTATAATAGATATATTATGTAAGTATATATGGTTGTATATGAATAGATGATCTGGAATTCTATGGATTTGATTTCTGCTTTCTATGGTGTGATAGTTTTGTCCCAGCTGAGCACACATGTAATTTTCTAGGTATGCATATTAACCCCTTCTTTAAGATTTGCTTTATTTTCCTTTCATTTTGTTTTATTCAGCTTGCAAATGAGGACTGAGAGGTAAAAGGATTTTGTTAAAATATGCAACATCATCTATTAATGAACATACCTAAAATAATGGGGAATTCTTACACTCAAAATACTGTAGGACTGCTTAAAACCTATTAAAATTGAAAAAGTTTTCTGATGTCCATCAGATGTCTCAGAACATTACGTGATCTTTGCAAAAAAAAAAAACCCATTCTTAAGAATATTTGGGAAGTCAGAAGTCTAGAAAAGAAAAGTAACTGGACAATTTCTCATTTTACACACCGTTGTTCCAATAATTATAAAGGCTGTTCACCTGTCACTTTCATGTAAAACTTTGAAGGTGACTTATTCAAGTAAGTTATTCCATTATACCACCACACTGCTGAGATGAGAAACCAATCTCTATTTCTATTTAAGTTGGCGCTATCTTACTTTTGTAGGATTCTGGAATTGCTGAACATGTTTTGTACTTATCCTTAATTGTGTTTTTTTTAGATGCCTTCCCCATTTTTAATTGAAAGATGCATTTATGCCAATGCATTCTTTATATTATTGCTGAACGATGTCTGGTTTTAAGAACTTTTACTCACTTAGCTGTAGCTTAAGTTACAGCAAGATTCTTCTGAAGACCAATGAAATTTGTCTGAGTAAAAATATTATTCTGAAGTTAGATTTTTTGACCTAAGGTGGCAAGTTAAAACTGTTCAGGGAAACATACCCTAAAAGCATAAGATGCTTTTGTGAGTAGGAGCAACACTTCTGCAGCTTGTAGTAACCAGTGAAGGAATTGTAGTATTTTAAAGCTTTGATTTCTGTTTTTAACTGTAACTTTGGTTCTGTGGCTTGTTCTGAGCCAGCCAGAGATGATCCTTTGTACCATTTCAAGCTGCTGCTGTCACTAGAAGCTGTTGCTAGTACTTTAAACAAGGAAATGACAATAACTCCCAAAGTGCCATGTCATCTTCAAGAGAAGGACATTTATTGACATGTAAGCTGCCTTGTGGCTGGCCCCATTAGCTCTGGAGGTGCAGAGTATGTGTTTCCCAGGCCTTCGTCCTGATCCCAGAGTACATTGTATCCCTCAGTGACAGTTGTCCACCAAGAGGGTCTGTCAAACAGCGTGCCAATTTTACCTCAGGAAGTCCGTCACCTTAATGGTTTTCAAGCTTTGTGAATCCATGTGCCAACCAGTCTGCTTCCAGCTGGTTGCCATCTGAGAAAGGTGGGAGATGACTGCTGCTGTGAGGTGCCACGGGACTATCAGCTGTGCCAGACTACTAAAGAGACATCCATATCCATTTAGTTTCTTAAGGAGGAGGCTTGTGGCCATTACAAGCAGGGAGGGTATTGCATTGTCTTTTCCCCTAACCAAGGATCCCTCATGCCACAGGTTTTGCTCTCTCAGAAGCATCTGCTTTGCGTGGTTGTCACAAAGTTGGCGCTGCTAGGCAAGTGGAAGTTTGCCTGCTCATTGTCTGTCTGAATGAGCTCTCCATAATACTCAGGAAATCGTTACGGAGATACCAGCAAGATGTCTTGCATGTTTCTTCTGCTAGAAACCCCAGGGTCTGCCTGCCCCTGTTTCTCTGGCGTGATAGTTTGGAAGAAAGGCAAGGTAGCTGGCATATCCAGCTGTGGCAGGCTCATGTGTGGATAACTACTGGACAGATGTGACTCTCTACACTCTGGTTCCCCTAAAGGACACCTTGCAGGTGTTTTCCTAATGACTTCTAGGATTAAAAGGGATTAAGGAAAAACTAATGGCGAGGGCCACTACAAGTCCTTTGTACAGTTCTGGGAATTCGAGTCTTCTGCTGTGTCAAGGTGAATGAGCCATACAAAGGAAAAAGCAGTGGCATTGGGGTTTTTTGCAGGAAGTAGCTTAACTGCTCAAAGGGTGACTTACTTTGGATGTCTGCTGGTGACTTCCAGTGGAAGAAAGCCTGGCTGTTGGCTGGAGGTGCAGTGCTGAGGTGATGCCCCTTCTGTGGACGTAGACCCATCACTGTTTCTGAGGAAAGAATTCTCTGCTGTGGCTGCAGAGTGGTGATTCGCCCTGGGCTGGTGGTGTGCTTCCGTTGTGCACCTAGTTGGCTCTGCTCAATGTTATCAATGTTAGGAATACTCTCTCCTAGTAAACAGAAATACCTTTCCCTTTACCCCACGTCAGGCAGGGTGTACAACAGGCTGGCTGCCTTCCTTCTTGTGCAGTCGTTGGAGGGGTCTGCCAGTAAGGATGGGGAGATTCCAGGGTCTGGCATATGGTTGTTTTGGAAAGTAGATTTAGGCAGCTCTGAGAAGGGCACCCAAAGGGTGTTGTCTGCCTCTTGCCAGTTACTGTAAGGGGTGGGGTGGCCTAGAGGTGTTGCCCTTGGGCGCATCCCCCTGGGGCACTCCAAGGTTGCACTGGGGTGAAGCATGTGTGAACAGAGAAGGAACTGGAGCTGAAGAGCATTACTTTGGCACTCCTGGGGAAGAGGCAGCTTCAGTGTATTATTTTGTTGTTTAAAACAAGAGTATATACACTTGATAATAAAAAGTCATATATATTCTGAGGGGCATTGTACAAATCATTCTAACTGATTTACTTCCAAGTGAGGTGTCATGAAACAGTGAAAAAGGGAAAATGAGGTCAGTTGCCTAGAGGGCATAGTCAATGAAAATACCCCTACATTCCTCATTGCAGCTTTCTGACTTTCAAAGAGGAAGGAAATCTGGTGAAAATGCCTGGCAAGGGTGGCAGAAGCTGTATACACACTGATTTTGCATTTAGAGAACTGACAGTTGAGGAGCTAGTGTATTTTAGGTATATGGGCATTTGACTTTCTTTGAAAGGCTCATTTTCATCTTTATTTTTAAATGTGTTGTAAATTTTCTGTTACAGAGTTTCTCCTTCCCTTGCCATTGCTCTGTTGACTTACGCTGTAGGTTTTAAACCCTTTTGAAGCTGACAAGTGTATGATTCCATTTCTGTGTCAATCTGTTGACACTTGTATGGTCTTTGTAAGTGTAAGGCTTTGTCCAGGTGCCTCATTTTGGTGAGGGAATTATTCTTTATCCTCTGAGATAGAATTGGCTACGTATACAAACAGATACTCCGTATATCCAGAGAAACTTTTAAGATTGCAAGTGTGCATTTTCAATGCAGAAAATATTAAGAAGACATTTACTTTAATACTCTGGTAGGAAGGGGCTCATCTGTGTCATCCTGCCTGAGCTCAAAAGATGTATTTGTCACCTGGCTCAGGCCCGAGATGTTCCATCCCTTCATTGCTTCCCCAGCACTGCTGGTATGTGCTGGTTCCCTAATTTTTAGGGTGCTTTAGGGAGTGCTTCAGTGCTGGAAAGCCAGCAGGGTCCTGCCTGGCATGGCAAAGTAACGTGAGGGCTGGGACGAGGCAGAGTGGTCGGGCAGTGCAGCGTGGGAGCTGGGAGTGAAGGACTTGCAGGGTGCCCTGCAGCTTTGCTCTTGTTTGCCTCACACCTTGTTCCCTTCGCTGTCTAGAAATGTCTCTGCTCTGGGCACCCTGGTCAGGCCCATTCAGGCTGTCTTTCCTTCCTCCCTCCCCTTCCCCCCAAATTACAGGCTTAGGTCGCTGTCATAATATGTCTTTTCAAATTAATTAAAATGGAGTTTTCATATGTGACTTAATATTGTATGCAGCAAATGTGGGTTTTTTTCCTATGTATATATGATACTGTATAAAAACATATGGTATTCATTTGTAGAAGATGCATCTCATAATGGGAAGTACAGATGTCTAGCCATTGGGAGCTTGGTCCTGTAACTAAAAATCACAGATAGTAATACTCAAAGAGTACATAACATTGCTCTTGTTTTTCTGGACATGCTGTGTGTACATAATGGCAAAAGAAAATACGAATTTGTATTTATAGAAGCATCTGCATATGGATTGTGCCTTATTTCAGGTTTAATGTGTTATGTGAAGCATATTTTCCTTGATTATTACTGGGGTCTGTAATCATAGCTACTTAATGTTACGAGTAAGTTCTATTTTTACCCTGTTTACGCAAAGGACTATGTCTAAAGTTGAAGTCAGGGATTTAACCTCTAGATACATGGGGAAAGGTAAAAGAGTACAATGTCATTTTTATTTGCATTTTACTTGCAGTTAACCCTCTACTGAAGTGTTTTGTTTGGGAATGCAGGGTAAGAGTTATGGCTAATACTAGTGATGCAATAATTTTAAAAAGACAGATTGATGATGCTTTATATAACTGATTGACGTCTTCCAAAATAGACTGATACCTTTTTAGAACAATAACCATGGAGAATGTTATCAGCTAAAAAAACATAGGTGGGACCTATGTGTTGATTTAGAAACTGATACCTCTCGTGTTTGTAAGATGCTGGTGAAGAAAGGGGTGTTGGTTAGGAAGGAAAATAAATAATTTTCCTAAATAATTTCTATTAAGAATTATCACCTGAAGTATTTATAAATCTAAAAAATGACAGTTTGTCTGTTCTTTTTGTTTGTTGTGTTTTGTTTTTTTTTTAAAACTTACTACCAGCATTTAATATTTAAATCCCAGTATTCTCACGGTCCCTGCCTGCATCCTCTTTTTAGTGAGTGTAATTTAAACTAAAGTTTGTCAGAGCTCTTTTGGTCTTCTGTTTCCATAAATCTGGAAACAATTTTTTTCTCATTTTACTAGCAGCACATTTTTTTTCAGCTGCCGAGCAAGCAGTGGCTGTCAGCCTCCCCTTTCCGACCAGTCTTGAACATTTCCCCTTGCTGCCTTAAAATATGATGACAGTCTTCCATGACCTTTTTAAGTTCTGATGAACTTGCTGCCCACATACCCACATGGAAAAAGAATCAGATCTAAGAGTAAAGAACAAAAACATGTTAGTGGAAATGAGAAACAAGGATTACGTGTGTAAAATCATGATCAACTAATAATAAAATACATATGGGATTTCTTTTAGGGTTTGTTTTTCATTTTGAACAGTTTGTTCCTATTAAATGAGTGGTATTTAATTTGCATGTTTTGTTTACTTTTTCTTAATTTCCAGTGTTTATTTCTTTTCTGATTTTCCCCCTATTTGGTTTGCATTATGTTCGTTCTGTTTTTCCTCTCCTGGAACAAAACCAAACATCTTTTAAATCCTTACTGTTGGAGTTTTGTTTTTGTATTCAAGTGCCAATGCTCAGACCTTGCAGGCAGATAGCACAGTAGTGAATGCTACAGTAGGCATTTAGTGATGGGTGGGATCCTACCAAGGGAGACCCAGACTGTGAGAACGGATTTGTTATTGTGGGTAATCTGGCTTCCCCTCCCCCCCCATCACTCCTCTAGAACCTGACACAGCAGAAACCACATCATTACTTCCTTGGTGTCACCTCCATCTTGCGTTATAGGGCATTTCTGCTGTGTTTGGAAGGTTTTTTCCTAAGCTCTGGTAGTGAAACAATGGACCAGCTGGAGCTCTTAAATTTCAGACCGGGTGTTATTGTCAGGGCTACCACGAGTTTCCAAACGTGCACATGAATGCATCTATATATTCAGATTGGTAGCTGTAAATCTGTATATTTAATTTGTAATTGAAGGGGCATATTTATGCGTACAAGAACCAATAAACCTTTGCAGGGTGCTTTTTTGTAAAAAATCTGATGTTTTTATATCTTTTCTGCCAATGTTCAGAAAACAGAGGTGGTAGCAGAGAGGGAGAGGGAAGGAGAGAAGCTGTGGTCCTGAGTTGCTTTATGCTTCCTTAGGTGTCTACTGACATTTAAAAACTACCAGAAATATGAGGGGGGAGGGAATATATTAATGCAATTTTGTTTTATTTAGTGGGGTTCCTGCCGGGTCATAGGACACTGAGCCTTTGGAAGTGCTTGTTAGCATAGGTAGCAGAGAGGGCTGCAGACAGTTCAGTTGTTACACCCCAGGAACAGGGATTTTCCAGGAATATTTGCTTAGAAGAAGGAATTTGGTAAGAAAGGAGGCGTTGCAAAGGCTTATGGCTTTAGCAGTTGCCCTCGAAGATAAAAAGTAAGAATTGTGACTGAGTGCTCTTTCCATTCTCTTTTTCTTCTGCTGAGGTGACAATAGACTTTTCTGCTGCCCTTTTTGTGCGGTGGGTCTGTGGGGAGGGGGTGTGAAGGAAATAGCTGGATCAGGGCAGACCTGCGTTGCCCTCTGCCTCTGCCATGGCGTGCTCTGCTTGGCTTCTACCAGAGGAGTTTCTCAAGAGCAGATTTGCATCATGTGTGGAAACAGATGCAGCGCTGTTGTGTTTGCTCCTCTGAGAGCAGGTGAAATCCCAGTGACCACTTTTGAAGCTGGTTGCAAACACCTCCTTCCTCATGCAGAGCCTCAGCTAAGGGATTGTCCATCCCTTGCGGTGTCCTTGAGGACTCCCTCTCTCCTATCACCTTGCCTTTAAGGATGCTTCTTAAAAGCATCCCCTCTGACGTTTTGCTTCAGTTTCTGAACAGACCCGTCCATATCCCTCAGTGTACTTGGGTGCTGGCCTGCCTTGCGTGTGCTGTTCTCCTCAGCCCCTTCTGCAGGCGAGTGGCTCGGCTTCCTGCTCTCCCACTCTTGTCTGGCTTCCGTGAGAGCACCTTTATCCACTTCGACTTAGTGGGTCTTTGCTAGCGGTTTGTTTGGATAATGAAAACAGTTTCCTTATGAAAGGTCTTGAGGCTTCTGCATGGATTTTCTTGCCTGCTGTTTGAGAATGCTCATACAAATTCATTTACAATTTATTCTGAATGTAAGCATTATATTGTAGTAAACTGTCTATGTATGTGTGCCAGTTTCCTTCAAGCATAAACAAAGGTACTGAATTGTGCTGTAGGCTGTAATATTTGCAACTAAAAGGGTTATAGGTCTAACTAATAGGTCCTTTAACATGGTAAGAGCTAATGCTGTTAGAGAGTTAATTGCTTTTAGAAGCACAAAAGTGACTCCGGTATCATTTCATTGCTGTAACTGTACTTTACTAGATGGTCCTGGTATTTGCCAGGATAGCGTAAATTGGGCTTTGTTGCCACGCTTATTTTTTTCCACTGTGAAAAGAAAACTAAATTATTTAAACCTTTCCTCTCTGTGCCTCTCAATAATGGAATTACAAATATCTGTTTCACTTCCTGGTTTATTCTCTTTGATATCTGTGGAGCCTGAAGTAATCTCACACAGGCTTTATTCTCTTCTTTGGGAGAAGATTAGTTCCAGTGGTTCTCTTAGAAGATTACAGAAAAAGTGTACTTTTAAAATGTGTATGGTGTGTTTGAATATTTTCCCAATAAGCAGCATGAGAGTTGTTACAGAGAACATATTTTGCATACATCTTTGTCTTTTATATGGATTGTAGAGAATGAAAAGAATCAGAACTGTGTCCATATGAAGCCAGGTGATGGAGAAGGCATTTGGAAGGAATAAGAAAGGTAGATCAACTGACCAAGTCAGAGCCAAAAATGTGACAAAGGAGATTCGAGTGAGGCCATTTCTCTTCCTATTTTCCTAGCTGTGGGCAATAAGTTTTCTTTAAAACTAGAGCTTTAAAGACAGTTAGGGTCATACATAAGGGAAATATACTGGCTGCCTGTTGAGTTTCGTGACTGACTTCTGTTTTCATTCAGTGGGACTTGAGGTTCTTTAAGCACTTCCAGCTCTTCCAAAAGTCTGAATGAGTTGCAAACCTGCTTCTAACATGGTGCCACTTGTGTGGTTGTACCTATACAGGTCACCTAGGTTCCCCATCTCCTTGTTTTCCCCCCTGGTGGATTTTGCACTCCCAGGAATAGCTATTTCTCTTTCTAAAATGTATGCTTTGGGACCAGAAATTTCTATGTGTGGGCAAAAAATACTAATGTGTTTTCAAAGCCTTTGAGAGTCTCCATTACAGTGGTATGAGAATTAAAAGGGTCAGAACGGCAGGAGCTGAGACAATATGGTCTACTTCATTTTGTCAATGCAGAAGTAAAACCAAAACCAATTTATTCTGGTACTACTTCTCTAGCTCTCTTTAGCTAATTGTGATAATTTTATTGCAAGTCTGATAATAATTGCAGTTATCAGATGGTTGTGGTTTAGTCCCAGTCAGCAACCAAGCTGACTTGCTCACTCCCCCCGGTGGGATGGGGGAGAGAATCAGTAGAGTAAAAGTGAGGAAACTCATGAGTTGAGATAAAAACAGTTTAATAGGTAAAGCAAAAGCCGCGCATGAGAAGCCGAAAAAGTCCTTGACTAGCATGAGCACTACTTAGCAACAACTAAAACATCCCTGTATTATCAACACTGTTTTCAGCACAAATCCAAAACATAGCGCCATACTAGCTACTATGGAGAAAATCAACTCTATCTGAGCTGAAAACAGGACAGTATCCACCCCTTATTCCATACCATTTTCGTCATGCTCAGGTCCCACACTATCCAATACAACCTCATTAATCACCACCCCCTTTCCCATCCTCTGATATAATATACGGATAACATTCCCTTAGTCTATGGACCACTCCTGTAAAGTGTCTGTAGAGGGTCCACAAAATGTCCACTGAGTTCATTTAGTCCATGACTTTGGGCTCCATCTGTTCTGGTGGTCACTCAGGGCAGGAGACGTGGTGTGTTGTGTGGAGTTACTGGGCACCAAAGCCAGCTCAGGTTGGGTCACAGCTGCACTTGCACTGCTTCTTGTAAGGCTTGTCCTCCATTGGTTTGGGTGGTTCCTGCTATAGTAATTCTTATAACATGCAACTCAAATCACAGGTTCCAACATTTTAAAGGTAGAACCATTACAATCTCTACCCCTGGCCCCTTTGGGCCAGGTTATATGTTTCTGATAGATGGAAAAATGTTCTATTTAAAGATCCAAATTTGAGTGCACGAGACTCACCTTCCACTAAAAGAAATAAGCAGGCTTCTGTATTTTATGGTTGGAAAATAAAGCTAAAAGCATGCACTGAGTTGAACAGCTCAGACACTGGAATACAACAGTCCCCGAAAAAACCAAGGAAATAAAACTGGTCCAATCATTTCGTGGGAGACAGGCTTCATGGCAGCAGTTGTCAATCCTGAATTCTTTCTTGCTTTGTGTGGAGTGGAACAAGAAACAACCTGGGGTGGCATATCAAATTACTCTTCTTACAGATGTTCAAAAGTGTATACGTTCTAACACTTTTTGTGATAATAAATCATTTCACATCATCAATCATACACAGGGGCCGATGATCTATACCATCATTTTAGCTAGGGTATGTATGTGTATCAATTTACCATAATTATAATTTATCTAATCGGAAGTAGAAAATAGGTAGAGACTAAATGGCTGTGTTAGGAACATGAGGTCCTATTAAAGGAAATGTCATGAAATATTTTAGTCTTCTAAGAAGTGCTGCACATGGTTCAGGCAGATTATGTTTTGGCATCATATCTGGAATCTTCCATTTCTGGTGCAGTGGATTAGAATATTAAGTGTAATATTCTGTGTCATTGCCACAATTTCCTTCCCCTTTTCTTCAGTGACAGGTTGGGGTTGGGAAAGGAGGAAGGTCATATTCACTAAGGTAAAAAAATTTTATGTAAATAATAATGAGGATGTGGCTGGAAGCAGTACAGTGTATATATATACTCCTTAGGCTTATAGTCTGGCAGCCCTAACTTTGGCCTGGTTTGTATTTATTGTTCATGGATGGGTGTTAAAATGCCAGTTTGTGGATGGGGTTGGGTTTTTTGTTTTGTTTTGGGTTTTGTTTTTAATCTCCAGAGCAGTTTTAAGCAGGTATTAACAGCAGCTGATGGTATTACAAAAACCCCTAAGAGACCCGATTTTCTTTGCTCAGCCTTTTTTATGCTCATTTAGAAAGTTGGTACTGTTTTATACCCTCTCTGCAATCACTTTGTACTCTGTCTTTGGAAGGAGAACAGAGCTTTGCCTCAGTTCCTACTTCTCTGGCTTTTCTTTGGAGCTTAAGGGGGATTTGGGCAAGTTTGATTGCAGTTTACATTCAAAATGTCCCATAAGGTCACAGAGCAGCCAAAATAAAACTCTTTTAAGTTGGGAGAGGAGTGTGAAGTGTCAGTTCACCAAAAATACTGGAAATAATGTCAATTCTTTACTGTTATCTTTGCATGCCCTGTATGGCTTCCTTGAAAAGACCGAGTTTCAGGAGAGTTTGCAGTCAGTCATGGAAAGAATAAAAGACAGAAAAGGTAGAAAGGATGCAGTTGTTGCAATGAGTGACAAGATTTAGGAGTTAGAATGAAAAGGAGAAATATAAGCCCAGATTAAAGTTTCTCTAACGCCTTCTGAATGTTCTGAAGAACTTTAAACAGGGTCAGAAATATTTTTGCATTTTTTCTAGATACCAAATGTCCAGACATTTATTAACACATCTAACCACATGTTAATATGATACTCAGAATCGGTGAGCCCCAATATCAGCTGAGATACGGCTGCAATAATACTGCTAATAGCTTTTCTGTAGATGGCCAATTGTATGCTGGCTTTGGGAGCGATGACTCCCTTTGCACGGGCATTTCAGAAGTTGCTACTGTAATATAGCTGTAGTCAGGTATGGTTTTGTCATGTCACATAACTCTGGAGGTAAAGTGCTAGTTTATTGGGGTGTGAGAGAGTGTATCTGAAGGGGCGGCAGTGCTCAAGGCGTTGCCTGTACAAGAACCCCAATAGCAATGGTTAATGGCCAGGATTACTTAAAGAAGCTTTTAAGGCCAAGCATACGAGGATTGTGTTTTGAGTGGACAGCTTAAGGAGGTGTAATAGTCCAGTTTGACAAGTAATTATATCACTTGATAATGCAATGCTTTTTTTTGTACTGTTCTCAGTGTTGGAGATTGGATGATACAAAAACACGTTTGTGAAACTTTTGTAGAACATAGAATTGGCCTTCATTCTGGAACCTGTTTAAAGACAGTGTTTAAGTTTTAAACTTAAAACAAGTTACTTTAAGCTTAAACAAGTAAGCTTTAGCTTAAAGCAAGTAACTTTCTTTAAAAGTGAAACTTACTTAAGGTAAGTTTTAGGCTTTGTTAACCAGCTGTGAAAAAGGACCATATTTATTCTGAGACTTGAATCTCAGTTGAGATTAAACGTAGTATTTAATCAGATGGCCTCTTCCCTTATTCCACTTGTGATGCTTTTTATAGTTATGACAGTTTTTATTCAGGAAAGATCCAGGCCTGAGTTTTGCATTCCAAAATTTGGCAAAAGCAGGCAGAAAAAGGGGTCCTGTACAGAAATTCCTAATTTTTAGGCAGAAGAGGTGTTTCCGACTCCTCCCTTGCACTTGCGTTTCATCCATTGTTGCATTTTTTGCAGGAAGAAGATAGATTATAGAGGCTGGTATCTTTTTGCTTTATGTTCGCGCAGTATTTAGTAGCTAGACTTCCTTTCAGTCTTTCTACAATATTTCTTTTTTTACAGTCTTTTTTTCTACCTTCTTTCTATAGTCCTTTCCTGGAGTCAGTGAGCTCTCCTGCATTAATCCTGTTAGAGGAAGATCAGTTCTCCTTAAGCAGTGTTAATCTGTTCTGTTTGGTTCAACAGTGTATTTATATTCCCTAGTTTTTATGACCATGAACATCCTCACATTTAGTATTACTCCCTTTCAGTATATTTAGACATCTAATACATACCTATGTTTATAGTATATAAGGATACCATACAGTTATGATGTTTGTATAGCGATGTAGAAATATTATTTTCAGATGCAAAATTAGTGGCTAGTGCTATAGAAATGACAAAGGTTATCTTTTTCTCATCACTCAGTCTTTTAAAGCACAACATAGTCCTTAATCCTTGAGTGAGAAAAATGGATGTAAGGGCAAAATTAGCTGAAATGCCAGTGAAAGTGCACCTAACGAATGCACTAATCTCTAGCTGCTGCAGTTTACACATGACAAGTATCAGTTATGAACTGCTAAAAAGGCACTGGAACAGACAGGGAGATGTAGATTTCACAAGAAAAAAAAAAAGAAAGAAAACTGCACTAGTATAGTGTGACTGTTGATGAAATCAAGATCAGGCTGACAGAACCTGAAAAACAGTCACGTTTTTATTATGGTGTAAAACAGCAATTAATGTGAAGAGTCATATTTTCTTACAGGCTGAGAAAGGATGCAGTTGATCACAAAAGGAAAGGCTGAAGAAAATATTTGTGCACAGTTCTTCTACCTTAAGTACTTGCCACAATGTGAAGCTCATCAGTGCTTAGTGAAATAACCCAAATCTGGTTTCTTTCCTTGAACATGTGACAAATGGTGTTCATTACAAGAACTGTTTTTAATGGCTCCCCTCTGGAAGAGCTGGAGTGCTTCATCTTGCATCCTTGATGTTTCTAATAAATAAATGCATCTCTGGTGGGTGGGACAAGAAGATTACCTCTGGTAGGAGACTGCAATAACCGTATTGAAGAATGGGGTTTATACCTGGGGGCTTAGTTTTATACTGAGATAAACAGGCAAAGATCTCATCAGCTGCAAAGGGCATGTGTCTGAGTATCAGAGGTCGGGACTGACTGTGTAATTTAGAAATCAGAGTATTGCACTGTTCCCTGTAAAGCTATTTGAAGACTAAACTATTTGCTAATGATTGGAAATAGATGTTAATAAGATTTTAATAGAGTTTGAGGGTGTTCTTAGCAAAGACCTTAATGGAAATACGAGTTTTCTGGGGGAAAAAAAACTGCTGGAGAGTAAACTTACCATTTAGTAATCTGAAATGCTAAATGAATAGTGTTTGAAAGTGACTCTAAGTGGCTGCATTTGTTAGCTGTAGCTTGCATTTTCGGGGGGAAGAAAAGAGATCTCCCTGAAGATACTTGTGAAAAGCAGCTGCATTTTTCAAATTTTAAATAGAAAAACTGACTACCGAAAAACTTAAGATTGTGCTGGAGAAGTAAACTGTTTTCTGCAACCACAGTAATAGCTTTTTTTTTGCAATGAACTGTGCTTATTTCCTACTGATAGTTTTTTGGAAAACAGTCTTGTAAAAAATTTTAGAGCTTGCAACATGAGGTATTTGCAATACTTTTTTAAGATGGGTTATTTTATGAATCTTTCTGTGAATGTGGGATTAATTACTTTGAAAACATAGCTCTCTTCCAGATTCCTTATAATATTATTACTAAGATTGATTGCTTTTCCACTTCTCCCCTTTTATTTTCTTGACTTTAATTTGTTCCCACCTAGGCATTTTTTACAGTGTGATATGCATCTAGTGTTTACTAAGCATGCTTGATGAAGGATTGAATTTAGAGGAAGGTCATGGCAGAAATCCTATGTTCTTAGTCTTGTCAACAGACAACTAAAAATAAAAATCTTCACTGGCAACTTATTTTTACCTATGTTGTGAATTTTAAAAATTATTTTTCTTCTCATCTACACCAAGCCTATGGTATCAAGACTCTCTTCATTATCCTCAAAGGGTCTTTCTTGTTTGTGGCTCTTTGTGCACAGGGGTTCGTGGGAGGGGCAGAGATGAGGATGCCTGGAGCCACTGCTGCGCAGATTATGCACCAAATACTGCTTCACCAGCGTCTTTCTCTGGTCGGGTATGCAAGGCAAGGAACACTGAGCCAAGTGAAGTGAAAATAAGATCTGACCTGCTCTGTCAGCTAATATTTCAGCAGTAGTTCTCTGCCAGCCTGAGCTTCTCTCAGTTCTAGCCCATAGAAATTTGAATTGTGGATCTGGACAAATGCAGATGGCTTTGAAAGCGTTTTCGGTCCAAACAGAAACTGGGGATAGGGGGTTGATCGAGTCCGTCAAGGGAAGACAGGGAATCAGTGAGTGGAGTGGGAGCTGTGTGGCAGCAGCCTGTGGCCTCAGCTCCTGAAGAGCCCGAGTGTGGCTGGCGCTGGGGCTGCCAGCTGTGAACGGGCCCATGGCAATGTGGATTTTGAAGAAGAGATTCGCAGCAGAGCTGTGAGGTTTTTGTGTGAATACTTCTTGGAAGGTTCCCCTGGTTGGTTGTGTCTTTCTCTGAGGGCTTCTACGAGGAGAAGTGGCATTACTGGCTGCTCAAAGTTGGGAGCTTCTGTATTGATCCATTAATGAGTGATGTAAAGGTCAGGCTGGGAAGAGCCTTACAAGAAAAGCAGCTTATGTTTGGTTGAGTAGAGCAGGCCTGTGATGGGCGAGTGAAGGGTAGGGCGCAGTCTCTGAGAGTTAATGGAGTGTTCTTAATGTACAGCAAATGCTCACAGGACCCTGAAAATGGCGTTGAGTGCTCTGTGCATCAGCTGTACATTTCAGGGCATGCACTTCTCTGAGACAGGACTTAGTCTAGGGAAGATAATAAGCTAGCTTTTTTAGAAGGGCAAGAGGAGGACTTCCCTGGAAGCATGGCACAGAGCCGCGACCTGCTGCAGAATATCCCACCTCAGCCTGCCAGAGCCCCCCAAAGTGCATGCTTTTAACGTATTTCATCTGTTAGTTTTATCTTTTGCGTGGTGAGCTGTGGTGGTTAAATTTCAGCTGAGGAGGGTCAGCGAGAGCACATTGTTCCAAAGGTGAGAGGCCACCGAAGAGCTGCCGAGCAGCTCCACAGGGTTAAAGCAAGGGATGATAAGCTGAAATCTGACCTCCCTCAGGCGGCAGCTCAAGGGTACAAAGTCTGTTTCTGAGAGGGACCCGCTCTGCTCTGAGCACCTTCAGCTGCAGGAGGAGGGAAGCCTGGGCAAGGGCTGGGAAGCCCGACCTGCTTTGGCCACACTCGGGACTTGTGTCGGCTGCTGTGATGCTTCTGATGCAGCTCCATGAACATCTTTCTGCAGTGATTAGTGTTGGATTCACAAAGCAGCACAGGTCACACACAGGACACACCTGTCAGGAGAAGTTTAAGAGCCAAGGTTGCTACATGGAGAAGTTGTATTTATTGGGTAACATGCACTACTAGCAGGATGTTGTTGTTGCTGTTGATGCAGAAGCTAAATACTCCTTTATATATATATATTTTATTTTTTTTTCCTGGGCATTCAAATAAGGGAAGGTTAAGGAATGGTGTGGGGTGCATATTACCTTGGTAATTCATTGTCATTTATTAACTTGTACCTGGAGCAGAGAGGCAGGGTGGGTGGAAACTCATAGTCCTTCCATAAGGCTCTTTACCTTTAAAGGCAAAGTCCATATAGTTAGTATTTCTTATCGGAGAATCAAGTACATATGGTGTGAAAGGATTTGTGACTTGGACACACAGGGGGCTTATCTTTGGAGAGAAAGGTATGGCTTTTTTACTTAGGGGCTGCTAACAAGCGTTAGTTGTCCCAAGATAAAATGTAAGGACGCGGTGCTTTTGTTTTAATTCTAGGTAAACTTGCAAAGTCAGCCAAATGGGAAGGTAGGACTTAATTTGCTGTGTTTACATTGTGATAAATCCATAATGCTTGGTCTTTGATATGTTTTTCTCTTGGAATAAGTGATATTTGTTACTTAACCCCAAACCATGCCTCCTTTTTTAGAATACGGAGACAAATTCAAACATAAAAGACATCTTAAGCTGTTCCTGAAATGTTAAGAACTTACTATTTTTTATTACAAGGAAGAATTTTTGTATATTGTCATAATAGTAGAGTAATTTAGTTTAGAAAGGACCACTGGAGATCATCTTGTCTCATCTGCCTTCCACTCAAAGTAGGACCAACTCTTAAGTTAGGTCAGGTTGCTACTCATGTAACCCATGTCTTCTTTCTGATACTCTGAGTCAGTTTTTGGCTTTTGATTTGGTATATTTGACTGTAAGGATGACCTGTAACTTCAATGACATCACTATAACCTCTGCAGTTTTTAAGAGGAATTCTTTGCTAGGTCAGTGGTAATCTTTGGCAATGACTTAATGAGGTCAGGACGAAACCTAGAGGTTTCAGCTTCTTGGTTTCTTTTTTCTAGTTGCAGCTATACTTAAGATGGAAGATCCCTTTTGAAAGCCTTAGCAACATACATTTGGCAGGGTAAACCAAAGACTAGTAACATCAAACTATAAAAACGGTAAGCTTTCAGTCAAAGAGGAAGCAAAACAGAAAAAAATAGTGGCCTTTATTAAACATTTGGATTCACCAGTTTACTTCACAAACTACCTTCAGTAACTCTACTTTGTCCTTTCCCAGCTGTAATTAAGGTCAAAAATACCAGACTAAACATTTCTAAAAAATAAAAGCAGAATAGCAAAGGAAGAAAGTAGGGGCACTGTCAAGCTATAAGAATTTACTCGGGCAGAAAGGTACTTATGAAAAATTCTTTATGAATGGTGATGTTAAGAAGATACATACCATAAAGTCTGTGGAAATTACTCTTGTGAGTTGAATTGCAGGTTTGGTGTAAGTAGGATTACTACAACTTAGACTCATTATTTCCTCTTTAATACAGGCTCCTGGGCTGTTCCAGATTGGGACGTACATACAGCAGAAATGTTAAGTTAAAAATGTATTCCAGATATTAAAAGTAATTTTTAATATCTTGGTTTGCTTGTTGTCAGTAGTTTCCTTTGATACTTTTACACAATTCATCACTGACGGCCTTCACAGATATTAATATATCCTGTATCTTAAAACACTAACCAAACATTGCTTTTTGATTTATGTTTGTAGCCGTCGGTCTGGCCAGTATACAATGAACCATGACTATTCAAAGAAGACCCCCGACGGAGCGTCGTTTGACCGCTCAGGATCCCAGGACTCCTTGGATGAACTGTCTATGGATGACTACTGGAAAGAACTTGAAAACATCCATGAAACCAGAGGAAATAATCATGAGGAACAAGTAGCAGTTGTAGTGAAAGAGCCAGATGGTAATGAAATCTGTTCTTGTGAATGATCATCAGTTTGCCATCTTAGGGATTTTTCTTTAAGTCTTACTCCAAGAGGTGGCACCAACCACTTAAATCAAAAAGGAGGTCACTCTGCTGAACATCCACTGTTGAAAATTGTGTTGCCTCTGATGCATATCCCCAGAAACAGGCAGTGCCCTGAAGGAGAATTGTATCAAAGATAAGTAGAAGGCTGGTTTTCCTTTAAACAGTATTTGCAGAACATCAGCAAGGTGCCTGTACTTGCAAATCACAACAATCAATGCTTTATTTGCAGTTTACTGTTAAACTAACTTACCCTTTCACTCTTTGTGTATGTTGTTTGTTATTGTAGCTATTGTGGATAGAAACCTCACGCTTTAGAAGACAAGCCAATGATTAACCGGTTTAAGTTTAGTGAGTAACTTTCTACGCTTGTAACTATTGTGACTGTTCAGTTGTATTATTTTTGTTTCGCAGAAGTGCCAGTTATGGGCCACTCCTGAGGGCATGATTTTTAGAAGTTGGACAGTTTATTTTCCATGTCCTATCAGACAAAAGAGGAGTAGCGTCCTTAATTCCACTCTTCTCTTAAAAATCCTTTTTTAACAGTGCAGTATCTGTCCCTTTCCCACTCTCACAAGAGGCCCAGTCTCAGTAAATTAAAATGGTGAGCTTTGCATGTTGGTATGGCCTCTACATGAGTGAGAAGAATGTGCTCCCTTAACTTTGGAAGGGATTTGCACTTCTGCCTCCCTAGGTGTTTTGAAACACCACTGCTATTTGCAAGTGCTTTGAAGAGGGTATCAAAGCAGTAAGGCTCCGAGCCTGTGTGCCCTAGGAGCAGGGCATCTGACAGAGCTGTTATGCTTTCTCCAGAGCAGCAGAGCCCACTGTTCAGCAGCACATGAACCTTTTCTCTTACCTCAGCTCACTGATGCTGCTGCACCTTCAGGCTCTGCACTCCAAAACCCACCATTTCCTTTTTTAGTTATACATAGCTTTCTCCCCCTAGTTGCTCCAGCTCAAGCTGCTGACTCTGGCATGAAGCCCAAGTGAGTCAGCTCAGTTGAGTTGATCAGCTTGAGTACATGTTGAGTACACCTTGCCTAATGTGTAGCACCTTTCCTGGGTATGAGGACACTGCACCTGGCTGATGGGCCTGCCTGAATGGGGGCTTGCTTGAGATGCAGCCATGCAAAGGCAAGGCAGGGGGACGATAAGAAATACCTGCTCACATTTGCTCTGGAGAATGGGTGTAGCCCTTGTTTCCAGCCTTAATAACAAAATCGGAGAGAGTTTTGTCTGAGGCTCAGGGTTTGGCCACATAGCCATAGCAAAATTAATGCCTAAAATTTTGTGTCTATTTTCTGAACGCTGTTAGTATTCAGGTGCCCACTTGGATGTGCGCTGTCCACTGTGGGAAACTACAGTCGACAGTGAAGTCGACATCCCAGCTTTGGAGTACTTTTCTGAATCTCATAAATGGAAATGTTACTTGAGCATTTGAGAGCGTTGTTGGCATTCAGCACAAACTTGGCTGCTACAGACAGAATGTGGTGTTTTAAAGAAAGTATCATTAGAGAGATACTGATTTCAGAAGCAGAAGTTTTGCCTTTGGTGACAGCATTTAATAGCTTTCTCCTCTTTCATGTAGAGTTATCTGTCAATAAAGGATATCTTATCAGCTACAGGACTAAAGTAACAATTGTTTTGTGGGCTGTCAGCAGGCTGGAGACCATGTCATAAGAACTGATTAAAAAGTAATATTAAGGTGACTCTTGTAGCCTGGTTTGTCCTTCATTAAATTGAGCTACTGGAAAGCTGTAGGATTAATGTATTAAGAAAAGTGGGCAGAACAATGTCAGTAAAGGAGCTAAAAAGATTGAGGATTGAACTAAAAATCAATGAAGCAGCAGTGATCAGAGGCTTTCAGAGTTCCCCATACACATTTCTATCTAGGTACATTTATAAAACGGTGTATGATTTATGCTGTAGATTATTATAAAGAATGCCCCACAGCAATCTGTATTATATTATCTATTTTAAAAGCTTTGGTATCATATGTTAACCCTTTTGAAGATCTTTAGAAGCAACAAGTTTTTTTCCAAGTCATGATAGTGTAAGTAGTTGTTCTTAATTGTGGATCCCCTTAGTACTTTCCCTGTGAACTGCATTAACTAGATCATGTTATTAACATCCAGAGTGCTTAACAGTACTCAAAAGCCAATGTTTATGCTTTTTCCTCTTTGCCTTGCTCAGAGGGAGAACTTGAAGAAGAATGGCTGAAGGAGGCAGGTCTGTCAAATCTGTTTGGTGAGAGCTCTGGCGACTCCCTGGAAAGCATGGTGTTTCTGTCCACATTGACCCGAACACAGAAGGCAGCAGTAGAAAAGCGAGTAGAGACTGTCACACAAACCATGAGGAAAAAAACCAAACAGCACCATATTCCTGATGTCAGAGAGATCTTCAGGCTACAAAATGACTCAGAGGGAAAAGTAAGTTCCTGTCTGTCATTTTGTTTGATTGGGGCAGAGAAAAGAGAGAGACATGCAGGGGTGCGGGTAGAGGAAAGGGACACACAGACACAAAAGGGATATTTTCAGATGATTTGTGTCTAACTTTCACTCCTTTCCAAGGGAATTTTTTAACTGAATTTACGGGAATAGCATTAGTCCAGGCTTGATGTTGCATTAAGCAAACTTAGTGTGTAGAAAGAATTATGTACATTGGCCTTGTATTACTTAAAGGTGATGAATAAAACAACCACTCCATGGTCAGGATATTAATCTGAATTAATTTTAACACAGATGCAAAACTCATTACAACAATCATCCAAAATGCTACCAAAAGCCCGCTTTTATCTTTGGGTGATAGTGCCCTGCAGCCATCCTGAGGGGTCTGCCAGATAGGGGGTAGCATCTCTTACTCGTGCTCTTGTTTCTTTTTTGTTTGTTTGTTTGTTTGTTTGTTTGTTTGTTGTTTTTTAAAAAAAGGCACATCAACCTAACCGCCTTTATTTTGGCTAGGTCTGCCCGTCAGCTGGGGTCTTAGGCCCTGTACTAATTCCCAGGGCCTGTGCATGGCATTAAACTGTGTGCGGGAAGTTGCTCTGACAGGTCCTGAAGGGTCCCGATCCCCTCTCATGGGGTATCGAATGGAACAGTTCCTCTCCCATACGCAGGAAAGGGGAAGGAGGGAAATGGAGACTATGATTAGAATTCCTTCTTCTGTGGAGAAGCATATGTGTCCTGTCTGCTCCTCCAAAAGCAATGAGATCTTGAGCTGGAAGAAGTCTGACCTGATGGAAGAGCACAACTAGCTTACCTGACCTCAGCCCTGTCCCATGTTCTTGTGGCTCCCACTGTTGTTCAACACAATTGTAGTGGCTGTGGAAAGCATTGCGAATTTTGAAGGTTTTTAACTTCCTCTTTTCCCCAACTGCTTCCTCTCTTAGGCAAGTCCTTTCAAATTCAGAGCTGAAATGTACTGGGAGGAGTGTGTAAGCTCAAGTGTATGTTCTGGAGGCACAACTTCCCTTTCACTCTTCTCCTTTGCATGTGGTTGCAGAAGGGATATTAACTCTGTATAAGTTTTCTGGGATCCAGTTTGGAATTGACTACACCTAAAAATACAAAATGTAATAGCAGAACAATTTAGGTAAAATATCATATAGCTTAAAGCAGTATAATTTCTCTTTCAGGTATGCCATTTCAGTAAAACAGAAGAAATACTCATGTTCCTTTATTTAAGCTACACATTGTAATTTTTGAAAATCGTATGTCACAGTGTTCAGTAGACTTCTGTGTCTCTTAAACTGCATGTTTTCCTAGAACCAAAGAATGGTTTGGGTTGGAAGGGACCTTAAAGATCATCTAGTTCCAACCCCCTGCCATGGGCAGGGACACCTTCCACTAGACCAGGTTGCTCAAAGCCCCATCCAGCCTGGCCTTGAACACTTCCAGGGGTGGGGCTTCCACAGCTTCTCTGGGCAACCTGTTCCCGTGCCTCACCACCCTCAGAGTGAAGAATTTCCTCCTTATGTCTAATCTAAATCTACCCTCTTTCACTTTAAAGCCGTTACCCCTTGTCTTATGTTTTGATATTATTAACATCAGTGAGAAGTAATGCAAGCAGACAAATGATTGTAGCTATTTAAGATGTATAAAACAGAAGGTTAGAATATTTGTTAAATATAGAAATAACTGGGGGAAAAAAGTATCCTTCTAAACCTGTCTCCTTGACTGAAATTAAATAATACAAGTGTAGGCCCCCAAACCTATACTGCATTTCTTTCTCCAAAGCAAGATAATTATTCAGAAATCATTGCTTGTGGGTATTCATCTAATCTGTCACAGAAAGCCTGCAGTGAAGTCACTTCTACAGCCTCCCTAGGTAACTTGTCTCAGTGCTTTGTTACTCTCCCATCATTAGAAAGCTTGTTATGTAACAAAAGAGGAACGAAGCCATTTGCAGCTGTATGAAGTAATTCCAGTTTAATAATAGCCTCTGAAAATCCTGTAACCTCCGTTCACCTGGAGGAAAGCAGGAGGAAAGGTAAAACAATACTGCTGATGTTTCACATCAACACAACAATTGTGTTGATGTTTCTCCTAAATTTCCTGCATTATTCCCAAAGAGAAGCCGGACTTGACAGCTTCCCAGTCTGCTTCTAGTGCTCCCTGAAACAGTAATAAGCTTCTGGGCAGTCATGCTATCTTCTTCTACCTCTCAAGATCCCTGATTTAAAAAAAAAAAAAAAGTAAATATACAGATTTGTGTTGGTAGGAGAAACCTTTAAAACATATTTTTTTTCTCAGTAAGTATGCTTGAGTTTAATTACAATTAAAAATCTAGTGTGTTAAACATTCATTGTTGATTTGAGTTGCCAAAAAGATAATAAAAATAATAATGGGTAGAAAAGTATATGGGTATCTGTATACCCATATATATATGGGTATAGTTTTTCTACACGTTCTGAAATATTTTTTTCCTATTGTAGGTGTAATCCAGTTCAAGGAATGTGACAAATCTTAACACTGGATAGTGCAGCATTGTAGAAAGGAGAAGATGGTTGAAGTCCTTTCCTGTTCTGTTGTCTCTTTGAAGTGTCCTAGTTTTGTTGTTGGAAATCTAAGGTGCAAGCACAGATATTAATGTCAGGCCGTGCTGTAAAAGGGATGGGATTATTCTGTAGGGGAGGCAACCATGTAATATTTTGCAAGAGGAAGGAGCTTGGCTGAGTCAGTCAAAATGTCTCCTCCAGATTCCCTTTCCATGTCCTTCCCAAACTACAGCTTCAGGTCAAAGCCTATATTTTCTTATACTTTGCAACTCTGGAAAAGTAAGTCTTATACCCACTTAGCCTTTTAGGAAGAGGGGGAGGGGGCTTAATGACTTCTCTTTTAATTACCTAGATTTCAGATCCCCTTTGACTTTGGCAAAGGGTTTTCTACTGAAACACAGGTGTGCTTCTGCATACCCCTGAATTGCCAGGGTATGTGTTTTAATCCTGAACAGACTCAAAGGAGTTTCTACAACCAAGCATTTGATTTTTATAGGCATGCATACTCATTGTTCCTTTCTTAGGTCTGTGATGGAAGTGAACCCTCAACTGTGAGAACAAGTGAAAACAAAAATGAAGTACCAGGTGGAACAAAAGGTAATGCCAAAGAACTCTCTTTTTTTTCTCCCACTTTTGGTTTGTAGGCTTTCAACTACAGAAGCTACTGCATAGGTCTATATTTCCAGTAATTTCTCAGCCAAAAAAAAAAAAAAAGAAAAAGAAATTCTTATGAGAAACCTGAACTGGCCTGCATTGTTATGGTGTAAAATTTTTAAGTTTGGCTGTAGATAGTGTCCTTTGAGCCATCTGGGAAACCTTGTCTGTTACCAGCGATCATCTTACAATTGAGTCATCTGGGAGAAGTCTCCTCTCATAGCTTATTCTTAGGTCTTTCCTGATCCTTAATTTATCCCTTCTGGTTTATCTCTGCCGTACAGTGCAGGAAATGAAGCGCTATACATAAGCTTATCAGTGCATTCAAGGGAACAAAAACAAATGGACTATAAACATCCAAAGAAAGTGAGAACTGTCTATATATTTGCAGTTCAATATGAAAGAAAAACAGGAACGAAAGAAAAAAGTTGTTTACGTTTTAAAGGAAAATGGAAAGGAAATAGCATTCAGTGTGTGTAGGACTGGGTTGTGTTCACACTAGATTACACTAGAGGGGTGCAGAACCTATGGAAGACCCCTCCCTCTCACTGCCATGTAGGACAGAGCATCACAGAATTCCTTAGCTGATTCCATAGTTTCTGTTTTGAGAGTATGAATTTTGATGAAAGACTTTTACAAAGCTTTCTGCTGTTCTTCCAGTCCAGTAATAAAAAGGTGGCTGCCCTGTATCATCTTATGTTTCTTCAAAGTAGGGGTTGCACCATGACTGTTACACCACCATACCCATCACCGTAGAGATCAGGATATTAACTGGCAGCCATTTAAACTTAAAGATACCGCATTGTTATTATGCATCATTTGTATGTTGGGGTTTTCTTCTTCCTGAGGGCTGGATAGCACGTAGGTGTTACACCAGACCGTATAGCCACTTAAGTAGTCAGGCAAGCAGATCAGGTTCCCTACTGCAAGCTACTTAACCTGTAATCGGACTTAGAAAACAGCAACAAACAATACAGAATGTGCATGGAAGTTGAAGTGAGAGAGATTAATATAAACCAGCTCTGAATATCACCAAATCTGTGCGTTTCCAGAAGTTCAGTTAATCCTTCCCAACCTCACTGAAATAAGAACAGTAAAAAGCTGGGAGGACTGCCAGACTGCTGGTTCAGCACAAGGGAAGGAAGAGATGCCTGGTGCTTGTGTCAATAAACTGCACTGTAGGATTCAGAGCTGGAAAATTACCAAGCAATTATTACAGAGTTTTTATCACATCTGGTTCTTTTTTTCCAATAGCCCTGATGTACCCTTCAGAAATGGGAAGTTCTGAAAGGCAAATCCCATATGCTAGCTCTCCTCAGCACAGATTGCGAGGTAGATGGCAAATGCATCCCGATTTTTTTACATCCTGTTTACATCCCGATTCACTTCTGCTCTTGTCAGCATGCTGAAGTGGGCTCTGCTCCCAAGACTGGGGCAGGAAGAAAAAATCAGTTCAATTTGCAGTCAAACCATGCAAGCTTGGTGGTGTTAAAAGCACGACACCTGTTTCAGTGCTGTGCTGTGATCTTTCCTCCAGAATGATGAGCAAATTAGTGTTATACAAACAGTGAACGAATTGAAGGCAAAAAGTAAACAACGCCTGATATTTCAGAGATGCTAAATATTTATGAAATCCAAATCCGAAGACATTATTTTAAAATGGAATCCCCCTTTGACAGAGTAGTACCAATTTTACCTGAAAAATACGAATATCATGTCAGACATTGAGAAAAAAAAATCCAAAGCTCAAATTGAGCTGATGACCGTTATCATAATGGTTTGCCATTAGAGCATACATGGGCTGTGTGAACCTGTGCTCACTCCTTTTCTTGCCAGTCCCACACACCTTGTTTCTTGCTTAAACAATGTAAGCAAACTCAGGGAATAAAATGAAAGCATTATGTTTTTATACTTTTCTGTCTGATCGTGCTCAAGCAGAACAGTGTAATGAGTTCCTAAGATTTTTTTTGTTGGTAGATGCATATTTGAGTTTCTTTTGGAAGGACCCTCACTTACAGGCTTTAAGTGCCTCGTTGTTTCATGTAGATACAGAATGGATGTACAGGAAATGAAAATTCAGAATCATGTATTAAGCTGTCAAAAGACGTTATCATATTAACAATCCATAACACTCACTAAAGATCTGCAAAGATAGCAATATGTTCAACAGCTCATTAAAAAAAAAAAGTAATTATCTTTGGATGCCTGTGAAAAGGAGTGAATAGCCAAGTTGGTTAAGACATCTCAAGAAATAAAAAGGTAAGAATAAAGCAGATGAAAAGCTAAACAGTCGTTAGCTTAAATGGGGGAGCAGCAAAAGTCAGTTTACTGTGGGACTGCAGTTGTCCTGAACACACAGGTTCAGCTACAAGGGAAGAATATTAGATAAAACCTCTGTGTAAGGGCAATCTCAAAGCATAATGATCTGGCACATGGATGAAAGGATTGCATGTGCTATGTGTAACGTGAGGGAGAAGAGCTTTAATGTTTGCTTCTTGATAGGAAAAAAGACTGAAATGTGGTTGTATTTTTTCAATTAAAGAGTTTGTTTCTGCTTTTCACTTTACATGATAAATGAGGAATCTATGGCCAGAGTGATAGTGTTAGTGAAGAGATTACAAAGTTTTTTATTTTCTATTTAAAATCATCCATAAATTTGCATTTTAGAGAAATGCTGTGTCATTAAAAAAAAAATCAGCCATTCTACCTTTCCAATTATAAATTAAGATCTATCAGCATAGCTCCATTGGGGTATACTCTAGATTCTCTAGCAAAAATAGGAAATCGTGAGGTTGACACTTCCAATATTTCCATGTCCTATTCAAAACAAACCCAAAATGTAATCCACACCCCACTCCTGAAGCGCTCCCATCATTTTATGTGATCTTTAAATAGCACTGTGAAACAAAGAAAGGATACATGGCTAATCTAAAATATGGTTTCTGCATTCTTATAGATAATATTTACATTTTTCTGTATCACACTTGCATTTCTCACATGAAATATTGCATGCAATTGGCAGGCTGGCAGAACACCAAAGCTGCTTCCTCTTAACAGCTGCTTCCTAGATAATGAATGCACAATAAGAGCAATGCTATACAACAAGAAGAAACACCCACAACAGCAGCATTTCCAGACTTTAAAAATGTGCACACCATTACCAAGACATCTGCTTTACGCGGTGCCTTCGTATGACCAGAGGAGTGAAACTGGAGCTACTGCTTTATTGTTTGTTAACATCAGATCCCTCCCAGGCTGGTAGGAAGTATGTAGGTCACGTATAGGCCACATTAGCATGACAAAAGTCTTGGGAGGATGGGGAACTGTTTTCTTTTAGTTCGGATGCATTAAACAGTTTACGTGATGTATACAGATATACACGCTGGGAAGGCAAAGCTCGAAGACAGGGATGAATTCAACCTTGGATATGTTTGTCTACTGAGGTTTCACATATCTCTTTACCGAAAAGAGCAGCTCTAGTTTCAGGATCAGCTTAATCTTTAGGGTATGCCCCAGGCATCTTTTGGGGTCTATGGAAAGTGAGCAGAAACCACTCTGGAATGAGCAAGTGGTAACACACACAACAGACCAAATTTGGAAATGTTTTATTATACTTCTCACAGCATTCTTTGCTTGTAAGTAGAGTCAAAGTGTTAACTCAAATCCACCTCTCTCTGGAAGCGTCTCAGCTCTAGATCAGTTACACTGATGTGGGAGTGGTTGCAGAAAGCTCCGTGCCCTACCAGGGAGTGGCTGTGGTGGCTGCAGCCGTTTGCCTGTCTTTCAGGTCCCCTGAGTTTGGCCCTGGCAGACTGAGGTAGGTTTCAGGATGCAATCTAAAGAATATCAGAGACTAGTCTTGTTTTGTGTATAGTCTTTCAATTAGATGCAGATACGATTCAGGAAAACTTCAAGTTGGTGTAATTCTTTTTTTTTTAAACTTGATGTTTCATATGTTGTTCAGTTTGAATGCTTGTAGCTCAGTTCTTTTGCAGGCCACTGAAAATATGAGTGTAGAGCAGCGCTTTCCTGATGGCTTCTCCCTTAATCTGCCTATCTGCAGTCTCTTCCCTGCTTCAAGGTCAAATAATGCTGTAGCTGTAACTATTTTATGGGAATTTTTTTCTGTCTTGGTTTAGCATAGCTGTTCCAGGCCACAGAAGAATTTCCCACAGTGGTGTAAAGGAATTAATCTGTTACACAATGCTCATATACCAAAGCATACACACTGCTCATGGTTCGCCTCCTCAGCTCATGTCCATTTCCATCCGACTTTTCCTGCACTTGGAGTATCTGAGCTTTGAACAGGCTGCAGTCTCCTGTGCCTAGGAGCCAGTGGTGGAATCATGGTCCCATTGAAATGAGCAGAATTGATTTGTTAATATTTGTGGTGGTTTTAAGAAAGTCTGAATTTCATCACAAATACTTCCAACGTATTTGTAACGTCTTGTACAAGGAACCTAGTTCTGGATGTACCCTTTAAGCCTTTAAGAAGTACCACATCACAAGAGATGGTGGAGAGATCAGAATCCTTCTCTGGCCGAATTGTCTTTGATGCTTTGTATTAAATAGTGTTATTTACAAAATAATTTTCCTCTTGCTTCTTTCATGTTGTATTTTAACTTCATATGGGAAAGCAATGGTTGATTTACTATGAAATTAGACAACTTCTTTTTCTAAATGCAGAACTGCCTCTCCCTTTTTTCCGTTTTTTTGTTGTTTTTTTTTTTACCAGAAAATGTTCTACATTTGTGTAGTGTTTGATTCCTTTAAGGAACAAAGAAAGAGAAGTAAGGCCACTGTTGTGTACTTAGTCCTTCCCTGTGTCATGGAAACATGTCCAAACAGTTTTGAGGAATCTAGACTCTTCAGGCTGAGGTGAGGACAGGGTTGTTGGGGCAAAGACATGATGTGTGTACTCTTTGTTATTCCCAGATGTTAACTCTTTGTATCATAGAGGAAACATTCTCTTTTGTTTTTGAAATTTTAACAGCAGAAGGAACTGCTGATTTGGTTGTAGGGTGTTACAGTCTTTGAGGCTGGAAAGTGTTTGATGGCAAGAAACTTCTGATGCCAAAGCTGTTTGGCTCTGGAAGATTCTTGGGAGTCTGCTGTTTGTTTGAGGTGGATTGCTTTATCTTTTTGTAACAGATAAATAGGAGAAAACCCCATGCCTTGGCAGAATTCTTCAAGAAAAATGTAAAAGATGGACCTTTGGAAGAAGCTAAATTTTCAACTGACAAAAAATACAGAAATCAGTGAATTTGGAACCAGAAAGTCCATTCCTTGCACAGCATTAATTTCTACTTGGTTTTAAACTTACTCTTATGCACTGAGCATGCACTGAGTGACGCTCAATTGTGCTGCTGTTGATTATTAGTTTTTTCTACTCTGTTTTCAGGTCCGAAGTTTAATCTTGGAATTGATGAGCAGAAGAGCCCGCTTGAAGATGTGCAGTTTTTGGACACTGACATAAATTTAGAGATATCGTTTGCAGAACAGGCAGCTAATCTCAAAGAAAGCTCAGTAGGCAAAATGTGCAAGGGTGGAGGGGGTGACACTCTTCTCCCGGTAGGTGTTTCCTATGTATTGCTCTCATTCTTTGTTTTCACTAGTGGTACTATTTGGATTATATTTATCTGATAGTGAATTAGATGTAGAAGAACCTTGTCAGATCCAGCTTTGTGGAGATAGCCCTTCTCAAGATAACTAATTTTTGGGAATAGTATTTTCGATAACGTGGAAGTAACTACTTTTATGCCTATTTATGTCATTTTCTGTCTGGCAAAATGTACTTTATGTGTAAGCAATAATGGACTGGTAATATTAAGCTGGAATAGTAGCTTAGTGGTAGTTGTACACAAACTGTGTCCTTACTGCATTTGTTTACAGCCCCTTTTCTTGTTATCTGAGGTGAGATGCTTTACCTCTGTAATAAAAACCTCTGTTGTCATATAAAATGGGTTGGTGGATGCCTGTAGAAACCTTGTGCAATTACCCAATGCAGATAGATGAGGGATGGGAATGAAAAACAGAATGATCTATAGAAAAGCTGAAGTCAAATGGCAGGAGATAAAGGATTAGTTTGTACTTAGTTTTACTTTCCAGCTCGTAATAAAAAAAGGCTCTTCTGAATGAATCCAAATAAACACAAAAGAAGATCCTCCAAGGTACTTTGTTGTTGATCCTCAGGCATCTCTTTGAGGATCTCTCCCTACCTAATAGTTTAGGAACACGCAGTTACATATGACCTGTAAACTAATGACTGGTGTGAAAAATGTCTTTTTCTTCTAACAGTGTATGCAAACAAGTCTGAGTAAACATAGTGTCTGAAGTAATAATGTTTCACAGTTCTTCAAACACTTAATTTAGATAAGGACATGTGCCGTTCTTCGAATAGTAATTACCACATGTATCCTAGTTTAAACATTATAAACCAGACACTAATGGATATTTAGAAATAGATTCTGAAGTGGTTAAGTCATGTTTCTCTAATGCAGTCTATAACAAGGAAATGATAGCTATACTCTAACTTCTGTATATATGCGTGCGTGTGTGTATATATATGCATAATACATACTTTAGCTATACTTTATCTAGGCTTATGAAGGATTGCTCAAAGACATGGCTCTGGAATTAATCCTTCAGTGATGAACGGAGTGGTAAAATGATAGGAAAAGGAAGGGAGTTACTTATTTAAATCTACAATTTGTATTTGTTGCACCTTCATCATTGGCAGCTATTTTTAAACACACGTGTTTGTGCAAGTCAATGAAACCTCAAGGTGGGAAACTGACTATATATCTACAATTTGTAAGTTATGTTTATGTTTCAGTATGTGCCCTTGTAGTCATGTACCATAACCACCAGTTCATCTGTGCTATTGCTGGGTTTGTACAGGATGAGGAAATAATTCTGGAATATACTATATCTTTCCAAATGGAAGAAAGTCTTGTCAACCTTCCTGCTTTGAGTCATGCGCACTGTTAATGTTAGGCACAAGCAAGTCTTACTTAGAAGCCTGGTGGTGAGAGATGGAGTTAAAAAGCTCTGTGAGCTGGGAAGTCCCTCCCCCTTGCCCTCTCGGCTCATTTCCTTATATTGGTCTCTGACTGCAGCTTCTGAGCATTTAGTGCAGTAGAAATGAACCATAATTAAGGATCCCCCTTTTCTAAGAAGGGACCCCTTTATTATTATTATTTATATGGCAGCCAAATATGTTATTTTGTGTGCATAAGTGCAGAGGGATTTTTATCCCAATTGCATATGCATAGGATTGTTCACAGACAGCCATTTCCACCCCTATAAATTGCAAAAGGATGCAGAAGGTGGTGGTGGGTGGTTACAAGTAAGACAAAGCTAGACTCTTCTTGGAGGTGCACAGTGAAAGGACAAGAGGCAATGGACTCAAGTGACTACAGGGGAAATTCTGTTTTGCAAAGAAAAAAAAAGTCCTCACAAGAGCATTAAGCACTGGAATGGGTGCCCACAGAGGTTATTTGGGGGTTTCAAAATTCAGTTGGACAACACAACAAGCAACCCAATCAGACTTCGAACTTAGCCTTGCTTTGAGCAGGCAGTTGAATTAGATGACCTTCAGAAGTCACTAGGAACCTAAATCCTCCTATGATTTTAAGATCATTGGCTTTTCAACCTATCTGGGGGATTCTCCTGTGATTTAGTCAGTAACAGCAGGCTTCATGATGAAGGGTTGTGCCCTGAAGGAAGCCTTTAGGCCAAGTAATTTGTTATGACTTGTATTATTCACTCTGCTGCAAATCTCTGGTTTCAGAATTTCAGGCTGCCGAAGGACAAAACAGGTACCACAAAGATTGGTGACCTGGCCCCTCAGGACATGAAGAAAGTCTACTCTTTAGCACTGATTGAATTAACTGCTCTCTATGACATACTTGGGACAGAATTCAAGCAGCAAAAAGCTGTAAAAATCAAAACCAAAGGTGAGTCAGAGTTTCATATTCAGAACCAAATGGGTCTGTTTTAATCTGATAAAACAAAGGAATCCAGTTCTTCATGATTTTCCAGCAGAATATATATAAATAGTAACACAGGTCCTGAGCAGCATTTAATATACGCCTTAACTCAAGGCATGATTTAAGCAACTTTGTGCACGTAGTCACCCCAGCTGTGAGACTGTGCTCTCTGTCTAAAGTTAAAACTCAGGTCAGTCACTGAGCAGGTAAACCAAGGAGTGAAGAAGGGGCACTGTCTTAGTAGTGTGCTGTGCAGGAAGAATTGCTTCATGGAAGTTTGTATGTGCTGATGTATTCCCTGGGAGGGCAGGGGTATGTGCTCTCTGTGGGTATTCTTTTCCTGCTTTCCTGTGCTATTTCTACCTGACTTTTTTTGCTTTCTTTGCCCTTTTCTGGAGATACTGGGAGCCTTTGTCACCTGCTTTCCTTTTCTGTCTGGTACAAACTCTTCTGTGTCATGTAGGCCTTGCCCATCCAATATTTGCTTAGGCCATAATGCAGGTTTTTTTGCGGAGTGGCATCATATTAAGTGGAAGATTTGGGCTGTTGCAGAGGATGTTGAGAGCTGCAACGTGTCATTTTGCTCTGCAAGTCGTTGGAGCATATGTATAATCATAGTGCTTTTCTTGGGAACGTAGGACACATGAAAACCAGTTTCAAGATGCTAGATGTTTTCAGTGCTTTGTTTGTTTTCTGTATTTCTGGCTTCTGCTAAATGCTTTACGAGAGCTTGAGATGTTTTCCCAGTTAATCACAAGCCTACTTTGGCCAAAACCCTCTTGTCAAGGTTCAGTGAATGTGAAGGTGCAATAGCTCACTTTAAATAATTGGAAGTAACAGAGAGGGTTGGGATATGCACAGCAAGGTACAATATTCTTCAGAATATGCTTTTCACTTCACGGTAGTAGAAAATAAATGTTTAAGTGCAAAAAGCATACACAAGAACATCTGTGAGACCTTGATCCCTTAAAAGCATTTTCTTCTTGCAGAAATGCTTGTGTTTTCGCTAATGGAGAGAAAAAACACTTTTTTCTCTTGTATTTTGGGTCTTAGTTTTAATTGATTCTTCTTACCAAATTTATTGTTAATTGAATTTCACTTATAGCATTATTACATGAATGACAGGCAGTCATAAAAAACACTGAATTGATTAAAACACCTGTTTTTCCCTAAGTTAAAAAAGATGGGCTAGAGTAATGGAAATTTTCAGGAAATAGACAATGATATGTCACCCTTTCTGCCAAACAAATCTGCTTGTGCAATGTAACGCATTCTGTCGCTTGTTGCTCTGCCTGACCCTCATCTCTTCACTCCTGAAGTGTTATTTGGCCTTGTGATTCATACAGTGGTGGATCTGTTGGCTGTCCGCCTTTGTGCTTGAGTATGTAAAGATGATGAAAACATAGTTTTTCTGTGGGATTTTGTGCTGTGCCCAGTCCTGCCTTTCTATTGACCTCCTGCAGTTTGTTTCTCCAGCTACATTTCAGTAGAAACTTATATTATTGACAAGATCTTCAGGATGATAAAACGATGGGGTATGGATATTGAGTGTATGTATGAGTCTCTACATATTTTATGGGTAGACTTTTTATGCTTGATAGAGATAAAAGAACTCGCTGATTTGGCACTGAAGCTGATGTTTCTTTGACGTATATCATGTTCCCTCAAGGGCTGACATCTTTTTAGTAATTACAGCTGTTCTGTGCTCAGTATTGGCACAGCATCATACCAAGCAGTTTATCGCTACATGTAGTGTTATATGCTGTTTCAGAAAAATTGCACATACAGCAATTATCAGTACTTCTGACAGAGAAGGTCTGTGTCAGCAAACTCAGGGTAAGTAGTTACTAGTATGGCTCTCTTTTAATGGTCACTAGTTTATATTCAACTGGGCCATAAACACATGGGAGTCCCGTTTACTTGAAGACTAGGGTTAGTTTTGCATCAGGGCTAGATTAACTGAGAATAGATTCCTTTTTTTGTTTTTTTTTAATTTGCATTGCCTTAGCGCTACTGTAAAGACCATTTTCTAGCCAAGACTTAACTGTACTTTTGCTTTTATTTAAAAAAACAAAAGGCAGAACACCTTTGATAAGATGGTGATCTTGCTGTCCTACTGGTGTTTTATAATGCAAAAGCACAAGGGTTGAAAAGATCTTCTTTGAAAACCCTCGTAGAGAAGTGTTCAGAGTAACCCTGGGTGATAATTTCATCTGTCTCATTTTAGTAGCCAAATTTCTGGATATTTCACTCATGCCATTTACATCTTAATTATAATAGAACTTGCATTGAGTGATGCATTGCATGGTCATCATCACACCCATTCTGCAAACCAGAACCGCGCAGATGATTCATTTATGCAGTTTGCTTCACTGTACTATATACAGAGAATGTTCATGGCAATCTGAAGTCAAAACAGAAAACTTCTGATATATGGTTGAAGGAAGAGATGAATGAATCCTTTTTGCCAGAATGCTTTGTGTAATAACTTGATGAAGACATTCAAACACTTTCAACAGAAGGTCAATATCTCTGAATAGGCTTCTTGCTTCAAAAACGTGGTTTATGCCATTATCATATGTATTGGAACAGATGTGGATAATATCTTTGTTTCTTTTTCTTATTCTTCAGACTCTGGCTTGTTTGGTGTCCCACTGTCAGTTTTACTGGAACAGGATCAGAAGAAGGTGCCAGGAACCAAGATACCACTGATTTTTCAAAAGGTAAATTACTTATTGATTCAGTAAATGGGATACTTTGCTTTGTATCAGGCATGTTTTGAGTTAAAGGAATTAAGTTCATTTTTTATTATGACTAGTCTCCATAATTTAGGCAAGTTTACTAATAAGCCTGTTAAAACTGACAAGCAGTGTAAGAATCCACTGCGGCCAAATTCCATTTCATAACAGTGGTGTACCTTTCATCATCAGTAGGCCTGCCGTTTATTTTTTCAGGGCAAATACTTGAAATTCCATATAAATTCTTAATCCCTGGGCCACAGGCTGAACCTACCTTTCTAGGAAGTGGTTTTTTTCCTTTCAGAAGTGATTTGGGCCATGAGGCAGGTAGCTAAGGAATGGGCGTCAGGGTGGATAACTGCCTCTGGTGGTGGCAGCTGCCCTTTTTTGAGATTTGTTGCTTTAGTGCATGGGGGAATGCTTTGGCCTTTATTATGTGGTAATGGGGAAGATAATAGGAAAGATGATGGAGACTCTGGATTTACAGCCCATGCATAGCAGGTTTCATTGCATGAGAAGGAAGAGACAACAGTATGTGGTCCTGTCTTACCACTGACAAAAACTCCATGCTGTGTCATTACCATTTCAGTAGGTTTGAGGACCTTCTTGTTATTTTTCAAGAAACAGAAATCTCAAAGTAGTTTTGCATCACTCTTTCAGAACTATTGCTGTGTCATTTCTGCCAGAAATTACTTCCTCAGAATCATAAAAATACATTTCTGGGAAAGATGCTGTCTAGAAAAAAAGAAATTAAATGACAAGAAGTGATTGATCACTGTGCTATCCTAGCAACATAGTCATCATAGTTCTTCAGGAGGAAGATTCTACATAAACTTTTCTACCTCATAGATGTGATTTGTTTTGCAAGTTGCAGACATCATTTGGAATGCATTTTTTAAATGAGAATATGAAAATAAAAAGTTTCCCATTTCTATTGCCTGTTCTCTACAGCACGTGCTTTCCAAGAATAGGGAATTTATATAAAGTGCAAGAAAGAACATTTTTATGCATACTGCTTTTTAAATGTACCTTGGTTATCACTGAAATGAAACAAACCAAGCTAATAGGAAAGCTGCTTAATGAAAAAAAACCCTTTTAATAAAAAATACACCTAGTTTTTATTTCAGTGAGGAATTACAATTCAAAATAATGACATAATTTAGCCTTAGGATTTTCTGACTGGAAAATCTGAGGGTAATACCAATCCATGTATCTCCACCAGAAGTTTCTGCTGATAGTATTTCAGGTCCCTGGCCTGCATAATGAAGCCATGCAAAGCAGCCCTGATAGAGCGGAAGGGGAAATTTCCCATAGGCAGGAGGCTGGCTGTGGCCAGCGGCCATCTCTTGCTGCCTGCCAAGGGGCCACTTGTGAGCGAGTGTGTGCAAAGGAGTTGTGGCCGCCGGCAGTGCTGCCAGACCTCGCCTCCCCATGGTGGGGATGGTGGCAAGTCACACAACATGGCCACAGTGTCTTTGTGCCCAACAGAGGAGAGTGGCAGCCACTGCTCTGGTGGAAGCTGGCTGCAGTGAGAGCTGGGTGTGGCCAGTTGGCACTTTTTCTTTCTTTTCCTTTTTTTCTTTTTTTTTTTTTTAAACCAAGGAAAATATACCAGGGTGACACCTTTAGTGTTGTTTCCTAACTTTGTGGCTTTTTCTGTCTGACCTTTTCTGTGGCATTTGTCAGTTACATAAATACAGTGGTAGGTAAACACCCTTTAATTTCTGTAACTGGAGAAAACACAACTGTGTTGCATAATTTTTCTTACTTAAGAGGTGGCACAGGAAGGTATGTAACAAAGGCACTGCCCTAGTTAAGCATTGTGAGAACCATTTGTGCTAAAATGATGTTATCAGCTTTTGACATTTAGAAATTTCTTTTGAATGATCTTAGATCCATACTTCGATGAATACTTCTAGACATATCTTTTAGAGAAACAGGATTTATTATATGTATCTTAAGTACTGTTACAGAATTTCTACCAATTTATCTAAGCCATGTGTAGGATTGTAACCTGTTGAGTTTGTTAGGAGAATGCCAGTATTTGCAAAACTGAGGCTTCTTTAAAGCCTAAAAGTACTTAGTTCCTCTCTGGTAAAGTCATAAAGAAGAGTATTTGTGAGAAGGTTAGTATTGTCTCTAATGTTACCTTAATTGTTTTGATTTGGAGACATTTTAACAAGGGTAGTAATTGGGATTTATTTTTGAGGCCAGAGTAATTTTGGAAAGAAACTGCTTCAGTCTTTGGAGGAGACTTGAAGGAGGTCTAGAAAATACAGTTTTCTTTTTTTAATAAAACAAACTCTTCTTTAATAGTATTCATTAAACAGGTAATAGCCATATTAAAGGTTTTGTTCTGCAACAACCGTAATCCATTTGTAAACTGTGTTTGTTGTCTGCTTGTTACATGTATGTATGCACAAATGCGCACGCGCGCACGCACGGCTCCAATATATCAGAACTATCTATCAGTAATTTTTAATTGACATCTTCATTCATGCAATTTTGTTTCTTTTTGACAGCTGATTGCCCAGATAGAAGAGGCAACTCTGGAAACAGAAGGACTTCTTAGGATACCAGGAGTTGCAACAAGAGTAAAGGTAAAATAGATTGTCAACAGCCCCCCAAACTTATCTGTGTTTGCTGATTTTATTATGTCATACAAATATATCTTAACACCAGGTTGTTACGAAAATCTTCAAAAACAGAAAGCAAAATCTCACTACAAAGAAAACTGAGTTATATTAGCCAGAAAGCTGATCGTTTCATACAGTGTAGTTTTGGGGAGAATACTGGGGTTTAAGTTTAAAGGGGAGTCAAGGTTATGTTTCAAATTCAGTTGTGCCAAAATCTCATTAATTCTTGGCATGAGCTTTCCAGCCTTTTGCTTTTTCCCTGAAACAGCTTAATCATCTGAACAGTTCATACACAGTCTTTCTACCCGGGAGGAAGCTTTTCTCTGGCATTGTGAGCCTATTTTAATAGCTAGACTTAGCCTGTGTTACAGGGCAAGGCATCCAGCATGCACTGAAGAACCTCTCACATTTATTTTTATGAACAGCAATATAACTACTCGGCTCACTAAGCGCAATCTTGTTAGGCACGTCTGTGCGCACCGACACTTCGCAGAGTGAGTGCCAATTACATGCAGACTCTTCCCCAGTATTTGCCTTAATGTGGGAAACTAAATACACAATATGATTCGTGCCAAGAGTCAATGTGTTAAAAAGACAGTCTCAACTGGCCTTAAATTCTAAATGGGAAGAACCATGTAAGTGGATTCAGCTGTCCGAAGACATCTGCCAGCCTCTGTTGTGTAGAACTTGGTCCAGCAACTGGTTCATTAGAAACCACTGAAATAAGGGAATATTATGGAAATTGGCTTTATTTCTTTACCACTAAATAAGATACCGGGTTTTTTACAAGTTTCCTCCATTCTTTATTTTTCACTTTTCATCGGTTCTGCGTACTGGAATGATTTTGGAGTAATTTTGTTTATTTGGTTATTCTTTGATTTTATCAGTTTAATATGATTTCCCAGGCAGAGGATCACTCACTATTTAACTTTCATTAATTTTTTGCCTATGTATTTGCAGGAACTGCTTCTTTGAATTAAGCAATTGTTTTGTTAGCAAAGATGTTAAGTTCCTGTACTTATTCAAATGGAAAACTTTGTAGAAACACAAAGAATTTATCATACTAAAGGACTGATGTTTTCTCTTAATTTTCTTAAACTTTCTTCTATAGAAAAATAAAATATTTTCCGTCCTATGTAGTTTTATAGAAGGGCACAGATAATCTCAAGAAAAAGTACTTTGCTATCTTATTCTATAGATTCTGGATGAGCTATTAAAAATTGTGTTGCATATCTGTAATACCCCATCATTAAATACATTTACTTTAAAATCTAAGCATTGGTCCATTAGGATGCATAGCTGACATTTCTACTCTTGCCTCTCAGGTACAGCAATTCATTTTATCAATTGTTTAATACTGCATTTGCCACAGTGATTTGGTCTGAATGTGGATGGATGAGCTGATGACACTCAGAGGGAGAATTGTCATCTTTTTTCCTAAAGCTTGCTTTTTATTGATGAGCAGGCCACACCCGGAGCACTGTGTACAGTTCTAGTCCCTGCTATACAAAAAGCATGTGGTCAGGCTGGAAGGGGTCCCGAGAAGGGCCACCAAGATGATCAAAGGACTGGGAAGCCTGCCATATGAGGATAGGCTGGGAGAGCTGGGTTTGTTCAGCCTTGAGAAAAGGAGGCTTAGGGGGCATCTCATCACCATGTACCAGTACTTAAGGGGCAGCTACAAAGAAGACGGAGACTCCCTTTTTACACGGAGTCACGTGGAGAGGACAAGGGGGAGTGGACACAAGTTGCTCTTGGGGAGATTCTGATTGGAAATGAGAGGAAAATTTTTCACAGTGAGGACAGTCACCCAATGGAATAACCTCCCCAGGGAAGTGGTTGACTTGGCCACGTTGGACACCTTCAAGATTCGTCTGGACAGGGTGCTGGGCCATCTTGTCTAGACTCTGCTCTTCCTAGAAAGGTTGGACTGGATGATCCCTGAGGTCCCTTCCAACCTGTGATTCTGTGACTTTAGACATCTGAGTTAGGATCTTGGCATCTTATAATCCCCTATGTAATCAGTGGAGACAGAAGATCTGTCTGGAGGACAGTTGGGAACATCCAACTTCTATGTCAACCTGAGTGTCCACATCTTCTTTGGAAACAGATCCATTTTCCATTTGGACAGATTTAAATTTAATGAGAACAATATCTTAAAAATGTGTCTAGTATCCTCTATCCAATGTGCCTTTCTTGCCCAGATAAATAATTAAGGCCATATTTTTCCATCGCACTTCATCTCACATAGTTTACAAAACAAGTCAGTGTCTCTGTTCTCATTTTCTGTCTGGAAGAACTGAGGCAAGAAGAAGGGAGGGACTTGTAAGAGGTGCCCTGGGGACACTGGCCCTATACTGAGGCCACTCTTCACTCTGCTGGACTGGGAAATAAATGAAGTGGGTGCAAGGCCGGGACCAATGCTTAATGGGAGACTAAGAAGGACTCAGTCTTCGCAGTGTGTTCCCATTTGTCCATCTCTGGAAGCCCAGTAATAGCACTGCCATGGGAGCAAGGCAGGTAAACGGTAACGTCAGCTGCCAACAGTGTCCCGCCCTTTCCCAAGCCCAGGTTTATGAGGTATCGCTTTTTTATATGAGACTTTCAGTACTGTTTATTCTGCTGCATGACCTCAAGTTTTGCAGTACAGTCTCCTTCGAAACAGGGCATGTTTGACATCCAGCGCTAGACAAAGCTGTATGTGCCCAGCTGCATGGAGTCCTCTGTAGACGGCAAGACATCCAGCTACCCAGTCACACAAATCTTTTCCCTGTTTCTTAAAAAGAGAACCAGCCTCACCTTAATGTGTGGTTTGATAGGCAACTGTGCATCAACATGCATGATTGCCATATTTGTTTATGAAAATGGTCGTGCATGCATTATAGCAACACCCTTTAGTGGTAGTTTCAGAATTGCTACATATATATCAGCCACATCGTAATATCTGGGGGAGGAGAAGTCATAACCCTTACGTGGATGAATATGATATCTGGTTCTTATAGTATATTCCATACAGTCCGAGACAGGCCCATGGGATTTCTTCCTATATGATTTGGCCATCTGCTGCCTATTACTGTGTGTTTGCTTTCAGTGCTTTTGATCCCCAAATTATCTTTTTGTAGCAAAAGATCAGCGGTAGCTGGAGTTAAGTGATATTTCACAAGTCCCTTTTTTTCCCCCTTTCAAAGTATGGAAAGTATTGCTGTGTGTATAATGCGTGACTTCCAGCAGCCAATTGTTATTGGTGCTCTCTGTATCGACTGCCTTTCAGAGTCTTTGCCAAGAACTGGAAGCAAAATTTTATGAAGGGACCTTCAACTGGGAAAATGTAAAGCAACATGATGCAGCAAGTCTTTTAAAACTCTTCATCCGTGAACTGCCTCAGCCACTCCTCACTGTAGAATATCTCAAAGCTTTCCAAGCTGTACAGAGTGAGTAGTGTCCTTTCTGTCTCGGTTGCAAAGAATTGATATCAGTGCAGAGAAGTGCCTCTTTGACATAGCAGTATTTTCGGTAATAGCATGTGAAACTGAAAAACAAATTGAATAACAACAATATGTCTTCTCCTGAGAAGAACTGGGCATGTTTTTGCTAATGCACAAATAACATTTTTCATCGAACATCTATTTTAACAATTTACACATCAAATGAAAGCACACTGCCACTTTCTGATGTTTCTGTTAGTTGTTAGGAGGTATAGATGGGTTATAAGGAAATTGTGTGTGATGGTATCAATTTATAAATATTTGCTTCAAAAAAGACCAACAGCAAAGATGTAACAGTTCTGCAGAAAATCTAACAAATGGTAATTTATACTGTTTGGGGTGTTTTGTCCATTTACAACAGGAAAGGTTAGAGCAGAATAGTCAGAACCACTGATCATCCCTAATCCCTTGAGATCAGCAAGTTCCTGTGAAAATGTCCTCCTTGCCAACTGGTCACCAAGACAGCAAACATACCAGCTGTAATTGAAAGAGAACAGCTTGGTGATAATGAATCAGGAGTGAGAACCCACGTACACTAAGTCCCCAGCTGACACAGGAGTGCAAGTTTCAAAAAAATCTATTCCCCTTGTCTTCAGGCAGAGCAATGGCTCATTTCTGAGGGACACTTTCAGAGAATTTCCATGGACAGGCAGACAGACAAATGTTCTTAAAAACTGTGGGCTGTGTCAGTCAGTCTCTGGGTTGTGAGCTGCCTTTCAAGGCCATTAAGCTGGTGGGAGTAGGGGGGTTGGTGCATAGGCTGCCACAGTGTTGTTGATTTTGCAGTATTAAGCGGCAGGTTAAAGCTGGCCAGAATGCTTTCAAATGATGCTGGCAGCAAAGAGCTCCTCAAGGTTGTTCCACTTACCAGATACTGACGGGAGCCAGGAGGGTTTCTGCTTGCTGCTCCTGAGCTGTCTGAAGGCTTTTGTGGTTTTACTTACCCAGAAGATACTCAGGTGCCAGGATCCAAAACACTTTCTACACTGAGCCAAAAGATTTGATGCAAAACAGACACAGTGCTTCATAGCCTCCCATTGTTTAAACTGTCTGCCCGTCTTGTTGCTTACATATAATAAAATTAGGTGTTACAGAAAAAGAGCCATCTTTGTGACAGTAGTCAGTGTTTTTCATAATACTGTGACTGAGTAGTGTGGTTAGAATTAAATATTTAAACAACTTAATTTGAACAATTTAATTTGTTAATTTAAGTAATTTAAACAACTAAAGGTCAATGATTATTTAGGTGAACAGACAGAAAATCTTGATTTAAGCAACTAATTTTAATTGTTTTGCAATTGTATTTTAGCTTACTTTCTTAGGAAAAGGTTGATTCTCATGGCTTTCTGAGCATTGTGACATGGTGTTTTGGAACTAAATTTAAGCATTACTTTTGAAGCATGTCTTTCTAGAGCAGGTAGACACACTGTTATCACTACTTGCATGTTTTAAGTGGCTATATAATCTGTCACTCATTCAGATCCTTAATTTTTATTATGGTAGAAAGTAGTCAGCAAGGTGGTTTTTTTTATTTCATCGATGAACTTTTTTTTGGTGGTATCTCCCAAACTGATTTGGATGAAATGTATTTGAAATAGCAGTTCAGTTGGAATCCCAGCAGGATGCACAGAAACAGCCCTGTTGAATTTTGAAATAGTGTGATAAAACTATGTCAAGTGCAGGTACCTCCTTCTTCACTTGTTTTATGTATGGACTGGTTCATGAGGAATCTGCTGAGGAAGCTTGCCAGCGCACGTCCCCTAAAGCATGACAGGAGGAAGTTTATCACAAGTGACAAACGTGGGAGAGATGGGGCTTTCTGCTGCTCAATGCTGCCAGAACGTAGGAGCTCTTCTAGGAGGTGAAAGAGTGTAGGAATGCATTCACCCTGTGTCTTGGGTGAATGATGCACCACTGAGCAATTGAGTAAAAGGCAGAACCAATGTCACTTTTCTTTAATTATAGCTTGCCACATTTGGTACAGCACTCACTGCTGTATGTATGTGTTAAGCTTCTCTGCTCTTGGCTTCATCCCCACTGGTTTGCCATTGCAGCTGCTGCTGCTTATGTTGCTGGAGACCTGCCCTATCCAGCAACACGTGGTATTCATTCTGCGTGGGTGACTTGGGAGACCATGCAACTGTTAAGGCAATCAAGAGAAACTGTGAAAGCAGTTTTGAATATACCCTTTCATATGTTGGGGCACAGGCTCAAAAAGGGAGGAACTGTTAGCTGACTATTTCTTCTTGTAACATTGCAAAATAAAGAATCACAAGGCATCTAGAAAATATTGCCAGAGGACTGCTGAGTCATACAGCAACTGAATCCTAAAAGAACATTTGGAAATGAGTATCAGAAAACAATAATCTGCCAGTCCTTTGTCATACTATGACAATTAGCGATGTGTATGCCATTCAGCATTTTGCAAGAGATTTCCACTTTGAAATCATGCTTTTTGAAGAGAACAAATGACAATTTTAAAATACTGAGGTTCATGTGCTTTGCTGGCAGATCTTCCAACGAAGAAACAGCAACTGCAAGCTTTGAATCTTTTGGTTCTCCTACTACCTGAAGCGAACAGAGACACTCTGAAGGTTAGAATTACTAATACTTTTTTCTGCACAAATATTTTGTCTGTTTCCATGAATCCGCTGTGGTGAATGCTGTTGTGTTTTAACATTCTTTTTTCCAGTTCAAAGTTAATGCTGAAACTAGTGATTCTTTTGTTTTTCATATTTCATAGAACTTCAGAAAAAAAAAAAACCCTTAGGACCCTAATTCGTCCCAAATGACTTTTAAGAATGTGACTTGAAATTTTTCCAGGAGATTGCAATAATGATCTCCCAGTGAGTGACCTTTTTTCTTAAGAGTTTCTTTTTTTTGCAGCAGCAGTCATTGTTTCCAATGCAAAAAATTAACAGTGTTAGAATACTATGGATGAGAGTTTGCTTTTCTGAAATGGGTTTAGCTCTTCATTTTTATTCCCCACTTGGTGCTGTTTGTTTGTACTCTCAATAAGCTAGAAATTTACACTGCCCGTTGGTATTCGCAGCACGTTACATGGGGTTTTCCAATTTGGGCTTGTCTTTTTGTAGCAAACCTATTCATCTTTTTCAGAATGTGCTTACTATTAAAATTGATACAATCAAAAATGAATTTGCAGGTTTTGTGTAGGATGCAGAGCATCATATGTTACAGGCAAAAAATCCTATTACGTCTTATTGTTTAAAGATTACTTTCTTTTTTAGTTTATTTTCTGTGTGGAAGCAGTCAGGAGGGCTCCTGAGTTGAGTTACAAATATCTGGAACTGAATTAGTTGAAGATTGCCAGTTTTTAACTGGCTGTCAGTCACAGTGCAGTGGTTTACTCACAAATTGCTTACCCTACACAACTAGTCGCTCCGTGTTTCCATAACCATGACAGCTGGCACTATTGTGTTCACTTTCAATTTAAGAAAAGCCAACAGTAATGTTTACAAAAGTATCTGTGGGATGCTACCTACCCACCTACGTAACGAGGGTTTTGGAAAATAACTTAATGTGCAGAGCTTCGAAATCACTTGGATACTTTTGAAAATGTTATCCACAAATATAACAGGAATTATTTACTTCATTACTTAAAGGAAGCAAAACTTGCATTACAGTCCAGTGAACAAATATATCCACGCTTCCTGTATTGATTGCTTTTCACGTGGTTTTATTAGGAATAAAGAGCTTTTTCCAAAAATATGTAACATCACGTTTCACTCTTTTCCATGTGCAGAGTTGACCTGTAAGTTCTGCTGTTATTTCAGGTACTGCTTGAATTCCTCCAAAGGGTAATTGATCATCGAGACAAAAATAAAATGACGTTAAAGAATGTTGCGATGGTGATGGCCCCAAACCTTTTCACGTTTCATGGGTTTGGCTCAAAGACTATTGAACAAAGCGAGTTTGTTATGGCAGCTGGAACAGCAAATGTCATGCGCTTTATGATTCAGTACCAAAAACTTCTCTGGACAGTAAGTGTATTCTTAGAGATGGAGGGGTGGGGGGTGGGAATCAAATTTTGCAGGCAAGGCATCTGAACAAAGAAGTAATGTGAACTTCCATGATTTAGAGAAGGATCAGCCCCATCCAGCTGGGTTCTTGCTCATGGGTAACTCTTACGGGAGTGAAACAGAATCATTACAGCTTATTGTAGAGTTAAGCTCTGATGGTCAGGGTTTTAATATTGTATGTACCATATGTGAACTCAAAAATAAGTCCTTGGGGGACCTTTGGCCTGTCAGTATGCATTGTTATGAGGAAGTTAGTCTTTTCTGCTTAGAGATATTAGCAAGAGACATGGTGTTCTAGCCCATTTGCCTGTTAGGCCAAACTTCGTATTATATAAAACATGTTTTGATAAAACATGAAGCTGTGCCACGGTCTCAAGCAAAGCTCTAACTTAGACAGACTGGAGAAGTTTGGGCTTTGTTATCCATCAGCAACTGTAAAAAATTTTGACCTTTGCGTGTGTGAGGAAAAGTTATTAACACCATTGCACAGACTAAGTGTTGAGTGAATTTTTGGCTGAGGAAAGTAAAAATACTGCATGATTCCACCTCTCTTCCCTTGAGAGCTTACTGCATGGATTACAGCACTGCAAATGGTGTGGTTTTCAAATTGTTTTACAGCTTTATATTATTTGAATCTTTAATTATTACTAGAGATTAATACTTTTTTTTTAGTTCTACCTGACAACCTGACAATTTACAAAGTTTTGATAAGTTAGTTACCTAAGGAAATTGTGTAGATATTCATGCTTACTATCTATATTCATCTAGATTCCTAAGTTTATTGTTAACCAAGTGAGAAAACAAAACACGGAAAGGCAGAAGAAGGAGAAAAAGGACAAAGCTATGAAGAAACTTCTGAAAAAGATGGCATATGACCGGGAAAAACATGAGAAGCAGGAGAAGACTCCTAATGATGTAAGGAAACATACATCTGAAATACTTTATTAATAAGCCTATCATCTGTAGTGAAAAAGTGGATAGAGGGGATATCTGCATTTATTTAACTGAGAATTTCAATAGATAGCAAGCTAATATGGGTTTCAGTTTATTACCAGCATGACACATTTAGAGGGTTGGGCTGTTTTCCCAGATTTTTCCAAATACTTCTATTCTGAAAAATGATATGCCACAGGTTGTTTCAATCTGAGCATCTGAAACAAAATATGTAAGGTCTGTATCTGTAGAGGGAGCAAGTGTTGTGACAACACTCAGTATTACGATACTCACATTTAGATGCATTGCTGATGAGTGGAAGTCACAGCAGACCATGTGTTTACTTAAAAAATAAATATGTAGATTTCACTATTTGATATTTAATAGTGTTTGGAAACAAGGGTAGCGTTTAATCCTCCTTCCTCCTACAGGAGCTCCCAAGCCACTGAACTCTTTGCCTCAATGAATCTTTAACTGTCCCTTGTGAAGCGGAGCATGCTAGAGCATGCACAACCTGCCCACCCCAAGAAACCCCAAAGGATAAAGCAAATGTAAAAAAGTTATAAACTGCTTCTTACGTAGCTATTGTCCAAGTGTCTACTCCCAATTTACCCCTGTGTATATAATCTACAGTCCATTATCTCTCCATTAGATAATTGACTTCTGCCAGACCCGTCAGTGATGTCAAGGCATAAGTTTCATTGTAATGCTCTCCACACATTCTTTACAAGGAAAAGAAAAAAAATCCTGTGGCATTATGGTGTTAGATTTTCCTGTACTTCAGAAATATTTTAACTGAACTGTTCCCACTAACACTGAAACTTCAGAAATATATCTCATGTACCTTGAAATTCCTTATTATTTACGATTTCAGTGAAGTTAGTAATTACAATTCTTTGAAGTTCATTAGCCTATATAGTATGGTATCTTAATTATAATGCATTTGAAATACATGATTCCGAAGTTCTTTTAAATACATGAACAGGTAACACCAAATATGTGTATCCTGATAACATAATGAATACGTATCAGATTTAGGTGGTATGAAAATACCACCTTGTGGGTTGAAGTCATTTTGACGATTCTGGTGAATTAGAGACATCTTGTGGTAGCTTGTAAAAATGCACTGGTCTGGTCTGCATTTTTCTTATCCATTATGCGTATGGCAAACGGTTACAAAAAAGGGTTGTAATGTTCTAGTAAAAGCATTTTTTAATCTACTAAGCCAAAAAAATAGAATATGACAAATGAATTTGCTATACTATCCCTCAAATCTGCCTGGTTTTGATCTTGCAAGTATGCCTTCTTTTTCTCTCAAGTGTGCAAATAGCTGGATCTTTTGGACAACTGCATCCAGTATCTGCTGGAGACTTATATTTCAGTGTTCCTACCTCATTTTGTATGCAATATTTGACACATCTCTCAACATCCAAAATTAATTCATTCCTCAGGCATCACTTTGCCTTATTTTCATATCTGACTATATGAAGGAATCTGCATGCAGAATGAGGAGTTATCTACAATTTTAAAATAAAGCTAATTAAACACTGACTTTTTTTTATGCTGTCTAATAATAAAAGAATTCTTTGAATACAATTCAGCTTAGTTGTGGTGAGAAGATGCTTAATGCTGCCATCCCCTGTTCAACATAGAAATAACAGCAAATACACTGAAATAGGCAAATGCTATTGCAACTTCAGGTATTGGATTTTTTTTTTTGTAATTCAGTGCTGTTGGTCTTTTAGAGTAAAATACTCCTTTTTAATCCACTGGGGAGTTAGGGCTGAAGTCTCATGTAATATATTCTTAGTCAAATGTAAACGTAAAGTCACTATTCAATAATTTTCTTTAAGCCCTATAATTCTGTGGGGATTTTCTTGAAAATTAAATGGTACCATTTTTCACAAATCCTTCATGCTTATTTGAAGCATTCAGTAATTTGGGTGCCTGAGAACATATTACTCTTAAAATCATATTCACAAATTGATAAGGCTTCATTGTGAATGACAATTTTATGCATTTTTTCCAAGTAAAAAAATTGTCTAATTCTTTAAGGAAGGTTTGTGGGGGTGGGGTGGATGGGTTTTTCCCCAGTTTTCAATTGTCTTAATTTGAAATTGAGGTGATTTTCCTGTGCAGTTCCTGAACAGCATCTCACTATTAGATGGCAAGTGAGGCACCCAGACTTGCGGTGAATCTCCACCCTCTTGAAAGCTAATTATCTTGTGTGCAGCTGAATAAAACTATGTGAAAGTTGCTATTTTCTACCACATGCTGTGGTGCCCCACATGGTTAAACGTAGATGGACAGAGCTTGAGTCTCTTCCATAGGCTCCAGAAATACTTCGGTATCCATATTCTTAATGGCAGTCAGCTCATTTGGATAAAATTTCATCTTATCTCTGATGAGGCCCCTGTATCAATTACATTTCCCCTTTTAAGACTGCGGTTAAGTAGCATTTGCTGCATATGGGCAAGATCTCTGTACAGCGCTGAGAATGGTTAATATTAGAGGGCTCATGAGGGTTAATCAAAAGTGGTTAATATCATAGGGCTCGTGAGTGTTAATTGCTTTTCAGAATACCTGTGCATACCTATGGTCTCCAAGTCAGTGTTAGGGATTAAGTCTTTATGTTGCTGTTGGGGTGCATAATGCTCTAACCAGGCAAAGAAAGGTGCCTTCAGGACTGGAAATTTCGCCTACCAGCATTAGCCAGATTTACACCATCCATCATTGTATACCTCTGTATGTTGCAATTGTTCCAAAAAAGGAGCAGTAGTATTAGCAGCACAATGCAATGCTACTGGGCTTATCAAATACAGGTTAGAATAACCACGGTATCCCATAGCCATTGTGTTTGCATAACCTGTTTGTATTTTCACAGTATAACGTCACTGACTCTTGCTGAATTTGTTATCCACTGCAGTGCCAGATTATTTACTAAAAAAAATTGCTACCTGCTAAGTAATTTCTCTTTATATAGTTTTACAGTTGTTTGTCCCAAACTATGTGCAAGACTGCAGTTCAAAGAGAACAACTGCATCCCATTTCTTTCAGAGTTTGTCTCCCATGTAGCAAGATCCTTTTGAATTCCAGTTTTGTTCATAATGCGCGTGCCCCCTTCCTGCTTGCTGTCATTCACACATTTAATAAGCATATATTATATTCTGTCATCTGAGTCATTAGTGAAAATACTGCGTAGTCACTTTGTTCCTCTCTTCATCTAGCCTGATGAATATTTAAGTGTGTCACACAAAATGGAGCAGGAGGAGAGTCTGGAAGAGACCCACCTCAGGTCCTATAGCCAAGCAGCTGTGGTTCTCTTGTGATACATAGATTCAAGTCCCTCTGAAAAGAAAGGGTTTGAAAGAAGATTAGTACCTCACAGGTGACTGCTATAGACTAGATATTGTAGGCCAGTGTTTTTTCCATCAACTAAGGAGGTATCTCTCTTCAGGTTTTTAAAGTGCTCAAGAACCTAACTCAGCCAGAGGTTTCAGTGTTGTAAACCTTGAGAGAACCTGTGAGGCAGGAGAAGGGACTCACAAACTAAATAGTATAGTTGACCCACCCTTTGGGCTATTGTCACTCACCTTATAGTTACTTGACTTATATGTTGTGATGTGGAGCCCTAGCTTGGATGTTCCAAGCTGTGCTGTGCAGAGAACAGGTCCTTCTGTGACTCTGCTCCTAGATGTTTTATGGCCATTTTTTCTTTCCCACCAGCTTGCACAGTGAATGGGCTCGGGGATGCTCAGTGTCTGTTCTCTGTAGTTGCGCACCATGAACATTGTGCAGCTGAGCATGAGTTCTGTAAATGCAGGTGGTGAAAGTGGCAAAATGCATTCATTAGCTGAGCTAATAATGATTCTGTCTGAACAAACAAAGTAATTATTCTGTTTGATCTGTGACCGTAATGTTACAGCTCTGTGGACGTTTCTTGTTCATACTCAAAGCAGGCAGGTTTTAAAATAATTTATCATATTTCTACTAATAGGAAAAAAAACCCAAACCCAACCTGTTATCCAGCTGAAGGCTGGAAAAACTCCCTTAAAATCAATGGAGACAAAATGATACAGAATTTCATATAAAAATGAAAACCAATTTAAATTTACCATGCTGAATTTGATGAAAGACCAATTAGGGACATCTGTAAATAATTTTTTCATCCTTAAGTGTCCTTTCCTTTTGCTGGGATTCCAAGAGTTTGGAAAGAAGCAAAAGATTTTTAAGCAGGCGTTACCTTCCTAGCAGATGGCTACAGCCACTATTTCCACAGGTGGAGGCCTTAAAGAACAGATTTGACAAATTTAGGGATAAATGTAGGGAGTTGCTCTTTGAGATCCATTGCAATCTTATGAATCTTTGATTCCATGATTACTACTAAGCAAATTCTTAATTTGGTGATTCTTAATGCTTTAGACATAAATAGTTACTATGTCTAGTATTTTTAAATCAATAAATAAAAAGACTGGATATGGAAGGATTGTTTAGTCAAAATTACTTACTGTAGTTCAGCACCTGTATAGTAATGAGCCTTTATTTTTCTCAGGAAGCTGTGCTTCCAATTCTGCTCACGTTTATACTTGTTCTATATTCGTTTAACTCTGGTGGTTGCAGAGAAGCTATTCTAGATTCACAGGTGCCCAGATTTGTTCATTGATTATGGAAGAAGAAATGTTCAGCCTTACAATTGCAGTAAATGGGGGGCGGGGGGTGGTGGAGAAAGAAGAGAATGAACTGTCATAATCAACCTTGACTACTGAGACTCTTACGTTTCTGTTCCTATCAAAGTGAGTACGTTTGGCTAAATGGTAATGTAATATGAGTAGAAAATTACCTCAAGATTTTCAGGAACAGAAATTAGGACCTTATTCACAAATAAATTATGCCTTTTGTAACTTCACATGTCAGTACTGCAAGCTGAACTGAAAAACTGTCCTTTGGAACCCTCCTTCTCTGCAACTAATATGATTGATATTCATCATCAAGGATTTTTGGGTTGAAATAAAATACAAATCCATTATGTAGTCAGACCTGCCAGTTGACTAGCTGAATATATTCTGGAGAATAAAAAATAGGGAGAAAAAGCTGCAGTAGTGAATATCTGTTTTAAAATGAAATGATATTTGAAAAGAAGAATCACTGAAAGTAGACTGACCCATGAATACTTTGTGATTTCTTTTTTTTGGCATGAAGCTCAGCTTAATTGAAACTGGAAAGGTTTCTTATGGAAGTTTTAGTGGGGGAGTGGCGCGGGGGGTTGCCTGCCTTTCATGCCTGCAGCGAGTCTTTTCCATATCAATCTCATATGCTTCTTATCATACCAAAGTGTGTTCTTAATATAGCAGTAATTGCTATTGTTACTCTTAACATCTTTGAAAAATAATTAAACACTACTGTTCTTTTGTTCTAAAGTTCTCCCTGCTGTTAAAAAGAGATTTGAACGTCTGATGTAATTTACTGAATTACTGTGTAGTTATCATTTTTCTGCAGCAAAGTGTAGTAGATAGTAGTTAAGTACAGAGCACTGCACTAAGTTACTTATTCCAAACTGTATTTTGAGAAGCTCATCAAAGCCAGCTGCTAGCAGCTTTGTTCCAACACCGTTATTGCTTTGCAGGCTGACGTTCCTCAGGGAGTGATACGGGTACAAGCGCCTCATCTTTCGAAAGTTTCCATGGCAATACAGCTGACAGAAGAACTGAAAGCCGGTGATATAGTAGCCAGGTTTCTCAGCCAGAAAAGGTACAAACACTTTTTTGTTTTGTTATAATTTTGGGAGAAGAGGCTTTTCATATATTATATCAAGAAAAAAGTTTTAAAATACTTTAAGTCCAGGTGAGTTCATAAACTTTTTGGCCAAATTTAGCCATTGGAATACCTGAGTGAGCAATTAACTTAATGCTCCTAACATCATGAGAATTCATGAAGCTTTCAGGAATACATGAGTGCCACTGGTAAAAAATTAACTGCTCTTTGATCTGATGGGTCAAGAACAGCTTTGTAACTTTCTGGGTACAAGACAGAAGGGAACTCCAAGAAAATAAGTCTAGGAAACAAAGTAATGAGGAAAAGAGAAAGAAAATATTTTGTAAAAAAATGCATTTATATATAGCAACAGTATAGGTATCATGCAAATGTCATGCATGTGCAGTGATTTAAAAGGAAAGCTATATTTGAGTCATCCATATCCATCTTTAAAGGGAGAATTTTTAATCAAGCTTTTACATCAATATTTATATGTATAGGCAAAGTAAGAAATCAGAATAGAATTGGCAAAAAAAGTATTTAGCACGCATGCATCATACGTAACTATTCATGCTAAAGCAATAATACGGTACACTAGTTGAGATTAAGAAGCTGCTTTTTCCTAAATGGTGTTTTTAGAGGTTTACACTTTTGACAGAAAGCTATTTTCTGGCTGTGCCTTAGCATATATTATTACAATTAAGCAGTGAGAATAATGGAATCCCTTTGTAATACAGGGGCTTTATTCTTCCACTGTCTGTTTTTTACTTCTTTTAGTTGCAGCAAAATTAAAAACAGCAAAAATGTGGTTTCTCCCACCCAACTGTAAGGCTTTTTCAGAAATATGAAGTATTTGAGGGGAATACTTATTTCTGCAGCAGCAGTGAAAGAAAAACCAGAGGGTAGATGTCAGGCTACTTGCTAATAACAATGGAATTCTTTTCTAAACGCCACAGTTTCTTCATATCTATCTTATATTATTTTTTCTGTAGTGTATTGCTCACTTGCAGGACTATTCATTTGCACTAGCATGCAAGGGTATTCTTGTTCACTTACTAAATCAGTAAATGGGTATAAACATGAAGGGTTGATGACAGGTACACGCTGCTGGTCTTAACTAACATAATTTCTCCCGGACACGTCTAAGTGGCTGATGTACAAGCTCTTTTGCAATATAGTTATTCATTGTGTTTTGTTCCTGACAGTGGAAGTGTCCAAACACTCAAGAAAGAAGAGGTCTTTCTGTATGAAATAGGAGGAAATATTGGTAAGAATGGCTTCTGAACAACTTCTTTTGCTGGAATAGGGTTCCTTGGGATTTTGTCCGTGGGTTGGGTATTGTGGTTGCATTTTTATTCATGTCCCTAGTTCTCACTGACACTAAGGCAGACAGCTGACCTTGGGGAGAAGGAAGCAGAGATGTTGGTGTGATCATCCTATTAGTAGTATTGTACTATCTCTCCCAGAGGAAGACAGCAACTCTAACAGATGTTCCTGATATGTATGTACAGTGGAGAAGCTCAGAAAGGTTGGATAGGAAGGTGCTTGAAGTTCATCTTATTCATGTCTTTGTATTGAGGCATAATAAGTGAACTTACAGTCCTTCATGCTCTGCATCTGAGCGTTGCTTGCAGGTTCCTTTGGGGGGAAAAAATGCTCAGCCAGAAAGATGACCTAGTAATAAAATTTCCCAATGGTTAGTCTTTCCTGCTCTGTTTCTTCCAGCCCTTCTTGATTAAAGCAAATAGCAGCATCAGCAAGGTTAACACCAAAGGATCATTTTGAACACAGTTCTGAAATTTTCTTCAATGAATGCAAAAGTATTTTTGCATTGGGAGTCAGCTTCTAATCACAGTATTTTTCATGTGCTCAGGGAAAAAAAAAAGAGAGAACTAGAAAATAGTATTTGATTGGACTTACATTTACTTTTTTCATATTAACTGTGACCTGCTAAACTTTATTTGAAGTTATAAAATTCCATCAATACCCAGTACTTCTGTATTCTGCAAGTTTAAATCCTGTATGTAAATTGCTACACCTAGCATTCTTCCTTTTCACCTAATCACTATTTTAAATCAGGTTTTTTGTGTGCATGTCTAAACCAAAGGACTTAAAGTGAATTAAAAATAACACTTTCCTATGTTCCCTACAACAGATATATTTTAGTGTTTTTACTAAGTCTGATGGCAAAAAAGTTACTAAGATAGCTGGATGCCAGATTAATGTATTACATGTTTTCTTGCATATCCAGTATGTACATACATTTGCTATGCCTGTTAAAGCAGGTTGTGATGCCAGATGTAAGACTTTTTTAAAGGAGAGGATTATCTTGTTTATTGTACAGAGGTGTAATCATTGCAGAAAAAAGTTTTTGTACAGAACTCCAGTGAAACTGGAGCAACCTACTATCACCTTAAACATGTGATGGAAATTGTATGTCTCTTAGAGAAAATACATGGCTGCTTGCACATTTAGAATCACAGAATTATAAAATAGTTTAGGTTGGAAGGAGCCTTTATAGGCTATCAAGTCCAACCCCCCTGCAGTGAGCAGGGGCATCTTCATCTAGATCAGGTTGCTCAGAGCACCGTCCAACCTGACCTTGGATGTTTCCAGGGATGGGGCATCCACCACCTCTCTGGGCAACCTGTGCCAGTGTTTCACCACCCTCATTGTAAAAAAATTCGTCCTTGTATCTAGTCTAAATCTGCCCTTCTTTAGTTTAAAACCATTACCTTGTCCTGTCGCAACAGGCCTTGCTAAATAGTTTGTCCCCAACTTTCTTATAAGCCCCCTTGAAGTACTAAAAGGCTGCAATAAGGTCTCCCCGCAGCCTTCTCTTCTCCAGGCTGAACAACCCCAACTCTCTCAACCTGTCCTCATAGGAGAGGTGCTCCATCTTTCTGATCATTTTTGTGGCCTCCTCTGGACCCGCTCCAACAGGTCCATGTCATTCCTGTGCTGGGGCCTCCAGAGCTGCACGCAGCACTCCAGGTGGGGTCTCAGCAGAGCAGAGCAGAGGGGCAGAATCACCTCTCTCAACCTGTTGGCCATGCTTCTTTTGATGCAGCCCAGGATACAGTTGGCTTTCTGGGCTGTGAGCGCACATTGCTGGGTTATGTCCAGCTTTTCATCCACCAATACCCCGAAGTCCTTCTCCTCAGAGCTGCTCTCAATCCATTCCATTTGTTTTGTTTTGTTATGAAATAAGATAGAAAACTTAGATGTCTCCTCTGTCTGAATAGTTTACTTCCAGAGAATTTCAACTTTAATCGGCCTTTATAAATACTAGTCCTTATTAATACTCCTAGCTGAGATAAGAGAAACTCCCTGGCTTTAATCTAGGTTGAACTAACTAAACCTTGACTTTAACCCTGTACAAGTTACAGTAAACCAGCTGTCCTGATCTTTCCCATTTCTCTATCTATGCCTGATGTGACTGACTCAAGTAGAGGGAGCCCAAAAGTGAGAAGACTAGACAGGCTCATGATACATTCATATGCTTATACTTACACTCATAATTTTAACACACACATCACAATGCTGCAATCCTGTCCCCTAGCAGATGGAGCTGCTGAAGGCTCCAGATGTTTTTTGAGGACTCAGAACACTGTAGGGCTTCAGGGCACTGAACAGGACTTCTGCCATTGCTTTGTGACCAGAACTGGATAAGGACATGGCAAACCACTGTCCCTGTGCTCTTACTGCCTGAACATGCAGCACTGTGTGGGAAGAGGGTCTGGCTCAGCAGCGTGGGTGGTACAGGTCATGTAGGTTGGGATAAAAATCCTAGAGGGAACACAGGCTGCCACCTGGCAAAGAGAGCAGTTGGAGAGGGAACAGATGAAGGCTGAGCCTGGTTGAGCAGGGAGTCTTGCCTTCTTGCCTGCTCTGTGCAGGGAGTCCAAAAAGCTGGCAGACAAACCCAGCTGCAGCATTACACCTCTGCTTGCCTCCTGCTTCAGGAGCACATGTGCTGGAAACATCTGGCTGGCACACGAGCCATCTACCACAACCACTTGCACAGCGGAGGAGGAGAGGGTCTGCGATGTAGAGCTGCAAAATGCATGAGATAATGCTTTGCCTGTGAGGGAATGGGAAGAGTACACAGATCTTGGTGGATCAACATATGCTATTTTCATCAGAGCTACTAGACACAAATTAATTGCTTGTGATGTAACCAGAACACTGTACTACTTTTCCTTCCTAGGACAGTAACAATTACAAGTACTGTGCAGAACTGCTAACCAAGAGGAGCAGGACAGGGAGTAATGGCTTCTTAGCTTCTTGAGCTTCTTGCTTAAACTTTCCATTTAAGAAGGGGAAAACACCCTGAAATTTTAATGGGCTTCTGTGTAAAGGTAGACCTAGTGTTTGGATTTAACCATGAGAGGACCAGGGCATTGCTCCTTTTTTTCCTAAACCTTCACAGAGAGGAGCTCCCGTGTGCATGGTCTGTGTGAAGAATCTGACCTAGAATGTGCCAGAGGCAGCACAGCCCCTACTCCTTCCTTCTTCCTCTGTCCCCTTTCTCCCCAAGACAGATGGGAAGGGTAAGAGTACTTCTAGGTTTTAGCTGTGTCGTCCTTTGTTTAACACTGCTGAGAAGGCTTGAAAACCTAAACGGAATAAAGCAGTGGCAGGAACTTTGAAAATTGTTTCCTTTCTTTTTGGTACTGATGTAGCCATACATCTCTTCTGTTTCTAGGAGAACGCTGTCTTGACGATGATACCTACATGAAGGATCTATACCAGCTCAACCCAAATGCTGAGTGGGTTATAAAATCTAAGCAGAGCTAAGCTCACAACCAATGGCAAAAGAAGAACCTGTGGACTGACTTTGTAAGGCTGAATGTTTCAAAAGGATAGTGTGTCCTTTCAACATTCAACTGTGTTTTATATACTAATATGACCTTATCCAGTTAAAAAAAAAAAAGTGATGGAAACCCAATGGTGATAACTAGTAAATTTTCAGTTTTACTTGCAGCAAAATTTTGGAGATAGCACTGTTTTCCCACTCATATTTGAAATGAGATTAAGTACCTTAAATATTTTAATGGCACTAATCTACCTCCCATCTGGTAGCTCTTGTTTCAGAAGAATTTATTTTTCAAACAGATGTTTAACCTCTTCATATTACAGATCTACAATCTGTTTGTGTAGAATTGTGTGTTCATATAGGTCTTTACAGTGCTAGTACACTGGAGAACCAAATCCTGATGAGCACTTCTGAACGGTACAGTATTAAAAATACCTAAAACCAGTCATATGAATTTCCCAAGTAAGTGTGAAATTCACAGGAAAAAAAATTACAATGCAATACATTGTGTGTTTGGAAGTCCTAATTTTGTTCACTTTCTACGTAAAGTTTGATGAAAACTATTTAAAAACAACTGTGAAAATGCTTTCTATGCAGCTTTTTTGCTAGATCTTTTAAATATTTTTATTCTTA